>NW_026975294.1:0-1200000 GCF_030014295.1 Loxodonta africana | reverse complement strand
CACCTTATCATGGTCCTCTGAATCGTTAGATTTGGGCCTCATGTAGATGAACACGATGGTGCCATAGAAGAGTCCCACAACCACCAGGTGAGAGGAGCAGGTCTTATAAGCTTTTTTCCAGGCTCCAGCTGACCACATGCGGAGCACTGCAGCCAGGATAAGGCTGTATGAGGCCAAAATGAGAGACAAAGGGATCAAGAGCATCAGAATGCAGCAGACATACATGAAAAACTCAAAAATCGTGGTGTCAGCACAGGCAAGGCGTACCAGTGATGGTGCTTCACAGAAAAAGTGATTGATTTCCCGTGAGTGACAGTAAGGGAAGCTCAAAGTGGCACCAGCCTGCATCAGCCCATCGATCCCTCCCAGGAGCCAGGAACCTGATGTCACGAGTAAACAGAGCTTCTGACTCATGAGAATGGGGTAGCACAGTGGGTGACATATGGCCACATAGCGGTCATAGGACATGGCCGTTAAGAGGAAGCATTCACTCCCTCCCAGAGTGAGAAGCAGGAAGATCTGGACTCCACAGCCAGTGGGAGAGATAGACCTAGTGTCCCTCAGGTAGTTGGCTGCCATTTTGGGAACGATGGTGGAGACCAGCATCATGTCCATGAAAGAAAGCTGGCTAAGCAGGAAGTACATGGGCCTGTGGAGTTGAGGGTCCACATGAATGAGAATGATCATAAGGGTGTTGCCCATCAGTGAGGTGATGAAGATCATAAGCACCATGGCAAACAGGAATAGGTGGATCTGTGTGTGGTTAAAGGCCCTAGAAGAATGAAGTTTATTCCTGTGGTGCCGTTTGCATTGACCATGGCTCTACTGGTGCCTGAAAGATGTAAAATGATGCAGAAATAAGATTTGTTTAAAAGGAAAAAAAAAAAAAATTTTTTTTTTTTTTTTTAAAGGAAGCTTGTACATATCTTTATGAAAACTTGATCAAATGACTTGGGAAATCTCAGACTTGGAGGGCTAATTACTACTTTAATCTTTCACTTACAAACAAGATTTTTGCCATAGCATAGTACTATCCATCTCTGCTGTTACTATACATTATTTTTTATTCACACTAAATTAGATAACATACATGTACAGTAGTACAACTTACACCTCTATTGTTTTTTAATAATTTGTCAGTATGCCACACATAATTTACTCATGGTGTTAAGAAATATTACTTACGCAATCCGAGTTCTTTACACTTTGGGTATTTCTATATTGAAGGAAACTCAGATTTATGCACTTTAGTAGGTATTGAGGTGATATGCCTATAGTTATTACTTTTGCATGTGTTTTAGATATTTGCTTAATGGATTCTCACATGATTTTCTTCAATATCAAGACAAATTAAAATTTCAAAAGTTTCAAACAAAATTACAACCGATAAAACTAAGTTTGATGGGGAAAAAACAAAAGCAAAAATTCTCTATTCCACACTTACATGCAGCCTGTGCTCTAAACACACTAGGCTTTCAGCCACCACAGATACTACTGTACCCATCACCATATCATTTATATTATCATGACTTGCTTTCCTGATCATGGTGCCTACATCTCATTAAGTTTAGAACCCCCTCAACATTTAAACTTTTGTGTATTATGTTCTCAAACAATGCTGCTGATTTTAATTTAATATATAATATATCCATTCTAAGGGAGCCCTGATGGCACAGTGGTTAAGCTTTCGGCAGCTAACCAAAAGGTTGGCAGTTCAAACTCACCACCACTCCTTGGAAACTCAATGGGGCAAGTCTACTCTGTCCTATAGGGTCAGAATTGACTTGACAGCACAGGTGTTTTGGTTTTATCCATTCAAAAAATGTTAATAATTTCATAAATGAGCATATTCGTATTGCATGTAATTTTCACATAAATTTGGACATCAATAATCTTATACTTTTAAAAGTAGAAGACAAAAACTAATCCATTGATTATGACTTATCCAAATGATATTCTCATGTAATGAACCTGAGGTCCAACATCTCCCACAGGTAAAATATACAGGTACTCATTCACTTTCAGAATAGCTCCTCTTTTCACTAGAACCTGTAACTTCCGTCTCTTTTACGTCTAAGTATTTTTGGTGGTAGGAAAGGATGCACATGTAAATGGATTCACCTATTATACTTAGGTAGGTGGTGTCTTTTGCTCACAAATTCAAATTGTCAAAGAGAGCTGTGAATTCAGGATTACCAACAGTATTATGTTTGGACTTCATTCATAATCTGTGGTGTAGTAAATCCTTTTTTAGTTTTTCTGTAATTTATTTGGAAAACATTGCAAATTTTGTGAATGGTCTATGATCTTCACACCTTTAATACATATTAAAATTTTTTGATTCTTAGTATATACCAACATTGACTTTCATATCAATAAAATATGTAGATGTTCCATTTTTCAAAATTGATATAAATATGCTATAATAGTGAGTATATCATTCTTTTATGCTTTGTTCCCTCAAACATATATATTTTGAGTGAAATATATATATATTCCATTTAATATATTGTTAACTACTGCCAAATTTTATTACATCATATATATGCAATTTTTATATATAAATATAGATGTATATATATATAATGTTTATTTAAGAATACTTAGCTTCTTTCCAATCTTTTGTTAATATAACCCATATCCTTGTGCATGTGGCAATATTTTCTCAAGTAAATATTTCACTAGAATATTTTGGGTTTAAGATAATTGCATCTCCACCTTTTGCACTCCAGTCAACTGTCAATTTATGTGATAATTCCTCCACATATTTTACTGTTAGATGTGATAATTAACAGCAATCATGTAAGTGTGAAAATAAATTTAAATTGCATGTCACTTAAGTTACATGGCAGAAACTCTTTTAATCTATTCATCGACCTCTTGGATTTCTTCTGCAAACTGTGAATATCTCTAATTCATGGTTTCTAGATTGTTTGGCTTTTTCTTAATAATTTAAAGAATTTCCCATGTATTTTGTAATTTATATATTTAATTTATATATCTTTATAACTTGTTATTTATATGCATTGTGAATATCTTCTCCAGTTGATTTTATATATTTGACATTTTTGTTATTTTGGACTGAAGTTTTGCATTTTATATTACATATATTTGGGATACTTATATGATATTAATAATTTAATATTAATGTTCTGCATTTCATTAATAGGCTACCATTTTAAACAATTTCAATGTTATTTGGATCAAACAACTTGTTATTGGTATATAAGTTGTTTGAATCTATGATCATTGTTGATTTAATATTACGTTGTACTGTCTTTGCATGCATGAATGTTAAACATATTAAACTCACAAAATGTATTGCTATAGTTCATCTTTTAATTTGTAGTCTCTGATTTTTTTTTTTAAACAAAAGAGGGATAATCAGTGTTCTTAAAGGCCACTAAAACATAGGTGTAAAGTAGTCTGTGTCTGTAGATTTTTTTTTTTTTAAATAATGTATTCACTTTCCTATTAGTTTCAGGTAAGCTGTGTTTTCCTATTACTTTTTAAATTCATATGACTTTCTATTTTTAAGGAAACATTTTCCTTTTCTAATCTATTTTCTTTGTTAGCGTTTCTCACTGCATTGGGTGGATGGACAGGTCTGTGTCTCTGGCTGCCGCTGAACTGGAGGTCATGACATGCAAAGTTTATTCACTTAAGCCTGCCCTGGGTCAGGGCACACTGGGTATAGACATACAAGTTACGAGTTGCTTAAATAACATGAAGACTAGGAGTCAGAACTCTAAAGACCTGTCCATATTTTGTTCACAAATACGTGTTATATTTGGGGAAGGTCACTTACTTTCCTATGAGCCACTCTCCTTGTTTCTAGACTGGGAAAATTCGCAGACTTTGGTAGACAGCTGTACTGGAGCACTGTTTTCAATTGTTTCCATCTGGCTCATTCTCTGCTTTGGCGATTTGATAACCACCTGCTAAGGCCCTGAGCTTAAGGGCAGCTTTCCAATGTTTCTCAGATGCCAAGATTCAATGAATATGATTTTGAAAGTCTTCTGTAGATTTAAATTTAAGATGAAATTATTTTAAATTAACTGTATTTGAAAATATTATCATATCAGGCATTCTATTCGCTGGACAAACAGTTCATATAATGTGAAATATATGTATATTTCACATTTAATCAGTATAAATTACGAAGTTCAGAAAAGTTACATGACTAATCTAATAATAAACATTTAAACTGGTAGCTGTATTCATCTGAAGGTTGTCTGAACATAGAAGTACATATTTAATGGCCAGGTTTCTGGAGTTTGAATACCTATGCCACTGTATAGTAGTTGGATAAATTTGAGCAATATGCTTAAACCTCAGTTTCATTATGTGCAAAATGAGATGACATAATAGTATCTACTACAGGATTATTTGATAACTACAAAATAAAATGTATATAAGTACATTGGAGAATGCATGCACAAGAAGATAGCTCTAAAAAGTTATTGGTTATTATCATTATTATATTGTTATTGGCCATACATAGATGTTTCCTACCAAAATATTTTGAAAGTAAAATTAGTATTTTCCCATAACTCACATATAATGTAATGTTACTTATTTCATACCAAAGAACAAAAATATCATTACATATCAGTCTTCATTTTTCAGCATAAGTGACATGTTTTCTGTGTTCCTTGAGATTTTTCTGTCTGCCCTCTGTCTGTCTACCTTCTATGAATTTATTTTGAACATAGAGGAAACACTCATGACCATGGTAAATTTAATTATTCCAAGGCTATTAGGTTACTTGATTATTAATTTTACAATGTGTTCTCATGCCTTTAATAGTCAATGTATTATAAGAATTGTAATAGATACCATGAAACTTGCCACAAATTCAATAATGTCTCAAAATTCAATCAAAATTTTTTAAAATAGCAGGTAAAAAGAGAAAATATTATCCGTATTTCACATCAAAAAGGCAGTTGTTCCCAAGTGAACTCAATTCTGTGTAATTCCACACTACCAAAGTACAAGAGGGTATGTAGGTCAGATAAACTTCTAGTTGTCTATAATATTTCTGTACAATTTAAAAGAGGATAAAAACGTATTCCCATTTATTTTCTAGCTGTATAAAGTGGGTAATTGCAGAGAGCTCAGAGTACTTTTAGATTCATTGTCACATTTTTCTGTCTACCTCAATGTGGAGTTCCCAGAATTAGCAAAGCTTCCCCTTTCTCAAAGGTACACTCTATGTTACATACCCATCTGTCCAATATTCTGGCCTGGCACTAGTATGTTCATTTCTTCAATTCAATCTAAAACAATTCCAAGCCAAAATGACTCTTACTTCACATCTGCATGATATAGATGGAGTAACTCAGACATAACAAGGATTCTTATAACTGTAGCAAACAATGTCCCCAGTCCTATGTTAACCCTAGATGTGCATTTCCTCATGGAATGTCACAACAATTAAATGAGGTAAACTGTCACTGTTTCAGATTTGCAGATGAAGGACTGGAGGGTTAGATTAATTTATTTTTCCCTGGTCTCAAAAGTAGGAAGCATGGGTCCAAAATCCTGGTCATGAAAGTAAACTCCCCACAGTTATTTTGGGCTTGCCAGCCAGTTTTTTGTTCCAATTATTATCTTAATAATGACAAAACTTTTTGAATAAAACAGACAACATAAATAAAGAAAAAAAAAAAACTTTTTGAATAAAACAAACAGCATAAATGAAGAATGGACCCTCAAACACATCGTTGTTGTTAGGTGCCATTAAGTCACCTAACACACTGCTACCCCGGGCAAAATGCTGCCCAGTCCTGCGCCATTCCCATAATTGGTTGTTGATCGGACTATTGCCATCCATCGGGTTCACTTTGGCTGACTTTTCAGAAGTAGATCGCTAGCCTTTTCTTCCTAGTGCATCTCAGTCTGGAAAATCTGCTGGAGCTCACTGGAGCAGCTGTGAGTTCTGTGAAGTTAGGCACCTCTCTTACAAACTGTGTGTCTCAGGTTAGTGTATTTAAAATGGGTAACTGTCTTACTTTGTAAAAATGAAAAAAGATAGTGCATGTAGAATGTTTAATTAAATTATTTATATTTAGTATGTTATCAAACATAAATTTTATCTCTACACAAACTTTTTCCCAAAGAGAAATTCATGAATAGAGAATTTAATAGAATCAGATACATGCATCCATTTACCTTAGAGTCAGAGTGTTAACTAAGACTCAACTTTCCTAAAAGCTTAGTACAGATTGTCCCCGACTTAAGACATATTTGAGTTACAACGAACTGCCCTATGACTGTCCTTTTTTTTATCTTTGTACGTCTTATTATTAGTAATATGTACTACATATAACGTTGTAGCACGTAATTTGTTGATGTTATCATTCTCTTGCCAATCCCAAAGACAAATAAAGATTGGATTTATAAAGATACTGTTAATAGGAGACAAAAATAATGAATATTTTTTAAAAAATTAGATATTCTACTTATATCAGAGCTGACTTATGACAGAGTCTTCAGAATGGAACCCTGTCTTATACTGGGAAATACCTGTAATATTATTTTCATAATTACAATTTGGTAAAGATACATTAGTGCAATATAATCATGAAAGGGTGTTTTTTCTCACTGGAAATTAATACATAGTTTAAACTAAATTTTTATAATTTTTATGCATTCAAACATTATACACTCAATGTTTCTTTATGATATGCATTACTGGTAGGAATGCAATGAAAATTAATCTCAGGGTAAAAGTGAAAAATCCTTTATTAGTCAATTTGGCAATTCGGAGTGAGAGCCAGAGAGCTAGTCTTGTCCCTTGAAGCATTGCCATAAACCTTGTGGATATCATTCTAAAATATGACTAAAAAAGAAGGGCTGGGAGGAGACCCTGTAAACACAAAGGGCTTATTATGCAAGGTTTTCCACAATGTGCATCCTGAACTATTACAGAACTAATAAATTTCCCATGGAACACAATATAACAGCTGGAACACTCTTAGATATCATGCTAATCGTATAAACAATATTTTTCAAATTGTAAAAAATGTATATGGAAAAATATAAAAGGAATAGTTATGATGTTATCAAGTGCAATCCAGGTGCTTTAATTTCTGTGCTTTCCAAATAGTATGATTGTGATATAGTTTTTAAAATTACAGAAATTAAGTGGGCCACAATGAAAGCATTAGCGCATACCATCCCCTGTTGTAAGCACCCAGTCTAGGAGTCGTAGCACTAACATGCATCAGAGGAGCCACCGTGCAGGAGGTGTGGAATACTCTAAGCCTCTGGTTCCCCGATCACCGTTCGGATCCCCACCAATGCCTCTGTTGCCGGTATAAAATACAAGGCACCTGGCTAAGGGATTCCTGAGCTTCAGGCTGCAGAAATGCTCGTGGGACAGCATTCGGAAGAATACAGATGACCACATGCTCTCCTCATTTATCACCTCCATACAGGATTATTTTAAAATTTCAGGATATTTGATCTCTGAAGATAATGGCCTGTTTTATCAACATGCTAAAGTCAGGATGTGATTATTTTGAATATGATGCTTGCCTTATAATATTATTAGTATTAAATGAGATACGATGCATAAAGCACTTAACTCATACCTAGAAAATATACTTAGTCCACAATCCTGTTAACCTAAACTTTCACAATAACTAATGCGTCAAGAAAGAGCTGGTAATGATGTGGGGAATAGAGTGGACTTCTAGACATGTCTTACCCAACAAAAGGCCATGACCGAATTGAACTTTTCCAGTCTTGAAACTTTCTAGTTATATATTTTGGGCCTGTTATATAACCTTTCTGAGCGTCAGTTTAATCATCTGTAAAAGGGGCATAATAATGTCTCTTCCATAGGATTATTTTTAGGGGCTACTGTATAGAATAAGGAGCCCTGGTAGTGCAGTCGTTAAGAGCTCAGCTGCTGACCAAAACGCCAGCAGTTCAAATTCACCAGAAGCTCCTTGGAAACTCCATGGGGCAGTTCTACTCTGTCCTATTGGGTCGCTATGAGTTGGAATAGACTTGATGACAATGGGTTTGGTTTTGGTTTCAGGTATGGAATAAATATAAAGCACCAGATCTATCAAATAAGTATAATTTCATTACCTCCTTTCTTCTCTGCTTTAGCTGAATATGTTGACTTATGAACTGACGTACAGTAATGAGAGTTTTTTTTTAATGTCTTTATCTTGCAACAGAAAACAGTAAAAATCAGTTACCATTGAGTTACGTCTGACTCGTGGCAACCCTGTGTGTGTCAGAGTGGAACTGGGCTCTGTAGAGTTTTTAATGGGTGATTTTTCAGAAGTAGATCACCAGGTCTTTCTTCCAAGGTGCCTTTGGGTGGACTTGAACCTCCGTCTTTTCAGTTAGCATCTGAACATGTTAACTGTACCACCCAGGGGCTCTGCTCCAGGAGATTATACAGTATAACTGTTTGCACCACTCAGGAGCTCCAATATGGGAGGTTATACGATGCTGTGCTACATAATCAAAATATAATAAGCATTAACTAATTGATTTGTTACAGCTCTGCTTATGAACTGGTTAAGGGTTAAGAAAATGGGCTGAATTATTGCCGCGCAATGAATCACTTTTATATGGCTTTTCTAGCCCTGGTCTTGTAATTTCACAAAATGATTGTCTGGGCCAAAATTTTGCAAGGTATTAGTAGATTGACTACAAAACTAGTGGATTGAAAATTCACTTAATGAGATTGTGCCCTTTGTGGTCCAACTAGGAGATTGGTTGTAGTTCCTATTCTGTTAGGCTTATATAAGGGCCAAATCCACAGAGGTTCTGGGGCCCCTCACTACCATCAAAAAGAGCGTAGAGTGGAGTGCATCCTTTGGACCCAGGGTCCCTGCATTGAGAACTCCCTATATTAAGAAGAGAGAGTTATAACAGTGAAGACAGGGATGGTGGGCTTGCTGGTCCATAGAGAGAGAACTGAGTGTCTTTGTGCAGGGTTGTGCCTCCTACTAAAGTACTGCAACAGTTGTACCTGCGGGACAGAGACCTGAGTGTGGCTGGTGTAATTTGCTTCCTTCCCCCTTTGGGCATCATGGTGGGAACAATACATTCCCTCATGCAGGGTAGGCCTTGGTATCACGGCAGCAAGACAGAGAACCACTCTGGCCTGGGTAGCATGGTAGGAGGCAGCAGCATAGGTCAAAAAGGGCCCAGTGGCAGAGGCTCAGGAGATCCTGTGCAGGGGTCTTTCCATTAGTGAAGCAAGGCCCAGTGAGGCCCAGGGGCAGAGCAGAAGCCTCGGAAGCCATGCAGGTGTCCCGGGTAACATGGTGGTAGCCAGAGGCAGTGGTGACATGAAGACAACATTTGACCAGAAACACAATGTGCCAGTACAGTGATATTAGAAAGAATATGAGTAGTTTGGAGAAGAATAAGCAGATCTGCTTTGAGAATTTGTTTTACTGTTTACCGTTTGCTTTCTAGAAATAATAATAGTGGCTTTCACTTTGCCAATATTGTGTAAATGTCTTGATCACAGATGGCTGTAGCACTCATGGAATGGTTGATGCCAGTGGTTGTACATGCCTCATTCCTAGTTGTCTGGTAGTTTGAGGCACATCCTGTTTGCATGTGCAATGTGGTTAGATAGACAAACCACACAATTATATAATTATACTAGGATTGTCAAACCAATCTATGAAGGGATATTTGAATTTTATTTTCAAACAGGCATATACCTATGGATATAGTCAATAATATGAGAAAAAAGAAAGTAAAAGTAGAAATATAAGTCAAATTCTGGTAACCCTGAATAAATTAATTAAAAGAGAAAATAATAATATTAAAATCAATAACAAAAATCAGGACAGTTAATATTTCTTGAGTTATTAATTTCTGACAAAACAATAATAGTAGGAGACTTCAACACACCACTTTTGGTGAAGGACAGGACATCCAGAAAGAAGCTCAATAAAGATACGGAAGACCTAAATGCCACAATCAACCAACTTGACCTCATAGACATATACAGAACACTCCGCCCGACAGCAGCCAAGCATACTTTCTTTTCTAGTGCACATGGACATTCTCTAGAAGACCACATATTACGGCATAAAGTAAGCCTTAGCAGAATCCAAAACATTCAAATATTACAAAGCATCTTCTCTGGCCATAAGGGCATGAAGGTGGAAATCAATAACAGGAAAAGCAGGGAAAAGAAATCAGACACTTGGAAACTGAACAAAACAAAAGACTGGATTATAGAAGGCATTAAGGATGGAACAAAGAAATTCCAATGAGAATGAAAACACTTCCTGTAAAAACGCTGGGATACAGTGAAAGAAATGCTCAGAAGTCAATTTATATCAATAAATGCACACATCCAAAATGAAGAAGGGGCCAAAATCAAAGAATTATCCCCACAACTTGAACAAATAGAAAGAGAGCAACAAAAGAAACTCACAGGCACCAGAAAAAAAAAAAAAAACAAATACTAAAAATTAGAGCTGAACTAAAAGAAATAGAAAACAATGAAAAGAATTAACAAGACCAAAAGCTGGTTTTTTTGAAAAAACTAACAAAATTGATAAACCACTAGCCAAACTGACAAAAGAAAAACAGGAGAGGAACCAAATAACCTGAATAAGAAATGAGATGGGCGATATTACAACATACCCAACTAAAATTAAAAGAATCATATCAGATTTCTGTGAAAAATTGTACTCTGACAAATTTGAAAACCTAGAAGAAATGGGTGAATTCCTAGAAACACACTGCCTACCTAAACTAACACAAAAAGAGGTAGAACAGCTAAATAGACCCATAACAAAAGAAGAGATGGAAAAGGCAATCAAACCCCCCCACCCCAAAAAAGCCCTGGTCCGGACAGCTTCACTGCAGAGTTCTACCAAACTTTCAGAGAAGAGTTAACACCACTACTACTAAAGGTACTTCAGAGCATAGAAAGGACAGAATACTACCAAACTCATTCTATGAAGCCACCATATCCCTCATACCAAAACCACATAAAGACACCACAAGAAAAGAAAATTATAGGCCTATATCCCTCAGGAACTTAGATACAAAAATCCTCAACAAAATTCGCACCAATAGAATTCAACAACATATCAAAAAAATAATTCACCATGACCAAGTGGGATTCATACCAGGTATGCAGGGATAGTTCAACATTAGAAAAACAATTAATGTAATCCATGACATAAATAAAACAAAAGACAAGAATCCTATGATTTTATCAATTGATGCAGAAAAGGCATTTGACAAAGTCCAACACCTATTCATGATAAAAACTTGAGCAAAACAGGAATAGAAGGAAAATTTCTCAACATAATAAAGGGCATTTATATAAAGCCAACAGCAAACATCACCCTAAATGGAGAGAGCCTGAAAGCATTCCCACTGAGACTGGGAACCAGACAAGGATGCCCTTTATCACCGCTCTTACTCAACATTGTGTTGGAGGTCCTAGCCAGAGAAATTAGGCTAGATAAAGAAATAAAGGGCATCTAGATTGGCAAGGAAGTATTAAAAGTATCTCCATTTGCAGGTGACATGATCTTATACACAGAAAACCCTAAGGAATCCTTCAGAAAACTACTGAAACTAATAGAAGAGTTCAGCAGAGTATCAGGATACGAGATAAGCATACAAAAATCAGTTGGATTCCTCTACACGAACAAAAAGAACATTGAAGAGGAAATCACCAAATCAATGCCATTTACAGTAGCCCCCAAGGAGATAAAATAATTAGGAATAAATCTTACCAGAGATGTAAAAGACTTATACAAAGAAAACTGCAAAACACTTCTGCAAGAAACCAAAAGAGACTTACATAAGTGGAAAAACATACCTTGCTCATCGATAGGAAGACTTAACATTATAAAAATGTCTATTCTGCCAAAAGGGATCTATACATTTAATGCAATTCCGATCCAAATCCCAATGGCATTCTTTGATGAGACGGAGAAACAAATCACCAACTTCATATGGAAGGGAAAGAAGCCCCGGATAAATAAGGTATTACTGAAAAAGAAGAACAAAGTGGGAGGCCTTACTTTCCCTGATTTCAGAACCTATTATACCACCACAGTAGTCAAAACAGCCTGGTACTGGTACAACAACAGATACATGGACCAGTGGAACAGAATTGAGAATCCAGATATAAATCCATCCACATATGAGCAGTTGATTTTTGACAAAGGCCCCAAAACAGTTAAATGGGGGAAAAGACAGTCTTTTTAACAAATGGTGCTGGCATAACTGGATATCCATCTGCAAAAAATGAAACAAGACCCATACCTCACTCCATGCAAAAAAACTGAGCTCAAAATGTATCAAACACCTAAATACAAAATCTAAAAAGGTGAAGATCATGGAAGAAAAAATAGGGACACTGTTCGGAGCCCTAATACATGCCATAAATAGTATAGAAAACATTATTAAAAATGCAAAACAAAAACTAGATAACTGGGAGCTCCTAAAAATCAAACACCTATGCTCATCCAAAGACTTCACCAAAAGAGTGAAAAGACTTACAGACTGGGAAAAAGTTTTCAACTATGACATTTCCGATCAGCGCGCGATCTCTAAAATCTACATGATACTGCAAAAACTCAACTGCAAAAAGACAAATAACCCAATTAAAAAATGGGCAAAAGATATGAATAGACACTTCACTAAAGAAGACATTCAGGTAACAGATACATGAAGAAATGTTCACGATTATTAGCCATTAAAGAAATGAAGATCAAAACTACAATGAGATTTCATCTCATTCCAACAAGGCTGGCATTAATCCAAAAAACACAAAATAGTAAATGTTGGAGAGGTTGTGGAGAGATTGCAACACTTATACACTGCTGGTGGGAATGTAAAATGGTACAAGCACTTTGGCAATCAATTTGGGTCTTCCTTAAAAATCTAGAAATAGAACTACCATAGGATCCAGCAATCCCACTCCTTGGAATATATCCTAGAGAAATAAGAGCCTTTACACAAACAGATATATGCACACCCATGTTTATGCAGCACTGTTTACAATAGCAAAAAGCTGGAAGCAACCAAGATGCCCATCAACAGATGAACGGATAAATAAATTATGGTATATTCGCACAATGGAATACTATGCATCGTTAAAGAACAGCGAGGAATCTGTGAAACATTTCATAACATGGAGGAACATGGAAGACATGCTGAGTGAAATTAGTCAGTTGCAAAAGGACAAATATTGTATAAGACCACTATTATAAGAACTTGAGAAATAGTTAACTGAGAAGAAAACATTCTTTTGTCATTATGGGAGGGAGGGAGGGAAGGAGGGAGAGGGGTTTAGATAGTAGATAAGAACTATTTTAGGTGAAGGGAAAGACAGCACACAATACAGGGGAGGTCAGCACAATTGGACTAAACCAAAAGCAAAGAAGTTTCCTGAATAAACTGAATGCTTCAAAGGCCAGCGTAGCAGGGGCAGGGGTCTGGGGACCATGGTTTCAGGGGACATCTAAGTCAGTTGGCACAATAAAATCTATTAAGAAAACATTCTGCATCCCACATCGAAGAGTGGCATCTGGGGTCTTAAACGCTAGCAAGCAGCCATGTAAGATGCATCAATTGGTCTCAACCCACCTGGATCAAAGGAGAATGAAGAAGACCAAGGACACAAGGTGATTACGAGCCCAAGAGACAGAGAGGGCTACATGAACCAGTGACTACATCATCCTGAGACCAGAAGAACTAGATGGTGCTCGGCTACAACCCATGACTGCCCTGACAGGGAACACAACAGAGAACCCCTGAGGGAGCAGGAGAGCAGTGGGATGCAGACCCCAAATTCTCATAGAAAGACCAGACTTCATGGTCTGACTGAGTGAGCTATATCATTCCTAACAGTCTATTTGTATGATTTCATCGAAGCAGATTCATGAAGATAATGTTATTTTTAGCTCCCACTGACTTTTGATGAAAGTGGATCTTAGTAAAGTTAAGTTACTGCCCAAGGTTAAAAATTAGACTAGGAAAAAGGTCTGGTGGTCTACTTCCAATAATTAGCCAATGTAAAACTTATGGATCACAACAGAACATTGTCTGACTCACTTCCTTTGGACAAACCATTAGGAGGGATCAATCTAATGCAGGACCTCATGCTTGGGGAAATACCGGGCCAGAGAGGGTAAGGGAGACCTTTGTTGAGGCAGACTGGAGCAATAGCCACTATAGTCATTGCAAATTTGTACTGTTTAATGAATTATTTTAATACATTTTTTACTGCAGTAGAGATATTTTTAATTTTATTGAAGTTTGTAAATAGATACAGTTAAACAAAAAGTCATAGTACAGTGAGATGAATTAACTCAAAGGGAAGAGACCTGAGTACAAATATCCTAGAAGAAGAAACAGAATATTTTTTGGCATCTGGGAGCTGATCTGGCACTATCAATTAGGTTTTTGTGTTGCCAGGAGCTGGCCTTGATGTCTGCGTGTTGAACAGACATGGTTTTACAAAATATCAATACGGAAGACAGGAAAAAGATTCTCCAGAGGTGTCCTTGTCTCAATCCCTGGAATCTGTGAATATGTTAAGTTACATGGCAAAGAGAATTAAGATTGTACATGGAATTAAAATTGTTAATCAGCTGACCTTAAGAAAGAGTATCCTAAATTATCCAGGTGGGTTCATTGTAATCCCAAGGGCCTTAAAAGTGGGAGAGGGAAGAGGAAGAGATAATCAGAGATAGCAGTGTGAGAAGGACTCAGCTCAAAATTGCTGGCTTTGAAAAAAGAGGAAGTGGATTGTCATGGATTGAATTGTGTTCCCCAAAAATGTCTGTCAGCTTAGCTGGGCCATGAGTCCCAGTATTGTGTGATTGTCCATCACTTTATGTGATTTCCCTGTGTTGTAAATCCTATCACTATGATGAAATGAGATGGATTAGTGGCAGATATACTGATGAGATATACAAGTTTGGATAGTGTCTTAAGCCAATCTCTTTGAGATATGAAAGAGAGAAATGAGCAGAGAGATAGGGGGGCCTTATACCACCAAGAAAGCAGTGCTGGGAGCAGAGGGTGTCCTTTGCACCTGAGGTTCCTGTGCTGAGATGCTCCCAGTCCAAGGGAAGACTGATGCATCACAAGGACCTTCCTTCAGAACTAACAGAGAGCAAAAACCTTCCCCTGGAGCCGGCACCCTTAATTTGGACTTCTAGCCTACTGGACTGTGAGAGAATAAGCTTCTCTTTGTTGAAGCCATCCACTTGTGGTATTTCTATTATAGCAGACTAGAAGACCAAGACGTGGATCATGAGTGAAGGAATGTGGTTAGCCTCTAAAAGGTGGAAAGGCATGGAAACAGCTTTCTTACAGAGCCTCCAGATGAAAGAGAAACTTATGAACACCTAGATTTTAGCCCAGTGAGAACAATCTCAGAATTCTTACTTTCAGAACTCTAAGATAATAAATTTTGTTAAATGAGTGGTAATTTGATACAGCAGAAATAGGAAACTAAGAGGTGTGGCCAAAATGTTGGGATAGTCAGACTCTTCCTGTTGTCCCTCTTACAACAAAGACCTGAAAAAACAAGTGAATTGATTATATATGACAATCTAGAAGCCCTGATCATAAAAGACAAAGCTGAAGAGTTGGATTGAGTGGCAGGGAGAAGGAGGGATAATTCAAAAACAGCCAAGAGTTGCCAGTTGTTAGGTTGCCAGTGCCCTGCTGACTAGGTCATTCTGTGCCTGCAGGCTGAGGTGAGCAGTAGTGTTTGGGATGCACCTCACCATGTTGGGTGAAGCTGGGCAGCAGCGAGTCTGCACACACCTTTGGAGCTAGGTGGAAGCGGCGCTGGACCTGCAAAAGTTAAGTGCAAACATCTAACCTAGCACTGGGAGGCAAAATAAACTCTACTCCCAGAGTTTCACAGTGGAGAACTGGTTACTTCCCCTCACCCACCCCCACCCTGCTCTGCTCTGAAACCTGTCTGGCAGTATTCAACAACTGTTACTCCCCCTAAGCCAGGAACTCGGGGTGAGTCAGGAGGCCCTGCCCCTTCACTGAGCCACTGGCATAAGGGGTCCGCAGACTTGCAGAATCCTTTAATCCTGCCTAGACCTGTGTGCAGTGGGTCAGTGGGTTTAGACCTGTGTGGGCTGATTCAACACCACATGCCATCATTATCGTAACATCAGGGCATACACCTGAAGCTCATTTTCAACTTCATCAGCCAAGGGGGAGCTGCAGACTTATGACATTTGACATGGCCCTGCCTCTTAAGCACAGAACCTCAGCCACCTACCCCAGAGGCCTGAGGGCTGGTGGTAACATTCACTTCATCTAAACAAAAAAAAAAAAAAACCAAACCCAGTGCCGTCGAGTTGATTCTGACTCATAGTGACCCTATAGGACAGATTAGAACTGCCCCATAAAGTTTTCAAGGAGTGCCTGATGGATTCGAAATGCTGACCCTTTGGTTAGCAGCTGTAGCACTTAACCATTACACCACCAGGGTTTCCTCACTCCGTCTAGCCACTCGTGTAATAGGGGTCTGAGAATAAGCGGTGTCTCCCATTCCCTACGGTCAACAGGACTGTGTGCCCAAGGACCAGCTGAAATACCCCTCACTACATGCTCTAGGGAAAAAGGAACACACCCTCACCAAGGCATCCAGGGGCAGCCATCAGCCCCCTGCCTTGTTCCACACATACCCCCTACAGCAGCCGGATACCTGTTCCTGCTTCAAACACCAATATGCAGCCCTGACAGTCTGGGAGTGTAGGTGAGAGTCTGCACCACACATTTGGTGACTGAAAACGTGGACACCTGTGCCACACCAGAACATATGGAGAGAAAGTTAAAGGCAATAGTAAGAAATAAAATGTTGGTTTAAATTTAGAAAAATAAAGGTAAATTTTAAGGTAACCACAAAGGAAGCTAACAAACCTACCCATCAAAATAAGAAAAACATGAGGACTTAGCAAAAACAAAATAAACAATAATGAAAAAACATGAAAAGAGAATACATAAGAAAAACCACTCAACAGCACAGAAAATTAAGTGGAACAAAGAAACTGCCAGCACCACCAAAAAGACAAAAACAAAAACAAGCAACAACAACAACAAAATGACAGCACTAAACTCGTACCAATCAATAATTACACTGAACGTAAATGGACTAAATGCGCTAATAAAGAGATGAACAGTGGCAAAATTGATTAAAAAAACGCAATCTGTCTATATGCTGCCTATAACAGACACGACTTAGACTCAAAGACACAAACAAACTAAAACAATGGAAAAAAAAATCAAGTAAACAACCGCAAAAAAAAGAGCAGGAGAGACAATATTAATCTCTGACAAAACAGATTTAAAGCAAAATTCACCACAAAGGATAAGAAAGGACACAGTTTAACGTTTAAAGGGTCAATACACCAGGAGGACATAACTACAATAAATACATAAGCACCTAATGAGAGGGCTCCAAGCCACACAAAACGAACCCTAATAGTATTGGAAAGAGAAATAGATAATCCATCATAATAGCAGACTTGAACACAACACTTTCAATGAAGAACAGAACATGTAGAAAGAAAATAAAGGTACAGAAGATCATAGACATATACAGAAATCTATCCAGCAGCAGCCAAGTATACATTCTTTTCCAACTCACATGGAACATTCTTCAGAATAAACTGCATATGGGGCTGCAAAGCAAACCTTAACAGAATTCAAAACACTGAAATTTTACACAGCATCTTTTCTGATTATAATGACATAAAATTAGAAATCAATAGCAGAAACAGCAAGGAAAAAAAATTAAATACATGGAAACCGAACAACACCTTGCTTAAAAACTCCTGGATTATAGAAGAAATCAAGGACGGAAAAAATAAATTCATAGAATTAAATGAGAATGAAAACATGTCTTACCAGAACCTTTGGAAAACAGCAAAAGCAGTGCTTAGAGGTCAATTTATAAGAATAAATGCATACATTCAAAAAGAAGAAAGTGCCAAAATCAAAACATTAACCCTACAACTTGAACAAATAGAAACAAAAGTAGCCCTCAGGCACCAGAAGAAAGGAAATAATAAAGGTTAGAGGAGAAATGAATGAGATAGAGAATAGGAAAACAATTGAAAGAATAGACAATACTAAAAGATGGTTCTTTGAAAAGATCAACAGAATCAATAAACCATTGGTCAAATTGACAAAAGAAAAAACAGGAGAGGAAGCAAATAACCTAAATAAGAAATGGAATGGGTGATATCACAACAGACACAATGGAAATAAAAAGGATCATAACAGAATACTATGAAAAAATGTACTCTAACAAATTTGAAAATCTAGAAGAAATGGACAAATTTCTAGGAACACACTACTTACCTAAACTAACACAAATTGAGGTAGAAGAATTAAATAAACCCACAACAAAAGAAGAGATTGAAGAGATCATTAAAAAAATAAAAACCAACAACAACAAAAAAGCCCTGGCCCAGACGGCTTCACTGGAGAATTCTATCAAACTTTCAGGGAAGAGTTAACACCATTACTACTAAAGGCATTTCAGGCATACAAAAGGATGGAATACTCACAAACTCATTCTGTGAAGCCAGCGTAACTATGATACAAAAGTCAGGTAAAGATCCACAAAAAAAGAAAATTACAGACCAATATCCCTCATGAATATAGACCCAAAAATCCTCAACAAAATTCTAGCCAATAGAATTCAACAATATATCAAAAAATTAATTCACCATGACCAAGTGAGATTCATACCAGGTATGCAGGGATGGTTCAACATTAGAAAAACAATCAATGTAATCCATCACATAAATAAAACAAAAGACAAGAACCACATGATCTTATCAGTTGATGCAGAAAAGGTATTTTAAAAAGTCCAAAACCCATTCTTGATAAAAACTCTCAGCAAAATAGGAATAGAAGGAAAATTCCTGAACATAATAAAGGCCATTTATACAAAGCCAACAACCAACCTCATACTAAGTGGAGAATCTTAAAGCATTCCCCTTGAGAACGGGAACCAGACATGGATACCCTTTATCACCACTCATATTCAACATTGTACTGGAGGCCCTAGCCAGATCAATAAGGCAAGAAAAAGAAATAAAGTGCATCCAAATTGGTAAGGAAGAAGTAAAAAGTATCCCTATTTGCAGATGATATGGTCTTATACATGGAAAACCCCCAAAAATCCACAAGAAAACTACTACAACTAATAGAAGATTTTGCAAAATATCAGGATATAAGATAAACATACATAAGTCAGTCAGATTCCTCTGCACCAAAAGAGAGAACTTCCAAGAGGAAATCGCCAAATCAATACCGTTATAATAGCCCCCAAGAAGATAAAGTATTTAGGAATAAATTTAAACAGAGATGTAAAAAAACTACACAAAGAAAACTACAAGACACTATTACAAGAAATCAAAAGAGACTGACATAAGTGGAAAAACATACCATTCTGATAGACAGGAAGACTCAACATTATGAAAATGTCAATTCTTCCCAAAGTGATCTACAGATACAATGCAATCTCAATCCAAATTCTAATGACAACTTTTAGCATGCTGGAGAAACAAATCACAAACTTCGTAAGGAAAAGGAAGAAGCCCCAAATAAGTAAAGAATTAATGAAGAAGAAGAACAAAGTGGGAGGCCTCACACTACCTGATGTTAGAACCTATTATACCACCATGATAGTCAAAACAGCCTGGTACTGGTACAACAGACACATAGATCAATATAACAAAATTGAGAACCCAGACGTAAATCCATTCACCTATGAGCAGCTGATAGTTGACCAAGGCCCAAAGTCCATTAAATGGGGGAAAAGACAGTCTTTTTAACAAGTGGTGCTGGCATAACTGGATATCTGTCTGCAAAAAAATGAAACAGGACCCATACCTCACATCATGCCCAGAAACTAACTCAAAATGATCAAAGACCTAAATATAAAACCTAAAATGATAAAGATCACGGAAGAAAAAATAGGGACAATGCTAGGAGGCCTGATACACGACATAAACAGAATACAAACCATAACTAACAATGCAGAAACATCAGAAGAGAAACTAGATAACTGGGGTCTGCTAAAAATCAGTTATGCTCATCAAAAGAGTAAAAACAGAACCTACAGATTGGGAAGAAATTTTTAACTATGACGTATCTGGTAAGAGTCTAATCATTAAAATCTACAAAGTACAGCAACACCTCAACTACAAAAAGACAAATAAAAAAAATTAAAAATGGGCGAAGTATATGAACAGACACTGCACCAAAAAAGATATTCAGGTGGCTAATGTACACACAAGGAAATGCTCATGATCATTAGCCACCAGAGAAATGGAAATTAAAACTATGAAGAGATGCCTTATCACCCCAATAACACTGGCACTAATCCAAAAAAAGGAAACCCTGGTGGTGTAGTGGTTAAATGCTGTTAACCAAAAGGTCGGCAGTTGGAATCCACCAGGCGCTCCTTGGAAACTCCACAAGGCAGTTCTACTCTGTCCTATAGGGTCTCTATGAGTCAGAAATGACTTGATGGCGATGGGTTTGGTTAATCCATAAAACACCAAATAAAAATGTTGGAGAGGTTGTGGAGAGATTGGACTCTCATGCACTGCTGGTGAGAATGTAAAATGATACAATCACTTTGGAAAACAATCTGGTGCTTCCTTAAAAAGCTAGAAGTAGAAATACCATAAGATCCAGCAATCCCACTCATAGGAATATACCCAAGAGAAGTAAGAGCAGTCGCAGGAATAGACATATGCATACCATGTCCATTGGAGCACTATTCACAACAGCACAAAGATGTAAACAACCTAAATGCTCACCAACAGACGAATGGGAAACAAATTATGGTACAGACACACAGTGCAGCCTACTGACGGAGCCCAGTTCTACTCCGACACCCAACGGGTCACTGTGAGTTGCGTTTGATTCTACTGCAACTGGTGGTGTTTTTGTTTGATATGAAGATATAGCTGTAGCTATGTTGTTGTTGATGTCTTGCGCTGAATGTTGTTGTTGAGAGCAGTTGCTATTTAGTTGGCTTCTACTCAAAGTAACCTAATATATAAGAGAAAGAAATTTTCCCTGGTCCCATGCCATCCTAATGATTGTTGGTATGTTTGAGTCCATTGTTGTTGTTATTGGGTCAATCCATCTTTTTGAGGGTTTCCTTTATTTTTGTGATCTTCTACTTCACCTCACAGGACTTCTTTTCCTAGTGATCGGTCTTTCCAGATAATGTGTCCAAAGTAAGTAAGATGAAGTCTTGCCATCCTCATTCCTAAGGAACATTTCACTGTTTTATTGTAAGACTGATTTTTTTGTTCTTTTGTTAATCCATGGTACATTCAATATTCTTCACCAACACCACACTTCCACGCATCAGTACTTCTTCTGCCTTCTTTTTTCATTGTCCAGTTTTCACATTCACAGAGGTGAACAAAAAGACCACAGTGTTGAATAGAAGTAGGGAAATGAGATATCCTTGCCGTGTTCCTGATTTTATGGCAAAATCTTTCAGTCTTTCACCATTGAGTGTAATGTTAATTGTTGGCTTTTCACAACTGTCCTTTATCATTTTAAGGAAGTGTACTGAAAAAAAAAAATTTTTTTTTTTCTGTGAGGTGAAGGAATCAGAGCTATATGACAGTATTGCACAACAAGCTATTTAATGGGGCCAACACATTGAAAGTCACATGCAAGGGGGTGGTCCCTGTAGCAGAAGGTCTTCCAGAGGCTAGAGTCACAGGTAGCATCAGAAGGAGAAGAGAGCAAGAAAGCTCCCAGGGGTGAGAAGCGATATCCTCCTGCAGCCAGATGATAAGTCTCTGGGTCAGAGAGCCCTAAAAGCAGCAGAATCTTAGGGTCTTTATAACTACACGAATTTATCTTTTTTTTTTTTTTTTTTAGGACTAGCAGAAGTTGAGTCCAGTTTTGCAGGGTATGTAAAACAGGCAGGTCCTAAGTGGCTAAAAATCTGCTTATTTGGGCTATTTTTAAATCAGTTGGACATGTACAAGTTTGAGTTTCATGCCAGTTTTTTTTTTTTCCATATAATACGCGTCAGCTTACTTGAAGAAGTAAATAACTTGGGGCTAATACACAGAGGCCATTTTTGACTCTCACACAATAGGAAGTTCGCTTTTATTCCTGATTTTTGAGTGTTTTTTTGTTAAACGCTTTTTTCTGCATCAGTTGATAGATCATCCCCCTCTCCCTACATTCTATTAATGTGTTGCATTACACTGATTGACTTTTATATATGCTGCACTTGTGGGACAAAGCACACAGGGTTATGGCATATGGTCCTTTTAATATGCTCCTGGATTGGAGTTTTACTATTTTGTTGAGGATTTCCATAGATATTTCTATGCAATATTTTTTTCTGATGGCTTTGTCTGGCTAAATATCAGGATGCTGATAGCATCATGGATTGAGTTACAAATTATTCCTTCCTTTTAGTTTTTGGAAAAGTTTGAGAAACATTGATGTTAATTTCTATTTGATGCCTTCTTTATAATTTCTTTGTCATTATTGATATTCTCTATTCGTTGAGACATTCTCCTGTTTTCCTTTAGGTCTTTGACCACGTTTAACACAGTAGATTTAAACGATTTGCCTAGCAATTCTATGTCATTGGTTCTTCAGGGACTGCTTTCACCGATTTTTTTTTTTTTTCCTGTGAATTGGTTGTACTTCCTGTTTCTTGGCATGCCTAGTATTTTTACCAAACACTGGGCTTTGTGAATTTTATGTGTTAACTCTGAAAAGCAGATTCTCCAGCCTACCTAGTGCTTGCTGTTATTGTTGAGGGCTGCGGTCATCTGTTTAGTGACATTTCCAAACTATTTATTTGTTTGTATGTATTTATTATTTTTCATAGACTGTTTTCTTTGCCATGTGTGGTCACTGAAGTCTATCTTCAGTTATTTTAGTGGTCAACCAGTGACCTGATAGAGACCTTTTTTGGAGTCAAAAAGAGAAGAAAAAGAAAACTAAAAACCCTTTCCTGGTCGTTGAAGATTGACTCTGAATTAGGTACTCTTTCAATGCTTAGCCAGGCCACCTACAATTGGGCCTTAGTCTACACCTCCGTTTGTGCAGAGCCCAAAGATCTGCCAGAGGCTCAAACCTAGGGTCCTCTCAGGTCTTGTTTGAGCATGCATTCAACCTGGGTATGTACATTGGATCTCTGATCCTTCAGTACATTCAGTATCTCTACAGTTTATTCTCCCATGCATCTGCCTCGTCAGCCTCTTCTTTTCCAGGCTATCAGGTTTGTCTGCTTCTTTCCCTGTTCTCCATTCCTTACCTAAGCTGGTTATGGCATTATATGTCTTTAAGGCTTTTGACAGACAGATACCACCTGGTAGCCACTCATGTCTGAGAGGAGTAAAGCCAAGGCCTATCTCAGAGCAAGTATCTCTGGAACTACCAGATTGGTCAAAAAAAACAACAACAACATTTTTAGAAAAAAGATCTGTCTTGTCCACACCCTGGCACCAGCAAGCCACACCAGGAATGTGGGCTGCTGTCTTCATGGCAGCTGCCAAGTGGAGAATGGGGGATAGTAGGTGAATAAACAAAAATGCCACCATTTTTCATCAAAATTCAACAGCATCTTTTCTCATGAAGCACTTAATGTTTATTCTGTCAGGTTTTTTTCCCACTTATTCATTGCTTCAGGGAAACCCTGGTGGCCTAGTGGTTAAGTGCTACGGCTGCTAACCAAAGGGTCGGCAGTTTGAAGCCTCCAGGCGCTCCTTGGAAACTCTATGGGGCAGTTCTACTCTGTTCTATAAGGTCGCTATGAGTGGGAGTCGACTCGATGGCATTGGGTTTGGTTTTTGGTTTTTTTCATTGCTTCAGTGGAGGGAATGAATCCTATACCTTCTTAACACACCGTTTTCTGTAACATCCCCTCTCCTGATGTTTTTAAGTGGCCTTTCTCTTATTTCAGAAACCCTGGTGGCGTAGTGGTTAAGTGCTATTGCTGCTAACCAAGAGGTCAGCAGTTCGAATCCACCAGACGCTCCTCGGAAACTCTATAGTGCAGCTCTACGCTGTCCTATAGGGTCGCTATGAGTCGCAATTGACTTGACGGGAGTGGGTTTGGTTTTCTGGTTTTCTCCTATTTCAGTATTTGCTTGGTTGCTGTAAATGTTTTAAAACTTTCTAAATTTCTAAAAAAGTTGATTCTAACACTTTTTCCTTTGTCGTTGTTTCTGTGCAGGAACAGGCCCTCCACAGAAGCTATCTGAGGCTATCAACTTGGTCATTTTCACTGACATTATCCACATCTCATTTTTTAAAAATATACACGGATATACAATTGATCCAACAACTTTCACTGAAATGTGTATCCTTTTATCACTCCCCATACAAGCACCTGACATATGTGACTCATCATTGTACACGTATGTGTGCATCTGAATTATGTATTCCCTTCCACTGGTCTATAATTATATCAATACAAATTTTTGATATCACATAGAATGATGCATCTCATTTTATTATTTTTAAAATTCCCTTTGAGCTATTACTGTTTTTTGCATCATTTTATATAAATTCTATAGCCAACTTGTAAATTAAACACACACACATGCACACACTGATGGGATTCTAATGGGGATTATATTGAATTTATGTAATAATTGAAATGATTTATATTTTCATGGTTCAGTATAATTCATGGATAATGCACTTAAATATAATTGTTTCATTACAAGTAAGTATGGGTAGCAGCTGGGGGAGGCATGAGGAATCTTCTCAAGTGCTAATAATATGTTACTACTTTCATATAGGTTTGTTCAGTTTGCGATAATCTATCTGATTAGTTGTGAATGTACTGTATATGGATTTCTTTATTCTGTATAACTTACACAAATCATCCTTCAAATTGCTGTTTACTTAAAAAAAGTTTGTTAGCTATAGCTATTGAAGTTTAGGCATCGTGTTTAGTCAGGTTTAGGCTCTATTGGAACTCAAAAGCATGAAAATGGTCAAAAATACTACAAAAATTAATTACAATAATAAAAGATCAAGGATGTATAAAACTCTAAGGCCAAGATCAAGAAGCTGGGGTGGAGATTACCTGAAACTTGAAGCTAGCAACTGGACATGCAACCATATACTTCACTGACTGATGTGGTCTGCAGATGTGAACTTTCACGCAATCTGTGTGAAAAATATTTAAATATGTTAAAATTCATTAAATTTGAATGTACATTTATTAAAATATGGATTTATTATTTTCATTTTTGATAGTAAGTATAAATTAGAATTTCAAACTTTATGTAAAACACAAATGGTTTACACACTTAAGTAATTTCACCAGCAATTCCATTCGTAGATATATACAAAATACAAACTCTTGTTTATGGGAAACAGGAGACAAATGCAACAATGTTTATAAGTGCATTGTATATAATAGTAGACAACTAGAAATAAAACAAGCATCTATCAGCAACAACACCAACAACAAAAACTGGATAAATGTGTAGTATAGTCTTAAAATAGAATGCCATTCAGTAATAAAATAGAATGGGCTGTCATTTCATTCAACCTGGAGCGTTAGTAATGTCAACTGAAAAAACAATTTTCAAAAAGATTATCTACAACTTAAGACCCCTTTATTAAGTTCTACAGCATCTAAAAATATTTTCTAATACCCTATGAATTCTATATTATAATTATAGCAAGAGAATTAAAAAACCAAAAATTCAGAATGATGGTGGAGGTATAGGAGGATATGAGGAGTCCCTGGATGGTGCAAACAGTTAACATAGTCACTGCTAACTGAAACCCTGGTGGTTCGAGTCTACCCAGAGGTATAGGAGGATATGAAGAGTCCCTGGATGGTGCGAACAGTTAACATAGTCACTGCTAACTGAAAGCTTGGTGGTTCGAGTCTACCCAGAGGCACCTCAGGAGAACGGATTGGTGATCCACATTAGAAAAATAAGCCGTTGAAAACCCTACCAAGAACAGTTCTACTCTGACACACATGGGGTCGCCAAGAGCTGGAGGAGCACTAAAGATAAATTTACTATTTTAGTTGTTGGGTTGGGTGGTGAACTTACAGGTATACATTATATTATAAACAAACTGACCGAAGTAAGGCATTCATAGACCAATAAACACATTTTGTCTTGAACCAGAAATGAGTGTTCCTAAAGGCCATTACATATAATTATTATTAAAATTATTGACAATGGATCCAAAAAAATCTTGTCAGTGAATCTCTAAAATATTTCACAGAAATACACACTTTCTTCCAATACCATTGTTCATGCACTGATGGCACACTGGTTGTATTTTGCTCTCATGGTTTATATCCCACTTTATATTTAGCAGCAAGTAGTTTAGCAACCCACTGCATTATTTATTATCAACACTCAGACTCTAAGTTTTCATATATTACTGATTGGAAAACAAATGATTAAATCCACTTTGGATAACGCTAAAAAAAAAAATTTTTTTTTTTTTTTATTAGAGCTAAACATGTGCCTAATTTATGACTAAGCAATTTCAATTTAGGTATATGTACAAGAGAATTGAGTTCACGCGTTCTCAAAAAACACTTGTGCAGGAAGCTTTATGGTAGTTTTATTCATTATAGTCAAACATTTCTGACATCAGAATGGAAATAATTATTCTAAGCCATATGATGGAATTCAGCTTTGTAATAAAAATGATGGAGACACTCAAAAATATGGTTGAACCTTTTAAACATGTTTAGGAAAAGAAGCCAGACATCAAAGAGAACTTATTTTCTGATTTAAAAGTTTCGACTCAATGGTGATGAGAAATAAGAGCTTCTATTTAATGGTGATAGAAGCCAGAATAATGATTGTAATTGTGGGCCTAAGGCATTAACACGAAAGTAGCATAAGAGATGACGAATGATGAAATGCTCCACCTGCGGTTTCCCTCAAGCTGTAATGATGACAGTTCCACACTTCCAGTTGTTAATTTCAAGTTTTAGCCCAATTCTGAAAGCTTCTTATTTCATAGTATTTCACATCCCATGTGTCCACAAAACTCAAATGTCTGCTTTCTCCTAGTCTCCTGAATCTGCCCAGTCTTTGCCTCTCCACTAATATCACCTTGGTCCAAGGTAATATCTTGTCACAGCTGGACTACTGCAATGGCTTTCTCCTGCCCACATCAATTCTCTACCACAACTCTGCAAAGGTAGCCCATTGTTTTAGGTTCAAAGCCACAATCCTCACGTTGATCTAATTTACACTGTAAGACCCGGCCCCAAAACATATACCTATTTCCTGTGTCTCACCAATTTACTCCTTGATCTTTTGTGACTACGCTGGGCATGTCCCCACCTCAGGGAGTTCTCACTTATTCTTTGCTCTTCCCAGAACATTTATCCACAAATATCCACTTGTCTCTCTTCCTCGACTCCTTTTAGTTTTTGACAAAAGTCATATTCTTGATTCTCCCTTCTCTGACTATTTGACTTAATATTGCAAATATCCTGTTTTCCTGATTCCAATTTTCCACTTAGTTCTTCTTCATGGTGATTAATACTTTTTGGTATACTCTGAAATTTACCCAAACCCAGTGCTGTCGAGTTGAATCCGACTCATATAAGGTCGCTTTACCCGTTAATTTTATATACTGTCTTTCTCCCCACGATAAAATGTAAACTTCATGAGAGCAGAGACTTATGTCAGTTTTTTCTTGTTTAATCCCATTTCACCAGTGCCTATAACAGTGTCACATACAGAGTTAAAGCATTAAAGCCCTTGTTCAATGAATGAATAAATAAATAAATAAGTGGATGTATGCATTTTGCTCTATATTATAGTTCGGTCATCATATGTATTTTCCTGATATTATGTATTATATGGTAAATTATATTTCATGTGCATTTTATTTCAGAATATTAAAAAGGTACTAAAAATTTGTTATGACATGGGAGCATTGTGTAGACAGGGATTAAATCTATTGCTTTAGAAGATAAAGTTAAAAATGGCAACCATTCTCTTGCTTTTACATGGCAAATCCACCCAGTTCCAATAACAAAGCTTTAGTTATTTCTGAGAAGTGTAGAAACCAAAGCATTGTTACATTTATTTATTTTGTAAACATTTCTTTGAGCTTACTTCTCTCTAGACAGTAGGCTAATCAAATCATGTTGTTCAGTTTCAAACTATAAAGGGTTCCTAAAGTCATATTTTCTGTACAAATGTCTATTTTCCCAGCACTCTTCTCATGGCCCCCATGACCTCCTTATTCCTCAGACTGCAGATAAATGGGTTCAGAAGAGGTGTAATGATACTGTAAAATACTGCCACCACTTTATCTTCCTCAGGGTAATGCAAGGAATGTGGCCTTGTATAGGTGGAGAGAGTAGCCCCATAGAATAGGCTTGCCACAATCAGATGAGAGGAACACGTGGAGATGGCTTTTATCTGCCCTTTACCTGAGCTCATCTGGTACACCACAATAAGCACTCAGGCATAGGAAGCCAGAATGGCCATGAATGGTAGTAGCAGAACGATAAGGACACTAAAGAGGACAGTATACTCATACTGGGAGGTGTCCTGACACACCAAAGGCATTAGAGATGGAACTTCACAGAAAAAGTGGTTAATGATCCGAGATGTACAGAATGGAAGTTGAAATACATGCAATGTATGTATTAAAGCATTGATAGAACTACTGGCCCATGCACATGTGACCATGGACAAACAGATCGTCTTGCTCATGAGCACAGGATAACGTAAAGGGTGACAGATCGCTACGTATCTATCATAAGACATGAAACCAAGAAGAAGAGCTTCAGTTCCACCAAGGGTCAAAACCACAAAGGTTAGAATCTTACAGTCTAAAGAAGTAATAGGCTTATCATTTGACAGAAAGTTTGCTGCCATCTTGGGTACCGTGGTGGAGATGTACATCGTGTCAATGAAGGAGAGCTGACTGAGGAGGAAGTACATGGGAGTGTGGAGCGGAGTACCCAGTCGGATGAGGTGGATCAGTATGATATTCCCCATCAAAGTCACTGAGAAAAGGCCCGCAATGGTAACAAAGAGGACGGTGTTCATTTGGCCATATTGGAAAAAGCCAAGAAGTATAAATTCTGTTCCAAAAGTTTGATTTTCTGTCTTCATGGCTTAAATAAAAATAAAGCAGACAATATCTGAAAATTCAATGTAAACAACATTGAATGTCCTTCAGAAGAAAACAAAATGATTATTAAATGCAGTAGAATTTCCTTGAATTACTTTAGGTGACTATTTCTCCCCGTTTCTATACACTGAATCTGTGTCTGTTGAGCAATGGCCAATCTGAAAAAAAAAAAAAAATTATCATTTTTTTTTTTTATTTCTTACAGAATAAAAATATTATCTGGAAATAAACATTTAGATGATTTGCCAACATGAGTCTTTTCTCTCCTTTTAAATATCTTCAAGATGAGAGATTGGAGATGTGCTTACTTGGTATGAGAAAAAAAATCTTTCACTCCATTCATTTAAATAATTAAACATGACAGTGATGTTCAAATATGGTATAATATTCTTACAAAAAGAATTTTTTTCTCCATTTCTCAATTTTGAAATTATATTGGCTATAGGTTGTAATAAATGTTATGTTACCATTTGTATGTCAGGAATACTACAACTCTTATAAATGAATTGGTGGTTATTTCTATAATATCTGTAATTGCATGTGGAAATTTGTTGCCCAGGCAAAAAACAAATATGCAAGACCTTTAAGCAGGGCTGGAGAAAGAAACATTAAAATGTTACATTAGCAATTATTAATCTAAGTTTAACTCAAGGAACATGTCAAGAATGGCATTTGGAATTTGACTTGGTCCTTTTATATTAATAGGGGAAATTTACATTTAAACTGCACTTGGACGAAATGTCAGTTAGTAAAATGTTATTACTTGCTCCTCAGTTGAGATATGGAGTCAAAAGGTATTGATGCCCCATTAAAATTTGAAAGTTTTAGATAATTGTTATTACAAATATTGCTCAACAAAGTTGAGAAATTAAAATTATTTTCAGTAAAAACTAGTCAGCTTTAATATAAAGTGTGACAAATAAGAAAACTAATTGACAATACCAACTGTTGATTACACATACATGCAAATATAAATACAATTCTAGCATATAGAATTCAATGATCTGTCATAAAGTTATATTTATTGTTGACCTGACTATACTTGGTCCAAGGTGCAGTCACTTATGCTAAGCCCCACATCAGCAAACCAAACCTAAGTCTAGTTCCTACAAATGCCTAACCTTCCCAGAAGCCAAAATGTGAGTTAACCAATTAAGACTTGCCTGCTGAGCTTAACCTAGTTCAAAACGTTCCATTAATCCCATCCCCATCACCAGAACTGTTAAAAACAAAATTTTTACAAAATTAAATTTGTATAAGAACTCATAACCTGTAGTTGCTATTCATGAATTAGAAAGCTCTTGTCTGAAACTTCCCATTCATAAATTGCAAGTTAAACTTATGGGTTCATATACAAATCTAATCTTGTAGAAATTTTGTTTTTAACATTATCTATAGTCAGCCAAGTTGGTATAAACTGAGGCACATTTGACTATAAATAATCATATCACTAAGTTATATAGGAAAGATACTACACACATTTCATATATTCTAAAAAGCTTTGATCCTATTGAACCGTCATTCTTCATTATAGGCCTTTCTCAAAGAACAGTGCTTTTCTCTAAAACAGCAAACACACTGATATAAAATAATGATGGATGTTTGTATAATTCAGAAAAAAACAAAGACTTATTCTAACAACGTTATGATTTTTTTGAATGTTCTAACCCATGAAATAGAATATGACAAAAATAACAACACAAAAAAGAAAAAAATTTTTTCTATTTAAAAGCTTTACTGTTTTTGAAAACCTAATAAATGAAAAACACTTTACTTGCTAAAAGTGTTCGATAAATTGTATAAATTATAATTTATAGTTAACAACATTCTAATACATTATATTTTTAATATTCTTAAAATTTTTCACCTTAGTAATAACAATACTCAATGACAATAAAATATTATTTAAATATGGTTATCGAAAAAACTGGTTTATGTTTTAAAAATATCAAATGCAAACACACGTAACTGAAAGGACAAAATAAATGTCATTGCAAGCTAGTTCACTGTAAACCAATTGATGTAAATACAATCTAAATTTCAAGATAGGTTATATATTTCAGACCATGAAGCAATTTTTTAATAAAAATCTGAAAGAAAATGATCAAGTTAAAAATAAAAATGAAAAAAAATGTCGATAAGAGAATGAAGGGAGGAAATACAACATGTAAAATTTTATGGATATAAACGTGATAAAATAGCATGATAACTGGGCGTGATAGAAAAACAGGAAAGTAAGAATACAATAGCTGTAGAAGTTATAAGGAGTCTTGATCCTGGTGTAGTGATTTTAGCACTGAGCTGGTAACTGAAAGGCAGGCGGTAGTTGGAACCCACCAGCTGCTGAACAGGAGGAGAAAGATGTGGCCGTCTGCTCCTGTAAAGATTTACAGCCTTGGAAACCCTGTGGGGCAGTTCTACTCTGTTCTATAAGGTCACTATGAGTTGCAATTGACTCCGTGGCAGTGGGTTTATAGAAGTTATGTAATTATTATATGACTATATATCATCAATAAATTATATACTCTGCGACTATATATCGTCAATAAATTATATACTCTGCCCATTGCCTTGGAGTCAATTCCAATTCATAGTGACCCCCGGGCAGAACAGAACTGCCCCATAGGATTTCTAAAGCTACAATCAGTACAGAAGGAGCCCTGTTTGTGCTGTGGTTATGTGTTTGGCTGATAACAGAAGAGTTGGTGGTGTGATCCTACTAGGTGCTTTGAGGGAGAAAAATGTGGCAGTCTGCTCCTGTAAAGATTTACTGCCTTTGAAACCTACTTTGTCCTATAGGGTCACTATGAGTTGGAATCTACTGGATGGCAGTGGGTTAATCTTTATGGAAACAGGCTGCCACATCTTTCTCCCTTGAAGTTCCTGGTAGGTTCCAACCCCTGACCTTTGGGTTAAAACCCAGTGCTTAACAACTGTACAACCAGGGCTCCTTCAATAAAATATGTAGGGAAGTCTGTTCTTTTTGTGAATTTGATCGTCTGTTCTTCATTTTCTCCCACTCTGTCCAGGACTTTCTGTTGTAATCCCAGTCAGAGCAGAACCCTGGAGACTATGGCCCCTGGAGATCCTTCTAACTCAGAACTGAAGCCACCCCTGAAGTTTACCTTTCAGCCAAAGGTAAGAGAGGCCTGTAAAACGAACAGTATATGACATCAAATGGGCTACACCTGCCAAAAAACAGAGAAGAGAAGGCAGGAAGGGACAGGAAAATTGGACAAATGGAATGTGGGAATGTGGGGTGGACAGGGGGAGAGTGCTGACACAATAGGGATTGCAGCCAATGCCATGAAAAAAATTGTGTATAAATTCTTGAATGACAAAGTAATATAAACATATATATGGAAGGAAAAATTTATTAAAAAAAAAGAAAATGGGAACACTGGCAACAATTTCCAATCTATTGGAATGCTCATTTCACCAGGTGGGGGCCGTTATTTTGATTTTGTAGTTTTTACCCCAAAAAATTTCATGTAAAGAATTATAAATCTAAACAAGAACCCAAATTAAATCCTTAGAACAAATAAAAAATTTTAATATCACAAATAAAATCCAATTTACCAAAAATTAATAATAAAAATGAAAAGAGCTGACTAAGCAGAAGAAAATACACAAATAAGTGATACATCGAAAATGAAATAGAGGCTTAAAATAAAGAAATAATCCAAAAATATTAAAACCTAGTTAAACAAAACAACTTTATTAAATTATTAGGCCAAAAATGTTGTGAGCAACGTTATCAGATATGCAGTAGCATAGTTTTGGTAAAACATGGTAGATCTTTTCAAAACTTGCTAATCATTTCTCATGACCTTTGATCATATTCATACCTGTCGCGGTCGTTGAGTTAGGGCTGCTTACCAAAAGGTTTGCAGCTCGATTCCACCAGCGGCTCCTTGGACACCATACTGGGCAGTTCTACTCTGTCCTACAGGGTGGCTTTGAGTCAGAATAGACTTGATGGAAGCCGCTTTTTTTTTTTTAACTAACAGTTTCATATTAGGAATTTTTCTCGTGTAATTTATAGAAATACACTAAACATACAGGAGAGATTTGAAATGAAGGGCACATGATGAAAATGGAGAAAGGAACTAAAAACATCAACTTGTTGAGATAATGTGCATGTATTCAAAATCGGTTCTGAAAACTAGACAGTTACACATTATATACACACATATATACATATGCATATAAGCATATATATTTCACTAAAAATAAAACAATCTACAAAATATTTTAATACCACTGCATAAGTTTCTCAACAGGTGTTTGTATTGCTTGAAATACTTTACATAGTTTACAACCTTTCACCTTTCTAGTAATATTCCTGAACATGACTATGTCCTAAGCATAATACAAAGTGGTAAGGCAAAAATAAGAAAGAAATGTTTTTTCTACCCCAGTCAAGACTATGAGTGATAGCTGCACGGCCTTGTTGCCCAGTAGGGGTTGCATTGGACCTTCAAACCCTAACCCTTATCTCACCTTCCCAAGAAATGTCTCTCACCTTGCTCCTTTGTGGTTGCCGCCCCAAGAAAATTTCAATTCAATGTATGGTCAAATCAATCTCACATAACTTACCTTGATACTCATTTTTGCAGAAATTGTTCAAATGTAATCTGAATAATTTGGGCAGCCCAGAAATCACGCAAATCAAGGAAATGAGTGTGCAAAAAAAAAAAAAAAAAATACAATCCACTCTACATAATTTATCAAATAAAACACATTCCTTTAAATAGTGTCCCTGAGATTAGTTGTATATTGATCTTTTTGATATGAATTGTAGTAAAGTCTCCAAGGTATTGTAATATTTTAGGTTAAATTCAGAGTAATTAGTGGACTAAAACAGCTATTTGAGATTTGAATGGTTTTTTTTTTGTTGTTGTTGTTATGAAGGAGACTGCTCACATCCAGCGGGTCATGTTTCTAAAACTGAAGAACAAGCTACTGCATTGAAAAGCACATTCTTCTTCATTAGATGTGTAGACATCCACATTCTTTTCTAGATATAAAGTAATTAATTTTAAAACTTATTTCAGTTGAGATATATAGTGTCTCATATGTTTCATTTTCCCAGGAAATTTTATTTGAAATAAAACATTAGGTAAGACGCTGGGGAAGGGGTCTGCAAAATTAAATAGATTTCCCTGTCACCCCACTTGGGGATAGTGTTACATACTCACAGCAAGTCCGTCTTTCACAAAGTTTTAAGTTAAATTATATTGTTTGTTGGTTATATATATCAAAGAGTCACAGAGACAAACTGCATATATTATGAATAATCAAGCTACTTTATTTGGCACCTCTACGGGGTGGCAGAGAAATAGATTTGAAAAGGAACCCAAAACTGTAGAAACCTCTAATCTGAAACACATTTCAGGAACCGTTACCACACTACGAGTGTGCAAGATGGCCTTTGTTGTTTTTTTTTTTTTTTTGCTTCAGACAATAAGCCTTCAATCACTTACCATGAAAAATTTTAATAAAAAAAGAAATGTTCAAACTCATTTTCTCATCCTTATATGAGGCTTTCAACCTCTTGATAGAAATGGGCTGACTGCCTAATCATGGTGGAATTCATATTTTGTTTCTCAGAGGCCTTCTGGGGGAGCTAGGTCTCTAGCCCACAATTAAGCACATTGTAGAAATTGTAGGTGATATTTTATGAGGCCTGGTGTCTATACTCCTGGGAGAAAAAAAAAAAAAGAACAAAGGGTCAAGGCTCAAAATATATTTATTCAAGTGAAAAACAAATCAAATAACTGATCTCAACTGAATGTTAAAAAAAGAAAAACCAGTTAACTCTATTTTACCTTTAAAATATGCGTGTAGATTTAGACTCCACATAATTAGTAATCAACTAATATTTACTTTGATTTTTTCCTGTACAAAATATGCATGCAATACTGAGAATTATATAATGTAGGAGATATTATGTTAAATACTGCAATAATTTTATTCTCAAAATAAACAAGTTGGCTTGACCATAGAAGTAAGAGACTCAGCTTTCTGGAAGTCCACAGATCCAATATAAATGTTTCAGCCCCTAAAGTTTAAATGTCTCCAAGTTTATAGACAGGAATTTAGATTTTGGCATGATGCCCACTTAAATTTGTTCTATTTGAATGAGATACATTTAATCTGGAAAAATTAAAGTGAAGTGGAATTTTAACCAGCCAATTCTCTTACCTAATTCCATGGGATGACATAAGACAGCTGCTGTGCTCAAGTAGGAAAAAGAAATGCGCAATAACTTAAGAAGAAAGGTGATGTAGGTCAGAGTTTAGAGAGAAAATACATAGGTTAACTCTATCACACACAGACAGAGATTAAGTCACATCAGTAAGCTCTTATCTTCATTTTTCCTCAATTATGTTATTTTATAATTTATAAATTATAATTTATAATAATTATAACATAATTATTCCTTAATTTGAAATATTTTATCTTATTCTCTAAAACACCTTACAAAGAAACTCCAGTCGTCAAACAATCGTTGAGTCAGTCATAGGATAAAACATAAGCATTCTGGAAACCAATCTCAGAGTTTAACTGAAGAATTGAGTCCTATGAATGGTCAACACTTGCCTCACTTTTGTTTACTGCTGGAAATATACCTACAATATCAAGGTGACATTTATAAATTTTGAATAATGTGAAACTTGTACAGTTTTTGGCACTTGATTTTAGAACCAGAAAACAAAAATGCAAATATAAAATCAATATGATCTTGGAAGGGTCCTGGACAGGTAAGAAGTATTTGCTCTCTTGATTCAGGTATTAATTATTAATTTTCAAGTGTTACTGGTAATAGCATCTACCACTAATATTGTTTATTAAAAAGTAAATTAGTTAACACATGCAAACAATTTACAACATTGTCCAGAATGCTGCAAACACTCAACAAACAGCTTTAATGATGATTATTATTGATGCTGCTGTTTTTACTGCTTTTTTGATTATTATTTTACATAAACTAAGATTCAGGGATGGAAGCATTGCCTGCACTGCTTTTCTCAAACACAGGCACAAATCCTTTTAACAGATTTCTACACCCCTGTGTTACATGGTTCTACTAAAAACTCAACAAACAAAAATAGAACAAACTCTCTGCACTGAGAATTACTTAAATAAACTCTATATAGTTGCTCTCTCTGCTCAGGTTCAAAGACTCTCTCAACAGCATGATCACTGTTGAGGGCTGACCTCCTTCCAGCCAGGGGTAGCCTTCCTACCTAATAGCCAACACAGGGCAAATGAATGTTTTTGCCACCACTTGAGAAGCACTGAGTCTATACACATGGGTGCTTGGGCCCAAATAATGAACCAAGAGAGAATCATTAAGTCTCTTTTCCTCTAAATTTAAGCTCTTTAAATTCATACAAATAAGGAAAAAAAAAGAAAGAAAAGATCATCCAATTTTTTTGGATCAAGCTTAATGAGAAGTAATTTAAAGCAGATTTAAAGCAAACGTGTCATGAAGAAAACTAATCAAGTGAATCAATTTTTCCCATAGGCATAATTAAGAAGTCATTGACATCTTTTTTCCCTTAAAATCCAGGTCAATTTGAAGTTTGGTGTTGAAGAAATATGAAGCTCAAAAGGGTAATAAGTAAACAGAGAGAGAGAGATAAATAAATGAATGAACACATGCATGGATGGATGGATGGGTGGATGGGTGGATGGGTGGGTGGGTGGGTGGGTGGATGGATGGATGGATGGATGGATGGATGGATGGATGGATGGATGGATGGATGGATGGATGGATGGATGGATGGACAGGCATACAGAAAGACTGACATATGAATGAATGAATAGATGAATAAGTAGATAGCTATATCAACAAATCACTAAATAGATGGATAAATAATAACAATTTGGCTTTCCAGAACTGTATTTTTGTGTGTTGATCTGATATCCTGCCATTCTGTTGAATTTGTATATTAAATCTAATAGCTTCTTTTTGTTTTTTATTTGTATTGTATATTTGTGGGTGTGTGTATGTGAGAGAGAGAGAAAGAGAGAGAATTCCTTAGGATATTCTATGTATAAGATCTTGTCATCTTGAATAGGAAAAATTTTACTTCTTTCCAAATTCAAATGCCTTTAAAAAAAAATTTTAGCCTAACTTTTCTGTCTAGTATTTCCAGAAAAATGTAGAATAAGAGTTCTGAAATCAGGCATCCTTGTCTTGTTCCTGATGTTAGGGGAAAACCTGTAGTCTTTCACCAATGCATGTGATGTTAGCTGTGGGTATTTCATAAGTGTCCTTAATCAGATACACGTAGTTTCCTTATATTTCTAGTTTGTTGAATGATTTTATTATGAAAGGGTCTTGGATTTTGTCAAATGATGTTTCTGCATTCATTAATCAAATCATTTTTCCTTCATTTTCTTAATTAATTGATATTTATGCCTAACAACTCTTGCATTTGTGGGATAAAGTTCCACTGGGATGTGGTTTATAGTCTTTTCAATATGCTGCTATGTTTGGTTTGCTAGTATTTTGCTGCTGGACTTGGTTTGTTAGTACTCTGTTGAAGATTTGCATTCATATTCATAAGGGATATTGTGGGTTTTTTTGGCTTTGGTATCAGGGTGATTATGTCATCATAGAATCAGTTACAAAGTGTTCCCTACTATTTTCTTTTGAAAAGATTGGGAAAGATTAATGTTAATTTGTATTCGGTACTTTGTTATAATTTCTATCTCCTTATTGTTGTTGTTGTTTTTGCTAGGTGCGCTCGAGTCATTTCCGACTCATAGCCGCCCTATGCACAACAAAAGGAAACACTGCCCGATCCTGTGCCATCCTCACGATCATTGCTATACATGAGCCCATTGTTGCAGCCACCATGTCAGTCCATCTTGTTGAGGGCCTTCCTCTTTTTCACTGACCCTATTCTTTACCAAGGATGATGTCCCTCTCCAGAGACTGATCCTTCCTGACAACATGCCCAAAGTATATAAGATGAAGTCTCACCATCCTTGCTTCTAAGGAGCATTCTGGCTGTACTTCTTCCAAGGCAGATTTGTTCCTTATTTTGGCATATCATGATATATTCAATATTCTTCACCAACAGATGCCAATTTTTCTTCAGTCTTCCTTACTCATCATCCAGCTTTCATTGCTTGGGTCAGGGGCACCTTAGTCTTCAAGGTGACATCCTTGCTTTTTAACACTTTAAGGAGGTCTTTTGTAGCAGATTTGCCCGCTGCTGCTTCCATGGAAGTTGATTGCTGAAACAAGTAAAATGAAATCCTTATTGTTTTATCTTTGATCCATTTTGAGTTAGTTTTTGTTTATGATGTGAAGTATGGGTCCGGATTCATTTTTTCTACAGATGGACATTCAGTTTTGCCAGTGCCATTTGTTAGAGACTGTCTTTTCCCAATTTAACAAAATTCGGCCCTTTGTCAAAAATCAGCGGCCCATAGCTGGATGGATTTACATCTGTGTTCTAAATTCTGTTCCATCGGTCTGTGTGTTTGTCGTTGTACAAATACCAGTCAGTTTTGATTGCCATGCCTGTATAGTAGGTTCTGAGATTCAGTAGTGCGAGGCCTTCTTTCTACCTTGTTCTTCTTTAGTAGCACTTATCCAAGGCCTCTTTCCTTTTCACATTGGGTTGGTGATTAGTGTTTCCATCTCATTAAAGAATGCTGTTGCGATTTGGATCGGTATTGCATTATATTTGTAGATCACTTCAGGTAGTACTGACATTTTTATGGTGTTGAGTCTTCCTATCCATGAGCATTTTTTTTTCTTCCAATTATATAGGTCTCTTGGTTTCTTGCAGTAGCATTTTGTAGTTTTCTTTGTATAGGTCTTTTATATCCCTGGTTAGATTTATTCCCAAGTATTTTATCATTTGGGGGGCTATTATAAATGGCATTCTTTTTGTGATTTACTTTTTGAAGTTCTCTTTGTTGACGTAGAGGAATCCAACTGATTTTTTATATGTTGATATTGTACCCTGCTACTTTGCTGAATCCTTCTATTAGTTCCAGTAGTTTTTTGTGGAATCCTTGGAGTTTTCTACGTATAGGTTCATTTCATCTGTGTATAGGGAAAATTTTGCTTCTTCCTTCCAATTTGGAGGTCCTTTGTTTCTTTCTTTTTCCATATTTCTTTAGGTAAGACTTTCAGTGCAATGACATTTTGGTTAGCAGCTGAGCACTTAACCAATGCACCACCAGTCCTCCTCTATGTCGTTACCTTGAAATTTACTGTTATCTTCCTAAGTTTAAAACAGTCTTTTATTTATTGATATCACTTTGGCTTCCTCTCCACATGAAAGTTCTATAACTACACCATTCATTCCGTCTTTTTTGTTTTGATGTCATCGTTTACGTATTGATGTCTTTGGTTCCCTGTTTTTAGCCTTTTAGCTTTGTTTTATTTTTAAAATTCTTTATTTGGGTTGGTATCTGGGTGGTCTGTCCTGTGTCCAAATATCAGATTATTGTTTAATGTTTTTGGTTCTCTATTTGAAGGACTCTCTTTAATATTTCTTGTAAGTTTGGTCTGGTTTTTACAAATTCCCTTAATTTCTGCATATCTGGAAATATTCTAATGTTGCCATTGTATTTGAGAGACATTTTTACTTAATATAGAATTGCTGAGTTTTTTTTTTTTTTTTTTACTTTCGACCTTTTATATAGGTCTTCCCACTGTCTTCTTGCCTACGTGGTTTTAGCTACATAGTTGGAGATTAGTTTTATTGGTTCCCCTTTGTAGATAGGTGACTTTATTTTTCCTTAGCTGATCTCAGGATTCTTTGTTTGTCTTTGGTCCTTTTTTTTTTTTTGCACGTTTGTTTATAAGTCTTGGTGACTTTCTTTGGGCTGTATCCTGTATAGGGTTCATTGCGCTTCTTGGATGAGTATCTTCTTGTCTTTCATGATGATAGATAGTGAAGTTTTCTGCCAGGATTATTTGACAATTGTCTCTGTGTTTTGCATTGCACCCCTGCCCCATCCATTGGATCTCTTATCATATGCAAGTTTTTCCTCTTGATAGTGTCCCACATAATTATTAGGATTTCTTCATTCTTTTTTCTGATTTTTCCTCAAACAAATTGGTATCAAGGGATTTTTCTTTAATTTCACTATCTGTCTTCCATTGCTTCAATTCTGGTCCTATATCTTTCTTTTGAGTTGTCTGTTTCTGAAATTTTATTCTTAATCTTTTGGCTTTCTAGTTGATGTTTTTGTATGGTTTCTAGTTGTTTCATTTTTATATTGTTTTCCTGAATTCTTTATCGCTTTTATGAGTTGTAAACAACTTGACAACAATGGGTTTTTTGTTTGTTTGTTGCTTTCTTTCATTTTGTCAGTGCCTTCCTTGATTTTGTCTATATTTTTCTTGGTTTTGCCTGTGTTTTCTCAGGCTGTTTCTTACCCCCGGCAGTTTTTTTGTTCTTTATTTCAGTCGCTTGCTGACTCCATCCTGTCCTGCTTCTTTTTGTGATTTGATATTGTCTGTTGTTTCCGAAGCATCAAGAAATTATTATATCTATTTATTTACTGTGTGTTTGTTGAACCCTGAAATTTTGTTTTGTTTTGATATATCCAAGTAGGCTGGGCCTGTGTTTTGCTCTGGTCTCTAATTTTGCCATTTAGATGCTCTCACTACCTTTCTCAGGGTTGGTGGAGGAATGACTGCATGTGTGAGTGTGGGTCTCTCGTGGGGCTGTTGAGGATATAGGTGGTGTTTCTGTTGAGGTGGTGTGTTTGTCTGTCCAGCTGGACCCTGGCTGTGGGTGCAGTGGGTGATCTTCCTAGTTGTGGGGTTGGGTGCTGTGTGTGTGCTCTGCTGATTGCAGGGTGGTTGGGTTTGGGGTATCTGGGTTGTTGGTCCCCAGATGAGTTGTCTGGAAACTCTCATCAATGGTTCCAGGTGAGCAGGGTTATGTGGGGATGTTTAGAATTAGAATATAGAACACAGAAGAATATACAATACACATTATAGAAGAATATACACAGTAGACTATACAATACAGAATATAGATTATACAAGAACATATAATACAGAATTTAGAATATAGAAAGTAGAATGTATAATACATAATATAAAATGTAGAATAAAGACTATAGAATACAGAGTATAAAATATAGAAAATTATGGAATGTAGAATGTAAAATATAGAAGAATACACTATATTCTATTTTCAAAGTTCTTTTATATTCTGTATTCTATCTTCAGTGTTCTATTTTCCATATTCTATGTTTCAAATTCTCTATTTTCTATAATCTATGTTCTTCTATATTCTATATTTTTGTATATTCTATATTCCATACTCTGCATTCTATATTTGATGTTCTACATTCTATATTTTTCTACATACAATATTCTTCTATATTCTATATTTCATATTCCATATTCTACATTGTATATTTTAAATTCTTCCATATTCTATGCTCTATATTCTGTATTCTACATTCTAAATTCTTATTCTATGTTCTTCCATATTTTTCTATATTCTATATACTGTATTTTTCTGTATTCTATATTCCATAGTCTACATTCTTCCTTCTATATTCTACATTCTTCTATATACTGTATTCTATATTCTTCTATAGTGTATATTTTGTTTTACAGTCTATATTCTTATTCCATTATCTTCTATAATCTATATTCTTCTATATTCTGTGTTCTTTATGCTTTATTTATATTCTATATTTTGTATTCTATATTCTTCTATATTCTATATTCCATCCTGTGTTCTGTATTCAATGTTCTTTTTCTATATTCTATAATTTTCTGTATTCTATATTCTACATTCTATATAGTCTGTATCATATATTGTTCTATATTGTATATTCTGTATTTTGCATTCTACATTCCATAATCTTCTATATTGTATAATGTATATTCTCTATATTATGTATTTTATTCTATATTTTATATTCTACATTCTATTTTCTAAATTCTGTATTTTCTATATTCCATTGATTGTATTCTATATTCATTTTTCTCTATAGTCTATATTTTTTAATAATTTTCTGTATTCTATATTCCATATTGCATATTATGTATACTCTATTCTACATTCTATATTCTCTTATAGTCTATCTTCTATATTTAATTCTACATTCTATATTCCAGAATCTTCAATATTCTATAATCTATATTCTTCTATATTCTATGTTCTTTATTCTATATGTTATATTCTATATTTTGTATTCTACTTTGTACATACTCTATTCTATATTTATCTCTATTTTATATTTTTCTATATTCTCTATTCCATACCCTGTATTCTATATCACATATTCTATATTCTGTGTTCTATGTTCTATATCCAATATTTTTATATACTATATTCTTCTGTATTCTATATTCCATATTCTATATTCTACATTCTATATTCTATAGTCTTCTATGTTCTGTATTCTATACTCTTCTACATTCTTATTCTACATTCTATATTCTTCTCTTATAATCTATATTCTTCTGCTATATTCTATATTGTACATTCTAAATTGTATATTAAATATTCTACAGTCTACATTCTATATTCTAAATTTTGTAATATTCTTTATTCTTCTCTATACTCTATTCCACATTCTATGTTCTCTATTCTACATTCTATATTCCATTTTCTTCTATATTCTACATGTTCTATTCTAAATTTTTCTGAATTCTGTATTCTTCTATATTCTATATTTTTTAGTGTTTATTCTACCTTCTAATCTCTATATTCTATATTCTTCTGTAATCTAATATTCTCTTGTATTCTCTATTCTACATTCTATATTCTTCTATAGTCTGTAATCTATATTCTTCTACTTTCTTTATTCTATATTTTTCAATAGTGTATATCTGATACCTTATATTCCATATTTGTCCATATTCTATTTTCTTCTATGTTCTATCTTCTATTTTCTGTAGTCTGTCATCTATATTCTGTATTCTTCTATATTCTGCATTCTATATCCTATATCTTCTATATTCTAAATTTTTGCTCTATATTTTCCTATATTCCATATTCTGTTTTTCAGTTTTCTATATTCTTCTATAATTATACTCTACATTCTTCTATTGTCCATATTCCATATTCTTCTATACTCTATATTCTTTTATATTCTGCATTGTATTTTCTGTCCTATGTTCTTCTATATACTATATTCCTCTATATTCTATGTTCTACGTTCTAAATTCTTCTATATTCTATATTCTGTATTTTATATTCTACATTCTAAATTCTATATTCTCCAATGTTCTATATTCTTTTATATTCTCTTTCTATATTTTTACATATTCTAGGTTCTATATTCCATACTCTGTATTCTATATTGTATATTCAAAGTTCTATGTTCTATATTCTTTATTTTTATATATACTATATTTTTCTGCATGGTATATTCTATGTTCCATATTCTACATTCTGTATTCTTTTAAATTCTGTATTCTTTTATATTTTACATTCTACATTCCGTAATTCTCTGTATTCTACAATCTGTATTCTGTATTATATAGTCTTTATTCTATATTTTATATTCTGTAGTCTACATTCTATATTCTGTATTCTATGTTCTTCAGTAATCTATATTCTTTCTTGTATAGTCTTCTACTGTGTACATTCTTCTATAATGTATATTCTGTATTCTATATCCTAATTCTTCTATATTCTCTATTCCATATTCTGTATTCTTCAATATTCTGTATTCTACATTCTACTATATTCTTTTTCTTGTATTTTCCATACCCTTGTATATTCTATATTCTTCTATATTCCGTATTCTATGTGCTCCTATATTCTATATTTTACATTGTACATTCTATATTCCATTATTTTCTATATTGTATGATTTATATTATATTCTATACTTTCCTATATTCTTCATTGTATACTTTGCATTGTATAATCTGTATTCTACATTGTACATTTTATATTCTTCTGCATTCTATATTCTAAATTTATATTCTATTTTCTTTTATATCCTGTATTCTTTATGCTATATTCTTCTATAATGTATATTCTATATTCTTCTTTATTCCAAATCCTCTATACACTATATTGTTCTGTTTACAAAGTTCTTTTATATTCTGTATTCTATCTTCAGTGTTCTATGTTCCATATTCTATATTTTAAATTCTCTATATTCTGCAATCTATGTTCTTCTATATTCTGTATTTTTGTATATGCTATATTCCATACTCTGTATTCTATATTTGATGTTCTATATTGTTTTGCCACATACACTATTCTTCTATATTCTATATTTCATATTCCAATTCTACATTCCACATTGTATATTTTAAATTCTTCCATATTCTATGCTCTGTGTTCTATATTCTACATTCTAAATTCTATATTCTTCCATATACTTCGTCTATATTTTTCTATATACTATATTTTTCTGTATTCTCTATTCCATATTCTATATTCTTCCTTCTATATTCTATATTCTACTATATTCTGTATTCTTCTATATTGTATATTCTGTATTTTAAATTCTATATTCCATTATCTTCTATATTCTATAATCTATATTCTTCTATAGTCTGTGTTCTTTACCCTTTGTTTTATATTCTGTATTCTACATTCTATATTTTTCTATACTCTATATTTTCTATATTACATATTCCATACTCTGTGTTCTATATTCAATGTTCTTTTTCTATATTTTTCTATACAATTTTCTGTATTCTATATTCTTCATTCTTTACTCTATATTCTTCTATAGTCTGTATCATATATTTTTCTATATTGTAAATTCTGTATTTTACATTCTACTTTTTTCTATATTCCATAATCTTCTATACTGTATAATGTATATTCTCTATATTATGTATTTTTTCTATATTTTATATTCTGTATTCTACATTCCGTATTCTAAATTCTATATTTTTCTATATTCCATTGTCTATATTCTATATTCAATGTTGTTTTCTATATTCTATATATTTTATAATTTTCTGTATTCTATATTCCATATTGCATATTCTGTAAACTATATTCTACATTCTATATTTTCTTATATTCCATCTTCTATATTCTATATTTAATTCTATATTCGAGAATATTCTATATTCTTCTGTATTCTATGTTCTATATTCTACTTTGTACGTACTCTATTCTACATTCTATATTTAAGTCTATTCTATATTCTATATTCTATATTCCATACTCTGTATTCTATATTCCATATTCGATGTTCTATATTCTGTATTTTTTATATCTTATATTCTTCTGTATTCTACATTCTATATTCCATATGCTATATTCTACATTCTGCATTTTATATTCTTCTATGTTCTGTATTCTATACTCTTCTACATTCTATATTCTTCTGTTGTAATCTATATTCTTATACCTGCTATATTCCATATTGTACATTCTAAATTCTATATTCAATATTCTAGTCTACATTCTATATTCTAAATTTTTCAATATGCTTTATTCTTCTCTATTCCCTATCCCATATTCTATGTTCTCCATTCTCCATTCCATTTTCTTCTATATTCTATATTCTACATTTTGTATTCTAATTTTTTTCTGAATTCTATATTTTTTATGTATATTCTACCTTCTAATCTCTATATTCTATATTCTTCTGTAATCTATTCTCTTGTATTCTCTATTCTACATTCTATATTCTTCTATATTTTGTCATCTGTATTTTTCTACTTTATTCTCTATTCAATACTATATATCCTATACCCTATATTCCGTTTGTCAATATTCTATTTTCTTCTACATTCTATCGTCTATATTCTGTAGTCTGTCATCTATATTCTTTATTCTTCTATATTCTGCATTCTATATCCCATATCTTCTAAATTTATGCTGTTTTCCTATATTCTGTATTCTATATTTTTCAATATTCTACATTCTTCTATAATTATATTCTACATTCTCCTATTTTCCATATTCCTTATTCTTGTATACTCTATATTTTTCTATATTCTTTTTTCTTTTATGTTCTGTATTGTATCTTCTATGTTCTTCTATATACTATATTCCTCTATATTCTATAGTCCATATTCTATATTCTACATTCTAAATTCTTCTATGTTCTATATTTTATACTCTACATTCTAAATTCTTTTATATTCTATTTCTATATTCTTCCATAATCTAGGTTCTATATTCCATTCTCTGTATTTTATATTGTATATTTAAAGTTCTATGTTCTGTATTGTTTATCTTTCTATATACTGTTTTTCTGTATGGTATATCCTATGTTCCATATTCTATATCCTATATTCTACATTCTGTATTCTTCTATAGTATGCATTCTATATTCTTCTATATTTTACATTCTACATTTCATAATTTTCTATATTCTATAATCCGTAACCAATACTCTTCATTTTATATTTTATATTCTGTATTCTACATTCTATTTTCTATATTCCAAATTCTGTATTCTATGTTCTTCTATAATCTATATTCTGTATCGTATAGTCCTGTAGGGTAGCCCGCATGCACGAACAGGCCCGAATAGCGGAGCCCCGCAGGTAAGGCGAAGCCCGAAAGGAGAGTCCTGCAGGCAACAATAGTCTCGAAAGGAGAGCCCCGCAGGCATGAACAGGCCCGAACAGAGAGTCCCGCAGGGAAGAACAGGCCCGAACGGAGAGTTCTGCAGGCAAGTATATGCCCAAATGGAGAGTCCCGCAGGCAAGAATAGGCCCTAACGGAGAGTCCCGCAGGCAAGAATATCCCCTAATAGAGAAGCCCCACAGGCAAGAACAGGCCCAAATAGCGGAGCCCTGCACGCAGAAAAAGGCCTGAATAACGGAGCTCCACAGGCACTAAGAGGCCCGAATAGAGGAGCCCTGCAGACAAGAGGAAGCCTGAAAGGAGAGTCCCGCAGGCAAGAATAATCCCGAACTGGGACTCACGCAGGCAAGAATAGGCCCGAATTGGAGCCCGGCAGGCAAGAAAAGGCCCTTACACAGTCCCGCGGGCAAGAATAGGCCTGAAGAGAGGAGCCCCACAGGCAAGAATAGGCCCGAACAGAGTTCCACAGGCAAGAATAGGCCCGAACAGGGAAGCCTGGAGTCAAGAACAGGCCCGAACGGAGAGTCCCGCAGGCGAGAACAGGCCTGAAAGGAGAGTCCCGCAGCCGAGAAAAGGCCTGAACAGAGATTCCCACAGGCCAGAACAGAGGAGCCCTGTAGGCAAGAATAGGCCTGAACAGGTTCCCGCAGGCAAAAATAGACCTGAATGGAGAGTCCCGCAGGCAAGAACAGGCCAGAACGGAGATTTCTGTAGCCAAGAATAGGCCCCAACAGAATCCGGAAGGCAAGAACATGCCCTAATAGAGGAGTTCCGCACGTACGAATACCCGAATAGCGGAACCCGCCACACAGAATCACGCACAAATACTGGAGCCCCGCAGGCACGTACACGCCCGAATAACGGAGGCCCGCAGGCTCAAACAGGCCTGAATAACGGAGTCCCACAGGCTCAAACAGGCCTGAATAACGGAGCTCCGTAGGCACGAACAGGCCCGAATAGAAGAGCCCCGCAGGCAAGAGGAGGAACGAAAGGATGCTCCCGCAGGCAAGATTAGGCCCGAAGAGAGAGTTCTGCAGGTAAGAATAGGCCCGAACGGAGATTCCCACAGGCCATGTTAGAGGAGCCCTGTAGGCAAGAATAGGCCTGAACAGGGTCCGGCAGGCAAAAATAGACCCTAACGGAGAGTCCCGCAGGCAAGAATAGGCCCAAACAGAGATTGCTGTAGCCAAGAATAGGCCCGAACAGAGTCCGGAAGGCAAGAATAGGCCCGAATAGAGGAGCCCCGCACGCAAGAACAGGCCCGAACAGAGTCCCGCAGGCAAGAATAGGCCCAAACAGAGATTGCTGTAGCCAAGAATAGGCCCGAACAGAGTCCGGAAGGCAAGAATAGGCCCGAATAGAGGAGCCCCGCACGCAAGAACAGGCCCGAACAGAGTCCCGCAGGCAAGAATAGGCCCAAACAGAGATTGCTGTAGCCAAGAATAGGCCCGAACAGAGTCCGGAAGGCAAGAACAGGCCCGAATAGAGGAGCCCCGCACGCAAGAACAGGCCCGAATAGCGGACCCGCCACACAAGAACACACACGAATATCGGAGCTCCGCAGGCACAGCAGGCCCGAATAGAAGAGCCCCGCAGGCAAGAGGAGGAGAAAGGATGCTCCCGCAGGCAAGATTAGGCCCGAACGGAGAGTCCCGCAGGCAAGAATACGCCCGAAGGGAGAGTCTCACAGGCAAAAACAGGCCCTAACGGAGAGTCCTGCAGGCAAGAATAGGCCTGAACGAATGATCCCACAGGCAAGAATAGGACCGAACAGAGTGTCCCACAGGCATGAATGGGCCCTAACAGAAGGTCCCACAGGCGAGAATAGGCCGGAAGGGAGAGTCCCGCAGGCCAGGATAGGCCCGAACGGAGATTCCCAAATGCAAGAATAGGCCCAAATACAGGAGCCCCGCAAGCAAGAATAGGCCCTAAGGGAGAGTCCCGCAGGGGAGAACAGGCCCGAACGGAGAATCCCACAGGCAAGAAGAAGCCAGAATAGAGGAGCCCTGTAGGCAAGAATAGGCCTGAACAGGGTCCCGCAGGCAAGAATATAGAATGTTGAATACAGTATAAAGAATATGGAATATAGAATACACAAAAATATAGTATATGTAAATGTATAGAAAATAGAAGATTGAATATAAAAAAATATAGAATATAGAAAAATTTCAAATGTTTAATATAGAATGTAGAATATAGAAGATTTTAAAATGTAGACTACAATATGGAATATAGAATACAGAAGAATATAGTATAGAGAAATATAGAACATAGAACATCGAATAGAGAATAGAGTATGGTATATAGGATATAGGAAAATATAGAATATAGAAGAACATAGAATTTAAAATGTGGAATATAGAATATAGAAGAATTTAGAATATAGAATATGGAATATAGAAGGAAATAGTACATAGAAGAAAACTGAACATAGAACACAGAACACAGAAGATAGAATACAGAATGTAAAGGAATATAGAAAATAGTAGAATATAGAATATACAAGAATATGGAATACAGAAGAATATAAACAAGAATATGGATTATAGAATATACATTACAGAAGAATATAGAATACAGAATATAGAAGAATATTGAATTAAATTTAGAATATAGAAGAATATAGAGAAGGCTATAGAAAATACAAGAAAAAGAATATAGTAGAATGTAGAATACACAATATGGAAGAAGAGAGAATATAGAAGAATTAGAATATAGAATACAGAAGAATATAGAATATACATTATAGAAGAGTATACACAGTTATACACAGTAGAAGACTATACAATACAGAATATAAATTATACAAGAACATGTAATACAGAATTTAGAATATAGAAAGTAGAATACAGAAAACAATATAAAATATAGAATAAAGACTATAGAATACAGATTATAAAATATAGAAAATTATGGAATGTAGAATGTAAAATATAGAATACACTATATTCTTCTATTTTCAAAGTTCTTTTGTATTCTGTATTCTATCTTCAGTGTTCTGTGTTCCATATTCTATATTTTAAATTCTCTGTATTCTATAATCTATGTTCTTCTATATACTATATTTTTGTATATTCTATATCCCATACTCTGTATTCTATATTCTATATTTTTCTACATACAATATTCTTCTATATTCCATATTCTATATTCTACATTGTATATTTTAAATTCTTCCATATTCTATGTTCTGTATTCTACATTCTAAATTCTTTTCCTTCCATATTCTATATTTTTCTATATACTATAATTTTCTGTATTCTACATTCCATATTCTACATTCTTCCTTCTATATTCTATATTCTGAATTCTATATTCTTCTATATTGTAGATTCTGTATTTTACATTCTATATTCTATATTCCATTATTTCTATATTCTATAATCTATATTCTTCTATATTCTGTGTTCTTTATGCTTTATTTCATAGTCTATATTTTGTATTCTACATTGTATATTCTTCTGTATTCTATGTTCCATACTCTGTGTTCTATATTCAATGTTCTTTTTCTATATTCTATATTTTTCTGTATAATTTTCTGTATTCTATATTCTACATTCTATATTCTTCTATAGTCTGTACCATATGTTCTATATTGTATATGCTGTATTTTACATTCTACATTCTATATTCCATAATCTTCTATATTCTAGAATGTATATTCTCTATATTATGTATTTTTTATTCTATATTTTATATTCTGTATTCTATATTCTAAATTCTATATTTTTCTATATTCCATTGTCTGTATTCTATATTCAATGTTTTTTCCTATAGTCTATATTTTTTAATAATTTTCAGTTATAATTTTCAGTATTCTATATTCCATATTGTATATTCTGTAAACTATATTCTACATTCTATATTCTCTTATATTCCATCTTATATTAAAAAAATTTTTTTATTCTATATTCCAGAATCTTCTATATTCTGTAATGTATAGTCTTCTATATTCTATGTTCTTTATTCTATATTTTATATTCTGTATTGTACTTTGTACATACTCTATTCTATATTCTATATTTATCTCTGTTCTATACTTTTCTATATTCTCTATTAATACCCTGTATTGTATATTCAATATTCTATATTCCAAATTCTTCTATATTCCATATTCCACATTCTAAATTCTATGTTTTCTATATTCTATATTTTCCTATATCCTATATTCCATACTCTCTATTCTATATTCGATGTTCTATGTTGTATATTCTCTATTTTTCTCTATACTATATTCTTCTGTATTCTACATCCCATATTGTATATTCTACATTCTATATTCTAAAATCTTCTATATTCTACATTCTGTATTCTATATTCTTCTGTATTCTACGTTCTATATTCAATCTTCCATTTTCTATATTTTTACATATACTATGTTTTTGTGTATTCTGTATTCCATATTCTTGATACTATAGTCAACATTCTATGTTCTTCTATATTCCATATTCCATATTCTCCTACATTCTATATTTTACACTGTACATTCTATATTTTACACTGTACATTCTATATTCCATAATCTTCTGTATTGTATAATTTACAATCTTTTATATTCTATAATCTATATTCTCCTTTATTGTTCATTCTATACTTAGCATTCTGTAATCTGTATTCCACATTGTACATTTTATATTCTTCTGTATTCTATATTCTAAACATATATTCTATGTTCTTCTATATTCTGTTATCTATGCTATATTCTTCTATATTCTGTTATCTATGCTATATTCTTCTATAATGTATATTCTATATCCTTATTTATTCCAAATCCTCTATACACTATATTCTTCTATTTTCAAAGTTCTTTTATATTCTGTATTCTATCTTCAGTGTTCTATGTTCCATATTCTATATTTGAAATCTTTACATTCTATAATCTATGTTCTTCTGTATTCTATATTTTTCTATATTCTATATTCCATACTCTATTCGATGTTCTATATTCTGTATTTTTCTACATACAATATTCCTCTGTTCTATATTGCACATTTCATATTCCATATTCTACTTTCTGCATTGTATATTTTAAATTCTTCCATATTCTGTGTTCTATATTCTTCCATATTCTTCTATGTTCTATATTTTTCTACATACTATATTTTTCTGTATTCTATATTCTTCATTCTTCATTCTATATTCGTCTATATTCTGTACTCTATATTCTTCTATATTGTATATTCTGCATTTTATATTCTATATTCCATTATCTTCTATATTCTTTAATCTATATTCTTCTATATTCTGTGTTCTTTATTTCATATTCTATATTTTGTATTCTATATTCTTCTATATTCTATATTCCATACTCCGTGTTGCATATTCAGTGTTCTTTTTCTGTATTCTATACTTTTCTATATAATTTTCTGTATTCTATATTCTTCCATAGTCTGTATCATATATTCTTCTATATTGTATATTATGTATTTTACATTCTACATTCTACATTCCGTAATCTTCTATATTCTGTAATGTTTATTCTATACATTATGTATATTTTTATTCTGTTTTATATTCTATATTATTCTATATTCCATTGTCTGTATTCTATATTCAATTTTTTCTATAGTCTATATATTTTATAATTTTCTGTATTCTATATTCCATATTGCATATTCTGTATACTATATTCTGCATTCTATATTCTCTTATATTCCATCTTGCATATTCTATATTTAATTCTACATTCTATATTCCAGAATCTTCTATATTCTATAATCTATATTCCTTTATATTCTATGTTCTATATTTTATATTCTGAATTCTACTTTGTACATACTCTATTCTATAGTCTATATTTATCTCTATTCTATGTTTTTTCTATTTCTCTGTTTCATGCTCTGTATTCTATATTCCATATCAATGTTCTATATTCTATATTTTTATATACTATATTCTTCTGTATTCTTCATTCTATATTCCTTATTCTGTATTCTACATTCTGCATTCTGTATTCTTCTATGTTCTGCATTCTATACTCTTCTACATTCTTGTTCTATATTCTTCACTTATAATCTATATTCTTCTATCTGCTGTATTCTATATTGTACATTCTAAATTCTATATTCAATATTCTACAGTCTGCATTCTATATTTTAAATTTTTCAATATTCTTTATTCTTCTCTATACTCTATTCCATATTCCATGTTCTCCATTCTAAATTTTATATTCTATTTTCTTCTATATTCTACATTTTATGTTCTAAATTTTTCTGAATTCTTCTATCTTCTATATTTTTATTGTACATTCTGCCTTCTAATCTCTATATTCTTCTATAATCTAATATTCTCTTGTATAGTCTATTCCGTATTCTCTATTCTACATTCTATATTCTTCTATGTTCTATATTCTTTTATATTCTATTTCTATATTTTTCTATAGTCTAGGTTGTATATTCCATATTCTGTATTCTATACTGTATATTCTATGTTCTATATTCTAAAATCTTCCATATTCTACATTCTGTATTCTAAATTCTACATTCTATATTCTTCTAGATTCTGTATTCTAGATTTTTCTATATTCTGTGTTCTATATTCAATCTTCTATTTTCTATATTTTACATATACTATATTTTTGTGTATTCTATATTCCATATTCTTGATACTATATTCAACATTCCATATTCTTGTATATTCTGTATTCCATTTTCTCCTATATTCTACATTTTACATTCTACATTGTATTTTCCATAATCATGTATATTGTATAATTTATAGTCTATATTCTGTAATTTATATTCTCTTATATTCTTCATTCTATAGTTTGCATTCTATAATTGCTATTCTACATTGTACATTTTATATTCTTCTGTATTCTATATTCGGAATTTATATTCTATTTTCTTCTATATTCTGTATTCTTTATGCTATGTTCTTCTATAACGTATATTCTATACTTTTCTTTATTCCAAATCCTCTATACACTATATCCTTCTATTTTCAAAGTTCTTTTATATTCTGTATTGTATACTCAGTGTTCTATGTATCATACTCTATATTTTAAAGTTTCTGTATTCTATGAGCTGTGTTCTTGGATGTTTTTCTACATTCTGTATTTTTGTATATTCTGTATTCCATACTCTGTATTCTATATTCGATGTTCTATATTTTTCTTCATACAATATTGTTCTATATTCTATATTGCATATTTTGTATTACATATTATATATTCTACATTCTATATTTTAAATTCATCTATATTCTCTATTCTATACTCTATGTTCTTCCATATTCTATCTTTTTATATACTATATATTTCTGTATTCCATATTCTATATTTGTCCTATATTCTATATTCTTCTATATTCTGTTTTCCTCTATATTGTGAATTCTGTACTTTACAATCTATATTCTATTGTCTTCTATATTCTATAAAATATATTTTATGTTCTGCGTCATTTATACTTTATTTCCTAATCTATGTTTTTTATTCTACATTATATATTCTATGTTCAATATTCTATATTCTTCTATATTCTATATTTCCTATTCCATACTATGTGTTCTATATTGAATGTTCATTTTCTATATGTGGCAAACAGGTCATCCGTGTTCCCACATCCATAAACCATTGGACTGCTGGGGCCCAGGCTGCCAGGATTTCGGCCTTGCCTTCGGAGCCCGGCCACATACGCAGCTTTTGACCGGAGGCAGGGATGGGTAGAAAGCAAAAATTTGGAAAATGGCAGTGTCTCCTCGATTTTCCTGGCATTGTCTTTTTGAGCGGAATGCTTTTTTTCCTAGTAGGATGAGACACTGATGGAAAAGGCAGGATTATGTGTGCAGGAAAGGTGTGTGCTGAGAGGGTGACGACGTTGAGACTAGGTTGGGATCTTTCGTCCCAGGAAAGGCCCCTGGCAGGTGTGGGTCAATGTTCTCTGCCCTTCCCGTTGTGGGGGCAGTTTCACCATACAAAGCAGCAGAGGAATTATTCCTCGCCTGAGAACTTGCATTTCCCCCAAGCTACAACTGGCCAGGGTCCACCCTACTTTATTCCTCATGTCAATCAACAAGAGCTAAGACATTCCAGAGAGACTACCTGCTATTGTCTGTCCATGGGAAAGTGGTACAGCCAGAAGCCTCCTCCGTTTCATCTCTAGGCTCTCTCTCAGGCCCCTCGTACTTGTGATGTGTCTCAGAGGTAGAATGAATAGATTTCTCTGAATGACCACATACAGAGAGGGGCCATAGATGCTGAGGAAGGGTGTATTGAATACTGATATTCTAGCATAAGTGGAACAGAGATACTTCCCTGCTATCCCAGTGTGTCGAACCTGTCCACATCAACAGTTACCTACTGTGAAGATATTCCCTGGGTGCCCTCCATTTTGTGGCCAAAGACAGAAGGGGCCGTTGTGTATCCATGGGTAAAATGGAGGGCTCTGCGGAACCGGCGGGTTAGGCTGGACCTCTCCTATTGGCTCAGTGTTTGTAACCCGTCCCCATCAGAAGTTCCGCCCAGCCTTCCGGTGGCTGTCTCCATGCTGATTAGGAAAAAAACCTTACGCCCCGCACTCAGCCTTCACCTGACCTACCTGGCCTCTTTACCCTCATCGAGACCACTGTTTGGATGAAAGAAAGGATGTCGGCCAGTGACCAAGTGTCCTCATTGCCTTTGAAGGATTAGGCTCCTGGCCTGGGCAGAAGACAGCCAAGGTCAGCCTGAGCCTAGACACCTAGTGACCTGTGACACTGCAACCAGTGATAGATGTTGATTTCCACGCTCACGTATCCTCAGGTGGCGGATTCACAGTGGTCAGAGGAGAACTCTAAGTAGAGATCACACACTCACGAGGGCATGGGTCAAAGGTCGGGGAAAATACCTGAGGTCGTGGAGCTCTAGCAGAGCCAGCCTAGGGCCAAGGCCTCCCTCTTGTACGTGGCAAAGTGGTGAACCATAGGCATGAATTTCGGTGGCTGGATATGACTCTAGAACTTATTCAACTTGTTTTATGCTGTTGGGTACTTGGACTTGTTTCAGAGTACCACTATTATAAATAAAACTATAATGAAGATGCTCATATATAAATCTTTCTCTAAATCTGATGATTTCCTTAGGATAGATTCCAAGCAAGGGCTTTGCGATAGTGTTTAAATTGTATTGTTTTCTTTCCCTGACTCTATGCCAGACTCCACTGCAGCTCAAACCTAATAACCACTCGGTGTTTTCATTGTTGCAGGATTTTTAGACATGCCTCAGGAATTTAGACAGTGACTGGTCATTTTCTTTAGTTAAAACATTTTCTTTTGATGTAATAACTCCAACAGAAACATTCTTTCAATTTTCCTAATAATGCTACATGTTTATTTCTGTATTATTTAAGCATCACTTATCAGTAAACCAAATTCCAGCTTAAATGATTCAGCACATTGATGAATACTTAGAACCCTTCCCCTTGGAGATATGCACTTCTATAGTCATCAGTGATGATCAAAAGCAAACTAAATTGCTTAATTTTCTAACAGAAAACATTGGTGCTTTCATGACTATTAACTAACTCAATCAATCTTAATTACTTATTCTACACTAATCATGTCAGTTGCTAAGACCTTAAATTGGAGAAAAAGAATGCATTTGGGAGGTGATGTTTACTTTCTCCCAAACTGAACATCAGGACTGCACCCAAAGTATATAATGTCCATCAACATTTACTGAATATCTGACGGCTTCAAATTTGGTGATGATATGTGAAGAATGCTTAGAGCTAACATAGAGCCTAAATATTTATGAAAAACGTATAAAAAATACATACAAAGAACACTGCTTAGTAAAAACAACTGTGCAGAAGTGATCTGAAAATGCTGAGGTAGGCACATTTTCTAGCAGATCTAACATGAGAAAGGACGGAAAGTTGGAAATGAATCTGAAAAGGACTCAAGATGAGACAAGGATCTTTTAAAAGCAGCTTCTTTTTGTTGTGAGGTGCCGTTGAGTGGATTCCGACTCATAGCGACCCTGTAGAACAAAGTAGAACTGCCCCATAGGGTTTCCAAGGAGCAGCTGGTGGATTTGAACTGCCAACCTTTCGGTTAGCAGCCGTAGCTCTTAACAAGTGTGCCACCAAAGCTCCATAAAAGTAGCTGGGACTCCTCAAATATTGTTGTTATTATCTGCCTTTGAGTTGGCCCTTGACTCACGGCCACTGTATGTACAATGGGATCAGATCATTGTGATCCACGGGATTTTCATTGGCTGATTTTCAGTAGATCACCAGGCCTTTCTTCCTACTCTGTCTTAGTCTGAAAGCTTCACTGAAACCTGTCCATCACGAGTGACCCTACTGGTATTTGAAATCCTGTGATGGCTACCCTGAGGTTCACTGTCTGGGAATCAAACCCAGGTCTCCTGCATGGAAGGTGGGAATTCTACCACCGAACCACCACTGTCCCCTCAAGGAAGAATCCTTTTATAAATGAGGGGTGATATTTTGTGCCCAGGGTGATAAATTGGTTTACAAAGCTAATTCTGTTAGAAATAAGGGTTATTAGAATTTGTGAGGAAGATGTCATTCAAACTGAAGTGGTGGGGGACCATGGTCCTTTATTCCTGGATGCATATACAGAACTTAGCAAAATCACAGCCTCGTTGTTTATTCTTGGGGATATTTCTTGTATAAATTTTTGAAACACTTGAAATTAACCCCTGGGAGCTAAAGGTCAAGGTTTTACAGGATTTCTTTTAAGACGAATATTTAAGATTGAACGTGTCCAGTATTCTTATTAGGAGTCCCTTGGTGGCACAAATCGTTAAACCCCACTACTAGCTGGAAGGCTGGCGATTTAAACTCACCCAAGGTGCATCAGATGACAAGCCTGGTGATCTGCTTCTGAAAGGTCACAACCATTGGAAACACTACAGATCAGACAGATTTTAGACAGATATATGGATGGATAGATGGATGGACAGGCAGATGAAAGGATAGATGGATGGATGATAGGTGGATAGTGGATGGACAGATGGACAGGTGGGCGGATGGACAGATGGATGGATGGATGGATATTTAGGTAGGTAGGAGATAAAGATAGCTGCCCTTGAGTTGACTCCAACTCAGTGAGATCTTATGTACAGCAGAAAAACATGCTGCCTGGTCCTGAGTCATCCTCATGATCACTGGCATTCGCAAGTCCATCCTTGTTCTGTTGTGACAATCCACCTCACCAAGGGTCTCCCTTACCCTTGCTGGCCCTCTACTTCACCAAACACAATGCTGTCCTTCAGCCATTGATCTCTCTTGATGATGTGTCTAAATTTAGCAAGCTAGTTGGCCAATCTTCTTGTATGACCTCATTAACGTAAGAAAGGAATAAGCTATTTCCAAACAGAATCATATCCACATGTCCAGGAGCCAAGCTTTCATATTTTTGGGGGGGGACATAATCCAATCCATAACAAAGTATTCAAAAACAGACAGAGCTGTGTAGACAACACCTTTCTTTCCAAACTCCAATTTCCAAAACGTAGGTGTTTAGCAATATTACATTCTTTTCTTCTCCCTTTTTCTTGCTTCCCACAGTCCCCTTCCCAAGCCCTGCTGCATTGTAGGAAGAAAACACCACATATATTTAATGAGTGTGTGATTTCTTTTTTCATTCCTACGGCTTTATTTTTTAGTGATAGAGAAAATTGGAGTGCAATTTATGTATATTCATCAGTACTCACTCCGCCTCCATAGGTGTCCATTAAGGTAAAATGAATGCTGTGTAAATTAATTAAATCTGAGCCAAAGCTGTATATTTTCATTTGATGAGGGTGCTTTAAGGGTCTGTGACTGATACATTATTAAAAGAATTAAGTTTGAGGTTAAATTAGTTCTTGAGCCTCCTCCAGGCTGATACCCTGTATTTTGCGTGTACAACTGGACAGGTTGACCAGCCTCCCTGAATAAATAAAGCTGTTACACCAGGGCTGGCCTGCTACTTGGAACATCTAGATACTCTTAGCTGCAGAGAAGGATGAAACACTCATTTAAAAATAAATGCAAATAAATTAATTTCCAAGACAAAGGAATTGCACTAACAGCTGAAGTAAACGTATGGCGGCAAAACTGTGTGATCAGGGAGTGTCTTGCCTTTTGAATGTTTGGGTTTGTCCATTATGTAGTTATCTAGGACTCACTTCAGCAGCGCAGGTTCAGACAATGCCCTCGGAGTAAAATGTTTTATTTTAACGACGTACTATGCACTCTGCAGGAACCTGGTGGTGCAACGGTTAAGCACTCAACTGCTAACTGAAAGGTTAGCAGTGTGACCTTCCCCAGCAGCTCTGCTGGAGAAAAGACTTGTCGATCTGTTTCTGTAGAAGATTATAGCCTGGAAAACACTGTGGGGTAATTCTTATTTTGTCACACGGGGCCACTATGAGTCAGAATTGACTCCATGGTACCCAGTGATAACAACATGTATTGTGCGTTAAATGCAAGCCAAAGATGCAGATCTTGAAATGCAATTTATCTTGGGTGGCTATCGCAACTTAGATGGAAAGATTTACTAGTAAATGGAGCTCCGCCGTGTTGTAGGCTGCAGTATGAGGATGGTTCAAGTGAACAGACTTACCATGTGTCTTAGTCACTTAGTGCCGCTGTAAAAAGCAGGTGGCTTCAATGAACAGAAGTTCAAGTCCAAATTCAGGGCACCAGCTTCAAGGGAAGGCTTTCTCTCTCTGTTAGCTCTGGGGAAAGGTCTTTGTCATCAATCTTCCTCAGCTCTAGGAGCTTCTCAGCACTGGGACGCTGGGCCCAAAGGACGTGCTATTCTCCATGCTCTTGTTTCTTGGTGGTATGCGGTCTACATGTCTCTCTGCTAACTTCTCTCTTTTATATCTCAAAAGAGATTGTCTCAAGACACAATCCAACCTTGCAATTGAGTCCCGCCTCATTAACATAATTACCACCTACCCCACCTCATTAACATCATGGAGGTTGTATTTACAACACATAGGAAAATCACATTAGATGAGAAAATGGTAGACAACCACACAATACTGGGGAATCACGGCCTAGACAAGTTGACACATATTCTATCCATAACAACATGCTACCCCTCTGAGTTGTGATGGCTTGTTTGTTACTGCACCATCTCTGTCCTAGCCTGACTAACACAAACCAGTCCTGGCACATGGTAACTGCCTTCTCATTGTTAACAATTATAACTTGCTGCCCTTCACTTGGAGGGAGCTCTGGTGGCACAGTGGTTAAATGCTTGGCTGCTAACTAAAAGTTCGGCTGTTTGAAACCACCAGCCACTGAGCAGGAGAAAGATGTGGCAGTCCACTTCTGTAACTATTACAGTCTTGGAACCTCTATGGGGCAGTTCTACTCTGTCCTACAGGGTTGTTATGGGAATCATCTTGACAGCAACAGGTTTCTTGGTTTGTCTCCTGGCCTCCTTATTGCAGAAATGAGGTTCAGTGTGGCCTAAAGCTTGGGTCTGGTAAGGGCTGCTGATTTGTTTTGCCTAGTCTTAAAGTTTTAAAAAAGCAAAGATGTCACTTTGATGACTAAGGTGTGCCTGACCCAAGCCATGGTCTTTTCAATGGCCTCATATGTGTGCGAACACTGGGCAATGAAAAAAAAAGTCAGAAGAAGAATCGGTGCATTTGTGTGTCATGTTGATGAAGAATATTGAACATACCGTGGACTGCCATATGAACGAACAAATCAGTCTTAGAAAGAAATCCAACCAGCCTGCTCCTTGGAAGTGAGATGGAGAGACTTTGGCTCACTTACTTTGGACACGTCATCAGGAAAGTCCAGTCGCTGGAAAAGAACATCCTGGTTCGTAAAGTACAGGGTCAGCCAAAAAGAGGGAGCCCCTCCATGAGATGGGGTAACACAGTAGCCTTCACGTTGGACTCCAACATACCAGTGATGAGGAAGGTGGCACAGGAATGGGCAGCATTTCATTCTGTCATATGTGGGGTCACCATGAGTCAGAGGCAGCTCAGCAGCAACTAACAACAAAAACAACAAAATCATATTATCGCCACCTAATGAAGCTTTCACCTAATGTTCAGCTAGATACACGGAGAGCATCAAGACAGCTTACTCAGCTCAGTTAGCGACATCACAATCTCAGTAGGAACTCAGGGACTCTGAGACACCCCCACCTCTCGCCCAGAGAGCATGCAGTGACTACTTCTGGACAGCTGTATTTCTAGCTGCTTTTCCAGGAGTCAAAGTTTACACCCTTAGACACATCTGTTGGTGTTCCCCATCCACTACCCCTTGTCTGGCTGTAACGAGCTTGTCCTCATTGGGGCTCATCTCACTTCCCTCAACATCATGTTTTCAGCCATAAAAAAAACCCATTCTGAGTCGATTCTGACTCATAGTGACCCTGCAGGACAGAGTAGAACTTCCCCATGGGGTTTCCAAGGAGTGGCTGGTGGATTTGAACCACTGACCTTTCGGTTGGCAGCTTAACCACTGTGCCACCAGGGCTTCCCCTTGTACCCTAAGATCCTGCTTCTCAGGGTTTGCATGTGAGGTTCCCCAGCACACAAACATTCTCACCTTCTCCCTGAGACAGCTCTCCTTCTCCCCTTTTTCCTTCATAAAACTGACATTCACCCTGAGCTTGTGTGGATGTTTCTCCCTTGCCTGTGTCCAGCGTGCACGTCCTTTGCAAGCTTCCACAGATGCTCCCTGCCCTTATGTCTACGACAGCTTCGCCCCGCATTGTTGTAGCAGCTGGATTATTTCCCTGTTCACCCTTGTCTTAGTCTCCGTGTGCTGTTGTAACAAAAATACCACAAGTGGGAGGCTTTAACAAACAGAAATTTGTGTTCTCACAGTTGGGGAGGCTAGAAGCCTGAATTCAGGGCACTGCCTCTAGGAGAAGGCTGTCTCTCTGCTGGTGCTGGGGAAGGTCCTTGTCTCTTTCAGCTTCTATACCTGGTTCCTTGGGGATCTCCACGTGACATCTGCCTTTCCTCATCTGTGCTTGCTTGTTTGTGTACCACATCTGCTCTTTTTATGTCTCAGAAGTGATTCGTTTAAGACACACCCTACACTGATATGACCTTATTCACATAACAAAGAAAACCCTATCCTTAGATGGGATTTCATTTATAAGCATAGGGGTTAGAATTTGCAAGACCAATTACGTCTTGATTGCAAATACCTTCTTTATACACATGGGCCTTGCCAGATGGAATGCACACAAATAAAATTGACTACATCTGTGGAAAGAGGCGATGAAAAAGCTCAATATCGTCAGTCAGAACAAGGCCAGGGGCCAACTATGGAACAGACCATCAATTGCTCATGTGCAAGTTCAAGCTGAAACTGAAGAAAATCAGAGCAAGTACACGAGAGTCAAAATATGACCTTGAACACAGCCCACCTGAATTTAGAGTTTATCTGAAGAATAGATTTGACTCACTGAACACTAGTGACTGAAGACCAGATGAGTTTGGAATGACATCAAAGACATCAGACATGAAGAAAGCAAGAGGTCATTGAAAAGACAGGAAAGAAAGAAAAGACCAAGACGGATGTCAGAGGAGACTATGAAACTTGCTCTCCAACATCGGCTAAAGTAAAAGGAAGAATTGATTAAGTAAAAGAACTGAACAGACGATTTCAAAGGGTCTCTTGAAAAGACAAAGTAAAATATTGTAATGACATGTGCGAAGAGCTGGAGATGGAAAACCAAAAGGGAAGAACACACTCGGCGTTTCTCAAGCTGAAAGAACTGAAGAAAAAATTCAAACCTCGAGTTGCAATAGTGAAGGATTCTATGGGGAAAATGTTAAATGACGCAGGAAGCATCAAAAGAACATGGATGAAATACATAGAGTCATTATACCAAAAAGAATTAGTCGATGTTCAATGATTTCAAAAGGTAGCATATGATCAGGAACCAATGGTACTGAAGGAAGAAGTCCAAGTGCTCTGAAGGCATTGGCAAAAAAGAAGGCACTAGGAATTGATGGAATATCAATTGAGACGTTTCAACAAACAGATGCAGCACTGGAAGTGCTCACTTGTCTATGCCAAGAAATATGGAAGACAGCTTCCTGGCCAACTGACTGGAAGAGATCCATATTTATGCCTATTCCCAAGAAAAATGATCCAACCAAATGTGGAAATTATGGAACAATATCATTAATATCACATGCAAACAAATTTTGCTGAAGATCATTCAAAAGTGGCTGCAGCAGTATATCGACAGGTTACTACCCAAATTTCAGGCCAGATTCAGAAGAGGATGTGGAACCAGGGATATCACTGCTGTTGTCAGACGGGTCGTGGGTGAAAGAAGAGAATACCAGAAGGATGTTTCCCTGTGTTTCATTGACTATTCAAAGGCATCCGACTGTGAGAATCAGAACAAATTATGGATAACATTGCGAAGAATTGAAATTCCAGAACAGTTAATTGTGCTCATGAGGAACCTGTACATAGATGAAGAGGCAGTTGTTCGGACAGAACAAGGGGATACTGAGTATTTTAAAGTCAGGAAAGGTGTGTGCCAGGGTTGCATTCTTTCACCATACCTATTTAATCTGTATGCTGAGAAAATAATACGAGAAGCTGGACTATATGAAGAAGATCGGGGCATCAGGTTTGGAGGAAGACTCATTTATAACCTGTGATACGCAGATGATACAACCTTCCTTGCTAAAAGTGAAGAGGACTTGAAGCACTTACTAATGAAGATCAAAGACCACAGCCTTCAGTATGCATTGCACCTCAACATAAAGAAAACAAAAATCCTCACAAGTGGACCAGGAAGCAACATCATGATAAACGGAGAAAAGATTGAAGTTGTCAAGGATTTCATTTTACTTGGATCCACAATCAGCACCCATGGAAAAAACACTCAGGAAATCAAAAGACACATTGCATTGGGGAAATCTGCAGCAAAAGACCTCTTTAAAGTGTTGAAAAGCAAAGATGTCACCTTGAAGACTAAGGTGGGTTTGACCTAAGCCATGGTATTTTCGATCATTACATATGCATGTGAAAGCCGGACAATCAATAAGGAAGACCAAAGAAGAATTGAAGCCTATGAACTGTGGTGTTGGAGAAGAATATTGGATATACCATGGACTGCCAATAGAACAAACAAATCTGTCTTGTAAGAAGTACAACCAGAATGCGCCTTAGAAGCAAGGATGGCGAGACTGCGTCTTACATACTTTGGACTTGTTATCAGGAGGGATCAATCCCTGAAGAAGGACATCACGCTTGGCAAAGTACAGGGTCAGTAAAAAAGAGGAAGACCCTCAATGAGGTAGATTGACACAGTGGCTGCAACAATGGGCTCAAGTATAATAACAATTGTAATGATGGTGCAGGACCAGGCAGTGTGTTTGGTTCTGTTGTGCATAGGGCTGCTGTGAGTTGGAACTGACTCGACCACACCTAATAACAGAACAACAACAGTGATGATGTCATCACCTCCATGATGAGCTTTGATATCAAAGATAATCTAAGAATTTCTGTCATTTAGTAGATTAATTTTTAATTGAACTATCGGTGGTTCGCGTATTCAAGGATGCTGTATGAGGGTAAGTAGTACAGAAAAGTGTTTTAGAGATGGTAATTACCAACTCTATTAGTGTGATGGTTAAAGTTGTGTGTCACCTTAGCTGGGCCATGACTTTCAGTGGTTTGGCAGTTATGACGTAGTTGGGCAGTCGTACGATGATGTGATCACCTCCATGATGAGATTCGATATAACATGATCACCTCCATGGTGGGATCTGCGGTGAGCAGCTGATTAGTGGAAAGGGAGTTTCCTTGGGAATGTGGCCTGCATCCAGTCTAGGTAGACTTCCTGGCAAGGCTCAAAGTTTTCGCTGACTCTGAATCCCTCAGCTGCCTCCTGTTGGTCTGATCTCTGGCTCTTGTGACTTGAGCTAGCAACTTACCTGCTGTCTTGCCAGCTGATCTTGGCATTCATCACCCTCTGCAGCCTGTGATCCAGAGCCCTGCTCTCTGGCCTTTCGACCTTGGGTTTGCCAGGCTCTGCAGCTGTGTGAATCAGGAGAAGCCTGTATCCTGGCCCATTAGAGCTATGATAAGATTTGGCCAGTGAAAAACATTGTTTCATGAAGTCAGTGAACAATGAATGAAATGCCGTCAGAAGAAGAACAAGTAAGCCAAGACTAGAAGCTGGGACAGAGAGTGCTCAGTCTGAATACTATGCTATGTCTGAACGGGAGGCATAGCATACACAGAGAAGACTAAATTTGTGAAGTACTGGCCCAGTGGTTAAGAACTCGGCTGCTAACCAAAAGGTCGGTCCTTCAAATCCATCAGCAGCTACTTGGAAACCCTATGACACAGTTCTACTCTGTCCTATAGGGTCTACAAGTCGGAATTGATGCCCACAGGTGTGTGTGTGTATGTGTGTGTATGTGTGTGTGGGCTAGTTGCTGCGAAGTCATTTCCAACTCATTGTGACCCCATGTGTTTCAGAGTAGAACCACATTCCATATGGTTTTCAATAGCTGATCTTTCAGACGTAGATTAACTAGACTTTCTTCCTAGGTGCCTTTGGGTAGACTTGAACCACCAATCTTCTGGTTAGCAGCTATCTCAGTTATCTAGTGCTGCTACAACAGAAATACCACAAGTGAATGTCTCTAATGAAGAGAAATTTATGCTGTCATAATCCAGGAGGCTAGAACTGTGGACCCTTTGGTTAGCAGCCGTAGCACTTAACCACCATGCCACCAGGGTTTCTAGCCGCATGATATTCGGAGCCGTATCACAGTCACATCCATTTATTTGTGAAAGACCCCCACTGATTGCCCTTGTCATCGAAAACAAGAACTTAACAAAAATCAAGTTCTGACTTTTGCTTTGCGTGTCCAAGGAAGGCTGACACCACCTGACTGTCAGTGGAGGCTTGAGTGTTGCTGTCATGCTGAATAGTTTTCTGAGGAGCTTCCAGACCAGATGGACTAGGAAGAAAGGCCTGGCAATCTGCATGCAAAAATCAGCCAGTGAAAACCCTGTGGATCACAATAGCTCCATTTGCAACCCATCATGGGGCTGGTACAGGACCAGCCAGCGCTTTGTTTTGCCGTGTTTGGGATCCCTGTGCGTCGGGGGCCAACTCGACGGCAGCTAGCAACAACAGGAGCATTCAAGGAACGAAGATAAAAGATATGTAGATGTCATTGTGGGCTGCCGTCGAGTCATCCCCCGACTCATGGAGACCCTGTATATTACAGAGTAGAACTACTCCACAGCCTTCTCTTGGCTGTAATATTTACCAAAGTAGATCACAGGCCTTTCTTCCACAGAACCTGTGGGTGAGTTCAAATAGCCACTCTTTAAGTTAGCCAAAAAATAAAAAATCAAACCTGTTGCCATTGAGTCGATTCTGACTCATCGTAACCCTATAGGACAGAGTAGAACTGCCCCATAGAGTTTCCAAGGAGTGCCTGGTGGATTCGAATTACCAACCTTTTGGTTAGAAGCTGTAGCACTTACCCACTGAGCCACCAAGTTTCCTTTAAGTTAGCAGCTGATGGCAAATCATTTGTACCACTCAGCCTCCTCTGATAAAAGATAAGCCTTGTGTAATTATAGATAACAACTACGTCCCCTTTGGGAAAGCAAGCACATAATTAAAATCTGAACTGTTACCTAGTGTTATAATGGAACAACGGGATTATTGAAGGGCCAAAACCTTTTTCTTTTTTGTAATGGGAAGCGTTTGCTTCCTTGTTTTTCTTGCTTCACTCTCCCATTGGCTGCCCCCACTACCTGCCCACATTTTTTCCCAGAAAGATGCCAGAAACAAACAAACAAACAAAAAAACCAAACCCACAGCCATCTAGTCCTTTCTGACTCATAGCTACCGTGTAGGACAGGGTAGAACTGCCCCATAGTGTTTCCAAGGCTGCGATTTTCTTTTTATCAAACTTCAGATGAAGGCTTACAGAACAAACTAGCTTCTCCTTAAACATTTAGCGCACATATTCTTTTATGACATTGGTTAACACGCCCATGACTTGTCAACACTCTCCCTTCTCAACCTTGGGTCCCCTATTACCAGCTTTCCTGTCCCCTCCTGACTTCCATTTCCTGCCCCAGGGCTGGTGCTCCTCTTCAGTCTCATTTTGTTTTATGGCTCTGTGTAATGTTTGGCTGAAGGGTGAGCCTTAGGAGTGACTTCATTATTGAGCCAAAAGGGTGTCTGAGAGCCATACTCTCAGGGTTTCTCCAGTCTGTCAGGCCAGCAAGTCTGGCGATTTTTTTTCAAATTAGAATTTTGTTCTACATTTTTCTTCATTTCTGCCTGGACCCCTGTACTGTGATCCCCGTCAGAGCAGTCAGTGGTGGTTGCCGGGTCCATCTAGCTTTACTGGACTCAATCTGGTGGAGGCCGTGGTAGATGCTCCCCTGGACTTTCCTTTTTTTATAATTTCTATTGTGCTTTAAGGGAAAGTTTACAAATCAAGTCAGTCTCTCACACAAAAACCCATATACACCTTGCTACACACTTCATATTACTCTCCCTAATGAGATAGCCCACTCTCTCCCTCCACTGTCTCGTTGCATGTCCATTTCACTAGCTTCTAACCCCCTCCACCCTCTCATCTCCCTTCCAGGTAGGAGATGCTAACATAGTCTCAAGTATCCACCTGATCCAAGAAGCTCACTCATCACCAGCATCCCTCTCCAACCCGCTGTCCAGTACAATCCATGTCTGAAGAGTTGGCTTCAGGAATGGTGCCTGTCCTGGGCCAACAGAAGGCCTGGGGGCCATGACCACCGGGGATCTTCTAGTCTCAACCATATCATTAAGTCTGGTCTTATAAGAATTTGGGGTCTGCATCCCACTGCTTTCCTGCTCCCTCAGGGGTTCCCTGTTGTGTTCCCTGTCAGTGCAGTCATCGGTTGTAGCCAGGCACCATCTAGTTCTGGTCTCAGGATGATGTAGTCTCTGGTTCATGTGACCCTTTCTGTCTCTTGGGCTTGTAATTACTTTGTGTCCTTGGTGTTCTTCATTCCCCTTTGATCCAGGTGGGTTGAGACCAATTGATGCATCTTAGATGGCTGCTCACTAGCGTTTAAGACCCCAGATGCCACCCTTCAAAGTGGGATGCAGAATGTTTTCTTAATAGGTTTTATTATGCCAATTGACTTAGATGTCCCCTGAAACCATGGTCCCCAGATTCCTGCCCCTGCTACACTGGCCTTCGACGCATTCAGTTTATTCAGGAGACTTCTTTGCTTTTGGTTTCGTCCAGTTGTGCTGCCCTCGCCTGTATTGTGTGCTGTCTTTCCCTTCACCTAAAGTAGTTCCTATCTACTATCTAGTTAGTGAATGCCCCTCTCCCACCCTCTTTCCCTCCCCCTTCTCGTAACAACAAAAGAATGTTTTCTTCTCGGCTCAAACAGTTTCTCAAGTTTTTATAATAGTGGTCTTATACAATATTTGTCCTTTTGCAACTGACTAATTTCACTCAGCATAATGCCTTCCGGTTTCCTCCATGTGATGAAATGTTTCACAGATTCCTTGCTGTTCTTTATCAATGCATAGTATTCCATTGTGTGAATGTTCCATAATTTATTTATCCATTCACCTGTTGATGGGCAACTCAGTTGCTTCCATGTTTTTGCTATTGTAAACAGTGCTGCAATAATCATGGGTTTGCATATATCTGTTCATTTAAAGGCCCTTATTTCTCTAGGATATATTCCAAGGAGTGGGATTGCTGGATCGTATGGTAGTTCTATTTCTACCTTTTTTTTTTTAATAATTTTTATGTGCTTTGAGTGAAAGTTTACAAATCAAATCAGTTTCTCACACAAAAACCCATATTCTGTCTTTATTTTAAGAAACTGATATCGTTATGACTTTGCAAAACAAACTTTCCAGTTGAGAGATGCTGCTATTGCTATATCCATTATGGGTGTTGAAGAATTTTGCAAAGAAAAAAATACACATTTTATAAATCTTGCATACGATAGTAATTATATTTTCCTTTTCATTTCAGATCAGTCAGGTATAAATAGCCTCACATTCACCGTGACTCACGACGTGGCTCGTCTGGTCCTGTGCAAAGTGAGCCAAAATGTGTCGTAAGATTGAGTATACCCTTGAATTTGTGTCAAGGTCTTTGAGATTGCTCTCACTGCTGATGAATATTGGCAATAGTCCAATTAACTTTGAAGACATGGCATCAAAGACCAGAAAGAGAGTGCACAAATTTTTAAGTATTTCAAAATGAAACCCGTGGTGTTCTATGAAGGGCCTGGTGACAAACATCATAGGATAAACTAATAAAATTATTTCTCACTACATTGTAAACACTATTCCTTTTAATTACCTCACAACTGAAGAAGAAATTACATGGTCCAAATAAAATTCCTTTTTTTACTTACTCATCTTCAAACATAAATTTTTGTGTTAACTTTCAAATTCGAATGTAAATTTTATTTTATAAATTTTACTGGTTTCATAAATTTTCTTTATTTTCCATTATTTAAATGTATTGGCTATGGACATGTTATCAGGAGGGATCAGTCCCTGGAGAAGCATATCTTGCTTGGTAAAGTAGAGGGTCAGCAAAAAAGTGGAAGGCCCTCAACAGCGTGGACTGACACAGTGGCTGTAACAATGGGCTCAAGTATACAATTATTGTGAGGACGGCACAGGACTGGGCAGTGTTTCGTTCTGTTGTACTTAGGGTTCCTGTGAGTCAGAACCTACTCGAAAGCACCTAACAACAATAGTGGCAGAACAGAAATTTTTTTTAAATGCCGTAATATGGATATACCATGTAAAATGAAATGGCAACATCTAACTAGAGTGCAAAAAATGAAAACCTGAGAAGATGAAAAGAAAATAATTTGTGAATCCCTAAAGACAATTCCAGAATTAACTCCCTTTTTAAAACATAATGAAGGAGAAGAGAGTTCTTTCCTTGAACACTTGAGTTTAGTGGGTGCAGATCATTGTACTTGCACAAATGGTTCTGAAATTACAAATAGCAATACAACTGTAACAGAATTTGTTCCAAATTCTGCATGCATTCCTTGAGGTAGTAAAAAATTAATAATGGTGTAGAAAGTGAAACGATCTTAGCATCTGAAATTGTTGCATCTACAGACCACGAAAATAACAGAAACACAGATCCTACTTTGGGGAATAACTTTTCTTGTAATGATGTAAATTATCAAATTGAAAGAAGGCCAAGTGATTGTCAGCATCACAGTGGTCCATTTGAAAATTCATGCCAAAATTTTCTGGGTGGTAAACAAATATCTGTAGCCAGAAGATATTTCTAGGGTGCAAAGCTAGTAGTGGAAATTATGAGAGGGAGTGGCTACTGTCTTCTCCATCAGTGGGTTCTGCATATTGTTTTGTTTGCAAACTATTCAGTCCTAAATCATTTAATTCCTGATTTGCTAAGAGTGGATTTAGCAACTGGCACAACTCAAATATGATCGATAAACATGAAAACAGTTCAATGCACAGAAGTTGTATGTTGTCGTATTTATACTGAAGACATGGCTTTGGCTTAACTCATGGACTAGAAACATAAATTAACGAAGATTGTCAATACTGGAAACTCATTTTGCAATGTATTATTGTTGTCATTCTAACAATCGCTGAATTCGGACTACCGTTTTGGAGAAGAAATGAAGTGTTTGGGTTACCACAAAATGGAAATTTTGGGGGTTTACTTGAACTTGTTGTTCAGTTTGATGCACTTTTAGTAGGTCAGATCTCAAAATATAATAACACAGGAAAGCAACCCATCATATGTCTACAAAAATGTGTGAGAAATTAATAAATGTAAAAAGTGATAAAGTTTGATCAGCTATTTTCAGCAAAATAAGTATAGCTCAATCCTTCAGTTTATCAGTAGATTCCACTCATGATCTTTCTCATATAGAGCAGCTAAGTATTGTTTTAAGATACATATCTACAAGAGATGGAAAAACCTATTGAGTGATTTGTTACAATTACTAGCTTAAAAATTCATACCAGTGAAGGAGTGGCAAATCAAGTACTTCACTATGTATGCAAAGTTTACAAAATCAGTTTTTCTAAGTGCAGAGGCCAGTCCTATGACAATTCTGCCAGTATGTCAGGGTATTATAAAGACATGCAACAGAAAGTTTTAGAACGTAATGAATATGCCATTTTCTAGCCACATTCTATTCATTCACTTAATCTTGTAGGACATAGCTCAGTAGATTGTTGTCCAGATATAGTTGAGTTTTTTCTACTGTTCAGTTACTCTACATATTTTTTGCCTCCTCTACTTACCAATGGACAGTTTTTAAAACATATTTAGACAATGGCTGAGTATTAAAACGTCTTTCTAATACTTGTTGGAATGCACATATTGTAGCAACAAGTGCAAGTCTGAAATCCTACGCTAAGATTCTAGATGCCTTAGAAAGCATTGCTGAAGACCAGACACAAAAAAAAGGGATTCCAAAAAAGAATGTGAAAACATTACCAACAAAATGCAAACAATGGAGTATGTACTTATGATGGTTATGTAAGATAATATATTGAAATACCATGGCTTGGGTCAGGTACACCTTAGCCCTCAGATTGATGTCTTTGCTTTTTAGCACTTTAAAGAGATCTTTTGCAGCAGATTTGCCCAATGCAATGCATCATTTGATCGTTTGATTTCTGGACTGCTGCTTCCATGGATGTTGATTGTGATGCTCCCCCAAAATATGTGTCAACGTGGCTACACCATGGTTCCCTGTATTATGTGATTGTCCATCATTTTGTCATCTGATGTGATTCTCCAATGTGTTGTAAATCCTACCTCTATGATATTAATGAGGCACGATTAGAGGCAGTTACTATAGTGAGGCTGGACTCAATCTATAAGATGAGGTTGTGTCTTGAGTCGATCTCCTTTGAGATATAAAAGAGAGAATTGAGCAGAGAGTCATACCACCAAGAAAGCAAAGCTGGTAGTAGAGTGCATCCTCTGGACCCGGGGTTACTGTGATAAGAAGCTCCAAGACCAGGAGAAGATTGATGAGAAGTACCTTCCACCAGAGCCTACAGAGAGAGAAAACCTTCCCCTGGAGCTAATGTCCTGAATTTGAACTTATCCCTTACTAGACTGTGAGAGAATAAACTTCTCTTTGTTAAAACCATCTTCTTGTAGCATTTCTCTCATAGCAGCACTAGATAACTAAGGTAACCTCTAAAAACAAAAACCAAACCAGTTGCCCTGGAGTCGAGCCTGAGTCATGGTGACCCCATGTGTGTCAGAGTAGAACTGGGCTCTGTAGGGTTTTCAGTGGCTGATTTTTCAGAAGTAGATTACCAGTCCTTTTTTCTAGGTTCCTCTGGGTGGACTCAAATCTCCAGCCTTTGGTTTAGCATCCAACTTCCTTAGCTGTTTAAACCATCCAGGGACTCCATAGATATTAGGAATCAAAAAAAATATCAAAACTTTTTGCTTTCCAGTGGATTCTGACTCATGGCTCCCCATATGTATCAGAGTAGAACTGTGCTCCATAGAGTTTTCAGTGGCTGGTTTTTCAGAAGTAGATCACCAAGCCATTATTTCATGGCACCTCTGAGTAGGCTTGAATTTCCCACCTTTGTGTTACCAGCTGAATGCTTAACCATTTGCTCCACTCAGGGATTCCACTTGGAGCCATTAAGTGGGTGGTAATTTGTTATGACAACAATAATGATAATACCCAGCTTGCACAGTTTATGAAGCCCTTCTTGTTGTTAGTTGCCCTCAGATCATTCCGAATCATGGTGAAGAACTGGCCTCCAAAGGGTTTTCAATGGCTGTGAACTTTTAGAGGCAGATTGCCAGGTCTTTCTTCCAAGGCACCTCTGGGTTGATTTGAACCACCAACCTTTCGGCCACTAGTCAAGAATGTAAACATTTGCACCACTCAGAGACTCCTATGAAGCCCTTGAAGTAACAAATTAATTGGTAAACTATTGAGGGAGCTGAGATTCTCTTAGTTCAATGCTGGAAATGTCAGCATTTCCTCCTGGAACTTTAAGCTGGTAGGAAGGTTACGAAAGGCCAATTTAGAGAACTGACCTGGAGTTATTTCAAATGGTTTTTATTGCCCTTGTAAGCAACTCTCCTGGATAAAGTACTACTTTTGTCAAAGACCCAACTCAAAACCAGCCAGGGTGACATCCGAGGACAATTTCCAGACCTAATTTACCCACAGAGCCTTCACCTTAGAGCACGTCATAAATCTCCCCCATCCTCAAAGGTCCAAGACTCTAGTGGAAGCTCTTTGTGCTTACCGTTGATATTGCAACTCACAGTATCACTTACAGAAAATTAGCTCTACCTCTACAGACTGGAGGGTTGATTTTTACTCCCCCCTGGGGTTGCCTTGTGCTTCTCTCAGCCAGTCCTCTTCTGCCTGCTTAGGCTCAGCCAGTTAATGCCCCATCAATATTCAAATTTCATTGTCTTTTTCTGCTTTTGTTCTCAACAGGATCCTTTAGCCCCAAAGAAAAGTGCTCAACTTTTGGTTCACTGCTAAGCTGTTGTTATTGGGTGTTTTGGAGTTGATTCCAACTCACAGGAACCCCATGTGAGAGAATACAACTGCCCTATTGGGTTTCCTAGGTTGTCATCTTTCCTTTGGAGATATTATCAGGAGGGGCCAGTGCCTGGAGAAGGACGTGTTTTGTAAGGTAGAGGGTCAGTGAAAGAGAGGAAAGTCCTCAACAAGATGGATTAACACAGTGGCTACAACAATGGACTCAAGCATAACAACGTTTGTGAGGATGGCGCAGGACTGGCAGTGTTTCTTTCTGTTGCACATAGGGTCGCTATGAGTCCGAAGTGCTTCGACGGCACTGAATAACAATTGTCTTCACAGAAGCAGATAGCTAGGCCTTTCTCCCTTGTAGCCACATGGTGAGTTTGAACTGCCAACCTTTTTGTTAGCAGCCGAGTGCTTAACTGTTATGCCTCCAGAGGTCCTTCACTGCTAACCAAAAAGAAACCAAACCTGTTGCAGTCCAGTCAATTCCACTCATAGCAACCCTAAGGATTCAAACTGCCAACATTTGGGTTAGCAGCTGCAGCTCTTAACCACTACGCCACCAAGGTTACCAAGCATAATAATTATGTAAGCTTTTCACTACTGACATTCAACAGCATGATTTATCATCAGTCTGCTATTTAATTTGTATTAATAATTCTTCATTCTACAAACCTTGACTCAGAGCCTACCATATTCTGGGATGCACTAGAAGACTGTACAGAAATAAACAGGAAGGGGTAAAAGTCTAGCAGGGGAGCTAGGCTTTCCAAATGTACAGTGCATGCCACCTGGAATACAAGCGTGCCATCTACAATGCTGCTAAATCTCCTGGGGACGGTCAGAAAGGTGTCCTGGAAGGGGGAGCATGTAATGGGTCTAGACGAGAGAGCAGAAGGTTCTCAAGAACATGCCAAGGGGAAGAACAAAACCACTCAGAGAGACTAACAAAGGAAATGCTTGAAGGTCGTGAATAGGTAGTATAGTCTGAGGAAGGATGTGTGTACAGAATAGTCTACTACCCATCTATCAGTCTGTCCTACTGTAGTGGCTTGGGTGTTACTGAAATGCTGGAAGCTATGCCACTAGTATTTCAAATAACAGCAGGGCCACCCATGGTGGATAGATTTTGGTAGAGCTTCCAGACTAAGACAGACTAGGAAGAAAGGCCTGGCCATCTACTTCCAAAAATGAACCAGTGAAAAACCATATAGATCAACACAGAACATTGTCCAATTTGCTTGCCTTGGACACGTCATCAGGAGGGGTCAATTGTTGGAGAAGGACATCATGTTTGGTGAAGTAGAGGGCCAGCAAGGGCAGGGGAGACTGCATTTTGATTATCCATTCATCTGTTGATGAACACTTAGGCAGTTCTGTCTTTCGGCTGTTATGAAAAGCTCTGTAGTGAACATTGGTTTACAGGGTTCTGTTTGCATTCTTGTTTTGGCTTCTTCTGGGTGCATGCCTAGGACTGGGTTTGCTGGATCTTGGGGTCATCATATGTTTAACTTTTTGAGGCACGGCCAAAACTGTTCTGCACAGTGGCTGTAGCATTTTACACTCCCGCTAGCAATGCAGGAAGGCCTGGTTTCTTTAGAATCTGCTAGAGCCATCTACACAGGGAAAGCAAGATTCAAAGACTTTGAAAATGTCTGACCAATAAGGAAACTTATATGTAAGTCTGGAGTGTGTGTGTGTGTGTCTGTGCATATAGACAGGGAGAGAGAGAGACAGAGGAAAGAGACAGAGGCTGGGTTTATTCATGCTGGAAAAATTAAACATGATCTGCAGGGTCATTTTAATTCTAAGTGAGCAAATTCAATTTTCTGTAGAAAAATTCTACAGCCAAAATGAAGAAAAGCATATCACCTGCTGCAGACGTGTTTTGCGAGATTTTTCATTGTGATGGGCTTCACGGTTAGAGGCTGTGTTCCTGAGAGGTGAAATAAAAATGTTGCTATTAGGAATGGCATATCTAGGAGACTTTTTGAGAAAACAGGAAAGTAAATGTCTGTAAAAGGAAAAAAGAGACAGTTCTCATACAGACTTAAATACAATCGTGGCCCCCGGCTCCCTGGCCACCCGAGAGGGCTGCTTGTTCACTGTATTCCTGTGGTTGTAGACAGAACATTCTCTCACCTTCTCTTCCCACCTTGCTCAGAAGAACAATGATCAGAATAGACCCTACATTCTCAAGATGCTTTTATCAATGCAATTCTTTGTTTCTAAAGAATTTTTTTTTCCAATAACAATAGAATTACATGAATTTTTTTTTATGCAAGTTTGGATTAAAGTTTCAAAGTTTCCTTCTGGCACAACCTAAAGGTTTGTGGTTCAAGCCCACGCAGCACTGCTGTGGAAGAAAGGCCCGGCACTCTGCTTCCAAGAAGGTTACAGCCAAGAAAACACTGTGGGGCAGTTCTACCCTGGGTTTGCCAAGAGTCAGTGTCAACTGGCAACTGTTTCTGTTTTTTTAGGTGACATAGGTGGAGTTCCTGCGTGACACGACAGGATATACATTTGTATGCATGTATATTTTATGTACGTGTGTATATATATATATGTGTGTGTATATGTATAAGAAGCCCTGGTGGCACTGTGGTTAAAGCACTCAACTGCTAAATGAAAGGTCGGCAGTTTGAAAGCACCAGCAGCTCCTTGGGAGAAAGGTGCAGCAGTCTGCTTCTGTAAAGATTTACATCCTTGGAAATCCTCTCAAGTCACTATGAATTAGAATTGACTCAACAGCAGTGGGTTTTTTTTCCCTTTTTTGTATATGTGTGTGTATATATATATATATATAAATCTATGTATGTATGTTTATGTCTGTCATTGTTGTTAGGTGCCGTTGAGTTAGGTTGAACTCATAGCAGCCCTATAGGACGGAGTAGAACTGCCCCATAGGTTTTCCAAGGAGGGGCTGGTGGATGTGAACCGCCCACCTTCTCGTTAGCAGCGCAATGCTTACCCAGGGCCCCACCAGGGCTCTGTATATAAGCATATGCGCATGCTTGGCTTCCCCCACATGTCTGTCAGTTTGACGTACTGTAGGGGTTCTTACACCAAACTTTTGACACCTCCTTTAACAATACTTTAAATCATTTCAAGCCCAAAATGTGTCATTTCTCCTTTTCCATAACCAGCCCTGGATTTGCTCATTCATTCTTAGCATGCTTGAGATCACTCTGATTCCCATCTCCTCCCTGGCTACCTTCCATCCCCGTTTGTCTTTAAGGCGCATTGTTCCTCCTATGAGGAAAGAGAAGCTGGTTCCTCTGCCAAGGAAACCCCCGACCTCTGGAAAAGCTCTCAGAGTCTCCCAAGTGTGTGCAAATAAATTAATTCACTTTAATAGTATAGAAAAAGGTCTGGGAGGCTTGTTTTTACACCAGCCCTGAGAGGCACTTAATTTCAGGTCGCTGAATTGAGCATTGGATCTTGCTAAGTGGTGAAGCGCAGCTCAACCTCGGGGCTTTTCTGAACAAATAACTCTTCTACAGAAACTACTGGTAATTGGAAGGAATGGATTTCGCCTGATTGCCTCTTTGGCCCTGAAAGCAGCAGAAGCCCCCGAGGAGGCGTCTGGGCGCCCTGCTCCTTGCCCCGAAAGGCACCCAGAACATAATGGGAGTGACAGGCTACACTGATCCATTATGGACACACTGCCAGGGCGCAGCCCCACAAGGCCTTCGCAGAGACAGACACTGTGTTTCTGAACGCACTTTTTTAATTCGCGGTTAGTTTGTGCATCAAGGCAAGGAGGAGACAACCGTGAGTGTGCACGTCTGGTATCTGTTCCTTTCCCCAACTCGCAGCGAGTAAGGCTTGTCCTTGCTGAGAGGGGTGGAGGGGTGGCTGGAGGTGTTCCAGACCTGCATGCCTAGGCCATCCCCCAGGCAAGGGTTCAAAGGGGAGAGGACGACCTACCTGGGGGGGTGGTTACCGAAGTCTTGGCACTGGTCATACTGGTGGCTGCGGTCCGTCCCCCTGCACCTCTGTGGCTCTGCGGGGCGTACCTGGAGGGTAAGGCGGAGAAGCCCGGTGAACCACGCGGCGCTGGTGCTTATCAGAGGCCGTATGTATTCCGGCGTTGCGGGGCAGCCGGCCAGCTGTCAGGTTTGCTTCCTTGCCATACCTAGTGTGCAGTGCAGAGGGGTCGCCAGAGCATGGCTGGCGCTGCAGGGATTGGTTCCAGGGCAAACTGGAGCCATGGCGGTGCCGCCGGAAGCACCTGGGAACCTGGGGCAGGGAAATAGGGGGTCTCTGCGACTAAGCGATAGGGCACGCGGGTCTAGGCGGGCGTCGAGGCGGGGCCTACCGCACTGGATTCACCTCAGTGGTGCTGGAGCAGTCTGTCGTCCGCGGGCCCTCTGAGACGGCTCCCAGGGCCTTCCCAGATCCACCTGCCCACCGGGTTGTCGCAGGGCAGGTCCACGCCCGAGATGTCGCCCAGATGGGCCAGCAGCAGCTGCGAGAGCCTTCGATGAGCGTGTTGGTTCCAGTGCACGCCATCTGCCTGCCTGTGCTGCCGGAGTGCCGGAAGTGGAAATTCAAGTCCAGCACGTTGAAGCGGAGCCTGCTGGCCTCAGCGGCGCTGTAGAAGTTGGCCTCCACCACATCATCCCGCAGGCACGAGGTCGGGGGCATGCCCTCAGGCGGGAGGAAACCCCCCGAGACCGTCTCAGCCACTGGCATGGCAGTGTTCCACACCACGAGAGAGGACTCGGGCAGGACCTAGCGAAGGCACCAGAACAGGGTCTCCAGGTTCCTCCTGTAGCTCCACATGGAATCCTGGCCATACCTGGACAGGTCCCAGAGGCAGGAGTTCATGATGACCACGTCTGGGCCGTGCTCGCCCCTCAGCAGCTCCAGCAGGACTTTCTCCACGTACCGGGAGTAGGCGCGCGTGAGGAAGTAGAAGCGCACAAGGTGGTGTGTGGAGCAGAACTCGCGGACTTCGCGGTAGTGGGTCCCGTTGTGCATACGGCCCCACCCGCCGCCGTGCAGCAGCCTGTCCTGCTCGAAGCTCATCTCACCCTTGGCCTTCAGGGGACTGCTTGAGAGCAGGCAGTCCTTCTGCAGCAGGAGCACCAGGTCCTTGTACACGGCCCTCTGCACCGAGTCCCCCATGACGACCACGAACTTGTTGTGCCGCAGCTGCCGGACTTCGGACGCCCTCACGTGGACCATGGTGGCTGGGTGAAGGTGGCCTAGCTCCTGCCTTCCCTCAGGGCGGGTCCCGAAAGAGCTCTGGACCGAGGGCTGAGGGGCTGCTGCCAGAGACGGAGAGAAGGCAGGCAGGCTGGCTGGCTGGCGGTTGTGGGGCGGCCGGGCGGGCAGACGGGGGCTGTTTAATGCCGCTGGACTGGCCTGGGCCTGGACGGGGAGGAGAAAGGGCGCAGCGTCCGGGGCCCTGAAAGCCGTCTCGCCAATCCTTAGGCCCACGGTGTGACCTCTGAACCCACGGCCCTGCCCCCGTACCCGGCTTGGCTCCCCCTGCTGGAGGGCAGCGGTGCTGACACTGATGCTGTTGGTCTGGATGGTTGTAGGCTGTTTCCGCCTCAGCCACCACCTGTGCTCCAGGCACTGGGACAAAGTCTGTCCACTGGAAGAACCAGGCCACTTCCAGGGCCATGGCCCAGTCGGTGGTGGATCCACACCCAGGATTTCCAGGCAGTGTAGGCGAGAATACTCAGGAAAACATACTCATCTTAGTTCCACGGTGCTTTCGTCTTTGTTTTCGTTTTGTCTCTCTCTTCCCAATTCCATTGTGAGTACCCCAGCCCTCCTGAGAAATGACAAGAACACATCCCATGACCTGATCACTGTCTTTGTCCCAGGGTAAAGTCTGGAGACCCCTTCTAACACAGTGTTACAACCGGGGTGTGGGAATCCATACCCACAAGGTACTGGCCATGATGGTATCCCCAAGCAGTCCACCCTTCACACTTCCATCTGCACACCCAGTGCTCCTGAGCTGAGGCCTGGCCACCACACAGCTCCTCTGCATTTATCCAGCATTGCCCTTTAGAGAATCGATGCAAAGGAACCCTACGGTATGTAACGTAGGTGGACGTTTTACCCTTCCTGGGCACCACCTTCTGGGCAGTCATTCTGCTTCTCTGGGGATCCCCCCGGGGTGTCCAGTGTAGAACTCCTGCCGTCCACCACCTTTTTGCACTAACAAACGGCCTCTGGTGTGGTTCAAGCAGGGTAAGCTTAGTATGCAACTTCTGGCTCTTACAAATTAGGCTCCTATTACACTTTTGTAGGTGGACTTGTGCAAAAAGAGAGCTCCAGCTCTCAGTAAAAGCCCTGAGCTGCACTTGTCTGCTGGTGTGGTGGTAGAACAATCGTTGCTTTGGGAAATGCTCAGACCCTTTTCCACAGTGGCTCCACCAGCCATTAGATCTGTTAATTTTAACATGCTCACTCCTTAAATTATGACACTATCTTCTGGGTGGCCCAAACCATTAAACATATGACTGCTAACAGAACGATTGACAGTTTGAGTCCACATAGAGGCCCCTCAAGTGAAAGTTCTGGCTATCTACTTCCCAAAGGGCATAAACTTAGAAAACAAAAAAACCTGTGGAGTACATTACTACTCTGCAATATCTGGGGTTGCTATGAGCCAGATGTACTGGTCAGTACTTGCTCCATGTACAATGGTCAGTACTTGCTCCACGTACAATGACTTCCTCTCCATTGAATATAAATGTTGACGTCCTGGCTGAAAGCACCATTCCTAATTCTTACTAAGATGTAGCATGATTTCCTTATCCCTTACATACAACTGTTTGTTTTTACATACTGGTGCTGGATTCCTGGCTGAAATCCAAGGCCTAATTCTCAACAGGATATTGACATCAACTTTGATAAAAGAACCCTTCCCTTCCCTCTCTTTAATATAGATGCCAGTATGGGGCATGGTTCTGTAACAACCATGCCCCATTACTTCATAGGGTGTGGATTTAGTCTCTTGGCTCTGTGAATCATGAACTTCTCTATTAGCAGATTCTGGCTGTAACACTCACGTCATATTCCTTATTAAAAAAATATGTGCATGTAACAAGCTCTGTGAACCCTGGCCTCTTGTCTGCTTGAATAGGATGCTAGCTTTCCAACCGTGCTGCCTTTGACTATTTCATTACCAGAATATGGGTCAAGCTCCTGGCTCTGTGAAACCTGATCTTTTTTGTTATTCTTTTTCCTTTGGATATGGTTGCTAACTTCCTTTTTGTAATAACCATGGCATAATCTTTACTATTATGTCAATATCTTAGTAAAGACATAGATATTGTTTTAAGGTTATGGATATTCCCTTTCTAGCTTTGTTTAAATGACCCTTTTCTCACTAGTACATACAGCTCTTCTTTATGAATCCTGCCTTCATGTTTCTCTGGGTATAGATGCTAATTTCCAGGCCTCACAAGCCATGTATCTTTTTTTAAGTAGGTTATTAAGGCAAATTTCCTTTCATGTGGACTCTGACCATCTTTAATCATGAATATGAATACTACCTATCTGGCTGTACTTACTGTGGCCCCCTTTTCCCTTGGCTATGTTTTATGGATGCATTTTTCTGGCTCAATGAACCCTGACCGTCAGTCTCCCAACATAGGAGTTTCTTGACTCTAACAACCACGGCCTGTTTAATACTCAGATCCAGTTTCAGGTTTTTACTCGGATTTGCATTCTTTAAACTCTGTCTTTACGTTTCATAGGATATGGATTCTAGCTCCCTGGCCATGAGAACCATGGGCCATTTTCACTAAAATATGGATGTAGGCTGTTAGCTTTATGAACCCTAATCTGTTTTTGTCCATGAACGTGGTTGCTACTTACCTGCTTGTAGGAAACATAACACAATTCTTAGCACAATTTGAGTCAGACCAGGGCTTTATGAACCCTGATCTTCTCTTAAGTAGTATGTGAATGTAGCTTCCTGGCTTTAAGAAGCATAATGTATCTCTTATTAAAATATGATTTTGGGCTCATGATTCTTTGAACCCTAACCTCCTTTCTCCTTGTATATGGAGGTTGTAACATTGTGCCCCTCACTTTATGTTAGGATTTGGATGAATTCCAGGTTTTATTAATTCTGACCTCTTATTTCTTTGGCTATAAGTGCTAACTTTATGGCTGTAATGACCTTGACTTCAATATTATTACTATATTCTAGGTAAATATTTAGTCTTAGAGCTTGTTTTAACCCATCGTGTTTTTCTTTGGGTATGCATGCTAACCTCTTGACTGTAATAAATATGCCGTATTTACTGCTGCCCATTACTATTGCCATCAAGTGGTTTCTGATGCACAGCAACTCTATAGGAAGGAGTAGAACTGCCACATGGTTTTCAAAGGAGCGTTTGGTGGATTTGAACTGCTGACCTTTTGGTTAGCAGCTGTAACTCTTAAACACTGTGCCACCAGGGTTCCTATTGGGATGTGGATTTAGTTTCCAAGTATACATATCTTGAGTTCTTCTTCAGTTGGATATAGATGCTAATTTCCTGGCTGCAATAACCATGACCTGTTTCTTGCTATGATATTAATGCAGGCTCCTGCTGGTATGAACTTTGGCCTCTTATTTTCCCTTAGATAAGTTTTCTAGCTGTCTGATTGTAATACTCTTTGAAGATTACATAACAGGATATGTATCCACACTACCATCTTTGTTGTTGTTGTTTGGTGCCGTTTAGTCCATTCTGACTCATAGTGACTCTGTGTACAGCAGAATGCGACACTGCCTGTCCCTGCCCCATCCTCAAAATGGCTGCTATGTTTTTTTTAATAATTTTTATTGAGCTTTACGTGAATGTTTACAAATCAAGTCAGTCTGTCACATATAAGCTTATATACACCTTATTCCATACTCCCACTTACTCTCCACCTAATGAGTCAGCCCTTCCAGTCTCTCCTTTTGTGACAATTTTGCCAGTTTCTAACCCTCTGTACCCTCCTATCTCCCCTGCAGACAGGAGATGCCAACACAGTCTCAAGTGTCCATCTGATACAAGTAGCTCACTCTTAGCCACCATCTCTCTCCAACCCATTGTCCAGTCCCTTCCATGTCTGATAAGTTGTCTTCGGGAATGGGATTCCTCTAGTCTTAATCAGACCATTAAGTCTGGTCTTTTTATGAGAATTTGGGGTCTGCATCCCACTGATCTCCTGCTCCCTCAGGGGTTCTCTGTTGTACTCCCTGTCAGGGCAGTCATCGGTTGTGGCCGGGCACCATCTAGTTCATCTGGTCTCAGGATGATGTAAGTCTCTGGTTCATGTGGCCCTTTCTGTCTCTTGGGCTCATGGTTATCTTGTGACCTTGGTGTTCTTCATTCTCGTTTGATTCTGATGGGTTGAGACCAATTGATGCATCTTAGATGGCCACTTGTTAGCACTTAAGACCCCAGACGCCACATTTCAAAGTGGGATGCTGAATGTTTTCATAATAGAATTATTTTGCCAATTGTCTTAGAAGTCCCCTTAAGCCATAGTCCCCAGACCCCCGCCATGCTCCACTGATGTTTGAAGCAATCAGTTTATCTCAGAAACTTCTTTGTTTTGGGTCCAGTTCAGTTGAGCTGACCTTCCGTGTATTGAGTATTGTCCTTCCCTTCACCTAAAGTAGTTCTTATCTGCTAACTAATCAGTAAATAACCCTCTCCCACCCTCCCTCCCTCCTCACCTTGTAACCACAAGAGTATGTGTTCTTCTCAGTTTATACTATTTCTCAAGATCTTATAATAGTGGTCTTATACAATATTTGTCCTTTTGCCTCTGACTAATTTCGCTCAGCATAATGCTTTCCAGGTTCCCCCACGTTATGAAATGTTTCACAGATTCGTCATGGTTCTTTATTAATGTGTAGTATTCCATTGTGTGAATATACCACAATTTATTTAACCATTCATCCGTTAATGGGACACCTTGGTTGCTTCCAGCTTTTTGCTATTGTAAACAGAGCTGCAATAAACATGGGTGTGCATATATCTGTTTGTGTGAAGGCTCTTAGTTCTCTAGCGTATATTTCAAGGAGCGGGATTTCTGGGTTGTATGGTAGTTCTATTTCTAACTGTTTAAGAAAACGTTAGATAGATTTCCAAAGTGGTTGTACCATTTTACATTCCCACCAGCAGTGTATAAGAGTTCCAGTCTCTCTGCAGCCTCTCCAACATTTATTATTTTGTGTTTTTTGGATTAATGCCAGCCTTGTTGGAGTGAGATAGAATCGCATCATAGTTTGAATTTGCATTTCTCTAATGGCTAATGAGCGAGAGCATTTTCTCATGTATCGGTTAGCTGCCTGCATATCTTCTTTAGTGAAGTGTGTGTTCATATCCTTTGCCCACTTCTTGATTGGGTTGTTTGTGTTTTTGTGGTTGAGTTTTAACAGAAACATACAGATTTTAGAGATCAGGCGCTGGTCGGAGATGTCGTAGCTGAAAATTCTTTCCCAATCTGTAGGTGGTCTTTTTAATCTTTTGGTGAACTCTTCAGATGAGCATAGGTGTTTGATTTTTAGGAGCTCCCAGTTATCTGGTTTCTCTTCGTCATTTTTGGTAATGTTTTGTATTCTGTTTATGCCTTGTGTTAGGGCTCCTAAAGTTGTCCCTATTTTTTCTTCCATGATCTTTATTGTTTTAGTCTTTAGTTTAGGTCTTTGATCCACTTGGAGTTAGTTTTTGTGCATGGTGTGAGGTATGGATCCTGTTTCATTTTTTTGCAAATGGATATCCAGTTATGCCAGCACCATTTGTTAAAAAGACTGTCTTTTCCCCAATTAACTGACACTGGCCCTTTGTCAAATATCAGCTGCTCATATGTGGATGGATTTATATCTGGGTTCTCAGTTCTGTTTCATTGGTTTATGTGCCTGTTGTTGTACCAATACCAGGCTGTTTTGACTACTGTGGCTGTATAATAGGTTCTAAAATCAGGTAGAATGAGGCCTCCCACTTTCTTCTTCTTTTTCAGTAATGCTTTGCTTATCTGAGGCTTCTTTCCCTTCCATATGAAGTTGGTGATTTGTTTCTCCATCACATTAAAAAATGTCATTGGAATTTGGATCGGAAGTGCATTGTATGTATAGATGGGTTTTGGTAAAATAGACATTTTTACTATGTTAACTATCCATGAGCAAGGTATGTTTTTCCACTTAACTAGGTCCTTTTCAGTTTCTTGTAGTAGTACTTGTAGTTTTCTTTATATAGGTCTTTTACATCTTTGGTAAGGTTTATTCCTAAGTATTTTATCTTCTTCGGGGCTACTGTGAATGGTATTGATTTGGTGATTTCCTCTTCGATGTTCTTTTTGTTGATGTAGAGGAATCCAAGTGATTTTTGTATGTTTATCTTATAACCTGAGACTCTCCCAAACTCTTCTACGAGTTTCAGTAGTTTTCTGGAGGATTCCTTAGGGTTTTCTGTGTATAAAATTATGTCATCTGCAAATAGTGATAACCTTACTTCCTCCTTGCCAATCCGGATGCCCTTTATTTCTTTGTCTAGCCTAATTGCCCTGGCTAGGACTTCAAGTACGATGTTGAATAAGAGCGGTGATAAAGGGCATCCTTGTCTGGTTCCCGTTCTCAAGGGAAATGCTTTCAGGCTCTCTCCATTTAGAGTGATGTTGGCTGTTGGCTTTGTATAGATGCCCTTTATTATGTTGAGGAATTTTCCTTCAATTCCTATTTTGCTGAGAGTTTTTATCATAAAAGGGTGTTGGACTTTGTCAAATGCTTTTTCTGCATCAATTTATAAGACCATGTGGTTTTTGTCTTTTGTTTTATTTGTGTGGTGGATTACATTAATGGCTTTTCAAATATTAAACCAGCCTTGCATACCTGGTATAAATCTCACTTGGTCGTGGTGGATTATTTTTTTGATATGTTGTTGAATTCTATTGGCTAGAATTTTGTCGAGGATTTTTGCATCTATGTTCATGAGGGATATAGGTCTGTAATTTTCTTTTTTTGTGATGTCTTTACCTGGCTTTGTAATCAGGGATGTAGTGGCTTCATAGAATGAGCTAGGCAATATTCCATCATTTTCTGTGCTTTGAAATACCTTTAGTAGTAGTGGTGTTAACTCTTCTCTGAAAGTTTGGTAGAACTCTGCAGTGAAGCCATCCGGGCCAGGGTTTTTTTTTTGTTGGGAGTTTTTTAATTACTGTTTCAATCTCTTTTCTGGTATGGGTCTATTTAGTTGTTCTTCTGATTGTGTTAGTTTAGGTAGGTAGTTTTTTCTCAGAATTCATCCATTTCTTCTGGGTTTGCAAACTTGTTAGAGTGTACTTTTTCGCAATAATCTGACATGATTCTTTTAATTTCAGTTGGGTCTGTTGTGATGTGACCCATCTCGTTTCTTATTTGGGTTATTTGTTTCCTTTCCTGTATTTCTTTAGTCAGTCTGGCCAATGATTTATCAATTTTGTTAATTTTTTCAAAGAACCAGTTTTGGCTTTGTTAATTCCTTCAATTGTTTTTCTGTTCTCTAATTCATTTAGTTCAGCTCTAATTTTTATTATTTGTTTTCTTCTGGTGCCCGATGGATTCTTTTGTTGCTCACTTTCTATTTGTTCAAGTTGTAGGGACAGTTCTCTGATTTTGGCTCTTTCTTCTTTTAGTATGTGTGCATTTATCATTACAAATTGACCTCTGAGCACTGGTTTTGCTGTGTCCCAGAGGTTTTGATAGGAAGTATTTTCATTCTCGTTGCATTCTATGAATTTCTTTATTCCCTCCTTAATGTCTTCTATAACCCAGTCTTTTTTGAGCAGGTTATTGTTCAGTTTCCAAGTATTTGATTTCTTTTCCATAATTTTTGCGTTATTGATTTCCACTTTTATGGCCTTGTGGTCTGAGAAGATGCTTTGTAATATTTGAATGTTTTGGATTCTGCAAATGTTTCTTTTAAAACCTAATATGTGGTCTATTCTAGAGAATGTTCCATGTGCACTAGAAAAAAAAGTATACTTTGCAGCAGTTGGGTGGAGTGTTCTGTATAAGTCAATGAGGTCAAGTTGGTTGATTGTTGTAATTAGGTCTTCCGTGTCTCTATTGAGCTTCTAACTGGATGTCCTGTCCTTCTCCGAAAGTGGTGTGTCAAAGTCTCCTGGTATAATTGTGGAGGTGTCTATCTCACTTTTCAGTTCTGAAAAAGTTTGTTTTATGTATATTGCAGCCCTGTCATTGGGTGTATAAATATTTAATATGGTTATATCTTCCTGGGCAATTTTTCCTTTTATCATTATGTAGTGTCCTTCTTTATCCTTTGTGGTGGATTTAACGTTAAAGTCTATTTTGTCAGAAATTAATATCGCTACTCCTGCTCTTTTTTGCTTATTGTTTGCTTGATATATTTTTTCCATCCTTTGAGTTTTAGTTTGTTTGTGTCTCTAAGTTTAAAGTGTGTCTCTTGTAGGCAGCATATAGACGGATCGTGTTTCTTTATCCAGTCCGTGACTCTCTGTCTCTTTATTGATGCCTTTAGTCCATTTACATTCAGCGTAATTATAGATAAGCATGTGTTTAGTGCTGTCATTTTGATGCCTTTTTATGTGTGTTGTTCACAATTTCATTTTTCCACTTACTTTTTTGTGCTGAGACATTTTTCTTTGTAAATTGTGTGTTCCTCTTTTTCATAGTATCTGACTTTATGTTTGCTGAGTCGTTATGTTTTTCTTGGTTTTTATTTTGAGTTGTGGAGTTGTTATACCTCTTTGTGGTTACCTTAATATTTACCCCTATTTTTCTAAGTAAAAACCTAACTCGTATTGTCCTATATCGCCTTGTATCCCTCACCATATGGCAGTTCTATGCCACCTGTATTTAGTCCCTCTTTTAGATTATTATGATCTTTTACATATTGACTTCAATGATTCCGCTTTGAGTGTTTTTTTCTTTTTAAAATTAATCTTAATTTGTTTTTGTGATTTCCCTATTTGGGTTGATATCAGGATGCTCTGTTCTGTGACCTTGTGTTGTGCTGGTGTCTGATATTATTGTTTTTCTTATCAAACAATTTCCCCCTTTAGTATTTCTTGTAGCTTTGGTTTGGTTTTTGCAAATTCTCTAAGCTTGTGTTTATCTGTAAATGTCTTAATTTCACCTTCATATTTCAGAGAGAGTTTTGCTGGATATATGATCCTTGGCTGACAGTTTTTCCCCTTCAGTGCTCTGTATATGTCATCCCATTGCCTTCTTGCCTGCATGGTTTCTGCTGAGTAGTCTGAACTTATTCTTATTGATTCTCCCTTGTAGGAGACCTTTATTTTATCCCTGGCTGCTTTTAATATTTTCTCTTTATTTTTCGTTTTGGCAAGTTTGATGATAATATGTCTTGGTGATTTTCTTTTTGGATCAGTCTTAAATGGGGTTCGATGAGCATCTTGGATAGATATTCTTTCGTCTTTCATGATGTCAGGGAAGATTTCTGCCAACAGATCTTCAACTATTCTCTCTGTGTTTTCTGATATCCCTCCCCGTTCTGGGACTCCAATCACATGCAAGTTATTCTTCTTGATAGAGTCCCACACAATTCTTAGGATTTCTTCATTTTTTTTTAATTCTTTTATCTGATTTTTTCCAGCTATATTGGTGTCAATTCCCTGGTCCTCCAGAGCTCCCACTCTGCATTCTAATTGCTCAAGTCTGCTCCTCTGACTTTGTATTGCGTTGTCTAATTCTCTAATTTTATTGTTAATCTTTTGGATTTCTGAATGCTGTATCTCTATGGATTCTTGCAGCTTATTAACTTTTCCACTATGTTCTTGAATAATCTTTTTGAGACCTTGAACTGCTTTATCAGTGTGTTCCTTGGCTTTTTCTGTAAATTGCCTTATTTCATTTCTGAGGTCATCCCTGATGTCTTGAAGAATTCTGTAAATTAGTTTGTTTTTTATTCTGTATCTGGCAATTCCAGGATTGTATCTTCATTTGAAAAAGATTTTGATTCTTTACTTTGGGGAGTTGTAGAAGCAATCATGGTCTGCTTCTATATGTGTTTTGATATCGACTGCTGTCTCTGAGCCATCACTAAGATGTTGTAGTGATTTAATCTATATTTGGTCACTGAGTCTTATCTTGTTTTGTTTTCTTTCAGTGTACATAGATGGGCTACTAGATTGCGCTGTCTTGAATGTTGTAGCCCTTGACTCACTTATGTCCTATTACTAGCTGGTTAGGGCTATTACCAGATATGTAAACCTAAGAGTCCATTCACTATTCTTCAGTAGAATCTGATTTTGGGGCATCAAGTGTGTGGAGCAGACTGTTACATTTCCACCTAGAGAAGTACTGGTGATAGTTTTGTACACCAGATTCTAGTAGCAGCAGGGGTTCATACTCCAGGGGGGGCAGGATGCTGACAGGCTTCCCCCAAGTGCCAGTGAGGTAGGTATGTCTCTATTCCTAAAGCACTTTGGTGGGTGGGCTCTGCGGCTGTACCTTAGGTGGCTGCTATGTTTGAATCCATTGTTTGCAGACACTGTGCTAATCCATCTGGTCGAGGGTCTTCTTCTTTCTTGCTGGCCCTCTACCAAGCATGATGTTCTTCCCCCCGATAACATGTCCAAAGTGTATGAGATGAAATTTTTCCATCCTTGCTTCCAAGGAACACTCTGCACTTCTTCCAAGACAGATTTGTTCATTCTTCTGGCAGTTCATAGTATATTCAGTATTCTTCTCCAACACCATAACTGAAGGGCATCAGTTCTTCTTCAGACTTCCTTATTCATTGTCCAGCTTTTGAATGCCTATGAGGTGATGGAAAATACCGTGGCTTGGGTCAGGTGCACCTTAGTCGAAAAAGGAACACCTTTGCTATTCAACACTTTAAAAGGTCTTTATGCAGAAGATTTGCCCAGTTCAATACATCATTTTATTTACTGACTGCTGGCACTGATGGTGTATCCAGGTAAAATGAAATCCTTGACAACTTCCACCTTTTCTCTGTTTATCATGATGTTGCTTGTTGGCCCGATTGTAAGGATTTTTCTTTTCACTATGTTGGAGTGTAATTCATACTGAAGGCTGTAGTCTTTGATCTTTACCAGTAAGTGCTTCAAGTCCACTTTGCCTTCAGTAAGCAAGGCGGTATCATCTGCCTCTCTCAAATTATTAATGAGTCTTCTTGCAATCCTGATGGCACACTTTTCTTCAGATAGTCCAGCTTCTCACATTATTTGATCAGCATATAAATTGAGTATGTACGGTGAAAGGATACAACCCTGATGCATACCTTTCCTGATTTTAAAGCACACACTATTCCCTTGTTCTGCCTGAGGAACTGATTTATGGTCTATGTACAGGTTCCACGTTAGCAAAATTAAATGTTCTAAAATCCCCGTACTTTACAACGTTATCCACAATTGTTATGAAAGGAAGGCCCCCAACAAGATAGACTGACACAGTGGCTCCAGTAATGGGCTTAAGCATAACACAAATTGTAAGGATGGCACAGGTCCAGGCAGTGTTTTGTTCTGTTTTATATAGGGTCACTATGAGTTGGAACTGACTAGATGGCACCTAACAACAATGACAACTACTTTACCAAATATGATTTCCTTCTTCAAGGACTGGTCCCTCCATAACATATCCTAAGTACATGAGGTGAAGTCTCACCATCCTTGCCTCTAAGGAGCATTCTGGCTGTGTTTTACTTCTCCCAAGCAGATTTATTCCTTTTTCTAGGGGTCCACAGTATATTCAATATTTTTTGCCAACACTGCAATTCAAATGCAACAGTTCAGTCTTCTTTATTCTTTGTCCAGCTTTCGCATGTACATGAGGGACTGAAAAAACCATGGCTTGGGTCATGAGCACTTTAGACCTGAAAGTGACATATTTGCTTGTTTACACTTTAAAGAGGTCTTTTGCAACAGATTTGCCCAGTGCAACAGTTCTTTTGATTTCTTGACAGCTGCTTCCATGGGTATTGACTGTGGATCCAAGTAAAATGAAATCCTTGACAAATTCAATCTTTTCTTGTTTTATCATGACATTGCTTACTGGTCTGCTTGTGAGGGTTTTGTTTTCTTTAAATTGAGGTGTAATCCATATTGAAGGCTGTAGTCTTTGATATTATGAGTGTTTCAGGTGCTCTTCACTTTCAGCTAGCATAGTTGTGTCATCTGCATATCGCTAGTAGTTAATGAGTCTTCATCGAATCCTGATGCCCTTTTCTTCTTCATAGAGTCCAGCTTCATGGATTTTTTATTCAGCATGTGGATTTAATAAGTATGGTGAAAGGATACAACCCTAAGGCACCTTCCTGATTTAAAACTATGCAGTATCCCCTTATTCTATTGAAATGACTGTATGTTGTTCTATGTAGTTTCCTCCTCAAAACAGTTAAGTGTTGTGGAATATCCATTCTTCGTAAAGTTATTCATAATTTGTTATGATCCATACAGTTGAATGCCTTTGCACAGTCAGTAAAACCGAGGTAGATATGTTTTAGGTATTCTCTGCTTTCAGCCAGGATCCATCTGACATCAGCAATGATATCCCTCATTCCATGTCCTCTTCTGTCTGCAGCTTGAATTTCTGGCAGTTCCTTGTTGATGTATTACTGCATTCGGTTTCAAAAGATCTTCAGCAAAATTTTACTTGTGTGTGATAGTAATGGTATTATTTGATAATTTCCGCATTCTGTTGGATCACCTTGCTCTGGATTGGGCACAAATATCAATTTCTTCCTGTTGGTTGGCCAGATTACTATCTTCCAAATTCTTGGCATAAATGAGTGAGTGCTTCCAGCTCTGGGTCCATTTCTTGGAACATCTCACTTGGTATTCTGTCTGTTCCTGGAGCCTTGTTTTTTTCTTTCTTTCTTTGTTTACCAATACCTTCAGTGAAGTTTGGACTTCTTCCTTCAGCACCTTCGGTGCCTGATTACATAGTCCTTCCTGAAAGGGCTGAGCGTCAACAGATTCTTTTTGGTACAATGACTCTCTGTACTCCTTCCATCTTCTTTTGATGCATTGTGTCATTTAATATTTTCCCCATAGAATCTTTCAAAATTGCAACTTGTTGCTAGGCAAATTTAGTCAATACTGACTCATAGATAACATGCGTGATAGAACAAAACACTTCTCAATTCTGTGCCATCCTCACAATTGTTGCTATGCTTTTGCCCATTGTTGCAGCTACTGAGTCAATCCATTTCATTGAGGGTCTTCCTCTATAACCAAGCATGATGGCCTTCTCCAGGGACTGATTCCTCCTGAAAATATGTCCAAAGTATGTGAGATGTAGACTTGCCATCCTTGTTTCTAAGGAGTATTCTGGTTGTACTTCTTCCAAGACAGATTTGTTCATTCTTTTGACATCATGGTATAGTCGATTATCTTCTACAACAGCCAAATGCAAAGGCATCGATTCTTCTTCTGTCTTCCTTATTCATCGTCCAGCTTTCACATGCATACGAGGTGATTGGAAACACCATGGCTTGTGTCACATGCACCTTAGTCCTCAAGGTAAAAATTTTTATTTTCACCACTTAAGAGAGGTTTTTTTCAGTAGATTTGTCTAATGCAATGTGTCTTTTGATTTCTTGACTGCTGCTTCCATGGCTGTTGATTGTGAATCCAAGTAAAATGAAATGCTTGACAACTTCAGACTTTTCTCGATTCATCATGATGTTGCTTATTCGTACAGTTGTGAGGATATTTTTGTTTTTATTGAGGTGTAATCCATACTAAAGGATGTGGTCTCTGATCTTAATAAGTGCTTCAAGTCCTATTCACGTTCAACAAACAAGGTTGTGTCATCTACATAACACATGTTGTTAATATTTTTTTCCTCCAATCCTGATGTCCCCTCCTTCTTCATATAATCCAACTTCTCAAATATTTGCTCAGTATACATATTGCAACTTAAGACTTGAATTTTCTCTTCCGTTCTTTCAGCTTGAGAAATGGTGAGTATGTTCTTTCCTTTTGGCTTTTGTACTCAAGGTCTTTGCACCCTCACGTCTGTCAGTTTGTCATAATGTGGGGGCGTGCGTGTTGCTGTGATGCTGGAAGCTATGCCATTGGTGTTCAGATACCAGCAGTGTCACCCATGGAGGACAGGTTTCGGCTGAGCTTCCAAACTAAGACAGACTAGGAAGAAGGACCCTGCATTCTATTTCTGAAAAACATTAGCCAGTGAAAACCTTTCGAATAGCAGCGGAACACTGTCTGATATAGTGCTGGAAGATGAGCTCCCCAGGTTGGAAGGCACTCAAAAGATGACTGGGGAAGAGTTCCTCTACAAAGTAGAGTCCACCTTAATGACATGGATGGAGTAAAGCTTTCGAGACCTTTATTTGCTGATGTGGCACAACTCAAAATGAGAAGAAACAGCTGCAAAAATCCAGTAATAATTGGAACTTGGAACGTATGAAATATGAATCGAGGAAAACTGGAAATCATCAAAAATGAAATGGATCACATAAACATCGATATCCTAGGCATCAGTGAGCTGAAATGGGCTGGTATTGGCCATTTTGAATCGGACAACCATATAGCCTACTATTCTGGGAATGACAACTCGAAGAGGAATGGTGTTGAATTCATGGTCAAAAAGAACATTTCAAGATCTATCCTGAAATACAACGCTGTCAGTGGTAGGATAATATGCATACAGCTACAAGGAAGACGAGTTAATATGACTATTATCCAAATTTATGCACCAATCACTAGGGCCAAAGATGAATAAATAAAGGATTTTTATCAGCTACAGCAGTCCAACATTGATTGAACATGCAATCAAGATGCATTGGTAATTACTGGCAACTAGAAATTTTTTTAGAATGTAAAAGTTGGAAACAAAAAAGAAGGACCAGTAGTTGGAAAATATGGCCTTGGTGATAGAAACAATGCCAGAGATCGAATGATAGAATTTTGCAAGAACAATGACCTCTTCATTGCAAATACCTTCTTTCACCAACATTAATGGTATCTATACACATGGACCTCACCAGATGGAACACACAGAAATCAAATTGACTACATCTGTGGAAAGAGACAATGGAAAAGCTCAATATCATCCATCAGAACAAGGCCAGGGGCCAACCGTGGAACAGACCATCAATTGCTCATATGCAAGTTCAAGCCAAAAATGAAGAAAATCAGAACAAGTGCATCGGAGCCAAAATATGAACTTGAGTGTGTCCCACCTAAATTTGGAGATCTTCTGAAGAATAGAGTTGATGCATTGAACACTAGTGACTGAAGACCAGACGAGTTGTGGAATGACATCAAGGACATCATACATGAAGAAAGAAAGAGGTCATTGAAAAGACAGGAGAGAAAGAAAAGACCAAGATGAATGTCAGCGGAGACTATGAAACTTGCTCTTGAGCACTGAGCAGCTAAAGCAAAAGGAAGAATTTGTGGAGTAAAAGAACTGAACAGAAGATTTCAAAGGGGATCTCTAGAAGACAAAGTAAACGCACATTATAATGACATGTGCAAAGAGCTGGAGATGGAAAACCAAAAGGGAAGAACACACTCGGCATTTCTCAAGCCAAAAGAGCTGAAGAAAAATTCAAGCCTCGAGTTGCAATGGTGAAGGATTCCATGGGGAAAATATTAAATGACACGGGAGGCATCAAAAGAAGATGGGAGGAATACACTGAGTTATTATACCAAAAAGAATTAGTCGATGTTCAACTATTCCAAGAGGTGGCATATGATCAGGAACCGATGGTACTGAAGGAAGAAGCCCAAACTTCTCTGAAGGCATTTGTGAAAAACAAAGCACCAGGAATTGATGGAATATCCATTGCAATGTTTCAACAAACAGATGCATCGCTGGAGATGCTCACTCATCTATGCCAAGAAATATGGAAGACAGCTTCCTGGCCAACTGACTGGAAGAGATTCATATTTATGCCTAGTCCCAAGAAAGATGATCCAATTGAATGTGGAAATTAGAGAACAATATCATTAATATCACATGGAAGCAAAATTTTGCTGAAGATCATTCAAAAATGGCTGCAGCAGTATATCGACAGGGAATTGCCAGAAATTCAGTCCGGTTTCAGAAAAGGATGTGGAACCAGGGATATCCTTGCTGATGTCAGATGGATCATGGCTGAAGGGAGAGAATACCAGAAGGGCGTTTACCTGTGTTTTATTGACTATGCAAAGGCATTTGACTGTGTGGATCATAACAAGCTATGGATAACAGTGCGAAGAATCGGAATTCCAGAACACTTAATTGTGCTCATGAGGGACCTTTACATAGATGAAGAGGTGGTTGTTCAGACAGATCAAGGAAATACTGATTGGTTTAAAGTCAGGAAAGTCGTGTGTTGGGGTTGTGTATTTTCACCATAAGTATTTAATCTGTATACTGAGCAAATAATACAAGAAGCCGGACCATACGAAGCAAAACTGGGCATCAGGATTGGCGGAAAACTTATTAAGAACCTGTGTTATGCAGATGACAGGACCTTGCTTGCTGAAAGTGAAGAGGACTTCAACCACTTACTAATGAATATCAAAGACCACAACATTCAGTATGGATTGCATCTCAACATAAAGAAAACAAAAATCCTCACAACTGGACCATTGAGCAACATCGTGATAAACAGAGAGAAGCTTGAAGTTGTCAAGGATTTCATTTTACTTGGATCCACAATCAACATCCATGGAAGCAGCAGTCAAGAAATCAAAAGATGCATTGCAGTAGGTAAATCTGCTGCAAAGGACCTCTTCAAAGTGTTGATAAGCAAAGATGTCACCCTGAAGACTAAGGTGCGCCTGACCTAAGCCATGGTATTTTCAATCGCGTCATATGCATGTGAAAGCTGGGCAATGAATAAGGAAGACTGAAAAAGAATTGATGCCTTTGAATTGAGGTATTGGTGAAGAATATTGAATATGCCATGGACTGCCAAATAACAAACAGGTCTGTCTTAGAAGAGGTACAGCCAGAATGCTCCTTAGAGGCAAGGATGGCAAAACTGCATCTTCCATACTTTGGACATGTTGCCAGGACGGAAGAGTCCCTGGAGAAGGACATCATGCTCAGCAGATTACAGGGTCAGCGGAAAAGAGGAAGGCCCTCAAGGAGTTGGACTGACACAGTGACTGCAACAGTGAGCTCAAGCATAACAAGGATTGTAAGGATGGCTCACGACTGGGCAGTGTTTCGTTCTGTTGTGCACAGGGTCACTATGAGTTGGAGCTAACTTGAAGCACCTAACAACAGGTCTTTGCACATTTCATTATAATACTTTGTCTTTTCTAGCTGTCGTTTAAATCCTCTTTTCAGCTCTTTTACTTTATCAATTCTTCCTTTTACTTTATTTACTCCACATTCAACAGCAAGTATCAGATCCTTTTTTGACATCTATTTTGGTCTTTTACTTTCATTACTTTTTAGTGGATTCTTAACTTTCTTCATGCCCTTGATGTCATCCCACTGTCTGTGTGGCCTTTGGTCATTAGTGTTTAATGAGTCAAATATATTCTCAGATGACCTCTAAGTTCAGGTGGGATATACCCAGGTTCATACTTTGGCCGTTGTTGACTTGTTCTGATTCTCTTCAGCTTCAGCTTGAGCTTGCTTATGAGCAATGGATGGTGTTTCCTGGAGTCATCCCCGTGTTTCTTATGACTGAATTGAGCTTTTCCATAGTCTCTTTCCACAGACTTAGTCATCTTGATTCCTGTGTATTTATTCTGGTGAGATTGACAGGTATACATGATGTTTATTTTGTTGAAAAAAGGTACTTGTAATGAAGAAGTCATTGGTCGTGAAAAGCTCTGTCAGGCCATGCGGTCCCTGGCATTGTTTATATCACCAAGGCCGTATTTTCCAACTACTGTGTCTACTTCTTTGTTTCCAACATCTGCATTCCAATCACCAGTAATTATTAATGCATCTTGATTGCATGTTTGTTCAATTTCAGACTGCAGAAGGTGGTACGAACTGTCAATTTCTTTATCTTTTGTCTTAGTGGTTGGTGTTTCAATTTGAAAAATAGTCATATTAACTTGTCTTCCTTGTAGGTTTGTGGATATTTGCCTATCATTGACAGCGTTGTGCTTGAGGTTAGAGCTTCAAATATTCTTTTTGATGATGAATGCACTGCCATACCTCTTTAATTTGTCGTTCTCAGCAGAGTAGATCATATGATAGTCAAGTCAAAATAGCCTTTACCAGTCCATTTAAGCTCTCTATTTTTTTTTTTTAATGCCTAGGATATCAATGTTAATGTGTTCCATTTCATTTTTTATAACTTCCAATTTTCCTAGAGTCATTCATTGTACACTGATTATTAATGTACATTCTTATTATTAATGGATGTTTGCAGGGATTTCTTCTCATTTTGAGTTGTGTCACATGAATAAATGAAGGCCCCCAAAGCTTGTCTTCATCCATGTCAGTAAGGCTGACTCTACTTTGAGGAGGAAGCTCTTCCCCAGTCCTATTTTGAGTGTCTTCCAACCTGAGGGGCTCGTTTTCCGGCACTATATCAGACAATGTTCCTTTGCCCTTAATATAGTTTTCACTGGCTAATGTTGAGAAGTAGGTTACCAGGTCCTTTATCCTAGTTTGTCTTAGGAAGCTCAGGTGAAACCTGTCCACCATGGGTGACCCTGCTGGTATTTGAAATACTGGTGGCAGAGCTTCTAGCATTACAGCAACATGGATGACAATACAGTATGAGAAAATAACACACGTGTGGGAATCATTTACAATGTTGTTATTAGGTGCCCTCGAGTTGCTTCTGACTCAGAGGGACCCTATGCCCAATAGCACTAAACACTGCCCAGCCTTACACCACCCTCAGAATCATTCTTATACTTGAGCCCATTGCTGCAGCCACTGAGTCAGTCCATCCTGCTGAGGGTCTTCCTATTTTTCACTGGCTCTCTACTTTACCAAGCACAATGGCCTTGTCAAGGGGCTGATCCCTCCTGATAACATATCCAACATATGTGAGACGTAGTCTCACCATCCTCGCTTCTAAGGAGCATTGTGGTTGTACTTCTTCCAAGACAGGTTTGTTTGTTCTTTTGGCAGTCCATGGTAATTTCAATATTATTCATCAGCACCACAATTCAAAATTGTCAATTCTTCTTTGGTCTTCCTTATTCATCATCCAGCTTTCTCATGCATATGAGGTGAATGAAAACACCATGGCTTAGGTCAGGCGCGCTTTGGTCTTTGTGGTAACATCTTTGCTTTTCAACACATTAAATTGGTATTTTGCAGTAGATTTGCTCAATGCATCCACCATTTGATTGCTGCTTCCATGGGTGTTGATTATGGATCCAAGTAAAATGAAATCCTTGAAAATTTCAATCTTTTCTCCATTTATCATGATGTTGGTTATTGGTCCAGTTGGAAGGATTTTTTCTTTGTGTTGAGGTAAAACCCATACTGAATCTATGATCTTTGACCTTCACCAATAAGTGTTTTGAGTCCTGTTCACTTTCAGCAAAATCGTATCATCTGCATATCACAGGTTATTAGTGAATCTTCTTCCAATCCTGATGCACTATTCTTTTTCATGTCGTTCAGCTTTTCGGCTTCTTTGTTCAGCGTACACATTGAATGAATATAGTGGAAAAACACAATCCTGACACACACTTTTTCTGACTTTATACCACACAGTATCCCCTTGTTCTTTAGAATGACTGTGTCTTGATCTGTGTACAGGTTCCTCATGAGCACAATAAAGTGTTCTGAAGTTCGCAATGTTATCCATAATTTTTTATGATCTACACAGTTGAATGTCTTTGCATAGTTAATAAAACACAGGTAAATATCTTTCTGGTATTCTGTGCTTTGAGCCAGAATCCATCTGACATCAGCAATGATATCCTGGTTCCACACCCACTTCCGATCCTGGCTTGAATTTCTGGCAGTTCCCTGTCGAAATCCTGCTGCAGCCTGTTTTGAATGATTTTTAGCAAAATTTTACTTGCATGTGAAATTAATGATGTTCTTCTATAATTTCAGAATTCAGTTGGATCATATTTCTTGGGAATAGGCATAAATATGGATTACTCCTAGTCAGTCGGCCAGGTAGCTGTCTTCTAAATTTCTTGGCATAGAGGGGTGAACACTTCCAGTGCTGCATCCATTTGTTGAAACATATCAACTGGTATTCTGTCAATTCCTGGAACTTTCTTTTTTGCCAGTGCTTTCAATGCAGCTTGGATACCTTTCTTCAGAACCATCACATGCTAATCATATGATACTTCTCAAAATGGTTGAATATCAACTAATTCTATTTGGTATTGTGACTCCGTGTATTCCTACCATCCTCTTTTAATGCTTCCTTCATAGTTCAGTATTGTCCCCACAGAATGCTTCACTATTGCAACTCGAGGCCTAAATTTTTTCTCCAATTCGTTCAGCTTGAGAAATGTCAGGTGTGTTTTTCCCTTTTGATGTTCTACCTCCAGGTCTTTGAACATATTGTTATATACTTTACTTTGTCTTCTTGAGCAGCCCTTTGAAATCTTCTGTTCAGTTATTTTGCTTCGTCATTTCTTCCTGTTGATTTAGCTACTCCGTGTTCAACAGCAAGTTTCAGAGTCTCTTCTGACATCATTTTGGTCTTTTCCTTCTTTCCTGTCTTTTTAATGACATCTTGTTTCTTCATGTATATCTTTGATGTCATTCTACAATTCCTCTGTCTTCAGTCATTATCATTCAACGTGTCAGATCTATTCTTGAGATTGTCTGTAAATTTAAGTGGAAGATGCTGAAGGTCATACTTTATCTCAGGTGGACTTGTTCTAATTTTCTTCAGCAGTTACTTGAACTTGTGTATGTTCACTTGAAGGTCTGTTACAAGCTGGCCTCTGGAGTTATTCTGACTGATGATACTGAGCTTTTCCACTGTCTCTTTCCACGGATGCAGTCAATTTGATTACTGTGTGTTCCACCTGGTAAGGTCACCATTTATGTTGTTGAGGAAAGGTATTTGCGATGAAGAACTCCTTGGTCTTACCAAATTCTGTCATGCAATCTCCGGCTTTGTTTCTATCACCAACGCCATATTTTCCAACTACCTATCCTTTTCTTGGTCTCTAACTTCCACATTCCAATCACCAGTAATTATCAAATCATCCTGATTGCATGTCTGATCAATTTCAGACTGCAGAATATGGTAGAATTCTTCAGTTTCTTCATCTTTGGCCTTACTGGTTTGTGCATAAATTTGCATAACAGCCATATGACCTGACTTGCCTTGTAGGTGTATGGATATTGTCCTATAACTGACACCATTGTCCTTCAGGATAGTTCTTGAAATGTCCTTTTTGATGATAAATGCAACACCATTCCTCTTCAATGTGTTGTTCCCAGCATAGTTGACCATATGATTTTCCCATTCAAAATCACCACTACCAGACCATTTCAGCTCACTAATGCTAGGATAGCAATGTTTACACTTTTCATTTCATTTTTGACAATTTCCAATTTTCCTAGAATCATACTTCATACATTCCACATTCCAATCATTAATGGATTTTTGCAGCTGTTTCTTCTTATTTTGAGTCGCGGCACATCAGCCAATGAAGGCCTTGAAAGCTTGACTCCATCCACATCCATAAGGTTCACTCAACTTTAAGGAGGCAACTCTCTCCCAGTTGTATTTTGAGTGCCTTGCAACCTGAGGATCTCACCTTCCAGCACTAAAGAAGACAATATTAATCTGCTATTCATAACTTGTGTGTGTGTGCGCATTAAAAGAAAGTTTACAAAACAAGTCAATCTCTCATATAAAAATTAATGTACAGCTTGCTATGTACTCCTAGTTGTTCTCCCCCTAATGAGACAGCACACTCCTCCAGTCTGTATTCCCTGTGTCCATTTAGCCAGCTACTGTCCCCCATTGCCTTCTCATATCCTCTCCCAACAAGAACTGCCCACATACTCTTATGTGTCTACTTGAGCCAAAAAGCTCACTCTTCACCGGTGTCATTTTTCTGTCTTATAGTCTGAAGAATTGGCTTTGGGAATGGCCCTGTCTTGGGCTAATAGAAGGTCTGGGGTCCATGGCCTCTGGGGTCCTTCTAGTTTCAGTCAGACCATTAAGTCTGGTCTTTTTACAAGAATTTGAGGTCTGCATCCCACTGTTTTCCTGCTCCATCAGGGATTCTCTGTTGTGTTCCCTGTCAGGGCCATCATCGGTGGTAGCGAGGCACCATCCGGTTCTTCCTGTATCACGCTGATGGTGCCTTGGATTTTCGTGGCACTTCCTGTCTCTTGGGCTCCTAATTACCCTGTATCTTTGGTGTTCTTCATTCTCTTTTGAGACCAATTGATGATGCATCTTAGGTTGTGGCTTGTTAGCGTTTAAGACCTCAGGCCCCACTCACCAAAGTGGGATGCAGAATGTTTTCTTAATACATTTTGCTATGCCAATTGACCTAGATGTCCCCTGAAATCATGGTTCTCAGACCCCTACCCCTGCTACTCTGGCCTTTGAAGCATTTGGTTGTATTCAGGAAATCTGTTTGCTTTTGGATAAGTCCAGTTTTGCTGACCTCTCCTGTATTGTGTGTTGTCTTTCCCTTCACCTAAAATACTCCTTGTCTACTATCTAATTAGTGAATCCCTTTTCCCTTCCCTCCCCACCCTCTAACCATCAAAGAGTAAATTCCTCTGTGTTTCAGTTATGTCCTGAGTTGTTATAACAGTGGTATCCTGCAATATTTGTCTTTTTGCAACTGACTAATTTCACTCAGCATAATGCCTTCCAGATTTCTCCATGTTATGAAATGTTTCATGGATTCATCATTGTTTTAACATTGTGTAATATTCCCCTGCATGAATATACCATAACTTAATTATCCATTCATCCGTTGATAGGTGCCTTGGATGCTTCCATGTTTTTGCTACTGTATATAGTGCTGCAGTGAACACGGGTGTGCATATAACTGTTTGTGTGAAGGCTCTTATTTCTTTAGGATAGATCCTGAGAAGTGCAATTGCTGGATCATATGGTAGATCTGTTTCTAGCTTTTTAAGGAAGTGCCAAATCAACTTCCAAGGTGGCTGTACAATTCTACGTTCCCACCAGCAGCATATAAGTCTTCTAGCCTCTCCTTAACCTCTGCAACATTTATTATCTTGTTGTTTTTTTCTTGGGGGGGAGGGGGATAATGGCAGCATTTTTGGAATGAGATGGTATCTTAGTGTAGTTTTGATTTGTATTTCTCTAATGGCTAATGATCTTGAGCATTTCCTCATGTATCTGTTAGCTGCCTGATTGTCTTCTTTGGTGAAGGGCCTGTTCATACTACTTGCACATTTTTTAACTGGGTTGCCTCTCTTTTTTTGTTTAGTTTTTGAGGTATAACATAGGATTTAGAGATCAAACTCTCATCACTATTGTCATAGCTGAAACTGTTTTCCCAGTCTATAAGTAATCTTTTTACTTTTTTGGTGCAGTCTCTGGATGATCGTATTTGATTTTTAGGAGCTTGCAGTTAGTTTCTCTTCTGGTTTTTGTGCACTTTTAGTAATGTTTTGTATACTGTTTATGCCATGTATTAGGGTTCCTAGTGCTGTCTCTATTTTTTCTTCCATGATCTTTATCATTTTAGATTTTATATTTAGGTCTTTGATCCCTTTTGAGCTAGTTTTTATGCATGTTGAGAGGTATGGGTATTGTTTCTTTCATTCTTTTTTTTTTTTTTTTTGCAGCTGGATATCCAGATACGTCAGCACCATTTGTTAGAAAAGCTGTCTTTTCCCCATTTAACAGATTTTGGGACTTTTTCTGCTAGCAGCTGCTCATACGTGGATGGATTTATATCCCGGTATTCAATTCTGTTCCACTGGTCTATGTATCTGTTGTTGTATAGTTCTAGGCTGTTTTGACTACCGTCTGATATAATAGGTTCTAAAATCAGGTAGTATGAGGTCTGCCACTTTGTTCTTCTTTTTCAGTAATGCTCTATTTATCCGGGGTCTCTTTCTCTTCTGTGTGAAGTTGATGATTTGTTTCTCCATCTCATTGAAAAATGTCATTGGAATTTGGGTCAGAATTGCATTGTACCTGTAGATTGCTTTTGGTAGAATGGACATTTTTACAAAGTCGAGTCTTCCTATCCATGAGCAAGGTATGTTTTTCCACTTCTGTAGGTACCTGTTGGTTTCTTGCAGTAGTGTTTTGTAGTTTTCTTTGTATATATATCTTTTCTGTCTCTGGTTAGATTTATTCCTAAGTATTTTATTTTTGTGGGGCAATACTTAATTGTGCTCATGAAGAATCTGTAAGTTGATCAAGAGGCAGTAGTTTGAACAGAACGAGAGGATATTGCACGGTTTAAAGTCAGAAAATATGCACTTCAGGGTTGTATCCTTTCACTGTACCTATTCAATCTGTATGCTGAACAAATAATCTGAGAAGCTGGACTGTAAGAAGAAGAATGGGGTATCAGGAATGGAGGAAGACTCCTTAACAACCTGTGTTATGCAGATGATATATCCTTGCTTGTTGAAAGTGAAGAGGACCTGAAGCACATGCTGATGAAGATCAAAGACTGCAGCCTTCAGTATGGATTACCTGTCAACATAGAGAAAAGAAAAATCTTCACAACTGGCTGAATAAATGAAGAAAAGATTGAAGTTGTAGAAGAATTCATTTTACCTGGATCCAAATCAACACCCAGGGAAGCAACAGTCAAGAAACCAAAAGATACATTTCTTTGGGCAAATCAGCTGCGAGAGATCTCTTTTAAGTGTTAGGAAAAAATCTCTCCTTGAGGACTAACGTGCACTGACCAAAGTGATGGTGCTCCCAATAAGTTCATAGGCATGCAAAAGCAGGACAATGAATAAGGAAGGCCAAAGAAGAATTGAGGCCTTTGAATTGTGGTGTTCCCAAAGAATATTGAATATACCACGGACTGCCAAAAAAAAAAAAAAAAGAACAAATCTGTCATGGAAGAAGTACAGCCAGAATGCTCCTTGGAAGCAAGGATGAGGAGACTGTGTCATGTCGTCAGGAGGAATCAGTCCCTGGAGAAGAACATCATGCTTGGTAATGCAGAGGGCCAGCAGAAAAGAGGAAGACCCTCAACGAGATGGACTGACACAGTGGCTTCAACAATGGGCTCAATGGTAGCAAAAGTGGTGAGGACGGTGCCGGACCAGGCAGTGTTTAGTTCTGTTGTAGATGGGGTCACTTTGGGTAGGAGTTGATTTGAGTGTACCTAACAAGAACAACATCTGGGACCAAACTGACAATAGTAGCTTGAAAGGGTAGATAGGAAAATTAGGGAGGAGTGAGTTTGTGTAAATGGGGGAGGAAAACCAGAAAAGGAAGGTGAATGGTTACACAACTTGAATGTAATCAATGTCACTCAATTGTATATAAGAACCAAGGTGTCTCAATGGTTTAGCACTCAGCTGATAACTGTAAGGTGGTGGTCCAAGCCTACTAGCGGCTCCACAGGAGAAAGATGTGGCTCTCTGCTTCCATAAGGATGACAGCTTTGGAAACACTACGGGGCAGGCCTTCTTGGTCCAATAGGGTCACTATGAGTTGGAATCCAAATGAGGAATGCTTCTGAATTGTACATGTAGAAACTATTGAATAGCTGTATATTTTGCTGTGCATATTCTCAACAGCAACATAATGACATAAAAAGATAAAAAAAGGCTTGGAGAAGTTACAGAATGAAAGAATAAACAACTCCCAACAGCAAGTAGGGCAAATGCTTAGGAGGGCAAAGACTCTGTTTCCCAAAGCTAACACTAAAAGTGCTCAAACTCAGCAATATCAAAGGAATGTTAAGAACAACAACAACAGCAACAACAGGAAAGAATGGTAATTCACAGTGGAAAAATTGATAGAAACTCTGAGTAAGTACTGATATTGAACTTACTAGAAAAATAAAGGAACTCTTAAATATGCTCAAAGAATGAAAGGCAAATATGGGCAAAGAAATAAAGAAACAGAGAAAAAAAATCTATGTATGTACACAATGAGAATACTAGGAAAGTGATAGAAAATATAAAAGGGAGCTTTTGGGAGCTAAAAAGTAATATTACTAAAGTGAAAACTTTAATGGGGAGTCTCAACAGAAGACTTGAGCAGGAGAAAAAGCAATCAATACACTTTTAATGACATAAAATTAAAATTTTCTGCTCATAGAAAAAAAAAATTAACGTAAGCAGGAAGAATGCAATGCAGTGGCTATGGGTTTGGCCAAAGAGTAGGCGGTCTGTACTTTGAACCCACCATCTGCTCTGCAAGAGTAGGATTGCAGTCTGCTTCCGTAAAGATTTACATTTTTGGAAATCCTATGGGGATGTTACACTCTGTCCTAAACATTCAGAATGAGTAGGAATTTACCTGATGGCAAGTATTTTTGTTTGTTTGTTTAAATGTCCTATGGATCATCATTGAGTATACAAAAATAGGAAAAAAAGAAGACAAAAATAGGAACAAAAGAAAACTTGAAGAACTAATGACCAAAAACATCACATTTTAAGGAAGAAATGAATACGCACATTTAAGAAACTCAACACACTTTAAGTAACCTCAAAAGGGAACCAAACTGAAACTCATTATACTCAAATTGTGAAAACTCAGAGGGGGAGTATTGAGTGCAGCATGGGAGAAGCAACTTGTCGTGCAGAAGAGAGTCTCAGTAAGATTAATGGCTGAATGTATGTCAGGGCCCATGGAGGTAAATTGCAGGTGTACATTTTGAGATGGTATATGTTTTGTCATGTGTATTTTTACCACAGACAAAACAAACAAAAATTAAAAAATTGGAAACGTGCAGTCAGCAAGGTGACACATTTAAAGTTCTCAAAGTAAGAAAACAAAATCTGTCCATCAAGAATTCTCTCCAGCTTCACTGGGATCCGCTGAGAAAGAACCAGAATAGCTGGTGGCTTTGTGGCAGAAGGCGTGGACTTCCTGCACAGGGTCATCCTGAAGACCGTGTGCTTTGCCCACCGCTTCCAACCCGTGGTGGTGAAGGGCAGTAGGGCATCCTGACCCAGTCTGTGGGTAATCTTTTTACTCCTTTGGTGAAGTCTTTGGGTATTTAGGAGCTCCCAGTTATCTACTTTTTCTTCTGCATTGTTAGTAATGTTTTGCATACTGTTTACGCCGTGCGTTAGGGCTCCTAACGTGTTCCTTATTTTTCGTTCCATGATCCTTATCGTTTTAGATTTTGTATTTAGGCCTTTGATTCAGTTTGAGCTCGTTTTTGTGCATGGAGTGAGGTATAGGTCTTGTTTCATTTCTTTGCAGATGGATATTCAGTTATGCCAGCAGCATTTGTTAAAAAGACTGTCTTTTCCCCTTTAACTGCTTTGGGCACTTTGTCAAATATCATCTGCTCATGTGTGGATGGATTTATGTCTGGATTGACAGTTCTGTTCCATTGGTCTTTGTATCTGTTGCCATACCAGTACCAGGCTGTTTGGACTACTGTGGCAGTAGTCAAAATCAGGTATAGTAAGGCCTCCCACTTTGTTCTTCTTTTTCTGTAATGCTTTACTTATCTGAGGCCTCTTTCCCTTCCATATGAAGTTGATGTTTTGTTTCTCCACCTCATTTAAAAATGTCGTTGGAATTTGGATTGGAATTTTGTTGTGTCTATAGATAGCTTTTGGTAGAATAGACATTTTTACAATGTTCAGTCTTCCTATCCATGAGCAAGGTATGTTTTTCCACTTACGTAGGTCTCTTTTGGTTTCATGCAGAAGTGTATTGTAGTTTTCTTTATACAAGTCTTTGACATTTCTGGTAAGATTTATTTCTAAGTATTTTATCTTCTTGGGGGCTACTGTAAACGGTATTGATTTGGCGATTTCCTCTTCGATGTTCTTTTTGCTAGCATAGAGGAATCCAAGTGATTTTTTTAATGTTTATTTTGTATCCCAGTACTCTGCTGAACTCTTCTCTTACCTTCAGTAGTTTTCATGAGGAATCCCCAGGGTTTTCTGTGTATAAGATCATGTCATCTGCAAAGAGAGATGCTTTTACTTCTTTCTTGCCAATCTGGATGCCTTTTATTTCTTTATCTAGCCTAATTGCTCTGGCTAGGACCTCCAGCACAATACTAAGAGTGGTGATAAAGGGCATCCTTGTCTGGTTCCCCATCTCAGGAGGAATGCTTTCAGCAAAAGTGACTGGGAGGTAATTTTTTTCCTTTAAGTGGGTGGGCAAATGGCTTGAGAGTGTACAAAAGAACATTATGAGTATGACACAAGGGATCAAAGTGTTATGTGCAGTAACTTTGCCAATACCATGGCTTGGGTCAGGTGCACCTTAGTCTTCAGCGTGACATCTTTGCTCTTCTATACTTTGAAGAGGTCCTTTGCAGCAGATTTGCCCAACGCAATGCATCTTTTGATTTCTTGACTACTGCTTCCATGGCTGTTGATTGTGAATCCAAGTAAAATGAAATCCTTGATAGCTTCAATCTTTTCTCCATTTATCATGATGTTGCTAAACGGTCCAGTTCTGAAGAGTTTTGTTTTCTTTATGGTTAGGAGTAATCTGTACTGAAGGCTGCGGTCTTTGATCTTCATTAGTAAATGCTTCAGGTCCTCTTCACTTTCAGCAAGCCAGGTTGTGTTATCTGCATAATGCAGGTTGTTAACGAGTCTTCCTCCAATCCTGATGCCCCGTTCTTCTTCATACAGTCTAGCTTCTCATATTATTTGCTCAGCATACAGATGAAATAGATATGGTGAAAGAATACAACCCTGAGGCACACCTTTCCTGACTTTAAACCAATCAGTATCCCCTTGTTCTGTCCAAACAACTGCCTCTTGATCTATGTAAAGGTTCCTCATGAACACAATTAAGTGTTCTGGAATTCCCATTCTTTCCAGTGTTATCCATAGTTTGTTATGATCCACACAGTCGAATGCCTTTGCATAGTCAATAAAACACAGGTAAACATCCTTCTGGTATTCTCTGCTTTCAGACAGGATCCATCTGACATCAGCAATGATATCCCTGGTTCCACGTCCTCTTCCGAAACCAGCCTGAATTTCTGGCAGTTCCCTGTCGATTATACTGCTTCAGTCGTTTTTGAATGATCATCAGCAAAATGTTGCTTGCGTGTGATATTAATGATATTGTTCTATAATTTCCACATTCCGTTGGATCACCTTTCTTGGGAATAGGCATAAATATGGATCTCTTCCAGTCAGTTGGCCAGGAAGCTGTCTTCCATATTTCTTGGCATAGACGAGTGAGCAGCTCCAGCGCTGCATCTGTTTGTTGAAACATCTCAATTGATATTCCATCAATTCCTGGAGCCTTGTTTTTCGCCAATGCCTTCAGAGCAGCTTGGACTTCTTCCTTCAGTACCATTGGTCCCTGATCACATGCCACCTCTTGAAATGGTTGAATATCGACTAATTCTTTTTGGTATAATGACTCTGTGTATTCCTTCCATCTTCTTTTGATGCTTCCTGCATCACTTAACATTTAATGAAATATTTATTATTTAATGAAACGTTTATATTTAATGAAGGTATTGGTAGAAAACAAAGCTCCAGGAATTGACAGAACGCCAATTGAGATGATACCACAAAAAAATGAAATGCTGGAAGTGCTCGCTTGTTTATTTCAAGAAATTTGGAAGAAAGCTACTGGGCCAACTACCTAGAAGAGATCCTTATTTGTGCCCATTCCAAACAAAGTCATCCAACAGAATGTGAAAATTATCAGACTATATCATTAAGATCACACACAAGTAAAAATTTGCTGAAAAGAATTCAAAACCAGTTGTAGTGGAACTGTGAGAGGGAAATGCAAAAAAAAATTTAAGCTATACTGAGAAGACAGTGTGGAATGAGGCATATCATTGATGATGTCAGAATGATCTTGGCTAAGCAGAGAATAACGCAAAAATGTGTACCTGTTTTTGTTTTTTTTTTTTTTTTTGAGTGTGCAAAGGCATTGCACTCTGTGGATCATAACTAATGATGGATAATGATGTGAAGAATGGAAATTCCAGAACACTAATTGCGCTCATGCAGAACTGGTATATAGAGAGAAGATCAGCTGTTAGAACAGAAAAAGTGGATATTGAGTGGGTTAAAATCAGGAAACTTGTGGGCCAGCAGTGTATTCTTTCACCATATTTGTTAAATTTGTATGCTGAACTAATAATTCCATAAGCTGGACTTAGGAAGAATGTAGCAACAGTACTGAAGGAAGATTTATTAACAACCTGAATATGCATGACACAACATTGCTTGATGAAAGCATAGAGGTCTTTAAGCACTTACTAAAAAAGACCAAAGACTGCAGCATTCAGTAGGGATTATACTTCACCATAAAGAAAACAAAAGTCCTCACAACTGGACCAATAAGCAACATCATCAGAAATGGGGAAAATATTGATGTTGTCAAGGATTTCATTTTACTCGAATCCACAATCAATGCCCATGGAAGCAATAGTCAAGAAATCAATTGCATTGGGCAAACCTGATGCAAAAGACCTTTTCAAAGTGTTAAGAGCAAAGATGATGCTTAGAGAACTAAAGTGTGCCTGACCCAACCCATGGCATTTTCAATCATCTCTTTGCATGGGAAAGCTGGAAATGATTAAGGAAGACAGAAGATGAATTGATGTCTTTATAGTGTCAATACATCAGACTAAGAGTCTTCTATTTTTTTATTGTTTCTTTATCTTAATAATCATGATGTCATTTTTCAGGGACTGGTCCCAACAGAAATCATGCCCAAAGTAAATGAGACAAACCCTCTCTATCCTTGGTGTCAAGGAACATTCGGTCTGTATATCTTCCAAGTCAGATTTGTTCGATCTTGTAGCCATCCACGGGATATTCTATATCCTTTGTCAACCATACTGCAAAGCTATTGATTCTTCTTCCACCTTCTTTATTCATTGTACAGCATTCTCATGCACATAAGGCAAGTGAAAACATCATGGATTGGTTCAGGTGCACCTCAATCCTCAAAAATGACCTTTGATTTTCAAAATTTTAAGAGGACTTTTGCAGCAGATGTGCCCAAGGCAATAAGCTGCTTGATTTCTTGATTGCTGCTTCCATGGGTGTCGATTGTGGTTTAAAATCAGAAACACATGCATCAAGGTTGTATCCTTACATGATATGTATTTAATCTGTATGTTGACTAAGCTGAGAGGATGGACTATGTGAAGAAGAATGTGTCATCAGGATTGAAGGAAGACCCATTAACAACCTGCAATAGTGGGAGGACACAACCCAGCTTGATGAAAGCAAAGATGACTGGAAGCACTTACTGATGAAAATCAAGACTACAGCTTTCAGTATGAGCTACACCTGAACATAAAGAAAACAAAAATCCTCACAACTGGATTAATAAGTAACAACATAATAGATGGACAAAACAGAATTACCATAGCAAGCAGCAATAACACACCTAAGTATAAACTCCAAAGAAATGAACTGAAGGACTAAAGCAGGTATTTGTACACCGATGTTTATAGAAGCATGATTCACGATAGCCAAAGGGTGGAAATACTTAAGTTTCCGTCAACAGATGAACCGATATACAAAATATGATACTTATATGCAATGGAATATTAGTCAGCCATCAAAAAGAGTGGAGTCGTAATGCATGGATGAAGTACGAAAACGTTATATAAGTAAAAGAAGCCACACAAAATCTGATAACTATTTTACAGTTCCATTTATACTAGGTATCTAGAATAGGCCAATGAGTTATTGTTTAATGGGCACAGAGTGACTATTTGAGATGAGGAAAATATCCTGGAAATACATATTTGTAATTGTTGTCACAGTATTATGAGTGCACTTAACATCGGTTAATTGTAAACTAAAAAAAAGAAAAATGTTGAAGTGGCAACAACTATGTTATGTGTATTTTACCACAATAAAATTAAAACAAAATAAAAACACATGGAAAATTTTGCTGAGTACTCCAGCCAACAACTCCAGCCTCTGATTAATTTAGTTTTGAATAAGGTCTTTACATAATGCATCCATAAAGAGTTTGTTCTCATTACCCACCCTACTTTGCTGTATGTATTTGTATGTTTTACATAAACTTTTTATCTCTATATTTGCCATACGAGAGGGTCCAGGATTGTGCAGATGACCTTAATGCTTGGCTATTAACAAAAAGTTTGTGGGATCACCTAGAAGCACCTTGGAAGAAAGGCCTGGCACTCTACTTCCAAAAAAATCTTCCATTCGAAACCCTATGGAGCAGGTCTACTCTGACACACATGAGGTCACCATGAGTCAAAAGTGACTGGGAGGGTAATTTTTTTCCTTTAAGTGGGTGGGCAAATGGCTTGAGAATGTCCAAGAGAACAACCTGAGTATGACACGAGGGATCAAAGTGTTATGCGCAGTTACTTTGCCTTCCCCTTGGCTATTTCTCTGTTCGGTGAAAGTCAGAGAGAATGGCAGAGAGGTTTGGAAGGAATCTGTGCAACTAACTATGCCTACACCCTGCTTTAGAAAATATAGAGATTAAGCAGGAACCTGTGGAACATTACTTCATAGTCTTCCTATTACTCGGCAATAAAAAAAAAAAAAGGGAAAACAAAAAGATAAATGAACTCAGACAAGAAAATGAAAAGGGCAGACAGAGAAAAGGAACAAGTATTTTAAATGCTAATGTGGCAACCCAAGTCCTTCTAAGGTTTCTGACTGAAAGGTAATAAAGCGGTCCCTCAGGCTAGTTTTCCTGAAGATAATTAGCAGGGTGCGTTGATCCAGACTTCAAAATACTGGGCTTGCTGTTTCAGATCTAAGAAAGAAATATGACCGAGCTTCTCTAAGGTTTAAGGATTGATTGACTGGAATTCAAGGGGTTTGGTTTGGGTTCTCAGCCACCCGTACTGCCACCATTTCTGTTTAAGAAGCAGGCTGATGGGGGAGGGGCTTCACGGTCGCGGTAGGTGGTCTTGAGGCTCCACAGGGAACACGATGGGGAGAGCTTGGAACGACGATGCTTCCAGCCACAGGCATCAATGCGAGATTGCCTGCGAGCAGTTCTCCTGGAGATCAGATGTGACAGGAGGGTTTCTGGCTGGGTGGAGTGAGGAAACGTATGGTGCAGGCTCCCCGCTTGGGGCACCGATTTCACCCACGTCATGAGTTGTCCCCAATTGAGGAGCCACGCACAAAACCTGTTGCCCTCCAGTTGATTTTCACTCATAGCGACCCTAGAAGACGGAGTAGAAATGCCCCATTGGGTTTCCAAGGAGCGCCTGGTGGATTTGAACTGCCGGGCCTTTGGTGAGCAACTGCTGCACTTAGACAGTACGCCACCAGGGTATCCAGCTGAGGACTGAGAGTACGCCACCAGGGTATCCAACTGAGGACGGAGAGACAAATGAGTACCTCTGGAGGTAGGCACAGTAGAAAGGAGCCACCACCATGTGCCCGTAGGTGCAGCCTGGACCTCCTGCACCGCTAATGACCAGGGTCCAGCCACGTTTCATCTGGAAGGCCAAGATGACCCCCTCTGTCCTGTGCAGGGCGCCCTCTGCAGGCTGGCCCTGGTAGTGCAGAGGCTGCCCTGAGTCTGAGAGAGGCAAGGGGCGGGGTAGGAGTAGGAGCAGTCTCCGCCCCTGGCCGTCACTGATTGGTTGCGTTTGGCGACGTCGCCAGTGGCACGACAACGTCCGGGCACGAGAGAGCTGTGGCTAGAGCTTTGAGTGGTACGTTGAATACAAGTGGTGAAAACGGGAATCTTAGTTTTGTTCTTGATACTAGCTGCTGTGTTTCCAGGATTTCTCCAGTGATTATGATGCTAATTGTGGGTTTTCCACAAATTTCTTTTTGAGGTTAAGCATCTTTCCATTCTTAGTTTATTGAGTGTTTTCTTCATCAAAGTGTATTGGATTTTGTCCAATTTATTTCTGCATTAATTGAGATGACCTAGTACTTCACATTGTGTACTGATTTTAGTACGCTGAACCAACTTTGCATAATGGGACTACATTCTATTTGGACATTGAATATGATCCTGATAATATTCTCCTGGAGTTTCCTAGCGTGATGTTCAGGATTTTTGCATGCAGAGTCCTAAGATGTATTTGGTCTGTAGTTGTGTTGTTTCATTTCAATGAATTTGTAGCTTTGCTACCAAAGTAATGACAGACGCATACAATGAGTTAGAAAGTGTTCCCTCCACCAGTATTTTGGAAGACCTTGATTTTGCTTCCTTCTTCCTGATTTATTGATTTTCTACCAGTGTAACTTTTTTTAAAATAATTTTTATTGAGCTTTAAGTGAACGTTTACAAATCAAGTCAGTCTGTCACATATAAGCTTATATACACCTTACTCCATACTCCCACTTGCTCTCCGCCTAATGAGTCAGCCCTCCCAGTCTCTCCTTTCTGACAATTTTGCCAGTTTCTAACCCTCTCTACCCTCCTATCTCCCCTGCAGACAGGAGATGCCAACACAGTCTCAAGTGTCCATCTGATACAAGTAGCTCACTCTTCATCAGCATCTCTCTCCAACCCATTGTCCAGTCCCTTCCATATCTGATGAGTTGTCTTCGGGAATGGTTCCTGTCCTGGGCCAACAGAAGGTTTGGGGAGCATGACCGCTGGGATTCCCCTAGTCTCAGTCAGACCATTGTCTGGTCTTTTTATGAGAATTTGGGGTCTGCATCCCACTGATCTCCTGCTCCCTCAGAGGTTCTCTGTTGTGCTCCCTCTCAGGGCAGTCGTTGGTTGTGGCCGGGCACCATCTAGTTCTTCTGGTCTCAGGATGATGGAAGTCTCTGGTTCATGTGGCCCTTTCTGTCTCTTGGGCTCATAGTTATCGTGTGACCTTGGTGTTCTTCATTCTCCTTTGATCCAGGTGGGTTGAGACCAATTGATGCATCTTAGGTGGCTGCTTGCTAGCGTTTAAGACCCCAGACGCCACATTTCAAAGTGGGATGCAGAATGTTTTCATAATAGTATTATTTTCCCAATTGACTTAGAAGTTCCCTTAAGCCATAGTCCCCAAACTCCCGCCCTTGCTCCGCTGACCTTTGAAGCATTCAGTTTATCTCAGAAACTTCTTTGTTTTGGGTCCAGTCCATTTGAGCTGACCTTCTGTGTATTGAGTGTTGTCCTTCCCTTCACCTAAAGTAGTTCTTATCTACTAACTAATCAGTAAATAACCCTCTCCTACCCTCCCTCCCTCCCCCCCTTGTAACCACAAAAGTATGTGTTCCTCTCAGTTTATACTATTTCTGAAGATCTTATAAAAGTGGTCTTATAAAATATTTGTCTTTTTGCCTCTGACTAATTTCACTCAGCAGAATGCCTTCCAGGTTCCTCCATGTTATGAAGTGTTTCACAGATTCATCACTGTTCTTTATCGATGCGTAGTATTCCATTGTGTGAATATACCACAATTTATTTAACCATTCATCAGTTGATGGACACCTTGGTTGCTTCCAGCTTTTTGCTATGGTAAACAGTTCTGCAATAAACATGCGTGTGCATATATCTGTTCGTGTAAGGGCTCTTATTTCTCTAGGGTATATTCTGAGGAGTGGGACTTCTGGGTTTTATGGTAGTTCTATTTCTACCTTTTTAAGAAAACACCAGATAGATTTCCAAAGTGGTTGTACCATTTGACATTCCCACCAGCAGTGTATAAGAGTTCCAATCTCTCCACAGCCCCTCCAACATTTATAATTTTGTGTTTTTTGGATTAATGCCAGCCTTGGTGGAGTGAGATGGAATCTCATCCAAGTTTTAATTTGCATTTCTCTAATGGCTAATGATCGAGAGCATTTTCTCATGTGTCTGTTATCCGCCTGAATATCTTTCTTAGTGAAGTGAGTGTTCATATCCTTTGCCCACTCTTTGATTGGGTTGTTTGTCTTTTTGTGGTTGAGTTTTAACAGAATCACATAGATTTTAGAGATCAGACACTGGTCAGAAATGTCATAGCTGAAAATTCTTTCCCAGTCTGTAGATGGTCTTTTTAATCTTTTGGTGAAGTGTTTAGATGAGCATCGGTGTTTGATTTTTAGGAGCTCCCAGTTATCTGGTTTCTCTTCGTCAGTTTTGGTAATATTTTGTATTCTGTTTATGCCTTGAATTAGGGCTTCTAAAGTTGCCCCTATTTTTTCTTCCATGATCTTTATCATTTTAGTTTTTATGTTTAGGTCTTTGATCCACTTGGAGTTAGTTTTTGTGCATGGTGTGAGGCATAGGTCCTGTTCCATTTTTTTGCAAATGGATATCCAGCTATGCCATCACCATTTGTTAAAAAAGATCATCTTTTCTGCAATTAACTGACACGGGGCCTTTGTCAAATATGAGCTGCTCATATGTGCATGGATTTATATCTGGGTTCTTAATTCTATTCCATTGGTCAATGTGCCCGTTGTTGTACCAGTACCAGGCTGTTTTGACTACTGTGGCTGTATAATAGGTTCTGAAATCTGGTAGAGTGAGGCCTCCCACTTTCTTCTTCTTTTTCAGTAATGCTTTACTTATCCGAGGCTTCTTTCCCTTCCATATGAAGTTGGTGATTTGTTTCTCCATCACATTAAAAAATGTCATTGGAATTTGGATCGGAAGTGCATTGTATGTACAGATGGCTTTTGGTAGAATAGACATTTTTACTATGTTAAGTCTTCCTAGCCATGAGCAAGGTATGTTTTTCCACTTAAGTAGGTCCTTTTTAGTTTCTTGCAGTAGTACTTTGTAGTTTTCTTTGTATAGGTCTTTTACATCTTTGGTAAGATTTATTCCTAAGTATTTTATCTTCTTGGGAGCTACTGTGAATGGTATTGATTTGGTGATTTCCTCTTTGATGTTCTTTTTGTTGATGTAGAGGAATCCAAGTGATTTTTGTATGTTTATCTTATAACCTGAGACTCTGCCCAACTCTTCTATTAGTTTCAGTAGTTTTCTGGAGGATTCCTTAGGGTTTTCTGTGTATAAGATCATGTCATCTCCAAATAGAGATAATTTTACTTCCTCCTTGCCAATCCGGATGCCCTTTATTTCTTCGTCTAGCCTTATTGCTCTAGCTAGGACCTCTAGCATAATGTTAAATAAGAGCGGTGATAAAGGGCATTCTTGTCTGGTTCCCGTTCTCAAGGGAAATGCTTTCAGGCTCTTTCCATTTAGAGTGATGTTGGCTGTTGGCTTTGTATAAAAAGATGCCCTTTATTATGTTGAGGAATTTTCCTTCAATTCCTATTTTGCTGAGAGTTTTTACCATGAATGGGTGTTGGACTTTGTCAAATGCCTTTTCTGCATCAATTGATAAGGTCATGTTGTTTTTGTCTTCTGTTTTATTTATATGGTGAATTACCTTAATGGCTTTTCGAATATTAAACCAGCCTTGCATACCTGGTATAAATCCCACTTGGTCGTGGTGGATTATTTTTTTGATATGTTGTTGAATTCTATTGGCTAGAATTTTGTTGAGGATTTTCGCATCTATGTTCATGAGGGATATAGGTCTGTAATTTTCTTTTTTTGTGATGTCTTTACCTGGTTTTGGTATCAGGGATATGGTGGCTTCATAGAATGAGGTAGGCAGTATTCCATCCTTTTCTATGCTTTGAAATACCTTTAGTAGTAGCGGTGTTAACTCTTCTCTGAAACATTGGTAGAACTCTGCAGTGAAGCTGTCCGGGCCAGGGCTTTTTTTCGTTTGGAGTTTTTTGATTACCGTTTCAATCTCTTTTTTTGTTATGGGTCTATTTAGTTGTTCTACTTCTGATTGTGTTAGTTTAGGTAGGCAGTGTTTTCTAGGAATTCATCCATTTCTTCAAGGTTTGCAAATTTGTTAGAGTACAATTTTTCGTAATAATTTGGTATGATTCTTTTAATTTCAGTTGGGTCTGTTGTGATGTGGCCCGTCTCATTTCTTATTTGGGTTATTTGTTTCCTTTCTGGTATTCCTTAGTCAGTCTGGCCAATGATTTATCAATTTTGTTAATTTTTTCAAAAAACCAGCTTTTGGCTTTGTTAATTCTTTCAATTGTTTTTCTGTTCTCTAATTCATTTAGTTCAGCACTAATTTTTATTATTTTTTTCTTCTGGTGCCTGATGGATTCTTTTGTTGCTCACTTTCTATCTGTTCAAGTTGTAGGGACAGTTCTCTGCTTTTGGCTCTTTCTTCTTTTTGTATGTGTGCATTTATCGATACAAATTGGCCTATGAGCACTGCTTTTGCTGTGTCCCAGAGGTTATGATAGGAAGTGTTTTCATTCTCGTTGCATTCTATGAATTTCTTTATTCCCTCCTTAATATCTTCTATAACCCAGTCTTTTTTGAGGAGGGTATTGTTCAGTTTCCAAGTATTTGATTTCTTTTCCCTAATTTTTCTGTTATTGATTTCCACTTTTATGGCCTTATGGTCTGAGAAGACGCTTTGTAATATTTTGATGTTTTGGATTCTGCAAAGGTTTGTTTTATGACCTAATATGCGGTCTATTCTGGAGAATGTTCCATGTGCGCTAGAAAAAAAAGTATACTTTGCAGCAGTTGGGTGGAGTGTTCTGTACAATTCTATAAGGTCAATTTGATTGATTGTAGCAATTAGGGCTTCTGTGTCTTTATTGAGCTTCTTACTGGATGTCCTGTCCTTCTCCGAAATTGGTGTGTTTAAGTCTCCTAGTATAATTGTGGAGGTGTCTATCTCACTTTTCAGTTCTGAAAAAGTTTGTTTTCTGTATCTTGCAGCCCTGTCATTGGGTGCATAAATATTTAATATGGTTATATCTTCCTGGTCAATTGTCCCTTTAATCATTATGTAGTGTCCTTCTTTATCCTTTGTGGTGGATTTAACTTTAAAGTCTATTTTGTCAGAAATTAATATTGCTACTTCTATTCTTTTTTGCTTATTGTTTACTTGATATATTTTTTTCCATCCTTTGAGTTTTAGTTTGTTTGTGTCTCTAAGTCTAAGGTGTGTCTCTTCTAGGCAGCATATAGACGGATCGTGTTTCTTTATCCAGTCTGAGACTCTCTGTCTCTTTATTGGTGCGCTTAGTGCATTTACATTCAGCGTAATTATAGATAAGCATGTGTTTAGTGCTGTCATTTTGTTGCCTTTTTATGTGTCTTGTTGACAATTTCATTTTTCCACTTACTTTTTTGTGCTCAGACGTTTTTCTTTGTAAATTGCGTGTTCCTCATTTTCATAGTATTTGACTTTATGTTTGCTGAGTCGTTATGTTTTCCTGGTTTTTATTTTGAGTTATGGAGCTGTTATACCTCTTTGTGGTTACCTTAATATTTACTCCTATTTTTCTAAGTGAAAACCTAACTTGTATCATCCTATATTGCCTTGTATCCCTCTCCATATGGCAGTTCTATGCTACCTGTATTTAGTCCCTCTTTTTGATTATTGTGATCTTTTACATATTGACTTCAATGATTCCGTGTTTTGAGAGTTTTTTTGTTTTTAAAAATAATCTTAATTTGTTTTTGTGATTTCCCTATTCGAGGTGGTATCGGGATGTTCTGTTCTGTGACCTTGTGTTGTGCTGGTATCTGATATTACTGGTTTTCTGACCAAACAATTTCCTTTATCATTTCTTGTAGCTTTAGTTTGGTTTTTGCGAATTCTCTAAGCTTCTGTTTATCTGTAAATGTTTTAATTTCACCTTCATATTTGAGAGAGAGTCTTGCTGGATATATGATCCTTGGCTGGCAGTTTTTCTCCTTCAGTGTCTATATATGTCTTCCCGTTGCCTTCTTGCCTGCATGGTTTCTACTGAGTAGTCTGAACTTACTGATTTCTCCTTTGTAGGAGAACTTTGTTTTATCCCTGGCTGCTTTTAAAATTTTCTCTTTATCTTTGGTTGTGGCAAATTTGATGATAATATGTCTTGGTGTTTTCTTTTTGGATCAGTCTTAAATGGGGTTCGATGAGCATCCTGGATAGATATCCTTTCGTCTTTCATGATGTCAGGGAAGATTTCTGCCAACAGATCTTCACCTATTCTCTTTGTGGTTTCTGATATCCCTCCCTGTTCTGGGATTCCAGTCACATGCAAGTTATTCTTCTTGATAGAGTCCCACATGATTCTTAGGGTTTCTTCATTTTTTTTAATTCTTTTATCTGATTTTTTTTTCAGCTATATGGGTGTCAATTCCCTGGTCCTCCACATCTCCCACTCTGCATCCCAATTGATCGAGTCTGCTCCTCTGACTTCCTATTGCATTCTCTAATTCTGTAATTTTATTGTTAATCTTTTGGATTTCTGAATACTGTCTCTCTATGGATTCTTGCAACTTATTAATTTTTCCACTATATTCTTGAAAAATCTTTTTGAGTTCTTCAACTGCTTTATCAGTGTGTTCCTTGGCTTTTTCTGTAAATTGCTTTATTTCATTTCTGAGGTCATCCCTGATGTCTTGAAGCATTCTGTAAATTAATTTTTTATATTCTCCATCTGGCAATTCCAGGATTGTGTCTTCATTTGGGAAAGCTTTTGATTCTTTAGTTTGGGGAGTTGTAGAAGCAATCATAGTCTGCTTCTTTATGTGGTTAGATATCAACTGCTGTCTCCGAGCCATCACTAAGATATTGTAGTGGTTTAATCTATATTTGCTCACTGAGTCTTAACTTGTTTTGTTTTCTTTCAGTATACGTAGATGGGCTACTAGATTGCGCTGTCTTGATTGTTGTATCCCTTGACTCAGTTATGTCCTATTACCAGCTGGTTTGGGCTGTTACCAGATATATAAGCCTAAGAGTCCATTCACTATTCTTGAGTATAATCTGATTTTGGGTCATCAAGTGTGTGGTGCAGACTGTCACCTGTCCACCTAGAGAAGTAGTGGTGATAGTTGTGTGCACCAGATTCTAGTAGCAGCAGGGGGTCACGCTCGGGGGGGGGGCAGGATGCTGACAGGCTTCCCCCAAGTGCCAGTGAGGTAGGTGTGTCTCTATTCCTAAAACACTTTGGTGTGTGGGCTCTGCAGGTGTACCTTAGGCCCCCAGTGCAAGTACCTCTACAGATTGGTAGATGTCACCCTCCTTAGACCCCTAAGGCAGGAGGCTAGATGGTCTGGGGGGAGCTTCAGCCCTCAGTTCCCTGTTGTGGGTCAGTGAGAGCTCTGTTGAATACGCGAAGATATCAGACCTGGGAAACTTGTCTTTCCAGTAATCTGCTAAAACAATTACAGTCAGAGCCCTATCAGAAATGCCTTTGCATTATAATAGCCACCTTGTTCCCTGTAGGGATGAAAGCCCAAGACTGTGGATCACATATGCTTGGCTGGAGCTGGTTCTGTGTTTTTAGTCCAATTAGGGAAGGATACTTGGTCTCCGGGTTTTTTGTAGTTGCTTCTCTCAGGCCAGGAGAATGGATTAGGAAAAGACCAAAAAAGAAAGAAAGAAAGAAAAACCGCAGCACAGTTCACTCTCTGGCTGAGGAAATTCCAATGTAAATGAAGCCGCCTGGGAGGGGGGCAGTGGTTCAGATAAATAGGAGAGAAGAGCACCCCGGAATATAGACAAAGTTACTTATCTTGCTTGGGATGACTGTTTTATCTGAGATCGAGAGGCACGTCGACTGTGTGTGCTGGCTGGGTAGAGATTGCCCCTGAGAGTCAGGCCCATGTCCCTTGCTTGCACTGTCTCAGAAGCCATGGTTAGTTCCTCTGCTCCCAGTCCAACGCCCAGCGCCAAGGTTCCCTGGCTGGGACGCCACACTCCTGGCTCCAAAACCAGTCACTGTTTCCCGGTGACTTCTCCTGTCAGCCACATCGCTGCGCTGCCTGCGTGCACTGGTTGGGCTTCCCCTGAAGTCAGTTCAGGGGGCTAGGGCTGTGCCCCGTGTTTGCGCCTTCTCAGGATACTGGGCTCAGCTCCCCTGCGCCCAGTCCAAAGCCTGGCGCCAAGGTTTCCTGACTGGGAAGCTGGCTCCAGGCCCCAAAAACAGTCGGTGCTTCCCCATGGTTGTTTGTTCTCAGTCTCTGTCACTCAGGTCAACTCTTTAGATCTGTGTTTGATCGTCAGGGTTCGTAGATTGTATGTGATCAATTCACTTGTTTTTCCGAGTCTTTGTTGCAAGAGGGATCCGAGGTAGCTTCTACTTAGTCTGCCATCTTGGCCCTGCCTTAGTGTAACTTTTTAATTTTCTTCTGCATTTTTTTTTCCTTTATGGTTTTCCTGAAAATTACATTCACATCGTAGGATCAGAAAAATGCATTATGACTTCACAGTAACTTAGTTTTAGTGCTACACAGGTCTGTATCTGTTGGGTATGTTGTTATTGTCACAAGTTATATCTGAACATAGAGTGAGTCTAATACCATGTGTTTAATTACCACTTTGTGCAGTTTTCCTTAAATCATGTAGGAAATAAAAGAGTGGTTTCAAAGAAAACTACAATAAAATAGTATTTTATATCTTAATTCTGTATATTATGTATAATATCAGTAGTGCCAGGGTTGAGATTTTTGAAAAATCAGGTAAAAGAATTTTTAAAAAATGAGGAAACCCTAAGAATTATGTGGGATTGTGTCAAGAGAAATAACCTGCAAGTGATTGTACTACCAGAATGTGTGGGATAACAGAAAATATAGAGAGAAAATTGTTGAAGATTTGTTGGCACAAAACTTCCCTGATATCGTGAAAGATGAGAAGATGTCTATCAAAGATGCTCATCGAGCTCCATGTAAGGTAGATGTTAAAAGAAAGTCACCAAGGCATATTATAATCTAACTTGCCAAAACCAAAGATAAAGAGAGAATTATAAGAGCAGCAAGGGTTAAATGAAAAGTCACCTACAAAGGAGAGCCAACAAGAATAAGCTCGGACTATTCGGCAGAAACCATGCAGGCAAGAAGGCAATGGGATGACACATTTAAAAAATTGAAGGAAAAAAATTGCCTGCCAAGAATTATATACCATCAAAACTGTCTCTTAAATATGAAGGTGAAATTAAGACATTTCCAGATAAACACAAGTTGAGGGAATTCGTAAAAACCAAACCAAAACTAAAAGAAATACTAAAGGGAGCTCTTTGGTTAGAAAATCAAGAATACCAGGTATCAACCCAAGACTAGAACACTGGACAGAGCAACCAGAAGTCAACCCAGACAGGGAAATCCAAAAAACAAAGCAAAATTATTAAAAATAAAAACCAAAACAGGGTAACAGCGATGTTATTATGTAAAAGAAGACAACATTAAAATAATAGAGTGACTAAGAAATGTAATCATACACCTTCTATATGGAGAGGAAGATACAGCAATACAAAGAAATAAAAGTTTTAAATTTTGAAAAATAGTGGCAAATAATAAGGTAACCACAAAGGAGATAACCTGTCCTACTCATCAAAATAAAATACAAGGGGAAAAAACTGACTCAGCAGAAACAAAATCAACAACAACAAATATGAGGAAAGGACAATATATAAAGAAATTCTACTCAGCACATAAAATCAAGTGGCAAAAAGAAACTGTGAACAACACAAAAAAGACATCAAAATGATAGCACTAAATTCATACCTATGCACAAATTACCCTGAATGTAAATGGACTAAATGCACCAATAAAGAGACAGAGAGTGGCAGAATGGATTAAATGGTAAGACCCCTCTACATGCTGCCTACCAGAGAAACACTTCAGACTTAGAGAAACAAGCTAAAAAAGCAAAGGATGGGAAAAAATGTATCAAACAAACAACAATCAAAAAAGAGCAGGAGTGGCAATATTAATTTCTGACAAAATAGACTTTAAAGTTAAATCCATCACAAAGAATAAGGAAGGACACTACATAACGATTAAAAGGACAGTACACCAAGAACATATAACCATATTAAATATTTATGCACCAAATGACAGGGCTGCAAGATACATAAAACAACCTCTATCAGTATTGAAAAGTGAGATAGACAGCTCCACAATGATAGTAGGAGACTTCAACACACCACTTTCAGTGAAGGACAGGTCATCCAGAAAGAAGGTCAGTAAAGACACGGAGCATCTAAATGCCGCAATCAACCAACTTGGCCTCGTAGACATATACAGAACACTCCACCCAACACCAGTCAAGTGTAGTTTCTTTTCTAGCGCACGTGGAACATTCTCCAGAATAGACCACAGATTAGGTCATAAAGCAAGCCTTAGCAGAATTCAAAACATTGAAATATTACAAAGCATCTTTTCTGACCATAATGCCATAAAAGTGGAAATCAATAATGGGAAAAGAAATCAAACACTTGGAAACAACAATACCCTGCTCAAAACAATACCCTGGATTATAGAAGTCATTAAGGATGGAATAAAGAAATTCGGAGATTCCAATGAGAATTGAAACACTTCTATTAGAACCTTCGGGACACAGCAAAAGTGGTGCTCAGAGGCCAATTTATATCAATAAATGCACACATCCAAAAAAGAAGAAAGGGCAAAAATCAAAGAATTATCCCTACAACTTGAGTAAATAGAAAGAGAGCAACAAAAGAAACCTACAGGCACCAGAAGAAAAGAAATAATAAAAATTACAGGTGAATTAAACAGAAAACAATTCAAAGAATTAACAAGACCAAAAGCTGGTTTTTTGAAAAAATCAACAAAATTGATAAACCACTAGCCAAACTGACAAAAGAAAAACAGGAGAGGAAGCAAATAACCCAAATAAGAAATGAGATGGGTGATATTACAACAGACCCAACTGAAATTAAAAGAATCATATCAGATTACTATGAAAAACTGTACTCAAACAAATTTGAAAACCTAGAGAAATGGGTGAATTCCTAGAAACACACTACCTAAAGTAACACAAAAAGAGGTAGAACAACTGAATAGACCCGTAACAAAAGAAGAGATTGAGAAGGCAAACAAAAAACTCAACAAAAAAAAAAAAAAGCCCAGGTCCTGAGGGCTTCACTACAGAGTTCTACCTAACTTTCAGAGAAGAGTTAACACCACTGCTACTAAAGGTATTTTAGAGCGTGGAAAAGGATGGAATACTCCGAAACTCATTCTATGAAGCCACCATATCCCTGATACCAAAACCAGGTAAAGACACCACAAGAAGAGAAAATTATTGACCTATATATTCCTCATGAACGTAGATGCAAAAATCCTCAACAAAATTCTAGCCAATGAAATTAAACAACATATCAAAAAATTAATTCACCGTGATCAAGTGGGATTCATACCAGCTATGCAGGGATGGTTCACCGTTAGAAAAACAATTAATGTAACCCACCACATAAATAAAACAAAAGACAAGAATCACATGATTTTATCAATTGATGCAGAAAAGGCATTTGAAAAAGCTCAGTGTCATTCATGATAAAAACTCTCAGCAAAACAGGAAAAGAAGGAAAATTCCTCAGCATAATAAAGGGCTTTTATACAGAGCCAACAGCCAACATTACCTGAAATGGAGAGAGCCTGAAAACATTCCCATTGAGATCTGGAACCACACAAGGATGCCCTTTATCACCGCTCATATTCAACATTGTGTTGGAGGTCCTAGCCAGAGCAATTAGGCTAGATAAAGAAATAAACGGCATCCAGAATGGCAAGGAAGAAGTAAAGGTTTATCTATTTGCAGATGACATGATCTTATACACAGAAAACCCTAAGGAATCTTCAAGAAAACTACTGAAACTAATAAAAGAGTTCAGCAGAGTATCGGGATAAAGATAAACATACAAAAGTCAATCGGATTCCTCTACACCAACAAAAAGAACATTGAAGAGGAAATCACCAAATCAATGTCATTTACAATAGCACCCAAGAAGATAAAATACTTAGGAATTAATCTTACCAGAGATGTAAAAGACTTACACAAAGAAAACTATAATACACTTCTGCAAGAAACCAAAAGAGACTTACATGAGTGGAAAAATATACCTTGCTTGTGGATACAAAGACTTACCATTATAAAAATGCCAGTTCTACCAAAAGCAATCTATACATTTAATGAGATGAAAAAACAAATCACCTACTTCATATGGAAGGGAAAGAGGCCCTGGATAAATAAGGCATTACTGAAAAAGAAGAACAAAGTGGGAGGCCTTACTTTACCTGGTTTTAGAACCTATTATACCGCCAGTGTAGTCAAAACAGCCTGGTACTGGTCCAACAACATATACATAAACCAATGGAACAGATTTGAGAAACCAGACATAAATCCATCCACATATGAGCAGCTGATATTTGACAAAAGCCTCAAAACAGTTAAATGGGGAAAAGACAGACTTTTTAACAAATGGTGCTGGCATAACTGGATATCCATCTGCAAAAAAAATGAAACAAGACCCATACCTCACTTCGTGCACAAAAACTAACTCAAAATGCATAAAAGACCTGAATATAAAATCTAAAATTATAAAGATCATGGAAGAAAAAATAGGGACAACATTAGGAGCCCTAATACATGGCATAAACAGTATAGAAAACATTACTAAGAATGTGGAAGAAAAACTAGATACCTGGGAGCTCCTAAAAATCAAACACCTATGCTCATCCAAAGACTTCACCAAAAGAGTAAAAAAGACTACCCACAGACTGGGAAAAAGGTTTTGGCTATGACATTTCTGATCAGAGCCTGATCTCTAAAATCTACATGATACTGCAAAAACTCAAGTACAAAAAGACAAATAACCTTATTAAAAAATGGAAAAAGATAAGAGTAGACACTTCACTAAAGAAGACATTCAGGTAGCTAACTGATATATGAGGAAATGTTCACGATCATTAGCAATTAGAGAAATGCAGATCAAATCTACAATGAGATTTCATCTCACTCCAATAAGGCTGGCATTAATCCAAAAAACACAAAATAATAAATGTTGGAGACGTTGTGGAGAGATTGGAACACTTCTACGCTGCTGGTGGGAATGAAAAATGGTACAAGCACTTTGGAAGTCCGTTTGGAGCACCCTTTAAAAACTAGAAATAGAACTACCATACGATCCAGCAATCCCACTCCTTGTAATATATCCTAGAGAAATAAGAGCCTTTACACAGATATATGCACACCCATGTTTATTGCAGCACAGTTTACAATAGAAAAAGATGGAAGCAACCAAGATACCCATCAATGGATGAATGGATAAATAAATTATGGGATATTCACACAATGGAATAGTACACATCTAAAAAGAACAGAGAGGAATCTGTGAAACATTTCATAACATGGAGGAACCTGGAAGGCATTATGCTGAGTGAAATTAGTCAGTTGCAAAAGGACAAATATTGTATAAGACCACTATTATAAGAACTTGAGAAATAGTTTAAACTGAGAAGAAAACATTCTTTTGTGGTTAGGAGAGGGGGGAGGGAGGGAGAGTGGGAGGGGGCATTCACTAATTACATAGTAGATAATAACTGCTTTAGGTGAAGGGGAGGACAGCACACAATACGGGGAGGTCAGCATAACTGGACGAAACCAAAAGCAAAGAAGTTTCCTGAATAAACTGAATGCTTCAAAGGCCAGCGTAGCAGGGTCAGGGGTCTGGGGACCATGATTTCAGGGAACATCTAAGTTAATTGGCATAATAAAATCTATTAAGAAAACATTCTGTATCCCACTTCGAAGAGTGGCGTCTGGGGTCTTAAATGCTAGCAAGCAGCCATCTAAGATGCATGAATTGGTCTTAACCCACCTGGATCAAAGGAGAATGAAGAACACCAAGGACACAAGGCAATTATGAGCCCAAGAGACAGAAAGGGCCACATGAACCAGAGACTACATCTTCCTGAGACCAGTAGAACTAGATGACTGCCCTGACAGGGAACACAACAGAGAACCCCTGAGGGAGAAGAGCAGTGGGATGCAGACCCCAAATTCTGATAAAAAGACCAGACTTAATGGCCTAACTGAGACTGGAAGGACCCCGGTCGTCATGGCCCTCAGACCTTCTGTTGGCCCAGGACAGGAACCATTCCCGAAGCCAACCCTTAAGACATGGATTGGACTGGACCATGGGTGGGAGAGGGGTGTTGGTTGGAGTGAGCTTCTTGGATCAGGTGGACTCTTGAGACTATGTTGGCATCTCCTGCCTGGAGGGGAGATGAGAGGGTGCAGGGGATTACAAGCTGACGAAATGGACACGAAAGACAGACTGGAGGGAGAGAGCTGATATCTTAGCAGGGGGAGAGTAATTGGGAGTGTGTAACAAGGTGTATATGGGTTTTTGTGAGAGAGACTGACTTGATTTGTAAACTTTCATTTAAAGCACAGTAAAAATTATTAAAAAAATGTATTATGTTCATTAAAGACATTAATCGTTCTGAAGGTGTGTTCTGAAAGCAGAGTGAAAAGTGTAGTTTAATTCCACTTTGAGACCCAGTGCTTGTTTACCCCTATCAGTTCATGTTGCTTTCTCTGTTCTACAGGAGAGCGGCAAGTGCCTGGCGCTGAAACCCACCATCTGTACCAGGAAACTTCTGGCTGAGGGCCAGGGGTAGGGGGAGCACATTTAAAAATCCTGGGTTTTCAATATTCAATATCACATGGATAATTTGGTGAACTGAGAACTCAAGTCCTACTGTACTTTTGTGATGATAAACGTGACACATGGAAAAACTGTAGGGTTTTGTCTTTCCCAAGAATGTAGATGCTGAGTCTAGATATCTAAAGAGAGATTGACATTTGGTTTACTGGTTCAAGTCTGGGTGTGCTTGTGTAATAACTTCTGCTATCCACACCTTCACACACACACAAACACACACACAACCTCATCCTCTTCTCCAACCAACTACTTAATCTCTGAAGTGTGCAAACACTGGTGCACGCTCTTCCTTTCAGAGGAAACAGGAGCAGAAGTTTGTGGCCTACAGCAGCCTGAGCCCAGAGTTGAGAATTTTCTTATACCCTTGACATTTTGGTGCATTTTTGGTAAAAGACAGAGAAGGAAGTAAACAGAATAAACCCAAAGCTATATATGCATAACCCTTATTGTGAAAGGGGTTCTCTGGCATATTTGTGTGCTTTATGTGTCTTTTGCTGTTTCCCCACACCTAGAAGGCTCTTTTGCAGTGAAGCAACAAATAATTGCTTTTGGGATTTCCACAAATCTTGATTGAGGATTATAGACCTAATTGTTCTTTTAAGAACATCACTGATAAAATGGCCAGGTGGATCTTATGTGTTAATTCAGAGGCAGAAACCCAAACTACCTGTTGCTACATTAGCTGGAACATATTTTGAGTGTCATCTGTTGCTTTGTTTGTTGGCAGGTTCCTGAAAACATAGATCATTTATTACATTTGGGCTAGAGAGTACTCAGATAATAAAATCTTAAAAACAAATACGCAATTTTGATTATGACCCCCAAAGGGTTGTAATCTTTAAGGCAGTAGAAAGAAGGTAGGGAAGACAATGGGAACACTGAACATTACTGCCCCAAGAAAACAACATGATTTTCCAGGTGTTGAAGAATATCTTTGGTATACACCATTGCAAGTCCCTTTGTGTACTACCTACCACCTGTCTGACTGGGAGTGTCTGTTTCATTGAAGGTGGATCTCTAGTCTTCTTCAGATTTTCTTCTCTACAATGCTAGGGCCTGGGACCAGGACCTTTTACTCAAAAGATATGTGTTGGCTGACTGGGCTCACCTGACAAGAAGAGAATGTAAGCATTTAACCTGGGCTCTATTTAAAGAAGACGTTCTCCTTCGGTGCAGTTGAGTCAGTTCCACCTCATAGTCACCCTGTGTACAACAGAACGAAACACTGCCCGGTCCTGTGCCATTCACAATCGCAGCTATGTTTGAGACCATTTTTGCACCCACTGTGTCAATCCATCTCATTGAGGGTCTTCCTGTTTTTCACTAACCCTCCACTTTACCAAGCATGATATCCTTCTCTAGGGACTGCTCCCTCCCATATCATATCTAAAGTATGTGGGAAGAAGTCTCACCATCCTTGCTTCTAAGGAGAATTCTGGCTGTACTTCTCCCAAGACAGATTTTGTTTCATTCTTCTGGGAGTTCATTGTACAGTCAGTATTATTCGCCAACACCACAGTTGAAAGGCATCAATTTTTCTCATCTTCCTTATTCATTATCCAGTTTTCATGGATATAGGTGGCCATAGACAACACCATGGCTTGTGTCAGGCATACCTTAATCCTTAAAGTGACATCTTTGCTTTTCAACACTTTGAAGAGATCTTTTACAGATTTGTCCACAGGCAATGCATCTTTTGGTTTAACTGCTTCTTCCGTAGCTGTCGATGTGGATCCAAGTAAGAAGAAATCCTTGACAGCCTCAGACATTTCTCCATTTATCATGATGTTGTTTATTGGTTCACATGTGAGGCTTTGTGTTTTCTTCATGTTGAGGTGTAATGCTGAAAGCAGTAGACTTTGATCTTTGTCAGTGAATACTTCGAGTCCTCTTCACTTTTAGGAAGAGAGGTTGTGTCATCTGCATAACAGAGGTTGTTAATGAGCCTTGCTCCCCTCCTGATGCTGCATTCTTTTCCACATAGTCCCGCTTTTCGGATAACTTGCTCAAATGGAGATTGAATAAATATGGTGAAAGGTACACAGTGATGCTCATCTTTCCTGACATTAAATCATGCAGTATCCGCTTGTGCTGGTAGAATGACCACTTCTTGGTCTAAGTACAGGTTCCTCATGAGCACAATTAGGAGTTTTAGAATTCCCTTTCTTCTCAGTCTTATCCAATGTTTGTTATGATCCACAGTCAAATCCTTTTGCTTAGTTTATAAAGCCCTCTTTCTGCTGTTTGCTTTCAGCCAAAATCCATCGGACATCAACAATGATATCCTTCATTTCATGTCCTTTCCTGAATCTGGCCTAAATTTCAGGCAGTTCCCTGTCCATGTACTGTTAAAATCATTTTAGATTTATCTTTAGCATAATTTTACTTGTATGTAACATTAATGATATTGTTTGGTAATTTCTGCATTCAGCTGACTCACTTTTCTTTGGATAGGCACAAAGATGGATCTCTTCCAGTCAGTGGCTGGGTAGTTCTCCCCCAAATTTCATTTCTTTTTATGGCACTTTAAGTGAAAGTTTACAATCCAAGTCAGTTTTTCATACAAAAATGTATACGCACATTATTATGAGACCCTAACTGTTCTCCCCACAATGTGACAGCACACTCCTTCTCTACACCCTGTATTTCCTGTGTCCATTCAACCAGCTCCTGTCCTCCGCTGCCTTCTTGTCTCACCACGGGACAGATCTTCCAACATAGTCTTACATGTACATTTCAGCTAAGAAGCATACTACTCAGCAGTATCATTTTATGTCTTATAGTCCAGCCCAATCTTTGAAGAGTTGGCTTTGGGAATGGTTTCAGTTTTGGGCTAAAAGAAAGCCTGGAGGTCATGACCTCTGGGTTCCCTCCAGTCTCCTTCAGATCATTAGGTCTGGAATCTTCACTAGAATTTGAGTTCTGCACCCCACTTTACTCCTACTTCATCAGGGACTCTCTGTTTTGTTTCCTGTCAGGGCAGTCCTTGGTGGTAGCCAGGCACCCTCTACTTCTTCTGGTCTCAGGCTGATGGAGTCTCTTCTTTATGTGGCTTTTTCTGTCTCTTGGGCTCATATCTTCCTTGTGTTTTGATGTTCTTCATTCTCCTTTGCTGCAGGTCAGTTGAGACCAATTGATGCATCTTAGATGGCTGCTTACTAGCTTTTAAGACCCCAGATCCCTCTCACCAAAGTGGGATGCAGAGCATTTTTTTAATACACTTTGTTATGCCACTTGACCTAGGTGACCCCTGAAACCATGTTCCCCAGACCCCCACCCCTGCTGCTCTGACCCTCAAAGTCTTTGGTTGTATTCAGGAAACTTCTTAGCTTCTGGTTTTCTCCAGTTGTGCTAACTTCCCCTGTATTATGCATTCTTCTTCCCTTCCCCTAAAATAATTCTTGTCTAGTATCTAATTAGCGAATGCCCCCTTCTTTCCCTCCCTACCCTCATAACAACCGAAGAATGTTTTCTTCTGTGTTTAAACCTTTCCTTGAGTTCTTATAATAGTGGTTTCATACAATATTTATCCTATTGCAACTGATGAGTTGCATTCAGCAAAATGCCTTCCAGTTTCCTCCACGTTATGAGATTTTTCATGGATTCATCTTTATTCTTTAACACTGCGTATTATTCCATTGTGTGAATATAATGTAATACATTTATCCATTCATTCGACGATGGGCACCTTGTTTGTATGTATCTTTTTGCTATTGTAAACAGTGCTGCAGTGAACATGGGTGTGCATATGTCTATTGTGTGAGGGCTCTTATTTCTCTATGATATACTCCAAGGAGTGAGATTGCTGGATTGTATGGCACTTCTATTTCTAGCTTTTTAAGAAAACATCAAATTGATTTCAAAAGTGGTTGTACTGTTTTACGTTCCACCAGTAGTGTGTCAGTGTTCTTGTTTCTCTACAACTTCTCCAACATTTATGATTTTCTGATTTTTGGAATAATGCTAGCCTTGTTGGTGTGAGAGGGCATCTCACTGTAGTTTTGATTTGCATTTCTCCAGTGGCTAATGATGGTGAGCATTTCCTCATGTATCTGTTAGTCCCCTAAATGTCCTCTTTGGTGAAGTGTCTGTTCATATCTTTAGCCCATTTTCTAACGGGGTTATTTGTCTTTTTGTTGTTGAGTTCTTGGAGTATCATGTAGATTTTTAGAGAGTAGATACTGATCAGATTTGTCATAGCCAAAAATATTTCCCCAGTCTGTAGGTTGTCTTTTCACTCATTTGGCGAAGCCTTTAGATGAGCACATGTGTTTGATATTTAGGAGCTCCCAGGTGTCTAGTTTCTCTTTGGATATTTGTACATTGTTAGTCATGTTTTGTATACTGTTCATGCCATGTATTGGGGCTCCTAGTGTTCCTATTTTTTCTTCCATGATCTTCATCATTTTAGATTTTATGTTTAGGTCTTCGATCCATTTTGAGTTAGTTTTTGTGCATCGTGTAAAGTATGGATCTTGTTTCATTTTTTTGCAGATGGGTATCCAGTATGCCACCATCATTTGTTAAATAGACAGACTTTTTCCCGTTTAAGGAACTTTGGGCCATTGTCAAATATCAGCTGTTCATAGGTGGATGAATTTATATCTGGATTCTCAATTCTTTTCCACTGGTCTACATATGTGTTGTTGTACTAGTACCAGGCTGTTTTGACTACTGTTGTGATATAATAGGTTCTAAAATCAGGCATCCCATTTTGTTCTTCTTTTTCAGTAATACTTTACATATCCGGAGCCTCTTCCCTTTCTATATCAAGTTTGTGATTTGTTTCTCCATCTTATTAAAAAATGCCATTGGGTTTTGGATAGGGATTGCATTGTACGTATAGATGGCTTTGGTTGGGTAGAATAGAGATTTTCACAATGCTGATTCTTCTTATTCATAAGCAAAGTATGTTTTTCCACTTATGTAGGTCTCTTTTGGTTTCTTGCAGTAGTGCCTTGTAGTTTTCTTCGTATAGGTCTTTTACGTCTCTGGTTAGGTTTATTTCGAAGTATTTAATCTTCTCGGGGGCTAGTATCGGTTTGGGGATTTCCTCTTCGACATTTGCTTTGTTGGTGTAGAGGAACTGAACTGCTTGGTGTGTTTATCTTGTATCCTGATACTTTGCTGAACTCTTCAATCACTTCCAGTAGTTCGTCTTGTGGATTCTTTAGGGATTTCTGTGTGTAAGATCATATCTGCAAATAGAGGTCATTTTACTCCTTCCTTACCAGTTTGGATGAACTTTATTTATTTTGCTAGCCAAATAGCGATGTTGAATAAGAGCGGAGATAAAGGGCATCCTTGTCTTTTTCCCATTCTCAAGGAAAATTATTTCAAACTGTCTCCATTTAGAAGGATGTCAGCAGTTTGCTTTGCATAAGTGCAATTTTTATGTTGAGGAATATCCCTTCTATTCCTATTTTGCTGAGAGTTTTATCATGAATGGGTGTTGGATTTCCTCAAATGCCTTTTCTGTATCAATTGTGGAGATGGTATTGTTCTTGTCTTTTATTTATGTGATGGATTACACTGATTGTTTTTCTAACGTTAAACCATCACTGTATACCTAGTATGAAGCCCACTTGGTCATGATGAATCATTTATTTGATATGTTTTTCAATTGTATTGGCTAGGATTTTATTGAGAATATTTGCATCTAAGTTAATGAGGGATATTGGTCTGTAATTTTTTTTTCTTTTTTTGTGATGTCTTTACCTGGTTTTGTATAAAGGGTTATGCTGGCTTAAAAGAATGAGTTTGGGAGCATTTCATCCTTTTCTATGTTCTGAAATACCTTTAGTAGAAGTCGTATTATTATTCTCTGAAAGTCTGATAGAATTATCCAGTGAAATTGTCAGGGTAGTGGCTCTGCTTTTTTGTTGTTCTTGGGAGTTTTTAAACTACCTTTTCAATATCTTCTTTTGATATAGATTTATGTAGTTGCTCTACCTATGTGTTAGTTTAGGTTGTTGTTGTTGTCGTTAGGTGCTGTCAAGTCGGTTCCGACTCATAGCGACCCTATGCACACCAGGACAAATCACTGCCCTGTCCTGAGCCATCCTCACAGTCGTTGTTATGCTTGAGCTCATTGTTGCAGTCATTGTGCCAACTCACGTCGTTGAGGGTCTTCCTCTTTTCAGCTGACCCTGTACTCTGCCAAGCATGATGTCCTTCTCCAGGGACTGATCCCTCCTGACAACATGTCCAAAACATGTAAGACGCAGTCTCACCATCCTTGCCTCTAAGGAGCATTCTGGCTGTACCTCTTCTAAGACAGATTTGTTCATCTATCTAACAAATCTGTCTTAGTTTAGGTAGGTAATGTGTTTTTAGAAATTTGTCCATTTCCTCTGTTTTCAAATTTGTTCAGGACAATTTTTCATAGTGCTTTGTTATGATTCTTTTAATATCACTTGGTTCTGTTGTGATATCATCTGTCTCATTTCTTATTCAGGTTTTGTGCATCCTCTCCTGTTTTTCTTCTGTCAGCTTGGCCAGTCCTTTATCATTTTGTTGCTCTTTTTAAAGAACCAGCTTTTGTTTTTGTTAACTCTTTGTTTTTCTGGTCTCTGTTTCATTTAATTCTGCTCTTATTTTTATTACTTGCTTTCTTCTTCTGAGGGCTGCTTTTGCTGATCACTATTTTTTGAGTAGTAGGCATAATCCTTTGATTTTGGCCCTTTCTTCTTTTTGGAAGTGTGCTTGTGATGTTACAAATTGATCTCTGAGAACTGCTTTTGCTGTGTCCTAAAGGTTCTCCAAGAAAGTGTTTTCGTTCTCATTTGATTCTATGAATTTCTTTATTTTGTCTTTAATTTCTTCTATAACCCTGTAGTCTTTAGCAAGATGCTGTTCAGTTTCTATGTGTTTGATTTTTTCCTTGCTTTTTCAGTTATTGATTTCTACATTTATGGCTTTAATTCAGAAAAGCTGCTTTGTAATATTTCAATGTTTTGCATTCTGTTAAGGCTTGCTTTATGGGCTAATACGTGGTCTATTCCAGAGCATGTACCATGTGCATTGGAAAAGAAAAGTATACTTGGCTGCTGTTGGGTGGAGTGTTCTGTATATGTTTATGAGGTCAGGTCGGTTGATTGAGGCATTTAGATCTTCCATGTTGTTGTTGAGCTGCTTTCTGGATGTTCTGTCCTTCACTGAAAATGGTGTGTTGAAGTCTCCTACTAGTATTGTGGAGATTTCTGTCTCTCTTCATTGCTGTTAGAGTTTGTTTTATGTATTTTAGAACCCTTTTTTTGGGTGCATAAGTATTTATTATGGTTATATCCTATTGGCATATTGACCATCTAATCATTATATAGTGTCCTTATCTTTTGCAATAGATTTTACTTTAAAGTCTATTTTGTCAGAAATTAATATTGCTAGTTCTGGTCTCTTTTGATTGTTCTTTACTTGATACATATATTTTTTCCATCCTTTGAGTTTTAGTTTATGTCTTTAAGGTGTGTCTCCTGTAGGCAGCGAATAGATGGAACATTTTTATTTATTTTATTTATTTATTTTAATCCACTCTCTGTCTCTTTATTGGTGCATTTGGTCCATTTGCATTCAGCATAATTATGGATAGGTATGAATTTAGTGCTATCATTTTGATGTCTTTGTGAGTGTGTTGTTGACAGTTTCTTTTTTCTAGTTAGTTTTCTGTGTCAAACAGTTTTTCTGTATGTTTTGTCTTTTCGTTTTTTACATTGTTGTTGCTTTTGTATTTGCTGAGTCTTTATGTTTTTCTTGTTTTTTATTTTGATGTTTAGGATTCTTAGTTTCCTTTGTGGTTGCCGTTATATTTTCCCCTACTTTTCTAAACCAATCTTAGTTATCGATACCACCTCGACTTCCTCTCTGTATGAAAGATACATGACTATAGTCCCTCTTTTCTGATTTAATGTTGTCATCTTTTACAAAATGGCATCGCTGTTTCCCTCTTTTGAGCATTTTAGCTTTGATTTATTTTTGTAATTTCCCTATCTGGGTTCATATCTTGTTGCTCTCTCCTGTGTTCTAGTCCTGGATTGTTATCTGATGTTATTGATTTCCTAACTGGATGACTCCCTTTAGTATTTCCTGAAATGTTGATTTGGTTTTCAAATTCCCTAAACCTCCGTTTGTCTGAAAATGTCCTAATTTTGTCTTCATATTTGAGAAACAGTTTTGCTTGGTATATAATTCTTGGCTGGCAATTTTATTTTTTCCTTTAAGTCTTTAAATATGTTGTTTCATTGCTTTCTGGTCTGCTTGGTTTCCTCTGAGTACTCTGAGCTTAGTCTTATTGACCCTCTTCTGTAGTTGACTTTTCGTGTATCCCTAGCTGCTCTTAAAATTCTCTCTTTATCTTTGGTTTTGGCAAGTTTGATTATAATATGTTTTGGTGACTTTCTTTTAAGACCTACCTTATGTGGAGTTCAATGAGCATCTTCAATAGATAACTTCTTCTCTTTCATGATATCAGGGAAGTTTTCTGCCAACAAATCTTCAACAATTTTCTCTCTCTGTTTTCTGTTATCCCACCCTTTCTGGTACTACAATCACTCGCAGGTTATTTCTTTTGATACAATCCTACATAATTCTTAGGGTTTCTTCATTTTCTAAAAATTCTTTTACCTGATTTTTCCACAAATATGTTGGTGTTAAGTGCTTTATCTTCAGTCTCGCTAACTCTGACTTACATTTACTTGCTTCTGCTCCTATCACTATTGAACTAATTATGAAATTTTATTGTTAATTTTCTGAATTCCTGATTGCTGTCTCTCTGTGCATTCTTGCAGCCTATTAAGTTTGACATTATGCTCTTCTCTAATCGTCTTAATTTCCTCTAATTCTATGTCTGTGTGTTCCTTGGATTATTTTGGATGTTGCCTGATTTCCTTCTTGACTGCTTGTAGAACTGCATTTATTAATCTTTTGTATTCTACCCCTGGTAATTCCAGGAAATTCTCTTCATCTGGAAGATTTCTTGATTCTTTGTTTTTGGAGCTTGCTGAAGCCATCATGGTCTGCCTCTTCATGTTGTTTGATATTGACTGTTGTCTCCAAGCCATCAATAAGTTATTGTATTTATTTATTTTATGTTTGCTTACTGTGTCCTAACTTCTTGTTTTGTCTTGTTTTGACATGCCAGAATAGGCTGCTTGAGTGAATAGTTTGATTATTGGTGCCTTTGAAGCTCTAACATCCTGTTACCAGTTAGTTAGATCTTTCACTAGGTTTGCGATTCTTGGAATTCATTTCTTTTCGTGTATGGATTCAGCTCAGGTGTCCAGATAGTAGGTCACCAAGTTTGTGGAGCAAGTTCTCACCTACAGTCTTAGACAAGCAGGTGTGATTGGTGTAGGCACAGGTATTTGGCTGCAGTAAGGTGTCACACACTAAGAAAAGCTGGTGACTGACAATCGCCCCTGCATGTCTGTTAGGAATGCATATTCCTATTCCCTAGAGTGCCTAGGTGGGTGTGTTTTCCAGCCCAACTATAGGCACTCAGTGCTGTTTCCTGTATGCCTGGGAGGCACCACTTATCCTTGGACCCTGTCATTGTAGTGGCTAGATGGTCTGGGTGAAGCCACCAGTTCTCATGCTCCTGATGTGTGTAGGTGAGGACCCCACTTAATAGGCAGAGCAGTGTCAAATGTCACAAACCTGCCTCTGCACCATATAGCTGAAACAGTTGAAGTTAGACTTCAGGTATATACCTTGTTGTACTGTGATACTGAGGGCATAGGCTGTTGAAAAGGACCCACATAGGTCTATGCAGGAATGAAAGGCATTGAAAGTCTGCGGACTGCTTATGCCTGTGCCTAGGCAAATGAGCTGTTTCTCCCCTGAGTTCCCAGCTTAGGGGACTCAGCAGATTATTTTTCCCCCGTTTGTTAATTTGTTCCTTCTCTAAGGCTGGGAGGATGACTCAGGGCATGTGACAGTTCCTTCTTCCATCCCAGGGGAAGCATCTACCACTGAAGACAGCTTTGTATCTGTGCAGAACAGGGAGGGGTCAGTCAAGAGATATTTTTTTTCCAAAGGGCTGTTTTTTGGTCCACATTGTACATTGGGGGCAAGTTCTTATCATTTTCTGGGAGCAGTGGTTTTTGCTGATTCTGTCACATGAGTGGACTCTCCACCACTAGGTCTCTGCCGACTTGGAAAACATGTCCCAAATGCCACTCCTTGCCTCACTGCACTCAGGCCATCAGATCTGGCTTGTAGGCTGCTGGTTCCCACCAGATCAGGTCTGGTATCTCCTTGCTGCTTCTGTGCTGTTTCTCCGTCACCATGCCTCTCAGTCTGATTCCTCAACTTTGCCTTTGAAATTCAGGGTCCCTAGATTGTCATAGATAATTGATTCAATTTTTTCAGGCCTTTGCTGTAAGAGTGACCACAGGATTCATCTGACTACTCCAGCATCTCGGCCCCCACCTCTCTCCAAAGTTCTTGACATAGACAAGTGGGAACCTCCAGTGCGTCATCAATTTGTTGAAACACCTGCACTGGTATTCTGACACTTCCTGGAAGCTTGTTTCTTCACAAATGTGTAGCTTCAACTTCTTCATTGAATATCTTTAGTTTCTTGATTATATACCAACCCCCAAAATGGTTGAATATTGGCCAGTTCTTTTTGGTACAGTGACTGTATGTTCCCTCCATCTTCTTTTGGTTCTTCCTGCATCGTTCAATGTTCTGCCTCTGGAATCCTTCAAGATTTGCTAGAAATGGAAATACCATAGGAACTAGCAAATAAGAAGAAAAGATGGAGCAATCAACAATAAGTGGTAAAAATCCTTGCAGAAGTCTACTGCATTGTGAGTGACAGCACCTCCTGGGGGGCTTGATCAAAAGGAGAAAACTGCGGAAGCTAGAAATCCATGTAGAGACTAAAAATGGAAAACTGAGGACATTTCTGCCAAGTCTGGAGAATATGGAGAAACCTGGTATCATGGAGCAAGTGTTTTAAGACAATAAGAAACCTAAACCTTAGAGTTAACAACTAGCTAGTTTCTTTAAGTTAATTTGTAATGAGCCCTATTAGACTTGCTCTGCATTCCACATAAGTTGGGTTATTTAGGCATTGACCCCTCAGACCTTCGTCGTTTGTCTTCTTAGCCAAACACAGTTCTGAGGAAGAAAGGACTTCAAGAGACATTTTGATGAATATCTGAAAGACTTATCGAAACCTCTTGGATTTCCCTGACTTTCTTTGTTCCTCGGACTGTAAGGACTCCGTATTGCTTCACCTTTTGTACAATACACGTTCTCACACTGTTTGTTATCCGATTCACGAATTGTATGATCAAATAATAAATCCCTAGCACTATTTTGAACTTTATTTGCATCCTAAGCAATTCTTTTACATAAAAAAAAAACCACTAATTTGATGATATTTTGAAGAGGACATGCAATGCACTCATTCTTGCTATCACCAAATGATTTAACAAATGAACATTTTAGTTAAATGATCTTGAATTTTCATTTCTAATGTGCTTAATGTTTATAGTTGCCCTCCCACTCCCTCAACGAACTCACAAACTCTTTAATGTCTCTGAAGCTTGAAGAGTGCCAAGGAATTTTGAAAAAAAATAAGTATATGATTGAATAAAACAAATATTGTTTTGAAAAAACACCTAGTCATTTTCTGGGGCTGGGGAAGAAAAGTCTGTACGTGGTTGTATTCCTCTGAAACTGTTTCTTCTCAGCATAGTCTCAACCCCTATCAAATTTCATAACTTTTAAGGAAAGTAATTTAGTTCTATTACATACACGAAATTGAAGGGTGGATTTTTTCATTGTGATTTTTGTCTTTTGATTTAAAATTTCACCACCATAGACAGTGCTTGTTTATGGTTCATTTATTTTCTGATAACTGTATTATCAAAAACCAAACTTAATGCTGACATCATGTTGATTCTAACTCATAGCAACCCTAATGGACAAAGCAGAATTGACCCATACGGTGTCTAAGGCTATTATCTTTTTGCACACGGACTACTTCTGTGGAATGGCTGGCAAGTTTGACATGCCAACTTTTCAGTTAGCATCCAGAAAACTGTAGTAAGAAATCATTTTTTCTTATTTTAAACCTCATCAATGTCCACATTATTTATCCTGTTTTCTTTTATCTCTTTAAAGTTATTCACTCTGTTGTGAGGAATTCTCTCTTCAAAAGTTTCCCTGGGGCTCCACTGGCAAACCTCAGGCCTCAAAGTGTATGGTATGCTGAGGCCTGATCCTAAAACCCTTCCTTCTCTGAGGCTAATTGTCAAAAAGGATATGGAAATCTCAGATAATTTATATATATTTAAATTAACATAGGTATTTTGGAAGACAAAAGAAACTTTAATAGCTCAGGTTATTTTCAGAAACCAATTTCTTTTCTTTTTTCTTTATTATGCTTTTGGTGTGATGGTTAAGGTTTGTGTCAGCTTGGCTGTGTCATGATTCTCAGTGGTTTAGGAGTTCTGTAAGTATACAGTTCGGTAGTTTTGTAATGACATATTTTGAGGGTTATATAAGGATGTATTTATCCTCCATGATGTCATCTGATGTGATTAGGAAATCAGTTGTAAGGAGAGTTTCTTTGGGTGATGTGGCATGCATCCAATGTATGTATGGACATTCTGGCAAAGCTCACATTGTAGCTCTGGATTCTGCATACAGCTCATTATCCTCTGATGCCCAGTTCTTGGGATTTAAGCCAGCAGCCTACTTACTACATTGCCTGCAGATCTTGGATTTGTCATCTTCCACAGTGCATAAACCACCAGACTGTTGTCTGACCTGCTAACCCTGGACTCATTGACCCCTGCAGCTATGAGAGTCAGGAGAAGCCTATAGCCTGAATGTTCAAATACTGCCAGCTTCTAAAATTGCATGAGCCATTTAAAATAAATAGATAAATATAATAAACATCAAAAACTAATAGACGCATAATAGTTTTCAGTGCTGACAGGTCTTAAAGGTGCTGATGGCTCTAACCCCAATAGTAAAAAGTATGCTGCTAATCCATGGAGTAAGGTGGCCATATTAACAGTCAAAATATTACCAATAGATCAAGTGATATTAGAAGTGAGGCTATGGGTGATTGCATGTTTGATGCTCTTCTGCAGTTTGTCAGAATGAGGAGTATAGGCAAGCTAGGTGACTGGTCTTACTTTAAAAAGGCAAAGTGCTGAAAAAAGAGACAAGATCAGGGCTTCAGAATCACAGCTCAAGCGCCATATAAAAAATCTGAAAGTTGCCGTGTGTGCCCTAAAGGAAAGTCATAGTTCTTATAGCAACAGTGTTGATACGCTGGAAAACCAAACCCAGGGTCATATTGTAAAAGTGACTGATTTACAAGGCCAGCTGAATTCCCAGCCTTCAATGGTGTCTAAAGTGAGGACAATGATTCCGAAGAAATAGTGCCCTGCAACTTGGAATGGGGACGTATGGGCAGATAATCAGGAAGTTGTAGACATGGAACCCCTAAATTCCATTGAATCGCTTCTGCCTACAAAGCCAACCCTGTCACTCCCATCTAAAGACATTACTCAATTTTTGTCTGCTAAACCACCTACCCCAGTAAAATCGTTAGCCCCTAAACCCCTATCTGATTATATTAACCCGGCTGTGTCTGAAAAGCCTTTGTCTGAGGTATCAACTGGGGCAGCATCTGAGACATGGCCTGGGACATTGCCTGAGGTACATGCCTTGCATGACATTGATGAATGTTCCCAAGACTCACACTAGCCACCCATTTTTATTTCTAGACCTATAGCTAGGCTTATGTCCCTGTCAGCCTCAAAGGTGAGGTATAAAATGTGACCCAGGAGGAGGTACGCCACACTCCAAAAGAACTGTTTGGTTTTTCTAATATGTACAAGCAGAAACTTGGAGAGTAAGTGTGAGAATGGCTACCAAGGTTTGGGATAAGGTACAAGGAACATAAAGTTGGATCAGTCTGAGTTTATTGATATGGACCCTCTAAGCGCAGATTCTTCATTCAATGTTTCAGCTCAGAAGTTAGGAAAGGATCTAATAGTTTATTTAATCAGTTTCTGAAGCATGGATTATGGGGTGACCTACAATAAATCAAGCTGAAGTATCAGACCCGCCTTAGTATCCTAGAGAAGAGGGTATCCAAAAGTTTAGGGAAATAGGCAAATTAGAATAGACTTATCAGATTTATCAATGGATTCATCCAGAGACAAACATGGAGTGCCCAGAGAACGCACCTTTTATCACGAATGTGAGAAAAAATTTTGTCACAAGATGCCAGGATCCATGAAGACTGCTGTGATTCCTGTTTTATGTCAGTAAGATTTGACATGGGAATTGCCCTAACTGAATTAAGACTCCTAAATAGTATGGAGCTGATTGGACCCCGTGGTGGTAGCAGCCGAAAGGTGGGTATGGTTTTCGTAATGGACAGCAGAGTGAAAGTAGTCATCAGAATAATCTGACTCCTATGGAGTATGGTGTTGGCTAGTCATGGTGACCTTAAGAGTGAAAAACATAGGAAATTACTAAATATTTACTTGATCTGTGCAAGCAGATGAATTCTAAGTCAAGGTAACAGCAATCTAACTCAAATATCCAGAATAGAGAGTCACAGCTCCTCAATTCATTCCCAGATTGAGCGAGTTTAAAGGCTCACAATCCCTTGAATGAAGGGAGGTGAGATCCCCTCGAGGAAGGACTCCAGTACATTGACAAAAATGTATGCTGAAATTCTTCCAGCCTTCCCCAAAGGGATCTGTGGCCTTTGAGGGAGTGACTTTTTGTTGGAGAAAAGAAAGTAACGAGGCTTTTCAGGGATTCATGGATACTGACACTAACTCCAGGAGACCCAAAACATCAGTGTGGCTCACCAGTCAGAGTGCGGGTGTATGGAGGTCAGGTTATTAATGGAATCTTAGCTCATGTCTATCTCACAGTAGTTCCAGTGGTTCCCTGAACTCATCCTGTAGTGATTTTCCCAGTTCCAGAATGCATAATTGGAAGAGATACACCCAACAACTGGCAGCACCTCCACACTGGATCCTGACAAGTGGAGCGGGGCTATTACGGTAGGAGAAGCCAAGTGGAAACCATTAGAACTGGCCCTACGTAGGAAAATAGTAAATTGAAAGCAATACTGCATTCCTGGAGGGGTTGTGAAGATTACAGCCACTATCTGATATTAAGAAATAGTTTTTGGCTTATTATTCATCCTTAGCTCATTCATGGGCCACCAAGTCACCATGTGGCCTGAGCTGCACATCAAGAACTGGGTGTTGCCTGACACAGAGAGCTTTAAAGTTGTACATGCACAGCAGTACTCCATCACTAAATGGAAATGGTATATACAAGGTCAGGTCAGAGCACGACCAGAAGGCACAAGTGGCATGAGGAAGTGACCCATATGCCCATGGTGTCCACTCCTGGCTATAACCTTACATTTCCCAGTCTACACTTATGGCCTCACGGGGAGTTCCTTATGTTCAGTTGACTAAGGAAGAGAACACTTGTGCCTAGTTACAGATGATTCTGTGTAGGCACCACTAGAAAGTAGACAGCAGCAGAACTACAGTCCCCTTCTGGGACCTCCCTGAAGGGCAGTGGTGCAGGGGAATCCTCCAAATGGACAGAACTTTGAGCAGTTCACCTGGTTGTTCACTTTGCTTGGAAGGAGAAATGGCCAGTTGTGTGACTGTATACTGATTTGTGGAAGATTTTTTGGCTGGATGGTCAGGGACTTTGAAGGAACATGATTGGATGACTGGAGACAAGAAAGTATGGGGAACAGGTTTGTGGATAGAGCTCTATGAGTGGACCAAAGAAGTAACGACATTCATGTCCCATGTGAATTCCCACCCAAGGGTGACCTCAGCAGAGGATGATTTTAACAGCCAGTTGGGTAGGATGACGCGTTCTTTGGAAACAAGTCGTCCTCTTTCCCGAGCCACTCCCATCCTTGCTCAATTAGCTCATGAATAAAGTGGCCACGGTGGCAGAGGTGGAGGTGTGGATTTTCACTCACCAAGGATGACTTAGATACTGCCACTGCTGAGTGTCCAGTCTACCAGCAACAGACACCAACACCAATTCCCTGATATGGCACCATCTCTTGAGGTGATTAGCCAGAAACCTGATGACAAGTGTTTACATTGGAGTACTTCCATCATGGAAAGGGTAGCATTTTATTCCTACCAGAATAGACACATATCTGATATGGGTTTGCTTTCCCTGCATGCAATGCTTCTGCCAAAACTACCACCCATAGACTTACAGGATGCCTTATCCACTCTCATGGTATCCCACACAGCATTACCTTGGATCAAAGGACTCACTTCAAGTGAATGAAGTTGGTCAGTGGGCCCATGCTCATGGAATTCACTGGTCTTACCATGTCCCCCATCACTGTGAAGCAGCCGCTCTGATAGAATGGTCGGACAGCCTCCTGAAGACACAATTACGGGGCAAGCTGGGTGTCGATACCTTGTAGGGTTGGGGGAATGTTCTCTAGGAGGCTATATATACTTTAAACCAACCCCCAATATATGGTGCTTTTTCCTCCATAGCTCCAATTCATGGGTCCAGGATCAAGGGGTAGGAATGGGAGTGGCATCACTCATTATTACCCCTTGTCTTGGATTGAATTGTGTCCCCTGAAAATATCTGTCAACTTGGCTGGGCCACAAGTCCCAGTATTGTGTGACTGTTTGCCATTTTATGTTATTTTCCTATGTGTTGTAAATCCTGTCACTATGATGAAATGAGATGGATTAATGACAGTTATATTGATGAGATCTACAACATCAGATAGTGTCTTAAGCCAATTTCTTTGATGTATAAAAGAGAGAAGCGAGCAGAGAGACAAGGGGACCTCATACCACCAAGAAAGCACCACCAGGAGCAGAGTATGTCCTTTGGAACTGAGTTTCCTGTGCTGGGATGCTCCCAGAACAAGTGAAGATTGATGACAAGGACCTTCTTCCAGAGCAGACAGAGAGAGAAAACCTTCCCCTGGAGCTGACACCCTGAATTTGGACTTCTAGCCAACTAGACTGTGAGAAAATAAATATCTGTTTCCTAAAGCCATCCAATTGTGCTATTTCTGTCACAGCAGCACTAGATGACTAAGACGCCCCTAGTGACTCACTAGCAAAATTTTCACTTCCTGTTTCCACTACCTTGTGCTCTGGTGGTCTAGAGCACATAGTTCCAAAGGGAGGAATATTCCCACCTGGAGACACATCATTGAAATGGAAGCTAAAAATGCTACCTGCTATGCAGGAACAGCTTAACATTAGGAAAAAACCTGATGTAATCCATCACAGAAATAAAACAAAAGGCAAGAACCACATGATCTTATCAATTGGGGCACAAAAGGTATTTTAAAAAGTCCAACACCCATTCACAATAAAAATTCTCAGCAAAATAGGAATAGAAGGAAAATTCCTCAACATAATAAAGGGCATTTACGCAAAGCCAGCAGCCAACATCATCCTAAATGGAGAGAGTCTGAAAGCATTCCCCTTGAGAATGGGAACCAGACAAGGACATCCTTTAATACCACTCTTATTCAACATTGTGCTGGAGGTCCTACCAGAGAAATTAGCCTAGATAAAGAAATAAACAGCATCCAGATTGGTAAGGCAGAAGTCAAAGTATCTCTGTTTGCAGATGACATGACCTTATACTCAGAAAACCATAAGGGATCCTCGAGAAAACTACTAAAACTAGTAGAAGAGTTCAGCCATGTATCAGGATAAAAGTTAAATGTACAAAATCGGTTGGATTCCTCTACACAAACAAAGAGAACATTGAAGAAGAAACCACCAAATCAAAACCATTTAGAGTAGCCTCCAAGAAGATAAAACTCTTAGGAATAAATGTTATCACAGAAATAGAAGGCAGACAAAGAAAACTAGAAGAAATTACTGCAAGAAACATAGGTGGAAAAACACACCTTGTTCATGGATAGGAAGACTCAACACTGTAAAAATGTCTATTGTACAAAAAACGATCAATAGATACAAGGCAATTACAATCCAAATTCCAAAGGCATTTTTTAATGAGATGGAGAAACAAATCGCCAGCTTCATATGGAAGAGAAAGAGGCCCCAAATAAGTAAAGTATTACTGAAAAAGAGCAGAGTCGGAGGCCTCACAGTACCTGATTTTAGAACATATTATACTACCACAGTAGTCAATACACTTGATCCACATTTGAGCAACTGATATATCACAAAGGCTCACAATCAGTTAAGCGGGGGAAGAGACAGTCTCTTTAACAAATGGTGCTGGCATAACTGCATATCCATCTGCAAAAAAATGAAACAAGAGCCAGACCTTACACTATGCACAAAAACTAACTCAAAATGGATCAATCACCCAAATATAAATGCTAAAATGATGAAGATCATGGAAGAAAAAAATAGGGACAATGCTAGGAGCCTTCATACATGGCAGGAACAGTATACAAGACATTACTAACAATGCACAAACACCAGAAGAGAAACTAGATAACTGGGAGCTCCTAAAAATCAAACACCTATACTCATCAAAAGATTTTGCCAAAAGAGTGAAAAGATTATCTACAGACTGGGAAAAAATTTTTAGCTATGACATTTCCTGTTAACATCTGATCTCAAAAATTTACATAATACTGTAAAAGCTCAACAACAAAAAGGTAAATAACTCAATTAACAATTGGGCAAATGATACGAACAGGAACTTCACCAAAGAAGACATTCAAGCAGCTAACAGATCATGATCATTGGCCATTAAAAATTAGAGAAATATAAATGAAAACTACAATGAGATACCACCTCACTCCAACATGCCTGGTATTAATCCCCCCCCGAAAAAAAAAAAAAAAAAACAAAGGAGAGCTTGTGGAGAGACTGGAACACTTGTACGCTGCTGGTGGGAATGTAAAATGCTATAACTGCTTCGTAAAAAGGTTTGGTGGGAACGAAAAATGGTATAATTATTTTGGAAATAGATTTGGTGCTTCCTTAAAAAGGTAGAAATAGAAATACCATATGTTCCAGCAATCCCACTTCTGGGAATATATGCCAGAGGAATAAGAGCCTTTACACCAACAGATATATGCACACCCATGTTAATTGCAGCAGTGTTTACAATAGCAAAAAGTTGGAAATAACCAAGATGCCCAAAAACAGATGAATGGATAAATAAATTATGGTATATTCACACAATGGAATAGTATGCATTGATGAAGTACAATGATGAATCCATGAAACATTTCACAACATGGAGTAATCTGGAAGGCATTATTCTGAGTGAAATTAGTTGCAAAAAGACAAATATTGTATGAGACCACTATTATATGATCTCAAGAAATAGTTTAAACACAGAATAAAATATGCTTTGAAGGTTACAAGGTGGGGAGGACAGAGAAAGAGGTGTATTCACTAATTCTATAGTAGACAAGAACTCTTTCAGGTGAAGTGAAAGAAAACACAATACAGGAGAGGTAAGCACAACTTGACTAAAACGAAAGCAAAGAAGTGTTCTGAATAAACCGAATTCTTCCAATGCCAGAGTAGCAGGGATGAGCATCTGGGGACCATGGTTTCAGGGGGCTTCTAGGTCAATTGGCATAATAAAATCTATTAAGGAATCATTCTGCATCCCACTTTGGTGAGTGGCGTCTGGGGTCTTAAACGCTACCAAGCTGCTGCCTAAGATGCATCAATTGGTCTCAAACCACCTGGAGCAAAGGAGAATGAAGAACACCAAAGACACAAGGTAATTATCAGCCCAAGAGACAGAAAGGGCCACACAAGTCAGAGACTCCATCATCCTGAGACCAGAAGAACTAGACGGTGCCTGGCTACAATTGATGACTGCCCTGACAGGAAACACAACAGAGAATCCCTGATGGAGCAGAACAGTGGGTTGCAGGCCTCAGATTCTCATAAAAAAGACCATACTTAATGGTCTGATTGAGACCAGAAGGACCCCAGAGGCCATGGTCCCCAGACCTGTTAGCCCAAGTCTGGAACAATTCCCAAAGACAACTCTTAAGACAGGGATTGGACTGGACTATAACATGGAAGATGAGGTGTGAGCTTCATGGCTCAAGTAGACACATGAAACTGTGTGGGCAGCTTCTGTGTGGCGGGAAGATGAGATGGCATAGGAGGACAGAAGCTGGCTGAATAGACACAGGGAATACAGGGTGGAAGTAAGAAGTGTGCTGTCTCATTAGGGTGAGAGCAGCTAGGAGTACAAAGCCAGATGCATATAAATTTTGTATGAGAGACTGACTTGATTTGTAAATTTTCACAATGAAAAAAAAAAATGCCACCTGCCACTTTGGGGTCCTTATGCCTCTAGATCAACAGGCAAAGAAGGGAATTACCATACTGGCTGATGTGATTTATCCTTGTTACCAAGAGGAAATAGGATTGATATTACATAAAGGAGGTGAAAATGAGTATGTCTGGAATGCAGGACATCCCTTAGGGTGTCTTTTAGTACTATCATGCCCCATGATTAAAGTCAATGAAAAACTACAGCAACACAATTCTGACATGACTACTCATGACCAGGACCCTTCAGGAATGAAAGTTTGGGTCACCCACCAGGCAAAGAAACACGACTAGGTGAGGTGCTTGCTGAGGCCAAAAGGAATATGGAATGGGTTGTGGAAGAAGGTAGTCCTAAATACCAGTTATGACCATGTGACCAGTTGCAGACAGCAGACTGTCATGAGGATATGTGCTTTGCATGTGTTCATCAATTTTTTTTTCACTTATAAAATATAAGATGTAAATAGTGCTAGTGCATTTTTGGTTGTATCTGTATTCACTGTATGATGTTAGGTGCAACTGTATCTTTATGATTGTGTTTATTCAGTGATTATGTAAGGCTTAAGGAGATGTGTACAGGTGCCAAGTTGATAAAGGGTGGATGGTGATGGTTAAGGTTGTGTGTCAACTTGACCGGACCGTGATTATCAGTGGTTTGGCAGTTACATTTTGGCTGTCATATAATGTCGTGAGTGTTTCCATGATGAGATCTGATATACATAATCACCTCCGTGGTGGCATCTGCTGTGAGTAGCCAATCAGTTGAAAGGGAATTTCCTCGGGCATGTGGCCTGCATCCAGCCGGCAAAGCTCATTGGCTTTTGCTCCCTCTGGATCCTGCCGCTGGCTTCTTGGGCAAGGAGCTTACCTGCAGCCTTGTCTGCTCGTCTTGAGATTCATTGTTCTTCACAACCTGTGAGAAACAGTCTTGCTGTCCATCTTGCCAATCCTGGTTTCACCAGCCCCTGTGGCTACATGAATCAGAAGCCACTATCCTGATCAGTGGACTTGGGATGATCCAGCCTCTACAAGGATGTAATCATTTCCTTGATGTAAATCTCTCTACATATATTTATATGCTTTTCTGGTTTTGCTTTTCTAGAGAACCCAGCCTAAGACATAAAAAAAAAAAAAAAAAGACATAGGCTTTATCAATTCCGAGACTTTAGCCAGTACTGCTTAAATGTAAGGGAGGCCCAGTTTCCTTGAGGAAGGACTCCCCTCCGTGGCCAAAAAATATAATTCTAATTTTCCTTCCAGCTTTCCAAAGAAATAAACAATGACTTTTTTGTTTGTTTCTTACAATGGTGACTGCTCTTGAGGTAAAGGAAATAATCAGACTTTTCTGGAATTACTGGATACCGACCCTAAACTGACACTAATCCCAGAAGATCTAAACATTACTGTGGGCCAACACACAGAGTAGCACACTATGTAGATAAGATTATAATGAAATCTTAGTTCAGGGTCCAAGAACCCATCCTGTAGTGATTTTCCATGTTTCATGATTCATAATTGGAATAGATATACTCAACCACTAGCGGAACCCTCACAATGGATCCTTGACAAGTGGAGTAAGGGTTATTATGTTAGGAAAAACAATGTGGAAGTCATGAGAACTACTTCTACTTGGAAAATAGTAAAATGAAAGCAATGTTCCATTCCTGCATGAACTGAGAAAATTACTGCCTCTGTCAAGGACTTAAAGGGTGCAGGGCTGTAGATTCCCACCACATCCCTATAAAATACACCTATTAAGACTATGCAAAAAGAGATGAATTTTGGAGAATGACAGTGGGTTAACTTAAACTTATTCAAGTGGTGACTGAAATTGCAGGTGCTATTCCAGATGTGCTTTCATTGCTTGAACAAATTCATACATTTCCTGATGCCTGGTATGCAGCTATTGATTTGGCTAATACATTTTTCCCCCTTAAGAAGAGACACCAGAAGCAGTTTGCCTTCCATTGGTAGGGCCAGCAATACACCTTCCCTGTCCTACCTCAGCCCTATAGCAACTCTCCAGCCCCACGTCATAAATTAGTCTGCAGGGATCTTGACTGCCTTCCCATTGCACGATATGTCATACTGGTCCATTACATTGATGACATTTTTCTGACTGGGCCCAGTAAGGAAGAAGTGTCAATGGCTACGGACTTATTGGTGAAACATCTGCTTCGTAGAGGCTGGGAAATTTGTTCCACAAAAGTTCAGACCCTTTCCACCTCAGTGAAATTCCTAGGAGTCCTCGGTTGTGGGACATGTTGAGATATTCCTTCAGAAGTGAAGGATAAGTTGTCAAACCTGGTCCCTCATACAATTAAAAGAAAGGACAACACATAGTGGGCCTTTTTGGATTTTTTCAGGAAATATATATCTAATTTGGGTGTGTTACTCTGGCCTATTTATCAAGAGACTCTAAAACCTCCTAGTTTTGAGTAGGGCCACACAAAGAGAATTTTCTGCAAAAGGTTCAGGATGCGATGCAAGCGGCTCAGCGACTTGGGTCATATGATCTGGATGATCTAATGGTACTTGAAGTGTCAGTGGCAGATAGAAAGGTTGTTTGGAATCTTTGGCCAGCCCATATTAGAGAATTAGAGCACAGTCCCTTAGGATTTTGAAGCAAAGCACAGACATCCTCTGCAGATAAACACTTTTCATTTAAGGACAGGTTTTAGCTCATGTCCTTATGGGAGTTTGTTATGGTCACTTGATTAAGTTAGGGAAAACTCGTGCCTGGTTTACAGATGTTTCTGCCCAATATGCACATGGCTAGAGCACTACAACCCCTTTCTGGGACCTCCCTGAAGAACAGTGTGAGGGAAAATCCTCCAAAGGACAGGGCTTTGAGCAGTGCACTTTGCTCGGAAGGAGAAACGGCAAGATGTGCGATAGAATACTTCTTCAAGGGCTGTGGCCGATACTTCGGCTGGATGATCACGGACTTAGAAGGAACTTGATTGGAAAACTGGTGACAAGGATGTATGGGGAAGGGATATGTGGACAGACCCCCCTGGCGGGCCAAAGAAGTGATGCTATTTGTGTCTTATGGGAATGCTCATCAAAGGCTGACATCAGCAGAGAAGTATTTTAACAACCAATTAGATCTGATGATGTGTTCTGTGGAAACCAGTCATTCTCTTTACCAGCCACTCTCTTCATTGCACAATGGTCTCAAGAACAAAAAGGCCATGGTAGCAGGGATGGGAGTTATGCATGAGCTCAGCAAAATGGAGTCCAACTCACCGATGCTAACTTAGCTACAGTCACTGCAGGGACCAACACTGAGCTCCTGACATGACACCATTCCTGGAGGTGATCAGCCAGCAACCTGGTGGCAGGTTGTTTACGTTGGACAGCTTCCATCATGCCAAGGCAGCATTTCATTCTTACGGGGTTAGACACTCTGGATACCTGTCTGCCTTCCCTGCACACAATGCTTCTGCCAAGACTACCATCCATGAACCCACAGAATGCTTTATGCACAGTCACGTTATCACAAACAGCATTTCCTCTGATCAAAGGACTCACTTCACCTAAAGTGAAGTGCAGCAATGAGCACATGCCATGGAATTAACTGGTTTTACCATGTTCCCTTTCATCCTGAAGCAACCTGCTTGATAGAACAGTGGAATGGCTTTCTAAAGACACAATTACAGTGTCAGCTATGCAGCAACACTTTGCAGAGTTGGGCAATGTTCCCTAGGAGGCTGTATATGCTCTAAACCAGCACCCAATATGTGATGTTATTTCCCCCATTGTGAGGACTCATGGTTCCAGGAATCAAGGCGTGGAAACTGGAGTGGTACCAGTCACTATTATCCCCAGTTTTCCACTCACAATGTTTTGCTTCCTGTCTCTGTGACCCTATGCTCTGCAGGTCTAAAGGTCTTAGTTCCAAAGGGAAGAATATTCCCACCTGGCATTCATGATTCAGTGGAACTGGAAGTTAAGAATGCCCTCGGAACAGTTTTAGACCCTCATGCCTGTGGACAAAAAGGCTAAGTACTTACAGTGTTAGGTGGGGTAATTCATCCTGACAACCAAGGAGAAATCAGATTGCTCTTGCCTAATGAGGTAAAGAAGATTATGTCTGAAATACAGAAGATCCCTTAGGGTATCTCTTAGTACTATCATGCCCTGTGATTAAGGTCCATGGGAAGCTACAGCAATCCAATATCTACATGATTACTAATGGCGCAGGGGCTTCAGGAATGAAAGTTTGGGTCACTCGACCAGGCAAAAAACCATAAACAGCTATGGAGCTTGCAGACATTACAGGAAATACAAAACTGATGGTAGATGAAGGTAGTTTTAAACACCAGTTTTGACCACGTAACCAGCTACAGAAATGAGAACTGTAATTTTTTTATGAATATGTCTTCCTCATATGTGTGCATCAGTTTTTTTGTCTTCACTTATAAAATATAAGATGTAAACTAGGCTAGTGTGTCTCTGGTTATACACATGTTAGTTGTATCATGTTAGGCACAACTATGACATTGTCATTGACTTTATTTAGAGGTTTATTAGAGCTGTATATGGTTTTAGGTGATGTGTACAGGTACCAAGTTGACAGCTGATGAACTTTGATGGTTACAGTTGTGTGTCAACTTCGCTGGGCTGTGATTCTCAGTCGTTTGGCAGTTTGGTATTATGTAATGATGTAATTTGACAGTTATGTATTGATGTAGTTATCCTCCATGTTTTTTTTATTAACTTTTATTGAGCTTCAAGTGAACATTTACAAATCAAGTCAGTCTGTCACATATAAGTTTATATACATCTTACTCCATACTCCCACTTGCTCTCCCCCTAATGGGTCAGCCCTTCCAGTCTCTCCTTTCGTGACAATTTTGCCAGCTTCCAACTCTCTCTATCCTCCCATTCCCCCTCCAGACAGGAGATGCCTACACAGTCTCAAGTGTCCACCTGATATAATTAGCTCACTCTTCATCAGCATCTCTCACCTACCCACTGTCCAGTCCCTTTCATGTCTGATGAGTTGTCTTCGGGGATGGTTCCTGTCCTGTGCCAACAGAAGGTCTGGGGACCATGGCCGCCGGGATTCCTCTAGTCTCAGTCAGACCATTAAGTATGGTCTTTTTGTGAGAATTTGGGGTCTGCATCCCACTGATCTCCTGCTCCCTCAGGGGTTCTCTGTTGTGCTCCCTCTCAGGGCAGTCATCGATTGTGGCCGGGCACCAACTAGTTCTTCTGGTCTCAGGATGATGTAGGTCTCTGGTTCATGTGGCCCTTTCTGTCTCTTGGGCTCTTAGTTGTCGTGTGACCTTGGTGTTCTTCATTCTCCTTTGCTCCAGGTGGGTTGAGACCAATTGATGCATCTTAGGTGGCCGCTTGTTAGCATTTAAGACCCCAGATGCCCCATTTCAAAGTGGGATGCAGAATGTTTTCATAATAGAATTATTTTGCCAACTGACTTAGAAGTCCCCTCAAACCATGGTTCCCAAACCCCTGCCCTTGCTCCGCTTACCTTTGAAGCATTCAGTTTATCCCGGAAACTTCTTTGCTTTTGGTCCAGTCCAACTGAGCTGACCTTCCATGTATTGAGTGTTGTCCTTCCCTTCACCTAAAGCAGTTCTTATCTACTAATTAATCAGTAAAAAACCCTCTCCCTCCCTCCCTCCCTCCCCTCCTCGTAACCACAAAAGTATGTGTTCTTCTCAGTTTATACTATTTCTCAAGATCTTATAATAGTGGTCTTATACAATATTTGTCCTTTTGCCTCTGACTGATTTCGCTCAGCATAATGCCTTCCAGGTTCCTCCATGTTATGAAATGTTTCACAGGTTCGTCACTATTCTTTATCGATGCATAGTATTCCATTGTGTGAATATACCAGAATTTATTTACCCATTCATCCGTTGATGGACACCTTGGTTGCTTCCAGCTTTTTGCTACTGTAAACGGAGCTACAATAAACATGGGTGTGCATATATCTGTTTGTGTGAAGGCTCTTATTTCTCTAGGGTATATTCCGAGGAGTGGGATTTCTGGGTTGGATGGTAGTTCTATTTCTAACTGTTTAAGATAACACCAGATAGATTTCCAAAGTGGTTGTACCATTTTACATTCCCACCAGCAGTGTATAAGAGATCTAATCTCTCCGCAGCCTCTCCAACATTTAGCATTTTGTGTTTTTTGGATTAATACCAGCCTTGTTGGAGTGAGATGGAATCTCATGGTAGTTTTAATTTGCATTTCTCTAATGGCTAATGATCGAGAGCATTTTCTCATGTATCTGTTAGCTGCCTGAATATCTTCTTTAGCAAAGTGTGTGTTCATATCCTTTGCCCACTTCTTGATTGGGTTGTTTGTCTTTTTGTGGTTGAGTTTTGACAGAATCATGTAGATTTTAGAGATCAGGCGCTGGTCGGAGATGTCATAGCTGAAAATTTTTTCCCAGTCTGTAGGTGGTCTTTTTACTCTTTTGGTGAAGTCTTTGGATGAGCATAGGTGTTTGATTTTTAGGAGCTCCCAGTTATCTGGTTTCTCTTCGTCATTTTTGGTAATGTTTTGTATTCTGTTTATGCCTTGTATTAGGGCTCCTAATATTTTTTCTTCCATGATCTTTATCGTTTTAGTCTTTATGTTTAGGTCTTTGATCCACTTGGAGTTAGTTTTTGTGCATGGTGTGAGGTATGGGTCCTGTTTCATTTTTTTGCAAATGGATATCCAGTTATGCCAGCACCATTTGTTAAAAAGACTATCTTTTCCCCAATTAACTGACACTGGACCTTTGTGAAATATCAGCTGCTCATATGTGGATGGATTTATATCTGGGTTTGCAATTCTGTTCCACTGGTCTATGTGCCTGTTTTTGTACCACTACCAGGCTGTTTTGACTACTGTGGCTGTATAATAGGTTCTGAAATCTGGTAGAGTGAGGCCTCCCACTTTCTTCTTCTTTTTCAGTAATGCTTTGCTTATCCGAGGCTTCTTTCCCTTCCATATGAAGTTGGTGATTTGTTTCTCTATCACCTTAAAAAATGACATTGGAATTTGGATAGGAAGTGCATTGTATGTACAGATGGCTTTTGGTAGAATAGACATTTTTACTATGTTAAGTCTTCCTATCCATGAGCAAGGTATGTTTTTCCACTTAAGTATGTCCTTTTTAATTTCTTGTAGTAGAGCTTTGTAGTTTTCTTTGTATAGGTCTTTTACATCCTTGGTAAGATTTATTCCTAAGTATTTTATCTTCTTGGGGGCTACTGTGAATGGTATTGATTTCATGATTTCCTCTTCTATGTTCTTTTTGTTGATGTAGAGGAATCCAAGTGATTTTTGTATGTTTATCTTATAACCTGAGACTCTGCCAAACTCTTCTATTAGTTTCAATAGTTTTCTGGAGGATTCCTTAGGGTTTTCTATGTATAAGATCCTGTCATCTGCAAAGAGCGATAATTTTACTTCCTTCTTGCCAATCCGGATGCCCTTTATTTCTTTGTCTAGCCTAATTGCCCTGGCTAGGACTTCTACCACGATGTTGAATAAGAGCGGTGATAAAGGGCACCCTTGTCTGGTTCCCGTTCTCAAGGGAAATGCTTTCAAGCTTTCTCCATTTAGGGTGATGTTGGCTGTTGGCTTTGCATACATGCCCTTTGTTGTGTTGAGGAATTTTCCTTCAATTCCTATTTTGCTGAGAGTTTTTATCATAAAAGGGTGTTGCACTTTGTCAAATGCCTTTTCTGCATCAATTGATAAGATCATGTGGTTTTTGTCTTTTGTTTTATTTATGTGGTGGATTACATTAATGGCTTTTCGAATATTAAACCAGCCTTGCATAAAAGTATAAATCCCACTTGATCGTGGTGAATTATTTTTTTGATATGTTGTTGAATTCTATTGGCTAGAATTTTGTGGAGGATTTTTGCATCGATGTTCATGAGGGATATAGGTCTGTAATTTTCTTTTTTTTTAATGTCTTTACCTGGTTTTGGGATCAGGGAGATGGTGGCTTCACAGAATGAGTTGGGTAGTATTCCGTCATTTTCTATGCTTTGAAATACCTTTAGTAGTAATGGTGTTAACTCTTCTCTGAAAGTTTGGTAGAACTCTGCAGTGAAGCTGTCCGGGCCAGGGCTTTTTTTGTTGGGAGTTTTTTGATTACCGTTTCAATCTCTTTTTTTGTTATGGGTCTATTTAGTTGCTCTACTTCTAAATGTATTAGTTTAGGTAGGTAGTGTTTTTCCAGGAATTCATCCATTTCTTCTAGGTTTGCATATTTGTTAGAGTACAATTTTTGGTAACAATCTGATATGATTCTTTTAATTTCAGTTGGTCTGTTGTGATGTGGCCCTTCTCGTTTCTTATTCGGGTTATTTGTTTCCTTTCCTGTATTTCTTTAGTCAGTCTAGCCAATGGTTTATCAATTTTGTTAATTTTTTCAAAGAACCAGCTTTTGGCTTTGTTAATTCTTTCAATTGTTTTTCTGTTCTCTAATCCATTTAGTTCAGCTCTAATTTTTATTATTTGTTTTCTCCTGGTGCCTGATGGATTCTTCTGTTGCTCACTTTCTATCTGTTCAAGTTGTAGGAACAGTTCTCTGCTTTTGGCTCTTTCTTCTTTTTGTATGTGTGCATTTATCGATATAAATTGGCCTCTGAGCACTGCTTTTGCTGTGTCCCAGAGGTTTTGATAGGAAGTATTTTCATTCTCGTTGCACTCTATGAATTTCCTTATTCCCTCCTTAATGTCTTGTATAACAGTCTTTTTTGAGGAGGGTATTGTTCAGTTTCCAAGTATTTGATTTGTTTCCCTAGTTTTTCTGTTATTGATTTCCACTTTTATGGCCTTATGGTCTGAGAAGATGCTTTGTAATATTTCGATGTTTTGAATTCTGCAAAGGTTTGTTTTATGACCTAATATGTGATCTATTCTAGAGAATGTTCCATGTGCACTAGAAAAAAAGTATACTTTGCAGCAGTTGGGTGGAGAGTTCTGTATAAGTCAATGAGGTCAAGTTGGTTGATTGTTGTAATTAGGTCTTCCGTGTCTCTATTGAGCTTCTAACTGGATGTCCTGTCCTTCTCCGAAAGTGGTGTGTCAAAATCTCCTGGTATAATTGTGGAGGTGTCTATCTCACTTTTCAGTTCTGTTAAAATTTAATTTATGTATCTTGCAGCCGTGTCATTGGGTTCATAAATATTTAATATGGTTATGTCTTCCTGGTAAATTGTCCCTTTTATCATTATGTAGTGTCCTTCTTTATCCTTTGTGGTGGGTTTAAGTCTAAAGTCTATTTTGTCAGAAATTAATATTGCTACTCCTCTTCTTTTTTGCTTATTGTTTGCTTGATATATTTTTTTCCATCCTTTGAGTTTTAGTTTGTTTGTGTCTCCAAGTCTAAGGTGTGTCTCTTGTAGGCAGCATATAGACGGATCGTTTTTCTTTATCCAGTCCGAGACTCTCTGTCTCTTTATTGGTGCATTTAGTCCATTTACATTCAGCGTAATTATAGATAAATAAGTGTTTAGTGTTGTCATTTTGATGCCTTTTATGTGTGTTGTTGACAATTTCATTTTTCCACATACTTTTTTGTGCTGAGACGTTTTTGTTAGTAAATTGTGAGATCCTCATTTTCGTAGCGTTTGACTTTATGTTTGTTGAGTCGTTACTTTTTTCTTGGCTTTTATCTTGAGTTATAGAGTTGTTATACCTCTTTGTGGTTACCTTAATATTTACCCCTATTTTTCTAAGTAAAAACCTAACTCGTATTGTTCTATGTCACCTTGTATCACTCTCCATATGGCAGTTCTATGCCACCTGTATTTAGTCCCTCTTTTTGATTATTGTGATCTTTTACATATTGACTTCAGTGATTCCCTGTTATCAGCATTTTTTTTAATTAATCTTAATTTTTTTTTGTGATTTCCCTATTTGAGTTGATATCAGGATGTTCTGTTTTGTGACCTTGTGTTGTGCTGGTATCTGATATTATTAGTTTTCTGACCAAACAATATCCTTTAGTATTTCTTGTAGCTTTGGTTTGGTTTTTGCAAATTCTCTAAGCTTGTGTTTATCTGTAAATATCTTAATTTCGCCTTCATATTCCAGAGAGAGTTTTGCTGGATATATGATCCTTGGCTGGCTGTTTTTCTCCTTCAGTGCTCTGTATATGTTGTCCCATTCCCTTCTTGCCTGCATGGTTTCTGCTGAGTAGTCTGAACTTATTCTTATTGATTCTCCCTTGAAGGAGACCTTTCTTTTCTCCCTGGCTGCTTTTAAAATTTTCTTTTTATCTTTGGTTTCGGCAAGTTTGATGATAATATGTCTTGGTGTTTTTCTTTTTGGATCAATCTTAAATGGGGTTCAATGAGCATCTTGGATAGATATCCTTTCGTCTTTCATGATGTCAGGGAAGTTTTCTGTCAGCAGATCTTCAACTATTTTCTCTGTGTTTTCTATCCTCCCTCCCTGTTCTGGGACTCCAGACACACGCAAGTTATCCTTCTTGATAGAGTCCCACATGATTCTTAGGTTTTCTTCATTTTTTTAAATTCTTTTATCTGATTTTTTTTCAGCTATGTTGGTGTTAATTCCCTGGTCCTCCAGATGTCCCAGTCTGCATTCTAATTGCTCGAGTCTGCTCCTCTGACTTCCTATTGCATTGTCTAATTCTGTAATTTTATTGTTAATCTTCTGGATTTCCACATGCTGTCTCTCTATGGATTCTTGCAACTTATTAATTTTTCCACTATGTTCTTGAATAATCGTTTTGAGTTTTTCAACTGTTTTATCAGTGTGTTCCTTGGCTTTTTCTGCAGTTTGCCTTATTTCGTTTCTCATGTCTTGAAGCATTCTGTAAATTAGTTTTTTTATATTCTGTATCTGATAATTCCAGGATTGTATCTTCATTTGGGAAAGATTTTGATTCTTTTGTTTGGGGGGTTGTAGAAGCTGTCATGGTTTGCTTCTTTAAGTGGTTTGATATGGATTGTTGTCTCCGAGCCATCACTGGGAAACTTGTTTTTCCAGAAAATCCGCTAAAAAAAAGTGCAGTCAGATCCCTATCAGAACTGCCTTTGGATTATAACCGCCACCTTGTTCCCTGTAAGGATGGAAGTCCGAGATTTGGATCATATATGCTTGGCTGTAGCTGGTTTTGTGTTTTTAGTCCAATTAGGGAAGGATTTTTGGTCCCTGGGTTTTTTGTGGTTCCTTCTCTCAGGCAGGAAGAATGGGTTAGGAAAAGACCAAAAGAAAAAAAAGGGGGGGGGGAAGCAAAGCCGCCGCGGAGCCGGAGCCATTCTCCCTCTGGCTCAGGAAATGCCAATGTTAATGAAGCTGCCTGGGAAGGGTGGGGGAGGGATCAAAGAGATAGGAGAGTAGCACCTCGGAATATAGCCAGAGTTGCTTGTCTTGCTTGGAATGACTATTTTATCTGAGATTCCCGCCGGGAGTGTCGCCTATGTGTGCTGGCTGTGTGGAGATTGCCCCCGGGGCTCTGGCCCACTGAAGCTGCAGTCAGATCCTCCGCTGCCAGTCCAAAGCCCAGCGTCAAGGTTCCCCTGCTGGGATGCTGCACTCCTGGCTCCAAAATCAGTCACTGCCTCCTGGGGACTTCTCGTCCAGCCAGCTGCGTCACCGTGCTGCCTCCGCGAAACAGCTGGGCCCCCTCCCGGGGTTAGTTCAGAGGAGTAGAGCTGCGCCGGTGCTTGCGCCATGACTGAGCCCAGTCAAAAGCCCGGCGCCAAGGTTCCCTGGCTGGGACGCTGCTCTTGGCTCCAAAATCAGTCGCTGTCTCCCGGGGACTTCTCGTCCTGCCAGCTGCGTCGCCGTGCCACTCCTGAGGACCGGCTGGGCCCCCTCCGAGGTTAGTTCAGAGGAGTAGAGCTGCTCCCCATGCTTGCGCAGTGACAGCGCCCTATCAAAAGCCCGGTGCTAAGGTTCCCCGGCTGGGACACTGCACTCCTGGCTCCAAAACCAGTCACTGCCTCCCGGGGACTTCTCCCACCAGCCGCTCCCCACGCCACCCGCGGACCGGCTGGGCCCCCTCCCAGGTTCAGTTCAGGGGGGTAGGGCTGCGCCCCTTGTTTGCGCCGTCACAAGATTTATGAGTCTAGTTCCCCTGGGCCCAGAAGCCCGGCGCCAAGGTTACCTGACTGGGACGCTGGCTCCAGGCTCCGAAAACAGTCGCTGCTTCCCCGTATTTGTTTGTTTTCCGTCTCTAAATCTGTGTTTGTTGTTCAGGGTTCATAGATTGTTATGTATATGATTGATTCACTTGTTTTTCCGAGTCTGTGTTGCAAGAGGGATCCGAGGTAGCGTCTACGTAGTCCGCCATCTTGGCCCCGCCTCTCCATGATTTTTTTGATGTGATCAGTCAATCAGTTGTAAGTGGAACTTCCTTGGGGGTGTGGCCTGAATCCAGTATGTATATAGACACTCTGCGAAAGTTCACATTGGTATCCTGCATCTGGTTCATCATCATCTGTCCTACTGACGTAGTGGCCTACAATATTGCCTGCAAAACTTTGGAATCATCTGCCCTCACAGTCAGTGAGTCAGTGTCCCACTCTCTGACCTGCCAATTTTGGGTTCATCAGCCCCTGGAGGTATGTTATGCCTGACCCACTGACTTGGGACTTGCCAGTTCTACAGTTGCATGAGCCATCTCCTTAGATAAATCTCCCTTATGTGTATGTACTCTTCACTGGTTCTGCTTGTCTAGAGAACCCAACCTAAGACACTTGGTGAACACTTTTGCCTTCTCTTCATAACCTTCTTTTAATCATTTTTAACCTGCCATAGCCACCCAAATTTCCTTCTCAGTGTTTCTCTTTCTAATTCTGGACCAACTAGTTTCTTTCATTTCAGTGCAAAATTACTATCTTTTCACTTAAACATACTCCATAATCTTAAACTATTCTAAGGTACTTGGAAATTCCTTTGAAATTGACATAAAGTTTTGTAAGAAGTTCACTTTCATTAATTCCTGGGAATACTTGAACTGTTAAATATATAGAAGCACTTATTTATCATTAAATCAAACAAAATAAATCTCTTTAACAGAATATTATAATCTAACAATACCATCCATAGGTAAGAAAATATTCCATTTTCATAACTCTATCTTCTGTGTCCTTTAAATAGTTCTTTATAGAAGTAAATTTAGAATAAATTGTATTATTTCGAGGCTTTGTTACATTGGTCAAAATAAACTACCCATAGTTTTCCTTTTTTGGTGCACTTTTCAAATGAGCCAACTTGTACCAACGTTTCTCAGGGTAGCTACTGAAGCCCAGATCATAAAACAGGCATATGAAGCACTTTTTTATAGAGCAGAGTTAAAGTAAGCTCATGATGCTGTTCAGAAAAACAAAAATTAAAAATCCCGAACTAAATGTTCTTTCTAAGTCAAAACCACAGTACTCAAGTTCAAAACTCATTCACTTTTTTTTTTTAGATGACCCACTACAAAAGTTGTCTAAGTGGACATGATTTTGGGGGAAAAACACAGATTTGCTAGTGTATCAAGCCAACTTAAACATCAGGCTCACAAGGTCTAAACCAAACACATTGTAGTTAAATTGATTTTTATTCATAGGGACCTCACAGAACAGAGGAGAATTGTGTCAAAGGGTTTGCCAAGGCTGTAAATCTTTACAGAAGCAGACTGCCACATCTTTCTCTCGTGGAGCAGCTTTTGGGTTTAAGCCATCAAAATTTCAGTTAGCAGCTGAGGGTTTAATCACTGTGCCATGAGGGCAGTTTTCAGGGGCAAATTTATAGTTATAAATGTCTACAATAACAAAAGAAGAAAAGACCCTAACTTTAAATCTTGAGGAACTAGAAAAATAACAATTCATCATCAATAGTAGTGTAAGGAAGGAAATAAAATATACTAGAGCACACATATAAATGAAACAGAAAAAAAAGCAATCGAGAGAATCAATAAAACCAAGAATTAACTCTTTGAAAAGAGCAACAAAATGGATAAGTCGTAGCTAAACTGGCGAAAAAAAGAGGGAGATGTTCGTAACTAAAATCAGAAATTAAACTGATAATGCAAAACCCATTCCTGACTCATGGTGATCTGACAGGCTGGAGTAGAACTGCCCCATAGAGTTTGCAAGGCTGAAATCTTTACAGAATCTGATTGTCACATCTCTCCTACAGAGTGGCTGGTGGAATTTGAACCACTGACCTTTTGGTCAGAAGCTGAGTGTTTAACCACTGCACCACTAGGAGTCTTTGAAAGTGCGAACACTACCAACAAGTTTATAGAAATTAAGGGGATTATAACAATACTATAAACAATTCTGTGCTAAAATCCTAGATAACCTAAACAGAATAACTAAATTGACAGAAACATACACACTACCTAAATTGGATTAAGAAGAAATAGAAACTGACCTATAACAAGAAAAGAGGTTAAAATTGCAATCAAACATCCCAGCAGGGGAAAGACCTTTACAAGAAGGCTTCATTCGTAAATTCTACCAAATACTAAGGCATTAGAAACAATCCTTCTCAAACACTTGTTAAAAATAGAGGAGGAAACATTTCTTAACTTATCCTGTGAGGCCAGCATTGTTGTGATAAAAAAAAGACAGAAAAAGATGCCTGCCTCAAGAGAAAAGGTACAGCAAAAGAAATAGCCTTCATGATTATAGATACAAAAGTCCTCACTGAAATAGTAGGAAAACAAATACAACAGCATGTTAAAATGATTCTATACCATGACCAAGTAGGATTTCTCCTAGGATGTAAGACAATTTTCAATATAAGAACAGTAATATTTTTATACAAATAATGCACACCTTCCATGCTTGTTTTCCACCCATGCCCTCCCTGCTGTGAAGTATTTCCATAAGCGCCACAATGTCAAACTTAATTAATATGTATAAAATTAACATAGTGCACTGAAGGATACCTTGTGGTAGGAAGGGATGTATGGCAAACAAGCATAGAGGGTGTGCATTATTTGAGTAAAAACATGATAATTCTCTTAATTGATTAAAAACAGGCAAGTGACAAAATCTAACACTCTTTTAAAATAAAGGTATTCAACAAACTAAGGATAGTAGAAAATTCCTTAATATAAAGTTTATTTATAATAAAAACACAACACAGGAGGCAGAGGGTGGGGCCAAGATGGCTGACTAGGTACAAGCTACCTCAGATCCCTCTTGCAACAAAGACTCGGAAAAACAAGTGAATCGATCACATACATGACAATCTACGAACCCTGACCATCAAACACAGATCTAAAGGGTTGACCTGAGAGCCAGGTGAGCGAAAAGCTGCATCCTGAAACAGCAACTGCCTCTGAAGCCGGTGACCGGCACCATAGCCTTGAGCCCTTGTGGTTCCCTGGTGCCGAGTGGTGAGGCTGATTGCAGCTTGTTGAGGCGGGGTAGGCACAGGACACAGCCCTAACCCTCAGCCCCCTGGGGTAACCTCCATAGAGACTCAGCCAGTGCAAGCAGGCTGCACACTGACGTGGCTAACGGAAGAACGAGCAACCACAGGGAAGCAGCGACTGTTTTCGGAGCCTGGAGCCAGCATCCCAGTCAGAAAACCTTGGCGCCAGGCTTTGCACTGGGTGCAGGGGAGCTGGGCATGGCATCCTGAGATGGCGCAAACATGGGATGCAGCCCTAGCCCCCAGAAGTGACCTCGGGGCAAGCCCAGCCAGTGCCTGCAGGCAGCACAGTGATGCAGCTGACAGGAGGAGAAGTCACTGGGAGGCAGCAACTGTTTTGGAGCCTGGAGTTCAGCGTCCCAGCCAGGGAACCTTGGCGCTGGGCTTTGGACAGGGAGTGGAAGAGCTGACCATGGCTCCTGAGACAGCACAAGCACAAGACGCGGGCCTGGCCCTCGGGGGAAATCTCAACCCAGGCAGTGCACACAGGCTACATGCCCCTGGGGAATCTCAGATAAAACAGTCATCACCAAGCAAGATAAGTAACTTTGTCTATATTCCTGGGTGGTACTTTCTCCTATCTATCTGATTCCTCCCCTCCCTTCCCAGGCGGCTTCATTAACATTGGAATTTCCCGGGCCAGAGAGTGAAATGCTCTGCAGTTTTTTGTTTTTTGGTTTTTTTTTTTTTTTGTCTTTTCCTAACCCATTCTCCTGGCCTGATAGAAGCAGCTACAAGAAACCCAGGGACCAAAAATCCTTTCCTGACACCCCAAATTTGGAATAAAAGTACAGAAACAGCTCCACCCAAGCATATGCGATCCACAGTCTTGAACTTTCCTCCCTACAGGGAAAAAGGTGGCTGTTATAAAGCAAAAGCAATTCTGATACTGATCTGAATGTAATTGTTTTAGCAGATTACTGGAAAGACAAGTTCTCCAGGTCTGATATCTCTACCTATTAAACAGAGCCCTCACTGACCCACAACGGGGAACTGAGGGCTGAAGCTCCACCCATACCACTTAGCCTCCTGCCATAGGGATCTGAGGATAATGACACCTACCAATCTGTAGAGGTATCAGCATTGGGTGCCTAAGGTACAGCCGCACAACCCACCCACCAAAGTCCTTTAGGAATAGAGACACACCTACCTCACTGGCACTTGGGGGAAGTCTGTCAGCATCCTGTCCCCCCCTGGAATGTGACCCCTGCTGCTACTAGCACCTGGTGCACACAACTGTCACTATTACTCCTATAAGCAAATACGTGACAGTCTACCCCACACACTTGGTGACCCAAAATCAGATTCTACTCAAGAATAGTGAATGGACTCTTAGGCTTATATTTCTCGTAACAGCTCAAAGCAGCTGGTAATAAGACATTAGTGATTCAAAGGCTACAACAATCGAGACAGCGCAATCTAGTAGCCCATCTATGAATACTGAAAGAAAATAAAACAAGATAAGACTCAGTGAGCAAATATAAAATAAATCACTACAATATCTTAGAGATGGCTCGGAGACAGCAGTCGATATCAAACCACATAAAGAAGCAGACTATTATTGCTTCTACAACTCCCCAAATTACAGAATTGAAATCTTTCCCGAATGAAGATACAATCCTGGAATTACCAGATGCAGAATATAAAAAACTAATTTACAGAATGCTTCAAGACATCAGGCATGACCTCATAAATGAAATAAGGCAATTTACAGAAAAAGCCAAGGAACACACTGATAAAGCAGTTGAAGAAATCAAAAAGATTATTCAAGAACATAGGGGAAAAATTAATAAGCTGCAAGAATCCATAGAGAGACAGCATTCAGAAATCCAAAAGATTAACAGTAAAACCACAGAATTAGACAACTCAAAAGGAAGTCAGAGGAGCAGAATCGAGCAATTGGAATGCAGAGTGGGGGAGGTGGAGGATAAGGCAATTGACACCAATATAGTTGGAGAAAAATCAGGAAAAAAGAATTTTAAAAAATGAAGAAACACTAAGAATCATGTGGGACTCTATCAAGAAGAATAACGTGCGTGTGATTGGAGTTCCAGAACAGGGAGGGATAACAGAACATACAGAGAGAATAGTTGAAGATGTGTTGGCAGAAAACTTCCCCGACATCATGAAAGACGAAAGCATATCTATCCAAGATGCTCATCGAACCCCATATAAGATTGATCCAAAAAGAAAATCACCAAGACATATTATCATTGAACTTGCCAAAACCAAAGATAAAGAGAAAATTTTAAAAGCAGCCAGGGATAAAAGAAAGGTCTCCTACAAAGGAGAATCAATAAGTTCAGACTACTCAGCAGAAACCATGCAGTCAAGAAGGCAATGGATGATATATACAGAGCACTGAAGGAGAAAAACAGTCAGCCAAGGATCATATATCCAGCAAAACTCTCTCTCAAATATGAACGTGAAATTAAAACCTTTACAGATAAACACAAGCTTAGAGAATTTGCAAAAACCAAACCAATGCCACAAGAAATACTAAAGAAAATTGGTCAGAAAATCAATAATAGCAGATACCAGCACAAGACAAGGTCGTAGAACAGAACATCCTGATATCAACTCGAATAGCGAAGTCACAAAAACAAATTAAGATTAATTCAAAAAAGAAAAAAATGCTCAAAACAGGGAATCATTGAAGTCATTAAGTAAAAGATCACAATAACCAAAAAGAGGGACAAAATACAGGTGGCATAGAACTGCCATATGGAGAGGAAAACAAGGTGATATAGGACGATACAAGTTAGGTTTTTACTTAGAAAAATAGGGGTAAATATTAAGGTAACCACAAAGAGATGTAACAATTCCACAACTTAAAATAAAAACCGAGAAAACATAACGACTCAGCAAACATAAATTCAACTACTATGAAAATGAGGAACACACAATTTACAAAGAAAATGTCTCAGCACAGAAAAGTAACTGGAAAAATGTAATTGTCAACAATACACACAAAAAGGCATCAAAATGACAGCACTAAACACATAATTATCTATCATTACGCTGAACGTAAATGGACTAAATGTACCAATAAAGAGACAGAGAGTCTCAGACTGGTTAAAGAAACACGATCTGTCTATATGCTGCCTACAAGAGACACACCTTAGACTTAGAGACACAAACAAACTAAAATTCAAGGATGGAAAAAAATATATCAAGCAAACAACAATCAAAAAAGAGCAGGAGTAGCAATATTAATTTCTGACAAAATAGACTTTAAAGTTAAATCCACCACAAAGGATAAAGAAGGATACTATATAATGATAAAAGGGACAATTGACCAGGAAGATATAACCATATTAAATATTTATGCACCCAGTGACAGGGCTGGAAGATACATAAAACAAACTTGAACAGAACTGAAAAGTGAGACAGACACCTCCACAATTACAGTAGGAGACTTCAACACACCACTTTTGGAGAAGGACAGGACTTCCAGTAAGAAGCTCAATACAGACATGGAAGACCTAATTGCTACAATCAACCAGCTTGACCTCATTGACTTATACAGAACTCTCCACCCAACAGTTGCAAAGTATGCTTTTTTTCTAGCCCACATGGAACATTCTCTAGAATAGACCGCATATTAGGTCATAAAACAAACCTGTGCAGAATCCAAAACATCAGAATATTACAAAGCATCTTCTCAGACCACAAGGCCATAAAAGTGGAAATCGATAACAGAAAAATCAGGGAACGAAATCAAATACTTGGAAACTGAACGATATCCTGCCGAAAAAAGACTGGGTTATAGAAGACATTAAGGATGGAATAAAGAAATTCATGAAATACAAAGAGAATGAAAACACTTCATATCAAAATCTCTGCAACACAGCAAAAGCAATGCTTAGAGGTCAATTTATACCAATGAATGCACGCATACATAAAGAAGAAAGAGCCAAAATCAGAGAACTGTCCCTACGACTTGAACAAATAGAAAGTGAGCAACAAAAGAATCCATCTGGCACCAGAAGAAAACAAATAATAAAAATTAGAGCTGAACTAAATGGATTAGAGAACAGAAAAACAATTGAAAGAATTAACAAAGCCAAAAGCTGGTTCTTTGAAAAAATTAACAAAATTGATAAACCATTGACCAGACTGACTAAATAAATACAGGAAAGGAAACAAATAACCCGAATAAGTAACAAGTTGGGCCATATAACAACAGACCCAACTGAAATTAAAAGAATCGTATCAGATTATTACAAAGCATTGTACTCTATCTAGCAAACTCGCAAACCTACAAGTAATGGATGAATTCCTAGAAAAATTCTACCTACCTAAACTAACACAATCAGAAGTGGAACAACTAAATAGACCCATAACAAAAAGAGAGATTGAAAAGGTAATAAAAAAACCCCAACTGAAAAAAAGCCCTGGCCCGGACAGCTTCACTGCAGAGTTCTACCAAACTTTCAGAGAAGAGTTAACACCACTACTACTAAAGGTATTTCAAAGCATAGAAAATGATGGAATACTACCCAACTCATTCTATGAATCCACCATATCCCTGATACCAAAGCCGGGTAAAGACATCACAAAAAAAGAAAATTACAGACCTATATCCTTCAAGAACATAGATGCAAAAATCCTCCACAAAATTCTAGCCAATAGAATTCAACAACATATCAAAAAAATAATCCACCACAACCAAGTGGGATTTATACCAGGTATGCAAGGCTGGTTTAATATTCGAAAAACCATTAATGTAATCCACCATATAAATAAAACAAAAGACAAAAACCACATGATCTTATCAATTGATGCAGAAAAGGCATTTGACAAAGTCCAACACCCATTCATGGTAAAAACTCTCAGCAAAATAGGAATTGAAGGAAAATTCCTCAACACAACAAAGGGCCTCTATACAAAGCCAACAGCCAACATCACTCTAAATGGAGAGAGCCTGAAAGCATTTCCCTTGAGAACGGGAACCAGACAAGGATGCACTTTATCACCACACTTATTCAACATTGTGCTAGAGGTCCTAGCCAGAGCAATTAGGCTAGACACAGATAAAAGGCATCTGGATTGGCAAGGAGGAATTAAAATTATCTCTATCTGGAGATGACATGATCTAATACATAGAAAACCCTAAGGAATCCTCCAGAAAACTACTGAAACTAATAGAAGAGTTGGGCAGAGTCTCAGGTTATAAGATAAACATACAAAAATCACTTGGATTCCTCTACATCAATAAAAAGAACATTGAAGAGGAAATCACGAAATCAATACCATTCACAGTAGCCCACAAGAAGATAAAATACTTAGGAATAAATCTTACCAAAGATGTAAAAGACCTATACAAAGAAAACTACAAAGTACTAGTGCAAGAAACTAAAAAGGACCTACCTAAGTGGAAAAACATACCTTGCTCACAGATAGGAAGACTTAACATAGTAAACATATCTATTCTACCGAAAGCCATCTATACATACAATGCACTTCCGATCCAAATTCCAGTGACATTTTTTAATGTGATGGAGAAACAAATCACCAACTTCATATGGAAGGGAAAGAAGCCTCGGATAAGTAAAGCATTACTGAAAAAGAAGAAGAAAGTGGGAGGCCTCACTCTACCAGATTTCAGAACCTATTATACAGCCACAGTAGTCAAAACAGCCTGGTAGTGGTACAACAACAGGCACATAGACCAATGGAACAGAACTGAGAACCCAAATATAAATCCAACCACATATGAGCAGCTGATATTTGACAAAGGTCCAGTGTCAGTTAATTGGGGAAAAGATAGTCTTTTTAACAAATAGTGCTGGCATAACTGGATATCCATTTGTAAAAAAACAAAACAGGACCCATGCCTCACACCATGCACAAAAACTAACTCCAAGTGGATCAAAGACCTAAACATAAAGACTGAAACGATAAACATCATGGAAGAAAAAACAGGGACCACCTTAAGAGCCCTAATACAAGGCATAAACAGAATACAAAACATTACCAAAAATGACGAAGAGAAACCAGATAACTGGGAGCTCCTAAAAATCAAACACCTATGCTCATCTAAAGACTTTACCAAAAGAGTAAAAAGACCACCTACAGACTGGGAAAAAAATTTCAGCTACGACACCTCTGACCAGCGCCTGATCTGTAAAATCTATATGATTCTGTTAAAACTCAATCACAAAAAGACAAACAACCCAATCAAAAATTGGGCAAAGGGTATGAACATGCACTTCACTAAAGAAGATATGCAGGCAGCTAACAGATACATGAGAAAATGCTCTCGATCATTACCCATTAGAGAAATGCAAATTAAAAATACGATGAGATTCCATCTCACTCCAACATTAATCCAAAAAATACAAAATACTAAATGTTGGAGAGGCTGTGGAGAGATTGGAACTCTTATAAACTGCTGTTGGGAATGTCAAATGGTACAACCACTTTGGAAATCTATCTGGCGTTATCTTAAACAGTTAGAAATAGAACTACCATCCAACCCAGAAATCCCACTCCTCGGAATATACCCTAGAGAAATAAGAGCCTTCACACGAAGAGATATAGGCACACCCATGTTTATTGCAGCTCTGTTTACAATAGCAAAAAGCTGGAAGCAACCAAGGTGTCCATCAACGGATGAATGGATAAATAAATTATGGTATATTCACACAATGGAATACTACGCATCGATAAAGAACAATGACGAATCTGTGAAACATTTCATAACATGGAGGAACCTGGAAGGCATTATGCTGAGTGAAATTAGTCAGATGCAAAAGGACAAATATGTAGAAGACCACTATTATAAGATCTTGAGAAATAGTACAAACTGAGAAGAATGCACTTCTTTTGTGGTTATGGGGGAGGGAGGGTGGGAGAGGCTTATTTACTGATTAGATAGTAGATAAAAGCTGCTTTAGGTGAAGGGAAGGACAATACTCAATGCAGGGAAGGTCAGCTCAATTTGACTGCACCAAAAGCAAAGAAATTTTCAGGATAAACTGAATGCTTCAAAGGTTAGCGGAGCAAGGGCAGGGGTTTGGGAACTATGGCTTAAGGGAACTTCTAAGTCAATTGGCAAAATAAATTCTGTTAAGAAAACATTCTGCATCCCACTTTGAGTGTGGCATCTGGGGTCTTATATGCTAGCAAGCAGCCATTTAAGATGCATCAATTGGTCTCAACCCACCTGGATCAAAGGAGAATGTAGAACACCAAGGTCACACGATAACAATGAGGCAGAAAGGGCCACATGAACCAGAGACTTACATCATCCTGAGACCAGAAGAACTAGATGGTGCCTGGCCACAACCGATGACTGCCCTGACAGGGAGCACAACAGAGAACCCCTGAGGGAGCAGGAGATCAGTGGGATGCAGACCCCAAATTCTCATAAAAAGACCAGACTTAATGGTCTGACTGAGTCTAGAGGAATCCCAGCAGTCATGGTCCCCAAACCTTCTGTTGGCCCAGGACAGGAACCATTCCCAAAGACAACTCATCAGACATGGAAGGGACTGGACAATGGGTTGGAGAGAGATGTAGATGAAGAGTGAGCTGCTTGTATCGGGTGGACACTTGAGACTGTGTTGGCATCTCCTGTCTGGAGGGGAGATGGGAGGGTAGAGAGGGTTAGAAACTGGCAAAACGGTCACGAAAGGAAAGACTGGAAGGAGAGAGTGGACTGACTCATTAGGGGGAGAATAAATGGGAGTATGTAGTAAGGTGTATATAAGTTTACATGTGACAGGGTGACTTGATTTGTAAACGTTCACTTAAAGCAGAATAAAAATTATTAAAAAAAAAAATAACAAGCATCATATTCAATGATGGAAGAGTGAAAATTTTCCCCGCAATATCAAGAACAAGGCATGGATGCTCATGTTTATCACTGCTAATCAACACTGTACTGATAGTCCAAGCCAAAACTATTAGGAAAAACAAAAAAACACAAAATAAGTAACATCCATATCAGAAAAAAAGAAAAACAATCTCTATTTGCAAGTAATTTAATAATCTGTAAAATCCCAGAAGAATCCAAAGAAAACTCCTGCAGATAATACACAAATTCATTAAGGTTTCAGGGCAGAAGATCAATCCACAGACATCAGCTGTGTTTCTATGCTCCAGCACAAACAATCTGAAAAGGAAATTATGAAAACCATTGTTTTTACAATCATAAACAGAAGAATAAAACACTTAGAAAAAATCTGACCGTGGAGGTTGTCATGGATTGAACTGTGTCCCCCTCAAAATCTGTGTTTCAAATTGGCTAGGCCATGATTCCTAGTATTTTGTGATTCTCCAGAATTTTGTAATCTGATGTGACTTTCCTATGCGTTGTAAATTCTATTTCTATGATGTTAATACGATGGGATTAGTGGAAGTTATGCTAACGAAGCAGGACTACATCTATAGGATTAAATTTGTGTTTTAGCCTAATCTCTTTTGAGATAAAAGAAGGGAGCAGAGTGGGAATGCTTTCAGACTCTTTACATTTAGGGTGATGTTGGCTATGGGCTCTGTGTAAATGCCCTTTATTAGGCTGATGAATCTCCCTTCTATTCCTATTTTGCTGAGAGTTTTTATCCTGAATGGGTGTTGGACGTTGTCAAATGCCTTTTCTGCATCAATTGTTAAGATCATATGGTTCTTGTCTTTTTTTTTTTTTCGTTTATATGATGGATTACGTTGGTTGTTTTTCTGATGTTGAACCATCCTTGCCTACCACTCGTTCATGGTGAATTCTTTTTATCATTATTACTTTGATATGTTGTTGAATTCTATTGGATAGAATTTTGTTGAGGATTTTTGCATCTAAGTTCCTGAGGGATATTGCTCTGTAATTTTCTTTTTTTCATGGTGTCTTTACCCAGTTTTGGTATCAGGGATATGCTGGGTTCATAGAATGAGTTTGGGAGTATTCCATCCTTTTCTGTACTCTGAAATACATTTATTAGTAGTGGTGTTAATTCTTCTCTGAAAGTTTGGTAGAATTCTCCAGTGAAATCTTCAAGGGCCAGGTTTTTTTTTTTTTTTTCTTTGCTGTTGTTCAGGGTTTTTAAATTAACTTTCCTATCTCTTGTTATGAGTTTATTCAGCTGTCCTACCACTGTGTTATTTTAGGTAGGTAGTGTGTGTCTAGAAATTCATCCATTTCATCTAGTATTTCAAATTTCTTAGAGCACAATTTTTTTTTCAGGGTAATTAGATACAAATCTTTTAATTTCAGTTGGGTCTGTTTTGATATGGCCCATCTCATTTCTTATTTGTGTTATTTGCTTCTTCTCACATTTTTCTTTTGTCAGTTTGGAAAATGGTTTATCAATTTTGTTAGTTTTTTCAAAGAATCAGCTTTTGGTCTTCTTAACTCTTTCAACTGTTTTTTCTGTTTTCTATTTCATTTAATTCTGCTCTTACTTTTATTATTTGCTTTCTTCTGGTGCCTAAGGGTTTCTTTTGTTGCCCTCTTTCTATTTGTTCAAGTCATAGGGATAATTCTTTGCTTTTGGCCCTCTCCTCTTTTTGAATTTATGCGTTTATTGATATGAATTGACTTCTGAGTACTGCTTTAGCTGTGTTCCAAAGGCTCTGATAGAAAGTGTTTTCATTCTCATTGGATTCTGTGAATTTCTTTATTCCATCCTTAATTTCTTCTATAACCCAGTCATTTTTGAGCAGGGTGTTGTTCACTTTCCAAGTGTTTGATTTCTTTTCCCTGTTTTTTCTGGTATTGACTTCTACTTTTATGGCTTTACCATCAGAGAAGATGCTTTGTGATATTTCGATATTTTTGATTCTGTTAAGGCTTGCTTTATGACCTAATATGTAGTCTATTCTAGAGAATGTTCCATGTGTGTTGTAAAAGACATATACTTGGCTGCTGTTGGGCGGAGCGTTCTGTATATGTCTGTGGTGAAGTTGGTTCATACTTTCATATATCTTCAGTGTCTTTATTGAACTTCTTTCTGGATGTTCTGTCCATCACCAATGTGGCGTGTTGAAGTCTCCTACTATTATTCTAGAACTTTCTATCTCACTTTTCTAAGCTGTTAGAGTTCGTTTTATGTATCTTGAAGCCCTGTCATTGGCTGCATAATTTAATATGGTTATACCCACCTAGTATTTCATCCCTGTAATCATTATATAGTGTCCTTCCTTAACCTTTCTGCTGGACTTAACCGTAAAACCTATTTTGTGAGCAATTAATATTGTCACACCTGCTCTGTTTTGATTGTTGTTTGCTTGATATATTTTTTTCCATCCTTTGAATTTTTGTTTGTGTCTCCAAGTCTAAGGCGTGTCTCTTTTAGGCTTCGTATAGACGGATCGTGTTTTTTTATCCATTCTGCCATTCTCTGTCTCTTTACTGGTGCATTCAGCCCATTTACATTCAGCATAACTATGAATAGGTATGTTGCCATTTTGATGTCTTTTTGTGTGTATTGTTGACGGTTTCTTTTTTCCAGTTAATTTTTTGTGCTGAATAGTTTATCCTCATATATTGTCTTTTCCTCTTTTTTTTTTTTTTTTGCTGAGTCATGGTGTTTTTAATCATCTTGTATGCATGTGAAAGCTGGTTAAAGAAGAATTGATGCCTTTCAACGATGGCATTGGCAAAGGATATTGAAAATACCATAGACTGCCAGAAGAATGAACAAATCTGTCTTGGAAGAAGTATAGCCAAAATGCTCATTTGAAGCAAAGATGGCAAGACTTTATCTCACATATTTTTGACATATTATCAGGAGGGACTAGTGTATGAGGGATATCATGCTTGGTAATGTAAAGGGTCAGTAAAAAAGAGGAAGACCCTCAATGAGATGGATTGATACAGTGGCTGCAAAAATCGGCTGAAACACAGCAACTGTTAATGAGTATGGGCCAGAACTGGATAGCGTTTCATTCTGTTGTACATAGGGTCGCTATGAGCTGGAATTGACTGGACAGCACCTAATAACTACAGAAATCTTTCCCCCTGTCTCTGTGTATTTCTCTATGTCTGACTGAGTGAATTTATTATTTTCTCTGCATTTCTCTGTATTTTTTCTATCTTCCTTCCCTTCTGTACATCTCTGCCTCTCACTCTGCTTCTCTTTTGTTCTTCTCATCAGTCTTTGTCTGTGTCTGTTTCTCTCTCTCCATGTCTCTGGGTGTCTTTGTCTATCTCTGAACATCTCTTTTTGCCTCTTTCCTTCTCTCTCTCTATCCCCCTTTCAACCTGTCTCAAAATCTGTATCTCACTTTTCCTTTCTGTCTCGCTGTCTTTGTCTGTCTGTCTGTCCTGTCTCTGTCTCTGGGAGGAGGTAGTTCTGCTTCTCCCTGGATTTCTGTGTCCATTTCTTATTCTCTCTCTCTGATTTTGTTTTCCTCTCTGCACCTCTCTTTGTGTCTCTCTAGCTCTCTCCTTCCAACTCTATGTATCTCTATGTTTCTCTCTGTGTTTCTATTTTAAACTACTCATGCTTTTGGTGTCGTATCTAATATTTTATTACAAAACCTAGATCATGAATATTTAACCCTATGTTTTCTTCTGAAATTTGCATATGCTTCGTTCTAATCATTTGGACATTGACACATTTTTCAGCTAATTATTCAGCTAATTTCAGCTAATTTTGTTATATAGGATGATATAAGCTCAAAATCCCTTCCTTTGTATGTGAATATCCGTTGTCCAAGGAATATTTGTGAAGAGATTATTCTTTTCTTATCGAATGGTCTTTGCACTTTGATTGAAAACTAATTGGCCTAAATCAAGTGGTCTCTGATTTCTATTACTCTGTCTATACTTACATTAAGTGATGGTTAAGGTTATGTGTCAGCTTGGCGGGGCCATAATTCTCAATGGCTTGGCAGTTATGATGTAGTTTGGCAGCTGTGTGATGACGTAATCACTTCCGTAGTCATATCTGATACAATGCTATCACGTCCATGGTGAGATCTGCTCCAAACAGTTAATCAGTTGAAAATGAGTTTCCTAAGGGGTATGTTCTACATCCAATGCATGTGACTTTCTGGCAAAGGTCACTGGCTTTATCTTACTCTGGATCCTGCATCTGTCCTCTGGTTCTTGGTGCTTGAGCTAGCAGCTTACCTGGCACTCTTGGGATTTGTCAGCCTTTGTACCCTACGAGCCAGGGAACTGACATATTACCTGCCAATCTTCGTGCTAGTTGGCCTTCATAGCCTGTGAGCTCGAGGCCTGCTGTCTGACCTGCTGATCTTGGGTTTCCAGAACCTGCAGCTATGTGAAGCTATGTGACTCAGGATAAGCCTCCGACCTCACCCATGGACTTAGGACTTTCTAGTCTTTACAACCACATGAGCCATTTTCTTGATATAAATTTCTGCCCTCGCATCTCTCTCCTTCTCTGTATACACACACACACACACACACACATATACATACACATGCGTACATATACATACACATATAAATGCACCTATATATACACACACATATACGTATATACACATGTAGACATATACACACGTACATATATACACACACGCATATATATTCATATGCTACATTGATTTTGCTTCTCTAGAAAACATCCTAAAATGGTCAGTATCACACTGTTTTGATTTCTATACCTTTGTAAAAGGTTTTGATATTTGGGCAGTGTGTCTTCCAACTTTGTTCTTCTATTTCAAGACTCAGTTGATTTGTGGTGCTTGGCTTTGCCATTTCTAAAAGTGGTTGTCTGGATTTTAATCAGGATTGCATTAAACATGTAGATAAGTTTTGGCAGTATTTCCTCATTACCAATATTAATTCTCTAAAACCATGACATGGTTTAGGGCTTTTTAAGTTTCTTTCACCAATGTTTTGTAGTTTTAAGTGTTTACTAAATTTCTTTCTGAAGTGTTTATTGCTGTTGTATAGAAACATAGCTAATTTTTGTATGTTGATTTATTTTTACTCTGAATACTTTGCTAAATTCATTTATTGCTATAATATTTTGTGTTGTTTCTTAGGAATTCCTCTGTCTACATAAAATCAAGTCTTTTACCAATACAGCTATTTTTACTTCTGAGTCTCTAATTTGGATGATTTCTACATTATTTATTCTCTCCTGTAAAACTGCTCTGGTAAGAAGGTTAAGTAATATGTTAAATAAAACTTGAAAGAAAAGACACCTTTGGCCAACATGGCAACGTAGGCAGAAGCACCTTGACGTCCCTCTGCAGCAAAGACCTGAAAAACTAAGTAAAACAGAGAAAAACATCATTACTGGAATGTGAAGTGCCTAAAAGATAAAGAATTCAGCCAAGCACCGAATGGAATAGGAAACTGACAGACAACAGAGGGAGAGGAGAGATGTGTGCAGAGGGCACCATCACTAACGCAGCATGGATCCGCCATCTTGGATTCCAGCTGGGGATTGGCAGTCAATAGGAGACAGAGGACCTGGTAACCAGTGATACATGCTTTCCCAAGCCGCCCCCCCACCCCCATTCTCTTCCGGCTGCTCCATCTCTGAGCTTCCTGGCTGGCTGTGGTGACTCAGCCGCCTGGAAAGTGCAGCATCTGTGCTACTTGGATTCTCCCCACCTATTTTAGAGATCAGCGGACAGGGAGTACAGGAAAGCAGCTTTACAAAACTCCCAGCAGGAGACAGAGCATCTGGTAAGGAGCAATATATGCTTTCCTAACCCTCCCCTTCTTCCACCCCCTTCGGCCTCCTCTACTTCCCACCAGCTGCAGTCTTGGCCAGGAGGCAACTGCTTTGGCCTCAGACTGCTTGGATTCACCCTGCCCACACTGGCCAGGCTCCTGAGCAGATGTTGGTTCCTTCTACCTTTGTTGGTTTCTTCTGTAGCTCCTACCACTTCCTCCTACTTTCTCTGGAACACCTGGCTCCGTGTGCCATCTTTGCTTCTTCTTGAAAGGCTGAGAGCCATGCTTGACTGGATAATCAGTCCTCCGGCCCAAGACACCACGCTTGGGGGGATCCCTGGGGCTTTTGTTTGCCTTATTTTGCTTTGCTCTGTTTTGTTTTGTTTTGTTTGTTTGTTTTCTTTTTCTTTTTGCCGATTGGGAGCTCCTTCTAGCTGAGATACACTGCACAGCTTAGGAGACATTCCCCCAATCTATGCACCTGAGTACCTGGGGGCATCTTTTATTTTCTTCTTTCTATATTTTTTTTCTTTTCTCTCTCTTTTTCTCTCTATGTCTCATTTCTCTACACTTGTCATCTTTTCCTGTCTCCTGAATACCTGGTGCTGTGTGACATCTATGCTCCCTCTAGCCAGGCTATACTGCGCAGCCTGGGAGCCACTCCCCCAGTCTAAGCTGCCCCTGTGATGGTACTCCGGGACTCCTGGGGGCTATTCTTTTCCAAATTTTTGTCTAGATTTTTTTTTGTCTTTTTTCCCCTGTTTTGTTTGTTCGTATGCTCCATTTTTGGGTCTCTTCTCTCCACTTCAATGGCAAGCTCCCTTAGCACTTTTTTTCTTTAGTTCTTTACTTGTTTGTTTTTAGCTCCTGTTTCTCTCTCCTCTTTCCCATACAACTATTAGCTCAACACATCACAACCTCCCCCATCTTTCATGTCTACCTGCACCATGCACTGAACATCATACTTCCAAGCAGCAGAGGCACGGCCTACTTGAACCTGCCCAGCACTGATTCCTGGTCCATGCTGTGAGCCCTAGTTCATGCCACAAACAACCCATCCCAGCCCCTCCCCTTCAGCTGGACCTGCCATTTGCACCATAGCTGATTGACTGGCACTGCCCATTGGATGAGGTGAAAAGTACTGTGACTACAGATGAGCAAACAACAAAGAACGCACTGCTCCACTGCTCAGACTTAACCAAATAAAACAGAAAAGCAGAATGAAACAAACAAATCTACAATCAAGAAACAAAGAAAATAATTACTGAATATCCAAAAGACAGTAGGCAATATCAGAACATACTACAAAAAACAGGACAGGATGGTTCCAGTAGGCATCCAGAATAAACACCAGATGACTTTCCAGTGAAGAAAAGGTACTAAAACTACCTGATAGGAATTCAAGTCTCTAGTAGTTCGAGTGATCCAAGAGCTGAAGCAAAGAGCAGACAAAAATGAGGAAAAAACAGACAAATTTTTGGAAAAGGCAGACAAATTCATGGAAAGTACAGACAAAAAAGGAACAATTCAGGAAAGTAATACAGGAACAAAATGACAAACTAAACTCACAACTAATAATCATACAAAAACACAATTAGAAATCCAAAAGATAAGATTTCAGAAAGGACAGTGTCATAGAAGGGCTGAAGAGCAGGTTTGAAACAATGGAAGACAAAATTAGCGAAATTGAAGACAAACAGTTGGATACAACTCTGTTTGAGGAAAAATCAGAAATAAAGAACAATAAAGAAACCCGGAGAATTATGTCGGATGCAAACAAAAGCAAAAATTTGCAAGTGATTGGAGTTCCAGAACAGAGAGACAAAATGGAAAACACAGAGATCACTGAAGAACTACTGACAGAAAACTTCCCTAGTTTTATGAATGATGAAAAGCTGACCATCCAAGAAGCTCAGTGAACCCCATATAGGTTAGAATCCCAAAGAAAAATGCCAAGGCCTATCATAATCACAATAACTAAAACCAAAGATAAATAAAAAATACTTGCAAGCAGCTCAGGAAAAACAAAAAGTCACATACAGAGGAGAAACAATAAGACTAAATTCTGATTATTCAGCAAAAACCATGCAGGCAAGAAGGCAATGGGCTGACATATATAAAACCTTGAAAGGAAAAATTTGTCAACCAAGAATAATATATCCTGTAAAACTTTCATTCAAATTAGCACGTTTCCAGATAAGCAGAAATTAACAGAATATGTAAAAGCCAAACCAAAACTACAAGAATTATTAAAGGGAGCCATTTGGTCTGAGAACACAAAACATCAGACCGCGGCCTGAATCTAGGAGGCAAGGTTGCACCATCCGCATATCAACCTAGGAAATGAACTCTTGAGAACTACCCAAAACCAAAACAACTGCAACAGGGAACCAGAGAGGTTAATCTGTAATTGACAAAAACGTCAGGAAAATAAAAGAGGGAATAGATGGTATAGGTATAGAACTTTCTAATGGAGAGGAAGGCCAGGCAGTATCAAGCAATAGTAGACTGGCTCAAACCTAGGAAGATAAGGGTAAATTTCAAGTTAACCACAACCTCAAGAAACCTATCCATCAAAATAAAGAAGAAAAATATAAAGCCTCAATAAAAAAAAAAAAAAAAGCTATTTAAAAACAAAAAGAAACCCACAAAGAAAAGGGACTCAGCACGGGCGAGTAATAGAAACAAACTCTCTGTTAGCACCACACACACACAAAAAAAAACTACAAAATGATAGCAATAAACTCAGCCCTATCAATAATTACACTGAATGCAAATGGCAGAAATGCAGCCATAAAGAAATGCACAGTGAAAGAATGGATTAAAAAAAAAAACAGGATCTATCAATATGCTGTCTATAAGAAAACACACCTTAGAAACAGACATAAATTATTAAAAATCAAAGGATGGAAAAAATGCATCAAGCAAATAACTACCAAAAAAGAGCAGGAATGGGAACACTAATCTCAGATAAGATAGAATTAAAAACAAAATCCACCATAAAAGAGAAAGAAGGGCATTATATAATGATTAAAGGGATGATCCATCATGAATATACCCATAATAAACATCTACACACCCAATGACAAGGCTCCAAATACATAAAGCAAACTCTAACAGCAATGAAAACAGAAATTGACACTTCCACAGTAATAGCAGGAGACTTCAACACACCACTCTCAGTAAAGGGCAGAACATCTAGAAAGAAACTCAGCAAAGATACAGAAAAACTAAAGAGCACAATCAGCCAACTTGACCTCATAGGCATATACAGAACACTCCACCCAACAGCTGCAAAGTAAACATTCTTTTCCAACATACACAGAACATTCTCCAGAATAGACCACATCTTAGGCCACAGAGCAATCCTCAAGAAAATCCAAAATTTTGAGATAATACAAAGTATTTTCTCTGACCACAATGCCATGAAAGTGGAACTGAACAACAGAAAGTGTAAGGAAAAACAAAAAATCAATTTCCTGGAAACTGAATAACACCATGCTTAAAAACAACTGGGTAATAGAAGAAACCAAAGATAGAATGGAAATTTGCTAGAATCAAGCAAGAATGAAAACACATCATACCAAAACCTTTGGGACCCAGCAACGGCAGTCCTCAGAGATCAACTTATAGCACTAGATGTCACATCAAAAAAGAAGAAAGGGACAAAATCAAAACATTCGCTACGCAACTTAAATAGAAAGAAAAGAGGAAAAAAAACACACACACCCATCAGAAGAAAGGAAAGAATAAAGATCAGAGCAGAGATAAATGAAATAGAGAATAGAAAAACAATAGAAGGGATCAACAAAACCAGAAGTTGTTTCTTTGAAAGGATCAACAAAATCGATACATCACTGGCCAAACTGACAAAAGAAAAGCAGGAGAGAACACAAATAACCCAAATAAGAAATGATATGGGGGACATTACAACAGACCCAACTGAAATAAAAAGGATCATAAAGGAGTATTGTTAAAAACTATACTCCAAGCTATTTGAAAGCCCAGAGGAAATGGACAAATTTCTAGAGACACACTACCTACCCTAACTAACACGAAATGACATTGAAAATCTGAACAGACCCATAACAAGAGATTGACATGGTAAAAAAAAAAAAAAAAACTCCCACCAAAAAACAATCCCTGGCCCAGATGGCTTCACCGGAGACTTCTACCAAACATTCAGAGAAGAGCTTACGCCAGTACTACTCAAACTATTTCAGAACGTAGAAAATGAAGCAATACTTCCAAATTCATTCTTTGAAGCCAGCATAACCCTGATAGCAAAACCAGGCAAAGATGCCACAAAAAAAGAAACTTGCAGAACAATATCTCTCATGAATATAGATGTAAAAATTCTCAACAAAATTCTAGCCAATAGATTTCAGCATCATATCAAAAAATAATACACCGTGACCAAGTAGGATTCATTCCAGTTATGGAAGGATATTTCAATGTTAGAAAACCAACCAATGTAACCCACCACATATATAAAAGGAAAGAATCACATGATCTTCTCAATCGACACACAAAAAGCACTCAACAAAGTCCTACATACATTCCTGATAAAAACTGTCAATAAAATAGGTATAGAAATAAAATTTCTCAACATAATAACAGGCATCTACGCAAAATGAATGTCCAACATCGTTCCCAATGGAGAGAGGCTGAAAACATTCCCTTTAGAACAGGAACAAGACAAGGTTGCCCTTTATCACCACTACTATTTAACATTGTGTTGGAAGTCTTAGCTAGACCAACGAGGCAAGAAACAGAAATAAAGGGCATCCAAAGTGGTACTGAAGAAGTTAAACTGTCCTTATTCCCAGGTGATATGATACTTTTTAGAAAATCCAAAAGACTCCAGGAGAAAACTACTGGAACTAATAGATTCAGCAGAGTAGCAGGATACAAGATCAACATACAAAAATCAGTTGGATTTCTATTCACTAATAAAGACAATGATGAAAAGGAAATCTGGAAAACAAAACCATTCATAATAGCCCCTACAAAAAATAAAATACTTGGGAATAAATCTAACCAGGGATGTAAAAGACCTATTCAAAGAAAACTACAAAACACTACTGCAAGAAACAAGAGATCTCCATAAATGGAAAAACATGCCATGCTCATGGATAGGTAGACCCAACATTGTGAAAACGACAATTCTACCCAAAGTGATTTACAAATACAATGCAACCCCCATCCAAATACCAACAACATTCTGTAGAGAGAAGGAAAAACTTATCATTAACTTTATATGGAAACAGAAGATGCCCGGTATAAGTAAAGCACTACTGAAGAAGAATAAAATAGGAGCACTACCTGACCTCAGAACCTACTATACAGCTACAGTAATTAAAACAGTCTGGTACTGGTACAACTACAGATAGTGACCAATGGAACAGAGTGGAGAACCAATATGACATACATAACTACATTAATATATGACAGATCCCCTTCATGTTGTTAGAAATTACATCTTCCTATATTGTATGCCAACTAATATGGGTTTATAATTATTTATGTATTCATTTGCTTCTTAAACCATAGAGGTAATGCTGACATCCCAGAAGTCTAGAAATCATGGCTTTTATATTTATCTGTTGATATATTTACCCATTTTTTTTGTATGGCTTCAATTTATCATCAAGTGTGCTTTCAATTCAGCCTGAGGAACTCCGTTTAGCATTTTTTTGTAGAGCGGATCTAGTAATGAATTATCTCAGCTTTTATTTATTTGTAATTGTCTTAATTTTTCCTCAACTTTTTTTAAGGTTAGTGTTACCAGTTTAAAATTAGTTATTGAAAATTTGTCTTTTTTAGCACTTTAAATATGAGGTTATACTTGTTCTAATATCCATGATATCTGATAAAATATCTTACTGAGGGTCATTTTTGTGTGATGATTTACTTCTCTCATTACTTTCAAGATTATCTCTCCAGTATTTGCTTTCTGTTGTTCTATCATAGCATGTCTGAGTGTGGTTGTCTTTAAGGTTTTCTTATTTACAGTTCACTGAGTTTTTTGCATATGTCATTGTTTTTGTTTTATTAGATCCCATCAACTTGATTCTGAGTCGTGAGACCACATGCGTACAAAGTAGAACTGCTCCATAGGATTTCCAGGGCTGTGACCTTTTGGAAGGAGAACCCCAGGTTTCTCTTCTGAGGTGCCTCAAGGTGGGTTTGAACTACCCACCTTTTAGCTAGTAATCAAGTATTTAACAGTTTGTTTTACTGTTATATGTGTAGGTTAATGTATTTCCTCAAATCTGGGAAGTATTAAGCCATAATTCCTTCAGATCAGAATCTCCTTAGGTAGTCTGTCTGCCTATTTCTCTCCTTTTTGTGGACCAATAATACAGCATACATTAGTATGCGTAATGATGTCTCACTGGTCCACCAGACTCTATTCATTTTTTTTAATTTTTACTGTGCTTAAAGTGAAAGTTTACAAATCAAGTCAGTCTCTCACACAAAACCGTACATACACCTTCCTACACACTCCCAATTACTTTCCCCCTAATAAGAAAGTCAGCTCCTTCCCCCCACACTCTCTTTTCGTGTGCATCTTGCCAGCTTCTAGGCCCCTCTACCCCCTCCAGGGAGGAGATGCCAACATAGTCTCAAGTGTCCACCTGATGGAAGAAGCTCTCTCCTCAAAAGCATCCCCTCTCCAGCCCGTTGTCCAGTCCAATTCATGTCCAAGAGTTGGCTTTGGGAATGGTTCTTATCCTGGGCCAACAGAAGGTCTGGGGCCCATGACCACCAGGGTCCTTCCAGTCTCAGTCAGACCATTAAGTTGGGTCTTTTTACAAGAATTTGAGACTCTGTTCATTTTTACATACTCTTTTTTTTTTTTTTTTCTGCTTGTCTGATTGGTGATGTCAATTATCCTACCTCCAAGTCTTCCGGTTCTTCCTGCTAAAACCTGCTAAGTAACATCTTCCAGTGAATTTTTCATTTTAGCTATTGTGCTTTTAATCTGCAGAATATCAATCTAGTTCATTTTTATACTTTTCATCTCTTATTGTTTTCTTTTGTAGTTTTTAAAAGGAAGATTTATTTGACAAGTTCCACTTAGCACAATACATCTAAAGGGAAAGTTTTAAATTAAGGCCTCAGAGTTTCATACAAACATCAAGACCACAATCCTTGGTATTGTGTCTCATTTTCCCCATTAACTTAAAAAGAAGCTTAAACATACATACATTTCAAGTTATTAAATGGGACTAGAATTAACAAACATGCCGAATGTTTCCCCTTTAATTACAAACACAACTCATACATTTGAGTTTTACCAAAAAGCAAGTATTTCGTCATGCATTCAGTGTTCAGTGGTAATGCGGTATAAGACATCATTTAAGGGAACTGAACTGCTTTAACCTAAATAGCTTCCTGCTTAAGTACATCCTACAGCTAACTCAAGAAAAGCTGAAAATTGTTTAACAGTTATAGTTTACTCAAGCTTTGTTGTTACACCTCAGTGAATGTTTCATGTTCAAAACACTGAACCTGAAATTGTTTTAAAACAAACCTGATTTTCCTCCCCGCCCAAGCTCTGCCCCTCCATACCATGATGCCCTGCAGGCCTCTACTAGGTCCCCGCCCAGGGGAGAGTTGTCGCCCCACACGGCCGGGTGGGGGCCACGAGGAAACATTCGGAAACCACCCCCCAAATTCAGGCATCAGTTCCAGGCGAAGGCTTTCTTTTCTCTGTGGGCTGTAGAGGAAGGTCTTTGTTATCAGTCTTCCCTGGTCTAGGATCTTTTCAGCACAGGGAACCTGGATCCAAAGGACATATGCTCCTGGCTCTTATTTCTCAGTGGTATGAGGTACCCTGTTTCTGTACTTGCTTCTCTTTTTTCAGTAATTTTTATTGCACTTTAAGTGAAAGTTCACAAGTCAAGTCAGTCTTTCAGGTAAACCTTATATACACGTTGCTATATACTCCCAGTTACTCTCCTCTTAATAAGAAAGCCCGCTCTCTCCCTCCACTCTCTCTTTTCGTGCCCATTTCGTCAGCTTCTAACCCCCTTTACCCTATCATCTCCCCTCCAGGCAGGAGATGCCGACATAGTCTCAAGTGTCCACCTGATCCAAGACGCTCACTCCTCATCAGCATCCCTCTCCAACCCACTGACCAGTCCAATCTATGTCTGAAGAGTTGGCTTCGGGAATGGTTCCTGTCCTGGGCCAGCAGAAGGTCTGGGTGCCATGACCACTGGTGTCCTTCCGGTCTCAGTCAGACCTTTAATTCTTGTCTTAGTAGAATTAGGGTTCTGCATCCCACTGCTCTTCTGTTCCCCCAGGGATTCTCTGTGTGTTCCCTGTCAGGGCAGTCATCCGTTGTAGCTGGGCAACATCTAGTTCTTCTGGTCTCTGGCTGATGTAACCCCTGGTTCATGTGGCCCTTTCTGTCTCTTCGGCTCATAATTACCTTTGTCCTTGGTGTTCTTCATTCTCTTTTGATCCAGATGGGTTGAGACCAATTGATGCATGTTAGATGGTTGCTTGCTAGCGTTGAAGGCCCCAGATGCCACTCTTCAAGTTGGTATGCAGAATGTTTTGTTAATAGATTTTATTACGCCAATTGCCTTAGATGTCCCCTGAAATCGTGGTCCCCAAACCCCTGCCCCTGCTACACTGGCCTTCGAAGCATTCAGTTTATTCAAGACACTTCTTTGCTTTTGGTTTAGTCCAACTGTGCTGACTTCCCTGTATTGTGTGTTGTCTTTCCCTTCAACTAAGGTAGTTCTTATCTAGCAAGTAATTAGTGAATACCCCTCCCCCACCATTCCTCCCGCCCTCCTCTCGTGACCACAAAGGAATGTTTTCTTCTCAGTTTAAACTATTTCTCAAGGTCTTATAATAGTGGTCTTGTACAATATTTGTCCTTTTGCAACTGACTATTTTCACTCAGCATGATGCCTTCCAGGTTCCTCCATGTTATGAAATGTTCCACACATTCCTCACGGTTCTTTATGAATGTACACTATTCCATTGTGTGAATATACCGTAATTTATTTATCCATTCATCTGTTGATGGGCACCTTGGTTGCTTCCATTTTTTGCTATTTTAAACAGTGCTGCAATAAACATGGGTATGCATATATCTGTTCATGTAAAAGCTCTTATTTCTCTAGGATATATTCCGAGGAGTGGGATTGCTGGATTGTATGGTAGTTCTATTACTAGCATTTTAAGGAAGTACCAAGTTGATTTCCAAAGTGGTTGTACCATTTCACATTCTCACCAGCAGTGTATAAGTGTTCCAATCTCTCCACAGCCTCTCCAACATTTATTATTTTGTGTCTTTTGGATTAATGCCAGCCTTGTTGGGGTGAGATGAAATCTCATTGTAGTTCTGATCTGCATTTCTGTAATGGCTAATGATCGTGAACATTTCCTCATGTATCTGTTAGCTTTTTGAATGCCTTCTTTAGTGAAGTGTCTATCCTTATCTTTTGCTTATTTTTTGATAGGATTATTTGTCTTTTTCTTGTTGAATTTTTGCAGTATTGTGCAGATTTTAGATATCCGACACTGATCAGAAATGTCATAGCGAAAAACTTTTTCCCAGTGTGTAGGTAGTCTTTTTCCTCTTTTGGTGAAGTCTTTGGATGAGCATAGGTGTTTAATTTTTAGGAGCTCCTGTTTATCTAGTTTTTCTTTTACTTTTTTTTTTTTTAGAGATACAGAACCTTTTATTTCTCTTTCTGTACTTCACTTTAAATAAGAGAAAAATGTTCAACAGAAGAAGTGAGAACTGATATTCTTGCCTTGATCCCATCCTTGGGGAAGAGTTTTCAACATTTCACCAATAACTATGATACTATAAGCAGGTTTTTCATAGATGCCCTTGATCAGATTGAAGAACTTGTCTTGTAGTTCTAATTTGCTGAGTTTTTAAAAAATCATAAATGTCTACTCTTTTTTTTTGAAATGCTTTTTTTGCAGTAATTGACATGCACGTACAACTTTTTTCTTCTGTGATGTTAAGGTGGTGAATGATATTGATTTTTGAATGTTAAACCCCACTTGATCATGATGTATCGTATACATTATACATGTTGAATAAAATTTGCTGATATTTAAGTAAGAATTTTTGTACGTTCGTGAAGGGCATTGGTCTGCAATTTTCTTTTCTTGTGATGTCCTGGTCAAGTTTTTGTATCAGGCTTGTACTTTCCCTCATGAAATGAGATAACCTTCCTCCTTTATTTACTGAGAAAACTTGGGAAAGTTTGGCATTACTTTTTTTAAAATAATTTTTATTGTGCTTTAAGTGAAAGTTTACAAATCAAGTCAGTCTTTCACACAAAAACCCATATAAACCTTGCTACACACTCCCAATTACTCTCCCCTGAATGAGACAGCCTGCTCTCTCCCTCCACTCTCTCTTTTTGTGTCCATTTTGCCAGCTTACAACCCGCTCCACCCTCTCTTCTCCCTTCCAGGGAGGAGATGACAAAATAGTCTCAAGTGTCCACCTGATCCAAGAAGCTCACTCCTCACCAGCATCCCTCTCCAACCCATTGTCCAGTCCAATCCATGTCTGAAGAGTTGGCATCGGGAATGGTTCCTGTCCCGGGCCAACAGAAGGTCTGGGGGCCATGACCACTGGGGTCCTTCTAGTCTGAGTCAGACCAATAAGTCTGGTCTTATGAGAATTTGGGGTCTGCATCCCACTGCTCTCCTGCTCCGTCAGGGGCTCTGTGTTGTGTTCCCTGTCAGGGCTGTCATCGGTTGTAGTCGGGCACAATCTAGCTCTTCTGGTCTCAGGATGATGTAGTCTCTGGTTCATGTGCCTCTTTCTGTCTCTTGGGCTCGTAATTACCTTGTGTCCTTGGTGTTCTTCATTCTCCTTTGACCCAGGTGGGTTAAGATCAATTGATGCATCTTTGATGGCTCCTTGCTAGCATTTAAGACCCCAGATGCCACTCTTCAAAGTGGGATGCAGAATGTTTTCTTAATAGATTTTATTATGCCAATTGACTTAGATGTCCCCTGAAACCATGGTCACCAGATCCCTGCACCTGCTACACTGGCCTTTGAAGCATTCAGTTTATTCAGGAAATTTCTTTGTTTTTGGTTTAGTGCACTTGTGCTGACCTCCCTGTTTTGTGTCCTGACTTTCCCTTCGCCTAAAGTAGTTCCTATCTACTATCTAATTGGTGAATAGCCTTCTCCCACCTTCCCTGCCCCCTCTCGTAACCAAATAAGAATGTTTTCTTCTCAGTTTAAGCTATTTCTCAAGTTCTCATAATAATACTCTTATGCAATATTTGCCCTTTTGCAACTGACTAATTTCACTCAGGATCATGCCTTCCAGGATCCTCCATGTTATGAAATGTTTCACAGATTCCTCATGGTTCTTTATGAATGCATACTATTCCATTGTGTGAATATAACATAATTTATCCATTCTTCTGTTGATGGACACCTTGGTTGCTTCCATCTTTTTGCTACTGTAAACAATGCTGCAATAAACATGGGTGTTCATATATCTGTTCCTGTAAAGGCTCTTATTTCTCTGGATATATTCCAAGGAGTGGGACTGCTGGATCTTACGGTAGTTCTATTTCTAGCTTTTTAAGGAAGTGCCACATCGATTTCCAAAGGGGTTGTACCCTTGGACATTCCCACCAGCAGTGTATAAGTGTTTCAATCTCTCCACAGCCTCTCCAAAATTTATTATTTTGTGTTTTTTGCATTAATGCCAGCCTAGTTGGAAGATAAAATCTCATTGTAGTTTTGTCTGCATTTATCTAATGGCTAATGATCGTAAATATTTCCTTATCTGTTAGCTACCTGAATGTCTTCTTAAGTGAAGTGTCTATCCATATCTTTTGCCCATTTTTTAATTGGGTTATTTGCCTTTTTGCAGTTGAGTTTTTGCAGTATCATGTAGATTTTAGAGATCAGGCACTGATCAGGAATATCATAGCTAAAAACTTTTTCCCAGTCTGTCGGTAGTCTTTTTACTCTTTTGGTGAAGTCTTTGGATGAGCATAGGTGCTTGATTTTTATGAACTGCCAGTTATCTAGTTTTTCTTCTACATTATTTATAATATTTTGTATAATGTTTATGCCATGTATTAGGGCTACTAACATTGTCTCTATTTTTTCGGCCATGATCTTTTTCGTTTTAGATTTTATATTTAGGTCTTTGATCCATTTTGAGTTAGTTTTTGTGCATGGTGTGATGTATGGTTCTTGATTCATTTTTTTGCAGAAGGATATCCAGATATGCCAGCACCATTTGTTAGAAAGAGTGTTTTTTCCCATGTAACTGTTTTGGGGACTTTGTCAAATATCAGCTGCTCATATGTGGATATATCTATGTCTGGATTCTCAATTCTGTTCCATTGGGCCATGTATCTGTTGTACCAGTACCAGGCTGTTTTGACTACTGTGCTGGTATAATAGGTTCTAAAATTAGGTAAAGTAAGGCCTCCCACTTTGTTCTTCTTTGTCAGTAATGCCTTATTTATCCAGGGCCTCCTTCCCTTCTATGTGAAGTTGGTGATATGTTTCTCCATCTCATTAAAAATGTCGCTGGGATTTGGATCGGAATTGCATTATATATGTAGATAGCTTTTGGTAGAATAGACATTTTTATAAGGATAAGTCTTCCTATCCACAATCAAGGTATTTTCTTCCACTTATCTAAGTCTCTTGGTTTCTTGGAGAAGTGTACTGTAGTTTTCTTTGTATAAGTCTTTTACATCTCTGGTAAGATTTATTCCTAAGTATTTTATCTTCTTGGCAGCTACTATAAATGGCATTGATTTGGTGATTTCCTTTTCCATGTTCTTTTGTCTGTGTAGAGGAATCCAACTGATTTTTGTATGTTTATCTTGTATCCCAATACTCTGCCGAACTCTTCTATTAGTTTCAGTAGTTTTCTGGAGGATTCCTTAGGGTTTTCTGTGTATAAGATCATGTCATCTGCAAATAGAGATACTTTGACTTATTCCTTGACAATCTGGATCCCCTTTATTTCTTTATCTAGCCTAATTGCTCTGGCTAGCACTTCCGGCACAATGTTGATTTAGAGTGGTGATAAAGGGCACCCTTGTCTGGTTCCCGATCTCAATGGGAATGTTTTCAGGCTCCCTCCATTTAGAGTGATGTTGGCTCTTGACTCTGTATAAATGCCCTTTATTTTGTTGAGGAATTTTCCTTTTATTTTTATTTTGCTGAGTTTTTATCATGAATGAGTGTTGAACTTTGTCAAATGTCTTTTCTGCATCAATTGATAAAATCATGTGATTCTTGTCTTTTATTTATGTGGTGGATTACATTAATTGTTTTTCTAATGTTGAACCATGCCTGCATACCTGGTATGAATCCCACTTGGTCATGGTGAATTATTTTTTTGGTATGTTGTTGAATTCTGTTGGCTAGATTTTTGTTAAGGATTTATGCATCTATGTTCATGCGGGACGTAGGTCTATAATATTCTTTTCTTGTGGTGTCTTTACCTAGTTTTGGTATCAGGGATATGGTGGCTTCAAAGAATGAGTTCGATAGTATTCTGTCCTTTTTTATGCTCTGAAATACCTTTAGTAGTAGTGGTGTTAACTCTTCTCTGAAAGTTTGGTAGAACTCTACAGTGATGCCATCCAGACCAGGGCTTTTTTTTGTTGGGAGTCTTTTGATTACCTTTTCAATCTCTTCTTTTGTTATGGGTCCATTTAGTTATTCTACCTCCTTTTGTGTTAGTTTTGATAGGTAGTGTGTTTCTAGGAATTCATCCATTTCTTCTAGGTTTTCAAATTTGTTGGAGTATAGTTTTTCGTGGTAATCTGATATGATTCTTTTAATTTCAGTTGGTTCTGTTGTAATATCGCCCCTCTCATTCCTTATTTGGGGTATTTGCTTCCTCTCCTGTTTTTCTTTTGTCACTTTGGCCAGTGGATTATCAATTTTGTTGATTTTTTCAAAAAAACAGCTTTTAGTTTTGTTAATTCTTTCAATTGTTTTTCTGTTTTCTATTTCATTTAGTTCAGCTCTAATTTTTATTATTTGTTTTCTTCTGGTGCCTCTGGGTCTCTTTTGTTGCTCTCTTTTTATTTGTTCAATTGTAGGGATAGTTCTTTAATTTTGGCCCTTTCTTCTTTTTGGATGTGTGCATTTATTGACATAAATTGGCCTCTGAGCACTGCTTTTGCTCTGTCCCAAAGGTTCTGATAGGAAGTGTTTTCATTCTCACTGGATTCTCTGAATTTCTTTATTCCATCCTTAATGTCTTCTATAATCCAGTTTTTTTTGAGCAGGGTATTGTTCAGTTTCCAAGTGTTTTTTTCTTTTCCCTGCTTTTCCTGTTATTGATTTCCGCTTTTATGTCCTTATGGTCAGAGAAAATGTTTTGTAATATTTCAATGTTTTGGATTCTGCTAAGGCTTGCTTTATGGCCTAATATGTAGTCTATTCTAGAGAATGTTCCATGTGCACTAGAAAAGAAAATATACTTGGTTGCTGTGGGGTGGAATGTTCTATATATGTCTAGGAGATCAAGTTGATTGTGGCATTTAGATCTTCGGTGTCTTTATTGAACTTCTTTCTGAATGTCCTCTCTTTCACCAAAAGTGGTGGGTTGAAGTCACCTACTATTATTGTGGAGCTGTCTACCTCACTTTTCAGTGCTGATAGAGTTTGTTGTATGTATCTTGCAGCCCTGCCATTGGGTGCATAAATATTTAATATGGTTATATCTTCTTGGTGTACTGTCCCTTTAATCATTATATAGTGTCCTTCCTTATCCTTTATGAGATGGATTTAACTTTAAAGTCTATTTTGTCAGAAATTAATATTTCCACTTCTGCTCTTTTTTGATTGTTGTTTGCTTGATATATTTTTTTCCATCCTTTGAGTTTTAGTTTGTATCTCTAAGTCTAAGGTGTGTCTCTTGTAGGCAGCATATAGAGAGATGTTGTTTTTTAATCCAGTCTGCCACTCTCTGTCTCTTTTTTGGTGCATTTAGGCCATTCTCATTCAGGGTAATTATGGATTGCTATCATTTTGATGTCTTTTTTTTAGTGTGCTGTTAACAGTTGCATTTTCCCACTTAATTGTATGTGCTGAGTAGATTATATATTGTCCTTTCCTCAAATTTTTGCTGTTGATTTTGTTTCGGCTGAATCTCTATTATTTTCTTGCATTTTATTTTGATGAGTAGGGTAGTTCGTGTCCTTTATGGTTACCTCATTATTTACACCTGTTTTTCTAAATTTAAAACTAACTTTTATTTCTTTGTATCGCCGTATCTTCTTCTCCATATGGAAGGTGTATGATTACATTTCTTAGTCCCTCTTTATTATTTTAATGTTGTCTTTTTTTCTATAATAACATCGCTGTTACTCTGTTTGGGGCTTTTTTTTTTTTTTTTTAAATCTTGCTTTGTTTTTTTGGATTTCCCTGTCTGGGTTGACTTCTGGTTGCTCTGCCCAGTGTTCTAGTCTTGGTTTGATGTATTATTGATTTTCTAACCAAAGGACTCCGTTTAGTATTTCTTGTAGTTTTGGTTTGGTTTTTATGAATTCCCTCAACTTGTGTTTATCTGGAAATGTCTGAATTGCACCTTCATATTTAACAGGCAGTTCGCTGGATATATGATTCTTGGCAGGCATTTTTTTCCTTCAATTCTTTATATACGTCATCCCATTGCCTTCTTGCCCGCATGGTTTCTGTTGAGTAGACTGACCTTATTCTTATTGGCTCTCCTTTGTAGATGACTTTTTTGTTTATCCCTCGCTGCTCTTATATTTCTCTCTTTATCTTTAGTTTTGGCAAGTTTGATTATAATACATCTTGGTGACTTTCTTTTAACATCTACCTTATGTGGAGCTTGATGAGTATCTTGGATAGATATCTTCTCATCTTTCACAATATCAGGGAACTTTTCTGACAAAAAAATCTTCAGCAGTTCTCTCTGTATTTTCTGTTGTCCCTCCCTGTTCTGGTACTCCAATCACTCATAGGTTAATTTTCTGAATTGAGTCCCACATGATTCTTAAGGTTTCTCCATTTTTTAAAATTCTTTTATCTGATTTTTTTCAAATATATTAGTGCCAAGTGGTTTATCTTCGAGTTCAGAAATTCTAGCTTCTACTTGCTCAATTCTGTTCCTCTGACTTTCTATTGAGTTTTCTACTTCTGTAATTTTATTGTTAATCTTCTGAATTTCTGATTGCTGACTGTTTATTAAATTAAATTTTTCATTATATTCCTGAATAATCTTTCTAATTTCTTCAGTTGCTTTATCTGTGTGTTCTTGGCTTGTTCTGCATATTGCTTCATTTCCTTCCTTATGTCTTGAAGGGTTCTGTGTATTAAACTTTTCTATTCTGCATCTGCTAATTCCAGGAATGCACTTTCATCTAGAAGATCCCTGGGTTCTTTGTTTTGAGAGCCTGTTGAGGTGATCATGGTCTGTTTCTTTATGTGACTTGATATTGACTGTTGTCTCCGAGCCACGTATAAGTTATTGTATTAGTTTATGCTTGCTTACTGTGTCGTAGCTTCTTGCTTTGTTTTGTTTTGGTATAGCCCTATGTGTCGCTTGAGTGAGCTAGCTTGATTATTTTCACCTTTGGAGCTCTGACATCTGGTCCCCAGCTGGCTAGAGCTGTTATCAGGTATTTCAGTCTAACAGTCCATTCAGTTTTCTTGTATGAATGCAGCTCAGGTTTCCAGGTAGGTGATCATCAAGTGTGTGGTACAAACTCTGTCCTACTACCTTAGAGGGGTAGGGGTGATTGGTGTATATAACGGTACCTGATTGTAGCAGGGGGTCATGCTCTGAATAAGGTGAGGGGGCTGAGAACCGACCCCCGAATGTCTCCAAGGAACACACATCTGTGTTCCCTAGAGAATGCAGGGGGTGAATTCTGCAGATGGACCATGGGTACCCAAAGTTTTTGCTTGTAAGTACTGGGAGGTACCGGTCTTCTTCGGACCTCTGTCACAGATGGCTGGGTGACATCAGTGGAGCTACCAGTCCTTAGGCCTGTGATGTCAGTAGCTGAGGACCTTGTTTAATAGGAAAAGCAATGTGAAACATCAAACACCCACCTCTGCACCGTGCAGCTGAAATGGTTGGAGTCTGCCAACAAAGGCGTATTCTCCCGAAATATGCCCACACAGGTCCTTGCAGAAGGGAAAGTTGCTCAAGGTCCGTGGACAGTTTATGCCTAAACAGGAGCCACTTAGGTCCTGAGCTCCCCTGGTTAGTGGAGCTAGCAAATTATCTTTTCCCCCAAATGCAATTTTTTTCCTTCCCCGAGGCCAAGAGGGTTGCTCTAGGTGCTCAACAATGCCTATTTCCAGCCCAGAGAATTCAGCCACTGAAGACTAGAAGAATCCCAGCTATCATGGTCCCCAAACCTTCTTTTGGCCCAGGACAAGAATTATTCCCGAAGACAACTCATCAGACATGGAAGGGACTGGACAATGGGTTGGAGAGAGATGCTGACGGAGAGTGAGCTACTTGTATCAGATGGACACTTGAGACTGTGTTGGCATCTCCTGTCTGGAGGGAAGATAGGAGGGCAGAGAGGGTTAGAAACTGGCAAAATCGTCACAAAAGGAGAGACTGGAAGGAGGGAGCGGGCTGACTCATTAGTGGGAGAGTAAATGGGACTTTGGAGTAAGGTGTATATAAGCTTATATGTGACAGACTGACTTGATTTGTAAACTTTCACTTAAAGCACAATAAAAATTATATATATATATATATATATATATATATATAAAAGAGTGAAAGAAAGTCCTACCAATAAAACTGTCATTCCACAGTCACTGTGGACCTACCGGAAGTTATGGCTCCCTGAGGAGGAACATCAGAGTCTAAAAGCTTTAGATAAGGAACACACTTCACTAAAATATTCCATTCAGTTCCTGAACAAATAAAGAATTAACAATAACAAGCCATCAAGGAACGGACAGCATCCAGAGTTACTACAACGTATTATCTAAAATGTCTAGTTCCTCCTCAATGAAAAAAAGAAAGAAAATCATGAGACATGCAAAGGAACATGGAAGTATGACCTGCATATCAGCAATGATGCAGGCAAAATAACTGCCTGTGAGACCAACAAAAAGTTGACTGTAACAGAGAACAATTTCACAGAACTACTTTCTTTGAACAGTTAGAGAAAGGTATGATGAGAATGTCATGTCAATGAAGAATATTAATGAAGAGATATAAATTACTTTTTTAAAATGGAAATTACACAGTTGCAATGGGTATAATTTGCCAGTAACTGCAAAATTTAAATTTAGATGGACAGAAGTTATGGAATTGAAGCACAGTGTCTAAAGAATGAAGACAAATGAACCGGGCCTCCGAAAAATATGGGGTGCCATTAAGGACACCACCGAATGGGTTATGGGAATAACATAAGGAGAGGAGTGAGAAGAGGGAAGGAGGGAGTGATAATAGGAGAGAAGGAGGGAGGAAGTAAGGAATTAAAAGGAATAATTTCTATAATGTTCAGAAATGTATTTTAAAAAATAACCTGCACATCTAGGCAGCTTCTGTATTTCCCAGGAGGTAAAATGCAGGGATCTACAAATAAATATAATAAAAATGCTAAAAGCTAAATACAAGCTGAAAATCTCTAAAGCAGCAAGAAAAAAATACATCATTGACAACAGAAACACAGCAAGATTAAAAGGTGATCTCTAAGCAGAAAGACATGAGGCTAGAAGGCAGAGGGACAGTATCTGCCAAGTTATCAAAGGAAGCAAAAATGTCAGCCAAGGACCTTTTATGCGGTAAAGCTATAATTAAAAAAAATTATTGCCAATTAAAAAATTTCCAATTAAAGAAAGATGGAGAGAATTGGTCTCCAGCTCATCTCTCACGAGAAAGACTAAAAGAGTAACTCAATACAAAGATCTGTTTAAAAATGCATATTTTAAAAGTGCATGTGCTACCTTCTTTATCCTCTTCTTTTAAAACAAATCATATGAAATGATATGCATTGTTGAACCTATGCTATATACAAAATTAATACATGTGTAATATATGGACGAAGGTAGCGCAAAGGAAGTGAGTGGGGAAAAGATTATAACTGCTAAAAAATGAGAATAGATATTGAAGTATAATTATATGCGCATATTTATAACAATATCAATACATGTATGTACACACATGTAATATACATATGTATGAATAAATTATATATAATAAGTAGAATTAAGATATAAAACCATTTTGTTGTAGTTCCTCTGAAATGACTCTTCTGATTCCTATATTATTTAAGGAAAACTGTACAAAACCATTATCATCCACATGGTATCAGACTTGCATTATGTTCAGATGTAATGGGTGACAATAACAACATACCCAAAAGATGGACAACTGCATAGTACTAAAACTAAATTAGTATTAAGGTACAATGAATGTTTTCTAACCTTAAGGTGTTAACATAATTTGAAGGGAACCCATAAAGAAGGAAAATGAAAAAATGCAGAAAAAGTTACAAAATTAAAAACTTGCACTGCAATAAAGAGAGTAAAACACCAAGAAAGGAAGCAAAGTAAAGGTCTTCCAAAAGCAACACCTTGGAGAACACTTTCTATCTCATTCTATGAGTCTAACATTACATTGTTATCAAAGCTAGAAAAATACACCAGTAGGGAAACAACAAAACAACTACAGAGAAATACGTTTTATGGATATGCCTACAAAAATCCTGAACAGAATGCTAGCAAAATCCAGCAGATAATTACAGGATTATATTCCACGTTCAAACAGAAGGTATTCCCATCACACAAGTTGGCTGAATATATAAAAGTTCATACGCGTAGTACAGCACATTGAGAGAATGAAGAGCAAATTTACATCACCGCAGTGCAGAAGCAAACTGGACACAACCCAACAGCTTTTCGTGATGAAAATCCTCGAACTAGAATTAGAAGGATACTTAACATCAAAAGGAAATTTATTAAAAACCCCAAACTAGCATCGCATTCAATAGAGAAATACTAGGAGCACCCCACTAGCACCAAGAACAAAAGTAGGATGCCTGCTTTTGCCATTTGTATTCAACTGTACGCCCAGAGCTCTAGCCAGAGAAATTCAGCAAGATAGAGATGGCATCAAATCAGAAGTGAAAAAGCAAAACTATCTCCTCCCACATATAACATAAACTTATGATAAAAAAATTCTATAAAATCCACAAAAAAGAAAAACAACAAAAACCATCAGAGACAGTAAATAGGTTAAAATTGTAGGACACAATATCAAAATGAGCTAAGTCCAGTGTATTTCTCTGCACCAGAAATATACATTCTGAAAGGAAATCATTAAAACATTCGCACTTAAAACTGATTCAAAGTTTAGTACAAAGTAACTTTATATCTACATAAGCATAAAACAAACTGGTCACTAATTTACTAGCAATGTCTTTCTATATAGTCTTGGGCTTTTCTTTGTGGATCAGTTTTTGATTAGCAGCTCAACCTCCACTTACTTGACTTTTCTCACTTTTGTGCATAATGTGGTACTGCAGTTCCCATTGGTTATTTACACAGACTCACACAAGGGTACTCCCTGTGTTTGTATCATGGCAAAGAGCATTGCTGGCCCTCCTGGCTAGAGTTACTGGATCAGCAGACATGGATGTACAAGATGGTTCTCTCAAAATGGATCAAAGTTCTGTTGTCTATAACATCACCCATCCATGCCCAGGAACGGCCTATGTAGGGTTCAGTTGCATATGGGGTGAATGTAGCAGAGTTAGACTCAACAGCCCACGGCCAGCTCTTGTGTATTAGAATGAAACAGTAGATTGCCCCAAGAGACCTGCAGAGATAAGGAGTTTCCTTTTAGAAGGATTTGTGCTAATTCTTTAAATGTTTGGTAGAAACCCTCTGTGAAGCCATATGGTCATGGGCTTTTCTTTGTGGATCAGTTTTTGATTAGTGACTCAGTCTCCACTTTTCATGTTGTTATCAATAGATGGCTTCGTGTCCCTTCCACCTCAGGGCAACTCCATGCAGAATGGAATGAAATTCTCTCCTGTTCATCACCTGTTCTCTCCAGTGCCTCTCCTGCTTCCTTCCTCCCTCAGGTGGTACTTTCGGGAATTAACACACAGGTCCTCACTGATGATCTGATAGTAGAAACAGGACAGATTATGCCAGGTTCAGCCCTCATTTCCAAAGCAGCTAGGAACATACCAAAGCCATTTCTGACCCTACCTGCAGAGGCCCACCTCAGCAATCCTGTTATACCCTGAGAAGCTCAGACCAGAGAACCAGGTGAAGAAGTTAAGGCTACTGTCATGATGCCTGCAGCTCTGAGCCTCATGTTCACAGTCCTGGAATTACTGGGTGAGAGTCCAATAAGATGGTATACACCTTAGAGAAAAAGGAGATGCAGGGAAGGGGCTAGGTCATGTTGACACTCTCCCCTACCCGTCAAGGAAGCCACTTCTTACCAGTGATGTTAAGGTCATACTGTTTGATGATGACTTCATTCCAAAAATAGGGGTTGCTCTGAAAGAGAAATGGGATTTTTGCATTTGTTATTAGGATGGATGAGCTTTTCCGCATGGGAAAAAGGAGTAGATGGGGACAGCAAAAACATCTTTTTAGGAGACCTGCCTTTCAGGGAGTCCTGCCCCTGTCTGTTTTCATGAATGAATCCTTTCCCACTCCCCTTCCCCACCTGACCTCTGTCCTGACCTCCAGATTTATCATGTAGCTGAGCGTGTCTTCCTCTTCCTCACTGATCACCTGGTGGTTCATAATGTGCATGGGGTCAAGGTGCTTTCAGAGGGCAGGCAGAGAAGGGCTAGCAGCAGTCAAAGCCCACCTGGCCAGCAACCAATAGCTGGGATAGACAGTCTCCCACACCTCCTATCATTGTCACCCCCACCCCTACTACCCCACAACCATGGCTCTTCCTCATATGTCCCTTGGGGCATTGAAGGTGGCCTTTGTGCTCATCTGAGTTTCTTAAACGTGCGTATTCATTTCTTACTTAAAATGTGATGCTTTTGGTCATTAGTTCTTCAAGTTTTCTTTTGTTCCTATTTTTGTTCCTATTTTGGTGTACTTGATGATGATCCATAGGACATTTAAACAAACAAAAAATACTTGCCATCAAATTAATTCCTACTCATTCTGAATGTTGAGGACAGAGTATAACAACCCCATAGGATTTCCAAAGATGTAAATCTTTATGGAAGTAGACTGCAATCCTACTCTTGCAGAGCAGATGGTGGGTTCAAAGTACAGACCGCCCACTCTTTGGCCAAACCCAGAGCCACTGCCTTGCATTCTTCCTGCTTACTTTTTTTTCTATGACTGGAAAATTTTAATTTTCTGTCATTAAAAGTGTATTGATTCCTTTTTCTGCCTGCTCAAGTCTTCTGTTGAGACTCCCTATTAAAGTTTTCACTTTAGTAATTTTACTTTTTAGCTCCCAAAAGCTCCCTTTTGTATCTTCTATCACTTTACTAGTATTCCCATTTTATAGAATCACAGATTTTTTTTCTCTCTTTAGTTCTTCGTCCATATTTGCCTTTTGTCCTCTGAGCATATTTAAGAGTTCCTTTATTTTTCTAGTAAGTTCAATATCTGTATTTACTCAGAGTTCTATCAGTTTTGTCACTGTGAATTAGCATTCTTCCCTGTTGTTGTTGTTCTTATGCATTCCTTTGATATCGCTGAGTTTGAGCAGTTTTAGTATCAGCTCTGGGAAACAGAGTCTTTACGCTTCTACGCATTTGCCCTACTTGCTGTTGAGAGTTGCTTTATTCTTTCATTCTGTAACTTCTCCAAGCCTTTTTTTTTTATCTTTTTATGTCATTATGTTACTGTTGAGAATATACACAGCAAAATATACAGCAATTCAATAGTTTCTACATGTACAATTCAGAAGCATTGCTGCCAAGTGGATTCCAATTCACAGCGACCCTATTGAACCAAGAATGACTGCCCCATAGGGTTTCCAAAGATGTCATCTTTATGGAAGCAGAGTGCCACATCTTTCTCTTGTGGAGCCGCTAGTAGGCTTGGACCGCCAGCCTTACAGTTATCAGCTGAGTGCTAAACCACTGAGACAGCTTGGTCCTTATATACAATTTAGTGACATTGATTACATTCAAGTCATGCAACTATTCACCCTCCTTTTCTGGCTTTTCCTCCCCCATTTACACAAACTCACTCTTCCCTTATTTTCCTATCTATTCTCAAGTTACTGTTGTCAGTTTGGTCCCATATGTTGTTGTTGTTGTTAGGTACGCTCAAATCAGCTCCTATCCGAAGTGACCCCATGTACAACAAAACTGGTCTTCGGTCACCAGTGTTCAATGAATCATCTCTACTCTTCAGATGATCTCTAAGTTCAGGTGGGACATGCTCAAGGTCATATTTTGGCTCTCGTGGACTTGTTCTGATTTTCTTCAGCTTCAGCTTGAACTTGCATATGAGCAATTGATGGTCTGCTCCACAGTCGGCCGCTGGCCTTGTTCTGATGGATGATATTGAGCTTTTCCATCATCTCTTTCCACACATGTAGTCAATTTGATTTCTGTGTGTTCCGTCTGGTGAGGACCATGTGTATAGTCACCATTTACGTTGGTGAAAGAAGGTATTTTCAATGAAGAAGTCATTGGTCTTGCAGAATTCTATCATTCGATCTCTGGCATTGTTGGTATCACCAAGGCCACATTTTCCAACTACTGATCCTTCTTCTTTGTTTCCAACTTACACATTCTAGTTGCCAGTAATTATCAATGCATCTTGATTGCATGTTCAAGCAATTTCAGACTGCTGCAGCTGATAAAAATCTACTATTTCTTCAACTTTGATCCTAGTGGTTGGTGGCGTATTAACTGGTCTTCCTTGTAGGTGTATGGATATTATCCCATCACTGACAGTGTTGTACTTCAGGAATAGATCTTGAAATGTTCTTTTTGACAATCAATACAACACCATTCCTCTTCAAGTTGTCATTCCCTGAATAGTAGGCTATAAGGTTGTCTGATTCAAAATGGCCAATACCAGTCCATTTCAGCTCACTAATGTCTAGGATATTGATGTTTATGCATTCCATTTCATTTTTGACAATTTCGAATTTTCCTAGATTCATACTTGTACATTCCAAGTTCTGATTATTAATGGATGTTTCCAGCTGTTTCTTCTCATCTTGAGCTGTGCCACATCAGCAAATGAAGGTCCCGGAAGCTTTACTCCGTCCACAACATTAAGGTCAACTCTACTTTGTGGAGTCAGCTCTTCTCCAATCATCTTTTGAGTGCCTTCCAACCTGCGGGGCTCATCTTCCAGCACTATATCAGACAATGTTCCACTGCTATTCATAAGGTTTTCACTGGCTATTGTCTTTCAGAAGTAGACCGCCGGGTCCTTCTTCCTAGTCTGTCTTAGTCTGGAAGCTCAGCTGAAATCTGTCCTCCATGAGTGACCCTGCTGGTATCTGAATACCAGTGGCATAGCTTCCAGCATCACACCAACACGCAAACCCTGAAAAGTACAACAAACTGACAGACACGTGGGGTGCAAAAACCTAGAGTACAAAAACCAAAACGAAAGAACATACTCACCATTTCTCAAGCTGAAAGAATCGAAATGGATTGACTCAGTGGCTGCAACAATGGGCACAAGCACAACAACGATTGTGAGGATGGCACAGAATTGGAAGTGTTTCGTTCTATCACGCGTAAGTTATCTATGAAAAAAAAAAAATTTTTTTTTTTTTTTGTTATCTATGAGTCAGTATTAATTCGATGTGCCTAAAACCAAGTTGCACTTGTGAAAGATTGTATGGGGAAAATATTAAACGACACGATGCTTCAAAAGAAGATGGAAGGAGTACACAGAGTCATTGTACCAAAAAGAACTTGTTGATGCTCAACCCTTTCAGGAAGTACCATGTGATCAAGAACCGAAGGTGTTGAAGGAAGAAATCCAAGCTTCACTGGAGGCATTGGTAAAAACAAAAAAAAACAAGACTCCAGGAATAGACAGAATACCAAGTGAGATGTTTCAAAAAATGGACCCAGACCTGGAAGCACTCACTCATTTACACCAAGAATTTGGGAGATGGGAACCTGGCCAATCAATGGGAAGAAATTGATATTTGTGCCCAATCCAGAGCGAGGTGATCCAACAGAATGCAGAAATTATCAAATAATACCATTACTATCACACACAAGTAGAATTTTGCTGAAGATCATTTGAAACCAAATGCAGTAGTACATTAACAAGGAACTGCCAGAAATTCAAGCTGGAGACAGAAGAGGACATGGAATGAGGGATATCATTGCTGATGTCAGATGGATCCTGGCTGAAAGCAGAGAATACCTAAAACATGTCTACCTGTGCTTTACTGACCATGCAAAGGCATTCAACTGTGTGGATCATAACAAATTATGAATAACAGTACGAAGAATGGGTATTCCACAACACTTAACTGTTTTGATGAGGAATCTACATAGACCAAGGTATGGTCATTCTAATAGCATGAGGGGATACTGCATAGTTTCAAATCAGGAAGGTGACTAAGGGTTGTATCCTTTCACTATACTTATTCAGTCTACACGCTGAACAAAAAATCCATGAAGCTGGACTATACGAAGAAGAAAGGGGCATCAGGATTCGAGGAGGACTTACTCACTACCAGCGATATGCAGATGACACAGCTTTGATGGCTGAAAGTGAACAGCACTTGAAACACTTACTCATAATATCAAAAACCACAGCCTTCAATATGGATTACAATTTAAAGAAAACAAAAACCCTCACAGTCAGACCAGGAAGCAATGTCATGATAGAAGGAGAAAAGATGGAATTTGTCAAGGATTTCATTTTACTTGGATTCACAATCAATACCCATGGAAGCAGCTATCAAGAAATCAAAAGAACTGTTGCACCAGGCAAATTTGTTGCAAAAGACCTCTTTAAAGTGTAAACAAGCAAATATGTCATTTAAGCTATAAAGTGCACATGACCCAAGCCATGGTTTTTTCAATGACCTCAGGTACATGCGAAAGCTGGGCAAAGAATAAAGAAGACTGAACTGATGCATTTGAATTACAGTGTTGGCAAAAAAATATTGAATATACTGTGGACTCCTAGAAGAAAGAACAAATCTATATTGGAAGAAGTAAAACACAGCCAGAATGCTCCTTAGAGGAAAGGATGGTGATACTTTGCCTCACGTACTTACGATATATTATGAAGGGACCAGTCCTCGAAGAAGGACATCATATTTGGTAAAGTAGTTGTCATTGTTGTTAGGTGCCATCTAGTCAGTTCCAACTCATAGTGACCCTATATAAAACAGAACGAAACACTGCCTGATCCTGCCTGGACCTTTCCCATCCTCACAATTGTTGTTATGCTTAAGCCCATTGTTGGAGCCACTGTGTCAGTCTGTCTTGCTGGGAACCTCCCTCTTTTTCACAGACCTGTAAAGTAGGTGGTCAGTTAAAAAGAGGAATACCCTCAACAAGGTTGGTTGACACAGTTGCTGCAAAAGCAGGCTCAAGCATAACAACAATTGTGAGGATAACAAAGGCCCAGGCAGAGTTTGTAGGGTCTTTATGAATCAGAACCAACTCTAAGCATCTAACAACAACATTGCAAATGATACTGCTTACTTGATTTCCTTTTCTGATCTCTTATCGTTGCAGTACAGAAAACCCAAGTGATTGGTGTGTTGATCTTGTAGCCTGCCACCTTCCTTTGTTTTTCTATTTGTTTTAGCAGATTTGTTGTGAAACCTTTAGGGTTTTATATGCATGTTAGGTCATTTCCATACAGTTTTATGTCTTCTTTTCTACTTTGGATACATTTTTTCTTTCTGTCTGTCTTTCCTCCCTCCCTTCCCTCCTTTTTTTCTTTATTCTTACTGTGCTCACTAGGACTTCCAGAACAATATTGAATATAAGTTGTGATAGGGGCCATCCTTGTCTCATTCTCCTTACAAAGGGAAGTCTCTGGACTTTCTTCGTTGACTTTGATATTGTCTCTTGGTTTTTCATAGATGCCCTTAATCACATTAATGCCATTTCCCCTCTATTTCTATTTTGTCAAAAGTTTTAATAAGGAAATGGTGTAGGGTTTTATTAAAATAATTTCCTGCATATATTAAGATGATCATACGGTGTTTCTTTTTTTTCAGTGTGGTATATTACACTGATTGATGCTGAATGGTGAGCCAGCCTTGGATCCCTGGAATAAATACAATTTGATCGTGGTACAATTTTTTGTTGAATGTGCTATTGGATTCTGTTTGCTAAAATTTGTTGAGAGTTTTTATGTTTATATTTATGAGGGATATTGGTTATAGTGTTCTTTTCTGGTGATGTCTTTGTCTGGCTTTGGTATCAGAGTCATGCTGGCTTAATAGAACAAGTGAAGAAACACTCCTTTCTGTCCTGTATTTAGGAAGAGTTTGAGTAGGATCAATGTCATTTCTTCTCTGAAGGTTTACTAAATCCTCCAGTGAGGCCATCTGGTCATCTGGTTTTTTTTTTTTTTTTTTTTTTTTCGCTGGTTGGGGAGAGCGAGGTGTTTGATGACAGATTGAATCTCCTCTTTTCTTATGGGTTATTGGATTTTTTTTTATTTGTGTGTATATGTGTGTTAGTAGCAGTAGGTTATGTTCTAGGTGTATGTGCATTTCATTTAAGCATTCCAGTTTGTTGAAATGTGACTTTTCATAGTATTCTCTTATGTTCCTTTTCATTTATCTATTGCAATGTCTCTATCTTCATTTCTTATTTTGGTTATTTGCATTTTCTCAGTTTTTTCGTTTCAGTCTAGGAAGTGGATTGCCTATTTTATTGATTCTTTAAAAGAACCAACTTCTGGTTTCATTGACTCTTTCAATTGTTTTTCTATTTTCAAGATCATTCATTTGTCCCAGGATCTTTATTATTTTCTTTTTTTCTGATATTTTGGTCTTTTTCTGATGTTCCCTTTCTATTTCTTCATGGTGGAGTTAAACCATCGATTTGGGATCCTCATTCATTCTTAATGTAATCACTCAATGCTAATAATTTCCCTCAGCAATTCCTTCAGTATGTCCTATAGGTTTCGGTATAGTGTATCTTCATTCTTGTTTAATTCTAATTTTTTTTTAATATCTCCTCTCTTTTCTTCTATAATCCTTTGTATCTTTAGTAGTGTGCTATTAATTTCCTTGTATTATCCAGCCCCTTTACTTCCCTGTTTTGGTTTCTAACTTCATTCTGTTGTAGTCTCAGAAGATGCTTTGTATGGTTTCAGTCTCTTTATGTTTATTAAAGTTTGCTTTGAACACTAAAATATTGTCTATATTGGAGAATAATCCTAGTTCATTGGAGAAGAATGTATGTAGAGCTGCTGCAGGGCAGAGTGTTCCATAAATGCCTGTTAGGTCCACTTGTTTAATAGTGGTAGTTAAGTCTCCTGTTTCTTCATTGATCTGCTTTGTAGCTCCTTCCATAACAGAAAATGGTGTATTAAAGTTTCCTACTATTGTAACTTTTCATACATTGGTAGCACAATCATTAAGAGCTTGGCTGCTAACCAAAACGTTGGCAGGTCAAACATACCCAACAGCTCTGCAAGAGAAAAGACAACCTATTCTCTTAAAAATTTAGCCAAGGAAACTCTGCGGGGCAGTTCTACTCTGTCCTGTAGCATAGTTAGGAGCCGGGATTGATTCAACTGCACAAAACAACAACTATTATTGCACATCTTTCCATTCTCTGCTCAATTCTGTCAGAGATTGCTTCATATGTTTTGAGGCTCTGATGTTACATGTGTATTTGTAATTGTTATGCCTTCTTGAATTGACATAGTTATTCTTTTATCTTCTATAATATTAATTTAATGCTTAATTTTTCAGATATTATCACACCTGTTTTGTTTCGGTTGCTATTTGCATTGACCTTTTTTTTTTCCATGTTTCAGCTTTTAAACTACGTATATCCTTCTTCCTAAGGTGTAGAGAGCATGTAGATGTATCATGCTTTTTTTTTCCTTTGTGTGTGTGTGTTTTCTATTTTTTAAATTCATTCTGCCACTCTCCACCTCTTGACAGGAGTATTTAATCTATTTCCGGTCATGGTGATTATCAGTTTGGGTGGATTTACTTCTGCCATTTTGTTATACTTTTTTCATCTTTTAATTTTTGTGAAATTTATAGTTTCTTTGTTCTTTACTTTCAGTGCTGAATTCTTTACAAACATGGGCATTTCTTCATCTTATTTATTATTTTCCTATGAGTCCTGAGACATTTTGTTTGCTTTATTATTTATTTTCAGGACTGATTTCTTTTTATTTACTTTTTTGTGCTTTCCATGAGATATGTATTTAACACCTCACATTTATAACAAACTGATGTATCTTGATAACACCTGAACTTCCCTAACACAAATAATTCCGTGTTGACACTCATCTTCCCTGTTCTTTAGGTGCTATTATCAATTACATCCTAGTCTCTTTGCTTTCCTGTACTATGAATGTAAACTATTTTATTGTTGTATGTATTTAGCTCCTATTTTCTGCATATAACTTTGCCTTAGTTAAGTATTCTCCACCCAAAAGTATCTTAGGTGTCATGTTTATACTGACAATGCTTTTGTGCATGTACCCCTTCAGGCTCTCTTTAGTGCCATTACCTTTCTTTGTGGAAGAGTCCTTTTAGTATTTCTTAAAGGGCTGATCTGGTGCTAACAAATTCCCTTAATTTTTGCTTATCTGAGAATGTCTTAATTTCTTCCTTGTTTCTGAATGATATTTTTGCTGTGTATATTATTCTTGCCTTTTTTTTCTCTTTCTGCACTTTAAATATGTCATCCATCACTTTCTTGTCTCTGTGGTTTCTGAAGATATAACCAAAACCGATTGCCACTGAGTCAATTTAGACTCATAGTGATCCTACAGGACAGAGTAGAACTGTCCCATAGGGATCCTAAGGAGCAAATGGTACATCTCAACTGCCAACTTTTGGACAGCGAAGCACTGTGCCATCAGGGTCCTTTATGAAGGTAAGTCAGAGCACTTACTTGGGACAATTTGTATATAACAGTTCTCTTTTCTCACTCTCTCCAAATATTCTCTTTGTTCTTGGTTCTTAGGAGTTTGGTTATGAAATGCCTTGGTGCATTTCTTTTAGGTTTTATCTTAAATGTAGTTCACTGAGCTTCTTGGAGATTATATTTCCTTTCTTTTGTGATGTTTGGGAAGTATCCTGCCATTATTTCTTCAAAAAGCCTTTCTGGCCCTCTCACTCTCGTCTCTGCCTGGTGCACTCGTAATGCATAAGTTATTTTTCTTCATGGTCTCCCACATCTTTCTTAGGCTTTGTTTGTTTTCCTTCATTCCTTTTTTTTTTTTTTCCTGTTGCTCCTCAGACTAAGCTTTCTCAGTGTTCTGTCTTTATGTCCACTGGATGTCTTTGTCATTTCCATTCTACTTTTGTGTCCTGCCATTTTGCAGATCATCTCTTGACCTGTAAAATTGTATATATATATTTTTCAGTTTTCTATCTTATTAAAGTTCTTGTTTTTTCTTTTTTGTATTGTTTTTTCTGATTCCTTTTAGATCTTTTTCTGTACGTTTCATTATTTCTTTGAACATATATAATAATAACAACACAATCTTTGTTGAGTATTTCCATTATATGACCTTTCTCAGGGACAATTTATTTCCTCTTATTTTGGTCATTGTATGAGCTATGCTTTCCTGTGTCAACGTATGCTTCATTACTCACTGTTGTCTTTTAGACGTTGAGATGTACTGATTTATTTAATTTGTTTGATTAATAAACCAGGAGAGTGACTTCGTCCCCTTCTCTTTAGGTTTCTCTTCTTTCTCATTGTTTCTTCTGGAGGTTCAAAGAACCTTCCATCCTAGCTGTGGTCACTCAGCCATACTGTCCCTAGACAGCTTCCTTAGATGTCTTGGTCAAACTTATGTCAACCTTACCTCTTTGTTTTTTAGGCTGACAGTTCTACTCTTCTGTCTTGCATTTTGTTCTTTGTAAGCTGTCAGGTGACTGGTAGGTGTTTCCTAGTCTTTTCTCTGTTGTGACAGAAGGCCAGTGGTAATGGATCTCCCCATGTTCTAGCCAGGGGAATAGTTTTTGTTTTTCTGTATCACAGCTAGAATGGCACATTACCTGCATCGGTTCCAGAGAGATACGTGGCCATGTCACCAGTCATCTCTATGTCATAGCAAATTGTCAACATACTCTGGAATATGCTGCACCCTAGGAAATGTATCAAACGTGTCTGGAGCTTTGGGATTTTCTGTTGTGCTGGAAGGGGCAAAGGTGGAGTTTCTTCTGACATTATACCGAAGAGATTTGCTTAAGGGACTGGAAGTGCCAGTTGGCTTGGTGTGGCACTCTGTCACAGATGCATAAGGTGAATTGGTTCAGGCTCCCACAGAAAGGCTGAGGCATAGAGCTAGGGACCCTTTGCACCATAGGCTATGTGGTGATGGGGGCAGTGCCCTTCAGACAGTAGCTTGTTGTGGGGCCCTATCATGTGAATAAGTACTACTGGCTAGCAGTGCAGTGCTGCCAGTGGTAGGTCCCTGGCTCATTGGAGTGCATTGCATGTGATAGAGGCATGGCTAAGAGGAGGCAATGCTGGAGGACGATGGGTAAAACTTGCAACTCTGGGGCCAAGGACCCTGATTCACTTCTGTGGCGGTGGGTAAGTGGGTACTAGGGTTTGCCTGAAGAGTTGCTCTCCTACTGCTGGTAAGTGATCCCAAGTACTAATCCTGGACTCTCCTACCAATACCCTCACCTCACATTTTGAGCACACACCCTCATTGTTCCTCCTATCCTGCGTCCCTCCTTAGGGGTATATTCTCTGCCATTCCTACCATCTGCTCATGTATTTTACCCAGGCCATTCCGCACCACTTTACTCTGCCTGTATTTTCCTGGAGTTCCTGGAACTCAATTCTGTGCTGCATTCAAGCATTACTCTCTGTCAGGTCTGGCCAACGGCAGTGTATGCCTTTCCCATCTTGTTAAACCTTTCCATGTCTGTTTATTCTGTATCTAGGTCTCAGTCTGAGTCTTCCATTTTGCTCCTGCCCTGGGTCTTGTTTCATTTGGAGATGCCACCAACAGCCTTCTTAAAATGGCCATACTAGCTGGGCTGGTGAGTAGAGCATGAAAGTTCTACACGTATCCTCCCCACTGTCCCTGCTACCACTTTCACCTAATTTGTGAATCAGGCTAGTTCTCCAGTCCTTCCTTGGAGAGAGTTCTGAGATTGCCAAATTCATCAATCTTGTTTTTTTCCTCTCATTGTCTTAGGGGGGCGTGAGTGTACCATATTAACGCTGCCTGCTCACTGGAAGTCCTCTTTCTGACCCTTCTTATGTCATCCTTTCTTTATTCAAAATCTACTTCATTGCCATGAATTTTTATTTTCTTTCAGATTTCTGACAAATGGCTTCTACCAGTTTGTTTGTTTCCTGGAATTTTTGTTCAGGGAAGGAATGTGAAGCACTTACGTGAACTCCTCCTCAATTAAATTAAACTAATAATTCTCGGGTGTGGGAGGAATTCAGCATGCATAGTCATTTAGAGAGGAGATAAAGGTTAAAAGGCTTGTAGGTACCTATGACCAAGAACCTGTGGGATTGAAGGAAGAAATTGAAGCTACACGGCAGGTGTTGGTCAAAAACATAGGAACTGACAGAATACCCATGGAGATGCTTCAACAAATGAATGTGGTACTGAAAGCGCTCACAGCAACCTGGCCAATCTACTGGAAGACATCCATATTTGATACTATTCTAAAGAAAGGTGATCCAGCAGAGTGCAGAAATTATCAAAATGATACCATTAATATCACATGCAGGTAAAATTTTGCTGAAGATAAATTAAAAACGGTTGCAGCAGTATATCAATTGGGAACTTCCATAAATTCAGGTTGGATTCAGAAGAGGACACAGAAAAAGTGTTATCATTGCTGATGTCAGATGGGTCATGGCTGAAAGCAGAGAATACAGGAAAGATATCTACATGTGTTTTATTGGCTATGCAAAGGAATTCAATTTTGAGGATCAAAATGAAATATGGATAACATTGTGAACTATGGGGATTTTAGAACACTTAATTTTGCCGATATGGAACCGGTACATGTACCACGCATCATTTCTGAGGTAGAACAAGGGAATACTGTGTGGTATGCACCACGGTTGTATCCTTTCACCATACATACTCAATTTATATGCTGATCAATTAATGCGAGAAGCTGGAGTGTCTGAAGAAAAATCTGCCATCAGGACTGCAGGAAGACTCATTAATAATCTGAGAGAGGCAGATGATACAGCCTTGCTTACTGAAGGCAAAGTGGGCTTGAAGCACTTACTGATAAAGATCAAAGACTACAGCCTTCAGCATGGAATACACCCCAACATAGAGAAAAGAAAAATCCTTAAAACTGGGCCAACAAGCAACATCATGATAAACAGAGAAAAGGTGGAAGTTGTCAAGGATTTCATTTTACTTGGATACACCATCAGTGCCAGCAGTCAGGAAATCAAATGATGTATTGCACTGGGCAAATCTTCTGCAAAAAGACCGCTTTTAAGTGTTGAATAGCAAAGATGTTACCGTGAGGACTAAGGTGCACCTGACCCAAGCCATGATGTTTTCAATTGCCTCATAAGCGTTCAAAAGCTGGACAGTGAATAAGGAAGTCTGAAGAACAGCTGATGCCTTTGAGTTATGGTGTTGGGGAATATTATTGAATATACTATGAACTGCCAGAAGAACGAACAAATCTGTCTTGGGAGAAGTGCAGCCAGAATGTTCCTTGGAAGCAAGGATGGAAAGACTTCATCTCACACACTTTGTACATGTTATCTGAGGGGAAGAACATCATGTTTGGTAGAGGGTCAGCAAGAAAGAAGAAGGCCCTCGACCAAATGAATTAGCACAGTGTCTGCAAACGATGGATTCAAATATAGCAGCCATTGTGAGGATGGTGCAGAGATAGGCAGTGTTTCATTCTGTGGTACACAGAGTCACTATGAGTCAGAATGGACTAAATAGCACGAAACAGCAACAACAACAAAGATGATAGAGTTGGTTACATATCCTGTTATGTAATGTTCAACAAGTACTGCAATCAGACAGCTAGAAAACTTATCCAAGGGAAATAAGAGGCCAAAGTTCATACCAGCAGGAGCCTGCATTAATATCATAGCAAGAAACAGGTCATGGTTATTGCAGCCAGGAGATTAGCATCTATATCCAACTGAAGAGGAACTCAAGATATGTATACTTGGAAACTAAATCCACATCCCAATAGGAACCCTGGTGGCACAGTGTCTAAGAGTTACAGCTGCTAACCAAAAGGTCGGCAGTTCAAATCCACCAAACGCTCCTTTGAAAACCATGTGGCAGTTCTACTCCTTCCTATAGAGTTGCTGTGCATCAGAAACCACTTGATGGCAATAGTAAGGGGCAGCAGTAAATACGGCATATTTATTACAGTCAAGAGGTTAGCACGCATGCCCAAAGAAAAACACGATGGGTTAAAACAAGCTCTAAGACTAAATATTTACCTAGAATATAGTAATAATATTAACGTCAAAGTTGTTACAGCCATAAAGTTAGCACTCATAGCCAGTGAAATAAATTCATAAAACCTGGAACTCATCCATATCCTAATATAAAGTGGGGCACAATTTTACAAACTCTACAAACAAGGAGAAAGGAGGTTAGGGTTCAAAGAATCATAAGCCTGAAATCATATTTTAGTAGGAGCTACATCATGCTGCTTAAAGCCAGGAAGCTACATTCACATACTATTTAAGAGAAGATCAGAGTTCATAAAGCCCTGGTCTGACTCAGATTGTGCTAAGAATTGTGTCACGGTTGCTATAAGCAGGTAAGTAGCAACCACGTTCATGGAAAAAAACAGATTAGGGTTCATAAATCTAACAGCCTACATCCATATTCTAGTGAAAACAGCCCATGGTTCTCATGGCCAGGGAGCTAGAATCCATATCCTATGAAACGTAAAGACAGAGTTTAAAGAATCCACATCTGAGTAAAAACCTGAAACCGGATCTGAGTGTTAAAGAGGCCGTGGTTGTTAGAGTCAAGAAACTCACATGTTGGGAGCTGAAGGTCAGGGTTCCCTGAGCCAGAAAAATGCATCCATAGCCAAGGGAAAAGGGGGTCAGAGTAGGTACAGCCAGATAGGTAGTATTCATATTCATGATTAAAGACGGTCAGAGTCCATATGAGAGGAAATTTGCATTAATACCCTACTTAAAAAAAGACACATGCCTTGTGAGGGCTGGAAATTAGCGTCTATACCCAGAGAAACATGAAGGCAGGATTCATAGAGAAGAACCTTAATGTATGTACTGGTGAGGAAAAGGTCATTTTTAACAAAGCTAGAAAGAGACCATCCATAACCTTAAAATAATATCTATGTCTTTACTAAGATATTGACACCATACTAAGGATTATAGCATGACTGTTACAAAAAGGAAGTTACCAAGCATATCCAAGAGGAAAAAAGAATAACAAAAAAGATCAGGTTTCATAGAGCCAGGAGCTTGACCCATATTCCGGTAATGAAATAGTCAAAGGCGGTACAGTTAGAAAGCTAGCATCCTATTCAAGCAGACAAGAGGCCAGGGTTCACAGAGCTTGTTACATGCACATATTTTTTCATAAGAAATATGACGTGAGTGTTACAGCCAGAATCTGCTAATAGAGAAGTTCATGATCCATAGAACCAAGAGACTAAATCAACACCCTATTAAGTTATGGGGCATGGTTCTGGAAACTGGTCAGGTTCTGGAAACTGGTCAGAGTGGCTGGATGCAAGATCTGTGTTGAGTGTAATGAGAGGTAAGGCTGGATGCATACACAGATTTGAATGTTAAGAGTATAGCAAATTGGGTTTTAGATAAAGATAATATTGGGAGTAATTATCAAAAACACAGCTGGGTGTTTCTTTAAGACCCTTAAGGAGTCCCAGGGTGGTGAAAATGGTTAACACACTTGGCTGCTAATCAAAAGTTTGGAGGTTGGAGTCTGCCCAGAGGTACCTTGGAAGAAATGCCTGGCAAGATACTTCCAAAAACTCAGCCATTTAAAACCTCTGTGCTACACAGTTCTACTTGGAGTTGACTCCATGGCAAAAAAAAAAAAAAAAGTCTCTAAAGGAAACCCTGGTGGCATAATGGTTAAGATCTATGGCTACTAACCAAAAGGTCAGCAGTTCCAATCCAACAGCCACTCCCTGGAATCCCTATGGATCAGTTTTAGTCTGTCCTATATGGTCGCTATGAGTCAGAATCTACTGGATGGCAGTGGGTTTTGGTTTTAAAGGATATATTTCAGTTAATAGAAAATTTCACTTTTGTGTAAAACCATGCACTACTAATGGTATAGGAATAAAGAGATCTATTCTGAAACATCGAAATCTTTGAATCAGCAATTGAAAAAGTTTTCTTTCAGATAATGGAGGAATTTTTATCTTACTTGGCGAAAAATTCTTATGTACACAAACATGAGGACTAAAATGATGAAAAATTCCAATTGAAATACATTGAAATCAAGTACAAGTGGAGACAGACTAATTATGGGAAGCAAAAGACTTATAGCCACTAAAAGAATGCCTTTCCCCCACAGCCAAAGATGGGTTTTGGTCCCAGGAAAGATTCAAAGCTGGACAAGTACAGCCAATAATAACCTGGTATATGAGTCGGAATTGACTCGATGGCCACAGGTTTGGTTTTTTGAGTATATATGGGAGTCCCTGGGTGGTGCAAACGGTTAACATGCTTGGTTGCTGGCCCAAAGGTTGGAAGTTTGAGTCCACCCACAGATGCCTCAGAGGAAAGGCCTGGAGTTCTACTTCTGAAAAAATCAGCCACTGAAAACCCTATGGAGCACAGTTCTACTCTGACACACATAGGTTAGATTTGACGCCGTGACAACTTTATATTTTATAGATGATACAGATGAAGACCCATGGGTTAAATATCAAAAGCTAATTCTGATCTTGTGACTTAACGAACGGTGTTCTTCATTGAAACGAAAGTACTAAGAACTTCTTTGATTATTAATTTTAAAATGAAGGTGATCTCCAACAAAGAATGAAAAATCGCACTACCAGAATTCCACTGGAAAAATCAAATAACACAGAAAAAGCAAAAGGGTATATTATACCAAAAAAAAAAAAACTCATTGCCCTTGAGTTGATCCCGACTCAGAGTAATGCTATAGGTTAGAGTCAAACTGCCCCATAGTGGTTACAAGAAACAGCTGGTGGATTCAAACTACCAACTTTTTGGTTGGCAGCCAAATGCTTAACCACTGCCCCATCAGTGCTAAAACAAAACTCTAGCTCAAAAAAAAAAAAAAAAGGACCAGATTCACTGGCTTGACAGAGACTGGAGATACCTTGAGAGTATGGCCCGCAGACACCCTTTCAGCTCAGTAATGAAATCATTCCTGAGGTTCACCCTTCAGCCAAAGAATGGACAGGCCCATAAAACAAAATGAGACTAAAGGGGCGCACCAGCCCTGGGGCAAGGACTAGAGGGCAGGAGGGGACAGGAAAGCTGGCAATAGGGAACCCAAGGTCGAAAATGGGAGAGTGTTGACATGTCATGGAGTCAGTAACCAATGTTACAAAACAATACGTATACTAATTGTTTAATGAGAAGCTAGTTTGTTTTATAAACATTCATCTAAAGTACAATAAGAAAAGGAAAAAAGAACAAGTGGTTTTCTTGGAGCCTACTTTTTCCCGTATCTGTTTTTGTATGCTGAATATATACGTGTTGTTATTGTTAGGCACAGTCTAGTCCATGTTGACTCAGGGTGATCCCATGTGACAGAGAAGTACTGCTCTGTAGGGTTTTCTAGGCTGTAATCTTTACAGGAGCAGATCCCCAGATCTTTGGCCAGCAGAGCCACAGGATGGGTTTGAACTGCCGACCTGTCAGTTAGCAGTGGAGCGCTTAGCCATTGTGCCACCAGAGCTCTTTGAATATAAACATACCTGTTGAGACAGAATCCATTCCACGGCAACGAGTTTGGTTTGGGTAGATTAAAGAGAATCGTTTAGCAAAGGCAGAAATTAACATTATCTGAATTCTGAAATGATGTGCTCAAAATCACCTACGCAATGTCCTTTCCAAAAAGCTCAAACGGAATCTAATCATGAGAAAGCCATGAAACAAATTCAGGGCAAAGGGCACTCTATGCAATAACCAGCATGCACTCTTTACACTTGTCAAATATGTGAAACAAACAAACCCAAAAGCAGAGGGACAACTCCATATTAAAAGAGAATAAAAAGACGTGTCACCCAAAGGACAGGCACATCGTTTACGGAGCCAGGGTTTTAGAAAAAACAAGCATAACGGGCCATTTTGACACGATGGAAAACTTTTAATATGAGAGGGTACATTAGAGGACATTATTGTGTCAATTTTGAAATATCTTAGACATGACAGTGATAATTTTACTATGGTTACGTAGGAGAATGTCTTTGTTATGAGGAGATGCACCCTGAAGGATTCAGTATTTAACATGTCTCGGTGCATTACTTTTAAATGATTCAGAAGTATGTATAAAACCCACTGCTGTTGAGTCTGTTCTGACTCCTAGTGACCCTATAGGAAAGCGCAGAACTGTCCCCTGGAATTTCCAAGGAGTGCCTGGTGGATTTGACTGCCAATCTTTTAGTTAGCAGCCATAGCTGTTAACCTCTACACTACCAGGGTTTCCTAAACCACTATGTATATGTGTATGTATGTATGCATATATATGTGTGTGTGTATACACACATATATACACAATGGTCCTTAGAAGAGAGGATGGTGAGACTTCATCCCAACTACTTTGGACATGCTGTCAGGAAGGACCAGTCCCTGGAGAAGGACATCCTGCTTGGTAAAGAAGAGAGGCAGCGAAAAAGAGGAAGCCCCTCCACAAGATGGATTGACACAGTGGCTGCAACAACGGGCTGAAGCATAACAACGGTTCTGATCATGGTGCAGGGCCAGGCAGTGTTTCATTCTGTTGTACATAGGGGTGCTATGAGTCAGAAATGACTCAACGGTACCTAACAACCACAACATTGAAATATATATATGATATATGCACTCTGGTAGTGCAATAGTTAAGGCCTTGGCTGCTAAATGAAAGGTTAGCAGTCAGAACCCACACAAGAGGCTCTGCGTGAGAAAGACCTGGCAATCTGCTGCTGTAAAGACTACAGCCTAGGAAGCCCTATGCGTCAGTTCTCCTAAGTCACATGGGATTGCTATGAGTCAGAGGACCTGGGCAGCACTCAGAACAACAATGTGTGTGTGTGTGTGTATTTGCACATGGGGAGAGAGACAGAACACAAGCAAACCTCTGTGTTGTTAGTTGGTGTCTAGTCAGCTCTGACTCACGACAACCCTATGCTCACTGCCCGGTCCTGCACCATCTTCATGATTGTCGGTCGGCTTGAGTCCATTGCTGTGACCACTGTGTATTCTGGTCGGCTTCCAGCCCGAGGGGCTCATCATCCAGTACTGTATAGGACAGTGTGCTGTTGGGATCCACAGGGTTTTCACTGGCTGCCTTTCAGAAGTAAATCGCCGGGTCTTTCTCCCTAGTCTTAGTCCAGCAGCTGCACTGAAAGCTCTCCACCATGGGCGACCCTACTGGTATTTGAAAGGCCCATGGGATTGCTTCCAGCATCTCAGCAGCATACAAGGCACTATGGTACAACAAACTAATAAAGGAGACAAAAAAGGTAAAATATTAATAATTAGTGAATCTCCATGAAGGGTATACAGGTGTTCATGGTATTATTCTATTTTTCTCTAGGTTTGAATGTTTCTAATGGGCATTTGAGGGAGAAGTGAAACAGGCCTGACGCTAAATGAGGAAAACACAAGTAAAAGTTAGTAAATACTTCCTACAACAACCTTTCCCTGTCCAGCCATCAACTAGCCCCTGTGTTTTGCTTATCCCATTTGGTCTCTGTATTTTAATAGCATTGAAATTGCTTTGAGAGACAACAATTTTTTTTTTTTTTTCCTGTCTCAATGATGTGACATAGTTTTTAAATCTCTGACAGTGGCTTTCAGCCCAGGAAATAACTAAATTTATGCAGAGCTAACTCCCATGAATTAGGTGGGCAATCCAAATGGTAGCATCACAGAGTAAGACAGAATAGAAAGTGAGTTGGAATATCAGACAGAGCCGGTGAGTTCAGGTCTACCTCACAGAGCCACAATCATGGCGCCCCCATGTGTGTCGGAGTAGAACTGAGCTCCCAAGGGTTTTTCAGTGGCTGATTTTTCGAAAGTAGGTTGCCAGGCCGTTCTTCCAAGGCACCTCTGGGTAGACTCCAAACTCCCGGGTTGCCGCTGAGCTTGTTAATTGTTTGTACTACCTGGGGACTCCATACAGTTGATAGGCGTAACATATATTAGCAAAGTGGGAAATACTGTCTTTGTTAAAATCTAGACATTTTAAAGCTATAAGACTGATTCTTTTTTGTACATCATGTACTATCCTTTCAAAACAATTTCTACCAAAGGAGTTTAAGAAATAGTTTGAATGATGACATTAACATTGTGGAATAACACGGGTTCGTAGATTAGATCCATCAATTTTAAAGCGCTATATTAACCAATGAAACAGGTAACAGGCATTTATATAGGATTACATTTGTATGTTCATATGCAGTTAGGCACATAGTGATAAAAGCGTCAAGTGATATTCTAAAAGCTGCAAAAAAGTGGGACAAAGTCACGAAAAGGAATGAGATCAAATAAATAAGGACAAATTCTGATTCGTCAGGTGTAAAATGAAAACTGTAATTTCTAGCAGACAGATTCAGGCAGATGGTGGGATTTAAAATAGAAATTGGTTCATGGAAACTATTGGTGAGAACTGACTGGCTGAACAATCAAGAACTCTGAAAGAAAAAAAATCACTTTTGCGGTTGTTAGGCGCCATCAAGTTGGTCCCGACTTACGGGAACTATAAATATGACAGAGGAGAACTGCCCCATAAGGATTCACAGGCTGCAATCTTTACAGGAGGAGATTGCCAGATCTTTTCCCTCTTGACGGCACTGGCTGGGTTCACACTATCAAGCTTTTGGTGAACAGCCAAACACTTAACTACTTGCACAAATACAACCGTCATCTTCATTAATGAGTTGCTTTTCCGAGAGTTATTTTGCTATAACCACCATTAATACCTCTATCCGTGAGGCTCAAGAACTTAATGGATTAACTTTTATTTTCTTGAGATATGAAAGATGAAACCAGACCCCTGGCCAGGGAGTAAATTCTGACTCATAGTGACTCTACAGGACAGAGTACAACTGCTCCATAGGGTTTCCAAGGCTGTCATCTTTATGGAAGCAGACTGCCACATCTTTCTTCTGTGGAGCAGCTGGTGGGTTCAGACCGCCAAATGTTTGCTTAGCAACCAAGCGCTGAGCCGCGAATCCACCAGCCTAATCTCTCTACGTTGTCGATCACATTGTGATTTTCAAAACCACGCCCCTAGCATCACTCTTGTCAATATCCATGCAGGTCTAACAGTATATTTTGTTAACTTTCCCTTCCATAATATCTTGCTTCACCCAGAGCCCATTCCAACTCATGGCACCCCCCATGTGTGTCTGAGTAGAACGGTGCTCCGTAGGGTTTTCAAACGCTGATTTTTTGGAAGTAGATCACCAGGCCTTTCTTCCAAGGTGCCCGTAGGTGGACTCGAACCTCCAACCTTTTGGATAGCAGCCCCAAGCTTGGAACCATTCAGGGACTCCTGGGTTTAAGTCAGCCCAAAAAACAAACCAACCAACCAGCCCACTGCCATGGAGTCAATTCTGACCTATGCTGATCCCATGGGGTTTCCAAGGCTGCAAATCTTTAAGGAAGCAGGCTGTCACATCTTTCTCTCATGGAGCCACTGATGGTTTTGAACCGCAGAACTTTTGGTTAGCAGTTGAGCACTTAACCACTGTGCAACCAGGGCCTCAAAGTCAACAGAGAGTAATTTCTACTAAATAAAATACATCGTTGAAGGGGAAACCACACAGACATCCAGCAGCAGATAAATGGATAAACAAAATGTGGTCTACCCATACAACAGAGTATTACCTGGCCATAAAAAGATCACAGTACTGAAACATACACAACGTAGAAGAACCTTGAAAACATAGTATTAACTGAAGGAAGGCAGTCCCAGAATACCACATGTGGTCTTTTTCCACATATATGAAATGTCCAGAACAGGCAAATTTATAGAGACAGAAAGTAGTTTGTTACTGCTGGGTGCTGTGGAGTCAATTCTGACCCCATGTGTTACACAACAGAAGTGCCCCAGGGGGTTTCCCAGGCTGTAATCTTTATGGGAGCAGGTCACCAGGTCTGTCTTCCTCGGAGCTGCTGTGTGGGTTGGAACCCCCAACTTTTTGTTTAGCAGCTAAGCACTTAAGCAGGGCTCCCAGAAGATAGATCAGTGTTATGCTTATTGTTGGAAGCTGGGAGTCATGGGGTGATAATTAAAGGGTAAAAGGGTATGGGTTTCTTTTGGGGGTGATGAAACTGTGCCGAAATTGATTGTGGTGCTGGAAGTCCTATTAACGACCTACAATAGAGGGAGGACACAACCCAGCTTGATGGGGGAGGGGCCTCACGGTCGCGGAAGTGGTCTTGAGGCTCCAAAGGGAACATGATGCGAGGAGCTTGGAAAGACGATGCTCCCAGGCACAACCATCAACGCGAGATTGCCTGCCCTTTGGTTTGCAGCAGCCTTTAGACACTACGGCACCAGGGTATCCAACTGAGGACGGAGAGACAAATGAGTACCTCTGGAGGTAGGCACAGAAGAGAGGCGCCACCATGTGCCTGTAGGTGCAGCCTGGACCTCCTGCAGCGCTAATGACCAGGGTCCAGCCACGTTCCATCTGGAAGGCTAAGATGACCCCCTCTGTCCTGTGCAGGGCGCCCTCTGCAGGGTGGGGCCCGGTAGTGCAGAGGCAGCTCTGAGTGGGAGGTGGGATTGGTTCCCTTCAGGATAACCGCCTGGGGCAGGGCAAAGCTGGTTCCCGCCGGAAGTGTGCAGACTGTGCATAGCCGGGGTTAGGCACCCGCGCTCTGTATCCACCAGGGGGCGCTTCTTAGAAGAGCGGCTTACCCGGGCCAGGTCGGTCTACCATCCCCGTGACACCTGCCCCAGGGGCCACCAGACCCCATGGTGAGTGAGGCACGGCCTGGGGAAGGCCGGGCTGCCCCGGGACCTTGGGAGGACAGCGGCCTACGAAGTGGCCCTTTAGAGGGACAGTGTGCAGGGTGTCCTGGGGAGCAGCCCCCGGGGAGCTGTAGCGCCAAGGGGGAGCAGGTCGCAGCAGGTGCGCAGGGAAGGACGAGACGCCTGAAGAGGCCGCTGTCTTCTGTGGGGTGCTGGTAGAGGAGAGCGGGGCCGGAAGGGGGAGAGTGGGGGCGCAGGAGGAGGTGGTGGTGGCAGGGGTGGAACTCCGGAGGTGGAGGTCGTGGCCATGGGAGACGCGCAGCAGCAGGAACAGGTGAAGTAGCAGGAGCACCTCGAAGAGCCCGAGCCCAAGCTGGCCCAGCCTTGGCCTGCACCCTGCAGCCTCGGGCGCTCCCGGGAGGTTGTTCAATAGAGCTGAACGCCAGAGCCAGCAGGGCCTACTTCCGCCTGCGGTGTAAGCTGTTGCAGACTTGCAAGCCATACCTGGTCCGGAGAAGACTCATCACCCAGTGCATCCCCGGCTTCTGAGTCCAAGCAGTATCCATTCTGTGGCTGCGTCCCAACGGCCTCCAAGGGGTGCAGAGTGGGAGACAGGGCTAAGAGGTAGGAAAGGGGGGTGGGGCTGGTGAGAAGAGACTTGGAAGGGCACAGGTCAGGGCAAAGAGCCAAGACAAGTGGCCAAGAGACACTGGCCAGGGACTGCTAGTGAATCTTTAGGTTCTGTACTGAGCAGGGAAAAAGTTCCCGGGGAAGTAGGTACAGAGTCCACAGAAAGCAGAAGAATTGCTCAAAGACCGGGACACTGTCAGCAGCAGGAGTTACCCGACAGGCCAGATGCACACGGTAGGAGTTTTCGGCCAGCGTACAGCACAGAGGAGACAGAGCTCAGGAGTCTCAGGAGAGAGACTGCTTGTAAGCCTTCGGAGAGCTTCAGATGAGCGCAAAGGCCAACTTCAATGCCCCAAGGGACGTGTGAGGAAGAGCCATGGTTGTGGGGTAGTAGGGGTGGGTGTGGCAATGATAGGAGGCGTGGAAGACTGTCTATCCCAGCCACTGCTTGCTGGCCAGGTGGGCTTTGACTGCTGCTAGCCCTTCTCTCCCTGGCTTCTGAAAGCTCCTTGACCCCATGCAGATTATGAACCACCCCCAGATGTCAGCCCTGATCAGTGAGGAAGAGGAAGACATGCTCAGCTACATGATCAATTTGGAGGTCAGGCCGGGGTCAGGTGGGGAAGGGGTGTGGGAAAGGATTCATCCATGAAAACAGACAAGGGCAGGGCTCCCTGAAAGGCGAGTCACCTAAAAAGATGTTTTTGCTGTCCCCATCTACTCCTTTCTCCCTGGTGGAAAAGCTCATCCATCTTAATAACCAAATGCAAAAATCACATTTCACTTTCAGGGCAGCCCCTATTTTCGGAATGAAGGCATCATCAAAGAGTATGGCCTTAACATCACTGGTAAGAATGGCTTCCTTGATGGGTAGCGGAGAGTGTCAGTATGACCCAGCCCCTTCCCTACATTCTCCTTTTTCTCCAAGGTGTACACCATCTCACTCCACTCTACCCCAGTGGTTCCAGGACTGTGAACATGAGGCTTAGAGCTGCAGGCATCATGACAGCAGCCTCAACTTCTTCAACTGGTTCTCTGGTCTGAACTTCTCAGGGTATAACAGGGTTGCTGAGGTGGGCCTCTGTAGGTAGGGTCAGAAATGGCTTTGGTATGTTCCTAGCTGTGTTTTGAAATGAGGGCTGAACCTGGCATAATCTGTTCTTTTTCTACTATCAGATCAGTGAGGACCTATGCATTAATTCCCTAAAGTACCACCTGAGAGAGGAAGGAAGCAGGAGAGGTACTGGAGAGAACAGGTGATGAGCAGGTGAGAATTTCATTCTGTTGTGCATGGATTTGCCCTGAGGTGGAAGGGACAGGAAGCCATCTATCGGTAACAACATGAAAAGTGGAGATTGAGTTACGAATCAAAAACTGATCCACAAAGAAAAGCCCAAGACCATATGGCTTCACAGATAGATTCTGCTAAACATTTAAGGAATTAGCACAAATCCTTCTAAAATGTTTCAGAAAACTGAAGAAGAGGGATCACTTCTCACCTCATTCCATGAGGCCAGCGTTCCTGTGAAAAAAGAGCATAGGAAGACATTGCTAGTAAATTAGTGACCACTTTATTTTATGCTTATGTAAATATAAAGTTATTTTGTGTTAAATTTTGAATCAGTTTTAAGTGCAAATGTTTTAATGATTTCCTTTCAGAGTGCATATTACTGGTGTGGAGAAATACACTGGACTTAGTTCATTTTGTTATTGTGTCCTACAATCTTAATTTACTATCTCTGATGCTTTTTATTTTTCTTTTTTATGATTTTTATACAATTTTTTAATTGTAAGTTTATATGTGGAAGGAGATAGTTTGTCACTTCCGATTTGATGCCATCTATATCTTGCTAAATTTCTCTGGCTAGAGCTTTGGGCGTACTGTTGAATACAAACGGCAAAAGCAGGCATCCTAGCTTTGTTCTTGGTGCTAGTGGGGTGCTTCTAGTATTTCTCTATTGAATGTGATGCTAGTTTGGGCTTTTTAATAAATTTCCTTTTGTGGTTAAGCATCCTTCTAATTCTAGTTCGAGGGTTTTCATGATGAAAGCCTGTTGGGTTTTGTCCAGTTTGCTTCTGCACTGAGATGTTGTAAATTTGCCCTTCATTCTCCAATGTGCTGTATTATGCGTATGGATTTTTATGTATTCAGCCAACTTGTATGATGGGAATACCTTCTATTTGAACATGGAATATAATCCTGTAATTATCTGATGGATTTTGCTAGCATTCTCCTCAGGATTTTTGCAGGCATATCCATAAAACGTATTTCTCTGTAGTTGTTTTGTTGTTCCCCTACTGGAGTATTTTTCTAGCTTCGATATCAATGTAATGTTAGACTCATAGAATGAGATAGAAAGTGTTCTCTAAGGTAGTGCTTTTGGAAGACCTTTACTTTGCTTCCTCTCTTGGTGTTTTACTGTCTTTATCGCAGTGCAACTTTTAAGTTTTGTTATAACTTTTTTCTGCATTTTTCATTTTCCTTCTTTATGGTTTCCCTTCAAATTATGTTAACACCTTAAGTTTAGAAAACCTTCATCGTACCTTAATACTAATTTAGTTTTAGTACTATACAGTTGTCCATCTTTTGGGTATGTTGTTATTGTCACACATTACATCTGAACATAATGCAAGTCCAATACCATATGCATAATAATTGTTTTGTACAGTTTTCCTTAAATAATAAATGAGTCAAAAGAGTCATTTCAAAGGAACTACAACAAAATGGTTTTAAATCTTAATTCTATTTATTATGTATAATTTATGCATACATATGTGTATTACATGTGTGTACATATGTGTATTATAATTGCACTGTTATTATAAATATACTCATATAATTATACTTCAGTGTCTATTCTCATTTTTTAGCAGTTAGAATCTTTTCCCCACTCACTTTGTGCTGTCTTTGTCCATGTATTACACATATATTAATTTTGTCCATAGTGTAGATTCAACAATGCATATCATTTCATATGTTTTGTTTTAAAAGAAGAGGATAAAGAAGGTAGCACACGCATTTTTAACGTATGCATTTTTAAGGTGACCTTTGTCTGTACTGAGTTACCCTTTTAGTCTTTCTCATTAGGGATGAGCTGGAGACAAATTCTCTCCATATTTCTTTAACTGGAAGTTTTTTAATTTGCAATAATTTTTTTAAATTATGCCTTTACCAGATAAAAGGTCCTTGGCTGACATTTTTGTTTCCTTTGATAACTTGGCAGATACTGTCCCTCTGCCTTCTAGCCTCATGTCTTTCTTCTTAGAGATCACCTTTTAATCTTACTGTGTTTCTGTTGTCAATGATGTATTTTTTCTTGCTGCTTTAGAGATTTTCAGGTTGTATTTAGCTTTTAGCATTTCTATTATGCTATTTTATGTTTATTTGTAGATCCCTGCATTTTACCTCCTGGGAAATATTGGAGCTTCCTAGATGTACAGGTTATTTTTTTATATACATTTCTGAACTGTATAGAAATTATTCCTTTTAATTCCTTCCTTCCTCCCCCTTTCCCTCTCATTCTCCCTCCCTCCCTCCCTCTTCTCACTGCTGTCCTTACATTATTCCTGTAACCCATTCAGTGGTGTCCTTAATGGTGCCCCATCTTTTTCTGAGACCTGGTTCATTTGTCGTCATTCTTTATACAGTGTACTTCAGATTGAATAACTTCTGTCAATCTAACTTTAAATTTTCTGGTTACTGGCAAATTATACCCATTGCAACTCTATAATTTCCATTTTAAAAAAGTTATTTATATCTCTGCATTAATATTCTTCATTAACATGACAATCTCATCACACCTTTCTTTGCCTTTTCATTCATGCTTTCCTGTAGTTCTGTGAAATTGTTCTCTGTTACAGTCAACTTTTTGTTGGTCTCACAGGCAGTTATTTTGCCTGCATTATTGCTGATATACGGGTCATACTTCAATGTTCCTTTACATGTCTCATGATTTTCTTTCTTTTTTTCATTGAGGAGGAACTAGTCATTTCAGATAGTGCTTTGTACTAACTCTGGATACTGTCCATTCCTTGGTAGCTTGTTATTGTTTGTTTATTTGTTCAGTAACTGAACGGAGTATTTTAGTGAAGTGTGTTCCTTGCCTAAAGCTGTAAGACTCTGATGTTCCTCCTCAGGGAGCCATAAGTTTGGGTAGGTCCACAGTGACTGTGGAATGACAGTTGTACTGGTAGGACTTTGTTTCACTCTTTTCCTGACAACACACCGCACGCTTCAGTAAGCTCTGATTCATAGTGACCTTATATGTAAAGGAATGAAACTCCTCTTCCTGAACCATCCTCACAATAGTTGCTATATTTGAACCCATTGTTGCAGACACTGTGTTAATCGATCTCACTCAGGGTCTCTCTCTATTTTGCTGACCATCTGCTTTCCCAAGTACGTTGTTCTTCTCCAGCGACCAGACCTTCCTTATGATGTGTCCAAACTTACTGAGATGAAGTTTTGCCGTGCTTGCTCCTTAGGAGAATTCTGGCTGCACCTCCTCGATACTAATTTGTCCACTTTTCTAGAAGTCGATGGTATATTCAACATTCTTTGCCGGACCTACAATTTCAATTCACTGGTTCCTTTTGGGTCTTCCTTTTTCATTGTTCACATTTTGTATGTATATGAGGCAACTGAAAACAACATGGCTTGGTCATTAGGCATCAATGTGACATTAAGGTACCATCTATATTATTTCAGATTTAAAGAGTTTTTTTTTTTTTTTTTTTTTACCAAATACTTTCTCAGTGTGCTACTTTGATCTTGAGTGCCGCTTACATTGGCAGTAATAGTTAATCCAAGTAGAAGGAAATCCTTGGCAAATTCAATTCCTTCTCTGTTTATCAGGATGTTGGTTATTGGCCCAGTTGTGAGGATTTTGTTTTTCTTCGTGTCCAGGTGTAATCTGCACTGAAGACTGAGGTCTTTTATCTCTGCCAGTAAATGCTTCACTCATCTTCATTTTGACAAGGAAATTGAGTCATCTGAATGTTTGTAATATGCTGATGAGTCTTCTTCCAATCCTCATGTCACATTCTTCATGTAGGCCAGGTACTTTTATTATTTGCTGAGCATGCAGGGTGAATAATTAAGGTGAAAGGATGCAGTCTTATCACAAACCTTCTCCAGTTTTAAACCATGCAGTATCCCCATGTTCTGTTTGAACACAGGCCTCTTGTTCCATGTACAGTTTCCATACTATGAGTTCTGGAGTTCCCATTCTTCACAATGTTATCCATATATATATGTGTATTTTATGATCCACACAGCAAAATGCCTTTGCATAGTGGATGGAACAGAGAAATATCTTTTTAGTATTAACCTGCTTTCCTTAAGATCCATCAGACATCAGAAATCATATTTCTTATTCCATATCCCCTTTTGAATCCATGTTGAACTTCTGGCAGTTCCTGGTCAGAGTACAGCTGAAACTGTTTTGAATTATCCTCAGCAAAATTTTTCTAGAATGTAATAATAATGATATTGTTCAACAATTTTCTAATCGATCACCTTCCTTTGGAATATGCACGAATATGGATCTCTTTTACCTGGGTGGCCTGATACCTATCTCTCAAATAGCTTGACATAGACAAATAAACCCTTCCAGCATTTTATCTGCTTGCTGAAACATATTAAATGGTAATCCATCAATTCCTGGAGGCTTGTTTGCGTGAATTTCTCCCTTCAGTACCAGCAGTTTTTCCTCATATGCAACCTCCTGTTTGGATGAACATTGACCACGCCTCTTGGTACAGTGACTGTGTATTTCTGACATCCTTTTTGTTGCTTCTTGTACCATTCAGCTTTTTTCCCATGGAATACTTCAGTATTGCAACTTGAGTCTTCTTTTCTGCCTTTTCTTTTATAGAAATGTGAATTTTTTTTTTTTTTTTTACTCCAGGACTTTGCATGTTTTGGAGCCCTGGTGGCTGAGCAGTTAAGACTCTACTGCTAACCCAAAGGTTGGCATTTTGAATCCACCAGCCACTCCATGGAAACCATATGGAGCAGGTCTCATCTGTCCTATAAGAGCCGGAATTTACTCAATGGCAACAGGTTCTCACATTTCATTACACAGGAAAACCTGCAAAAGCCAGAACCTGGGAAAGACAGAAACTGTCACAGAAGGAACACTCAAATATTTTCCACTAAGATGAGCAAGAGAAAAGTGGTAAACTGCACCTCATTGATAGTCATAGCAGTCATCCTGTTCTCAAGTGGGAGACTCTCAGTCTTCTCCATTCAGTGTTATGCTGGCTGTTGGTTTTTTACAAAAGCACCTTATTCATCCTCAAGAATTTCTCATCTATACATATACTGTTGACAATTTTTATTAGGAAAGGGTGTTGAATCTTATCAAATGCCTCTTCCCCATCTATTGAGGTGATCATATAGCTCTGTTACTTTGCTCTGTCATTGTGGTGTATTACATTGATAAATTATACAATGTTGAATCATCATGTTTACCTGCAATAAATCGAAACTGTTCATGGTGTATAATTCTTTTAATATGTTCCTGTTTTCTGCTCACCATTATTTTATTCAGAATTTTTTTGTGTATATTCATGAGGGGTACTGGTCTATTTTTTTGTTTTGTTTTGTTGTTTCCTTGCCTGGCTTTGAAATCTGGGTAATGTTTCCTTTATAGAATGACTTACGGAGTATTACTATGTGTTCTATAGTTTAGAAGAGTTTGAGGAAGAAGGTGTTGCTTTTTCTCTGAATAATTGGTAAAGTCCCCCAGGTAATTTTATTTGGTCCCATGATTTCTTGTTGCTGGAAGGTTTTAGCTTCATTCTCTTCTCTTATGAGTTTGTTGAGATTTTCTACCTCTTTTGTGTTAGCTTAGGTAGGTTATGTGTTTCTGGGAATCAACCCATTTTATTTACATTTTCAAATTTGTTGGAATACAACTTTTTATGGTGCTCCGTTGTCCTTTTTTATTTCCATTTTATCTGTTGTAATGTCTTCGGTTTCATTTCTTATTTTTGTTATTTGCATCCTCTGACTTTTGTCAGTTTAGCTGAAGATTTACAACTTTACTGACCTTTTCAAGGAACCAACTTTTGGCTTTGTTGATTTTCTCTGTTGTTCTCCTGTTCTATATTAATTTATTTCTGATTTGATTTCTGTTTGCCTCAACTGAAATGCTTTTTCATCTCTGTCAAAAATTATTTGTCTCAGCGGGGTCAAGGTGACAGAATAGTGAGATGCTTCCTGTGGTCCCACATATAACAAAGACCTGAAAAAATAAGTGAATTGAATATCTGTCACAATCTGGGGGCCCTGATCATCATAGACAAAGTCGAGGAGTCAGGCTGAGCAATAGCGGGAAGAAGTGTCAGCCGTAAGGTATCCAGAACCCTGTGGGTTAAGTTGCCAGGCACATTCAGGCCAAATCAAACAGCAGCACTCGGGACTTGTTTCTCATGTCAGGCAGTGGAGAGTATGCAGAAAACTCCAGAGCTGAGGGGAAGCAGCACTGGACCTTTGAGAGTTAAGTGCAAGTGTATAACCTACTACATGGGGTCAAAATAGCCCCACCCCCTTCAGGACTTTGACAGCAGAGAAGTGCTAATTTCCACTCACCCAACCCCCTCCCAGCTCTGCTTCTACACCCGATCTGGGAGTATTCAACAAATGCCACCCCCCTAAGCCAGAACTGAGGGCTACCCTCATCAAAACCAGTCTTGCAGCTTCAGAAGAAAAAAATTGGCAAGCTCCCTAAACCTGGAACTCAGGATAGTCTGCCCAAACCACTCTTGTACTTCAAAAATAGATACACCCTGCCAAGCCAGGAACCCAGGGCAGGCACTGCCCCTTTGCCTCGGCACTGGCATAAGGGTGAGTCCATGAACTTACGACACCCTTCAACCCTGCCTAGACCTGTGTAGGGTGATTCAGCACTGCAGGTCCTCATTAATGCCACACCCTAAGCTGGGAACTCTACATCATTCACCCCTAAACCAGTCTAATGCTTTCAAAAATTGCCATGCTCCCTAAGCCAGAAACTCAGGACAGGCGCTGTCCCTTTGCCTCAGCATTGGCATAAGGAGTCCATGGACCTGTAACACCCTTCATCTCTGCCTAGACCTGCGTGGGCTGATTCAACAGTGTAGGCCCTCATTAACATAGAACAACAGCGCATGTACCTGAAGCCTATTTTTACAGCAGAAACCAGGGGGGAGTTGCAGATTCATGACATTTGACATCACCCTGCCCATTAAGCAGGGTCCTCACCCACCCACATAAGAGGCCTGAAGCCTGGTGATATTGCCCATTCCATATAGCTATAAGCGACAGAGGCCAGGAATAAGTGGTGCCTCCCAGTCAGTGCTTTTTGCCAACGGCACTGGGTACCCAAAGTCCAGTTGCAAAACCCACCCACCTACACACTCTAGGGGACATGGATATGTCTTCCACCCAGGGAGTCAGGGACAGCTCTCAGCCCTGAGCCTTGCTGAGCACATAGGCTCCTACTGTAACCAGATGCCTTTACCCACTCCAAACACCCCTATATATCCCTGCCCATCTAGGACGTTAGGATAGAGTCTGCAACACATACTCGGTGACTGATGACCAGGACACCAGAGCTGAATCTGCACAAGAGACCTGAACGGACTCCTGAACTCACATACCTAGTGACAGAACCTGAAAGCTTCAAAGACATCAATAAGAAAAACAGCTCTCATGCCCAGCCAACTACTTGGACATATCAGAACAAATGAAAAGGCTAGGAAAGAGTAAGCAAACATACAATAAATAAATATAATAACTTATTGATGGCTCAGAGACTGGAGTCAATATCAAATCACATAAAGAACCAGGTCAGGATGGCTCCAGAAAGCGATCAAAGAGCCAGGAAATCTTCCCAATCAAGAAAAGCTCTTGGAATTACCAGAGTTAGAATTCAAAAGTTTAATATTCATAGCTCTTGAAGAGATCAGGAAGGAAATTAGGCAAAACTCGGAATAACCCAAGGAACACCCAGAAAAAGCAATAGAGGAATTCAAGAAAGCAGTACAAGAACAGAACAAGAAATTTAACAGGCTGCTAGAAATCGTAGAGAAACAGCAACTACAATAAAATTTCTGAGTTAGAGTTAGACAACCCAACAGGAAGTCTCAGGAACAGAATTGAGGCAATGAAAGTCAGAATTAGTGAGACTGAAGATAAATGCCTTGAAACTAATTTATTTGAAGAAAAATCAAAGACTTTTTTAAAAAATGAAGAAACTGTAAGAATTATGTGAGACACCAACAAGAGAAAAGATTTAATAATGATTGTAGTACCAGAACGGGCAGTGAGAGGAAATAATAGGAAATGCAGAGAGAATTGTTAAAGATTTGCTGGCAGAAAACCTCCCTGATATTGTTAAAGATGAGAAGATATCTATCCAAGAAATTTATTGGACCACACTCAGATTGGATCCCAAAAGAAAGACACCAAATCATATTATAATCAAACTTGCCAAAAACAAAGATAAGACCGATTTTTAATAGTAGCTAGGGATAAACAAAAAGTCACCTACAAGGGAGAGTCAATAACAGAAAATGCTGACCACTCAGCAGAAACAATGCAAGCAAGAAAGTAATGGGATGACATATATAAACCCTTGATGGAAAAAAAAAAAAGTATCAGCAAGATTTTATATATCTAGCAAAACTGTCTTTCAGATGTGGTGGCAAAATTAGGACATTTTTAGATAAACAGAGGGTAAGGGAATTTGTAAAAACAGAACAAGTATTATAAGAAATATTAAAAGGAGTTCTTCGGCTAGAGAACCAAGAATATCAGACAACGACCCAAGGTTAGAACACAGGACACAACAACCAGGTATCAACCCAGATAGGTTAGTTGCAAAAATAAATCAAATTCAAAAAACTGAAAATAGGAAATAGTGACATCAATATGTAAATGATAACAACATTAAAACAGAAAAAGAGGGACTAAATACTGTAGTCATAGAACTTCAATATGGAGAGAATGGTAAGGTGATACTGAGAAGTAAAAACAACTCAACACAGAAAATTAAGTAGAACAAAGAAACTGTCAACACCACACACACACACACACACACACACAAATCAAAATGATATCACTAAACTCAATCTATCAATGATTACACTGAATGCAAGTGGATTAAATGCACCAATAAAGAGACAGAGAGTGGCAGAATGGATAAAAAACATGACTGTTCTATATGCTGCCTACAAGAGTCACATCTTAGACTCACAGAGAAAAAAAAATATCAAAGATAGAAAAAAATATATATATCAAATGAAAACTAAAAAAGCAGGAGTGGCAATATTAATCTCTGACAAAACAGACTTTAACATAAAATATACCACAAAAGACAAGGAAGGACATAATATATTGCTTAAAGAGTCACTACACCAGAAGGACTTAACAATAATAAATACATATACACCAATGATAGGGCCCCAAAATACATAAAACAAAATCTAACAGCATTGAAAAGAGAAACAGAAGCTCCACAATAATAGTAGGAGACTTCAACACACCACTTTTGGTGAAGGACAGGACATCTAGAAAGAAACTCAATAAAGACACGTAAGATCTAAACGCCACAAGCAATCAACTTGACCTGATAGACATATACAGAACACTCCACACAACAGCAGCCAATTATACATTTTTTCCAATGCACATGGAACATTGTCCAGAGTAGAACACATTTCAGGCCACAAAGCAAACCTTAACAGAATCCAAAACATCAAAATATTACAAAGCATCTTTTCTGACCAAAAAGCCATAAAAGTAGAAATCAGTAACAGAAGTAGCAAGGGGAAAAAAAATCGAATACATGGAAACTGAGCAACACCTTGCTCAAAAACTACTGGGTTGTAGAAGAAACCAGGGATGGAATAAAGAAATTCATAAAATCAAATGAGAATGAAAACAAATCTTACCAGAACATTTGGGACATAGCAAAAGCAGCACGTAGAGGTGAATTTTTTGAGACAGGCGATACCACAGCAGACTCAACTGAAATGAAAATTCTCAGAAGAATTGTACTCCAACAAATTTGAAAACCAAAAGGAAATAGACAAATTTTAGAAATACAGATACAAGTAAATTAACACAAACCCAGGTAGAAAAACTAAATAAACCCAAAATAGGAGAGATTGAAGAGGTAATAAGTTCCTCCAAATCCCCCTCCCCCTCCAAAAAAAAAAAAAAAAAGCCCTGGCCCTGATGGCTTCAGTGGAGAATTCTTCCAAACTTTTAGAGAAGAGTTAATACCAGTACTACTAAAGGTATTTCAGAACATGTACACAGAAGGAACACTCCCAAACACATTCTATGAAGCCAGCATAACCCTGAAGCCAAAGCCAGATAAAGACACCACAAAAAAAAGAACATCACAGATCAATATCCCTCGTGAGTATAGACACCAAAATCTTCAACAAAATTCTAGCCAATAGAATACAATAATGTATATAAAAAAAATAATTCATCATGACCAAGTGAGATTCATATCAGGTTTGCAGGGATGGCTCAACATTAGAAAATCAATGTCGTCCATCACATAAATAAAAGAACCACATGATCTTATGAAATGATTCAGAAAAGGCATTTAACACAGTCTAATGAACACTCCTGATTTAAAAAAAAAAAAAAATCAGCAAAATAGGAATTGAAGGGAAATTCCTTGACATAATAAAGGGCTCTTAATTTTTTTTTTTTTTTTTTTTATACAAAGCCAACTGCCAATATCAATCTAAATGGAGAGAGTCTGGAAACAGTCCTGTGAGAGCGATAACCAGACAAGGATGCCCTTTATCAGCACTGTTATCCAGCATTGTGCTGGAGGTCCTAGCCAGAGCAACAAGGCAAGAAAAAGAAATAAAGGGCATCTACATTGGTAAGGAGGAAATAAAAGTATCCCTATTCACAGATGATATGATTTTATACACAGAAAACCTCAAAGAATCCACGAGAAAACTATGGGAAGTAATAGATTTCAGCAAAGTATCAGGATTTAAGATAAATGTAGGAAAATAAGTAGGATTTCTCTATATGAACTAAGAAAAAAATTTTAAAAGAAAATCATGAAATGAATACCATTTACAGTAGCCCCCTAAGAGATAAAGTACTTAGGAATAAACCTACCCAGAGATGTAAAAGATGTATACAAAGAAAACTACAAGACACTATTGCAAGAAACCAAAAGAGACCTACATAAGTGGAAAAACATGTTGAGAGGAAGACTCAACATTGTGAAAATGTCCATTCTACCCAAAGCGATCTACAGATACGATGCAATCAGGATCCACATTCTAATGGCATTTTTTATCAAGATGGAGAAACAAATCACTAACAGCATATGGAAAGAGAAGAGGACCCAGATAAGTAAAGCATTATTGAAGAAGAGGAACAAAGTGGGAGGTCTCCCACTACCTGGCTTTAGAACCTGTTATACTTCCATGGTAATCAAAACAGCCTGGTATTGGTACAAGTACAGATACATAGACCAATTGAACAGAATTGAGAACCTAGACATAAATTCAGTCACCTATTAGCAGCTGATATTTGGCAAAGGCCCAAAGTCCGCTAAATGGGAAAATGTCTCTTTAACAAATGGTGCTGGCGTAATTGGATACCCATCTGCCAAAAAAAAAAAAAGAAACAAGACACATATCTTACACCATGTAAAAAACTAACTTAAAATGGATCAGACCTGAATATAAAATCTAAATGATAAAGATCATTGAAGAAAAATTAGAATACTAGGAGCCCTTATACATGGCATGAATAGTATACAAACCGTAACTAACAATGCACAAACACCATACACACACACACAATACTATACTAAAGAAAAATAAAATCATTATTACACACAAAAACTTGTACGTGGATATTTATAGCCATGTTGTTCATAATAGACAAAAGGTAGATACAACCCAACTATCTATAAATGGTTGATTGAATAAACAAAATATGGTAGTATGATGCACTGATACATGGCACAACATGGGTGAACCTTGAAAATATGCTAAATTAAAGAAGCCAGTGACAAAAGACTGTATATTACTCCTTTTATATTAAATATATAGAATAGGCACATCTATAGGGACAGAAGGTCCCCTGTAGTGCAAATGGTTTTCATTGTGCTCATGAGAAACCTTTCCATAGATTGAGGCAGTTGTTGGGCAGAACAAGGGGATACTGATTGGTTTAAAGTCAGGAGAGGTGTGCGTCAGGGTTGTATTCTTTCACCATACCTGTTTAATCTGTATGCTGAGGAAATAATCCGAGAAGCTGGACTATATGAGGAAGAATGGGGCATCAGGTTTGGAGGAAGACTCATTAACAACCTGCGTTATGCAGATGACACAACCTTGCTTGCTGAAAGTGAAGAGGACTTGAAGCACTTACTAATGAAGATCAAAGCCCACAGCCTTCAGTATGGATAGCACCTCAACATAAAGAAAACAAAAACCGTCATAACTGGACCAATAAGTAACATCATGATAAACGGAAATAAGATTGAAGTTGTCAAAGGATTTCATTTTCCTTGGATCCATAATGAACAGCCATAGAAGCAGCAGTCAAGAAATCAAAGGATGCATTGCACTAGGTAAATCTGCTGCAAAGGACCTCTTCAAAGTGTTGAAAAGGAAAGATGTCACCTTGAGGACTGTGTAGTGCCTGACCCAAGGCATGGTATTTTCAATCACATCATATGGATGTGAAATCTGGACAGTGAATAAGGAAGACCAAAGAAGAATTGATGCCTTTGAATTGTGGTATTGCTGAAGAATATTGAATATACCATGGACTGCCAAAAGAACGAACAAATCTGTCTTGGAAGAAGTAAAACCAGAATGCTCCTTAGAAGCAAGGATGGCAAGACTGCATCTTACAAACCTTGGACATGTATCAGGAGGGATCAGTCCCTGGAGAAGGACATCATGCTTGGCAACTAACAGGGTCAGTGGAAAAGAGGAAGGCCCTCAAGGAGGTGGATTGACACAGTGGCTGCAACAATGAGCTCAAGCATAGCAATGATTGTAAGGATGGCACAGGACAGGGCAGTGTTTTGTTCTGATGTGCATAGGGTCGCTATGATTCGGAACCGAATTGGTGGCACCTAATAACAACAACTAAAGCTAAAGTTTCTTGTTTCTAACCCATGCCTTGTCTCTGCAGAAGAAAGCCTGGCAATCTGCTTCTATAACGATTACAGCCAAGAAAACCCAACTCTGCACAGCTCTACTTTGAAATATTTGTGATTGTCAGGAGTCAGAATCCACACAATAGGGACAGAAAGTGGTTACTTTGAGCTGGGTGTGGGGATGGAAAAATTGGTAGTTGAAATGTACATGTTTCTTTTTAACATGATTAAAATGACTCTAAAGTGGAACTGATAATATTTGTAGAGTCCTTGGGTGGTACAAATCTCTAATGTACTTGCTAACCATAAAGTTAACAATTTGTGTTCACCCTAGAGGTATGCTGGAAGAAGGGCTTTGTGATCTACTTCCAAAATATCAGCCATTGAAATCCCTATGGTGTCCTCTGACATACATGGGGTTGTGCTGAGTTGGGATGAGTGTTAGAGTACTGGTTTTGTCATGGCTGCACACATCTCTGAATATATTTAAAAAACTGAAATGTTCTTTATATATGAAATGTATAAATTACATCTCAATAACACTGCTAAAAATCAGTTGCACGTGTTTGTGTAGTTTTATTTCAAGGTCCTCTGTGCTGTTGTTTTGATTAGTGTACCCCGTCCTTCACAGATACCACACTGTTTGATTACTGTAGCTATTTAAGGAGCCTTGACTTTTGGATGTCACCACCCATTTGTCATCTTGTTGTATTATTACCTCATAAGCAATTTTGTTTTTCTTTCAAAAACAGCTGCAAATAGGGAAGTGTATACATCAGGGCCATTTGGACAGCTCAGTACACCTAAGGAAGCTTTGATGACAAAGGACATTTCTTCTCTGGTCTAACTTGCCTGTTGCTATTGATGCGTGCCTTTGAGTTGATTCTAATGTACGATGACCCCATGTGGTGGAGCAGAGCCGACCATAGGGATTCCTAGGCTGTAATCTGTATGGGAACAGATCTCCAGGACTTTTCTCCTGCAGAGCGGCTCTTGGGTTCAAATCGCCAGCCTTTTGTTTAGGCTCTGAGCACTTAGTGATCTATGTGTCAAAGATATTCTTGAGATTGTTCTAACTTCATGTGGGATGTGCTCAAGGTCATACTTTGGCTCTCACGGACTTGTTCTAAATTTCTTCACCTTCAATTTTAACTTATATGTATATATGAAGTAAGCCTTCCTAGCCCTGAACAGAGAATGTCTACTTAGTCCTTTTCTGATTTCTCTTAATCATAATTTATAATTTTATGTGTATAATCTCTCACTTTTCTGGTTAAATATATTCCTAAATACTTTAGTCTCTTAGATGCTATCATAAATGCTAGTTGCTTTATTTTTCCCCTTGCTGATACTGATGTGTAGAAACCTGAGTGATCTGTGTATATTGACAACGAACCCTGATACTTTGGTAAATTAATTTACTAGGTCTAATAGCTGTTGGGGTTTTTATGTACAGAATCCTATCTGTTTTCTTTCCTGCTCCATTTAAATACTTTTTTTTTGGTAGCCTAAAAGTCATTTGTATCTCCAGAATAATTTCAGATGATCACTGGTGATAGTGGATCTACCTGTAGTTACAAGAGAATTCCGCCCCCCCCGCCCCCCGCCGCTGCAAAATATATATTGTAAATCCTAACCTCTGTAAGTTCTAAGGAAACCCTGGAGGCACAGTGGTCAAGAGCTACGGCTGCTAACCAAAAGGTTGGTGGTTCGAATCTACCGGGTACTTCTTGGAAACCCTATGAGGCAGTCCTACTCTGTCCTATAAATTCGCTATGAGTCAGAATCTAGTTGATGGCAAAGAGTTTGGGATTCTATAAATCTTAACCTCCATAATCCCATTTGGGAATGGGTTTTCTTTGTTATGTTAATGAGGAAGTGTGTCAGGTGTGCCTTAATTCAATCTCTTCTGATATACAATAGAGCCAGGAAGTAGAGGAAACACTGGAGGCATAGTGGTTAAGAGCTGCTACAGGAAAGTTCAGCATCTTGGATTCACCAGGCGCTCCTTGGAAACTCTGTGGGGCAGTTCTACTCTGTCCTATAGGGTTGCTATGAGTCAGAATCGACTGGACGGCAATGGGTTTGGGTTTTTTGTTTCAAAGGAAGTAGAGATGGGAGAAGTTAAATGCCATGCCACATGTAGATCACTGATGAGTAGAAAAGAGGCAAGGACACTCCCCTAGAAAACCCAGAGACAGGAAGCCTTCCACTACGTGGCACCCTGAATTTCTCACTCCCACCCTGCTTATTTTGAGAAAATACATTTCTGTTAATTAAACCCACCCCCTCATGTCATTTCTGTTATAGCAGCACTAGATATCTGAAACACTTGCCTTGCTCCTTATCTTAAAAAGAAAAATATCAGTCTTTCTCCACTGAGCAGTATTTTTTTTTAAGCCTTTATTATATCGAGAAACTTCTCTTCTAATCCTATATTATTCAGTGTTTTTTAACATGGAAGAGTATTAAATTCCGTCAAGTGCCTTCTCTGTATCAGTTGAGATGATCCTGTGTTTCTTTTATTTTGCCCTATTAATGTTTGTTTTTTGTCATTTATTTCCTCCAATAATACCTTGTTTTGTGCTAAGCTGATTTTTTAAAGCTATTTTGATTCCCTTCGCCTTTCCTTTTATGTATATCTTTAGATACTTTTTGTGGCAACCTTAGGATTACATTTAACATCAAAACTTAAAACAATTTAGTTAGTATTGTTACTCACTTAACTTCAAAAGCATACAAAGCCTTGTTCCTATGCAGAACTATCCTGTCCCTCTTTTTTTTATTTTTACTGTTGTCACAAATTACACTTTTATACATTGTGTGCCCATTAACTTACAATTTTATTTTTATTCCAGCATTTTAAATATGCTATCTAACTCTCTTCTTGCCTCTTTGGCTTTTGGTGAGAAATTGGATTTTAATTTTATTAAGATCCTTTGTAAGATGATTCACTTTTGTCTTACTGCTTTTAGAAGTCTCTCTTAAACTTTGCGTTTTTTCTTATTGTGCTTTAAGTGAAAGTTTACACTTGAAGTCAGTCTTTCATACAAAAACTCATACACACATTGTTATGTGACCCTAGTGGTTCTCGCTGTAATGTGACAGCACAGTCCTCCTGTCTACCCTCTATTCACCATGTCTGTTCAGCCAGCTCCTGTCCCCTTCTGCCTTCTCATCCCTCCTCCTAACAGGAGCTGCCCATTATGTTTCATGTATCTACTTGTGCCAAGAAGCACACTCTTCACCAGCATCATTTTATGTCTCATAGTCTAGTCTAATCTATGTCTGAAAAGTTGGCTTTGGGAATGGTTCTAGTTCTGGGCCAATGGAGAGTCTGGGGACAGGCCTCCTGGGATCCTTCCAGTCAACTCTGGTATTTTTACTAGAATTTGAGTTATGCACCCAACTTTTCTCCTGCGCCATCATGAACTCTCTGCTGTGTTCCCTGTCAGGTGGTCGGTGGCGGTAGCCCAGCACCATCTAGTTCTTCAGGTCTCAGGCTGATTGAGATTCTGGCTTATATGGCCCTTTCTATCTCTTGGGCTCATATTTTCCAAGGGACCTTGCTGGAAGGGCTCACCAGTCCTGATTTCTAATTTGTTCCTCTACAAAGTGGCCTTCATCAGAACATTGTCTAACTTTTCTTTTTGAAGGAAAGAAATATGATTATAACCTTAAAAGAACTCAGTAGACATTAAAATGCTGTATTATTAGAAGCTGGACTTTGCATTTTGCCTGAGGCAGACTTCTGCAGATCACAGCTAACAACACCCTCACTCTCCTCAGGTCGGGGGAAGGAAAGAACAATCAGGAAATCCACTTGTGCATTTCTTTGATGTATAAGATTTTCACTCTCCACATTCAGCTCTGGGTATACAGGGCAAGGTGTCCGGTTTCTCCTCTTGCCTCCATAATTTTGAAGTGTTGCCTTGTTTTGCATTCTGCTACAAATGCCACTGGTGATGCAGCAGTTAAGTACTCGGCTCCTAACCAAAAGGCTGGCAGTTCAAGCCCACCCAGCAGCTCCACAGGAGAAAAGACCTGGCGATCTGCTCCAGTAAAGATAACAGCCTTGAAGACCATATGGGGCAGCTCTATCATGCCCTGTAGTGTAGTTGTTACTTGGAATCAACTTGGCAGCACACACAACAACTTGAACTTCCAAGAGTTGGAAAAAAACAAAATGAAACAAACATTCCAGTGAATATTGAAATGGGTTGATTTATTCATTGGGTCAGCAATGCTCAAGGACAATCCTACATCGTAAAACAACAACTGTTTGGGCAAAGTTAATGAAACACCTGAGCACAGTGCAAAGAGAGTCACATTGTCTTTCTAGATTCAGTGTTTAGATCCTATATACATACCACAAAGATGGTATTCAGTGGAGATAATGGGAGTTTAGACCCCAAAGAACTCGAAATATGATCAGTGACAAACTTTGTATTAAAAGGGCCATTACCTTTACCATCAAGTTGATTCCAACTCATAGCAACTCTATAGCACAGAGTAGAACTGCTGTATAGGGTTTCCAAGGCTATAAGTTGTTACAGAAGCAGACCGCCACATCCTTCTCCTGTGGCTGGAACCACTGACCTTTCAGTTAGCAGCCGAGTGCTTAACCATGGTGCCACCAGGGCTCCTAGAAATGAATATTAGGAACGTAAAGTCCCCATCATGCTTACACGTGATAGGCTTTCTGAAGCGCTCAGATGTATAGACCCAACTATGGTGAAACATTATTGATTACAGATTTATAAGGAAAAAAAAGAAGAACTGTAACTCAGACCTCTCTCTGCTGGCTACATGATGTATGGGCATATTCATCCACTCTGTCCTGTTCAGAGCTTTTGTCCGGAATATTAAGTTTTTCCCCTGCAATTGAGCAGTTCCAGAATTTTGTATTCTCCCAGAGTCAAATGGCTCATTCTTCTTAACTGGCTCATTAAGTCCCTCTAACGTTCCTTGTAAAATATGTTATTGCCTTACAGTTTTCTATCATAATTAACTATTAGGGTAACTTGGGAGCTCTAAGTATTCAAATTCATCGCTGCATCTGTGAATTGTATTTTGGAAAAACAGAACGTATGTAGAGAATATATATATATACACGCACAAATATGTGTGTGTGTGTGTGTGTGTGTGTGTGTGTATCTACCTGCCCCCCACATATCTGTCAGTTTGTCATACTGTGGGGGCTTGTGTGTTGCTGTGATGCTGGAAGCTATGCCACCGGTGTTTAGATACCAGCAGGGTCACCCACGGAGGACAGGTTTCAGCTGAGCTTCCAGACTAAGATAGACTAAGAACCAGGACCCGGCAGTCTACTTCTGAAAAGCACTAGCCAGTGAAAGCCTTATAAATAGCAGCGCAACATTGTCTGATATAGTGCTGGAAGATGAGCCCCCCAGGTTGGAAGGCACTCAAGAGATGACTGGGGAAGAGCTGCCTCCTCAAAGTAGAGTCAACCTTAATGACGTGGATGGAGTAAAGCTTTTGGGACCTTCATTTGCTGATGTGGCATGACTCAAAATAAGAAGAAACAGCTGCAAACTTCCATTAATAGTTGGAACCTGGAATGTACAAATTATGAATCTAGGGAAATTGGAAATCATCAAAAATGAAATGGAATGCATAAACATTGATATCCTAGGCATTAGTGAGCTGAAATGGACTGGTATTGGCCATTTTGAATCAAACAATCGTATATAGTCTACTATGCTGGGAATGACAACTTGAGGAGGAATGGTGTTGCATCCATTGTCAAAGAGAGCGTTTCAAGATCACACAAAGGAGGGTTATTCATGTCTATATGTACATTTCAGCATTTAAAAAATTTGTATATTTGCCTGTGCCCTATTTTATGCAAATAATGCATGCTGTACTGTTTTTTCCCCCATGTGTCTGTCCATTTGTCGTACTGTGGGGGCTTGTGTGTTGCTGTGATGCTGGAAGCTATGCCACCGGTGTTCAGATGCCAGCAGGGTCACCCATGGAGGACAGGTTTCAGCTGAGCTTCCAGGCTAAGGCAGACTAGGAAGAAGAACCCGGCAGTCTACTTCTGAAAAGTATTAGCCAGTGAAAACCTTATGAATAGCAGTGGAACATTGTCTGATACAGTGCTGGAAGATGAGCCCCCCAGGTTGGAAGGCACTCAAAAGATGACTGGGAAAGAGCTGCCTCCTCAAAGTAGAGTCAACCTTAAATACGTGGATGGAGTAAAGCTTTTGGGACCTTCATTTGCTGATGTGGCATGACTCCAAATGAGAAGAAACAGCTGCAAACATTCATTAATAATCAGAACCTGGAATGTACGATTCGTACGATTTGGAATGAAGAACAGAAAAGGACGATATGTCTGCTAATGAAATAAAATCACCTCTTTTTTTTTCAAACTTACATCATTAAAGTCACTAAGGAGTTACCTGATATTAATGAATGCTGTTATCCAGATTTTTTTTTTTGCACGAATGCATGAAATGATGCCATATTACCAAACAGGATTTGACCCTCCAGGGGTTTGCCCTTCATTATAAAACCCTGCTGGGAGCCAGGCTGCAAGGGCGGCCCCTCTGCACCCACTGCCCCCAGCATAAACATCAAAGAATCCCTGAAAAGTCAGGAGGAGCCAGGCTGCAAGGGCAGCCTCTCTGCACCCACTGCCCCCAGCATAAACATTGAAGAATTCCTGAAAAGTCAGGAAGAGCCAGGCTGCAAGGGCGGCCCCTCTGCACCCACTGCCCCTAGCATAAACATCGAAGAATTCCTGAAAAGTCAGGAATATCTCTGTCATCTGTGTTATGTTTCTGTTTCATTTTCAGCCTGTGTATAGCAGAATGTATAGGCATAAAATTCCATTATAGATTTAGGGACCTTTGGACGGGGGGCGTCCTACTCATAATCCCCTGGTGAAATCCCGGGTAGGGACAGCCCGTGTATTACCTGGGGATCAACATGAAGTTGTCTTAGGGGAAAAACAAATAGCTCGACTATGGAAAACAAAAACAGGATGGTGGAATCCTGGTATTTACCGAGGCCCTTTTGTTTTTAAACCACCTCCCACACATGATCCCATAAAAGTGGAAAAACAAAAGGCAGTGAGTTCTCTCAGCCAATTTCTCAGCCAATTACAGGTCAACCTTCTCGTCTACCCCGCTCACTGCTGCGCTTGACTGGTCTTTGGGTATAGAGATTGGGCTAATTGTCCTTGGCATAATCGCGGACAATATGACGTAACCTGAAGTGGCTGGACTTCAAAAATTTGGCCACCCTGGACAAAATGGACAAAGCCTATGTGGCAATGGTTTTTGCAAAAAGATTAATTATTATAAAAACTGTGGAAGGAGTTGCAAGATTAAGCATAAAGTGTAAAGCAGTATGAAGTCAATTGTTACTTTGTGTAAAAATATATCAACAAAATATTCTCTTCAATTAAACAAAAACTCATTGTACTTGTGTGTGTATGCGGAACTGTACTATGTGTCACTTGGAAAATTATGTCTCTGGGAAATGATGTTTATGATTATATCTTGTACTGCCCCTTTATTGATCATGCGATGTTATGCTTTTGTAAGCTTATGATATAAAAGACCATGTAAAAAATAAAGAGCGGAGGCTTCTTTTTCTGCAAAATGAAAATATAAGACACACTACCTCTCATTCTTTTTCGCCGAACTCTACCCCTCCTCTGGTAACCCTGTTCATTGCTGAGGCTGGCCCCCGGCAAAACCCTTTTTAATCTCTTCCATGAAATACTAGACAAAAGAAATCCCACAGGAAACTGCCATAATGAATACGCATAGGACAAAACCCACTTACTGGATAAATTATGGACTTTGCATAATGAGTTGTTCAATAAATGGTTTAAAAGAAAAAAAAACCCACATTATCATTGGGATGGAATGTAAAGGAAAGAAGACAGGCTCTGATATCAGAGGACCGGCCATTTGTTGGATGTGAGAATTCGCCCCAGTCTCTCAACTTCACCCAACTTCAACGCCATTCCTGTAAAATGGATGTAACTCTGTAAGGGTGAAGATGAGATTACATCAGGCAGTGAGGCGTGAGCGGGCAGTGTGCACTGTGACCCATTCTGGAAACCTGCATTGTTGCACAATTTGAACCTTTCTCTTGCTCTTGTGGTATTTTCTAGATTCTTACGTTTTGTACTTATTACGTTCAATTAATGAGGAGATGGTGTTTCCCTAGTAAAATTCTCTCCTTCCATGTGGGACACTTGGGCTCTATTCCCAGCCAGTGCACCTTATGCCCGGCTACCACCTGTCTGTCAGTGGAGGCTTGTGTATGGCTACAATGCTGAACGGGTTTCAGCAGAGCTTGCAGACTAAGACAGACGAGGAAGAAATGCCTGGCAATCAATCTACTTCTGAAAATCAGCCAGTGAAAAACCTCTGGAGCACAATGGTCCGATCCACAACAGATCATGGGGTTGGCCGTTAGTCGGGGTCAACTCTCCAGCAGCTAACAACAACACCACATTGAGTATTGTATTTCACTGTCCTGCTAGTACTAGATACTTGGCGAAGATGCTTATCTCATGCCTGGATGGCTCGGATTTGATAATGTTCTTTACCCTCCAGGAATGGACTGGTGAAATCTAAGTAGTCCATTCCAGGGTCAGTCCTCAGGGCGTGCTTCTTGCTGTAAGGGTCTGCAGGAAACCCAGGTAGCAGGCTAGGGCAGCTAGGACACAGAGGACTTACACTGAACAAGATGTTGTTAGTTGCTATATCAGCGGCTCCAACTTATGGCAGCCCTTGTACAACAGAACGAAACATTGCCTGGTTCTGTGTCGTCTTCTAAAGGATCATTGGGGGCTCAGTAGTTAAGCACTTGGCTGCTAACTGACAGGTCAGCAGTTCAAACCCACAGAGCGGTTCCTTGGGAGAAAAGCCCTGGCAATCTGCTTCTGTAGAGATTACAGCCTAGGAGAGCCTGTGGGGCAGTTCTGCTCTGTCTCTCATGGGGTCGCCATGAATGGAAATTGACTGGAGGGCAATGGGTTTGTTCTGGCGCCGTCTTCATGATGGGTGATAGGTTGCAGTTCACTGTGGTGGCTATTCTGTCTTTCCATCTCATGGATGGTTTCTCTCGTTTTTACTGACCCTCTACTTTACCAAATATGGTGTTTATTTCTAGTGATTGACCTTTCCTGGTGGTGTCTCCAAAGTAAGCGAGACAAAGTCTTGCCATTCTTGCTGGCCTTAAAAAAATGAATAAACATTGTGTAGTGAAGTACTACCGATACGTATATCTGTTTGATATTAGAAAATTCCATTAATTTTTTTTACTTCTCAAAGTTTAAAAAAAAATTAAAAACAAAAATTCTGAAATGAAGATGTTCTTTGCTAAAGAATAAAACCCTGGAAATATGGTAATTCTATTACTGATCCCTTAAAATTATAAAGGTTACAGTTCTCCCATTATGCTTTAGTTGATGTTTAGATTTTTCTTAACATTTTTCTTGCATTGTGTTCAAACAGGGTGATGGTTGGGGCTGATTAGTATTCGCTGGTCTTTCTTGAAGAATGAGCTCTGTGGTTTCCATTTGATATTTCGGGATAGATTCCACCTGAAAGAGGAAGACGTGGTCAGGTATTCAAGGAGCAGCAGAAATGGCTAAATAAAACCCCTACTCTCATCCCTCTGATGATTCAATTCCACTGTGTTTAGATTAGTAAAAAGTTAAGCTTTTGTCCCTAACACACATGAATTAAATCTCCAAAGTTCTCAAATAAATTTGTTCAAGATGTGTTGGGAAAATACAGGCCCATTTATATCATGTGAAGTGTAGTTGATTTTATTTGTTTAAAAGCCACAATAAAAAATAGACAACATCTTGGAACCGGTAGGAGCAAGCATAAATGTGTCTGTTCATGAGCAAAGCAAGCTGAACACTGATCTCTAGGCCCCATGAGGTCAGGGAGAGTTTCTGTCTTGTTCTCTTCTGCACACAAAGCGTTGGCCTTGTAGATGAAGAAATGCTGAAATCAGTGAATAAACTCATCCAACACAGTGGAGACCATCCAAGCAATTCAGTTCAGGAGCTCCAGACCCTAATATCAGAGTCCCCGCCAGCATTTCAATACCCATTGCCAAGGAATAAATGCCTTGCGATATTACTGAATTTGAAAATTATTAGTAGTTTCAAATCTCGTTCACTCTGAACAATACTAGAACAGCTCGGTATCTATTAAGGCCATTCACTGTGATAATAAATCACAGACGATAAAAACCACAGTCTGTAATGTGTCAGAGTGAACCTGATAAAATTCAACATCTATTCTGACTCAAAAATATGTAATACAATAGGATGATAGTTTGACTATAGAAGAAATAAGTATTTTCAGCCAAGAACCAGCACCTTAATTAATATGGAAATCTTAGAGAAATTCCTGTTAATGTCGGGTGTAAGGTAAGAACGCCTTCGGCCATTGCTGTGGCTTCACATTTTTCTGAAATTGCTAGTCAATTCAGCTGGACAAAAGGAAGAAAGAAGAAGGACAATTATTGAGGATATGAATGTATATGTGAAAAAAGAATCAAGAGTATTATGTGAATCCTGTTAGAAACAAGAAGGCAACGTACTAATTTTATACATATAATGAACTCTGTTGTGTGCTCGTGGCAACCTGAAGTACAACAGGACAAAACGCTGCCTGGTCCTGCACCATCTCCATGATCGTTGGTGTGTCTGCGTCTGTCGTTGAGGCCTTTGTGTCAACTCCTCTCATTGAGGGTTTTCTCTCATTTTTGCTGACCCTCGTCTTCACCAAACGTAACGTCTTTTTCTAGCAATTGGTCTTTCCTGACGACATGTCCAAATTTAGCAAGGCGAAGTCCTGCCATCCTCACTTCTAAGGAGCATTCTGTTTGTACACTTTCTAATATATATATATATATATGCAAAGCAGTCTTAGAGCATGTATATAGATATAGATATGACCTCTGGTGATGCAGTAGTTAAGCGCTCATTTGCTAACTGAAAGGTCAGCAGTTTAAACCCACCAAGCTGCTCCGAGGGAGAAAGATGTGACTCTCTGCTTCTGTGAAGATTTACAGCCTTAGAAACCTATGGGGCAATTCTATTGTATCCTATAGAGCTGTAGCATTGCTAAGGGAGTGCAGGGGTGTGGATCACGCAAGGTGACACCGCCAGAGGGGGTGACACCAAAATGACTCTCTATAAAATATCCTGTAGTTGGTTATCATGACAAAACATTTTTCATCAGCCAAGCTTACAGGTGTCAATGTACCTACAAGGCTGCAACTCTATGCTGACTTACTTTTTGAACCTTCTAATGCGCTCTGTTCAGAGCTGTCATTATTACCCAATTATACTTTGAACTGGAAACCCTGGTGGTGCCGTGGTTAAGAGCTATGGCTGCTAACCCAAAAGTCGGCAGTTGGAATCTACCAGGCGCTCCTTGGAAACTCTATGGTACATCTCTACTCTGTCCTATAGAGTCGCTAGGAGTTAGAACGCACTTGAAGGCAGTGGGTTTACAAGTGGTTTCATCTGTACGTGCTCTTGTATTCTTTGCTGCCGGTGTTTCTACAGTCACTGATTTTGTCAAATTTCCCAGTGTTTTAGCTACAATATTGTGGTAATTCGTATTTGTGAACCTATGTCAATAACTTTTTTGAGAATGAAGTAGTAATTAAAGGAAAAGAAGGAGTGATATATGGGAATTACGATTTACAAGTAACATTAGTACAAAAGCATGACTAAGGATTCTGCATGACCAGGTACAGGAGGAGGTCCATGGGGCAGGGGAGGTGACACCATGAGTTACAGCACTGGGTGAGCCCAACCCTAGTGACGCCACTGCTAAAGGGTGGCTATGAGTTGGAATAGACTCGACAGCAATGGATTTGGTGTTCTTTGTTTGAGGTATATATATACATACATATATCTATATGGAGCCCTGGTGGCACAACGGTTAAGCGCTCAGCTGTGACCAAAAGGTAAGTATTTTGGACCAGCCCAGCCACTCTGAGGGAGAAAATACCTGCCAGTCTGTACTTGTAAATATTACAGCAGAGAAAACACTATGGGGCAGTTGTATACGGTCACTATGAGTTGGAATCAACTAGATGGCCCACAACAACAATATACGTATGTGTATACGCATTTATAATATGATGCTATACAAGTTCATAGGTATTAAGTTTATCTGGAAAAACAAATATGAGAATTACTTTTAAAATTTCTAAAAAAGATAAGTAAGAAGGCGAGGCTAGGCCACTTGATGTTGAAACATGGTATCCAGTAATGTTTATAAAAGTTGAGTATGGGTTCATGAAAAAACCAGAAAACAAAACCTGTTGCCGTCAAGTGGATTCCAAGTTATTGTGACCATATAGCAGCTCTATATACAAAGTAGAACTGAGTATGGTTTTCTTGGATGTAATCTTTACAGAAGCAGGTTGCCAGGCCTTTCTTCTGTGAAGCCACTGGGAGGGCTCAAACTGTTAACCTTTAAGTTAGCAGCTGCTCACAAATTGCTTGCACAACCCAGGCTCCCATGGTGGGAGTCTAATGTTCTGTTAAAACCAAAACCAAACCCGTTGTGGTCGAGTCGATTCTAACTCACAGTGACCCTAGAGGACACAGAAGAACTGCCCCATAGAGTCTCCAAGGAGCAGCTGGTGGATTTGCACCGCCAACCTTTTGGTTAGCAGCCCAGCTCTTAACCACTGTGCCACCAGGGCTCCCCATGAAAAGATAGATCAATTGTCCTTATTGTTAGGTATCATCAAAGTGGCTCTGACTCATGACAACTCGATGCATAACAGAAGGAAACATTACCAAGTCCTCTGCCCTCCTCACAATCTTTGATTTGTTTGAGCTTATTCCTACATGAATAGACAGATTAATAGGAGAACATAAAATCATGAAATTGCCCCAGTACATATGAAAAGTTTGTTTTAATAAAAACAGCATTTCAAACCAATGTCAAACACACAAATCTCCCTGCGTATGTCATTGGGTCAATTAACTGAAGGTTTGAGGGGAAAAACAAAGACGAATATCTATCTCAGTCCTTCTAACAAAATAAATTGTACGTGTTTCAAAAATTAAAGTTCAAAAGGGTAAAAAGCACAGACTAGCAGAGGTCGGAAAATATTTCTTAAACAATCTCAGGGTATACAAGGCATTTCTAGCAAATCAGAAAGCAGGAAACTGTAAAGATTTATAAATTTGATGATATAGAAAAAATTCCTGTCCAAATAGCAGGGGAAGGCAAGAGAATAAAATAAGGCAAAACATCATATGCGAAGCCTTAATATGCCTGATGTTTAAATAGTTTTTATAAGTTAATAAGGGGACAAGAATCCAACAGGGGGAAAAATGGACGAAGGATGTGAACAGATATTTTTACAAAAAGAGAAAAGTATATATATAGATACAGTTTGCTTATAGACGGATGAAAGGTTGCTCAGCCACGTTCATAATATTAAAAGGAAAATGAAAATAGTGAAAAAACGTACTTTTAACCTGTTTTTCTTTGACAAAGCTCAAAAGATCTGAAAATAAATAATGTTTCTAAAAATGTGGGAAAAAGAGGTTCGCTTGTAGAGGATACTGGTGGGGATGTAAACTGGTGCAACCTCTTTGGAAGGAAACTTGATCTAGCAATTCCAAATCTAAGTATGTATGCTACACGTCCATTCAAATACAGGCATGATGTCCAACAGACAAAAGTATTCTTTCCAGCGTTGTTCATAAAGGAAAAGACTGGGAACAAACCTCATGGCCGTAACTGGGGACTAGTTACATCAACTATACTACACAGCATAAATAGGATTGTTTTGATGCTATCATCTATGCGTGTGCAACAGTGAGCTGAAAGAAAAAAAAGCTACAAAATAATGTATGTAAATGTGCATAAATATCTAACATTTGTGAAAAAAGACGATGCTGCATATATGTATATTTATTCGTTGCCATCAAGTCCAATCCGATTCATAGCGACCCCAAAGGACAGAGTAGAACTGCCCCATAGAGTTTCCAAGGAGCGGCTGGTGGATTCCAACTGCCGACTTTTTGGTTACCAGCCAAAGGCTTATTAACCACTGTGTCACCAGGGCCTCATGTATATGTATAGGTATAGGTGTAAGGAAAAGAGGAAGATGCTTAACGAAGTGGATTGACACAGTGATTACAACAATAAGCTCAAGCATAACGATGATTGTAAGGATGGCTCAGGACCAGGCAGTGTTTTGTTCTTTTGTGCGTAGGGTCACTATGAGGCGGAACCGACTCAACGGCACCTAACAACAACAACAAAGGTATAGGTATAGGACTGAGGTATGTCCCACCCAAACCATGGTGTTTTCAGTCACCTCATAAGCATGTGGAAGCTGAACAATGAATAAGGAAGACCTAAGAAGAATTGACACCTTTGAATAATGATGTTGGGGAGGAATATTAAATATACCACGTACTGCCAGAAGAACGAACAAATCCATCTTGGAAGAAGTACATCCAGGATGCTCCTTAGAAGCAAGAATGGCAAGACTTCATCTCATATAGTTTGGGCATCTTATCAGGAGAGATCAATCTGTGGAGAAGGACATCATGCTTAGTAAAGTACTGGGTCAGATAAAAAAAGGAAGACAATCAACGAGATGGATTGACACAGTGGCTGCAACAATGGGCTCAAACAAGCATAGCAACAATCTTGAGGATGGCACTGGACCCAGCAGTGTTTTGTTCTGTTGTACATAGGGTCGCTATGAGTGAGAACTGCCTCAATGGCACCTAACAACAGGAACAACATGTATATATATGTATGCGTGTATGTTGTAAATGGCAACTCCATGTACAAATGAATGAAACAATGCCCAGTCCTGCGCCATCTTGGTGATCATCAGTATGTATGCTCGAGTTCATTGTTACAGCCACTGTATTTTTGTATCGGACAGCATTCTGTTGTGATCCATGGGATTTTCCTTGGCTGTTTTTCAGAAGCAGACCGTCAGGTCTTTCTTCCTAGTCTGTCTGAGTCTGGAAGCTCCACCGAAACCTGTCCACCGTGGGTGACCCTGCTGGTATTTGAAATACTGGTGGCATAGCTCCCAGCATCACAGCAACATGCCAGCCACCACAGTAAGACAAACAGACAAGTGGTGGATATGTATACATACACATCCACAAAAATACACACCTACAAACACATGTACACACAATAAGAATGTACGAATAATATGAAAATAGTTCTTGGTATAAGACAGAGTTTTATTCTTCATTGCATATCTCTTTTTCCTTTTGAGTCCCCCCACCCCACGTATGTGTATTGCTTTTGTTTTTCTAACTAAAAAGCAAGTTAAAAAAAAACAAACTAAACGAAAGCCCAACATTTAAATAAAAGATATTCAAGTCACCTTACTCCTATTATTATTCTGTTTTACATCTTTTTACTCAAAGTTACTCTCTTTTGAGAGCCAAACAAAAGCTGACAACCTCTGAGTTTTTTTTTTTTTTCTCTTGCAAATAAAAACAGATTACTTGCTGGATATAAACTAAAATTAATCTCAGTTTTGTCCTGAGTGCATTCATAATTTAAGATTTCTGCGACAAATCGGAAGACGTACTGGGAATTTGCTGAGCCTTAGGCTCACGTGCAGGGCTATCAGTTACTGTTGTGCATTGGATATCCTGAAGTCTAGGTCAATAATAAGAGGAGTACCTTTTGAGAGAATGCTAGTTAAGCCACCCTTTCCTGACGTTCTTGTTTATCTCTTTCTCTTCCCATTGATGATCTATTTTTGCTTTATCTTTCCCATCCCATGATCATCTCCCTGAGCGTAGCGCCATAGCCAGCCTGTGGTCCTTGTTGTCATCAGTCACTGTCAAGTGGATTCCGACTCATGGCGACCCCATATGTGCAGAATAGAGCTGAGCTGCTCCATAGGTTTTCAAGGCTGTGACCTTTTGGGAGCAGATCCCAGGCCTGCTTCCAAGACACCTCTGAGTTTGAATAGCCAACCTTTGGGCTAATAGTTGATCACTGAGTTGTTTTCACAACCCAGGGACTCCTATAGCCAGTCCCCACCTAGTACTTTTGGGTATGTAATAGTTAATAAACATTTGCTTAATGATTAAAAAATAAATACATAAAACAATATTCTTGGTAATAATGATCGTTGTCATTAGTTGCTGTTGAGTTGGCTCCAATTCATAGTGACCCCATGCAGAATATAGTAAAACGTAGCCTTGTCCGGCGTTATATCACGACCACTGGTATGTTTGAGGTCATTGTTATAGCCACTGTGTATTTTGAGTGCCTTCCAATCTAGGGGGTTCATCTTCCAGCACTATATCAAACTATATTCTGTTATGGTCCTTGAGGTTTTCACTGGGCTGCTTTTCTTTAGCAGGTCACCAGGTCTTCTTTCCTAGTCTGTCCTAATCTGGAAGTGTTGTTGAAATCTGTCTACCACGGGTGACCCTGCCTGTGTTTGAAATACTTGCTGGCAGAGCTTCAAGCGTCACAGCAACGCTCAAACCACCAAAATAAGACAGACTGACAGATGGGTGGAGGAATAATGATTCCTGTTAAAAACCCATTGCCATCGAGTCGATTCTGCCTTATAGTGACCTTATAGACAGAGTAGAACTGCCATCATAGGGTTTCCAGTTTCCAAGGAGTGGCTGGTAGATTTGAGCTGCCGACGTTTTGGTTAGCAGCCATAGCTTGCCGCATAGCTCTTAACCACTGCGCCACCAGGGCTCTGCAATAAAGGTTAGGAAGGGCTAAAATTAAAACTCAGCACTAGTTTGCAGGATTTTAGTAGTCCATGAAAAGATCACCTCTGTCTACTTTGGGTTCTGTGAAGACAGGCACTACAGAAATACAAAATAGTATTACCTCTGTCACTACAGCACCAACCTGTCAAACAGGCATCCCCACCACGCTCCTTGGGTACTAGACAGTCACTTAAAAGCGGCCACTTCCTGCCTGCCCTCCCTCTCCAAATACAGAGCCTTATGTCATAGCATTAAATGTCTGTGTGTTTTTAATACACTGACTCCATAAAGAGGCTCTGCTGATTGGGAAATTATAGAATTAAACCACCACACATGTCACTGGAATCTACATCAACTGCAGGCATGTGTGTGGCCTTTTTGCTGATGACATTCCCTGTGTGATTATTTTTAGAGTTCAGCAGCACTTGTTGGCTATGCCAAGTGAGTGACAAATAGAAAGGTTGAAAATGCAGCCTAGTCAGGGATGAGGACGGTTTAGGCTCTGTGACAGTTCCATGTGTCTTGTATTTAGGTCATCGGTCACAATCACAAATCAGGTGACCTATTTCGCCTACATTTGGGTGATGGACAGTGGATGTCAGCTCATCCACGTGCGGCTGGATGATGAAGAAGGGAGAAGAGATTCAGGCAAAGCTTGGACGCGGGAGCAGAGTGGAACATCCTGGTATCGGAGACCAGATAGTCATGGCAGATAAGGTTGGATAATTCCATCGGCTCATGAGGACATTCAGGGTTAGGGAACTGGATTCTTCTTTTTTGTCCCTTTTGGTTTTGTTCTTATGGTTTTTTGTTATCAGAGACTTTTAAGAGCAGCACAGCAATGGTTCTCAGGAACCGACCCTTGCGGTGTGAGGCAGTGGTGATTCAGCAGTAAAACTGTCCCCCTTCCACATGGGAGACCCTGGTTTGATTCCTGGCTAATGCATCTCACAGCCACCACTGGTCTGTCGGTGAAGGCTTGCGTGTTGCTAGGGAGCTAAACAGGTTTCAGCAGAGCTTCCAGACTAAGACAGACTAGGAAGAAAGGCCTGGAAATCTACTTCTGAAAATCAGCCAATGAGAAGCCTAATGATCACAAGGGTGTGATCCATGACTGATCATGAGGATGGCACAGGACCACGGGGACAGTGTCATTCCTTTGTGCATGGAGTCGCCATGAGTCAGGGGTAACAGAGGTCCCACGATAGCACTTTCAACATGAATTCAATTAGCACCCTTATCAGTCTTGAAAACCAAGTTTGTTCTCACTTGAATTGAAGATATTACTAATAAAACCAAAAAAACCAAACCGGTTACCATCAAGTCGCTTCCAACTCATAGTGACTCTATAGGACAGAGTAGAACTGCCCTGTAGGGTTTCCGAGGAGCGGTTGCTGGATTTGAACTGCCCACAATTTGGTTAGTAGCCATAGCTCTTAACCATTACGCTACCAGGGCTCCATGTTACTAACAGGCAGTAACAAAATCTGTTTTATAAGAATCTCCAACCCGTAAGTTTCCCACTCTCAGCTTGGTTGTTGCTGTTACTGTTGCCGTTGAGTTGATTCCATTTCATGTTGACCTGACATAACAGAGTGAAACTGCCCCACCGGGTTTCCTAGGCTGTAATCTTGACTTGGTAGTTTGTGATTAATTACCTGCTCAGAGCAAATTAGGTAATCTCACTAATACTAATTCAGCAACAGGAAAAAACAGAGAAATTCTAGAGTTTTGTCTCCATCTGCACTAGGGGACTAGGTTAGTATAGTTAAGCATTTTGATAGGTTTGAGGGATAAAATCAAAGGTCATTGTCTTAGGCTGGGTTCTCTGGAGAAGCAAAAGCAGTCACTGTCCATATACATGCAGAAAGAGATTTATGTCAAGGAGATGGCTCATGCGGTTGTAGAGGCTGGAAAGTCCCAAGTCTGTGGGTCAAGCTGGAGGATTCTCCTGACTTACACAGCTGCAGACTCTGGTGAAGCCAAGATCAGCCGGTCAGAGAGCAGGCCTCTGGCTCACAGCCTGTGAAGATCAACGAATCCGAAGATGGGCAGGTAAGCCGCTGGTTCAAGTCCCCAGAATCAAGGTCAGATGAAGAGGAGCCAGCTGCAGGATCCAGAGTGAGCAAATGCCAGGGAGCCTTGACATCTGTCTATGTTGGATGCAGGCCACATGCCCAGGGAAACTCTCTTTCAACTGTTGGCTACTCACACCAGATCCTATCATCGAGGTGATCACATTATATTAGTTCTCATCATGGAGGTGATTACATCATCACACGACTGCCAAACTACATCGTATCTGCCAAACCACTGAGAATCATGGCTCAGCCAAGTTGATACACAACCTTAACCATCGCAGTCAATATACATCCTTTTAATATTTTTATAGAGAAAAACTTACATCATTTGTGCCAACGAGAGATAAATCACTGGAGTGTAAAATCCTTAACAATTTTAAATCCTCAAATTTTTTCTCCATGTGAAAAGTGTCTCTTAAATTTATAAAATGATTTAAAAAAAATTCTGGTCATACTTCTTCAGGAATTTTTTTCCCCCTCTGAGACTTTAAAGCAAAAAACCAAACCCATTGGCCATGGAGTTAATTCTGACTCATGGCGACTCCATGTGTTATAGAGTAGAATTGATCTACAGGATTTTCTATGCTATAGTCTTCATGGAAGCAGATCTCCCAGTCTTTCTTCTGAGCTGCTGCAAATCACAAACCTTCAGGTTAAAAGTCAAGCACAGTAATTGTTTTTGTCACCCAGGGACTTCCTGAGCCTTTAAGAATGGGTTATTAACTAGAAGAATAAAGAAAGAGCATAGTGTGATGTCTTGGTTATCTAGTGCTGCTATAACAGAAATACCACAAGTGGATGGCTTTAACAAACAGAAATTTATTGTCTCACAGTTTGGTAGGCTAGAAGGCCAACCTCAGGGCACCAGTTCCAGGGGAAGGCTTTCTCTCTGTCAGCTCTGGAAGAAGGTCTCTGTCATCAATCTTCCCCTGATCTAGGATCTTCTCAGTGCAGGGAACTTGGGTTCAAAGGATGCTTGTTCTTCTCCTGGCTCTTGTTTCTTGGTTGTCTGGGTTCCCTGTGTCTCTCTACTTGCTTCTCTGTTTTATCTCTCAAAAGAGATTGGCTTAAGACGCAATCTAATCTTGTAGATCTCATCAGCGTAACTTCCGCTAAGTGTGTGGTTGATAGGAATTGACTTTAGGCCTTTCGCTTTTTCTTTTGAAAGCAAATTTACTTTATCAGCAAATGTCTCAGGACCCCTCTGTCTGATAGAACCCCAACTCCAGGTCACCATATTTTTTCCTCATGTTATATTCAAAACAGCCTTCAAGTCTTGGTTTTGATGAGGCAGCCTTTTCACTACTATCTTAGTTATTTAGTGCTGCTATTACAGAAATACCACAAGTGGGTGGCTTTAAGAAAGAGAAATTAATGTTTTTACAGATTAGGAGGATAGAAGTCTGAATTTAGGGTGCCAGCTCCAGGGGAAGGCTTTCTTTCTCTGTCAGCTCTGGGGGAAGGTCCTTGTTATCAATCTTCCCCTGGTCTAGGAACTTCTCAGCACAGGGACCCAGGGGCCAAAGGACACACTCTGCTCCTGGCTCTTGTTTCTTGGTGGTATAACGTCCCCCTGTCTCTCTGCTCACTTCTGTCTTTTGTGCCTCAAAAGAGACTGATTTAAGACACAACTTGATCTTGTAGATTGAGTCCTACCTCATTAACATGGCTGCTTCTAACCCTGCCTCATTAACATCATAGAGATTAGGATTTACAACACATAGGAAAAACAAAATGGTGGACCATCACACAATACTGCGAGTCATGGCCTAGCAAGGCTGACATGCATTTTGGGGGATACAGTTTAATCCATGACAACTGTGTAACCCCAAATGCCTCTTTCTTGGTTTGCAGGAACCTTGGAGGTAAGTTAAATCCTGTGTATAGACTCAATTATGTACGCACTGTAAGATAAGGCTCTTTTTGCTTTCTGAGGGAATTGTTCATAAAGTTGGTGGCAATAACAACTCCTTTCTTCTCAGGGCAGGTTTACATCTTAGTGTTCCATGTAATGCACCGAGGAGAAGTGCCAATGGCAGCAGCTGAACACCCCATGAGCTGGAGAATTGGAGGCACTAGTGTCATAATCCCGATCGCTGTACAATATAGGTATAGGGGAGGCTTTCTGGAAAATGTTTGTGGTTTTAGCTTCGGTTCTCAAAAAGTGAATTTGGACTTGAACTTGGCCATGTGGCCAAGACATTGTAGTTCAGACATAAGCTGATCCTCCCTCTGTAGATTTTACTTCACATTACGTAGTGAAAAAGCTGCCTCATTGAAACCAACACTGGTAGGCTATTCTCAACATGGTGGCGGGGAGAAATGGTGGCCTGGAGTTGCGTTTCTGTCAGGAATGTGTCTCCCTTCTCATCCCTCCATTGGCCTAGATAATGTATCCATAAAGTGTTAAGTATTTCACAGTTCACAAAAATATTTTTTCCACATGCCCCTTGTCCCATGATCTTCACAACGGATCTGCGAGGAGGCAGGTGGAACGGATATTTGTGCACTTTGCACTGGAAGAGACAGTGTTTTGGAGGTTTCACACATGGCCAATGTCATGTGTGGATGTTAAGAAGCAGCAGTGGAATTGGAGTGGGATATTCTGACCTTCAATCACATGTTCTCCCCATGATGTGACTCCGTCTCTGTTGTTGTTGTTGTTAGGTGCTGTTGCGTTGGCTCTGACTCATAGCGACCCTAGGTACAACAGAACGAAACACTGCCTGGTCCTGCACCATCCTCACAATTGTCGTTATGCTTGAGCCCATTGTTGCAGCCACTGTGTCAGTCCATCTCTTTGAGGGTCTTCCTCTTTTTTGTGACCCTCTACTTTACCAAGCAGGATGTCTTTCTCCAGAAACTGGGTTAGATGTTATATAAGAAAGCAACCATGCTTGGGAAGAGGAGCAGAAATGCAGTAATTTAGAGGAACAGAATGGTTCCAGGCTGTCTTCATAATCTTTTATGCTTGAGTCCATTGTTACAACTCTTATGCCAATCCATCTCACTTAGAATCTCCCTCGATTTCACTGACCCTCTACCAGCCCAGAGGTACTTTTCTAGCAATTGGTTTTTTCAGATGACATGTCCAAAGTAAGCAAACCAAAGTCTCTTCGTCCTCAACTCTAAGGAACTTTCTGGTTGTATTTCTCCTTAGACAGATTTGTTGGTTCTTCTGGCAGTCCATGGTATATTCAATATTCCTCACCAATACCACAATTCAAATGTATCAATTCTTATGTCCTCCTTGTATGGAATCTGTTTCTCTGTACATCTCTTTTAATGCCACTGAGCAAGTGCATGGGTTCATTGATGTACCAAGGGATGTATATTTAGGTGATACATTGACCCAGTTCTCTTGCCATTAAGACTGAAAATATTTGTTTCCTTTATTATTGGGTAACAACACTAAATTGTAGTTGTCTTGGGTACCTGGTGTTGCTATAACAGAAATACCACATGTGGATGGCTTTAATAAACAGAACTTTATTCTCTTACGGTCCGGTAGGCTAGAAGTCCAAATTCAGGGCATCGGCACCAGGGGAAGTCTTTCTCTCTCTGTCGGCTCTGGAGGACGGTCCTTGTCATTAATCTTCCCCTGGTCAAAGAGCTGCTCAGGACAGGGACCTTGGGTCCAAAGGATGAGCTCTGCTCCTGGTGCTTCTCTCTCAGTGGTGTGAAGTTCCCCTGTCTCTCTGCTCACTTCTTTCTTTTGTATCTCAGAAGAGACTGGCTTAAGACGCTGTCTAATCTTGTAGATCTCCTCAATATAACTGCCACTAATCCACTTCGTTACATCACAGTGGTAGGATTTACAGCACATAGGGGAATCACGTCAGATGACAAAATGATAGTCAATCACACGATACTGGGAATCATGACCTAGCCAAGCTGACAGATATTTGGGGAGGCACAATTCAACCCATGACAGTGGTTCTAATTTTTTTGCTGTTAGTAAATTTTCTGAAGTATTTTTTCTCCCATTTTTCTGCTTCAAAAAATCTTTGCACTCTAAAATCTGGGATATTTTTGAAATTACAAAGGGATTCCTTAGGGAATAGCTTTACTTCAAAAGTGGAATTTTAGTTTTAATTAGTTAGTTATTAACTGGTTAATTTTCAAGGCAATCTGATTCCAAAATGCCATCCAAAATATGACCTCTGTATTTTTCAGTTTTCAAGGAGACTGTTTATAGGTAAATACATTCTTATCTAGAAAAACTTGGTGGGGTTCTCTAAAAATATTGGTTGTGTCTAATTTTTATTAACACATACAACTTCTAAGCACAGTTAAGAAATTAAAAAAAAATTGTAGTTGTCTAGATATTAATTCGCCAAAGTGTCCAGTTGATGGCTATGGATTGACTTTGTATAATAAAACTCTTTTTTTCCCCAGAATTCCACAACTAGAAATATACAAATTGTCGATATTCTATACTGTTAGCATTACATAGATTTTTAATACTCATATTAGAATTATTTGCCTATGAGCCAACAGTGAGGCTGTCTCAGGTTGACCATATATTGCATGGTGACTAGTTAAAAATATTTGATAATATGATTTTCTCTTCTACATAAATCGACATTAAAAATCCAGTCCAAGAGCTGGCATAGAGCTGCCATGGACACAAAGCTATTTTTATAATAAAGATAAAACCAGCATCATTGCTTCATAATGATGTTTTGAGAATGTTCTGAATAGAACTGAACACTCCATTGTTCTAAAAAACATTGAGGTTATTAACCAAAGACAGTCAATTAACCCTTTTATGGATAAATTATTATTTTTTTGGAATTTTCTGGTGATGCAAAGTTTTTTCCACTAATGGAATGAAAGCTGAATCATTGTTTGCTGGTAGTGTTTTTTTATTTGAAAAAGTGGGATGACAATTGCAAATGGGACATATTGGTCCCATGTTCAATAAAGCACGTCACACATGTGGTACATATTGGTCCAATGGGGCATTACACATCCTGGTTACACTTCAGCCATAAAAGATCTTAATCAGCTTTCCAAAAGTACACACAAAATGTTAAATAAACATTGCACTTGCTGCACATAATTGTTATCAATTTGATTTAGAGTGGACCATATCGATCCCATGTTCCATGATGCACATCGCACATGTGGGACCTATTGGTCCCATGGCCCCGGGAGTGCTTCACACACTGCATTCCCAAATGCCAGCAATGGTACCTTCCCAATAACACAAAGGAAATAGTACACATACTTGCAAGCTTTGTCTCACTGGACAGAAGCCAAAAGACACGAAAGTTTCACACAATCACTCCTCCGGGAAGCATCCCCTCATTCGAGTGGCTCTCGGCACTCAAATGTGGTGCAAATCAACTTCCTTGTCTTTTAGGCAATCGCACCAGTATGTGCCATGACACCAGAATGTACTAAAGTGGCTCAAATGCCTAGCATTAAAAGTCCAATGGTGAAAACATGTAACAGGAGCATTATCCCTTGGTCCATGAAAGGGCTAAGGAAAAATTAAAAAGGAGACTCTATTTGGATTAATGAAGAAGGGAAAAGTCTCATTTTTTGGAAATTACATGATATCTGAAGCCTGACTGAGTTGATCTATAATATTTAATGAAAGCTGACATACCCAAAGCCTTGCAGTAGTAAACTCAAAGAATCACTAAAACAGAAATGGAGAGAAGAAACTCAACATTTTCACAATTCAGCTGGGACCTTTCCTGAATTATTTAGATATGTAGGCTAAATGGCAGAAAACCCCAAAGGCTGTTGCCCATGAGTGCTGTGATTTTTTTTTCCCAAAGACAATCTTAGAATTTCTCTCATTTAGTAGATTAATTTTTAATTGAGCTGTCAGTGGTTCACATCTTCAGGGATGCCGTATGAGGGTAGGTAGTATAGAAGAGTGTTTTAAGGTGCAGATGGTAAATACCAACTCTATTACTGTGATCGTTAAGGTTGTTTGTCACCTTGGCTGGGCCGTGATTCTCAGTGGTTTGGCAGTTACGATGCAGTTTGGCAGCTGTATGAGGATGACAGCTATACACATGGACTTTGCCAAATGGAACACACAGGAATCAAATGGACTATACCTTTAGAAAGAGACGATGGAAAAGCTCAATATCATCAGTCAGAATAGAAAGAGACGATGGAAGAGCTCAATATCATCAGTCAGAACAAGTACAGGCACTGACTGTGGAACAGACAATCAACTGCTCATGTGTAAGTTCAAGCTGAAACTGAAGAAAATCATTGCAAGTCCACGAGGACCACAATACGACCTTAAGTATATCCCACCGGAATTTAGAGACATCTCAAGAATAGATTTGATGTGTTGAACACTAATGACTGTAGACCAGATGAGTTGTGGAATGACATCAAGGACAGTCATACACGAAAAAAGCAAGAGGTCATTGAAAAGACAGGACAGAAAGAAAAGACCAAGATGGGTGTCAGAGGGGACTCTGAAACTTGCTCTCCAACATTGGGCAGCTAAAGGGAAAGGAAGAAATGATGAAGTAAAACAACTGAACAGATTTCAGAGGGCAGCTCGAGAAGACAAAGCAAAGTATTATAATGACACATGCAAAGACCTGGAGATAGAAAACCAAGAGGGAAGAACATGCTCGACGTTTCTCAAGCCAAAAGAACTGAAGAAAAATTTCAGGCCTCAAGTTGCAGTAGTGAAGGATTCCATGGGGAAAATATTAAACTACGCAGGAAGCATCAAAAGAAGATGGAAGAAATACATAAAGTCATTATACCAAAAAGAATTAATGCATATTCAACGATTTCAAGAGGTGGCATGTGATCAGGAACCGATGGTACTGACAGAAGCCCAAGCTGCTCTGAAGGCATTGGCAAAAAACAAGGCTCCAAGAATTGATGGAATATCAATTGAGATGTTTCAACAAACAGATGCAGCGCTGGAGGTGCACACTTGTCTATGCCAAGAAATGTAGAAGACAGCTTCCTGGCCAACCGACTGGAAGAGATCCATATTTATGCCTATTCTCAAGAAAGGTGATCTGACCAAATGTGAAAATTATCAAACAATATCATTAATATCATGCAAGCAAATTTTTTCTGAAGACTATTCAAAAGCGGCTGCAGCAGTATATCAACAGGGAACTACCAGAAATTCAGGCCAGATTCAGAAGAGGATGTGGAACTAGGGATATCACTGTTGTTGTCAGATGGGTCCTGGCTGAAAGCAGAGAATACCAGAAGGATGTTTACCTGTGTTTCATTGACTATGCAAAGGCAATCGACTGTGTGGATCATAACAAATTATGGATAACATTGCGAAGAAAGGGAATTCCAGAACACTAAATTGTGCTCATGAGGAACCTTTACATAGATGAAGAGGCAGTTGTTTGGACAGAACAAGGGGATACTGAGTGGTTTAAAGTCAGGAAAGGTGTGCGTCAGAGTTGTATCCTTTCACCATACTTATTCAATCTGTATGCCGAGCAAAGAATCCGAGAAGCTGGACTATGTGAAGAAGAACAGGGTATCAGGATTGGAGGAAGACTCATTAACAACCTGTGATAGCAGATGATACAACCTTGCTTGCTGAAAGTGAAGAGGACTTGAAGCACTTACTGATGAAGAACAAAGACCGCAGCCTTCAGTATGGATCACACGTCAACATAAAACAAAAATCCTCACAAGTGGACCAATAAGCAACATCATGGTAAACAGAGAAAAGGTTGATGTTGGCAATGATTTCATTTTACTTGGACCCACAATCAACACCCATGGAAACAGCAGTCAAGAAAACAAAAGATACATTACATTGGGCAAATCTGCTGCAAAAGACCTCTTTAAAGTGTTGAAAAGCAAAGATGTCACCTTGAAGACTAAGGTGGGCCTGACCTAAGCCGTGGTATTTTCAATTGCATTGTGCTTGCATGTGAAAGCCGGACAATGAATGAGGAAGACCAAAGAAGAATTGAAGACTTTGAATTGTGGTGTTGGCAAAAATATTGAATATAACATGGACTGCCAAAAGAACAAACAAATCTATCTTGGAAGAAGTACAACCAGAATGCTCCTTAGAAGCAAAGATGGCGAGACTGAATCTTAAATATTTTGGACATGTTGTCAGGAGGGATCAGTCCCTGGAGAAGGACATCATGCTTGGTAAAGTACAGGGTCAGTGGAAAAGAGGAAGGCCCTCAATGAGGTGGATTGGTACAGTGGCTGGAACAATGGGCTCAAGTGTAACAATTGTAAGGATGGTGAAGGACCAGGCAGTGTGTTTGGTTCTGTTGTGCATAGAGTCGCTGTGAGTTGGAACTGACCCGACTGTACCTAACAACAGAACAACAACAATGATGATGTGATCACCTCCATGATGAGATTTGATATCAAAGATAATCTAAGAATTTCTGTCATTTATTAGATTGGTTTTTAATTGAACTATCAGTGGTTTGTGTCTTCAGGGGTGCTGTATGAGGGTAAGTAGTAGAGAAAATTGTTTTAGAGTGCAGACGGTAATTACCAACTCTATTGGTGTGATGGTTAAAGTTGTGTGTCACCTTGGCTGGTCCATGACTCTCAGTGGTTTGGCAGTTATGATGTAGTTGGGCAGTCGTACGATGATGTGATCACCTCCATGATGAGATTTGATATAACGTGATCACCTCCATGGTGGGATCTGCTGTGATCAGCTGATCAGTTGAAAGGGAGTTTCCTTGGGAATGTGGCCTGCACCCAGTGTAGGTAGACTTTCTGGCAAGGCTCAAGGTTTTTGCTCACTCTGGATCCTGCAGCTACCCCATTTTTGTCTGATCTCTGGTTCTTATGACTTGAGCTAGCAGGTTACCTGCTGTCTTGCCTGCTGATCTTGGCATTCACCAGTCTCTGCAGCCTGTGAACCAGAGCCCTGCTCTCTGTCCTTTCGGTGTTGGGTTTGCCAGCCCCTGCAGCTATGTGAATCAGGAGAAGCCTGTATCCTGGCCCATTAGACTTATGATAAGATTTGGCCAATGAAAAACATTGTTTTATGAAGTCAGTGAACAATGAATGAAATGCTGTTTAAATGCTGTCAGAAGAAGAACAAGTAAGCCAAGACTAGAAGCTGGGACAGAGATGGCTCGGTCTGAATACTATGCTGTGTCTGAATGGGAGGTGTAGAGTACAGACAGAAGACTAAACTTGGGGAGTACTGCCCCAGGGGTTAAGAGCTCGGCTGCTAACCAAAAGATCAGCTGTTCAAATCTATCAGCCACTCCTTTGAAACCGTATGTCGTATAGGGTCTCTACAAGTTGGAATCGATGGCCGCAGGTGTGTGTGTGTGTCTGTGTGCGTGTATGTGTGTGTGGGCTAGTTGCTGTGAAGTCATTTCCAACTCATTGTGACCCCATGTGTTTCAGAATAGAACCACATTCCATATGGTTTTCAATAGCTGATCTTTCAGAAGTAGATTGACAAGCCTTTCTTCCTAGGTGCCTTTGTGTGGATTTGAACCACCAATCTTCTGGTTAGCAGCTATCTCAGTTATCTAGTGCTGCTACAACAGAAATACCACAAGTGAATGTCTCTAATAAAGAGAAATTTATGCTGTCATAGTCCAGGAGGCTAGAAGTTCAAATTCAGGCTTTCTCTCTCTGTCACCGTATCATAAAATAACGATTGCAAGGCCACCTAACTCTATATAACCCAGCCCCTAACTGAGGATGAAAAACACAGGGTTATTAAAATTATTCTTTATAAACATATTAGGCTATGGAGGGCCAATAACATCTTGCAGAAGTTCTTAGGCTGCCTTTCATATATGACACCTGAGCTCCCACCAGGAGGATATTTGTGGTGATCAAATAATAAACCTGGTGTTGCTCCAGAAATTTAGAGAAAGGCAGTTGGCCTCCACCTTGCACAGAAATGAATCCTGATACTCAGCTCAGCTTCTGGTAAGGAATTAACCTTGGAAGTCATCCAGGATGTAAACTCAAGTTTTATTTTGACTACAGAGTGACTGCTTCCTAGTCATCGTCACCACCATCATCACCATTACCACTGTCATCATCCCCACTACCATCGTCATCACAATCATCATCATCACCACCATCACCATCATTATCACCATCATCCTCACCTTCATCATCACCATTATCACCACCATCACCATCACTATCATCACCATCATCATCTTTATGATTACCACCATTATGACCACCATTACCATCATCGTTACCATCATCAGTGCCATCATCATGACCTTCATCACCATCACCATTATCACAGCCATCACTATCATCATCACCACCATCATTATCACCATCATCATCACCACCACCAACTTCATCACCATTACCATTATCACCACCATCACCATCATCATTGTTACCATCATCACTGCCGTCATCATGACCTCCATCACCATCACCATTCTCACAACCATCACCATCATCACCATCATTTCCACCATCATCATCACCATCATCAACACCATCAATATCATCATCACCAATATCATTGTTATCAACACTTCCACCATCACTCGTCTGATCTTTCCTGTTGAGAAAGCATTTTCATGTGATTTCTTGTTAGATGTAAATGGCGTGGCTGATTTCTGTCTTCAAGAACAGTAGGTGAAATGGGCGGGAAACTTGAGACTGATTAACAGTGAACAAGAGTTAAGTGCTGGCTTAATTACAATATATAAACACTCAGGAGTTTATAAGGGAAAGTGCCTTAGCACTGAAGAAAAATGAAAGATGTTAGGAGCAAACTTCTCGGAGAAGTGAGACAGTAAAATGCATTTTGGCTTCTTTTAGACATGTCGGCGGAAAACAGCAATTACTAGAAAAGATGTCATGTTGGTAGAGGGTCAGCAGAAATAAGGGAAGCCTCTATGAGATGGGCTGACACAACAGCCACAAAAATGAGCCCGAACAGCGATGGGCTCAAACATACAAACAGTCATGAAAATGACGTGGGAGTGGGCATTTCGTTCTCTTCGTTGTGTATAAGGTCGCCCTGAGTCTGAGCTGACTCAACAGCAACTACCAGCAACAGGGCTCCCCTGAAAGCTGAAGGAACGGTTTGAGGGCAGGCCATTTACGTAGGAACGTGGTCTACGGAAGTAAGAGTCTAAGACACAGGGAGTGAGATGGAGAAGGGGGAACGGCCAGTACAAAGATGCTTCATCAGTGGTGCAAATGGTCAAGCCCTCAACTGCAATCTGAAAGGTTGGCGTTTCAAACCCCCCCCAGAGGATTCTGAGAAGACGGCCTGGTGACCTGCTTCTGAAAGTTGACAGCCACCGAAAACCTTATGGAGCAGTTGTACTCTGCACACACAGGGTCGCCATGAGTCATGTCCACCTGATGGTAGCTAACAACAACAACAGAAGACTGGGTCAATCCACTGGGGACCTTCGTAGCAACGTTTTGAAATGCATCTCAGAACTGTCCACCTGCGGCCCAAAGGGAGCAACGATGATCTCCTGACTCTTGTTGACCATCGGCCAAGGGAGACCTCATGTGTGTTTACAGCTGTATGATTTGAAGTTGCATATCCGTGAGTACAAAGCTGGCTTTGCAGATGTCTCATTTTGAGGTGTCATAGGAACCCCTAGGCAGGCAGAAGGAAAGGAACACTCTCCAATTGTACCCAAGTGAGTCACTGGGTGGCACAAATGCTTAAGGCACTCAGCTGCTAACTGGAAGGTTGGAGGTTCAAGGCCACCCAGAGGTGCCTCAAAAGAAAGGTCTGCAGGTCTACATGCAAAAAATCACCCATTGCAAACGCTATGGAGCACAGTTCTCCTCTGACACACATGGGGCCCACACGAATCGGAGGCAACTCTACGGCAGCTGGTAAAGCACCGTAGCTGTGGTGGCTGGAGTTGAGAGGATATTGAAGCAGTACACACAAGATTTCTAACACGACCACATTATAGAAGTATCCATTCCATTCTTTATTAATGATACTCTTTCAAAAAAATACATACTTTTTCTTAATGCCAGCGAGGGGGGAATTTAACTTCGTTTTTTCTTGACAGGCAACCTTAAGATAACTGCTTAGTCTCTTAAATGACGATGAAAAGATTTGTATTAATTGGAAGATTATAAATATAGCCAGACACTCATTTTATTATTTGCATATTCTACAGTCTACTTTTCAAATAAGCCTTAACAAAGTTGATACCGATTTTTAATAAATAAAACAAATTAACGCCTCACAACATTGGAGTTAGAGCTTTTGGAGCGGATTTTCTTTCTAGACTATTAATCTTTATTATTTTTTTTTAGGCTCTCTTTTCTTAGAGTTCAGATAAGAAATATGTCTTTAAATAATACGTGATTTTTGAAAGAAAAAAGACGTACATTTTAGAGCGAGAATTGCAGTTATGTGAGTGATGGGTAGCCTGATAATGTGTATGAAAAGGCAACTTACCTAAAATGTCAGATTGAGATTAAAGTAGTGGCTCTTAACCTTGGCTGTGTATTAGAATCGCCTGAAGTATTTTTGTTGTTGTTTTGTTGTTCAGGCCACATCCCAGAGATATTCCATCAGATGCTTCCCAACAGACCCCAATGTACAGCTAAGACTGAGAACTATTGGTCTAGAGAACTATTTCTCAGACTTTAATATGCATTGGAATCTCCCAGTTATCTTGTCAAAACGGAAGGTCTAATCTAGTTGATCTGAGGTTGGGGCTGAGATTCTGCATTTCTAACAAGCTCCAGTAATTCCTGTTGTTATGGGTTGAGTTGTGTCCACCCATAAAAATAGGTTGTGGTCCTAACTCCTGGTACCTGTGACCTGGTTTGGAAATGTGACCTTTGAAGATGTTATCAGTTAGGTTAGCATGAGGTCATACTGGGGTAAGGTGCGTCCCAATCCTGTATGATCAGTGTCCTTATAAAAGAGAAGATACACAGAGACAAGGGAGATAGCGGAAGGACACCGAGTGATGCTGCAGCTGAAAGCTGAGGAATGCCTGGGACCAGCAGACGTTAGGAGAGATAAGGGAGAGTTCCTGACCCAGAGCCCTCAGAAGGAATCTACACAGCCGATACCCTGACTCAGACTTCCACTTCAGAACTGAGAGACAATAAATTTCGTTCTTACAATCCACCCAGTTTGCAGTCTTTTGTTATGGTGGCCCTGGGAGGTTAACACACCCAAGCTGCTAGTCTGTGAACCACACCGGAGGAGCAAGGGCAAGTGCTTGGACAACTGACCACATGATTGTCTGATTGAAAATGGCCAATACCAGTCCATTTCAGCAGTCTGAATCCAGCAGCCACTTATTGGAAACCCTACGGGGCAGTTCTACACTGTCCTGTAGGGCTGCTATGAGTTGGAATCGACTCGATGGCAGTGGGTTTGTTTTTTTGGAAGGGGCTGAGTATTGCTGCTATTTTCACAAAAATAATCTTAAAGGTCTGCAATCCTTATTAAAGCAAGTCAGCTGGAATGTTCTCTAGTTGTTCTTCTCATCGTAAGAATATGCTTTATGGTTGGATACCATCATTTTAAATATTCATGCAACCTCAGTTTAAACTCAGCTAAAGAAGAGTTTCCTTGCCAGTAAATAAAGCATAAAGTCCAAAGGAAGCAGTCTGAATACAGACTGAACCAGTAAAGTCTTACCTCTTGAACACGAGTGGCTTCGGAAGTGTGTCCTTTCTCCATATCCTAGCTTTTGCTCTGTGGCATTCAGGCTCAGCTATTCCAGTGTGCTATGAATGGAAGCCTTTTACCCTGGCACACAGTATTGAAAATTTAGCAATTGACCCTGTGATCTGATTGACAGGCCTGCATCAACTGTCTGCAAAGTAGCTTAGTGGCGTTTATTTTTCCGTATAAAAACCAGAGGTATTGAAATGCGGCACAGCACAATTTACTCCAGCTTAGTGACAACTGATTAACTACTTGGGTCCAATTTAGAATAACTCATTTCTACTAGAGATAGCCCATAAATCTTAAATTGAAGAGGACACAAATCCCCAGTGCCTTCTAGAGAATGGAATTTACATCATTTCCCTGCAAAAGACTCTCTGAAAAGTATTTGCTATTTGGAAGGGGACAGTTGGTCGAAATTACATAAAACATAAAAAAAAAAAAAAAAAGGATTTTCATGTTGCAACTGAACAAAGCTGAAATCAGGTGAATGATTAACTTAAATTTCTGAGTTTCTTGCCAAGAAAACAAGAAGACACTGAGGAACTTAACATTCCCACCGATCTCAAGGTATATACCGGATGTCCATGTCAGAAAGATAAGATTTTTTTTCTCCCCAATAAATTGAATCATTTGAAAAGGCCCTGTCTGTGACTTTGAGAAAATCGCTAAATGGGTTTGACTTTTTCAAAAACCCATTTGGCATACAGAGCGGGAGATGTGGCATGGCCTTTCTCAAAGAGATGCCTGTTCTTAACAAAAAATTATCTAATCTGTCTCCTGAGTTCGTTCATCTTTACTTGATTAAGAATATAATTGTTTTCCCTGCTCACTCAGAGTAAACTGTTTAAAGGCCCGCCGAATAAATAAATGTGGGTGTGTGTCTTATAGGAGCCAGAGGCAGGACACGGCTGGGAGAAAATCATGGAAAAAACAGGGCAAGGGGAGGCTGGGGACTCATCAGGAAGAGTGGGTAGTGGGAGGGAAGTGAAAAGACCAGCCGCATGATACCCAAAACCCATTGCTCTCAAGTCCATTCCGACTCCTAGCGACCCTATAGGACAGAGTAGAACTGCCCGGTAGAGTTTCCAAGGAGGGCCTGGTGGATTCAAACTGCCGACCCTTTGGTTAGCAGCCGTAGCGCTTAACCACCATGCAACCAGGGTTTCTAGCTGCATGATAATTGGAGCCGTATCATAGTCACATCCATTTATCTGTGAAAGACCCCCACAGGGGAGCGCCGTGTTATTGAACACTCATTCCGCTCCCCACTTCCGCCGATTGCTGTTGTGGTCGAAAATAAGAACTTAACCAAAATCTAATTCTTACTTTTGCTTTGCCTGTCCAAGGAAGGCTCAGACACCACCCTCCTGTCAGTGGAGGCTTGTGTGTTGCTGTGATGCTGAACAGGTTTCCAAGGAGCTTCAGACCAAGACAGACTAGGAAGAAAGACCTGGCAATCTGCTTCCAAAAATCAGCCAGTGAAACCCAATGGCCCAGTTCAAAACCAATCATGGGAATGGAGCAGGACCAGCCAGCGTTTTGTTTTGTTGTGTGTGGGGTCACCATGAGTCAGGGCCAACTCGACGGCAGCTAGCAACAACAAGAGCGTTTAAGGAAGAGAGATAAAAGATATGTAGTTGTCGTTGTGGGCTGCTGTCGAGTCATCCCCCGACTCATGGAGACCCCATGTAGAATAGAACTACTCCACCGCCTTCTCTTGGCTGTAATATTTACCAAAGCGGATCACCAGGCCTTCTTCCACAGAACCTATGAGCAAGTTCAAGTAGCCATTCTTTAAGTTTGCCAAAAAAAAAAAAAAAAACCATTGCCATTGAGTCAATTCTGACTCATAGCGACCCTATAGGACAGGGTAGAACTGCCCCATAGGGTTTCCAAGGAGTGCCTGGTACATTCAAACTGCCGACATTTTGGTCAGCGGCTGTAGCACTTAACCACTGAGCCACCAAGTTTCCTTTAAGTTAGCAGCTGATGGCAAATCATTTGTACCACTCAGGCTCCTCTGATAAAAGATAAGCCTTGTGTAATTATAGATAACAACTAGGTCCCATTTGGGAAAGCAAGCATGCAATTAAAACCTGAACTGTTACCTAGTGTTATAATGGAACAAGGGGATTATTGAAGGGCCAAATTTTTTTTTTTTTGTAATAGGAAGCATTTGCTTCCTTGTTACTTGCTTCACACTCCCATTTGGCTGCAGCCAGTATCTGCCCACATTTTCTTTCAGAAAGATGCCAAACAAACAAACAAACAAAACCCACTGCCATCAAGTCTATTCCAACTCATAGCTATCCTATAGGGCAGAGTAGAACTGACCCATAGGGTATCCAAGGCTGTAATCATTTTTTTTTTATTGTACTTCAGATGAAGGTTTACTGAACAAACTAGTTTCTCTTTAAACGGTTAGTACACACATTGTTGTATGACATTGGTTAACAACCCCACGAAATGTCAACACTCTCCCTCCTCAACCTTGGGTTCCCTACTACCAGCTTTCCTGTCCCCTCCTGCCTCCTAGTCCTTGCTCCTGGGCTGGTGTGCCCTTTAGTCTCATTTCGTTTTTTGGGCCTGTTCAATCTTTGGCTGAAGGGTGAACCTCAGGAGTGACTTCATTACTGAGCTACAAGAGTCACCAGGGGCCATACCCTCAGGGTTTCTCCAGTCTCTGGTCAGGCCAGTAAGTCTGGTCTTTTTTTGTGAGTTAGAATTTTGTTCTACATTTTCCTCCAGCTCTGTCTGGGACCATCTATTGTGATCCCTGTCAGAGCAGTTAGTGGTGGTAGCTGGGCACCATCTCGTTGTACTGGACTCAGTCTGGTGGAGGCCGTGGTAGATGCAAGACAGTAATCTTTACAGAAGCAGACTGCCACATCTTTCTCCTGAGGAGTGGCTGGTGGATTCGAACCGCCGACTTTTCAGATGGCAGCCAAGTGCTTAACCACTGTGCCATCAAGGCTCCTTCGAATAGCAAGCAAAGAGATAAATATTCTAGACAAACCAGCATCGCGTCTGCTTCTGTACCATGTCCGTCTTGGTGTGTTCCTCTTGCCTTCTGTTACTTAATGCTCTTTGCTCAGTAGCCAGTTGCTGTGGTTTATGAATATTAAGTTAAAGTCTTTGTGTGTGTGTGTCTGTGTGTGTGTTTCAAAGTCCCAGACAGAAGCCTCTTTCTTGTAGCTGCCCTTCTCAGCACCTGCCAGCCCCTGACCGTGGAGTGACGTGAACATCAGCATTCAGTGACCAGGACACAGGTAGCTCTCTGCGTCCCCCTCCGCCCCAGATCTCCTTCCAAGTAGCCAGAGCAGCAGAGCACACAATTCCAAACCTGCACGTCTTGTGCTCTCTGGCACGCACCATCCATCTGGAAAGAAATGCTGCCACCTCTGAGCATGCACAAAAAGAAAAAGGCAGCTGCGGACTGGGTCCCCAGCCCCAATCAGCTGCCACCTATAAGTAACTCCCATCATCATCTCTTGGAGCACCGTAGAGAATCCATTAACCCATTGTTCACAGCTCAACATATTCTGTCTAAACGTGACCATATCAAAGCCCAGCGTGTTTCTTTGCAGTTTGGTGGTGAGTCATGGTCATGCATCGATGTTAAGTAAATTCTGCCGTGTATTGACATCTCTGTCAGATGCATTTCAATTACAGATCCTACAGAAAAGAGGAAAAGGTGAAGAGCCTGTTGGGCCTTCTTTAAGTGTTTTTATTACCTTGTGGTGAGCAGAACTTGGTCAGGTTTTTTAAAGACTCCCAAATAAGCCTTACAGAGCAGGCAGCTTTATCACAAGCACAACTCTTTGTACTTGGGCGTGGGGATTGACAGGGAGGGCTCTGTCCACCTTATCATCTTCCCAGGAGCGTGCTACAGAGGGTGAAGAAATGGGCAATGGGAGGAACGTAGTGGTGACTTTGATTTACGTCTTTGCCACCTCGCTTTGGCTAGGGAGCTCCCTAAAGATGGGTGGTCTGAACCCACTCGGTGGCATCGCCAAAGAAAAGGCCTGTTGATCTGCGCCCATTAAGACTACAGCCAAGAAATCCCTGTGGAGCACAGCTCTATTCTGGCACATACGGGGTCGCCACGAATAGGAATGGGCTCAGGGACAACTGACGACAACACCTTCAAGACAAACCCAGCGACGGAATCTCTACCTTTCAGTGGCAAACGGTCATAACCGGTGGCATTTTTCATCCAGGTTACAGGGGTGAAAGTTCATTCTATTTACATGATTTTCGTAAATTTTTTTCCGTCGCCCCCTCCCTTGAATCACAAACCAGATACGATGGAGTCAGATCTGACTCCCGGCATCGCTATGTGTGTCAGAGTAGAGCTGTGCTCCCTGGGGTTTTCCATGGCTGATTTTTCAGAGGTAGATCACCAGGCCTTCCTTCCGAGGTACCTCTGGGTACAATAACCAGGCCTTCCTACCGAGGTAACTCTGGATACAGTCACAAGGCCTTCCTTCCTAGGTACCTCTGGGTACAGTCACCAGGCCTTCCTTCCGAGGTACCGCTAAGTAGAGTCACCAGGCGTTCCTTCCGAAGTACCTCTGGGTACAGTCACCAGGCCTTCTTTGCGAGGTACCTCTGGGTACAGTCACCAGGACTTCCTTCCGGCGTACCTCTGGGTACAGTCACCAGACCTTCCTTCCGAGGTACTTCAGGGTACAGTCACCAGGCCCACCTTCCGAGGTACCTCTGGGTACAGTCACCAGGCTGTCCTTCCGAGGTACCTCTGGGTACAGTCTCCAGGCCTTCCTTCCGAGGTACCTCTGGTTACACTCACCAGGTCCTCCTTCCAACGTATCTCTGGGTACAGTCACCAGGCCTTCCTTCCGAGGCATCTCTGGGTACAGTCACCAGGCCTTCCTTCCGAGGCATCTCTGGGTACAGTCACCAGGCCTTTCTTCCAAGGTACCTCTGGGTATAGTCACCAGGCCTTCCTTCTGAGGTACTTCTGGGTACAGTCACCAGGCCTTCCTGCCGAGGTACCTCTGGGTACAGTCACCAAGCTCTCCTTCTCAGGTACCTCTGGGTAGAGTCACAAGGCCTTCCTTCCGAGGTACCTCTGGGTACGGTCAACAGGCCTTCCTTCCGAGGTACCTCTGGGTGCGGTCACCAGGCCTTCCTTCCCAGGTACATCTGGGTACAATCACCAGGCCTTCCTTCCGAGGTACCTCTGGGTACAGTCACCAGGCCTTCCTTCTGAAGTACCTCTGGGTATAGTCACCAGGCCTTTCTTCTGAGGTACTGCTCGGTACAGTCACGAGGCCTGTCTTCTGAAGTACCTCTGGGTAGAGTCACCAAGCCGTCCTTCGAGGTATTTCTGGGTGAAGTCACCAGGAATTTCTTAAGAGGTAACTCTGGGTACAGTCACCAGGCTTTCCTTCTGTGGTACCTCTGGGTACAGTCACCAGGCCTTCCTTCCTAGACACCTCTGGGTACAGTCACCAGGCCTTCCTTCCCAGGTACCTCTGAGTACAGTCACCAGGCCTTTCTTCCGAGGTACGTCTGGGTACAGTCACCAGGCCTTCCTTCTGAGGTACTTCTGGGTACAATCGCCGGGCCTTCCTTCCGAGGTACCTCTGGGTGCACTCACCAGGCCTTTTTTCCGAGATAAATCTGGGTACAGTCAACAGGCCTTCCTTGGGAGTTACCTTGGGTACAGGCACCAGGGCTTTCTTCCAAGGTACGTTTGGGTACAGTCACCAGGCCTTCCTTCTGAGGTACTTCTGGGTACAATCGCCAGGCCTTCCTTCCGAGGTACCTCTGGGTGCACTCACCAGGCCTTTTTCCCGAGGTAACTCTGGGTACAGTCACCAGACCTTCCTTCTCAGGTACTTCTGGGTACAGTCACCAGGCCTTCCTTCCGAGGTACCTCTGGTTACAGTCACCAAACTCTCCTTCTCAGGTACCTCTGGGTAGAGTCACAAGGCCATCCTTCCGAGGTACCTCTCGATACAGTCACCAGGCCTTCCTTCCGAGGTACCTCTGGGTGCAGTCACCAGGCATTCCTTCCGAGGTTACTCTGGGTACAGTCACCAGGCCTTCCTTGGTAGTTACCCAGGGTACGATCACCACGCCTTTCTTCCGAGTTACCTGTAGGTACAGTCATCAGGCCTTCCTTCTGAGGTATCTCTGGGTAAAGTACCCAGGCCTTTCTTCCAAGGTACCTCTGAGTACAGTCACCAGACTTTCTTTACAAGGTACCTCTGGGCACAGTCACCAGGCCTTCCTTCCGAGGTACCTTTGGACACATTCACCAGGCCTTCTTTCCGAGGTAACTCTGGGTACACTCATCAGGCCTTTCTTACGAGGTTCATCTGGGTATAGTCACCAGGCTTTCCTTCTGAATTAACTCTGGGTACAGTCACCAGGCCTTCCTTCCGAGAAATCTCTGGGTACAGTCATCAGGCCTTTCTTCCGAGGTACTTCTGGGTACAGTCACCAGGCCTTTCTTCCGCGGTATCTCTGAGTACAGTCACCTGGCATTCCTTCTGCGGTATCTCTGGGTACAGTCACCAGGCCTTCCTTACCAGGTACCTCTGAGTACAGTCGCCGGGCCTTCCTTCCGAGGTACCTCTGGGCAGAGTAACCAGGCCTTCCTTCTAAAGTACCTCTGGGTGGAGCCTCCAGGGCATCCTTCTGAGGTACCTCTTGGTACAGCCACCAGGCCTTCCTTTTGAGATACCTCTCGATACAGTCACGAGGCAATCCTTCTGCAGTACCTCCGAGTACACTCACCAGGCCTTCTTCCAGGTACCTCTGTGTACAGTCACCAAGCCTTCCTTCCCAGGTACCTCTGGGTACGGTCAACAGGCCTTCCTTCCAAGGTACCTCTGGGTGCGGTCACCAGGCGTTCCTTCCAAGGTACCTCTGGGTACAGTCACCGGGCCTTCCTTTCCAGGTACCTCTGGGTGCAGTCACCTGGCCTTCCTTCCGAGGTCCCTCTGGGTAGAGTCAGCAGGCCTTCCTTCCGAGGTACCTCTGAGTACAGTCATCCGGCCTTTATTAAGGGGTACGTTTGGGTAGAGTCATCAGGCTTTCCTTCTGAGGTACTTCTCGTTACAGTCACCAGGCCTTCCTCCCGAGATAACTCTGGTTACAGTCACCAGGCTTTCCATGGGAATTACCCTGGGTACACTCACCACGCCTTTCCTACGAGTTACCTCTTGGTACAGTCACCAGGCCTTGCTTCTGAGGTACCTCTGGGTACAGTCACCAGGCCTTTCTTATGAGGTACCTCTGGGTACAGTCACCAGGCATTCCTTCAGAATTAGCTCTGGGTACAGTGACCAGGCCTTCCTTCCGAGGTACCTCTGGGTACAGTCACCAGGCCTTCCTTCTCAGGTACCTCTGGGTACAGTCACGAGGTATTTCTTCTGAGGTACCTCTGAGTACAGTCACCAGGACTTCCTTTCCAGGTACCTCTGGGTACAGTCAGCAGTTCTTCTCTCCGAGGTACCTCTGGGTAGTGTCATCAGGCATTTCTTCCCAGGTACCTCTGGGTACAGTCACCAGGCCTTCCTTCCGAGGTACCTCTGACTACAGTCACCAGGCCTTTCTTCCGAGGTACGTCTGGGTAGAGTCTCCAGGCCTTCCTTCCGAAGTACCTGTTGGTACTGTCATCAGGACTAGTTTCCGAGGTACCTCTGGGTGCACTCACCAGGCCGTTCTGCGAGGTACCTCTGGTTACAGTCTCCAGTCGTTCCTTCTGAGGTACGTATGGGTACAGTCACCAGGCGTTCCTTCAGAGGTACCTCTGGGTACAGTGAAAGGCCTTCCTTCTGAGGTACCTCTGGGTACAGTCACCCTGCCTTTTTTCTCAGTTCCCTCTGAGTACAGTCAGCAGGCCTTTCTTCCGAAGTCCCCCTGGGCACAGTCACCAGGCCTTTCTTACGAGGTCCCTTTGGGTACAGTCACCAGACTTTTCTTAGGAGGTACCTCTGGGTAGAGTCACCACCCTTCCTTCTGAGGTACCTCTGGGTACAGTCACTCGGGATTATTTCTGAGGTCCCTCTAGGTACAGTCACCAGGCTTTTCTTCCGATCTACCTCTGGGTACAGTCACCAGACCTTCCCTCTGAGGTACCTTTGGATACAGTCACCAGCCCTTGTTTCCGAGGTAAGTCTGTGTACCCTCACCAGGCCTTTCTTATGAGGTACCTCCGGGTGCAGTCACCAGGCTTTCCTTCTGAGGTACCTATGGGTAGTGTCAACAGGCCTTCCTTCAGAGGTATCTCTGGGTACAGTCACACGGCCTTCTTTCTGAGGTCCATCTGGGAACAGTCTCTACGCCTTTCTTCTGAGGTACCTCTGGGTACAGTCACCAGGCCTTTCTCACGAAGTAACTCTGGGTACAGTCACCAGGCATTCCTTCAGAGTTAGCTCTGGGTACAGTGACCAGGCCTTCCTTCCGAGGTACCTCTGGGTACAGTCATCATGCCTTCCTTCTGAGGTACCACTGGGTACAGTCACGAGGTTTTTCTTCTGGGGTACCTCTGAGTACAGTCACCAGGCCTTTCTTCGGAGGTACGTCTGGGTAGTCACCAGGCCTTCCTTCCAAGGTACCTCTGGGTAGAGTCACCAGGCCTTCCTTCCGTGGTGCCTCTGTGTACAGTCACCAGGCCTTCCTTCTGCGGTACCTCCGAGTACTGTCACCAGGCCTTCCTTCCCAGGTACTTCTAAGTACCGTCACCAAGCATTTCTTTCGAGGTACCTCTGGGTACGATCACCAGGCCTTCCTTCCGAGGCAATTCTGGGTTAAGCCACCAGGATTTCCTTCCGAAGTACCTCTGGGTACAATCACCAGGCGCTCCTTCTGACTTAACTCTGGGTACAGTCACTAGGCCTTCCTTCAGAGGTACCTCTGGGTACAGTCAACAGGGCTTTCTTCCGAGGTGCTTCTGTGTACAGTCACCAGGACTTCCTTCCGAGGTACCCCTGGGTACAGACACCAGGCCTTCCTTCCGGGGTACCTCTGACTACAGTCACCAGGCCTTTCTTCGGAGGTACGTCTGGGTACAGTCTCCAGGCCTTCCTTCCGACGTACCTGTGGGTACAGTCATCAGGACTAGTTTCCGAGGTACCTCTGGGTACACTCACCAGGCCGTTCTTACGAGGTACCTCTGGTTACAGTCTCCAGTCGTTCCTTCTGAGGTACCTATGGGTACAATCACCAGGCATTCCTTCAGGGGTACCTCTGGGTACAGTCAAAGGCCTTCCTTCTGAGGTCCCTCTGGGTACAGTCACTCTGCCTTCTTTCTCAGTTCCCTCTGGGTACAGTCAGCAGGCCTTTCTTCCGAGGTCCCTCTGGGTACAGTCAACGGCCTTCCTTCTGAGGTACCTCTGGGTACAGCACCCGGGCTTATTTCTGAGGTCCCTCTGGGTACAGTCACCAGGCCTTCCTTCCGAGGTACCTCTAGGTACAATCACCAGGCCTTCCTTCTGAGGTACCTCTGGGTACAGTCACGAGGTCTTTCTTCTGAGTTAGCTCTGGGTACAGTCACCAGGCCTTTCTTCCGAGGTACTTCTGTGTACAGTCACCAGGCCTTCCTTTCGGAGGTATCTCTAGGAACAATCACCAGGCCTTCCTTCTGAGGTACCTCTGGGTACAGTCACCAGGGATTCCTCCCGAGGTACCTCTGTTTAGAGTCACCAGGCATTTCTTCCGAGTTACCTCTGGGTACAGTCACCAGGCCTTCCTTCGGAGGTAACTCTGGCTACAGTCAGCAGGCCTTCCTTCCGAGGTACCTCTGGTTACAGTCACCAGGCTTTCCTTGGGAGTTACCCTGGGTACAGTCACCACTTCTTTCTTCCGAGTTATCTCTAGGTACAGTCACCAGGCCTTCCTTCCGACGTACCTCTGGGTACAGTCACCAGGCCTTCCTTCCGAGGTACCTCTGAGTACAGTCACCCGGCCTTTCTGAAGGGGTACGTCTGGGTAGAGTCATCAGGCCTTCCTTCTGAGGTACTTCTCGGAACAGTCAGCAGGCCTTTCTTCCGAGGTACCTCTGGCTGCAGTCACCTGGCTTTCCTTGGGAGATGCCCTGGGTACAGTCACCACGCCTCTTTCGGACTTACCTCTAGGTACAGTCACCAGGCCTTCCTTCCGAGGTACCCCTGGGTACAGTCACCAGGCCTTCCTTCTCAGGTACCTCTGGGTACAGTCACGAGGTATTTCTTCTGAGGTACCTCTGAGTACAGTCACCAGGCCTTCCTTCGGAGGTACCTCCGGGTATAGTCACCAGACCATCCTTCCGAGGTACATCTGGGTACACTCACCAGACCTTTTTCCGCGGTACCTCTGAGTACAGTCACCAGGCATTCCTTCTGAGGTACCTCTGGGTACAGTCACTATGCCTTCCTTCCGAGGTACCTCTGGGTACAGTCACCATGCCTTCCTTCTGAGATACCTCTGGGTACAGTCAACAGGGCTTCCTTCTGCGGTACCTCCGAGTACAGTCACCAGGCCTTCCTTCCCAGGTACTTCTGAGTACCGTCACCAAGCATTTCTTCCGAGGTCCCTCTGGGTACGGTCCCCAGACCTTCCTTCCGACGTACCTCTGGGCGCGGTCACCAGGCCTTCCTTCCGAGGTACATCTGTGTACAGTCACCAGGCATTCCTTCTAAGTTATCTCTGGGTAAAGTCCCCAGGCTTTCCTTCTGCGGTACCTCTGAGTACAGTCACCAGAACTTTCTTCCGAGGTGCGCCTGGGTACACTCACCAGGCCTTCCTTCCGAGGAACCTCTCGGTGCAGTCACCAGGCCTTCCTTCCGAGGTAACTCTGGGTACAGTCACAAGACCTTCCCTCCGAGGTACCTCTGAGTACACTCACCAGGACTTTCTTCCGAGGTACGTCTGGGTACTGTCACCAGGCATTCCTTCTGCGGTACCTCGGAGTACAGTCACCAGGCCTTCCTTCCCAGGTACCTCTGAGTGCTGTCACCAAGCCTTCCTTCCGAGGTATCTCTGGGTACGCTCAACAGGCCTTCCTTCCGATGTACCTCTGGGTACAATCCCCAGGCCTTCCTTCCGAGGTACCTGTGGGTACAGTCACCAGGCATTCCTTCCGAAGTACCTCTGGGTATAGTCACCATGCCTTTCTTCTGAGGTGCTTCTTGGTACAGTCACCAGGTCTTTCTTCTGAAATATCGCCGGGTACAGTCACCAGCTGTTCCTTCCGAGGTATCTCTGTGTACAGTCACCAGGCATTTCTTAAGAGGGAACTCTGGGTACAATCACCAGGTTTTCATTCTGAGGTACCGCTGGGTACAGTCACCAGGCCTTCCATCTGAGGTTCCTGTGGGTACACCCACCAGGCCTTCCTTCTCAGGTAACTCTGGGTACAGTAACCAGGCCTTCCTTCCGTGGCCACTCTTAATACAGTCACCAGGCCTTTCTTCAGAGATACGTCTGGGTATAGTTACCAGGCCTTCCTTCCGAGGTACTTCTGGGTACAGTCACCAGGCCTTTCTTCCAAGGTACGTCTGGGTACGGTCACCAGGCCTTCCTTCCGAGGTACCTCTGGGAATGGTCACCAGGCCTTCCTTCCGATGTACCTCTGGGTATAGTCCCCAGGCCTTCCTTCCGAGGTACCTCTGGGTATAGTCCCCAGGCCTTCCTTCCGATGTACCTCTGGGTATAGTCCCCAGGCCTTCCTTCCGAGGTACCTCTGAGTACAGTCATCAGGCTTTGTTTCCGAGGTACCTCTGGGTAGAGTCACCAGGCCTTCCTTCTAAAGTACCTCTGGGTAGACTCACCAGGCCATCCTTCTGAGGTACCACTGCGTACAGTCACCAGGCTTTCCTTCTGAGATACCTTTGGGTACAGTCACCAGGCGTTCCTTCAGAGGTACCTCTGGGTACAGTCAAAGGCCTTCCTTCTCAGGTACCTCTGGGTACAGTCACCCGGCCTTCTTTCTCAGTTCCCTCTGGGTACAGTCACCAGGCCTTTCTTCCGAGGTCCCTTTGGGTACAGTCACCAGGCCTTTCTTAGGAGGTACCTCCGGGTACAGTCACCCGGGATTATTTCTGAGGTCCCTCTAGGTACAGTCACCAGGCTTTTCTTCCGATCTACCTCTGGGTACAGTCACCAGACCTTCCCTCTGAGGTACCTTTGGATACAGTCACCAGCCCTTGTTTCCGAGGTAAGTCTGTGTACCCTCACCAGGCCTTTCTTACGAGGTACCTCCGGGTACAGTCACCAGGCTTTCCTTCTGAGGTACCTATGGGTAGAGTCAACAGGCCTTCCTTCAGAGGTATCTCTGGGTACAGTCACACGGCCTTCTCTCTGAGGTCCCTCTGGGAACAGTCTCTAGGCCTTTCTTCTGAGGTACCTCTGGGTACAGTCTCCAGGCCTTCCTTCCGAAGTACCTGTGGGTACAGTCATCAGGACTAGTTTCCGAGGTACCTCTGGGTACACTCACCAGGCCGTTCTTACGAGGTACCTCTGGTTACAGTCTCCAGTCATTCCTTCTGAAGTACCTATGGGTACAATCACCAGGCGTTCCTTCAGGGGTACCTCTGCGTACAGTCAAAGGCCTTCCTTCTGAGGTCCCTCTGGGTACAGTCACTCTGCCTTCTTTCTCAGTTCCCTCTGGGTACAGTCAGCAGGCCTTTCTTCCGAGGTCCCTCTGGGTACAGTCAACGGCCTTCCTTCTGAGGTACCTCTGGGTACAGCACCCGGGCTTATTTCTGAGGTCCCTCTGGGTACAGTCACCAGGCCTTCCTTCCGAGGTACCTCTAGGTACAATCACCAGGCCTTCCTTCTGAGGTACCTCTGGGTACAGTCACGAGGTCTTTCTTCTGAGTTAGCTCTGGGTACAGTCACCAGGCCTTTCTTCCGAGGTACTTCTGTGTACAGTCACCAGGCCTTCCTTTCGGAGGTATCTCTAGGAACAATCACCAGGCCTTCCTTCTGAGGTACCTCTGGGTACAGTCACCAGGGATTCCTCCCGAGGTACCTCTGTTTAGAGTCACCAGGCATTTCTTCCGAGTTACCTCTGGGTACAGTCACCAGGCCTTCCTTCGGAGGTAACTCTGGCTACAGTCAGCAGGCCTTCCTTCCGAGGTACCTCTGGTTACAGTCACCAGGCTTTCCTTGGGAGTTACCCTGGGTACAGTCACCACTCCTTTCTTCCGAGTTATCTCTAGGTACAGTCACCAGGCCTTCCTTCCGACGTACCTCTGGGTACAGTCACCAGGCCTTCCTTCCGAGGTACCTCTGAGTACAGTCACCCGGCCTTTCTGAAGGGGTACGTCTGGGTAGAGTCATCAGGCCTTCCTTCTGAGGTACTTCTCGGAACAGTCAGCAGGCCTTTCTTCCGAGGTACCTCTGGCTGCAGTCACCTGGCTTTCCTTGGGAGATGCCCTGGGTACAGTCACCACGCCTCATTCGGACTTACCTCTAGGTACAGTCACCAGGCCTTCCTTCCGAGGTTCCCCTGGGTACAGTCACCAGGCCTTCCTTCTCAGGTACCTCTGGGTACAGTCACGAGGTATTTCTTCTGAGGTACCTCTGAGTACAGTCACCAGGCCTTCCTTCGGAGGTACCTCCGGGTATAGTCACCAGACCATCCTTCCGAGGTACATCTGGGTACACTCACCAGACCTTTTTCCGCGGTACCTCTGAGTACAGTCACCAGGCATTCCTTCTGAGGTACCTCTGGGTACAGTCACTAGGCCTTCCTTCCGAGGTACCTCTGGGTACAGTCACCATGCCTTCCTTCTGAGATACCTCTGGGTACAGTCAACAGGGCTTCCTTCTGCGGTACCTCCGAGTACAGTCACCAGGCCTTCCTTCCCAGGTACTTCTGAGTACCGTCACCAAGCATTTCTTCCGAGGTCCCTCTGGGTACGGTCCCCAGACCTTCCTTCCGACGTACCTCTGGGCGCGGTCACCAGGCCTTCCTTCCGAGGTACATCTGTGTACAGTCACCAGGCATTCCTTCTAAGTTATCTCTTGGTAAAGTCCCCAGGCTTTCCTTCTGCGGTACCTCTGAGTACAGTCACCAGAACTTTCTTCCGAGGTGCGCCTGGGTACACTCACCAGGCCTTCCTTCCGAGGAACCTCTCGGTGCAGTCACCAGGCCTTCCTTCCGAGGTAACTCTGGGTACAGTCACAAGACCTTCCCTCCGAGGTACCTCTGAGTACACTCACCAGGACTTTCTTCCGAGGTACGTCTGGGTACTGTCACCAGGCATTCCTTCTGCGGTACCTCGGAGTACAGTCACCAGGCCTTCCTTCCCAGGTACCTCTGAGTGCTGTCACCAAGCCTTCCTTCCGAGGTATCTCTGGGTACGCTCAACAGGCCTTCCTTCCGATGTACCTCTGGGTACAATCCCCAGGCCTTCCTTCCGAGGTACCTGTGGGTACAGTCACCAGGCATTCCTTCCGAAGTACCTCTGGGTATAGTCACCATGCCTTTCTTCTGAGGTGCTTCTTGGTACAGTCACCAGGTCTTTCTTCTGAAATATCGCCGGGTACAGTCACCAGCTCTTCCTTCCGAGGTATCTCTGTGTACAGTCACCAGGCATTTCTTAAGAGGGAACTCTGGGTACAATCACCAGGTTTTCATTCTGAGGTACCGCTGGGTACAGTCACCAGGCCTTCCATCTGAGGTTCCTGTGGGTACACCCACCAGGCCTTCCTTCTCAGGTAACTCTGGGTACAGTAACCAGGCCTTCCTTCCGTGGCCACTCTTAATACAGTCACCAGGCCTTTCTTCAGAGATACGTCTGGGTATAGTTACCAGGCCTTCCTTCCGAGGTACTTCTGGGTACAGTCACCAGGCCTTTCTTCCAAGGTACGTCTGGGTACAGTCACCAGGCCTTCCTTCCGAGGTACCTCTGGGAATGGTCACCAGGCCTTCCTTCCGATGTACCTCTGGGTATAGTCCCCAGGCCTTCCTTCCGAGGTACCTCTGAGTACAGTCATCAGGCTTTGTTTCCGAGGTACCTCTGGGTAGAGTCACCAGGCCTTCCTTCTAAAGTACCTCTGGGTAGACTCACCAGGCCATCCTTCTGAGGTACCACTGCGTACAGTCACCAGGCTTTCCTTCTGAGATACCTTTGGGTACAGTCACCAGGCGTTCCTTCAGAGGTACCTCTGGGTACAGTCAAAGGCCTTCCTTCTCAGGTACCTCTGGGTACAGTCACCCGGCCTTCTTTCTCAGTTCCCTCTGGGTACAGTCACCAGGCCTTTCTTCCGAGGTCCCTTTGGGTACAGTCACCAGGCCTTTCTTAGGAGGTACCTCCGGGTACAGTCACCCGGGATTATTTCTGAGGTCCCTCTAGGTACAGTCACCAGGCTTTTCTTCCGATCTACCTCTGGGTACAGTCACCAGACCTTCCCTCTGAGGTACCTTTGGATACAGTCACCAGCCCTTGTTTCCGAGGTAAGTCTGTGTACCCTCACCAGGCCTTTCTTACGAGGTACCTCCGGGTACAGTCACCAGGCTTTCCTTCTGAGGTACCTATGGGTAGAGTCAACAGGCCTTCCTTCAGAGGTATCTCTGGGTACAGTCACACGGCCTTCTTTCTGAGGTCCCTCTGGGAACAGTCTCTAGGCCTTTCTTCTGAGGTACCTCTGGGTACAGTCTCCAGGCCTTCCTTCCGAAGTACCTGTGGGTACAGTCATCAGGACTAGTTTCCGAGGTACCTCTGGGTACACTCACCAGGCCGTTCTTACGAGGTACCTCTGGTTACAGTCTCCAGTCATTCCTTCTGAGGTACCTATGGGTACAATCACCAGGCGTTCCTTCAGGGGTACCTCTGCGTACAGTCAAAGGCCTTCCTTCTGAGGTCCCTCTGGGTACAGTCACTCTGCCTTCTTTCTCAGTTCCCTCTGGGTACAGTCAGCAGGCCTTTCTTCCGAGGTCCCTCTGGGTACAGTCAACGGCGTTCCTTCTGAGGTACCTCTGGGTACAGCACCCGGGCTTATTTCTGAGGTCCCTCTGGGTACAGTCACCAGGCCTTCCTTCCGAGGTACCTCTAGGTACAATCACCAGGCCTTCCTTCTGAGGTACCTCTGGGTACAGTCACGAGGTCTTTCTTCTGAGTTAGCTCTGGGTACAGTCACCAGGCCTTTCTTCCGAGGTACTTCTGTGTACAGTCACCAGGCCTTCCTTTCGGAGGTATCTCTAGGAACAATCACCAGGCCTTCCTTCTGAGGTACCTCTGGGTACAGTCACCAGGGATTCCTCCCGAGGTACCTCTGTTTAGAGTCACCAGGCATTTCTTCCGAGTTACCTCTGGGTACAGTCACCAGGCCTTCCTTCGGAGGTAACTCTGGCTACAGTCAGCAGGCCTTCCTTCCGAGGTACCTCTGGTTACAGTCACCAGGCTTTCCTTGGGAGTTACCCTGGGTACAGTCACCACTCCTTTCTTCCGAGTTATCTCTAGGTACAGTCACCAGGCCTTCCTTCCGACGTACCTCTGGGTACAGTCACCAGGCCTTCCTTCCGAGGTACCTCTGAGTACAGTCACCCGGCCTTTCTGAAGGGGTACGTCTGGGTAGAGTCATCAGGCCTTCCTTCTGAGGTACTTCTCGGAACAGTCAGCAGGCCTTTCTTCCGAGGTACCTCTGGCTGCAGTCACCTGGCTTTCCTTGGGAGATGCCCTGGGTACAGTCACCACGCCTCATTCGGACTTACCTCTAGGTACAGTCACCAGGCCTTCCTTCCGAGGTACCCCTGGGTACAGTCACCAGGCCTTCCTTCTCAGGTACCTCTGGGTACAGTCACGAGGTATTTCTTCTGAGGTACCTCTGAGTACAGTCACCAGGCCTTCCTTCGGAGGTACCTCCGGGTATAGTCACCAGACCATCCTTCCGAGGTACATCTGGGTACACTCACCAGACCTTTTTCCGCGGTACCTCTGAGTACAGTCACCAGGCATTCCTTCTGAGGTACCTCTGAGTAGAGTCACCCGGCCTTTCTGAAGGGGTACGTCTGGGTAGAGTCATCAGGCCTTCCTTCTGAGGTACTTCTCGGAACAGTCAGCAGGCCTTTCTTCCGAGGTACCTCTGGCTGCAGTCACCTGGCTTTCCCTGGGAGATACCCTGGGTACAGTCACCACGCCTCTTTCGGAGTTACCTCTAGGTACAGTCACCAGGCCTTCCTTCCGACGTACATCTGGGTACAGTCACCAGGCCTTCCTTCCGAGGTACCTCTGAGTACAGTCACCCGGCCTTTCTTAAGGGGTACGTCTGGGTAGAGTCATCAGGCCTTCCTTCTGAGGTACTTCTCGGAACAGTCACCAGGCCTTTCTTCCGAGGTACCTCTGGCTGCAGTCACCTGGCTTTCCTTGGGAGATGCCCTGGGTACAGTCACCACGCCTCTTTCGGAGTTACCTCTAGGTATAGTCACCAGGCCTTCCTTCCGAGGTACCTCTGGATACAGTCACCAGGCCTTCCTTTCCAGGTACCTCTGGGTACAGTCAGCAGGGCTTCCTTCCGAGGTACCTCTGGGTAGTGTCATCAGGCATTTCTTCCCAGGTATCTCTGGGTACAGTCACCAGGCCTTCCTTCCGAGGTACATCTGGGTACAGTCACCAGGACTTTCTTCCGAATGCGTCTGGGTACAGTCACCAGGCCTTCCTTCCGAGGTACCTGTGGGTACAATCACCGGGCCTTCCTTTCCAGGTACCTCTGGGTACAGTCACCTGGCCTTCCTTCCGAGGTCCCTCTGGGTAGAGTCAGCAGGCCTTCCTTCCGAGGTACCTCTGAGTACAGTCATCCGGCCTTTATTAAGGGGTACGTTTGGGTAGAGTCATCAGGCTTTCCTTCTGAGGTACTTCTCGTTACACTCACCAGGCCTTCCTTCCGAGGTAACTCTGGTTACAGTCACCAGGCTTTCCGTGGGAATTACCCTGGGTACACTCACCACACCTTTCCTACGAGTTACCTCTTGGTACAGTCACCAGGCCTTGCTTCTGAGGTACCTCTGGGTACAGTCACCAGGCCTTTCTTACGAGGTACCTCTGGGTACAGTCACCAGGCATTCCTTCAGAATTAGCTCTGGGTACAGTGACCAGGCCTTCCTTCCGAGGTACCTCTGGGTACAGTCACCAGGCCTTCCTTCTCAGGTACCTCTGGGTACAGTCACGAGGTATTTCTTCTGAGGTATCTCTGAGTACAGTCACCAGGACTTCCTTTCCAGGTACCTCTGGGTACAGTCAGCAGGGCTTCTTTCCGAGGTACCTCTGGGTAGTGTCATCAGGCATTTCTTCCCAGGTACCTCTGGGTACAGTCACCAGGCCTTCCTTCCGAGGTACCTCTGACTACAGTCACCAGGCCTTTCTTCCGAGGTACGTCTGGGTACAGTCTCCAGGCCTTCCTTCCGAAGTACCTGTTGGTACTGTCATCAGGACTAGTTTCCGAGGTACCTCTGGGTACACTCACCAGGCCGTTTTGCGAGGTACCTCTGGTTACAGTCTCCAGTCGTTCCTTCTGAGGTACCTATGGGTACAGTCACCAGGCGTTCCTTCAGAGGTACCTCTGGGTACAGTGAAAGGCCTTCCTTCTGAGGTACCTCTGGGTACAGTCACTCTGCCTTTTTTCTCAGTTCTCTCTGGGTACAGTCAGCAGGCCTTTCTTCCGAGGTCCCTCTGGGTACAGTCAACGGCCTTCCTTCTGAGGTACCTCTGGGTACAGCACCCAGGCTTATTTCTGAGGTCCCTCTGGGTACAGTCACCAGGCCTTCCTTCCGAGGTACCTCTGAGTGCTGTCACCAAGTCTTCCTTCCGAGGTACCTCTGGGTAAAGTCACTGGGCCTTCCCTCCGAGATTCCTCTGGGTACAGTCACCAGTCCTTCGTTCGGAGGTACCTCCGGGTATAGTCACCAGACCATCCTTCCGAGGTACATCTGGGTACACTCACCAGACCTTTTTCCGCGGTACCTCTGAGTACAGTCACCAGGCATTCCTTCCGAGGTACCTCTGGGTACAGTCACCACGCCTTCCTTCTGAGATACCTCTGGGTACAGTCAACAGGACTTCCTTCTGCGGTACTTCCGAGTACAGTCACCAGGCCTTCCTTCCCAGGTACTTCTGAGTACCGTCACCAAGCATTTCTTCCGAGGTCCCTCTGGGTACGGTCCCCAGACCTTCCTTCCGACGTACCTCTGGGCGCGGTCACCAGGCCTTCCTTCCGAGGTACATCTGTGTACAGTCACCAGGCATTCCTTCTAAGTTATCTCTGGGTAAAGTCCCCAGGCCTTCCTTCTGCGGTACCTCTGAGTACAGTCACCAGGACTTTCTTCCGAGGTGCGTCTGGGTACACTCACCAGGCCTTCCTTCCGAGGTACCCCTGGGTATAGTCACCAGGCCTTCCTTACGAGGTACCTCTGACTACAGTCACCAGGCCTTCCTTCCGAGGTACCTGTGACTACAGTCACCAGGCCATCCTTCCGAGGTACCTCTGGGTACACTCACCAGGCCTTTTTTCCGCGGTACCTCTGAGTACAGTCACCAGGCATTCCTTCTCAGGTACCTCTGGGTACAGTCACCAGGCCTTCCTTACGAGTTACCTCTGGGTACAGTCACCAGGCCTTCCTTCTGAGATACCCCTGGGTACAGTCACCAGGCCTTCCTTCTGCGGTACCTCCGAGTACTGTCACCAGGCCTTCCTGCCCAGGTACTTCTAAGTACCGTCACCAAGCATTTCTTTCAAGGTACCTCTGGGTACGGTCACCAGGCCTTCATTCCGAAGCACTTCTCAGTTAAGCCACCAGGCTTTCCTTCCGAAGTACCTCTGGGTACAATCACCAGGCGCTCCTTCTGAGTTAGCTCTGGGTACAGTCACTAGGCCTTCCTTCCGAGGTACCACTGGGTACAGTCACCAGGCCTTCCTTCCGAGGTACCCCTGGGTACAGACACCAGGCCTTCCTTCCGAGGTACCTCTGACTACAGTCACCAGGCCTTTCTTCCGAGGTACGTCTAGGTACAGTCTCCAGGCCTTCCTTCCGAAGTACCTGTGGGTACAGTCATCAGGACTAGTTTCCGAGGTACCTCTGGGTACACTCACCAGGCCGTTCTTACGAGGTACCTCTGGTTACAGTCTCCAGTCGTTCCTTCTGAGGTACCTATGGGTACAATAACCAGGCATTCCTTCAGGGGTACCTCTGGGTACAGTCAAAGGCCTTCCTTCTGAGGTCCCTCTGGGTACAGTCACTCTGCCTTCTTTCTCAGTTCCCTCTGGGTACAGTCAGCAGGCCTTTCTTCCGAGGTCCCTCTGGGTACAGTCAACGGCCTTCCTTCTGAGGTACCTCTGGGTACAGCACCCGGGCTTATTTCTGAGGTCCCTCTGGGTACAGTCACCAGGCCTTCCTTCCGAGGTACCTCTAGGTACAATCACCAGGCCTTCCTTCTGAGGTACCTCTGGGTACAGTCACGAGGTCTTTCTTCTGAGTTAGGTCTGGGTACAGTCACCAGGCCTTTCTTCCGAGGTACTTCTGTGTACAGTCACCAGGCCTTCCTTTCGGAGGTATCCCTAGGAACAATCACCAGGCCTTCCTTCTGAGGTACCTCTGGGTACAGTCACCAGGGATTCCTCCCGAGGTACCTCTGTTTAGAGTCACCAGGCATTTCTTCCGAGTTACCTCTGGGTACAGTCACCAGGCCTTCCTTCGGAGGTAACTCTGGCTACAGTCAGCAGGCCTTCCTTCCGAGGTACCTCTGGTTACAGTCACCAGGCTTTCCTTGGGAGTTACCCTGGGTACAGTCACCACTCCTTTCTTCCGAGTTATCTCTAGGTACAGTCACCAGGCCTTCCTTCCGACGTACCTCTGGGTACAGTCACCAGGCCTTCCTTCCGAGGTACCTCTGAGTACAGTCACCCGGCCTTTCTGAAGGGGTACGTCTGGGTAGAGTCATCAGGCCTTCCTTCTGAGGTACTTCTCGGAACAGTCAGCAGGCCTTTCTTCCGAGGTACCTCTGGCTGCAGTCACCTGGCTTTCCTTGGGAGATGCCCTGGGTACAGTCACCACGCCTCATTCGGACTTACCTCTAGGTACAGTCACCAGGCCTTCCTTCCGAGGTTCCCCTGGGTACAGTCACCAGGCCTTCCTTCTCAGGTACCTCTGGGTACAGTCACGAGGTATTTCTTCTGAGGTACCTCTGAGTACAGTCACCAGGCCTTCCTTCGGAGGTACCTCCGGGTATAGTCACCAGACCATCCTTCCGAGGTACATCTGGGTACACTCACCAGACCTTTTTCCGCGGTACCTCTGGGTACAGTCACCAGGCGTTCCTTCAGAGGTACCTCTGGGTACAGTCAAAGGCCTTCCTTCTCAGGTACCTCTGGGTACAGTCACCCGGCCTTCTTTCTCAGTTCCCTCTGGGTACAGTCACCAGGCCTTTCTTCCGAGGTCCCTTTGGGTACAGTCACCAGGCCTTTCTTAGGAGGTACCTCCGGGTACAGTCACCCGGGATTATTTCTGAGGTCCCTCTAGGTACAGTCACCAGGCTTTTCTTCCGATCTACCTCTGGGTACAGTCACCAGACCTTCCCTCTGAGGTACCTTTGGATACAGTCACCAGCCCTTGTTTCCGAGGTAAGTCTGTGTACCCTCACCAGGCCTTTCTTACGAGGTACCTCCGGGTACAGTCACCAGGCTTTCCTTCTGAGGTACCTATGGGTAGAGTCAACAGGCCTTCCTTCAGAGGTATCTCTGGGTACAGTCACACGGCCTTCTTTCTGAGGTCCCTCTGGGAACAGTCTCTAGGCCTTTCTACTGAGGTACCTCTGGGTACAGTCACCAGGCATTCCTTCAGAGTTAGCTCTGGGTACAGTGACCAGGCCTTCCTTCCGAGGTACCTCTGGGTACAGTCATCATGCCTTCCTTCTGAGGTACCACTGGGTACAGTCACCAGGTTTTTCTTCTGGGGTACCTCTGAGTACAGTCACCAGGCCTTTCTTCGGAGGTACGTCTGGGTAGTCACCAGGCCTTCCTTCCAAGGTACCTCTGGGTAGAGTCACCAGGCCTTCCTTCTGAGGTACCTCTGTGTAGAGTCACCAGGTCTTGCTTCTGAGATACCTCTGGGTACAGTCACCGGGCCTTTGTTCCGAGGTACCTTTGGGTGCAGTCTCTGGACCTTCCTTCCGAGGTACCTCTGGGTAAAGTCACTATGCCCTCCCTCCGAGATACCTCTAGATACAGTCACCAGTCCTTCCTTCGGAGGTACCTCTGGGTATAGTCACCAGGCCATCCTTCCGAAGTACCTCTGGGTACACTCACCAGGCCTTTTTTCCGTGGTACCTCTGAGTACAGTCACCAGGCCTTCCTTACGAGTTACCTCTGGGTACAGTCACCAGGCCTTCCTTCTGCGGTACCTCCGAGTACTGTCACAGGCCTTCCTTCCCAGGTACTTCTAAGTACCGTCACCAAGCATTTCTTTCGAGGTACCTCTGGGTACGATCACCAGGCCTTCCTTCCGAGGCACTTCCGGGTTAAGCCACCAGGCTTTCCTTCCGAAGTACCTCTGGGTACAATCACCAGGCGCTCCTTCTGACTTAGCTCTGGGTACAGTCACTAGGACTTCCTTCCGAGGTACCTCTGGGTACAGTCACCAGGCCTTTCTTCCGAGGTGCTTCTGTGTACAGTCACCAGGCCTTCCTTCCGAGGTACCCCTGGGTACAGGCACCAGGCCTTCCTTCCGAGGTACCTCTGACTACAGTCACCAGGCCTTTCTTCCGAGGTACGTCTGGGTACAGTCTCCAGGCCTTCCTTCCGAAGTACCTGTGGGTACAGTCATCAGGACTAGTTTCCGAGGTACCTCTGGGTACACTCACCAGGCCGTTCTTACGAGGTACCTCTGGTTACAGTCTCCAGTCATTCCTTCTGAGGTACCTATGGGTACAATCACCAGGCGTTCCTTCAGGGGTACCTCTGCGTACAGTCAAAGGCCTTCCTTCTGAGGTCCCTCTGGGTACAGTCACTCTGACTTCTTTCTCAGTTCCCTCTGGGTACAGTCAGCAGGCCTTTCTTCCGAGGTCCCTCTGGGTACAGTCAACGGCCTTCCTTCTGAGGTACCTCTGGGTACAGCACCCGGGCTTATTTCTGAGGTCCCTCTGGGTACAGTCACCAGGACTTCCTTCCGAGGTACCTCTAGGTACAATCACCAGGCCTTCCTTCTGAGGTACCTCTGGGTACAGTCACGAGGTCTTTCTTCTGAGTTAGCTCTGGGTACAGTCACCAGGCCTTTCTTCCGAGGTACTTCTGTGTACAGTCACCAGGCCTTCCTTTTGGAGGTATCTCTAGGAACAATCACCAGGCCTTCCTTCTGAGGTACCTCTGGGTACAGTCACCAGGGATTCCTCCCGAGGTACCTCTGTTTAGAGTCACCAGGCATTTCTTCCGAGTTACCTCTGGGTACAGTCACCAGGCCTTCCTTCGGAGGTAACTCTGGCTACAGTCAGCAGGCCTTCCTTCCGAGGTACCTCTGGTTACAGTCACCAGGCTTTCCTTTGGAGTTACCCTGGGTACAGTCACCACTCCTTTCTTCCGAATTATCTCTAGGTACAGTCACCAGGCCTTCCTTCCGACGTACCTCTGGGTACAGTCACCAGGCCTTCCTTCCGAGGTACCTCTGAGTAGAGTCACCCGGCCTTTCTTAAGGGGTACGTCTGGGTAGAGTCATCAGGCCTTCCTTCTGAGGTACTTCTCGGAACAGTCACAAGGCCTTTCTTCCGAGGTACCTCTGGCTGCAGTCACCTGGCTTTCCCTGGGAGATACCCTGGGTACAGTCACCACGTCTCTTTCGGACTTACCTCTAGGTACAGTCACCAGGCCTTCCTTCCGACGTACCTCTGGGTACAGTCACCAGGCCTTCCTTCCGAGGTACCTCTGAGTACAGTCACCCGGCCTTTCTTAAGGGGTACGTCTGGGTAGAGTCATCAGGCCTTCCTTCTGAGGTACTTCTCGGAACAGTCACCAGGCCTTTCTTCCGAGGTACCTCTGGCTGCAGTCACCTGGCTTTCCTTGGGAGATACCCTGGGTACAGTCACCACGCCTCTTTCGGAGTTACCTCTAGGTATAGTCACCAGGCCTTCCTTCCGAGGTACCTCTGGGTACAGTAACCAGGCCTTCCTTTCCAGGTACCTCTGGGTACAGTCAGCAGGGCTTCCTTCCGAGGTACCTCTGGGTAGTGTCATCAGGCATTTCTTCCCAGGTATCTCTGGGTACAGTCACCAGGCCTTCCTTCCGAGGTACATCTGGGTACAGTAACCAGGCATTCCTTCTAAGGTATCCCTGGGTAAAGTCCCCAGGCCTTCCTTTCGAGGTACCTCTGAGTACAGTCACCAGGACTTTCTTCCGAATGCGTTTGGGTACAGTCACCAGGCCTTCCTTCCGAGGTACCTCTGGGTACAGTCACCTGGCCTTCCTTCCGAGGTCCCTCTGGGTAGAGTCAGCAGGCCTTCCTTCCGAGGTACCTCTGAGTACAGTCATCCGGCCTTTATTAAGGGGTACGTTTGGGTAGAGTCATCAGGCTTTCCTTCTGAGGTACTTCTCGTTACACTCACCAGGCCTTCCTCCCGAGGTAACTCTGGTTACAGTCACCAGGTTTTCCGTGGGAATTACCCTGGGTACACTCACCACACCTTTCCTACGAGTTACCTCTTGGTACAGTCACCAGGCCTTGCTTCTGAGGTACCTCTGGGTACAGTCACCAGGCCTTTCTTACGAGGTACCTCTGGGTACAGTCACCAGGCATTCCTTCAGAATTAGCTCTGGGTACAGTGACCAGGCCTTCCTTCCGAGGTACCTCCGTGTACAGTCACCAGGCCTTCCTTCTCAGGTACCTCTGGGTACAGTCACGAGGTATTTCTTCTGAGGTATCTCTGAGTACAGTCACCAGGACTTCCTTTCCAGGTACCCCTGGGTACAGTCAGCAGGGCTTCTTTCCGAGGTACCTCTGGGTAGTGTCATCAGGCATTTCTTCCCAGGTACCTCTGGGTACAGTCACCAGGCCTTCCTTCCGAGTTACCTCTGGGTACAGTCACCATGCCTTCCTTCTGAGATACCTCTGGGTACAGTCAACAGGGCTTCCTTCTGCGGTACCTCCGAGTACAGTCACCAGGCCTTCCTTCCCAGGTACTTCTGAGTACCGTCACCAAGCATTTCTTCCGAGGTCCCTCTGGGTACGGTCCCCAGACCTTCCTTCCGACGTACCTCTGGGCGCGGTCACCAGGCCTTCCTTCCGAGGTACATCTGTGTACAGTCACCAGGCATTCCTTCTAAGTTATCTCTGGGTAAAGTCCCCAGGCTTTCCTTCTGCGGTACCTCTGAGTACAGTCACCAGAACTTTCTTCCGAGGTGCGCCTGGGTACACTCACCAGGCCTTCCTTCCGAGGAACCTCTCGGTGCAGTCACCAGGCCTTCCTTCCGAGGTAACTCTGGGTACAGTCACAAGACCTTCCCTCCGAGGTACCTCTGAGTACACTCACCAGGACTTTCTTCCGAGGTACGTCTGGGTACTGTCACCAGGCATTCCTTCTGCGGTACCTCGGAGTACAGTCACCAGGCCTTCCTTCCCAGGTACCTCTGAGTGCTGTCACCAAGCCTTCCTTCCGAGGTATCTCTGGGTACGCTCAACAGGCCTTCCTTCCGATGTACCTCTGGGTACAATCCCCAGGCCTTCCTTCCGAGGTACCTGTGGGTACAGTCACCAGGCATTCCTTCCGAAGTACCTCTGGGTATAGTCACCATGCCTTTCTTCTGAGGTGCTTCTTGGTACAGTCACCAGGTCTTTCTTCTGAAATATCGCCGGGTACAGTCACCAGCTCTTCCTTCCGAGGTATCTCTGTGTACAGTCACCAGGCATTTCTTAAGAGGGAACTCTGGGTACAATCACCAGGTTTTCATTCTGATGTACCGCTGGGTACAGTCACCAGGCCTTCCATCTGAGGTTCCTGTGGGTACACCCACCAGGCCTTCCTTCTCAGGTAACTCTGGGTACAGTAACCAGGCCTTCCTTCCGTGGCCACTCTTAATACAGTCACCAGGCCTTTCTTCAGAGATACGTCTGGGTATAGTTACCAGGCCTTCCTTCCGAGGTACTTCTGGGTACAGTCACCAGGCCTTTCTTCCAAGGTACGTCTGGGTACGGTCACCAGGCCTTCCTTCCGAGGTACCTCTGGGAATGGTCACCAGGCCTTCCTTCCGAGGTACCTCTGAGTACAGTCATCAGGCTTTGTTTCCGAAGTACCTCTGGGTAGAGTCACCAGGCCTTCCTTCTAAAGTACCTCTGGGTAGACTCACCAGGCCATCCTTCTGAGGTACCTCTGCGTACAGTCACCAGGCTTTCCTTCTGAGATACCTTTGGGTACAGTCACCAGGCGTTCCTTCAGAGGTACCTCTGGGTACAGTCAAAGGCCTTCCTTCTCAGGTACCTCTGGGTACAGTCACCCGGCCTTCTTTCTCAGTTCCCTCTGGGTACAGTCACCAGGCCTTTCTTAGGAGGTACCTCCGGGTACAGTCACCCGGGATTATTTCTGAGGTCCCTCTAGGTACAGTCACCAGGCTTTTCTTCCGATCTACCTCTGGGTACAGTCACCAGACCTTCCCTCTGAGGTACCTTTGGATACAGTCACCAGCCCTTGTTTCCGAGGTAAGTCTGTGTACCCTCACCAGGCCTTTCTTACGAGGTACCTCCGGGTACAGTCACCAGGCTTTCCTTCTGAGGTACATATGGGTAGAGTCAACAGGCCTTCCTTCAGAGGTATCTCTGGGTACAGTCACACGGCCTTCTTTCTGAGGTCCCTCTGGGAACAGTCTCTAGGCCTTTCTTCTGAGGTACCTCTGGGTACAGTCACCAGGCATTCCTTCAGAGTTAGCTCTGGGTACAGTGACCAGGCCTTCCTTCCGAGGTACCTCTGGGTACAGTCATCATGCCTTCCTTCTGAGGTACCACTGGGTACAGTCACGAGGTTTTTCTTCTGGGGTACCTCTGAGTACAGTCACCAGGCCTTTCTTCGGAGGTACGTCTGGGTAGTCACCAGGCCTTCCTTCCAAGGTACCTCTGGGTAGAGTCACCAGGCATTCCTTCTGAGGTACCTCTGGGTACAGTCACCAGGTCTTGCTTCTGAGATACCTCTGGGTACAGTCACCGGGCCTTTCTTCCGAGGTACCTTTGGGTGCAGTCTCTGGACCTTCCTTCCGAGGTACCTCTGGGTAAAGTCACTATGCCCTCCCTCCGAGATACCTCTGGGTACAGTCACCAGTCCTTCCTTCGGAGGTACCTCTGGGTATAGTCACCAGGCCATCCTTCCGAAGTACATCTGGGTACACTCACCAGGCCTTTTTTCCGTGGTACCTCTGAGTACAGTCACCAGGCATTCCTTCTGAGGTACCTCTGGGTACAGTCACCAGGCCTTCCTTACGAGTTACCTCTGGGTACAGTCACCAGGCCTTTCTTCCGAGGTGCTTCTGTGTACAGTCGCCAGGCCTTCCTTCCGAGGTACCCCTGCGTACAGACACCAGGCCTTCCTTCCGAGGTACCTCTGACTACAGTCACCAGGCATTTCTTCCGAGGTACGTCTGGGTACAGTCTCCAGGCCTTCCTTCCGAAGTACCTGTGGGTACAGTCATCAGGACTAGTTTCCGAGGTACCTCTGGGTACACTCACCAGGCCGTTCTTACGAGGTACCTCTGGTCACAGTCTCCAGTCGTTCCTTCTGAGGTACCTATGGGTACAATCACCAGGCGTTCCTTCAGGAGTACCTCTGGGTACAGTCAAAGGCCTTCCTTCTGAGGTCCCTCTGGGTACAGTCACTCTGCCTTCTTTCTCAGTTCCCTCTGGGTACAGTCAGCAGGCCTTTCTTCCGAGGTCCCTCTGGGTACAGTCAACGGCCTTCCTTCTGAGGTACCTCTGGGTACAGCACTCGGGCTTATTTCTGAGGTCCCTCTGGGTACAGTCACCAGGACTTCCTTCCGAGGTACCTCTAGGTACAATCACCAGGCCTTCCTTCTGAGGTACCTCTGGGTACAATCACAAGGTCTTTCTTCTGAGTTAGCTCTGGGTACAGTCACCAGGCCTTCCTTCGGAGGTAACTCTGGCTACAGTCAGCAGGCCTTCCTTCCGAGGTACCTCTGGTTACAGTCTCCAGGCTTTCCTTGGGAGTTACCCTGGGTACAGTCACCAGGCCTTTCTTCCGAGGTACGTCTGGGTACAGTCTCCAGGCCTTCCTTCCGAAGTACCTGTGGGTACAGTCATCAGGACTAGTTTCCGAGGTACCTCTGGATACACTCACCAGGCCGTTCTTAAGAGGTTCCTCTGGTTACAGTCTCCAGTCGTTCCTTCTGAGGTACCTATGGGTAAAATCACCAGGCGTTCCTTCAGGGGTACCTCTGGGTACAGTCAAAGGCCTTCCTTCTGAGGTCCCTCTGGGTACAGCACCCGGGCTTATTTCTGAGGTCCCTCTGGGTACAGTCACCAGGCCTTCCTTCCGAGGTACCTCTAGGTACAATCACCAGGCCTTCCTTCTGAGGTACCTCTGGGTACAGTCACGAGGTCTTTCTTCTGAGTTAGCTCTGGGTACAGTCACCAGGCCTTTCTTCCGAGGTACTTCTGTGTACAGTCACCAGGCCTTCCTTTCGGAGGTATCTCTAGGAACAATCACCAGGCCTTCCTTCTGAGGTACCTCTGGGTACAGTCACCAGGGATTCCTCCCGAGGTACCTCTGTTTAGAGTCACCAGGCATTTCTTCCGAGTTACCTCTGGGTACAGTCACCAGGCCTTCCTTCGGAGGTAACTCTGGCTACAGTCAGCAGGCCTTCCTTCCGAGGTACCTCTGGTTACAGTCACCAGGCTTTCCTTGGGAGTTACCCTGGGTACAGTCACCACTCCTTTCTTCCGAGTTATCTCTAGGTACAGTCACCAGGCCTTCCTTCCGAGGTACCTCTGAGTACAGTCACCCGGCCTTTCTGAAGGGGTACGTCTGGGTAGAGTCATCAGGCCTTCCTTCTGAGGTACTTCTGGGAACAGTCAGCAGGCCTTTCTTCCGAGGTACCTCTGGCTGCAGTCACCTGGCTTTCCTTGGGAGATGCCCTGGGTACAGTCACCACGCCTCATTCGGACTTACCTCTAGGTACAGGCACCAGGCCTTCCTTCCGAGGTTCCCCTGGGTACAGTCACCAGGCCTTCCTTCTCAGGTACCTCTGGGTACAGTCACGAGGTATTTCTTCTGAGGTACCTCTGAGTACAGTCACCAGGCCTTCCTTCGGAGGTACCTCCGGGTATAGTCACCAGACCATCCTTCCGAGGTACATCTGGGTACACTCACCAGACCTTTTTCCGCGGTACCTCTGAGTACAGTCACCAGGCATTCCTTCTGAGGTACCTCTGGGTACAGTCACCAGGCCTTCCTTCCGAGGTACCTCTGGGTACAGTCACCATGCCTTCTTCTGAGATACCTCTGGGTACAGTCAACAGGGCTTCCTTCTGCGGTACCTCCGAGTACAGTCACCAGGCCTTCCTTCCCAGGTACTTCTGAGTACCGTCACCAAGCATTTCTTCCGAGGTCCCTCTGGGTACGGTCCCCAGACCTTCCTTCCGACGTACCTCTGGGCGCGGTCACCAGGCCTTCCTTCCGAGGTACATCTGTGTACAGTCACCAGGCATTCCTTCTAAGTTATCTCTGGGTAAAGTCCCCAGGCTTTCCTTCTGCGGTACCTCTGAGTACAGTCACCAGAACTTTCTTCCGAGGTGCGCCTGGGTACACTCACCAGGCCTTCCTTCCGAGGAACCTCTCGGTGCAGTCACCAGGCCTTCCTTCCGAGGTAACTCTGGGTACAGTCACAAGACCTTCCCTCCGAGGTACCTCTGAGTACACTCACCAGGACTTTCTTCCGAGGTACGTCTGGGTACTGTCACCAGGCATTCCTTCTGCGGTACCTCGGAGTACAGTCACCAGGCCTTCCTTCCCAGGTACCTCTGAGTGCTGTCACCAAGCCTTCCTTCCGAGGTATCTCTGGGTACGCTCAACAGGCCTTCCTTCCGATGTACCTCTGGGTACAATCCCCAGGCCTTCCTTCCGAGGTACCTGTGGGTACAGTCACCAGGCATTCCTTCCGAAGTACCTCTGGGTATAGTCACCATGCCTTTCTTCTGAGGTGCTTCTTGGTACAGTCACCAGGTCTTTCTTCTGAAGTATCGCCGGGTACAGTCACCAGCTCTTCCTTCCGAGGTATCTCTGTGTACAGTCACCAGGCATTTCTTAAGAGGGAACTCTGGGTACAATCACCAGGTTTTCATTCTGAGGTACCGCTGGGTACAGTCACCAGGCCTTCCATCTGAGGTTCCTGTGGGTACACCCACCAGGCCTTCCTTCTCAGGTAACTCTGGGTACAGTAACCAGGCCTTCCTTCCGTGGCCACTCTTAATACAGTCACCAGGCCTTTCTTCAGAGATACGTCTGGGTATAGTTACCAGGCCTTCCTTCCGAGGTACTTCTGGGTACAGTCACCAGGCCTTTCTTCCAAGGTACGTCTGGGTACGGTCACCAGGCCTTCCTTCCGAGGTACCTCTGGGAATGGTCACCAGGCCTTCCTTCCGATGTACCTCTGGGTATAGTCCCCAGGCCTTCCTTCCGAGGTACCTCTTAGTACAGTCATCAGGCTTTGTTTCCGAGGTACCTCTGGGTAGAGTCACCAGGCCTTTCTTCCGAGGTACGTCTGGGTACAGTCTCCAGGCCTTCCTTCCGAAGTACCTGTTGGTACTGTCATCAGGACTAGTTTCCGAGGTACCTCTGGGTACACTCACCAGGCCGTTTTGCGAGGTACCTCTGGTTACAGTCTCCAGTCGTTCCTTCTGAGGTACCTATGGGTACAGTCACCAGGCGTTCCTTCAGAGGTACCTCTGGGTACAGTGAAAGGCCTTCCTTCTGAGGTACCTCTGGGTACAGTCACCCTGCCTTTTTTCTCAGTTCCCTCTGAGTACAGTCAGCAGGCCTTTCTTCCGAAGTCCCCCTGGGCACAGTCACCAGGCCTTTCTTACGAGGTCCCTTTGGGTACAGTCACCAGACTTTTCTTAGGAGGTACCTCTGGGTAGAGTCACCACCCTTCCTTCTGAGGTACCTCTGGGTACAGTCACTCGGGATTATTTCTGAGGTCCCTCTAGGTACAGTCACCAGGCTTTTCTTCCGATCTACCTCTGGGTACAGTCACCAGACCTTCCCTCTGAGGTACCTTTGGATACAGTCACCAGCCCTTGTTTCCGAGGTAAGTCTGTGTACCCTCACCAGGCCTTTCTTATGAGGTACCTCCGGGTGCAGTCACCAGGCTTTCCTTCTGAGGTACCTATGGGTAGAGTCAACAGGCCTTCCTTCAGAGGTATCTCTGGGTACAGTCACACGGCCTTCTTTCTGAGGTCCATCTGGGAACAGTCTCTACGCCTTTCTTCTGAGGTACCTCTGGGTACAGTCACCAGGCATTCCTTCAGAGTTAGCTCTGGGTACAGTGACCAGGCCTTCCTTCCGAGGTACCTCTGGGTACAGTCATCATGCCTTCCTTCTGAGGTACCACTGGGTACAGTCACGAGGTTTTTCTTCTGGGGTACCTCTGAGTACAGTCACCAGGCCTTTCTTCGGAGGTACGTCTGGGTAGTCACCAGGCCTTCCTTCCAAGGTACCTCTGGGTAGAGTCACCAGGCCTTCCTTCTGAGGTACCTCTGTGTAGAGTCACCAGATCTTGCTTCTGAGATACCTCTGGGTACAGTCACCGGGCCTTTCTTCCGAGGTACCTTTGGGTGCAGTCTCTGGACCTTCCTTCCGAGGTACCTCTGGGTAAAGTCACTATGCCCTCCCTCCGAGATACCTCTAGGTACAGTCACCAGTCCTTCCTTCGGAGGTACCTCTGGGTATAGTCACCAGGCCATCCTTCCGAAGTACCTCTGGGTACACTCACCAGGCCTTTTTTCCGTGGTACCTCTGAGTACAGTCACCAGGCATTCCTTCTGAGGTACCGCTGGGTACAGTCACGAGGCCTCCCTTACGAGTTACCTCTGGGTACAGTCACCAGGCCTTCCTTCTGCGGTACCTCCGAGTACTGTCACAGGCCTTCCTTCCCAGGTACTTCTAAGTACCGTCACCAAGCATTTCTTTCGAGGTACCTCTGGGTACGATCACCAGGCCTTCCTTCCGAGGCACTTCTGGGTTAAGCCACCAGGCTTTCCTTCCGAAGTACCTCTGGGTACAATCACCAGGCGCTCCTTCTGACTTAGCTCTGGGTACAGTCACTAGGACTTCCTTCCGAGGTACCTCTGGGTACAGTCACCAGGCCTTTCTTCCGAGGTGCTTCTGTGTACAGTCACCAGGCCTTCCTTCCGAGATACCCCTGGGTACAGACACCAGGCCTTCCTTCCGAGGTACCTCTGACTACAGTCACCAGGCCTTTCTTCCGAGGTACGTCTGGGTACAGTCTCCAGGCCTTCCTTCCGAAGTACCTGTGGGTACAGTCATCAGGACTAGTTTCCGAGGTACCTCTGGGTACACTCACCAGGCCGTTCTTACGAGGTACCTCTGGTTACAGTCTCCAGTCGTTCCTTCTGAGGTACCTATGGGTACAATCACCAGGCGTTCCTTCAGGGGTACCTCTGGGTACAGTCAAAGGCCTTCCTTCTGAGGTCCCTCTGGGTACAGTCACTCTGCCTTCTTTCTCAGTTCCCTCTGGGTACAGTCAGCAGGCCTTTCTTCCGAGGTCCCTCTGGGTACAGTCAACGGCCTTCCTTCTGAGGTACCTCTGGGTACAGCACCCGGGCTTATTTCTGAGGTCCCTCTGGGTACAGTCAACAGGCCTTCCTTCCGAGGTAACTCTAGGTACAATCACCAGGCCTTCCTTCCGAGGTACCTCTGAGTACAGTCATCAGGCTTTGTTTCCGAGGTACCTCTGGGTAGAGTCACCAGGCCTTCCTTCTAAAGTACCTCTGGGTAGACTCACCAGGCCATCCTTCTGAGGTACCTCTGCGTACAGTCACCAGGCTTTCCTTCTGACATACCTTTGGGTACAGTCACCAGGCGTTCCTTCAGAGGTACCTCTGGGTACAGTCAAAGGCCTTCCTTCTCAGGTACCTCTGGGTACAGTCACCCGGCCTTCTTTCTCAGTTCCCTCTGGGTACAGTCACCAGGCCTTTCTTCCGAGGTCCCTTTGGGTACAGTCACCAGGCCTTTCTTAGGAGGTACCTCTGGGTACAGTCACCCGGGATTATTTCTGAGGTCCCTCTAGGTACAGTCACCAGGCTTTTCTTCCGATCTACCTCTGGGTACAGTCACCAGGCCTTCCTTCTCAGGTACCTCTGGGTACAGTCACGAGGTATTTCTTCTGAGGTACCTCTGAGTACAGTCACCAGGACTTCCTTTCCAGGTACCTCTGGGTACAGTCAGCAGGGCTTCTTTCTGAGGTACCTCTGGGTAGTGTCATCAGGCATTTCTTCCGAAGTACCTCTGGGTATAGTCACCATGCCTTTCTTCTGAGGTGCTTCTTGGTACAGTCACCAGGTCTTTCTTCTGAAATATCGCCCGGTACAGTCACCAGCTCTTCCTTCCGAGGTATCTCTGTGTACAGTCACCAGGCATTTCTTAAGAGAGAACTCTGGGTACAATCACCAGGTTTTCATTCTGAGGTACCGCTGGGTACAGTCACCAGGCCTTCCATCTGAGGTTCCTGTGGGTACACCCACCAGGCCTTCCTTCTCAGGTACCTCTGGGTACAGTAACCAGGCCTTCCTTCCGTGGCCACTCTTAATACAGTCACCAGGCCTTTCTTCAGAGATACGTCTGGGTATAGTTACCAGGCCTTCCTTCCGAGGTACTTCTGGGTACAGTCACCAGGCCTTTCTTCCAAGGTACGTCTGGGTACGGTCACCAGGCCTTCCTTCCGAGGTACCTCTGGGAATGGTCACCAGGCCTTCCTTCCGATGTACCTCTGGGAATGGTCACCAGGCCTTCCTTCCGATGTACCTCTGAGTACAGTCATCAGGCTTTGTTTCCGAGGTACCTCCGGGTAGAGTCACCACGCCTTCCTTCTAAGGTACCTCTGGGTAGACTCACCAGGCCATCCTTCTGAGGTACCTCTGCGTACAGTCACCAGGCTTTCCTTCTGAGATACCTTTGGGTACAGTCACCAGGCGTTCGTTCAGAGGTACCTCTGGTTACACTCAAAGGCCTTCTTTCTCAGGTACCTCTGGGTACAGTCTCCAGGCCTTCCTTCCGAAGTACCTGTGGGTACAGTCATCAGGACTAGTTTCCGAGGTACCTCTGGGTACACTCACCAGGCCGTTCTTACGAGGTACCTCTGGTTACAGTCTCCAGTCGTTCCTTCTGAGGTACCTATGGGTACAATCACCAGGCGTTCCTTCAGGGGTACCTCTGGGTACAGTCAAAGGCCTTCCTTCTGAGGTCCCTCTGGGTACAGTCACTCTGCCTTCTTTCTCAGTTCCCTCTGGGTACAGTCACCAGGCCTTTCTTCTGAGGTCCCTCTGGGTACAGTCAACGGCCTTCCTTCTGAGGTACCTCTGGGTACAGCACCCGGGCTTATTTCTGAGGTCCCTCTGGGTACAGTCACCAGGCCTTTCTTCCGAGGTCCCTCTGGGTACAGTCAACGGCCTTCCTTCTGAGGTACCTCTGGGTACAGCACCCGGGCTTATTTCTGAGGTCTCTCTGGGTACAGTCACCAGGCCTTTCTTAGGAGGTACCTCTGGGTACAGTCACCGCCCTTCCTTCTGAGGTACCTCTGGGTACAGTCACCCGGGATTATTTCTGAGGTCCCTCTAGGTACAGTCACCAGGCTTTTCTTCCGATCTACCTCTGGGTACAGTCACCAGACCTTCCCTCTGAGGTACCTTTGGATACAGTCACCAGCCCTTGTTTCCGACGTAAGTCTGTGTACCCTCACCAGACCTTTCTTACGAGGTACCTGCGGGTACAGTCACCAGGTTTTCCTTCTGAGGTACCTATGGGTAGAGTCAACAGGCCTTCCTTCAGAGGTATCTCTGGGTACAGTCACACGGCCTTCTTTCTGAGGTCCCTCTGGGAACAGTCTCTAGGCCTTTCTTCTGAGGTACCTCTGGGTACAGTCACCAGGCCTTTCTCACGAGGTACCTCTGGGTACAGTCACCAGGCATTCCTTCAGAGTTAGCTCTGGGTACAGTGACCAGGCCTTCCTTCCGAGGTACCTCTGGGTACAGTCATCATGCCTTCCTTCTGAGGTACCACTGGGTACAGTCACGAGGTTTTTCTTCTGGGGTACCTCTGAGTACAGTCACCAGGCCTTTATTCGGAGGTACGTCTGGGTAGTCACCAGGCCTTTCTTCCAAGGTACGTCTGGGTAGAGTCACCAGGCCTTCCTTCCGTGGTGCCTCTGTGTACAGTCACCCGGCCTTCCTTCTGAGGTACCTCTGTGTAGAGTCACCAGGTCTTGCTTCTGAGATACCTCTGGGTACAGTCACCGGGCCTTCCTTCTACGGTACCTCGGAGTACTGTCACCAGGCCTTCCTTCCCAGGTACTTCTAAGTACCGTCACCAAGCATTTGTTTCGAGGTAACTCTGGGTACAGTCACTAGGCCTTCCTTCCGAGGTACCTCTGGGTACAGTCACCAGGACTTTCTTCTGAGGTTCTTCTGTGTACAGTCGCCAGGCTTTCCTTCCGAGCTACCCCTGGGTACAGTCACCAGGCCTTCCTTCTGAGGTATCTCTGACTACAGTCACCAGGCCTTTCTTCCGAGGTACGTCTGGGTACAGTCTCCAGGCCTTCCTTCCGAAGTACCTGTGGGTACAGTCATCAGGACTAGTTTCCGAGGTACCTCTGGGTACACTCACCAGGCCGTTCTTACGAGGTACCTCTGGTTACACTCACCAGGCGTTCCTTCAGAGGTACCTCTGGGTACAGTCAAAGGCCTTCCTTCTAAGGTACCTCGGTACAGTCACCCTGCCTTTTTTCTCAGTTCCCTCTGGGTACAGTCAGCAGGCCTTTCTTCCGAGGTCCCTCTGGGTACAGTCAACGGCCTTCCTTCTGAGGTACCTCTGGGTACAGCACCCGGGCTTGTTTCTGAGGTCCCTCTGGGTACAGTCACCAGGCCTTCCTTCCGAGGTACCTCTAGGTACAATCACCAGGCCTTCCTTCTGAGGTACCTCTGGGTACAGTCACGAGGTCTTTCTTCTGAGTTAGCTCTGGGTACAGTCACCAGGCCTTTCTTCCGAGGTACTTCTGTGTACAGTCACCAGGCCTTCCTTTCGGAGGTATCTCTAGGAACAATCACCAGGCCTTCCTTCTGAGGTACCTCTGGGTACAGTCACCAGGGATTCCTCCCGAGGTACCTCTGTTTAGAGTCACCAGGCATTTCTTCCGAGTTACCTCTGGGTACAGTCACCAGGCCTTCCTTCGGAGGTAACTCTGGCTACAGTCAGCAGGCCTTCCTTCCGAGGTACCTCTGGTTACAGTCACCAGGCTTTCCTTGGGAGTTACCCTGGGTACAGTCACCACTCCTTTCTTCCGAGTTATCTCTAGGTACAGTCACCAGGCCTTCCTTCCGACGTACCTCTGGGTACAGTCACCAGGCCTTCCTTCCGAGGTACCTCTGAGTAGAGTCACCCGGCCTTTCTGAAGGGGTACGTCTGGGTAGAGTCATCAGGCCTTCCTTCTGAGGTACTTCTCGGAACAGTCACCAGGCCTTCCATCTGAGGTTCCTGTGGGTACACCCACCAGGCCTTCCTTCTCAGGTAACTCTGGGTACAGTAACCAGGCCTTCCTTCCGTGGCCACTCTTAATACAGTCACCAGGCCTTTCTTCAGAGATACGTCTGGGTATAGTTACCAGGCCTTCCTTCCGAGGTACTTCTGGGTACAGTCACCAGGCCTTTCTTCCAAGGTACGTCTGGGTACGGTCACCAGGCCTTCCTTCCGAGGTACCTCTGGGAATGGTCACCAGGCCTTCCTTCCGATGTACCTCTGGGTATAGTCCCCAGGCCTTCCTTCCGAGGTACCTCTGAGTACAGTCATCAGGCTTTGTTTCCGAGGTACCTCCGGGTAGAGTCACCACGCCTTCCTTCTAAGGTACCTCTGGGTAGACTCACCAGGCCATCCTTCTGAGGTACCTCTGCGTACAGTCACCAGGCTTTCCTTCTGAGATACCTTTGGGTACAGTCACCAGGCGTTCGTTCAGAGGTACCTCTGGGTACACTCAAAGGCCTTCTTTCTCAGGTACCTCTGGGTACAGTCTCCAGGCCTTCCTTCCGAAGTACCTGTGGGTACAGTCATCAGGACTAGTTTCCGAGGTACCTCTGGGTACACTCACCAGGCCGTTCTTACGAGGTACCTCTGGTTACAGTCTCCAGTCGTTCCTTCTGAGGTACCTATGGGTACAATCACCAGGCATTCCTTCAGGGGTACCTCTGGGTACAGTCAAAGGCCTTCCTTCTGAGGTCCCTCTGGGTACAGTCACTCTGCCTTCTTTCTCAGTTCCCTCTGGGTACAGTCACCAGGCCTTTCTTCTGAGGTCCCTCTGGGTACAGTCAACGGCCTTCCTTCTGAGGTACCTCTGGGTACAGCACCCGGGCTTATTTCTGAGGTCCCTCTGGGTACAGTCACCAGGCCTTTCTTCCGAGGTCCCTCTGGGTACAGTCAACGGCCTTCCTTCTGAGGTACCTCTGGGTACAGCACCCGGGCTTATTTCTGAGGTCTCTCTGGGTACAGTCACCAGGCCTTTCTTAGGAGGTACCTCTGGGTACAGTCACCGCCCTTCCTTCTGAGGTACCTCTGGGTACAGTCACCCGGGATTATTTCTGAGGTCCCTCTAGGTACAGTCACCAGGCTTTTCTTCCGATCTACCTCTGGGTACAGTCACCAGACCTTCCCTCTGAGGTACCTTTGGATACAGTCACCAGCCCTTGTTTCCGAGGTAAGTCTGTGTACCCTCACCAGACCTTTCTTACGAGGTACCTGCGGGTACAGTCACCAGGTTTTCCTTCTGAGGTACCTATGGGTAGAGTCAACAGGCCTTCCTTCAGAGGTATCTCTGGGTACAGTCACACGGCCTTCTTTCTGAGGTCCCTCTGGGAACAGTCTCTAGGCCTTTCTTCTGAGGTACCTCTGGGTACAGTCACCAGGCCTTTCTCACGAGGTACCTCTGGGTACAGTCACCAGGCATTCCTTCAGAGTTAGCTCTGGGTACAGTGACCAGGCCTTCCTTCCGAGGTACCTCTGGGTACAGTCATCATGCCTTCCTTCTGAGGTACCACTGGGTACAGTCACGAGGTTTTTCTTCTGGGTTACCTCTGAGTACAGTCACCAGGCCTTTATTCGGAGGTACGTCTGGGTAGTCACCAGGCCTTTCTTCCAAGGTACGTCTGGGTAGAGTCACCAGGCCTTCCTTCCGTGGTGCCTCTGTGTACAGTCACCCGGCCTTCCTTCTGAGGTACCTCTGTGTAGAGTCACCAGGTCTTGCTTCTGAGATACCTCTGGGTACAGTCACCGGGCCTTCCTTCTACGGTACCTCGGAGTACTGTCACCAGGCCTTCCTTCCCAGGTACTTCTAAGTACCGTCACCAATCATTTGTTTCGAGGTAACTCTGGGTACAGTCACTAGGCCTTCCTTCCGAGGTACCTCTGGGTACAGTCACCAGGACTTTCTTCTGAGGTTCTTCTGTGTACAGTCGCCAGGCTTTCCTTCCGAGCTACCCCTGGGTACAGTCACCAGGCCTTCCTTCTGAGGTATCTCTGACTACAGTCACCAGGCCTTTCTTCCGAGGTACGTCTGGGTACAGTCTCCAGGCCTTCCTTCCGAAGTACCTGTGGGTACAGTCATCAGGACTAGTTTCCGAGGTACCTCTGGGTACACTCACCAGGCTGTTCTTACGAGGTACCTCCGGTTACACTCACCAGGCGTTCCTTCAGAGGTACCTCTGGGTACAGTCAAAGGCCTTCCTTCTAAGGTACCTCGGTACAGTCACCCTGCCTTTTTTCTCAGTTCCCTCTGGGTACAGTCAGCAGGCCTTTCTTCCGAGGTCCCTCTGGGTACAGTCAACAGCCTTCCTTCTGAGGTACCTCTGGGTACAGCACCCGGGCTTGTTTCTGAGGTCCCTCTGGGTACAGTCACCAGGCCTTCCTTCCGAGGTACCTCTAGGTACAATCACCAGGCCTTCCTTCTGAGGTACCTCTGGGTACAGTCACGAGGTCTTTCTTCTGAGTTAGCTCTGGGTACAGTCACCAGGCCTTTCTTCCGAGGTACTTCTGTGTACAGTCACCAGGCCTTCCTTTCGGAGGTATCTCTAGGAACAATCACCAGGCCTTCCTTCTGAGGTACCTCTGGGTACAGTCACCAGGGATTCCTCCCGAGGTACCTCTGTTTAGAGTCACCAGGCATTTCTTCCGAGTTACCTCTGGGTACAGTCACCAGGCCTTCCTTCGGAGGTAACTCTGGCTACAGTCAGCAGGCCTTCCTTCCGAGGTACCTCTGGTTACAGTCACCAGGCTTTCCTTGGGAGTTACCCTGGGTACAGTCACCACTCCTTTCTTCCGAGTTATCTCTAGGTACAGTTACCAGGCCTTCCTTCCGAGGTACCTGTGGGTACAGTCACCAGGCCTTTCTTCCGAGGTACCTCTGAGTACAGTCACCCGGCCTTTCTGAAGGGGTACGTCTGGGTAGAGTCATCAGGCCTTCCTTCTGAGGTACTTCTCGGAACAGTCAGCAGGCCTTTCTTCCGAGGTACCTCTGGCTGCAGTCACCTGGCTTTCCTTGGGAGATGCCCTGGGTACAGTCACCACGCCTCATTCGGACTTACCTCTAGGTACAGTCACCAGGCCTTCCTTCCGAGGTACCCCTGGGTACAGTCACCAGGCCTTCCTTCTCAGGTACCTCTGGGTACAGTCACGAGGTATTTCTTCTGAGGTACCTCTGAGTACAGTCACCAGGCCTTCCTTCGGAGGTACCTCCCTGTATAGTCACCAGACCATCCTTCCGAGGTACATCTGGGTACACTCACCAGACCTTTTTCCGCGGTACCTCTGAGTACAGTCACCAGGCATTCCTTCTGAGGTACCTCTGGGTACAGTCACCAGGCCTTCCTTCCGAGGTACCTCTGGGTACAGTCACCATGCCTTCCTTCTGAGATACCTCTGGGTACAGTCAACAGGGCTTCCTTCTGCGGTACCTCCGAGTACAGTCACCAGGAATTCCTTCCCAGGTACTTCTGAGTACCGTCACCAAGCATTTCTTCCGAGGTCCCTCTGGGTACGGTCCCCAGACCTTCCTTCCGACGTACCTCTGGGCGCGGTCACCAGGCCTTCCTTCCGAGGTAGATCTCTGTACAGTCACCAGGCATTCCTTCTAAGTTATCTCTGGGTAAAGTCCCCAGGCCTTCCTTCCGCGGTACCTCTGAGTACAGTCACCAAGACTTTCTTCCGAGGTGCGTCTGGGTACACTCACCAGGCCTTCCTTCCCAGGAACCTCTCGGTGCAGTCACCAGGCCTTCCTTCCGAGGTAACTCTGGGTACAGTCACAAGACCTTCCCTCCGAGGTACCTCTGAGTACACTCACCAGGACTTTCTTCCGAGGTACGTCTGGGTACTGTCACCAGGCATTCCTTCTGCGGTACCTCGGAGTACAGTCACCAGGCCTTCCTTCCCAGGTACCTCTGAGTGCTGTCACCAAGCCTTCCTTCCGAGGTATCTCTGGGTACGCTCAACAGGCCTTCCTTCCGATGTACCTCTGGGTACAATCCCCAGGCCTTCCTTCCGAGATACCTGTGGGTACAGTCACCAGACATTCCTTCCGAAGTACCTCTGGGTGTAGTCACCATGCCTTTCTTCTGAGGTGCTTCTTGGTACAGTCACCAGGTCTTTCTTCTGAAATATCGCCCGGTACAGTCACCAGCTCTTCCTTCCGAGGTATCTCTGTGTACAGTCACCAGGCATTTCTTAAGAGGGAACTCTGGGTACAATCACCAGGTTTTCATTCTGAGGTACCGCTGGGTACAGTCACCAGGCCTTCCATCTGAGGTTCCTGTGGGTACACCCACCAGGCCTTCCTTCTCAGGTACCTCTGGGTACAGTAACCAGGCCTTCCTTCCGTGGCCACTCTTAATACAGTCACCAGGCCTTTCTTCAGAGATACGTCTGGGTATAGTTACCAGGCCTTCCTTCCGAGGTACTTCTGGGTACAGTCACCAGGCCTTTCTTCCAAGGTACGTCTGGGTACGGTCACCAGGCCTTCCTTCCGAGGTACCTCTGGGAATGGTCACCAGGCCTTCCTTCCGATGTACCTCTGGGTATAGTCCCCAGGCCTTCCTTCCGAGGTACCTCTGAGTACATTCATTAGGCTTTGTTTCCGAGGTACCTCTGGGTAGACTCACCAGGCCATCCTTCTGAGGTACCTCTGCGTACAGTCACCAGGCTTTCCTTCTGAGATACCTTTGGGTACAGTCACCAAGCGTTCCTTCAGAGGTACCTCTGGGTACAGTCACCAGGCCTTCCTTCCGAGGTACCTCTAGGTACAATCACCAGGCCTTCCTTCTGAGGTACCTCTGGGTACAGTCACGAGGTCTTTCTTCTGAGTTAGCTCTGGGTACAGTCACCAGGCCTTTCTTCCGAGGTACTTCTGTGTACAGTCACCAGGCCTTCCTTTCGGAGGTATCTCTAGGAACAATCACCAGGCCTTCCTTCTGAGGTACCTCTGGGTACAGTCACCAGGGATTCCTCCCGAGGTACCTCTGTTTAGAGTCACCAGGCATTTCTTCCGAGTTACGTCTGGGTACAGTCACCAGGCCTTCCTTCGGAGGTAACTCTGGCTACAGTCAGCAGGCCTTCCTTCCGAGGTACCTCTGGTTACAGTCACCAGGCTTTCCTTGGGAGTTACCGTGGGTACAGTCACCACCCCTTTCTGTCGAGTTATCTCTAGGTACAGTCACCAGGCCTTCCTTCCGACGTACCTCTGGGTACAGTCACCAGGCCTTCCTTCCGAGGTACCTCTGAGTACAGTCACCCGGCCTTTCTGAAGGGGTACGTCTGGGTAGAGTCATCAGGCCTTCCTTCTGAGGTACTTCTCGGAACAGTCAGCAGGCCTTTCTTCCGAGGTACCTCTGGCTGCAGTCACCTGGCTTTCCTTGGGAGATACCCTGGGTACAGTCACCACGCCTCTTTCGGAGTTACCTCTAGGTACAGTCACCAGGCCTTCGTTCCGAGGTACCCCTGGGTACAGTCACCAGGCCTTCCTTCTCAGGTACGTCTGGGTACAGTCACGAGGTATTTCTTCTGAGGTACCTCTGAGGACAGTCACCAGGCCTTCCTTTCCAGGTACCTCTGGGTACAGACAGCAGGGCTTCCTTCCGAGGTACCTCTGGGTAGTGTCATCAGGCATTTCTTCCCAGGTATCTCTGGGAACAGTCACCAGGCCTTCCTTCCGAGGTACCTCTGGGTACAGTCACCAAGCCTTCCTTCTCAGGTACCTCTGGGTACAGTCACGAGGTATTTCTTCTGAGGTACCTCTGAGTACAGTCACCAGGACTTCCTTCCAGGTACCTCTGGGTACAGTCAGCAGGGCTTCTTTCCGAGGTACCTCTGGGTAGTGTCATCAGGCATTTCTTCCCAGGTACCTCTGGGTACAGTCACCAGGCCTTCCTTCCGAGGTACCTCTGACTACAGTCACCAGGCCTTTCTTCCGAGGTACGTCTGGGTACAGTCTCCAGGCCTTCCTTCCGAAGTACCTATTGGTACTGTCATCAGGACTAGTTTCCGAGGTACCTCTGGGTACACTCACCAGGCCGTTTTGCGAGGTACCTCTGGTTACAGTCTCCAGTCGTTCCTTCTGAGGTACCTATGGGTACAGTCACCAGGCGTTCCTTCAGAGGTACCTCTGGGTACAGTGAAAGGCCTTCCTTCTGAGGTACCTCTGGGTACAGTCACCCTGCCTTTTTTCTCAGTTCCCTCTGGGTACAGTCAGCAGGCCTTTCTTCCGAGGTCCCTCTGGGTACAGTCAACGGCCTTCCTTCTGAGGTACCTCTGGGTACAGCACCCGGGCTTATTTCTGAGGTCCCTCTGGGTACAGTCACCAGGCCTTTCTTAGGAGGTACCTCTGGGTACAGTCACCGCCCTTCCTTCTGAGGTACCTCTGGGTACAGTCACCCGGGATTATTTCTGAGGTCCCTCTAGGTACAGTCACCAGGCTTTTCTTCCGATCTACCTCTGGGTACAGTCACCAGACCTTCCCTCTGAGGTACCTTTGGATACAGTCACCAGCCCTTGTTTCCGAGGTAAGTCTGTGTACCCTCACCAGACCTTTCTTACGACGTACCTGCGGGTACAGTCACCAGGCTTTCCTTCTGAGTACGTACGGGTAGAGTCAACAGGCCTTCCTTCAGAGGTATCTCTGGGTACAGTCACACGGCCTTCTTTCTGAGGTCCCTCTGGGAACAGTCTCTAGGCCTTTCTTCTGAGGTACCTCTGGGTACAGTCACCAGGCCTTTCTCACGAAGTAACTCTGGGTACAGTCACCAGGCATTCCTTCAGAGTTAGCTCTGGGTACAGTGACCAGGCCTTCCTTCCGAGGTACCTCTGAGTACAGTCATCATGCCTTCCTTCTGAGGTACCACTGGGTACAGTCACGAGGTTTTTCTTCTGGGGTACCTCTGAGTACAGTCACCAGACCTTCCTTCCGAGGTACCTCTGGGTACACTCACCAGGCCTTTTTTCCACGGTACCTCTGAGTACAGTCACCAGGCATTCCTTCTGAGGTACCTCTGGGTACAGTCACCAGGTCTTGCTTCTGAGATACCTCTGGGTACAGTCACCGGGCCTTCCTTCCGAGGTACCTTTGGGTACAGTCTCTGGACCTTCCTTCCGAGGTACCTCTGGGTAAAGTCACTATGCCCTCCCTCCGAGATACCTCTGGGTACAGTCACCAGTCCTTCCTTCGGAGGTACCTCTGAGTATAGTCACCAGGCCATCCTTCCGAGTTACCTCTGGGTACACTCACCAGGCCTTTTTTCCGCGGTACTTCTGAGTACAGTCACCAGGCATTCCTTCTCAGGTACCTCTGGGTACAGTCACCAGGCCTTCCTTCTGAGATACCCCTGGGTACAGTCACCAGGCCTTCCTTCTGCAGTACCTCCGAGTACTGTCACCAGGCTTTCCTTCCCAGGTACTTCTAAGTACCGTCACCAAGCATTTCTTTCGAGGTACCTCTGGTTACGGTCACCAGGCCTTCCTTCCGAGACCCTTCTGAGTTAAGCCACCAGGCTTTCCTTCCGAAGTACCTCTGGGTACAATCACCAGGCGCTCCTTCTGAGTTAGCTCTGGGTACAGTCACTAGGCCTTCCTTCCGAGGTACCACTGGGTACAGTCACCAGGCATTTCTTCCGAGGTGCTTCTGTGTACAGTCGCCAGGCCTTCCTTCCCAGGTACCCCTGGGTACAGTCACCAGGCCTTCCTTCCGAGGTACCTCTGACTACAGTCACCAGGCCTTTCTTCCGAGGTACGTCTGGGTACAGTCTCCAGGCCTTCCTTCCGAAGTACCTGTGGGTACAGTCATCAGGACTAGTTTCCGAGGTACCTCTGGGTACACTCACCAGGCCGTTCTTACGAGGTACCTCTGGTTACAGTCTCCAGTCGTTCCTTCTCAGGTACCTATGGGTACAATCACCAGGCGTTCCTTCAGGGGTACCTCTGGGTACAGTCAAAGGCCTTCCTTCTGAGGTCCCTCTGGGTACAGTCACTCTGCCTTCTTTCTCAGTTCCCTCTGGGTACAGTCAGCAGGCCTTTCTTCCGAGGTCCCTCTGGGTACAGTCAACGGCCTTCCTTCTGAGGTACCTCTGGGTACAGCACCCGGGCTTATTTCTGAGGTCCCTCTGGGTACAGTCACCAGGCCTTCCTTCCGAGGTACCTCTAGGTACAATCACCAGGCCTTCCTTCTGAGGTACCTCTGGGTACAGTCACGAGGTCTTTCTTCTGAGTTAGCTCTGGGTACAGTCACCAGGCCTTTCTTCCGAGGTACTTCTGTGTACAGTCACCAGGCCTTCCTTTCGGAGGTATCTCTAGGAACAATCACCAGGCCTTCCTTCTGAGGTACCTCTGGGTACAGTCACCAGGGATTCCTCCCGAGGTACCTCTGTTTAGAGTCACCAGGCATTTCTTCCGAGTTACGTCTGGGTACAGTCACCAGGCCTTCCTTCGGAGGTAACTCTGGCTACAGTCAGCAGGCCTTCCTTCCGAGGTACCTCTGGTTACAGTCACCAGGCTTTCCTTGGGAGTTACCCTGGGTACAGTCACCACCCCTTTCTTCCGAGTTATCTCTAGGTACAGTCACCAGGCCTTCCTTCCGACGTACCTCTGGGTACAGTCACCAGGCCTTCCTTCCGAGGTACCTCTGAGTACAGTCACCCGGCCTTTTTGAAGGGGTACGTCTGGGTAGAGTCATCAGGCCTTCCTTCTGAGGTACTTCTCGGAACAGTCAGCAGGCCTTTCTTCCGAGGTACCTCTGGGTACAGTCACCTGGCCTTCCTTCCGAGGTCCCTCTGGGTAGAGTCAGCAGGCCTTCCTTCCGAGGTACCTCTGAGTACAGTCATACGGCCTTTATTAAGGGATACGTTTGGGTAGAGTCATCAGGCTTTCCTTCTGAGGAACTTCTCATTACAGTCACCAGGCCTTCCTCGCGAGGTAACTCTGGTTACAGTCACCAGGCTTTCCGTGGGAATTACCCTGGGTACTCTCACCACGCCTTTCCTACGAGTTACCTCTTGGTACAGTCACCAGGCCTTGCTTCTGAGGTACCTCTGGGTACAGTCACCAGGCCTTTCTTACGAGGTACCTCTGGGTACAGTCACCAGGCATTCCTTCAGAATTAGCTCTGGGTACAGTCACCAGGCCTTCCTTCCGAGGTACCTCTGGGTACAGTCACCAGGCCTTCCTTCTCAGGTACCTCTGGGTACAGTCACGAGGTATTTCTTCTGAGGTACCTCTGAGTACAGTCACCAGGACTTCCTTCCAGGTACCTCTGGGTACAGTCAGCAGGGCTTCTTTCCGAGGTACCTCTGGGTAGTGTCATCAGGCATTTCTTCCCAGGTACCTCTGGGTACAGTCACCAGGCCTTCCTTCCGAGGTACCTCTGACTACAGTCACCAGGCCTTTCTTCCGAGGTACGTCTGGGTAGAGTCTCCAGGCCTTCCTTCCGAAGTACCTGTTGGTACTGTCATCAGGACTACTTTCCGAGGTACCTCTGGGTACACTCACCAGGCCGTTTTGCGAGGTACCTCTGGTTACAGTCTCCAGTCGTTCCTTCTGAGGTACCTCTGGGTACAGTCACCAGGCGTTCCTTCAGAGGTACCTCTGGGTACAGTGAAAGGCCTTCCTTCTGAGGTACCTCTGGGTACAGTCACCCTGCCTTTTTTCTCAGTTCCCTCTGGGTACAGTCAGCAGGCCTTTCTTCCGAGGTCCCTCTGGGTACAGTCAACGGCCTTCCTTCTGAGGTACCTCTGGGTACAGCACCCGGGCTTATTTCTGAGGTCCCTCTGGGTACAGTCACCAGGCCTTTCTTAGGAGGTACCTCTGGGTACAGTCACCGCCCTTCCTTCTGAGGTACCTCTGGGTACAGTCACCCGGGATTATTTCTGAGGTCCCTCTAGGTACAGTCACCAGGCTTTTCTTCCGATCTACCTCTGGGTACAGTCACCAGACCTTCCCTCTGAGGTACCTTTGGATACAGTCACCAGCCCTTGTTTCCGAGGTAAGTCTGTGTACCCTCACCAGACCTTTCTTACGAGGTACCTGCGGGTACAGTCACCAGGCTTTCCTTCTGAGTACTTACGGGTAGAGTCAACAGGCCTTCCTTCAGAGGTATCTCTGGGTACAGTCACACGGCCTTCTTTCTGAGGTCCCTCTGGGAACAGTCTCTAGGCCTTTCTTCTGAGGTACCTCTGGGTACAGTCACCAGGCCTTTCTCACGAAGTAACTCTGGGTACAGTCACCAGGCATTCCTTCAGAGTTAGCTCTGGGTACAGTGACCAGGCCTTCCTTCCGAGGTACCTCTGAGTACAGTCATCATGCCTTCCTTCTGAGGTACCACTGGGTACAGTCACGAGGTTTTTCTTCTGGGGTACCTCTGAGTACAGTCACCAGGCCTTTCTTCGGAGGTACGTCTGGGTAGTCACCAGGCCTTCCTTCCAAGGTACCTCTGGGTACAGTCACCAGGCCTTCTTTCCGAGGTACCTCTGGGTACACTCACCAGGCCTTTTTTCCACGGTACCTCTGAGTACAGTCACCAGGCATTCCTTCTGAGGTACCTCTGGGTACAGTCACCAGGTCTTGCTTCTGAGATACCTCTGGGTACAGTCACCGGGCCTTTCTTCCGAGGTAACTTTGGGTACAGTCTCTGGACCTTCCTTCCGAGGTACCTCTGGGTAAAGTCACTATGCCCTCCCTCCGAGATACCTCTGGGTACAGTCACCAGTCCTTCCTTCGGAGGTACCTCTGGGTATAGTCACCAGGCCATCCTTCCGAGGTACCTCTGGGTACACTCACCAGGCCTTTTTTCCGCGGTACCTCTGAGTACAGTCACCAGGCATTCCTTCTCAGGTACCTCTGGGTACAGTCACCAGGCCTTCCTTCTGAGATACCCCTGGGTACAGTCACCAGGCCTTCCTTCTGCGGTACCTCCGAGTACTGTCACCAGGCCTTCCTTCCCAGGTACTTCTAAGTACCGTCACCAAGCATTTCTTTCGAGGTACCTCTGGGTACGGTCAACAGGCCTTCCTTCCGAGGCACTTCTGAGTTAAGCCACCAGGCTTTCCTTCCCAAGTACCTCTGGGTACAATCACCAGGCGCTCCTTCTGAGTTAGCTCTGGGTACAGCCACTAGGCCTTCCTTCAGAGGTACCTCTGGGTACACTCACCAGGCCTTTCTTCCGAGGTACGTCTGGGTACTGTCACCAGGCATTCCTTCTGCGGTACCTCGGAGTACAGTCACCAGGCCTTCCTTCCCAGGTACCTCTGAGTGCTGTCACCAAGCCTTCCTTCCGAGGTATCTCTGGGTACGCTCAACAGGCCTTCCTTCCGATGTACCTCTGGGTACAATCCCCAGGCCTTCCTTCCGAGATACCTGTGGGTACAGTCACCAGACATTCCTTCCGAAGTACCTCTGGGTGTAGTCACCATGCCTTTCTTCTGAGGTGCTTCTTGGTACAGTCACCAGGTCTTTCTTCTGAAATATCGCCCGGTACAGTCACCAGCTCTTCCTTCCGAGGTATCTCTGTGTACAGTCACCAGGCATTTCTTAAGAGGGAACTCTGGGTACAATCACCAGGTTTTCATTCTGAGGTACCGCTGGGTACAGTCACCAGGCCTTCCATCTGAGGTTCCTGTGGGTACACCCACCAGGCCTTCCTTCTCAGGTACCTCTGGGTACAGTAACCAGGCCTTCCTTCCGTGGCCACTCTTAATACAGTCACCAGGCCTTTCTTCAGAGATACGTCTGGGTATAGTTACCAGGCCTTCCTTCCGAGGTACTTCTGGGTACAGTCACCAGGCCTTTCTTCCAAGGTACGTCTGGGTACGGTCACCAGGCCTTCCTTCCGAGGTACCTCTGGGAATGGTCACCAGGCCTTCCTTCCGATGTACCTCTGGGTATAGTCCCCAGGCCTTCCTTCCGAGGTACCTCTGAGTACAGTCATTAGGCTTTGTTTCCGAGGTACCTCTGGGTAGACTCACCAGGCCATCCTTCTGAGGTACCTCTGCGTACAGTCACCAGGCTTTCCTTCTGAGATACCTTTGGGTACAGTCACCAGGCGTTCCTTCAGAGGTACCTCTGGGTACAGTCAAAGGCCTTCTTTCTCAGGTAACTCTGGGTACAGTTACCCGGCCTTCTTTCTCAGTTCCCTCTGGGTACAGTCACCAGGACTTTCTTCTGAGGTACTTCTGTGTACAGTCACCAGGCCTTCCTTCCGAGGTGCTTCTGTGTACAGTCGCCAGGCCTTCCTTCCGAGGTACCCCTGGGTACAGTCACCAGGCCTTCCTTCCGAGGTACCTCTGACTACAGTCACCAGGCCTTTCTTCCGAGGTACGTCTGGGTACAGTCTCCAGGCCTTCCTTCCGAAGTACCTGTGGGTACAGTCATCAGGACTAGTTTCCGAGGTACCTCTGGGTACACTCACCAGGCCGTTCTTACGAGGTACCTCTGGTTACAGTCTCCAGTCGTTCCTTCTGAGGTACCTATGGGTACAATCACCAGGCGTTCCTTCAGGGGTACCTCTGGGTACAGTCAAAGGCCTTCCTTCTGAGGTCCCTCTGGGTACAGTCACTCTGCCTTCTTTCTCAGTTCCCTCTGGGTACAGTCAGCAGGCCTTTCTTCCGAGGTCCCTCTGGGTACAGTCAACGGCCTTCCTTCTGAGGTACCTCTGGGTACAGCACCCGGGCTTATTTCTGAGGTCCCTCTGGGTACAGTCACCAGGCCTTCCTTCCGAGGTACCTCTAGGTACAATCACCAGGCCTTCCTTCTGAGGTACCTCTGGGTACAGTCACGAGGTCTTTCTTCTGAGTTAGCTCTGGGTACAGTCACCAGGCCTTTCTTCCGAGGTACTTCTGTGTACAGTCACCAGGCCTTCCTTTCGGAGGTATCTCTAGGAACAATCACCAGGCCTTCCTTCTGAGGTACCTCTGGGTACAGTCACCAGGGATTCCTCCCGAGGTACCTCTGTTTAGAGTCACCAGGCATTTCTTCCGAGTTACCTCTGGGTACACTCACCAGGCCTTCCTTCGGAGGTAACTCTGGCTACAGTCAGCAGGCCTTCCTTCCGAGGTACCTCTGGTTACAGTCACCAGGCTTTCCTGGGAGTTACCCTGGGTACAGTCACCACTCCTTTCTTCCGAGTTATCTCTAGGTACAGTCACCAGGCCTTCCTTCCGACGTACCTCTGGGTACAGTCACCAGGCCTTCCTTCCGAGGTACCTCTGAGTACAGTCACCCGGCCTTTCTGAAGGGGTACGTCTGGGTAGAGTCATCAGGCCTTCCTTTTGAGGTACTTCACGGAACAGTCAGCAGGCCTTTCTTCCGAGGTACCTCTGGCTGCAGTCACCTGGCTTTCCTTGGGAGATGCCCTGGGTACAGTCACCACTCCTCATTCGGACTTACCTCTAGGTACAGTCACCAGGCCTTCCTTCCGAGGTTCCCCTGGGTACAGTCACCAGGCCTTCCTTCTCAGGTACCTCTGGGTACAGTCACGAGGTATTTCTTCTGAGGTACCTCTGAGTACAGTCACCAGGCCTTCCTTCGGAGGTACCTCCGGGTATAGTCACCAGACCATCCTTCCGAGGTACATCTGGGTACACTCACCAGACCTTTTTCCGCGGTACCTCTGAGTACAGTCACCAGGCATTCCTTCTGAGGTACCTCTGAGTACAGTCACCAGGCCTTGTTTCCGAGGTAAGTCTGTGTACCCTCACCAGACCTTTCTTACGACGTACCTGTGCGTACATTCATCAGGCTTTCCTTCTGAGGTACCTATGGGTAGAGTCAACAGGCCTTCCTTCAGAGGTATCTCTGGGTACAGTCACACGGCCTTCTTTCTGAGGTCCCTCTGGGAACAGTCTCTAGGCCTTTCTTCTGAGGTACCTCTGGGTACAGTCATCAGGCCTTCCTCACGAGGTACCTCTGGGTACAGTCACCAGGCATTCCTTCAGAGTTAGCTCTGGGTACAGTGACCAGGCCTTCCTTCCGAGGTACCTCTGGTACAGTCATCATGCATTCCTTTTGAGGTACCTCTGGGTACAGTCATCATGCCTTCCTTCTGAGGTACCACAGGGTACAGTCACGAGGTTTTTCTTCTGGGGTACCTCTGAGTACAGTCACCAGGCCTTTCTTTGGAGGTACGTCTGGGTAGTCACCAGGCCTTCCTTCCAAGGTACCTCTGGGTGGAGTCACCAGGCCTTCCTTCTGAGGTACCTCTGTGTAGAGTCACCAGGTCTTGCTTCTGAGATACCTCTGGGTACAGTCACCGGGCCTTTCTTCCGAGGTACCTTTGGGTACAGTCTCTGGACCTTCCTTCCAAAGTACCTCTGGGTAAAGTCACTATGCCCTCCCTCCGAGATACCTCTGGGTACAGTCACCAGTCCTTCCTTCGGAGGTACGTCTGGGTATAGTCACCAGGCCATCCTTTCGAGGTACCGCTGGGTACACACACCAGGCCTTTTTTCCGCGGTACCTCTGAGTACAGTCGCCAGGCATTCCTTCTGAGCTACCTCTGGGTACAGTCACGAGGTCTTTCTTCTGAGTTAGCTCTGGGTACAGTCACCAGGCCTTTCTTCCGAGGTACCTCTGACTACAGTCACCAGGCCTTTCTTCCGAGGTACGTCTGGGTACAGTCTCCAGGCCTTCCTTCCGAAGTACCTGTTGGTACTGTCATCAGGACTAGTTTCCGAGGTACCTCTGGGTACACTCACCAGGCCGTTTTGCGAGGTACCTCTGGTTACAGTCTCCAGTCGTTCCTTCTGAGGTACCTCTGGGTACAGTCACCAGGCGTTCCTTCAGAGGTACCTCTGGGTACAGTGAAAGGCCTTCCTTCTGAGGTACCTCTGGGTACAGTCACCCTGCCTTTTTTCTCAGTTCCCTCTGGGTACAGTCAGCAGGCCTTTCTTCCGAGGTCCCTCTGGGTACAGTCAACGGCCTTCCTTCTGAGGTACCTCTGGGTACAGCACCCGGGCTTATTTCTGAGGTCCCTCTGGGTACAGTCACCAGGCCTTTCTTAGGAGGTACGTCTGGGTACAGTCACCGCCCTTCCTTCTGAGGTACCTCTGGGTACAGTCACCCGGGATTATTTCTGAGGTCCCTCTAGGTACAGTCACCAGGCTTTTCTTCCGATCTACCTCTGGGTACAGTCACCAGACCTTCCCTCTGAGGTACCTTTGGATACAGTCACCAGCCTTTGTTTCCGAGGTAAGTCTGTGTACCCTCACCAGACCTTTCTTACGACGTACCTGCGGGTACAGTCACCAGGCTTTCCTTCTGAGTACTTACGGGTAGAGTCAACAGGCCTTCCTTCAGAGGTATCTCTGGGTACAGTCACACGGCCTTCTTTCTGAGGTCCCTCTGGGAACAGTCTCTAGGCCTTTCTTCTGATGTACCTCTGGGTACAGTCACCAGGCCTTTCTCACGAAGTAACTCTGGGTACAGTCACCAGGCATTCCTTCAGAGTTAGCTCTGGGTACAGTGACCAGGCCTTCCTTCCGAGGTACCTCTGAGTACAGTCATCATGCCTTCCTTCTGAGGTACCACTGGGTACAGTCACGAGGTTTTTCTTCTGGGGTACCTCTGAGTACAGTCACCAGGCCTTTCTTCGGAGGTACGTCTGGGTAGTCACCAGGCCTTCCTTCCAAGGTACCTCTGGGTTGAGTCACCAGGCCTTCCTTCTGAGGTACCTCTGTGTAGAGTCACCAGGTCTTGCTTCTGAGATACATCTGGGTACAGTCACCGGGCCTTTCTTCCGAGATACCTTTGGGTACACTCTCTGGACCTTCCTTCCAAAGTACCTCTGGGTAAAGTCACTATGCCCTCCCTCCGAGATATCTCTGGGTACAGTCACCAGTCCTTCCTTCGGAGGTACGTCTGGGTATAGTCACCAGGCCATCCTTTCGAGGTACCTCTGGGTACACACACCAGGCCTTTTTTCCGCGGTACCTCTGAGTACAGTCGCCAGGCATTCCTTCTGAGCTACCTCTGGGTACAGTCACGAGGTCTTTCTTCTGAGTTAGCTCTGGGTACAGTCACCAGGCCTTTCTTCCGAGGTACCTCTGACTACAGTCACCAGGCCTTTCTTCCGAGGTACGTCTGGGTAGAGTCTCCAGGCCTTCCTTCCGAAGTACCTGTTGGTACTGTCATCAGGACTAGTTTCCGAGGTACCTCTGGGTACACTCACCAGGCCGTTTTGCGAGGTACCTCTGGTTACACTCTCCAGTCGTTCCTTCTGAGGTACCTCTGGGTACAGTCACCAGGCGTTCCTTCAGAGGTACCTCTGGGTACAGTGAAAGGCCTTCCTTCTGAGGTACCTCTGGGTACAGTCACCCTGCCTTTTTTCTCAGTTCCCTCTGGGTACAGTCAGCAGGCCTTTCTTCCGAGGTCCCTCTGGGTACAGTCAACGGCCTTCCTTCTGAGGTACCTCTGGGTACAGCACCCGGGCTTATTTCTGAGGTCCCTCTGGGTACAGTCACCAGGCCTTTCTTAGGAGGTACCTCTGGGTACAGTCACCGCCCTTCCTTCTGAGGTACCTCTGGGTACAGTCACCCGGGATTATTTCTGAGGTCCCTCTAGGTACAGTCACCAGGCTTTTCTTCCGATCTACCTCTGGGTACAGTCACCAGACCTTCCCTCTGAGGTACCTTTGGATACAGTCACCAGCCCTTGTTTCCGAGGTAAGTCTGTGTACCCTCACCAGACCTTTCTTACGACGTACCTGCGGGTACAGTCACCAGGCTTTCCTTCTGAGTACTTACGGGTAGAGTCAACAGGCCTTCCTTCAGAGGTATCTCTGGGTACAGTCACACGGCCTTCTTTCTGAGGTCCCTCTGGGAACAGTCTCTAGGCCTTTCTTCTGAGGTACCTCTGGGTACAGTCACCAGGCCTTTCTCACGAAATAACTCTGGGTACAGTCACCAGGCATTCCTTCAGAGTTAGCTCTGGGTACAGTGACCAGGCCTTCCTTCCGAGGTACCTCTGAGTACAGTCATCATGCCTTCCTTCTGAGGTACCACTGGGTACAGTCACGAGGTTTTTCTTCTGGGGTACCTCTGAGTACAGTCACCAGGCCTTTCTTCGGAGGTACGTCTGGGTAGTCACCAGGCCTTCCTTCCATGGTACCTCTGGGTAGAGTCACCAGACCTTCCTTCCGAGGTACCTCTGGGTACACTCACCAGGCCTTTTTTCCGCGGTACCTCTGAGTACAGTCACCAGGCATTCCTTCTGAGGTACCTCTGGGTACAGTCACCAGGTCTTGCTTCTGAGATACCTCTGGGTACAGTCACCGGGCCTTCCTTCCGAGGTACCTTTGGGTACAGTCTCTGGACCTTCCTTCCGAGGTACCTCTGGGTAAAGTCTCTATGCCCTCCCTCCGAGATACCTCTGGATACAGTCACCAGTCCTTCCTTCGGAGGTACCTCTGGGTATAGTCACCAGGCCATCCTTCCGAGGTACCTCTGGGTACACTCACCAGGCCTTTTTTTCGCGGTACCTCTGAGTACAGTCACCAGGCATTCCTTCTCAGGTACCTCTGGGTACAAGCACCAGGACTTCCTTCCGAGTTACCTCTGGGTACAGTCACCAGGCCTTCCTTCTGAGATACCCCTGGGTACAGTCACCAGGCCTTCCTTCTGCGGTACCTCTGAGTACTGTCACCAGGCCTTCCTTCCCAGGTACTTCTAAGTACCGTCACCAAGCATTTCTTTCGAGGTACCTCTGGTTACGGTCACCAGGCCTTCCTTCCGAGGCACTTCTGAGTTAAGCCACCAGGCTTTCCTTCCGAAGTAACTCTGGGTACAATCACCAGGCCCTCCTTCTGAGTTAGCTCTGGGTACAGTCACTAGGCCTTCCTTCCCAGCTACCCCTGGGTACAGTCACCAGGCCTTCCTTCCGAGGTACCTCTGACTACAGTCACCAGGCCTTTCTTCCGAGGTACGTCTGGGTACAGTCTCCAGGCCTTCCTTCCGAAGTACCTGTGGGTACAGTCATCAGGACTAGTTTCCGAGGTACCTCTGGGTACACTCACCAGGCCGTTCTTACGAGGTACCTCTGGTTACAGTCTCCAGTCGTTCCTTCTGAGGTACCTATGGGTACAATCACCAGGCGTTCCTTCAGGGGTACCTCTGGGTACAGTCAAAGGCCTTCCTTCTGAGGTCCCTCTGGGTACAGTCACTCTGCCTTCTTTCTCAGTTCCCTCTGGGTACAGTCAGCAGGCCTTTCTTCCGAGGTCCCTCTGGGTACAGTCAACGGCCTTCCTTCTGAGGTACCTCTGGGTACAGCACCCGGGCTTATTTCTGAGGTCCCTCTGGGTACAGTCACCAGGCCTTCCTTCCGAGGTACCTCTAGGTACAATCACCAGGCCTTCCTTCTGAGGTACCTCTGGGTACAGTCACGAGGTCTTTCTTCTGAGTTAGCTCTGGGTACAGTCACCAGGCCTTTCTTCCGAGGTACTTCTGTGTACAGTCACCAGGCCTTCCTTTCGGAGGTATCTCTAGGAACAATCACCAGGCCTTCCTTCTGAGGTACCTCTGGGTACAGTCACCAGGGATTCCTCCCGAGGTACCTCTGTTTGGAGTCACCAGGCATTTCTTCCGAGTTACCTCTGGGTACAGTCACCAGGCCTTCCTTCGGAGGTAACTCTGGCTACAGTCAGCAGGCCTTCCTTCCGAGGTACCTCTGGTTACAATCACCAGGCTTTCCTTGGGAGTTACCCTGGGTACAGTCACCACCCCTTTCTTCCGAGTTATCTCTAGGTACAGTCACCAGGCCTTCCTTCCGAGGTACCTCTGAGTACAGTCACCCGGCCTTTCTGAAGGGGTACGTCTGGGTAGAGTCATCAGGCCTTCCTTCTGAGGTACTTCTCGGAACAGTCAGCAGGCCTTTCTTCCGAGGTACCTCTGGCTGCAGTCACCTGGCTTTCCTTGGGAGATACCCTGGGTACAGTCACCACGCCTCTTTCGGAGTTACCTCTAGGTACAGTCACCAGGCCTTCGTTCCGAGGTACCCCTGGGTACAGTCACCAGGCCTTCCTTCTCAGGTACCTCTGGGTACAGTCACGAGGTATTTCTTCTGAGGTACCTCTGAGTACAGTCACCAGGACTTCCTTTCCAGGTACCTCTGGGTACAGTCAGCAGGGCTTCTTTCCGAGGTACCTCTGGGTAGTGTCATCAGGCATTTCTTCCCAGGTACCTCTGAGTACAGTCACCAGGCCTTCCTTCCGAGGTACCTCTGACTACAGTCACCAGGCCTTTCTTCCGAGGTACTTCTGGGTAGAGTCTCCAGGCCTTCCTTCCGAAGTACCTGTTGGTACTGTCATCAGGACTAGTTTCCGAGGTACCTCTGGGTACACTCACCAGGCCGTTTTGCGAGGTACCTCTGGTTACAGTCTCCAGTCGTTCCTTCTGAGGTACCTATGGGTACAGTCACCAGGCGTTCTTTCAGAGGTACCTCTGGGTACAGTGAAAGGCCTTCCTTCTGAGGTACCTCTGGGTACAGTCACCCTGCCTTTTTTCTCAGTTCCCTCTGGGTACAGTCAGCAGGCCTTTCTTCCGAGGTCCCTCTGGGTACAGTCAACGGCCTTCCTTCTGAGGTACCTCTGGGTACAGCACCCGGGCTTATTTCTGAGGTCCCTCTGGGTACAGTCACCAGGCCTTTCTTAGGAGGTACCTCTGGGTACAGTCACCGCCCTTCCCTCTGAGGTACCTCTGGGTACAGTCACCCGGGATTATTTCTGAGGTCCCTCTAGGTACAGTCACCAGGCTTTTCTTCCGATCTACCTCTGGGTACAGTCACCAGACCTTCCCTCTGAGGTACCTTTGGATACAGTCACCAGCCCTTGTTTCCGAGGTAAGTCTGTGTACCCTCACCAGACCTTTCTTACGACGTACCTGCGGGTACAGTCACCAGGCTTTCCTTCTGAGTACTTACGGGTAGAGTCAACAGGCCTTCCTTCAGAGGTATCTCTGGGTACAGTCACACGGCCTTCTTTCTGAGGTCCCTCTGGGAACAGTCTCTAGGCCTTTCTTCTGAGGTACCTCTGGGTACAGTCACCAGGCCTTTCTCACGAAGTAACTCTGGGTACAGTCACCAGGCATTCCTTCAGAGTTAGCTCTGGGTACAGTGACCAGGCCTTCCTTCCGAGGTACCTCTGAGTACAGTCATCATGCCTTCCTTCTGAGGTACCACTGGGTACAGTCACGAGGTTTTTCTTCTGGGGTACCTCTGAGTACAGTCACCAGGCCTTTCTTCGGAGGTACGTCTGGGTAGTCACCAGGCCTTCCTTCCAAGGTACCTCTGGGTAGAGTCACCAGACCTTCCTTCCGAGGTACCTCTGGGTACACTCACCAGGCCTTTTTTCCACGGTACCTCTGAGTACAGTCACCAGGCATTCCTTCTGAGGTACCTCTGGGTACAGTCACCAGGTCTTGCTTCTGAGATACCTCTGGGTACAGTCACCGGGCCTTCCTTCCGAGGTACCTTTGGGTACAGTCTCTGGACCTTCCTTCCGAGGTACCTCTGGGTAAAGTCACTATGCCCTCCCTCCGAGATACCTCTGGGTACAGTCACCAGTCCTTCCTTCGGAGGTACCTCTGGGTATAGTCACCAGGCCATCCTTCCGAGGAACCTCTGGGTACACTCACCAGGCCTTTTTTCCGCGGTACCTCTGAGTACAGTCACCAGGCATTCCTTCTCAGGTACCTCTGGGTACAGTCACCAGGCCTTCCTTACGAGTTACCTCTGGGTACAGTCACCAGGCCTTCCTTCTGAGATACACCTGGGTACAGTCACCAGGCCTTCCTTCTGCGGTACCTCCGAGTACTGTCACCAGGCCTTCCTTCCGAGGCACTTCTGAGTTAAGCCACCAGACTTTCCTTCCGAAGTACCTCTGGGTACAATCACCAGGCGCTCCTTCTGAGTTAGCTCTGGGTACAGTCACTAGGCCTTCCTTCCGAGGTACCACTGGGTACAGCCACCAGGCCTTTCTTCCGAGGTGCGTCTGTGTACAGTCGCCAGGCCTTCCTTCCGAGGTACCCCTGGGTACAGTCACCAGGCCTTCCTTCCGAGGTACCTCTGACTACAGTCACCAGGCCTTTCTTCAGAGGTACGTCTGGGTACAGTCTCCAGGCCTTCCTTCCGAAGTACCTGTGGGTACAGTCATCAGGACTAGTTTCCGAGGTACCTCTGGGTACACTCACCAGGCCGTTCTTACGAGGTACCTCTGGTTACAGTCTCCAGTCGTTCCTTCTGAGGTACCTATGGGTACAATCACCAGGCGTTCCTTCAGGGGTACCTCTGGGTACAGTCAAAAGCCTTCCTTCTGGGGTCCCTCTGGGTACAGTCACTCTGCCTTCTTTCTCAGTTCCCTCTGGGTACAGTCAACGGCCTTCCTTCTGAGGTCCCTCTGTGTACAGTCACCAGGCCTTCCTTCCGAGGTACCTCTAGGTACAATCACCAGGCCTTCCTTCTGAGGTACCTGTGGGTACCGTCACGAGGTCTTTCTTCTGAGTTAGCTCTGGGTACAGTCACCAGGCCTTTCTTCCGAGGTACTTCTGTGTACAGTCACCAGGCCTTCCTTTCGGAGGTATCTCTAGGAACAATCACCAGGCCTTCCTTCTGAGGTACCTCTGGGTACAGTCACCAGGGATTCCTCCCGAGGTACCTCTGTTTAGAGTCACCAGGCATTTCTTCCGAGTTACGTCTGGGTACAGTCACCAGGCCTTCCTTCGGAGGTAACTCTGGCTACAGTCAGCAGGCCTTCCTTCCGAGGTACCTCTGGTTACAGTCACCAGGCTTTCCTTGGGAGTTACCCTGGGTACAGTCACCACCCCTTTCTTCCGAGTTATCTCTAGGTACAGTCACCAGGCCTTCCTTCCGACGTACCTCTGGGTACAGTCACCAGGCCTTCCTTCCGAGGTACCTCTGAGTACAGTCACCCGGCCTTTCTGAAGGGGTACGTCTGGGTAGAGTCATCAGGCCTTCCTTCTGAGGTACTTCTCGGAACAGTCAGCAGGCCTTTCTTCCGAGGTACCTCTGGCTGCAGTCACCTGGCTTTCCTTGGGAGATACCCTGGGTACAGTCACCACGCCTCTTTCGGAGTTACCTCTAGGTACAGTCACCAGGCCTTCGTTCCGAGGTACCCCTGGGTACAGTCACCAGGCCTTCCTTCTCAGGTACGTCTGGGTACAGTCACGAGGTATTTCTTCTGAGGTACCTCTGAGGACAGTCACCAGGCCTTCCTTTCCAGGTACCTCTGGGTACAGTCAGCAGGGCTTCCTTCCGAGGTACCTCTGGGTAGTGTCATCAGGCATTTCTTCCCAGGTATCTCTGGGCACAGTCACCAGGCCTTCCTTCCGAGGTACATCTGGGTACAGTAACCAGGCATTCCTTCTAAGGTATCCCTGGGTAAAGTCCCCAGGCCTTCCTTCCGAGGTACCCCTGGGTACAGTCACCAGGCCTTCCTTCTCAGGTAGGTCTGGGTACAGTCACGAGGTATTTCTTCTGAGGTACATCTGAGGACAGTCACCAGGCCTTCCTTTCCAGGTACCTCTGGGTACAGACAGCAGGGCTTCCTTCCGAGGTACCTCTGGGTAGTGTCATCAGGCATTTCTTCCCAGGTATCTCTGGGCACAGTCACCAGGCCTTCCTTCCGAGGTACCTCTGGGTACAGTCACCAAGCCTTCCTTCTCAGGTACCTCTTGGTACAGTCACGAGGTATTTCTTCTGAGGTACCTCTGAGTACAGTCACCAGGACTTCCTTCCAGGTACCTCTGGGTACAGTCAGCAGGGCTTCTTTCCGAGGTACCTCTGGGTAGTGTCATCAGGCATTTCTTCCCAGGTACCTCTGGGTACAGTCACCAGGCCTTCCTTCCGAGGTACCTCTGACTACAGTCACCAGGCCTTTCTTCCGAGGTACGTCTGGGTACAGTCTCCAGGCCTTCCTTCCGAAGTACCTATTGGTACTGTCATCAGGACTAGTTTCCGAGGTACCTCTGGGTACACTCACCAGGCCGTTTTGCGAGGTACCTCTGGTTACAGTCTCCAGTCGTTCCTTCTGAGGTACCTCTGGGTACAGTCACCAGGCGTTCCTTCAGAGGTACCTCTGGGTACAGTGAAAGGCCTTCCTTCTGAGGTACCTCTGGGTACAGTCACCCTGCCTTTTTTCTCAGTTCCCTCTGGGTACAGTCAGCAGGCCTTTCTTCCGAGGTCCCTCTGGGTACAGTCAACGGCCTTCCTTCTGAGGTACCTCTGGGTACAGCACCCGGGCTTATTTCTGAGGTCCCTCTGGGTACAGTCACCAGGCCTTTCTTAGGAGGTACCTCTGGGTACAGTCACCGCCCTTCCTTCTGAGGTACCTCTGGGTACAGTCACCCGGGATTATTTCTGAGGTCCCTCTAGGTACAGTCACCAGGCTTTTCTTCCGATCTACCTCTGGGTACAGTCACCAGACCTTCCCTCTGAGGTACCTTTGGATACAGTCACCAGCCCTTGTTTCCGAGGTAAGTCTGTGTACCCTCACCAGACCTTTCTTACGACGTACCTGCGGGTACAGTCACCAGGCTTTCCTTCTGAGTACGTACGGGTAGAGTCAACAGGCCTTCCTTCAGAGGTATCTCTGGGTACAGTCACACGGCCTTCTTTCTGAGGTCCCTCTGGGAACAGTCTCTAGGCCTTTCTTCTGAGGTACCTCTGGGTACAGTCACCAGGCCTTTCTCACGAAGTAACTCTGGGTACAGTCACCAGGCATTCCTTCAGAGTTAGCTCTGGGTACAGTGACCAGGCCTTCCTTCCGAGGTACCTCTGAGTACAGTCATCATGCCTTCCTTCTGAGGTACCACTGGGTACAGTCACGAGGTTTTTCTTCTGGGGTACCTCTGAGTACAGTCACCAGAACTTCCTTCCGAGGTACCTCTGGGTACACTCACCAGGCCTTTTTTCCACGGTACCTCTGAGTACAGTCACCAGGCATTCCTTCTGAGGTACCTCTGGGTACAGTCACCAGGTCTTGCTTCTGAGATACCTCTGGGTACAGTCACCGGGCCTTCCTTCCGAGGTACCTTTGGGTACAGTCTCTGGACCTTCCTTCCGAGGTACCTCTGGGTAAAGTCACTATGCCCTCCCTCCGAGATACCTCTGGGTACAGTCACCAGTCCTTCCTTCGGAGGTACCTCTGGGTATAGTCACCAGGCCATCCTTCCGAGGTACCTCTGGGTACACTCACCAGGCCTTTTTTCCGCGGTACTTCTGAGTACAGTCACCAGGCATTCCTTCTCAGGTACCTCTGGGTACAGTCACCAGGCCTTCCTTCTGAGATACCCCTGGGTACAGTCACCAGGCCTTCCTTCTGCGGTACCTCCGAGTACTGTCACCAGGCCTTCCTTCCCAGGTACTTCTAAGTACCGTCACCAAGCATTTCTTTCGAGGTACCTCTGGGTACGGTCACCAGGCCTTCCTTCCGAGGCACTTCTGAGTTAAGCCACCAGGCTTTCCTTCCGAAGTACCTCTGGGTACAATCACCAGGCGCTCCTTCTGACTTAGCTCTGGGTACAGTCACTAGGCCTTCCTTCCGAGGTACCACTGGGTACAGTCACCAGGCATTTCTTCCGAGGTGCTTCTGTGTACAGTCGCCAGGCCTTCCTTCCCAGGTACCCCTGGGTACAGTCACCAGGCCTTCCTTCCGAGGTACCTCTGACTACAGTCACCAGGCCTTTCTTCCGAGGTACGTCTGGGTACAGTCTCCAGGCCTTCCTTCCGAAGTACCTGTGGGTACAGTCATCAGGACTAGTTTCCGAGGTACCTCTGGGTACACTCACCAGGCCGTTCTTACGAGGTACCTCTGGTTACAGTCTCCAGTCGTTCCTTCTGAGGTACCTATGGGTACAATCACCAGGCGTTCCTTCAGGGGTACCTCTGGGTACAGTCAAAGGCCTTCCTTCTGAGGTCCCTCTGGGTACAGTCACTCTGCCTTCTTTCTCAGTTCCCTCTGGGTACAGTCAGCAGGCCTTTCTTCCGAGGTCCCTCTGGGTACAGTCAACGGCCTTCCTTCTGAGGTACCTCTGGGTACAGCACCCGGGCTTATTTCTGAGGTCCCTCTGGGTACAGTCACCAGGCCTTCCTTCCGAGGTACCTCTAGGTACAATCACCAGGCCTTCCTTCTGAGGTACCTCTGGGTACAGTCACGAGGTCTTTCTTCTGAGTTAGCTCTGGGTACAGTCACCAGGCCTTTCTTCCGAGGTACTTCTGTGTACAGTCACCAGGCCTTCCTTTCGGAGGTATCTCTAGGAACAATCACCAGGCCTTCCTTCTGAGGTACCTCTGGGTACAGTCACCAGGGATTCCTCCCGAGGTACCTCTGTTTAGAGTCACCAGGCATTTCTTCCGAGTTACGTCTGGGTACAGTCACCAGGCCTTCCTTCGGAGGTAACTCTGGCTACAGTCAGCAGGCCTTCCTTCCGAGGTACCTCTGGTTACAGTCACCAGGCTTTCCTTGGGAGTTACCCTGGGTACAGTCACCACCCCTTTCTTCCGAGTTATCTCTAGGTACAGTCACCAGGCCTTCCTTCCGACGTACCTCTGGGTACAGTCACCAGGCCTTCCTTCCGAGGTACCTCTGAGTACAGTCACCCGGCCTTTTTGAAGGGGTACGTCTGGGTAGAGTCATCAGGCCTTCCTTCTGAGGTACTTCTCGGAACAGTCAGCAGGCCTTTCTTCCGAGGTACCTCTGGCTGCAGTCACCTGGCTTTCCTTGGGAGATACCCTGGGTACAGTCACCACGCCTCTTTCGGAGTTACCTCTAGGTACAGTCACCAGGCCTTCCTTCCGAGGTACCTCTGGGTACAGTCACCTGGCCTTCCTTCCGAGGTCCCTCTGGGTAGAGTCAGCAGGCCTTCCTTCCGAGGTACCTCTGAGTACAGTCATACGGCCTTTATTAAGGGATACGTTTGGGTAGAGTCATCAGGCTTTCCTTCTGAGGAACTTCTCGTTACAGTCACCAGGCCTTCCTCGCGAGGTAACTCTGGTTACAGTCACCAGGCTTTCCGTGGGAATTACCCTGGGTACTCTCACCACGCCTTTCCTACGAGTTACCTCTTGGTACAGTCACCAGGCCTTGCTTCTGAGGTACCTCTGGGTACAGTCACCAGGCCTTTCTTACGAGGTACCTCTGGGTACAGTCACCAGGCATTCCTTCAGAATTAGCTCTGGGTACAGTCACCAGGCCTTCCTTCCGAGGTACCTCTGGGTACAGTCACCAGGCCTTCCTTCTCAGGTACCTCTGGGTACAGTCACGAGGTATTTCTTCTGAGGTACCTCTGAGGACAGTCACCAGGACTTCCTTCCAGGTACCTCTGGGTACAGTCAGCAGGGCTTCTTTCCGAGGTACCTCTGGGTAGTGTCATCAGGCATTTCTTCCCAGGTACCTCTGGGTACAGTCACCAGGCCTTCCTTCCGAGGTACCTCTGACTACAGTCACCAGGCCTTTCTTCCGAGGTACGTCTGGGTAGAGTCTCCAGGCCTTCCTTCCGAAGTACCTGTAGGTACTGTCATCAGGACTAGTTTCCGAGGTACCTCTGGGTACACTCACCAGGCCGTTTTGCGAGGTACCTCTGGTTACAGTCTCAAGTCGTTCCTTCTGAGGTACCTCTGGGTACAGTCACCAGGCGTTCCTTCAGAGGTACCTCTGGGTACAGTGAAAGGCCTTCCTTCTGAGGTACCTCTGGGTACAGTCACCCTGCCTTTTTTCTCAGTTCCCTCTGGGTACAGTCAGCAGGCCTTTCTTCCGAGGTCCCTCTGGGTACAGTCAACGGCCTTCCTTCTGAGGTACCTCTGGGTACAGCACCCGGGCTTATTTCTGAGGTCCCTCTGGGTACAGTCACCAGGCCTTTCTTAGGAGGTACGTCTGGGTACAGTCACCGCCCTTCCTTCTGAGGTACCTCTGGGTACAGTCACCCGGGATTATTTCTGAGGTCCCTCTAGGTACAGTCACCAGGCTTTTCTTCCGATCTACCTCTGGGTACAGTCACCAGACCTTCCCTCTGAGGTACCTTTGGATACAGTCACCAGCCCTTGTTTCCGAGGTAAGTCTGTGTACCCTCACCAGACCTTTCTTACGAGGTACCTGCGGGTACAGTCACCAGGCTTTCCTTCTGAGTACGTACGGGTAGAGTCAACAGGCCTTCCTTCAGAGGTATCTCTGGGTACAGTCACACGGCCTTCTTTCTGAGGTCCCTCTGGGAACAGTCTCTAGGCCTTTCTTCTGAGGTACCTCTGGGTACAGTCACCAGGCCTTTCTCACGAAGTAACTCTGGGTACAGTCACCAGGCATTCCTTCAGAGTTAGCTCTGGGTACAGTGACCAGGCCTTCCTTCCGAGGTACCTCTGAGTACAGTCATCATGCCTTCCTTCTGAGGTACCACTGGGTACAGTCACGAGGTTTTTCTTCTGGGGTACCTCTGAGTACAGTCACCAGGCCTTCCTTCCAAGGTACCTCTGGGTAGAGTCACCAGACCTTCCTTCCGAGGTACCTCTGGGTACACTCACCAGGCCTTTTTTCCGCGGTACCTCTGAGTACAGTCACCAGGCATTCCTTCTGAGGTACCTCTGGGTACAGTCACCAGGTCTTGCTTCTGAGATACCTCTGGGTACAGTCACCGGGCCTTCCTTCCGAGGTACCTTTGGGTACAGTCTCTGGACCTTCCTTCCGAGGTACCTCTGGGTAAAGTCACTATGCCCTCCTTCCGAGATACCTCTGGGTACAGTCACCAGTCCTTCCTTCGGAGGTACCTCTGGGTATAGTCACCAGGCCATCCTTCCGAGGTACCTCTGGGTACACTCACCAGGCCTTTTTTCCGCGGTACCTCTGAGTACAGTCACCAGGCATTCCTTCTCAGGTACCTCTGGGTACAGTCACCAGGCCTTCCTTCTGAGATACCCCTGGGTACAGTCACCAGGCCTTCCTTCTGCGGTACCTCCGAGTACTGTCACCAGGCCTTCCTTCCCAAGTACTTCTAAGTACCGTCACCAAGCATTTCTTTCGAGGTACCTCTGGGTACGGTCACCAGGCCTTCCTTCCGAGGCACTTCTGAGTTAAGCCACCAGGCTTTCCTTCCGAAGTACCTCTGGGTACAATCACCAGGCGCTCCTTCTGAGTTAGCTCTGGGTACAGCCACTAGGCCTTCCTTCAGAGGTACCTCTGGGTACACTCACCAGGCCTTTCTTCCGAGGTGCTTCTGTGTACAGTCGCCAGGCCTTCCTTCCAAGGTACCTCTGGGTAGAGTCACCAGACCTTCCTTCCGAGGTACCTCTGGGTACACTCACCAGGCCTTTTTTCCACGGTACCTCTGAGTACAGTCACCAGGCATTCCTTCTGAGGTACCTCTGGGTACAGTCACCAGGTCTTGCTTCTGAGATACATCTGGGTACAGTGAAAGGCCTTCCTTCTGAGGTACCTCTGGGTACAGTCACCCTGCCTTTTTTCTCAGTTCCCTCTGGGTACAGTCAGCAGGCCTTTCTTCCGAGGTACCTCTGGGTACAGTCAACGGCCTTCCTTCTGAGGTACCCCTGGGTACAGTCACCAGGCCTTCCTTCCGAGGTACCTCTGACTACAGTCACCAGGCCTTTCTTCCGAGGTACGTCTGGGTACAGTCTCCAGGCCTTCCTTCCGAAGTACCTGTGGGTACAGTCATCAGGACTAGTTTCCGAGGTACCTCTGGATACACTCACCAGGCCGTTCTTAAGAGGTACCTCTGGTTACAGTCTCCAGTCGTTCCTTCTGAGGTACCTATGGGTACAATCACCAGGCGTTCCTTCAGGGGTACCTCTGGGTACAGTCAAAGGCCTTCCTTCTGAGGTCCCTCTGGGTACAGTCACTCTGCCTTCTTTCTCAGTTCCCTCTGGGTACAGTCAGCAGGCCTTTCTTCCGAGGTCCCTCTGGGTACAGTCAACGGCCTTCCTTCTGAGGTACCTCTGGGTACAGCACCCGGGCTTATTTCTGAGGTCTCTCTGGGTACAGTCACCAGGCCTTCCTTCCGAGGTACCTCTAGGTACAATCACCAGGCCTTCCTTCTGAGGTACCTCTGGGTACAGTCACGAGATCTTTCTTCTGAGTTAGCTCTGGGTACAGTCACCAGGCCTTTCTTCCGAGGTACTTCTGTGTACAGTCACCATGCCTTCCTTTCGGAGGTATCTCTAGGAACAATCACCAGGCCTTCCTTCTGAGGTACCTCTGGGTACAGTCACCAGGGATTCCTCCCGAGGTACCTCTGTTTAGAGTCACCAGGCATTTCTTCCGAGTTACCTCTGGGTACAGTCACCAGGCCTTCCTTCGGAGGTAACTCTGGCTACAGTCAGCAGGCCTTCCTTCCGAGGTACCTCTGGTTACAGTCACCAGGCTTTCCTTGGGAGTTACCCTGGGTACAGTCACCACTCCTTTCTTCCGAGTTATCTCTAGGTACAGTCACCAGGCCTTCCTTCCGACGTACCTCTGGGTACAGTCACCAGGCCTTCCTTCCGAGGTACCTCTGAGTACAGTCACCCGGTCTTTCTGAAGGGGTATGTTTGGGTAGAGTCATCAGGCCTTCCTTCTGAGGTACTTCTCGGAACAGTCAGCAGGCCTTTCTTCCGAGGTACCTCTGGCTGCAGTCACCTGGCTTTCCTTGGGAGATACCCTGGGTACAGTCACCACGCCTCTTTCGGAGTTACCTCTAGGTACAGTCACCAGGCCTTCCTTCCGAGGTACCCCTGGGTACAGTCACCAGGCCTTCCTTCTCAGGTACGTCTGGGTACAGTCACGAGGTATTTCTTCTCAGGTACCTCTGAGGACAGTCACCAGGCCTTCCTTTCCAGGTACCTCTGGGTACAGTCAGCAGGGCTTCCTTCCGAGGTACCTCTGGGTAGTGTCATCAGGCATTTCTTCCCAGGTATCTCTGGGTACAGTCACCAGGCCTTCCTTCCGAGGTACATCTGGGTACAGTAACCAGGCATTCCTTCTAAGGTATCCCTGGGTAAAGTCCCCAGGCCTTCCTTCCGAGGTACCTCTGAATACAGTCACCAGGCCTTCCTTCTCAGGTACGTCTGGGTACAGTCACGAGGTATTTCTTGTGAGGTACCTCTGAGGACAGTCACCAGGCCTTCCTTTCCAGGTACCTCTGGGTACAGTCAGCAGGGCTTCCTTCCGAGGTACTTCTGGGTAGTGTCATCAGGCATTTCTTCCCAGGTATCTCTGGGTACAGTCACCTGGCCTTCCTTCCGAGGTCCCTCTGGGTAGAGTCAGCAGGCCTTCCTTCCGAGGTACCTCTGACTACAGTCACCAGGCCTTTCTTCCGAGGTACGTCTGGGTACAGTCTCCAGGCCTTCCTTCCGAAGTACCTGTTGGTACTGTCATCAGGACTAGTTTCCGAGGTACCTCTGGGTACACTCACCAGGCCGTTTTGCGAGGTACCTCTGGTTACAGTCTCCAGTCGTTCCTTCTGAGGTACCTCTGGGTACAGTCACCAGGCGTTCCTTCAGAGGTACCTCTGGGTACAGTGAAAGGCCTTCCTTCTGAGGTACCTCTGGGTACAGTCACCCTGCCTTTTTTCTCAGTTCCCTCTGGGTACAGTCACCAGGCGTTCCTTCAGAGGTACCTCTGGGTACAGTGAAAGGCCTTTCTTCCGAGGTCCCTCTGGGTACAGTCAACGGCCTTCCTTCTGAGGTACCTCTGGGTACAGCACCCGGGCTTATTTCTGAGGTCCCTCTGGGTACAGTCACCAGGCCTTCCTTCCGAGGTACCTCTAGGTACAATCACCAGGCCTTCCTTCTGAGGTACCTCTGGGTACAGTCACGAGGTCTTTCTTCTGAGTTAGCTCTGGGTACAGTCACCAGGCCTTTCTTCCGAGGTGCTTCTGTGTACAGTCACCAGGCCTTCCTTTCGGAGGTATCTCTAGGAACAATCACCAGGCCTTCCTTCTGAGGTACCTCTGGGTACAGTCACCAGGGATTCCTCCCGCGGTACCTCTGTTTAGAGTCACCAGGCATTTCTTCCGAGTTACCTCTGGGTACAGTCACCAGGCCTTCCTTCGGAGGTAACTCTGGCTACAGTCAGCAGGCCTTCCTTCCGAGGTACCTCTGGTTACAGTCACCAGGCTTTCCTGGGAGTTACCCTGGGTACAGTCACCACTCCTTTCTTCCGAGTTATCTCTAGGTACAGTCACCAGGCCTTCCTTCCGACGTACCTCTGGGTACAGTCACCAGGCCTTCCTTCCGAGGTACCTCTGAGTACAGTCACCAGGCCTTCCTTACGAGTTACCTCTGGGTACAGTCACCAGGCCTTCCTTCGGAGGTAACTCTGGCTACAGTCAGCAGGCCTTCCTTCCGAGGTACCTCTGGTTACAGTCACCAGGCTTTCCTTGGGAGTTACCCTGGGTACAGTCACCACTCCTTTCTTCCGAGTTATCTCTAGGTACAGTCACCAGGCCTTCCTTCCGAGGTACCTCTGAGTACAGTCACCCGGCCTTTCTGAAGGGGTACGTCTGGGTAGAGTCATCAGGCCTTCCTTCTGAGGTACTTCTCGGAACAGTCAACAGGCCTTTCTTCCGAGGTACCTCTGGCTGCAGTCACCTGGCTTTCCTTGGGAGATACCCTGGGTACAGTCACCACGCCTCTTTCGGAGTTACCTCTAGGTACAGTCACCAGGCCTTCGTTCCGAGGTACCCCTGGGTACAGTCACCAGGCCTTCCTTCTCAGGTACCTCTGGGTACAGTCACGAGGTATTTCTTCTGAGGTACCTCTGAGGACAGTCACCAGGCCTTCCTTTCCAGGTACCTCTGGGTACAGTCAGCAGGGCTTCTTTCCGAGGTACCTCTGGGTAGTGTCATCAGGCATTTCTTCCCAGGTATCTCTGGGTACAGTCACCAGGCCTTCCTTCCGAGGTACATCTGGGTACAGTAACCAGGCATTCCTTCTAAGGTATCCCTGGGTAAAGTCCCCAGGCCTTCCTTTCGAGGTACCTCTGAATACAGTCACCAGGACTTTCTTCCGAAGTGCGTCTGGGTACAGTCACCAGGCCTTCCTTCCGAGGTACCTCTGGGTACAATCACCGGGCCTTCCTTTCCAGGTACCTCTGGGTACAGTCACCTGGCCTTCCTTCCGAGGTCCCTCTGGGTAGAGTCAGCAGGCCTTCCTTCCGAGGTACCTCTGAGTACAGTCATCCGGCCTTTATTAAGGGGTACGTTTGGGTAGAGTCATCAGGCTTTCCTTCTGAGGAACTTCTCGTTACAGTCACCAGGCCTTCCTCCCGAGGTAACTCTGGTTACAGTCACCAGGCTTTCCGTGGGAATTACCCTGGGTACACTCACCACGCCTTTCCTACGACTTACCTCTTGGTACAGTCACCAGGCCTTGCTTCTGAGGTACCTCTGGGTACAGTCACCAGGCCTTTCTTACGAGGTACCTCTGGGTACAGTCACCAGGCATTCCTTCAGAATTAGCTCTGGGTACAGTGACCAGGCCTTCCTTCCGAGGTACCTCTGGGTACAGTCACCAGGCCTTCCTTCTCAGGTACCTCTGGGTACAGTCACGAGGTATTTCTTCTGAGGTACCTCTGAGTACAGTCACCAGGACTTCCTTCCAGGTACCTCTGGGTACAGTCAGCAGGGCTTCTTTCCGAGGTACCTCTGGGTAGTGTCATCAGGCATTTCTTCCCAGGTACCTCTGGGTACAGTCACCAGGCCTTCCTTCCGAGGTACCTCTGACTACAGTCACCAGGCCTTTCTTCCGAGGTACGTCTGGGTAGAGTCTCCAGGCCTTCCTTCCGAAGTACCTGTTGGTACTGTCATCAGGACTACTTTCCGAGGTACCTCTGGGTACACTCACCAGGCCGTTTTGCGAGGTACCTCTGGTTACAGTCTCCAGTCGTTCCTTCTGAGGTACCTCTGGGTACAGTCACCAGGCGTTCCTTCAGAGGTACCTCTGGGTACAGTGAAAGGCCTTCCTTCTGAGGTACCTCTGGGTACAGTCACCCTGCCTTTTTTCTCAGTTCCCTCTGGGTACAGTCAGCAGGCCTTTCTTCCGAGGTCCCTCTGGGTACAGTCAACGGCCTTCCTTCTGAGGTACCTCTGGGTACAGCACCCGGGCTTATTTCTGAGGTCCCTCTGGGTACAGTCACCAGGCCTTTCTTAGGAGGTACCTCTGGTTACAGTCACCGCCCTTCCTTCTGAGGTACCTCTGGGTACAGTCACCCGGGATTATTTCTGAGGTCCCTCTAGGTACAGTCACCAGGCTTTTCTTCCGATCTACCTCTGGGTACAGTCACCAGACCTTCCCTCTGAGGTACCTTTGGATACAGTCACCAGCCCTTGTTTCCGAGGTAAGTCTGTGTACCCTCACCAGACCTTTCTTACGACGTACCTGCGGGTACAGTCACCAGGCTTTCCTTCTGAGTACGTACGGGTAGAGTCAACAGGCCTTCCTTCAGAGGTATCTCTGGGTACAGTCACACGGCCTTCTTTCTGAGGTCCCTCTGGGAACAGTCTCTAGGCCTTTCTTCTGAGGTACCTCTGGGTACAGTCACCAGGCCTTTCTCACGAAGTAACTCTGGGTACAGTCACCAGGCATTCCTTCAGAGTTAGCTCTGGGTACAGTGACCAGGCCTTCCTTCCGAGGTACCTCTGAGTACAGTCATCATGCCTTCCTTCTGAGGTACCACTGGGTACAGTCACGAGGTTTTTCTTCTGGGGTACCTCTGAGTACAGTCACCAGGCCTTTCTTCGGAGGTACGTCTGGGTAGTCACCAGGCCTTCCTTCCAAGGTACCTCTGGGTACAGTCACCAGGCCTTCCTTCCGTGGTGTCTCTGTGTACAGTCACGGGGCCTTTCTTCCGAGGTACCTTTGGGTACAGTCTCTGGACCTTCCTTCCGAGGTACCTCTGGGTAAAGTCACTATGCCCTCCCTCCGAGATACCTCTGGGTACAGTCACCAGTCTTTCCTTCGGAGGTACCTCTGAGTATAGTCACCAGGCCATCCTTCCGAGGTAACTCTGGGTACACTCACCGCGGAAAAAATTAAATTTGATTTAATTTTTTCCGCGTTACCTGTGAGTACAGTCACCAGGCATTCCTTCACAGGTACCTCTGGGTACAGTCACCAGGTCTTGCTTCTGAGATACCTCTGGGTACAGTCACCGGGCCTTCCTTCCGAGGTACCTTTGGGTACAGTCTCTGGACCTTCCTATCGAGGTACCTCTGGGTAAAGTCACTATGCCCTCCCTCCGAGATACCTCTGGGTACAGTCACCAGTCCTTCCTTCGGAGGTACCTCTGGGTATAGTCACCAGGCCATCCTTCCGAGGTACCTCTGGGTACACTCACCAGGCCTTTTTTCCGCGGTACCTCTGAGTACAGTCACCAGGCATTCCTTCTCAGGTACCTCTGGGTACAGTCACCAGGCCTTCCTTCTGAGATACCCCTGGGTACAGTCACCAGGCCTTCCTTCTGCGGTACCTCCGAGTACTGTCACCAGGCCTTCCTTCCCAGGTACTTCTAAGTACCGTCACTAAGCATTTCTTTCGAGGTACCTCTGGGTACGGTCACCAGGCCTTCCTTCCGAGGCTCTTCTGAGTTAAGCCACCAGGCTTTCCTTCCGAAGTACCTCTGGGTACAATCACCAGGCGCTCCTTCTGAGTTAGCTCTGGGTACAGTCACTAGGCCTTCCTTCCGAGGTACCACTGGGTACAGTCACCAGGCCTTTCTTCCGAGGTGCTTCTGTGTACAGTCGCCAGGCCTTCCTTCCGAGTTACCCCTGGGTACAGTCACCAGGCCTTCCTTCCGAGGTACCTCTGACTACAGTCACCAGGCCTTTCTTCCGAGGTACGTCTGGGTAGAGTCTCCAGGCCTTCCTTCCGAAGTACCTGTGGGTACAGTCATCAGGACTAGTTTCCGAGGTACCTCTGGGTACACTCACCAGGCCGTTCTTACGAGGTACCTCTGGTTACAGTCTCCAGTCGTTCCTTCTGAGGTACCTATGGGTACAATCACCAGGCGTTCCTTCAGGGGTACCTCTGGGTACAGTCAAAGGCCTTCCTTCTGAGGTCCCTCTGGGTACAGTCACTCTGCCTTCTTTCTCAGTTCCCTCTGGGTACAGTCAGCAGGCCTTTCTTCCGAGGTCCCTCTGGGTACAGTCAACGGCCTTCCTTCTGAGGTACCTCTGGGTACAGCACCCGGGCTTATTTCTGAGGTCCCTCTGGGTACAGTCACCAGGCCTTCCTTCCGAGGTACCTCTAGGTACAATCACCAGGCCTTCCTTCTGAGGTACCTCTGGGTACAGTCACGAGGTCTTTCTTCTGAGTTAGCTCTGGGTACAGTCACCAGGCCTTTCTTCCGAGGTACTTCTGTGTACAGTCACCAGGCCTTCCTTTCGGAGGTATCTCTAGGAACAATCACCAGGCCTTCCTTCTGAGGTACCTCTGGGTACAGTCACCAGGGATTCCTCCCGAGGTACCTCTGTTTAGAGTCACCAGGCATTTCTTCCGAGTTACGTCTGGGTACAGTCACCAGGCCTTCCTTCGGAGGTAACTCTGGCTACAGTCAGCAGGCCTTCCTTCCGAGGTACCTCTGGTTACAGTCACCAGGCTTTCCTTGGGAGTTACCCTGGGTACAGTCACCACCCCTTTCTTCCGAGTTATCTCTAGGTACAGTCACCAGGCCTTCCTTCCGACGTACCTCTGGGTACAGTCACCAGGCCTTCCTTCCGAGGTACCTCTGAGTACAGTAACCCGGCCTTTCTGAAGGGGTACGTCTGGGTAGAGTCATCAGGCCTTCCTTCTGAGGTACTTCTCGGAACAGTCAGCAGGCCTTTCTTCCGAGGTACCTCTGGCTGCAGTCACCTGGCTTTCCTTGGGAGATACCCTGGGTACAGTCACCACGCCTCTTTCGGAGTTACCTCTAGGTACAGTCACCAGGCCTTCCTTCCGAGGTACCCCTGGGTACAGTCACCAGGCCATCCTTCTCAGGTACGTCTGGGTACAGTCACGAGGTATTTCTTCTGAGGTACCTCTGAGGACAGTCATCAGGCCTTCCTTTCCAGGTACCTCTGGGTACAGTCAGCAGGGCTTCCTTCCGAGGTACATCTGGGTACAGTAACCAGGCATTCCTTCTAAGGTATCCCTGGGTAAAGTCCCCAGGCCTTCCTTCCGAGGTACCTCTGAATACAGTCACCAGGACTTTCTTCCGAAGTGCGTCTGGGTACAGTCACCAGGCCTTCCTTCCGAGGTACCTCTGGGTACAATCACCGGGCCTTCCTTTCCAGGTACCTCTGGGTACAGTCACCTGGCCTTCCTTCCGAGGTCCCTCTGGGTAGAGTCAGCAGGCCTTCCTTCCGAGGTACCTCTGAGTACAGTCATCCGGCCTTTATTAAGGGGTACGTTTGGGTAGAGTCATCAGGCTTTCCTTCTGAGGAACTTCTCGTTACAGTCACCAGGCCTTCCTCCCGAGGTAACTCTGGTTACAGTCACCAGGCTTTCCGTGGGAATTACCCTGGGTACACTCACCACGCCTTTCCTACGAGTTACCTCTTGGTACAGTCACCAGGCCTTGCTTCTGAGGTACCTCTGGGTACAGTCACCAGGCCTTTCTTACGAGGTACCTCTGGGTACAGTCACCTGGCATTCCTTCAGAATTAGCTCTGGGTACAGTGACCAGGCCTTCCTTCCGAGGTACCTCTGGGTACAGTCACCAGGCCTTCCTTCTCAGGTACCTCTGGGTACAGTCACGAGGTATTTCTTCTGAGGTACCTCTGAGTACAGTCACCAGGACTTTCTTTCCAGGTACCTCTGGGTACAGTCAGCAGGGCTTCTTTCCGAGGTACCTCTGGGTAGTGTCATCAGGCATTTCTTCCCAGGTACCTCTGGGTACAGTCACCAGGCCTTCCTTCCGAGGTACCTCTGACTACAGTCACCAGGCCTTTCTTCCGAGGTACGTCTGGGTAGAGTCTCCAGGCCTTCCTTCTGAAGTACCTGTTGGTACTGTCATCAGGACTAGTTTCCGAGGTACCTCTGGGTACACTCACCAGGCCGTTTTGCGAGGTACCTCTGGTTACAGTCTCCAGTCGTTCCTTCTGAGGTACCTCTGGGTACAGTCACCAGGCGTTCCTTCAGAGGTACCTCTGGGTACAGTGAAAGGCCTTCCTTCTGAGGTACCTCTGGGTACAGTCACCCTGCCTTTTTTCTCAGTTCCCTCTGGGTACAGTCAGCAGGCCTTTCTTCCGAGGTCCCTCTGGGTACAGTCAACGGCCTTCCTTCTGAGGTACCTCTGGGTACAGCACCCGGGCTTATTTCTGAGGTCCCTCTGGGTACAGTCACCAGGCCTTTCTTAGGAGGTACCTCTGGGTGCAGTCACCGCCCTTCCTTCTGAGGTACCTCTGGGTACAGTCACCCGGGATTATTTCTGAGGTCCCTCTAGGTACAGTCACCAGGCTTTTCTTCCGATCTACCTCTGGGTACAGTCACCAGACCTTCCCTCTGAGGTACCTTTGGATACAGTCACCAGCCCTTGTTTCCGAGGTAAGTCTGTGTACCCTCACCAGACCTTTCTTACGACGTACCTGCGGGTACAGTCACCAGGCTTTCCTTCTGAGTACGTACGGGTAGAGTCAACAGGCCTTCCTTCAGAGGTATCTCTGGGTACAGTCACACGGCCTTCTTTCTGAGGTCCCTCTGGGAACAGTCTCTAGGCCTTTCTTCTGAGGTACCTCTGGGTACAGTCACCAGGCCTTTCTCACGAAGTAACTCTGGGTACAGTCACCAGGCATTCCTTCAGAGTTAGCTCTGGGTACAGTGACCAGGCCTTCCTTCCGAGGTACCTCTGAGTACAGTCATCATGCCTTCCTTCTGAGGTACCACTGGGTACAGTCACAAGGTTTTTCTTCTGGGGTACCTCTGAGTACAGTCACCAGGCCTTTCTTCGGAGGTACGTCTTGGTAGTCACCAGGCCTTCCTTCCAAGGTACCTCTGGGTAGAGTCACCAGACCTTCCTTCCGAGGTACCTCTGTGTACACTCACCAGGCCTTTTTTCCACGGTACCTCTGAGTACAGTCACCAGGCATTCCTTCTGAGGTACCTCTGGGTACAGTCACCAGGTCTTGCTTCTGAGATACCTCTGGGTACAGTCCCCGGGCCTTTCTTCCGAGGTACCTTTGGGTACAGTCTCTGGACCTTCCTTCCGAGGTACCTCTGGGTAAAGTCACTATGCCCTCCCTCCGAGATACCTCTGGGTACAGTCACCAGTCCTTCCTTCGGAGGTACCTCTGGGTATAGTCACCAGGCCATCCTTCCGAGGTACCTCTGGGTACACTCACCAGGCCTTTTTTCCGCGTTACGTCTGAGTACAGTCACCAGGCATTCCTTCTCAGGTACCTCTGGGTACAGTCACCAGGCCTTCCTTCTGAGATACCCCTGGGTACAGTCACCAGGCCTTCCTTCTGCGGTACCTCCGAGTACTGTCACCAGGCCTTCCTTCCCAGGTACTTCTAAGTACCGTCACCAAGCATTTCTTTCGAGGTACCTCTGGTTACGGTCACCAGGCCTTCCTTCCGAGGCACTTCTGAGTTAAGCCACCAGGCTTTCCTTCCGAAGTACCTCTGGGTACAATCACCAGGCGCTCCTTCTGAGTTAGCTCTGGGTACAGTCACTAGGCCTTCCTTCCGAGGTACCACTGGGTACAGTCACCAGGCATTTCTTCCGAGGTGCTTCTGTGTACAGTCGCCAGGCCTTCCTTCCCAGGTACCCCTGGGTACAGTCACCAGGCCTTCCTTCCGAGGTACCTCTGACTACAGTCACCAGGCCTTTCTTCCGAGGTACGTCTGGGTACAGTCTCCAGGCCTTCCTTCCGAAGTACCTGTGGGTACAGTCATCAGGACTAGTTTCCGAGGTACCTCTGGGTACACTCACCAGGCCGTTCTTACGAGGTACCTCTGGTTACAGTCTCCAGTCGTTCCCTCTGAGGTACCTATGGGTACAATCACCAGGCGTTCCTTCAGGGGTACCTCTGGGTACAGTCAAAGGCCTTCCTTCTGAGGTCCCTCTGGGTACAGTCACTCTGCCTTCTTTCTCAGTTCCCTCTGGGTACAGTCAGCAGGCCTTTCTTCCGAGGTCCCTCTGGGTACAGTCAACGGCCTTCCTTCTGAGGTACCTCTGGGTACAGCACCCGGGCTTATTTCTGAGGTCCCTCTGGGTACAGTCACCAGGCCTTCCTTCCGAGGTACCTCTAGGTACAATCACCAGGCCTTCCTTCTGAGGTACCTCTGGGTACAGTCACGAGGTCTTTCTTCTGAGTTAGCTCTGGGTACAGTCACCAGGCCTTTCTTCCGAGGTACTTCTGTGTACAGTCACCAGGCCTTCCTTTCGGAGGTATCTCTAGGAACAATCACCAGGCCTTCCTTCTGAGGTACCTCTGGGTACAGTCACCAGGGATTCCTCCCGAGGTACCTCTGTTTAGAGTCACCAGGCATTTCTTCCGAGTTACCTCTGGGTACAGTCACCAGGCCTTCCTTCGGAGGTAACTCTGGCTACAGTCAGCAGGCCTTCCTTCCGAGGTACCTCTGGTTACAGTCACCAGGCTTTCCTTGGGAGTTACCCTGGGTACAGTCACCACTCCTTTCTTCCGAGTTATCTCTAGGTACAGTCACCAGGCCTTCCTTCCGACGTACCTCTGGGTACAGTCACCAGGCCTTCCTTCCGAGGTACCTCTGAGTACAGTCACCCGGTCTTTCTGAAGGGGTACGTTTGGGTAGAGTCATCAGGCCTTCCTTCTGAGGTACTTCTCGGAACAGTCAGCAGGCCTTTCTTCCGAGGTACCTCTGGCTGCAGTCACCTGGCTTTCCTTGGGAGATACCCTGGGTACAGTCACCACGCCTCTTTCGGAGTTACCTCTAGGTACAGTCACCAGGCCTTCCTTCCGAGGTACCCCTGGGTACAGTCACCAGGCCTTCCTTCTCAGGTACGTCTGGGTACAGTCACGAGGTATTTCTTCTGAGGTACCTCTGAGGACAGTCACCAGGCCTTCCTTTCCAGGTACCTCTGGGTACAGTCAGCAGGGCTTCCTTCCGAGGTACCTCTAGGTAGTGTCATCAGGCATTTCTTCCCAGGTATCTCTGGGCACAGTCACCAGGCCTTCCTTCCGAGGTACATCTGGGTACAGTAACCAGGCATTCCTTCTAAGGTATCCCTGGGTAAAGTCCCCAGGCCTTCCTTTCGAGGTACCTCTGAATACAGTCACCAGGACTTTCTTCCGAAGTGCGTCTGGGTACAGTCACCAGGCCTTGCTTCTGAGGTACCTCTGGGTACAGTCACCAGGCCTTTCTTACGAGGTACCTCTGGGTACAGTCACCAGGCATTCCTTCAGAATTAGCTCTGGGTACAGTGACCAGGCCTTCCTTCCGAGGTACCTCTGGGTACAGTCACCAGGCCTTCCTTCTCAGGTACCTCTGGGTACAGTCACGAGGTATTTCTTCTGAGGTACCTCTGAGTACAGTCACCAGGACTTCCTTTCCAGGTACCTCTGGGTACAGTCAGCAGGGCTTCTTTCCGAGGTACCTCTGGGTAGTGTCATCAGGCATTTCTTCCCAGGTACCTCTGGGTACAGTCACCAGGCCTTCCTTCCGAGGTACCTCTGACTACAGTCACCAGGCCTTTCTTCCGAGGTACGTCTGGGTAGAGTCTCCAGGCCTTCCTTCCGAAGTACCTGTTGGTACTGTCATCAGGACTAGTTTCCGAGGTACCTCTGGGTACACTCACCAGGCCGTTTTGCGAGGTACCTCTGGTTACAGTCTCAAGTCGTTCCTTCTGAGGTACCTCTGGGTACAGTCACCAGGCGTTCCTTCAGAGGTACCTCTGGGTACAGTGAAAGGCCTTCCTTCTGAGGTACCTCTGGGTACAGTCACCCTGCCTTTTTTCTCAGTTCCCTCTGGGTACAGTCAGCAGGCCTTTCTTCCGAGGTCCCTCTGGGTACAGTCAACGGCCTTCCTTCTGAGGTACCTCTGGGTACAGCACCCGGGCTTATTTCTGAGGTCCCTCTGGGTACAGTCACCAGGCCTTTCTTAGGAGGTACCTCTGGGTACAGTCACCGCCCTTCCTTCTGAGGTACCTCTGGGTACAGTCACCCGGGATTATTTCTGAGGTCCCTCTAGGTACAGTCACCAGGCTTTTCTTCCGATCTACCTCTGGGTACAGTCACCAGACCTTCCCTCTGAGGTACCTTTGGATACAGTCACCAGCCCTTGTTTCCGAGGTAAGTCTGTGTACCCTCACCAGACCTTTCTTACGAGGTACCTGCGGGTACAGTCACCAGGCTTTCCTTCTGAGTACGTACGGGTAGAGTCAACAGGCCTTCCTTCAGAGGTATCTCTGGGTACAGTCACACGGCCTTCTTTCTGAGGTCCCTCTGGGAACAGTCTCTAGGCCTTTCTTCTGAGGTACCTCTGGGTACAGTCACCAGGCCTTTCTCACGAAGTAACTCTGGGTACAGTCACCAGGCATTCCTTCAGAGTTAGCTCTGGGTACAGTGACCAGGCCTTCCTTCCGAGGTACCTCTGAGTACAGTCATCATGCCTTCCTTCTGAGGTACCACTGGGTACAGTCACGAGGTTTTTCTTCTGGGGTACCTCTGAGTACAGTCACCAGGCCTTTCTTCGGAGGTACGTCTGGGTAGTCACCAGGCCTTCCTTCCAAGGTACCTCTGGGTAGAGTCACCAGACCTTCCTTCCGAGGTACCTCTGGGTACACTCACCAGGCCTTTTTTCCACGGTACCTCTGAGTACAGTCACCAGGCATTCCTTCTGAGGTACCTCTGGGTACAGTCACCAGGTCTTGCTTCTGAGATACCTCTGGGTACAGTCCCCGGGCCTTTCTTCCGAGGTACCTTTGGGTACAGTCTCTGGACCTTCCTTCCGAGGTACCTCTGGGTAAAGTCACTATGCCCTCCCTCCGAGATACCTCTGGGTACAGTCACCAGTCCTTCCTTCGGAGGTACCTCTGGGTATAGTCACCAGGCCATCTTTCCGAGGTACCTCTGGGTACACTCACCAGGCCTTTTTTCCGCGTTACGTCTGAGTACAGTCACCAGGCATTCCTTCTCAGGTACCTCTGGGTACAGTCACCAGGCATTCCTTACGAGTTACCTCTGGGTACAGTCACCAGGCCTTCCTTCTGAGATACCCCTGGGTACAGTCACCAGGCCTTCCTTCTGCGGTACCTCCGAGTACTGTCACCAGTCCTTCCTTCCCAGGTACTTCTAAGTACCGTCACCAAGCATTTCTTTCGAGGTACCTCTGGGTACGGTCACCAGGCCTTCCTTCCGAGGCACTTCTGAGTTAAGCCACCAGGCTTTCCTTCCGAAGTACCTCTGGGTACAATCACCAGGCGCTCCTTCTGAGTTAGCTCTGGGTACAGTCACTAGGCCTTCCTTCCGAGGTACCACTGGGTACAGTCACCAGGCCTTTCTTCCGAGGTGCTTCTGTGTACAGTCGCCAGGCCTTCCTTCCCAGGTACCCCTGGGTACAGTCACCAGGCCTTCCTTCCGAGGTACCTCTGACTACAGTCACCAGGCCTTTCTTCCGAGGTACGTCTGGGTACAGTCTCCAGGCCTTCCTTCCGAAGTACCTGTGGGTACAGTCATCAGGACTAGTTTCCGAGGTACCTCTGGATACACTCACCAGGCCGTTCTTAAGAGGTACCTCTGGTTACAGTCTCCAGTCGTTCCTTCTGAGGTACCTATTGGTACAATCACAAGGCGTTCCTTCAGGGGTACCTCTGGGTACAGTCAAAGGCCTTCCTTCTGAGGTCCCTCTGGGTACAGTCACTCTGCCTTCTTTCTCAGTTCCCTCTGGGTACAGTCAGCAGGCCTTTCTTCCGAGGTCCCTCTGGGTACAGTCAACGGCCTTCCTTCTGAGGTACCTCTGGGTACAGCACCCGGGCTTATTTCTGAGGTCCCTCTGGGTACAGTCACCAGGACTTCCTTCCGAGGTACCTCTAGGTACAATCACCAGGCCTTCCTTCTGAGGTACCTCTGGGTACAGTCACGAGGTCTTTCTTCTGAGTTAGCTCTGGGTACAGTCACCAGGCCTTTCTTCCGAGGTACTTCTGTGTACAGTCACCAGGCCTTCCTTTCTGAGGTATCTCTAGGAACAATCACCAGGCCTTCCTTCTGAGGTACCTCTGGGTACAGTCACCAGGGATTCCTCCCGAGGTACCTCTGTTTAGAGTCACCAGGCATTTCTTCCGAGTTACCTCTGGGTACAGTCACCAGGCCTTCCTTCGGAGGTAACTCTGGCTACAGTCAGCAGGCCTTCCTTCCGAGGTACCTCTGGTTACAGTCACCAGGCTTTCCTTGGGAGTTACCCTGGGTACAGTCACCACCCCTTTCTTCCGAGTTATCTCTAGGTACAGTCACCAGGCCTTCCTTCCGACGTACCTCTGGGTACAGTCACCAGGCCTTCCTTCCGAGGTACCTCTGAGTACAGTCACCCGGTCTTTCTGAAGGCGTACGTCTGGGTAGAGTCATCAGGCCTTCCTTCTGAGGTGCTTCTCGGAACAGTCAGCAGGCCTTTCTTCCGAGGTACCTCTGGCTGCAGTCACCTGGCTTTCCTTGGGAGATACCCTGGGTACAGTCACCACGCCTCTTTCGGAGTCACCTCTAGGTACAGTCACCAGGCCTTCGTTCCGAGGTACCCCTGGGTACAGTCACCAGGCCTTCCTTCTCAGGTACGTCTGGGTACAGTCACGAGGTATTTCTTCTGAGGTACCTCTGAGGACAGTCACCAGGCCTTCCTTTCCAGGTACCTCTGGGTACAGTCAGCAGGGCTTCCTTCCGAGGTACCTCTGGGTAGTGTCATCAGGCATTTCTTCCCAGGTATCTCTGGGTACAGTCACCAGGCCTTCCTTCCGAGGTACATCTGGGTACAGTAACCAGGCATTCCTTCTAAGGTATCCCTGGGTAAATTCCCCAGGCCTTCCTTTCGAGGTACCTCTGAATACAGTCACCAGGACTTTCTTCCGAAGTGCGTCTGGGTACAGTCACCAGGCCTTCCTTCCGAGGTACCTCTGGGTACAATCACCGGGCCTTCCTTTCCAGGTACCTCTGGGTACGGTCACCTGGCCTTCCTTCCGAGGTCCCTCTGGGTAGAGTCAGCAGGCCTTCCTTCCGAGGTACCTCTGAGTACAGTCATCCGGCCTTTATTAAGGGGTACGTTTGGGTAGAGTCATCAGGCTTTCCTTCTGAGGAACTTCTCGTTACAGTCACCAGGCCTTCCTCCCGAGGTAACTCTGGTTACAGTCACCAGGCTTTCCGTGGGAATTACCCTGGGTACACTCACCACGCCTTTCCTACGAGTTACCTCTTGGTACAGTCACCAGGCCTTGCTTCTGAGGTACCTCTGGGTACAGTCACCAGGCCTTTCTTACGAGGTACCTCTGGGTACAGTCACCAGGCATTCCTTCAGAATTAGCTCTGGGTACAGTGACCAGGCCTTCCTTCCGAGGTACCTCTGGGTACAGTCACCAGGCCTTCCTTCTCAGGTACCTCTGGGTACAGTCACGAGGTATTTCTTCTGAGGTACCTCTGAGTACAGTCACCAGGACTTCCTTTCCAGGTACCTCTGGGTACAGTCAGCAGGGCTTCTTTCCGAGGTACCTCTGGGTAGTGTCATCAGGCATTTCTTCCCAGGTACCTCTGGGTACAGTCACCAGGCCTTCCTTCCGAGGTACCTCTGACTACAGTCACCAGGCCTTTCTTCCGAGGTACGTCTGGGTAGAGTCTCCAGGCCTTCCTTCCGAAGTACCTGTTGGTACTGTCATCAGGACTAGTTTCCGAGGTACCTCTGGGTACACTCACCAGGCCGTTTTGCGAGGTACCTCTGGTTACAGTCTCAAGTCGTTCCTTCTGAGGTACCTCTGGGTACAGTCACCAGGCGTTCCTTCAGAGGTACCTCTGGGTACAGTGAAAGGCCTTCCTTCTGAGGTACCTCTGGGTACAGTCACCCTGCCTTTTTTCTCAGTTCCCTCTGGGTACAGTCAGCAGGCCTTTCTTCCGAGGTCCCTCTGGGTACAGTCAACGGCCTTCCTTCTGAGGTACCTCTGGGTACAGCACCCGGGCTTATTTCTGAGGTCCTTCTGGATACAGTCACCAGGCCTTTCTTAGGAGGTACCTCTGGGTACAGTCACCGCCGTTCCTTCTGAGGTACCTCTGGGTACAGTCACCCGGGATTATTTCTGAGGTCCCTCTAGGTACAGTCACCAGGCTTTTCTTCCGATCTACCTCTGGGTACAGTCACCAGACCTTCCCTCTGAGGTACCTTTGGATACAGTCACCAGCCCTTGTTTCCGAGGTAAGTCTGTGTACCCTCACCAGACCTTTCTTACGACGTACCTGCGGGTACAGTCACCAGGCTTTCCTTCTGAGTACGTACGGGTAGAGTCAACAGGCCTTCCTTCAGAGGTATCTCTGGGTACAGTCACACGGCCTTCTTTCTGAGGTCCCTCTGGGAACAGTCTCTAGGCCTTTCTTCTGAGGTACCTCTGGGTACAGTCACCAGGCCTTTCTCACGAAGTAACTCTGGGTACAGTCACCAGGCATTCCTTCAGAGTTAGCTCTGGGTACAGTGACCAGGCCTTCCTTCCGAGGTACCTCTGAGTACAGTCATCATGCCTTCCTTCTGAGGTACCACTGGGTACAGTCACGAGGTTTTTCTTCTGGGGTACCTCTGAGTACAGTCACCAGGCCTTTCTTCGGAGGTACGTCTGGGTAGTCACCAGGCCTTGCTTCCAAGGTACCTCTGGGTAGAGTCACCAGACCTTCCTTCCGAGGTACCTCTGGGTACACTCACCAGGCCTTTTTTCCACGGTACCTCTGAGTACAGTCACCAGGCATTCCTTCTGAGGTACCTCTGGGTACAGTCACCAGGTCTTGCTTCTGAGATACCTCTGGGTACACTCACCGGGCCTTCCTTCCGAGGTACCTTTGGGTACAGTCTCTGGACCTTCCTATCGAGGTACCTCTGGGTAAAGTCACTATGCCCTCCCTCCGAGATACCTCTGGGTACAGTCACCAGTCCTTCCTTCGGAGGTACCTCTGGGTATAGTCACCAGGCCATCCTTCCGAGGTACCTCTGGGTACACTCACCAGGCCTTTTTTCCGCGGTACTTCTGAGTACAGTCACCAGGCATTCCTTCTCAGGTACCTCTGGGTACAGTCATCAGGCCTTCCTTCTGAGATACCCCTGGGTACAGTCACCAGGCCTTCCTTCTGCGGTACCTCCGAGTACTGTCACCAGTCCTTCCTTCCCAGGTACTTCTAAGTACCGTCACCAAGCATTTCTTTCGAGGTACCTCTGGGTACAGTCACCAGGCCTTCCTTCCGAGGTACCTCTGGGTACAGTCACCATGCCTTCCTTCTGAGATACCTCTGGGTACAGTCAACAGGGCTTCCTTCTGCGGTACCTCCGAGTACAGTCACCAGGCCTTCCTTCCCAGGTACTTCTGAGTACCGTCACCAAGCATTTCTTCCGAGGTCCCTCTGGGTACGGTCCCCAGACCTTCCTTCCGACGTACCTCTGGGCGCGGTCACCAGGCCTTCCTTCCGAGGTACATCTGTGTACAGTCACCAGGCATTCCTTCTAAGTTATCTCTGGGTAAAGTCCCCAGGCCTTCCTTCTGCGGTACCTCTGAGTACAGTCACCAGAACTTTCTTCCGAGGTGCGCCTGGGTACACTCACCAGGCCTTCCTTCCGAGGAACCTCTCGGTGCAGTCACCAGGCCTTCCTTCCGAGGTAACTCTGGGTACAGTCACAAGACCTTCCCTCCGAGGTACCTCTGAGTACACTCACCAGGACTTTCTTCCGAGGTACGTCTGGGTACTGTCACCAGGCATTCCTTCTGCGGTACCTCGGAGTACAGTCACCAGGCCTTCCTTCCCAGGTACCTCTGAGTGCTGTCACCAAGCCTTCCTTCCGAGGTATCTCTGGGTACGCTCAACAGGCCTTCCTTCCGATGTACCTCTGGGTACAATCCCCAGGCCTTCCTTCCGAGGTACCTGTGGGTACAGTCACCAGGCATTCCTTCCGAAGTACCTCTGGGTATAGTCACCATGCCTTTCTTCTGAGGTGCTTCTTGGTACAGTCACCAGGTCTTTCTTCTGAAATATCGCCGGGTACAGTCACCAGCTCTTCCTTCCGAGGTATCTCTGTGTACAGTCACCAGGCATTTCTTAAGAGGGAACTCTGGGTACAATCACCAGGTTTTCATTCTGAGGTACCGCTGGGTACAGTCACCACGCCTTCCATCTGAGGTTCCTGTGGGTACACCCACCAGGCCTTCCTTCTCAGGTAACTCTGGGTACAGTAACCAGGCCTTCCTTCCGTGGCCACTCTTAATACAGTCACCAGGCCTTTCTTCAGAGATACGTCTGGGTATAGTTACCAGGCCTTCCTTCCGAGGTACTTCTGGGTACAGTCACCAGGCCTTTCTTCCAAGGTACGTCTGGGTACGGTCACCAGGCCTTCCTTCCGAGGTACCTCTGGGAATGGTCACCAGGCCTTCCTTCCGATGTACCTCTGGGTATAGTCCCCAGGCCTTCCTTCCGAGGTACCTCTGAGTACAGTCATCAGGCTTTGTTTCCGAGGTACCTCTGGGTAGAGTCACCAGGCCTTCCTTCTAAAGTACCTCTGGGTAGACTCACCAGGCCATCCTTCTGAGGTACCACTGCGTACAGTCACCAGGCTTTCCTTCTGAGATACCTTTGGGTACAGTCACCAGGCGTTCCTTCAGAGGTACCTCTGGGTACAGTCAAAGGCCTTCCTTCTCAGGTACCTCTGGGTACAGTCACCCGGCCTTCTTTCTCAGTTCCCTCTGGGTACAGTCACCAGGCCTTTCTTCCGAGGTCCCTTTGGGTACAGTCACCAGGCCTTTCTTAGGAGGTACCTCCGGGTACAGTCACCCGGGATTATTTCTGAGGTCCCTCTAGGTACAGTCACCAGGCTTTTCTTCCGATCTACCTCTGGGTACAGTCACCAGACCTTCCCTCTGAGGTACCTTTGGATACAGTCACCAGCCCTTGTTTCCGAGGTAAGTCTGTGTACCCTCACCAGGCCTTTCTTACGAGGTACCTCCGGGTACAGTCACCAGGCTTTCCTTCTGAGGTACCTATGGGTAGAGTCAACAGGCCTTCCTTCAGAGGTATCTCTGGGTACAGTCACACGGCCTTCTTTCTGAGGTCCCTCTGGGAACAGTCTCTAGGCCTTTCTTCTGAGGTACCTCTGGGTACAGTCTCCAGGCCTTCCTTCCGAAGTACCTGTGGGTACAGTCATCAGGACTAGTTTCCGAGGTACCTCTGGGTACACTCACCAGGCCGTTCTTACGAGGTACCTCTGGTTACAGTCTCCAGTCATTCCTTCTGAGGTACCTATGGGTACAATCACCAGGCGTTCCTTCAGGGGTACCTCTGGGTACAGTCAAAGGCCTTCCTTCTGAGGTCCCTCTGGGTACAGTCACTCTGCCTTCTTTCTCAGTTCCCTCTGGGTACAGTCAGCAGGCCTTTCTTCCGAGGTCCCTCTGGGTACAGTCAACGGCCTTCCTTCTGAGGTACCTCTGGGTACAGCACCCGGGCTTATTTCTGAGGTCCCTCTGGGTACAGTCACCAGGCCTTCCTTCCGAGGTACCTCTAGGTACAATCACCAGGCCTTCCTTCTGAGGTACCTCTGGGTACAGTCACGAGGTCTTTCTTCTGAGTTAGCTCTGGGTACAGTCACCAGGCCTTTCTTCCGAGGTACTTCTGTGTACAGTCACCAGGCCTTCCTTTCGGAGGTATCTCTAGGAACAATCACCAGGCCTTCCTTCTGAGGTACCTCTGGGTACAGTCACCAGGGATTCCTCCCGAGGTACCTCTGTTTAGAGTCACCAGGCATTTCTTCCGAGTTACCTCTGGGTACAGTCACCAGGCCTTCCTTCGGAGGTAACTCTGGCTACAGTCAGCAGGCCTTCCTTCCGAGGTACCTCTGGTTACAGTCACCAGGCTTTCCTTTGGAGTTACCCTAGGTACAGTCACCACTCCTTTCTTCCGAATTATCTCTAGGTACAGTCACCAGGCCTTCCTTCCGACGTACCTCTGGGTACAGTCACCAGGCCTTCCTTCCGAGGTACCTCTGAGTAGAGTCACCCGGCCTTTCTGAAGGGGTACGTCTGGGTAGAGTCATCAGGCCTTCCTTCTGAGGTACTTCTCGGAACAGTCACAAGGCCTTTCTTCCGAGGTACCTCTGGCTGCAGTCACCTGGCTTTCCCTGGGAGATACCCTGGGTACAGTCACCACGCCTCTTTCGGAGTTACCTCTAGGTACAGTCACCAGGCCTTCCTTCCGACGTACCTCTGGGTACAGTCACCAGGCCTTCCTTCCGAGGTACCTCTGAGTACAGTCACCCGGCCTTTCTTAAGGGGTACGTCTGGGTAGAGTCATCAGGCCTTCCTTCTGAGGTACTTCTCGGAACAGTCACCAGGCCTTTCTTCCGAGGTACCTCTGGCTGCAGTCACCTGGCTTTCCTTGGGAGATACCCTGGGTACAGTCACCACGCCTCTTTCGGAGTTACCTCTAGGTATAGTCACCAGGCCTTCCTTCCGAGGTACCTCTGGGTACAGTCACCAGGCCTTCCTTTCCAGGTACCTCTGGGTACAGTCAGCAGGGTTTCCTTCCGAGGTACCTCTGGGTAGTGTCATCAGGCATTTCTTCCCAGGTATCTCTGGGTACAGTCACCTGGCCTTCCTTCCGAGGTCCCTCTGGGTAGAGTCAGCAGGCCTTCCTTCCGAGGTACCTCTGAGTACAGTCATCCGGCCTTTATTAAGGGGTACGTTTGGGTAGAGTCATCAGGCTTTCCTTCTGAGGTACTTCTCGCTACACTCACCAGGCCTTCCTTCCGAGGTAACTCTGGTTAAGGTCACCAGGCTTTCCGTGGGAATTACCCTGGGTACACTCACCACACCTTTCCTACGAGTTACCTCTTGGTACAGTCACCAGGCCTTGCTTCTGAGGTACCTCTGGGTACAGTCACCAGGCCTTTCTTACGAGGTACCTCTGGGTACAGTCACCAGGCATTCCTTCAGAATTAGCTCTGGGTACAGTGACCAGGCCTTCCTTCCGAGGTACCTCTGGGTACAGTCACCAGGCCTTCCTTCTCAGGTACCTCTGGGTACAGTCACGAGGTATTTCTTCTGAGGTATCTCTGAGTACAGTCACCAGGACTTCCTTTCCAGGTACCTCTGGGTACAGTCAGCAGGGCTTCTTTCCGAGGTACCTCTGGGTAGGGTCATCAGGCATTTCTTCCCAGGTACCTCTGGGTACAGTCACCAGGCCTTTCTTCCGAGGTACCTCTGAGTGCTGTCACCAAGTCTTCCTTCCGAGGTACCTCTGGGTAAAGTCACTGGGCCTTCCCTCCGAGATTCCTCTGGGTACAGTCACCAGTCCTTCGTTCGGAGTTACCTCCGGGTATAGTCACCAGACCATCCTTCCGAGGTACATCTGGGTACACTCACCAGACCTTTTTCCGCGGTACCTCTGAGTACAGTCACCAGGCATTCCTTCTGAGGTACCTCTGGGTACAGTCACCAGGCCTTCCTTCCGAGGTACCTCTGGGTACAGTCACCACGCCTTCCTTCTGAGATACCTCTGGGTACAGTCAACAGGACTTCCTTCTGCGGTACTTCCGACTACAGTCACCAGGCCTTCCTTCCCAGGTACTTCTGAGTACCGTCACCAAGCATTTCTTCCGAGGTCCCTCTGGGTACGGTCCCCAGACCTTCCTTCCGACGTACCTCTGGGCGCGGTCACCAGGCCTTCCTTCCGAGGTACATCTGTGTACAGTCACCAGGCATTCCTTCTAAGTTATCTCTGGGTAAAGTCCCCAGGCCTTCCTTCTGCGGTACCTCTGAGTACAGTCACCAGGACTTTCTTCCGAGGTGCGTCTGGGTACACTCACCAGGCCTTCCTTCCGAGGTACCCCTGGGTATAGTCACCAGGCCTTCCTTACGAGGTACCTCTGACTACAGTCACCAGGCCTTCCTTCCGAGGTACCTGTGACTACAGTCACCAGGCCATCCTTCCGAGGTACCTCTGGGTACACTCACCAGGCCTTTTTTCCGCGGTACCTCTGACTACAGTCACCAGGCCTTCCTTCCGAGGTACCTGTGACTATAGTCACCAGGCCATCCTTCCGAGGTACCTCTGGGTACACTCACCAGGCCTTTTTTCCGCGGTAACTCTGGGTACAGTCACCAGGCCTTCCTTACGAGTTACCTCTGGGTACAGTCACCAGGCCTTCCTTCTGAGATACCCCTGGGTACAGTCACCAGGCCTTCCTTCTGCGGTACCTCCGAGTACTGTCACCAGGCCTTCCTTCCCAGGTACTTCTAAGTACCGTCACCAAGCATTTCTTTCAAGGTACCTCTGGGTACGGTCACCAGGCCTTCCTTCCGAAGCACTTCTCAGTTAAGCCACCAGGCTTTCCTTCCGAAGTACCTCTGGGTACAATCACCAGGCGCTCCTTCTGAGTTAGCTCTGGGTACAGTCACTAGGCCTTCCTTCCGAGGTACCTCTGGGTACAGTCACCAGGCCTTCCTTCCGAGGTACCCCTGGGTACAGACACCAGGCCTTCCTTCCGAGGTACCTCTGACTACAGTCACCAGGCCTTTCTTCCGAGGTACGTCTAGGTACAGTCTCCAGGCCTTCCTTCCGAAGTACCTGTGGGTACAGTCATCAGGACTAGTTTCCTAGGTACCTCTGGGTACACTCACCAGGCCGTTCTTACGAGGTACCTCTGGTTACAGTCTCCAGTCGATCCTTCTGAGGTACCTATGGGTACAATCACCAGGCATTCCTTCAGGGGTACCTCTGGGTACAGTCAAAGGCCTTCCTTCTGAGGTCCCTCTGGGTACAGTCACTCTGCCTTCTTTCTCAGTTCCCTCTGGGTACAGTCAGCAGGCCTTTCTTCCGAGGTCCCTCTGGGTACAGTCAACGGCCTTCCTTCTGAGGTACCTCTGGGTACAGCACCCGGGCTTATTTCTGAGGTCCCTCTGGGTACAGTCACCAGGCCTTCCTTCCGAGGTACCTCTAGGTACAATCACCAGGCCTTCCTTCTGAGGTACCTCTGGGTACAGTCACGAGGTCTTTCTTCTGAGTTAGCTCTGGGTACAGTCACCAGGCCTTTCTTCCGAGGTACTTCTGTGTACAGTCACCAGGCCTTCCTTTCGGAGGTATCTCTAGGAACAATCACCAGGCCTTCCTTCTGAGGTACCTCTGGGTACAGTCACCAGGGATTCCTCCCGCGGTACCTCTGTTTAGAGTCACCAGGCATTTCTTCCGAGTTACCTCTGGGTACAGTCACCAGGCCTTCCTTCGGAGGTAGCTCTGGCTACAGTCAGCAGGCCTTCCTTCCGAGGTACCTCTGGTTACAGTCACCAGGCTTTCCTTGGGAGTTACCCTGGGTACAGTCACCACTCCTTTCTTCCGAGTTATCTCTAGGTACAGTCACCAGGCCTTCCTTCCGACGTACCTCTGGGTACAGTCACCAGGCCTTCCTTCCGAGGTACCTGTGGGTACAGTCACCAGGCATTCCTTCCGAAGTACCTCTGGGTATAGTCACCATGCCTTTCTTCTGAGGTGCTTCTTGGTACAGTCACCAGGTCTTTCTTCTGAAATATCGCCGGGTACAGTCACCAGCTCTTCCTTCCGAGGTATCTCTGTGTACAGTCACCAGGCATTTCTTAAGAGGGAACTCTGGGTACAATCACCAGGTTTTCATTCTGAGGTACCGCTGGGTACAGTCACCAGGCCTTCCATCTGAGGTTCCTGTGGGTACACCCACCAGGCCTTCCTTCTCAGGTAACTCTGGGTACAGTAACCAGGCCTTCCTTCCGTGGCCACTCTTAATACAGTCACCAGGCCTTTCTTCAGAGATACGTCTGGGTATAGTTACCAGGCCTTCCTTCCGAGGTACTTCTGGGTACAGTCACCAGGCCTTTCTTCCAAGGTACGTCTGGGTACAGTCACCAGGCCTTCCTTCCGAGGTACCTCTGGGAATGGTCACCAGGCCTTCCTTCCGATGTACCTCTGGGTATAGTCCCCAGGCCTTCCTTCCGAGGTACCTCTGAGTACAGTCATCAGGCTTTGTTTCCGAGGTACCTCTGGGTAGAGTCACCAGGCCTTCCTTCTAAAGTACCTCTGGGTAGACTCACCAGGCCATCCTTCTGAGGTACCACTGCGTACAGTCACCAGGCTTTCCTTCTGAGATACCTTTGGGTACAGTCACCAGGCGTTCCTTCAGAGGTACCTCTGGGTACAGTCAAAGGCCTTCCTTCTCAGGTACCTCTGGGTACAGTCACCCGGCCTTCTTTCTCAGTTCCCTCTGGGTACAGTCACCAGGCCTTTCTTCCGAGGTCCCTTTGGGTACAGTCACCAGGCCTTTCTTAGGAGGTACCTCCGGGTACAGTCACCCGGGATTATTTCTGAGGTCCCTCTAGGTACAGTCACCAGGCTTTTCTTCCGATCTACCTCTGGGTACAGTCACCAGACCTTCCCTCTGAGGTACCTTTGGATACAGTCACCAGCCCTTGTTTCCGAGGTAAGTCTGTGTACCCTCACCAGGCCTTTCTTACGAGGTACCTCCGGGTACAGTCACCAGGCTTTCCTTCTGAGGTACCTATGGGTAGAGTCAACAGGCCTTCCTTCAGAGGTATCTCTGGGTACAGTCACACGGCCTTCTTTCTGAGGTCCCTCTGGGAACAGTCTCTAGGCCTTTCTTCTGAGGTACCTCTGGGTACAGTCTCCAGGCCTTCCTCCCGAAGTACCTGTGGGTACAGTCATCAGGACTAGTTTCCGAGGTACCTCTGGGTACACTCACCAGGCCGTTCTTACCAGGTACCTCTGGTTACAGTCTCCAGTCATTCCTTCTGAGGTACCTATGGGTACAATCACCAGGCGTTCCTTCAGGGGTACCTCTGGGTACAGTCAAAGGCCTTCCTTCTGAGGTCCCTCTGGGTACAGTCACTCTGCCTTCTTTCTCAGTTCCCTCTGGGTACAGTCAGCAGGCCTTTCTTCCGAGGTCCCTCTGGGTACAGTCAACGGCCTTCCTTCTGAGGTACCTCTGGGTACAGCACCCGGGCTTATTTCTGAGGTCCCTCTGGGTACAGTCACCAGGACTTCCTTCCGAGGTACCTCTAGGTACAATCACCAGGCCTTCCTTCTGAGGTACCTCTGGGTACAGTCACGAGGTCTTTCTTCTGAGTTAGCTCTGGGTACAGTCACCAGGCCTTTCTTCCGAGGTACTTCTGTGTACAGTCACCAGGCCTTCCTTTCGGAGGTATCTCTAGGAACAATCACCAGGCCTTCCTTCTGAGGTACCTCTGGGTACAGTCACCAGGGATTCCTCCCGAGGTACCTCTGTTTAGAGTCACCAGGCATTTCTTCCGAGTTACCTCTGGGTACAGTCACCAGGCCTTCCTTCGGAGGTAACTCTGGCTACAGTCAGCAGGCCTTCCTTCCGAGGTACCTCTGGTTACAGTCACCAGGCTTTCCTTGGGAGTTACCCTGGGTACAGTCACCACTCCTTTCTTCCGAATTATCTCTAGGTACAGTCACCAGGCCTTCCTTCCGACGTACCTCTGGGTACAGTCACCAGGCCTTCCTTCCGAGGTACCTCTGAGTAGAGTCACCCGGCCTTTCTGAAGGGGTACGTCTGGGTAGAGTCATCAGGCCTTCCTTCTGAGGTACTTCTCGGAACAGTCACAAGGCCTTTCTTCCGAGGTACCTCTGGCTGCAGTCACCTGGCTTTCCCTGGGAGATACCATCGGTACAGTCACCACGCCTCTTTCGGAGTTACCTCTAGGTACAGTCACCAGGCCTTCCTTCCGACGTACCTCTGGGTACAGTCACCAGGCCTTCCTTCCGAGGTACCTCTGAGTACAGTCACCCGGCCTTTCTTAAGGGGTACGTCTGGGTAGAGTCATCAGGCCTTCCTTCTGAGGTACTTCTCGGAACAGTCAGCAGGCCTTTCTTCCGAGGTACCTCTGGCTGCAGTCACCTGGCTTTCCTTGGGAGAAACCCTGGGTACAGTCACCACGCCTCTTTCGGAGTTACCTCTAGGTATAGTCACCAGGCTTTCCTTCCGAGGTACCTCTGGGTACAGTAACCAGGCCTTCCTTTCCAGGTACCTCTGGGTACAGTCAGCAGGGCTTCCTTCCGAGGTACCTCTGGGTAGTGTCATTAGGCATTTCTTCCCAGGTATCTCTGGGTACAGTCAGCAGGGCTTCCTTCCGAGGTACGTCTGGGTACAGTAACCAGGCATTCCTTCTAAGGTATCCCTGGGTAAAGTCCCCAGGGTTTCCTTTCGAGGTATCTCTGAGTACAGTCACCAGGACTTTCTTCCGAATGCGTCTGGGTACAGTCACCAGGCCTTCCTTCCGAGGTACCTCTGGGTACAATCACCGGGCCTTCCTTTCCAGGTACCTCTGGGTACAGTCACCTGGCCTTCCTTCCGAGGTCCCTCTGGGTAGAGTCAGCAGGCCTTCCTTCTGAGGTACTTCTCGGAACAGTCAGCAGGCCTTTCTTCCGAGTTACCTCTGGCTGCAGTCACCTGGCTTTCCTTGGGAGATGCCCTGGGTACAGTCACCACTCCTCATTCGGACTTACCTCTAGGTACAGTCACCAGGCCTTCCTTCCGAGGTTCCCCTGGGTACAGTCACCAGGCCTTCCTTCTCAGGTACCTCTGGGTACAGTCACGAGGTATTTCTTCTGAGGTACCTCTGAGTACAGTCACCAGGCCTTCCTTCGGAGGTACCTCCGGGTATAGTCACCAGACCATCCTTCCGAGGTACATCTGGGTACACTCACCAGACCTTTTTCCGCGGTACCTCTGAGTACAGTCACCAGGCATTCCTTCTGAGGTACCTCTGGGTACAGTCACTAGGCCTTCCTTCCGAGGTACCTCTGGGTACAGTCACCATGCCTTCCTTCTGAGATACTTCTGGGTACAGTCAACAGGGCTTCCTTCTGCGGTACCTCCGAGTACAGTCACCAGGCCTTCCTTCCCAGGTACTTCTGAGTACCGTCACCGAGCATTTCTTCCGAGGTCCCTCTGGGTACGGTCCCCAGACCTTCCTTCCGACGTACCTCTGGGCGCGGTCACCAGGCCTTCCTTCCGAGGTACATCTGTGTACAGTCACCAGGCATTCCTTCTAAGTTATCTCTGGGTAAAGTCCCCAGGCCTTCCTTCTGCGGTACCTCTGAGTACAGTCACCAGAACTTTCTTCCGAGGTGCGTCTGGGTACACTCACCAGGCCTTCCTTCCGAGGAACCTCTCGGTGTAGTCACCAGGCCTTCCTTCCGAGGTAACTCTGGGTACAGTCACAAGACCTTCCCTCCGAGGTACCTCTGAGTACACTCACCAGGACTTTCTTCCGAGGTACGTCTGGGTACTGTCACCAGGCATTCCTTCTGCGGTACCTCGGAGTACAGTCACCAGGCCTTCCTTCCCAGGTACCTCTGAGTGCTGTCACCAAGCCTTCCTTCCGAGGTATCTCTGGGTACGCTCAACAGGCCTTCCTTCCGATGTACCTCTGGGTACAATCCCGAGGCCTTCCTTCCGAGTTACCTGTGGGTACAGTCACCAGGCATTCCTTCCGAAGTACCTCTGGGTATAGTCACCATGCCTTTCTTCTGAGGTGCTTCTTGGTACAGTCACCAGGTCTTTCTTCTGAAATATCGCCGGGTACAGTCACCAGCTCTTCCTTCCGAGGTATCTCTGTGTACAGTCACCAGGCATTTCTTAAGAGGGAACTCTGGGTACAATCACCAGGTTTTCATTCTGAGGTACCGCCGGGTACAGTCACCAGGCCTTCCATCTGAGGTTCCTGTGGGTACACCCACCAGGTCTTCCTTCTCAGGCAACTCTGGGTACAGTAACCAGGCCTTCCTTCCGTGGCCACTCTTAATACAGTCACCAGGCCTTTCTTCAGAGATACGTCTGGGTATAGTTACCAGGCCTTCCTTCCGAGGTACTTCTGGGTACAGTCACCAGGCCTTTCTTCCAAGGTACGTCTGGGTACGGTCACCAGGCCTTCCTTCCGAGGTACCTCTGGGAATGGTCACCAGGCCTTCCTTCCGATGTACCTCTGGGTATAGTCCCCAGGCCTTCCTTCCGAGGTACCTCTGAGTACAGTCATCAGGCTTTGTTTCCGAGGTACCTCTGGGTAGAGTCACCAGGCCTTCCTTCTAAAGTACCTCTGGGTAGACTCACCAGGCCATCCTTCTGAGGTACCACTGCGTACAGTCACCAGGCTTTCCTTCTGAGATACCTTTGGGTACAGTCACCAGGCGTTCCTTCAGAGGTACCTCTGGGTACAGTCAAAGGCCTTCCTTCTCAGGTACCTCTGGGTACAGTCACCCGGCCTTCTTTCTCAGTTCCCTCTGGGTACAGTCACCAGGCCTTTCTTCCGAGGTCCCTTTGGGTACAGTCACCAGGCCTTTCTTAGGAGGTACCTCCGGGTACAGTCACCCGGGATTATTTCTGAGGTCCCTCTAGGTACAGTCACCAGGCTTTTCTTCCGATCTACCTCTGGGTACAGTCACCAGACCTTCCCTCTGAGGTACCTTTGGATACAGTCACCAGCCCTTGTTTCCGAGGTAAGTCTGTGTACCCTCACCAGGCCTTTCTTACGAGGTACCTCCGGGTACAGTCACCAGGCTTTCCTTCTGAGGTACCTATGGGTAGAGTCAACAGGCCTTCCTTCAGAGGTATCTCTGGGTACAGTCACACGGCCTTCTTTCTGAGGTCCCTCTGGGAACAGTCTCTAGGCCTTTCTTCTGAGGTACCTCTGGGTACAGTCACCAGGCATTCCTTCAGAGTTAGCTCTGGGTACAGTGACCAGGCCTTCCTTCCGAGGTACCTCTGGGTACAGTCATCATGCCTTCCTTCTGAGGTACCACTGGGTACAGTCACGAGGTTTTTCTTCTGGGGTACCTCTGAGTACAGTCACCAGGCCTTTCTTCGGAGGTACGTCTGGGTAGTCACCAGGCCTTCCTTCCAAGGTACCTCTGGGTAGAGTCACCAGGCCTTCCTTCTGAGGTACCTCTGTGTAGAGTCACCAGGTCTTGCTTCTGAGATACCTCTGGGTACAGTCACCGGGCCTTCCTTCCGAGGTACCTTTGGGTGCAGTCTCTGGACCTTCCTTCCGAGGTACCTCTGGGTAAAGTTACTATGCCCTCCCTCCGAGATACCTCTGGGTACAGTCACCAGTCCTTCCTTCGGAGGTACCTCTGGGTATAGTCACCAGGCCATCCTTCCGAAGTACCTCTGGGTACACTCACCAGGCCTTTTTTCCGTGGTACCTCTGAGTACAGTCACCAGGCATTCCTTCTGAGGTACCGCTGGGTACAGTCACCAGGCCTTCCTTACGAGTTACCTCTGGGTACAGTCACCAGGCCTTCCTTCTGCGGTACCTCCGAGTACTGTCACAGGCCTTCCTTCCCAGGTACTTCTAAGTACCGTCGCCAAGCATTTCTTTCGAGGTACCTCTGGGTACGATCACCAGGCCTTCCTTCCGAGGCACTTCTGGGTTAAGCCACAAGGCTTTCCTTCCGAAGTACCTCTGGGTACAATCACCAGGCGCTCCTTCTGACTTAGCTCTGTGTACAGTCACTAGGACTTCCTTCCGAGGTACCTCTGGGTACAGTCACCAGGCCTTTCTTCCGAGGTGCTTCTGTGTACAGTCACCAGGCCTTCCTTCCGAGGTACCCCTGGGTACAGACACCAGGCCTTCCTTCCGAGGTACCTCTGACTACAGTCACCAGGCCTTTCTTCCGAGGTACGTCTGGGTACAGTCTCCAGGCCTTCCTTCCGAAGTACCTGTGGGTACAGTCATCAGGACTAGTTTCCGAGGTACCTCTGGGTACACTCACCAGGCCGTTCTTACGAGGTACCTGTGGTTACAGTCTCCAGTCATTCCTTCTGAGGTACCTATGGGTACAATCACCAGGCGTTCCTTCAGGGGTACCTCTGCGTACAGTCAAAGGCCTTCCTTCTGAGGTCCCTCTGGGTACAGTCACTCTGCCTTCTTTCTCAGTTCCCTCTGGGTACAGTCAGCAGGCCTTTCTTCCGAGGTCCCTCTGGGTACAGTCAACGGCCTTCCTTCTGAGGTACCTCTGGGTACAGCACCCGGGCTTATTTCTGAGGTCCCTCTGGGTACAGTCACCAGGCCTTCCTTCCGAGGTACCTCTAGGTACAATCACCAGGCCTTCCTTCTGAGGTACCTCTGGGTACAGTCACGAGGTCTTTCTTCTGAGTTAGCTCTGGGTACAGTCACCAGGCCTTTCTTCCGAGGTACTTCTGTGTACAGTCACCAGGCCTTCCTTTCGGAGGTATCTCTAGGAACAATCACCAGGCCTTCCTTCTGAGGTACCTCTGGGTACAGTCACCAGGGATTCCTCCCGAGGTACCTCTGTTTAGAGTCACCAGGCATTTCTTCCGAGTTACCTCTGGGTACAGTCACCAGGCCTTCCTTCGGAGGTAACTCTGGCTACAGTCAGCAGGCCTTCCTTCCGAGGTACCTCTGGTTACAGTCAACAGGCTTTCCTTGGGAGTTACCCTGGGTACAGTCACCACTCCTTTCTTCCGAATTATCTCTAGGTACAGTCACCAGGCCTTCCTTCCGACGTACCTCTGGGTACAGTCACCAGGCCTTCCTTCCGAGGTACCTCTGAGTAGAGTCACCCGGCCTTTCTGAAGGGGTACGTCTGGCTAGAGTCATCAGGCCTTCCTTCTGAGGTACTTCTCGGAACAGTCACAAGGCCTTTCTTCCGAGGTACCTCTGGCTGCAGTCACCTGGCTTTCCCTGGGAGATACCCTGGGTACAGTCACCACGTCTCTTTCGGAGTTACCTCTAGGTACAGTCACCAGGCCTTCCTTCCGACGTACCTCTGGGTACAGTCACCAGGCCTTCCTTCCGAGGTACCTCTGAGTACAGTCACCCGGCCTTTCCTAAGGGGTACGTCTGGGTAGAGTCATCAGGCCTTCCTTCTGAGGTACTTCTCGCAACAGTCACCAGGCCTTTCTTCCGAGGTACCTCTGGCTGCAGTCACCTGGCTTTCCTTGGGAGATACCCTGGGTACATTCACCACGCCTCTTTCGGAGTTACCTCTAGGTATAGTCACCAGGCCTTCCTTCCGAGGTACCTCTGGGTACAGTAACCAGGCCTTCCTTTCCAGGTACCTCTGGGTACAGTCAGCAGGGCTTCCTTCCGAGGTACCTCTGGGTAGTGTCATCAGGCATTTCTTCCCAGGTATCTCTGGGCACAGTCACCAGGCCTTCCTTCCGAGGTACATCTGGGTACAGTAACCAGGCATTCCTTCTAAGGTATCCCTGGGTAAAGTCCCCAGGCCTTCCTTTCGAGGTACCTCTGAGTACAGTCACCAGGACTTTCTTCCGAATGCGTCTGGGTACAGTCACCAGGCCTTCCTTCCGAGGTACCTCTGGGTACAATCACCGGGCCTTCCTTTCCAGGTACCTCTGGGTACAGTCACCTGGCCTTCCTTCCGAGGTCCCTCTGGGTAGAGTCAGCAGGCCTTCCTTCCGAGGTACCTCTGAGTACAGTCATCCGGCCTTTATTAAGGCGTACGTTTGGGTAGAGTCATCAGGCTTTCCTTCTGAGGTACTTCTCGTTACACTCACCAGGCCTTCCTCCCGAGGTAACTCTGGTTACAGTCACCAGGCTTTCCGTGGGAATTACCCTGGGTACACTCACCACACCTTTCGTACGAGTTACCTCTTGGTACAGTCACCAGGCCTTGCTTCTGAGGTACCTCTGGGTACAGTCACCAGGCCTTTCTTACGAGGTACCTCTGGGTACAGTCACCAGGCATTCCTTCAGAATTAGCTCTGGGTACAGTGACCAGGCCTTCCTTCCGAGGTACCTCTGGGTACAGTCACCAGGCCTTCCTTCTCAGGTACCTCTGGGTACAGTCACGAGGTATTTCTTCTGAGGTACCTATGAGTACAGTCACCAGGACTTCCTTTCCAGGTACCTCTGGGTACAGTCAGCAGGGCTTCTTTCCGAGGTACCTCTGGGTAGTGTCATCAGGCATTTCTTCCCAGGTACCTCTGGGTACAGTCACCAGGCCTTCCTTCCGAGGTACCTCTGACTACAGTCACCAGGCCTTTCTTCCGAGGTACGTCTGGGTAGAGTCTCTAGGCCTTCCTTCCGAAGTACCTGTTGGTACTGTCATCCGGACTAGTTTCCGAGGTACCTCTGGGTACACTCACCAGGCCGTTTTGCGAGGTACCTCTGGTTACAGTCTCCAGTCGTTCCTTCTGAGGTACCTATGGGTACAGTCACCAGGCGTTCCTTCAGAGGTACCTCTGGGTACAGTGAAAGGCCTTCCTTCTGAGGTAGCTCTGGGTACAGTCACTCTGCCTTTTTTCTCAGTTCTCTCTGGGTACAGTCAGCAGGCCTTTCTTCCGAGGTCCCTCTGGGTACAGTCAACGGCCTTCCTTCTGAGGTACCTCTGGGTACAGCACCCGGGCTTATTTCTGAGGTCCCTCTGGGTACAGTCACCAGGCCTTCCTTCCGAGGTACCTCTGAGTGCTGTCACCAAGTCTTCCTTCCGAGGTACCTCTGGGTAAAGTCACTAGGCCTTCCCTCCGAGATTCCTCTGGGTACAGTCACCAGTCTTTCGTTCGGAGGTACCTCCGGGTATAGTCACCAGACCATCCTTCCGAGGTACATCTGGGTACACTCACCAGACCTTTTTCCGCGGTACCTCTGAGTACAGTCACCAGGCATTCCTTCTGAGGTACCTCTGGGTACAGTCACCAGGCCTTCCTTCCGAGGTACCTCTGGATACAGTCACCACGCCTTCCTTCTGAGATACCTCTGGGTACAGTCAACAGGACTTCCTTCTGCGGTACTTCCGACTACAGTCACCAGGCCTTCCTTCCCAGGTACTTCTGAGTACCGTCACCAAGCATTTCTTCCGAGGTCCCTCTGGGTACGGTCCCCAGACCTTCCTTCCGACGTACCTCTGGGCGCGGTCACCAGGCCTTCCTTCCAAGGTACATCTGTGTACAGTCACCAGGCATTCCTTCTAAGTTATCTCTGGGTAAAGTCCCCAGGCCTTCCTTCTGCGGTACCTCTGAGTACAGTCACCAGGACTTTCTTCCGAGGTGCGTCTGGGTACACTCACCAGGCCTTCCTTCCGAGGTACCCCTGGGTATAGTCACCAGGCCTTCCTTCCGAGGTACCTGTGACTACAGTCACGAGGCCATCCTTCCGAGGTACCTCTGGGTACACTCACCAGGCCTTTTTTCCGCGGTACCTCTGAGTACAGTCACCAGGCATTCCTTCTCAGGTACCTCTGGGTACAGTCACCAGGCCTTCCTTACGAGTTACCTCTGGGTACAGTCACCAGGCCTTCCTTCTGAGATACCCCTGGGTACAGTCACCAGGCCTTCCTTCTGCGGTACCTCCGAGTACTGTCACCAGGCCTTCCTTCCCAGGTACTTCTAAGTACCGTCACCAAGCATTTCTTTCAAGGTACCTCTGGGTACGGTCACGAGGCCTTCCTTCCGAAGCACTTCTCAGTTAAGCCACCAGGCTTTCCTTCCGAAGTACCTCTGGGTACAATCACCAGGCGCTCCTTCTGAGTTAGCTCTGGGTACAGTCACTAGGCCTTCCTTCCGAGGTACCTCTGGGTACAGTCACCAGGCCTTCGTTCCGAGGTACCCCTGGGTACAGACACCAGGCCTTCCTTCCGAGGTACCTCTGACTACAGTCACCAGGCCTTTCTTCCGAGGTACGTCTAGGTACAGTCTCCAGGCCTTCCTTCCGAAGTACCTGTGGGTACAGTCATCAGGACTAGTTTCCGAGGTACCTCTGGGTACACTCACCAGGCCGTTCTTACGAGGTACCTCTGGTTACAGTCTCCAGTCGTTCCTTCTGAGGTACCTATGGGTACAATCACCAGGCGTTCCTTCAGGGGTACCTCTGGGTACAGTCAAAGGCCTTCCTTCTGAGGTCCCTCTGGGTACAGTCACTCTGCCTTCTTTCTCAGTTCCCTCTGGGTACAGTCAGCAGGCCTGTCTTCCGAGGTCCCTCTGGGTACAGTCAACGGCCTTCCTTCTGAGGTACCTCTGGGTACAGCACCCGGGCTTATTTCTGAGGTCCCTCTGGGTACAGTCACCAGGCCTTCCTTCCGAGGTACCTCTAGGTACAATCACCAGGCCTTCCTTCTGAGGTACCTCTGGGTACAGTCACGAGGTCTTTCTTCTGAGTTAGCTCTGGGTACAGTCACCAGGCCTTTCTTCCGAGGTACTTCTGTGTACAGTCACCAGGCCTTCCTTTCGGAGGTATCTCTAGGAACAATCACCAGGCCTTCCTTCTGAGGTACCTCTGGGTACAGTCACCAGGGATTCCTCCCGAGGTACCTCTGTTTAGAGTCACCAGGCATTTCTTCCAAGTTACCTCTGGGTACAGTCACCAGGCCTTCCTTCGGAGGTAACTCTGGCTACAGTCAGCAGGCCTTCCTTCCGAGGTACCTCTGGTTACAGTCACCAGGCTTTCCTGGGAGTTACCCTGGGTACAGTCACCACTCCTTTCTTCCGAGTTATCTCTAGGTACAGTCACCAGGCCTTCCTTCCGACGTACCTCTGGGTACAGTCACCAGGCCTTCCTTCCGAGGTACCTCTGAGTACAGTCACCCGGCCTTTCTGAAGGGGTACGTCTGGGTAGAGTCATCAGGCCTTCCTTCTGAGGTACTTCTCGGAACAGTCAGCAGGCCTTTCTTCCGAGGTACCTCTGGCTGCAGTCACCTGGCTTTCCTTGGGAGATGCCCTGGGTACAGTCACCACGCCTCATTCGGACTTACCTCTAGGTACAGTCACCAGGCCTTCCTTCCGAGGTACCCCTGGGTACAGTCACCAGGCCTTCCTTCTCAGGCACCTCTGGGTACAGTCACGAGGTATTTCTTCTGAGGTAACTCTGAGGACAGTCACCAGGCCTTCTTTCCGAGGTAAGTCTGTGTACCCTCACCAGACCTTTCTTACGACGTACCTGCGGGTACAGTCACCAGGCTTTCCTTCTGAGTACGTACGGGTAGAGTCAACAGGCCTTCCTTCAGAGGTATCTCTGGGTACAGTCACACGGCCTTCTTTCTGAGGTCCCTCTGGGAACAGTCTCTAGGCCTTTCTTCTGAGGTACCTCTGGGTACAGTCATCAGGCCTTCCTCACGAGGTACCTCTGGGTACAGTCACCAGGCATTCCTTCAGAGTTAGCTCTGGGTACAGTGACCAGGCCTTCCTTCCGAGGTACCTCTGGTACAGTCATCATGCATTCCTTTTGAGGTACCTCTGGGTACAGTCATCATGCCTTCCTTCTGAGGTACCACTGGGTACAGTCACGAGGTTTTTCTTCTGGGGTACCTCTGAGTACAGTCACCAGGCCTTTCTTTGGAGGTACGTCTGGGTAGTCACCAGGCCTTCCTTCCAAGGTACCTCTGGGTGGAGTCACCAGGCCTTCCTTCTGAGGTACCTCTGTGTAGAGTCACCAGGTCTTGCTTCTGAGATACCTCTGGGTACAGTCACCGGGCCTTTCTTCCGAGGTACCTTTGGGTACAGTCTCTGGACCTTCCTTCCAAAGTACCTCTGGGTAAAGTCACTATGCCCTCCCTCCGAGATACCTCTGGGTAGAGTCACCAGTCCTTCCTTCGGAGGTACGTCTGGGTATAGTCACCAGGCCATCCTTTCGAGGTACCTCTGGGTACACACACCAGGCCTTTTTTCCGCGGTACCTCTGAGTACAGTCGCCAGGCATTCCTTCTGAGCTACCTCTGGGTACAGTCAAAGGCCTTGCTTCTGAGGTACCTCTGGGTACAGTCACCCTGCCTTTTTTCTCAGTTCCCTCTGGGTACAGTCAGCAGGCCTTTCTTCCGAGGTCCCTCTGGGAACAGTCAACGGCCTTCCTTCGGAGGTACCTCTGGGTACAGCACCCGGGCTTATTTCTGAGGTCCCTCTGGGTACAGTCACCAGGCCTTTCTTAGGAGGTACCTCTGGGTACAGTCACCGCCCTTCCTTCTGAGGTACCTCTGGGTACAGTCACCCGGGATTATTTCTGAGGTCCCTCTAGGTACAGTCACCAGGCTTTTCTTCCGATCTACCTCTGGGTACAGTCACCAGACCTTCCCTCTGAGGTACCTTTGGATACAGTCACCAGCCCTTGTTTCCGAGGTAAGTCTGTGTACCCTCACCAGACCTTTCTTACGACGTACCTGCGGGTACAGTCACCAGGCTTTCCTTCTGAGTACGTACGGGTAGAGTCAACAGGCCTTCCTTCAGAGGTATCTCTGGGTACAGTCACACGGCCTTCTTTCTGAGGTCCCTCTGGGAACAGTCTCTAGGCCTTTCTTCTGAGGTACCTCTGGGTACAGTCACCAGGCCTTTCTCACGAAGTAACTCTGGGTACAGTCACCACGCATTCCTTCAGAGTTAGCTCTGGGTACAGTGACCAGGCCTTCCTTCCGAGGTACCTCTGAGTACAGTCATCATGCCTTCCTTCTGAGGTACCACTGAGTACAGTCACGAGGTTTTTCTTCTGGGGTACCTCTGAGTACAGTCACCAGGCCTTTCTTCGGAGGTACGTCTGGGTAGTCACCAGGCCTTCCTTCCATGGTACCTCTGGGTAGAGTCACCAGGCCTTCCTTTCGAGGTAACTCTGGGTACACTCACCAGGCCTTTTTTGCGCGGTACCTCTGAGTACAGTCACCAGGCATTCCTACTGAGGTACCTCTGGGTACAGTCACCAGGTCTTGCTTCTGAGATACCTCTGGGTACAGTCACCGGGCCTTCCTTCCGAGGTACCTTTGGGTACAGTCTCTGGACCTTCCTTCCGAGGTACCTCTGGGTAAAGTCTCTATGCCCTCCCTCCGAGATACCTCTGGGTACAGTCACCAGTCCTTCCTTCGGAGGTACCTCTGGGTATAGTCACCAGGCCATCCTTCCGAGGTACCTCTGGGTACACTCACCAGGCCTTTTTTCCGCGGTACCTCTGAGTACAGTCACCAGGCATTCCTTCTCAGGTACCTCTGGGTACAGTCACCAGGCCTTCCTTACGAGTTACCTCTGGGTACAGTCACCAGGCCTTCCTTCTGAGATACCCCTGGGTACAGTCACCAGGCCTTCCTTCTGCGGTACCTCCGAGTACTGTCACCAGTCCTTCCTTCCCAGGTACTTCTAAGTACCGTCACCAAGCATTTCTTTCGAGGTACCTCTGGGTACGGTCACCAGGCCTTCCTTCCGAGGCACTTCTGAGTTAAGCCACCAGGCTTTCCTTCCGAAATACCTCTGGGTACAATCACCAGGCCCTCTTTCTGAGTTAGCTCTGGGTACAGTCACTAGGCCTTCCTTCCGAGGTACCTCTGGGTACAGTCACCAGGTCTTTCTTCCGAGGTGCTTCTGTGTACAGTCGCCAGGCCTTCCTTCCCAGCTACCCCTGGGTACAGTCACCAGGCCTTCCTTCCGAGGTACCTCTGACTACAGTCACCAGGCCTTTCTTCCGAGGTACCTCTGACTACAGTCACCAGGCCTTCCTTCCAAGGTACCTCTGACTACAGTCACCAGGCCTTTCTTCCGAGGTACGTCTGGGTACAGTCTCCAGGCCTTCCTTCCGAAGTACCTGTGGGTACAGTCATCAGGACTAGTTTCCGAGGTACCTCTGGGTACACTCACCAGGCCGTTCTTACGAGGTACCTCTGGTTACAGTCTCCAGTCGTTCCTTCTGAGGTACCTATGCGTACAGTCACCAGGCCTTCCTTCCGAGGTACCTCTAGGTACAATCACCAGGCCTTCCTTCTGAGGTACCTCTGGGTACAGTCACGAGGTCTTTCTTCTGAGTTAGCTCTGGGTACAGTCACCAGGCCTTTCTTCCGAGGTACTTCTGTGTACAGTCACCAGGCCTTCCTTTCGGAGGTATCTCTAGGAACAATCACCAGGCCTTCCTTCTGAGGTACGTCTGGGTACAGTCACCAGGGATTCCTCCCGAGGTACCTCTGTTTAGAGTCACCAGGCATTTCTTCCGAGTTACCTCTGGGTACAGTCACCAGGCCTTCCTTCGGAGGTAACTCTGGCTACAGTCAGCAGGCCTTCCTTCCGAGGTACCTCTGGTTACAGTCACCAGGCTTTCCTTGGGAGTTACCCTGGGTACAGTCACCACCCCTTTCTTCCGAGTTATCTCTAGGTACAGTCACCAGGCCTTCCTTCCGACGTACCTCTGGGTACAGTCACCAGGCCTTTCTTCCGAGGTACCTCTGAATACAGTCACCCGGCCTTTCTGAAGGGGTAAGTCTGGGTAGAGTCATCAGGCCTTCATTCTGAGGTACTTCTCGGAACAGTCAGCAGGCCTTTCTTCCGAGGTACCTCTGGCTGCAGTCACCTGGCTTTCCTTGGGAGATACCCTGGGTACAGTCACCACGCCTTTTTCGGAGTTACCTCTAGGTACAGTCACCAGGCCTTCGTTCCGAGGTACCCCTGGGTACAGTCACCAGGCCTTCCTTCTCAGGTACGTCTGGGTACAGTCACGAGGTATTTCTTCTGAGGTACCTCTGAGGACAGTCACCAGGCCTTCCTTTCCAGGTACCTCTGGGTACAGTCAGCAGGGCTTCCTTCCGAGGTACCTCTGGGTAGTGTCATCAGGCATTTCTTCCCAGGTATCTCTGGGTACAGTCACCAGGCCTTCCTTCCGAGGTACATCTGGGTACAGTAACCAGGCATTCCTTCTAAGGTATCCCTGGGTAAAGTCCCCAGGCCTTCCTTTCGAGGTACCTCTGAATACAGTCACCAGGACTTTCTTCCGAAGTGCGTCTGGGTACAGTCACCAGGCCTTCCTTCCGAGGTACCTCTGGGTACAATCACCGGGCCTTCCTTTCCAGGTACCTCTGGGTACAGTCACCTGGCCTTCCTTCCGAGGTCCCTCTGGGTAGAGTCAGCAGGCCTTCCTTCCGAGGTACCTCTGAGTACAGTCATCCGGCCTTTATTAAGGGGTACGTTTGGGTAGAGTCATCAGGCTTTCCTTCTGAGGAACTTCTCGTTACAGTCACCAGGCCTTCCTCCCGAGGTAACTCTGGTTACAGTCACCAGGCTTTCCGTGGGAATTACCCTGGGTACACTCACCACGCCTTTCCTACGAGTTACCTCTTGGTACAGTCACCAGGCCTTGCTTCTGAGGTACCTCTGGGTACAGTCACCAGGCCTTTCTTACGAGGTACCTCTGGGTACACTCACCAGGCATTCCTTCAGAATTAGCTCTGGGTACAGTCACCAGGCCTTCATTCCGAGGTACCTCTGAGTACAGTCACCAGGACTTCCTTTCCAGGTACCTCTGGGTACAGTCAGCAAGGCTTCTTTCCGAGGTACCTCTGGGTAGTGTCATCAGGCATTTCTTCCCAGGTACCTCTGGGTACAATCACCAGGCCTTCCTTCCGAGGTACCTCTGACTACAGTCACCAGGCCTTTCTTCCGAGGTACGTCTGGGTAGAGTCTCCAGGCCTTCCTTCCGAAGTACCTGTTGGTACTGTCATCAGGACTAGTTTCCGAGGTACCTCTGGGTACACTCACCAGGCCGTTTTGCGAGGTACCTCTGGTTACAGTCTCAAGTCGTTCCTTCTGAGGTACCTCTGGGTACAGTCACCAGGCGTTCCTTCAGAGGTACCTCTGGGTACAGTGAAAGGCCTTCCTTCTGAGGTACCTCTGGGTACAGTCACCCTGCCTTTTTTCTCAGTTCCCTCTGGGTACAGTCAGCAGGCCTTTCTTCCGAGGTCCCTCTGGGTACAGTCAACGGCCTTCCTTCTGAGGTACCTCTGGGTACAGCACCCGGGCTTATTTCTGAGGTCTCTCTGGGTACAGTCACCAGGCCTTTCTTAGGAGGTACCTCTGGGTACAGTCACCGCCCTTCCTTCTGAGGTACCTCTGGGTACAGTCACCCGGGATTATTTCTGAGGTCCCTCTAGGTACAGTCACCAGGCTTTTCTTCCGATCTACCTCTGGGTACAGTCACCAGACCTTCCCTCTGAGGTACCTTTGGATACAGTCACCAGCCCTTGTTTCCGAGGTATGTCTGTGTACCCTCACCAGGCCTTTCTTACGAGGTACCTGCGGGTACAGTCACCAGGCTTTCCTTCTGAGGTACCTATGGGTAGAGTCAACAGGCCTTCCTTCAGAGGTATCTCTGGGTACAGTCACACGGCCTTCTTTCTGAGGTCCCTCTGGGAACAGTCTCTAGGCCTTTCTTCTGAGGTACCTCTGGGTACAGTCACCAGGCATTCCTTCAGAGTTAGCTCTGGGTACAGTGACCAGGCCTTCCTTCCGAGGTACCTCTGGGTACAGTCATCATGCCTTCCTTCTGAGGTACCACTGGGTACAGTCACGAGGTTTTTCTTCTGGGGTACCTCTGAGTACAGTCACCAGGCCTTTCTTCGGAGGTACGTCTGGGTAGTCACCAGGCCTTCCTTCCAAGGTACCTCTGGGTAGAGTCACCAGGCCTTCCTTCCGTGGTGCCTCTGTGTACAGTCACGGGGCCTTTCTTCCGAGGTACCTTTGGGTACAGTCTCTGGACCTTCCTTCTGAGGTACCTCTGGGTAAAGTCACTATGCCCTCCCTCCGAGATACCTCTGGGTACAGTCTCCAGTCTTTCCTTCGGAGGTACCTCTGGGTATAGTCACCAGGCCATCCTTCCGAGGTACCTCTGGGTACACTCACCAGGCCTTTTTTCCGCGGTACCTCTGAGTACAGTCACCAGGAATTCCTTGTGAGGTACCTCTGGGTACAGTCACCAGGCCTTCCTTCTGAGATACCCCTGGGTACAGTCACCAGGCCTTCCTTCTGCGGTACCTCCGAGTACTGTCACCAGGCCTTCCTTCCCAGGTACTTCTAAGTACCGTCACCAAGCGTTTCTTTCGAGGTATCTCTGGGTACGGTCACCAGGCCTTCCTACCGAGGCACTTCTGAGTTAAGCCACTAGGCTTTCCTTCCGATGTACCTCTGGGTACAATCACCAGGCGCTCCTTCTGAGTTAGCTCTGGGTACAGTCACTAGGCCTTCCTTCCGAGGTACCTCTGACTACAGTCACCAGGCCTTTCTTCCGAGGTACGTCTGGGTACAGTCTCCAGGCCTTCCTTCCGAAGTACCTGTGGGTACAGTCATCAGGACTAGTTTCCGAGGTACCTCTGGGTACACTCACCAGGCCGTTTTTACGAGGTACCTCTGGTTACAGTCTCCAGTCGTTCCTTCTGAGGTACCTATGGGTACAATCACCAGGCGTTCCTTCAGGGGTACCTCTGGGTACAGTCAAAGGCCTTCCTTCTGAGGTCCCTCTGGGTACAGTCACTTTGCCTTCTTTATCAGTTCCCTCTCGGTACAGTCAGCAGGCCTTTCTTCCGAGGTCCCTCTGGGTACAGTCAACGGCCTTCCTTCTGAGGTACCTCTGGGTACAGCACCCGGGCTTATTTCTGAGGTCCCTCTGGGTACAGTCACCAGGCCTTCCTTCCGAGGTACCTCTAGGTACAATCACCAGGCCTTGCTTCTGAGGTACCTCTGGGTACAGTCACGAGGTCTTTCTTCTGAGTTAGCTCTGGGTACAGTCACCAGGCCTTTCTTCCGAGGTACTTCTGTGTACAGTCACCAGGCCTTCCTTTCGGAGGTATCTCTAGGAACAATCACCAGGCCTTCCTTCTGAGGTACCTCTGGGTACAGTCACCAGGGATTCCTCCCGCGGTACCTCTGTTTAGAGTCACCAGGCATTTCTTCCGAGTTACCTCTGGGTACAGTCACCAGGCCTTCCTTCGGAGGTAACTCTGGCTACAGTCAGCAGGCCTTCCTTCCGAGGTACCTCTGGTTACAGTCACCAGGCTTTCCTGGGAGTTACCCTGGGTACAGTCACCACTCCTTTCTTCCGAGTTATCTCTAGGTACAGTCACCAGGCCTTCCTTCCGACGTACCTCTGGGTACAGTCACCAGGCCTTCCTTCCGAGGAACCTCTGAGTACAGTCACCCTGCCTTTCTGAAGGGGTACGTCTGGGTAGAGTCATCATGCCTTCCTTCTGAGGTACTTCTCGGAACAGTCAGCAGGCCTTTCTTCCGAGGTACCTCTGGCTGCAGTCACCTGGCTTTCCTTGGGAGATACCCTGGGTACAGTCACCACGCCTCTTTCAGAGTTACCTCTAGGTACAGTCACCAGGCCTTCGTTCCGAGGTACCCCTGGGTACAGTCACCAGGCCTTCCTTCTCAGGTACGTCTGGGTACAGTCACGAGGTATTTCTTCTGAGGTACCTCTGAGGACAGTCACCAGGCCTTCCTTTCCAGGTACCTCTGGGTACAGTCAGCAGGGCTTCCTTCCGAGGTACCTCTGGGTAGTGTCATCAGGCATTTCTTCCCAGGTATCTCTGGGTACAGTCACCAGGCCTTCCTTCCGAGGTACATCTGGGTACAGTAACCAGGCATTCCTTCTAAGGTATCCCTGGGTAAAGTCCCCAGGCCTTCCTTCCGAGGTACCTCTGAGTACAGTCACCAGGCCTTCCTTCCGAGGTACCTCTGAATACAGTCACCAGGACTTTCTTCCGAAGTGCGTCAGGGTAGAGTCAGCAGGCCTTCCTTCCGAGGTACCTCTGGGTACAATCACCGGGCCTTCCTTTCCAGGTACCTCTGGGTACAGTCACCTGGCCTTCCTTCCGAGGTCCCTCTGGGTAGAGTCAGCAGGCCTTCCTTCCGAGGTACCTCTGAGTACAGTCATCCGGCCTTTATTAAGGGGTACGTTTGGGTAGAGTCATCAGGCTTTCCTTCTGAGGAACTTCTCGTTACAGTCACCAGGCCTTCCTCCCGAGGTAACTCTGGTTACAGTCACCAGGCTTTCCGTGGGAATTACCCTGGGTACACTCACCACGCCTTCCCTACGAGTTACCTCTTGGTACAGTCACCAGGCCTTGCTTCTGAGGTACCTCTGGGTACAGTCACCAGGCCTTTCTTACGAGGTACCTCTGGGTACAGTCACCAGGCATTCCTTCAGAATTAGCTCTGGGTACAGTCACCAGGCCTTCCTTCCGAGGTACCTCTGGGTACAGTCACCAGGCCTTCCTTCTCAGGTACCTCTGGGTACAGTCACGAGGTATTTCTTCTGAGGTACCTCTGAGTACAGTCACCAGGACTTCCTTCCAGGTACCTCTGGGTACAGTCAGCAGGGTTTCTTTCCGAGGTACCTCTGGGTAGTGTCATCAGGCATTTCTTCCCAGGTACCTCTGGGTACAGTCACCAGGCCTTCCTTCCGAGGTACGTCTGGGTAGAGTCTCCAGGCCTTCCTTCCGAAGTACCTGTTGGTACTGTCATCAGGACTAGTTTCCGAGGTACCTCTGGGTACACTCACCAGGCCGTTTTGCGAGGTACCTCTGGTTACAGTCTCCAGTCGTTCCTTCTGAGGTACCTCTGGGTACAATCACCAGGCGTTCCTTCAGAGGTACCTCTGGGTACAGTGAAAGGCCTTCCTTCTGAGGTACCTCTGGGTACAGTCACCCTGCCTTTTTTCTCAGTTCCCTCTGGGTACAGTCAACGGCCTTCCTTCTGAGGTACCTCTGGGTACAGCACCCGGGCTTATTTCTGAGGTCCCTCTGGGTACAGTCACCAGGCCTTTCTTAGGAGGTACCTCTGGGTACAGTCACCGCCCTTCCTTCTGAGGTACCTCTGGGTACAGTCACCCGGGATTATTTCTGAGGTCCCTCTAGGTACAGTCACCAGGCTTTTCTTCCGATCTACCTCTGGGTACAGTCACCAGACCTTCCCTCTGAGGTACCTTTGGATACATTCACCAGCCCTTGTTTCCGAGGTAAGTCTGTGTACCCTCACCAGACCTTTCTTACGAGGTACCTGCGGGTACAGTCACCAGGCTTTCCTTCTGAGTACGTACGGGTAGAGTCAACAGGCCTTCCTTCAGAGGTATCTCTGGGTACAGTCACACGGCCTTCTTTCTGAGGTCCCTCTGGGAACAGTCTCTAGGCCTTTCTTCTGAGGTACCTCTGGGTACAGTCACCAGGCCTTTCTCACGAAGTAACTCTGGGTACAGTCACCAGGCATTCCTTCAGAGTTAGCTCTGGGTACAGTGACCAGGCCTTCCTTCCGAGGTACCTCTGAGTACAGTCATCATGCCTTCCTTCTGAGGTACCACTGGGTACAGTCACGAGGTTTTTCTTCTGGGGTACCTCTGAGTACAGTCACCAGGCCTTTCTTCGGAGGTACGTCTGGGTAGTCACCAGGCCTTCCTTCCAAGGTACCTCTGGGTAGAGTCACCAGGCCTTCCTTCCGTGGTGCCTCTGTGTACAGTCACGGGGCCTTTCTTCCGAGGTACCTTTGGGTACAGTCTCTGGACCTTCCTTCCGAGGTACCTCTGGGTAAAGTCACTATGCCCTCCCTCCGAGATACCTCTGGGTACAGTCACCAGTCCTTCCTTCGGAGGTACCTCTGGGTATAGTCACCAGGCCATCCTTCCGAGGTACCTCTGGGTACACTCACCAGGCCTTTTTTCCGCGGTACCTCTGAGAACAGTCACCAGGCATTCCTTCTCAGGTACCTCTGGGTACAGTCACCAGGCCTTCCTTCTGAGATACCCCTGGGTACAGTCACCAGGCCTTCCTTCTGCGGTACCTCCGAGTACTGTCACCAGGCCTTCCTTCCCAGGTACTTCTAAGTACCGTCACCAAGCATTTCTTTCGAGGTACCTCTGGGTACGGTCACCAGGCCTTCCTTCCGAGGCACTTCTGAGTTAAGCCACCAGGCTTTCCTTCCCAAGTACCTCTGGGTACAATCACCAGGCGCTCCTTCTGAGTTAGCTCTGGGTACAGTCACTAGGCCTTCCTTCCGAGGTACCACTGGGTACAGTCACCAGGCCTTTCTTCCGAGGTGCTTCTGTGTACAGTCGCCAGGCCTTCCTTCCCAGGTACCCCTGGGTACAGTCACCAGGCCTTCCTTCCGAGGTACCTCTGACTACAGTCACCAGGCCTTTCTTCCGAGGTACGTCTGGGTACAGTCTCCAGGCCTTCCTTCCGAAGTACCTGTGGGTACAGTCATCAGGACTAGTTTCCGAGGTACCTCTGGGTACACTCACCAGGCCGTTCTTAAGAGGTACCTCTGGTTACAGTCTCCAGTCGTTCCTTCTGAGGTACCTATGGGTACAATCACCAGGCGTTACCTTCAGGGGTACCTCTGGGTACAGTCTAAGGCCTTCCTTCTGAGGTCCCTCTGGGTACAGTCACTCTGCCTTCTTTCTCAGTTCCCTCTGGGTACAGTCAGCAGGCCTTTCTTCCGAGGTCCCTCTGGGTACAGTCAACGGCCTTCCTTCTGAGGTACCTCTGGGTACAGCACCCGGGCTTATTTCTGAGGTCCCTCTGGGTACAGTCACCAGGCCTTCCTTCCGAGGTACCTCTAGGTACAATCACCAGGCCTTCCTTCTGAGGTACCTCTGGGTACAGTCACGAGGTCTTTCTTCTGAGTTAGCTCTGGGTACAGTCACCAGGCCTTTCTTCCGAGGTACTTCTGTGTACAGTCACCAGGCCTTCCTTTCGGAGGTATCTCTAGGAACAATCACCAGGCCTTCCTTCTGAGGTACCTCTGGGTACAGTCACCAGGGATTCCTCCCGAGGTACCTCTGTTTAGAGTCACCAGGCATTTCTTCCGAGTTACCTCTGGGTACAGTCACCAGGCCTTCCTTCGGAGGTAACTCTGGCTACAGTCAGCAGGCCTTCCTTCCGAGGTACCTCTGGTTACAGTCACCAGGCTTTCCTTGGGAGTTACCCTGGGTACAGTCACCACTCCTTTCTTCCGAGTTATCTCTAGGTACAGTCACCAGGCCTTCCTTCCGAGGTACCTCTGAGTACAGTCACCCGGTCTTTCTGAAGGGGTACGTCTGGGTAGAGTCATCAGGCCTTCCTTCTGAGGTACTTCTTGGAACAGTCAGCAGGCCTTTCTTCCGAGGTACCTCTGGCTGCAGTCACCTGGCTTTCCTTGGGAGATACCCTGGGTACAGTCACCACGCCTCTTTCGGAGTTACCTCTAGGTACATTCACCAGGCCTTCCTTCCGAGGTACCCCTGGGTACAGTCACCAGGCCATCCTTCTCAGGTACGTCTGGGTACAGTCACGAGGTATTTCTTCTGAGGTAACTCTGAGGACAGTCACCAGGCCTTCCTTTCCAGGTACCTCTGGGTACAGTCAGCAGGGCTTCTTTCCGAGGTACATCTGGGTACAGTAACCAGGCATTCCTTCTAAGGTATCCCTGGGTAAAGTCCCCAGGCCTTTCTTCCGAGGTACCTCTGAATACAGTCACCAGGCCTTCCTTCTCAGGTACCTCTGGGTACAGTCACGAGGTATTTATTCTGAGGTACCTCTGAGTACAGTCACCAGGACTTCCTTTCCAGGTACCTCTGGGTACAGTCAGCAGGGCTTCTTTCCGAGGTACCTCTGGGTAGTGTCATCAGGCATTTCTTCCCAGGTACCTCTGGGTACAGTCACCAGGCCTTCCTTCCGAGGTACCTCTGACTACAGTCACCAGGCCTTTCTTCCGAGGTACGTCTGGGTAGAGTCTCCAGGCCTTCCTTCCGAAGTACCTGTTGGTACTGTCATCAGGACTAGTTTCCGAGGTACCTCTGGGTACACTCACCAGGCCGTTTTGCGAGGTACCTCTGGTTACAGTCTCCAGTCGTTCCTTCTGAGGTACCTCTGGGTACAGTCACCAGGCGTTCCTTCAGAGGTACCTCTGGGTACAGTGAAAGGCCTTCCTTCTGAGGTACCTCTGGGTACAGTCACCCTGCCTTTTTTCTCAGTTCCCTCTGGGTACAGTCAGCAGGCCTTTCTTCCGAGGTCCCTCTGGGTACAGTCAACGGCCTTCCTTCTGAGGTACCTCTGGGTACAGCACCCGGGCTTATTTCTGAGGTCCCTCTGGGTACAGTCACCAGGCCTTTCTTAGGAGGTACCTCTGGGTACAGTCACCGCCCTTCCTTCTGAGGTACCTCTGGGTACAGTCACCCGGGATTATTTCTGAGGTCCCTCTAGGTACAGTCACCAGGCTTTTCTTCCGATCTACCTCTGGGTACAGTCACCAGACCTTCCCTCTGAGGTACCTTTGGATACAGTCACCAGCCCTTGTTTCCGAGGTAAGTCTGTGTACCCTCACCAGACCTTTCTTACGACGTACCTGCGGGTACAGTCACCAGGCTTTCCTTCTGAGTACTTACGGGTAGAGTCAACAGGCCTTCCTTCAGAGGTATCTCTGGGTACAGTCACACGGCCTTCTTTCTGAGGTCCCTCTGGGAACAGTCTCTAGGCCTTTCTTCTGAGGTACCTCTGGGTACAGTCACCAGGCCTTTCTCACGAGGTACCTCTGGGTACAGTCACCAGGCATTCCTTCAGAGTTAGCTCTGGGTACAGTGACCAGGCCTTCCTTCCGAGGTACCTCTGAGTACAGTCATCATGCCTTCCTTCTGAGGTACCACTGGGTAGAGTCACGAGGTTTTTCTTCTGGGGTACCTCTGAGTACAGTCACCAGGCCTTTCTTCGGAGGTACGTCTGGGTAGTCACCAGGCCTTCCTTCCAAGGTACCTCTGGGTAGAGTCACCAGGCCTTCCTTCCGTGGTGCCTCTGTGTACAGTCACGGGGCCTTTCTTCCGAGGTACCTTTGGGTACAGTCTCTGGACCTTCCTTCCGAGGTACATCTGGGTAAAGTCACTATGCCCTCCCTCCGAGATACCTCTGGGTACAGTCACCAGTCCTTCCTTCGGAGGTACCTCTGGGTATAGTCACCAGGCCATCCTTCCGAGGTACCTCTGGGTACACTCACCAGGCCTTTTTTCCGCGATACCTCTGAGTACAGTCACCAGGCATTCCTTCTCAGGTACCTCTGGGTACAGTCACCAGGCCTTCCTTCTGAGATACCCCTGGGTACAGTCACCAGGCCTTCCTTCTGCGGTACCTCCGAGTACTGTCACCAGGCCTTCCTTCCCAGGTACTTCTAAGTACCGTCACCAAGCATTTCTTTCGAGGTACCTCTGGGTACGGTCACCAGGCCTTCCTTCCGAGGCACTTCTGAGTTAAGCCACCAGGCTTTCCTTCCGAAGTACCTCTGGGTACAATCACCAGGCGCTCCTTCTGAGTTAGCTCTGGGTACAGTCACTAGGCCTTCCTTCCGAGGTACCACTGGGTACAGTCACCAGGCCTTTCTTCCGAGGTGCTTCTGTGTACAGTCGCCAGGCCTTCCTTCCGAGTTACCCCTGGGTACAGTCACCAGGCCTTCCTTCCGAGGTACCTCTGACTACAGTCACCAGGCCTTTCTTCCGAGGTACGTCTGGGTACAGTCTCCAGGCCTTCCTTCCGAAGTACCTGTGGGTACAGTCATCAGGACTAGTTTCCGAGGTACCTCTGGGTACACTCACCAGGCCGTTCTTACGAGGTACCTCTGGTTACAGTCTCCAGTCGTTCCTTCTGAGGTACCTATGGGTACAATCACCAGGCGTTCCTTCAGGGGTACCTCTGGGTACAGTCAAAGGCCTTCCTTCTGAGGTCCCTCTGGGTACAGTCACTCTGCCTTCTTTCTCAGTTCCCTCTGGGTACAGTCAGCAGGCCTTTCTTCCGAGGTCCCTCTGGGTACAGTCAACGGCCTTCCTTCTGAGGTACCTCTGGGTACAGCACCCGGGCTTATTTCTGAGGTCCCTCTGGGTACAGTCACCAGGCCTTCCTTCCGAGGTACCTCTAGGTACAATCACCAGGCCTTCCTTCTGAGGTACCTCTGGGTACAGTCACGAGGTCTTTCTTCTGAGTTAGCTCTGGGTACAGTCACCAGGCCTTTCTTCCGAGGTACTTCTGTGTACAGTCACCAGGCCTTCCTTTCGGAGGTATCTCTAGGAACAATCACCAGGCCTTCCTTCTGAGGTACCTCTGGGTACAGTCACCAGGGATTCCTCCCGAGGTACCTCTGTTTAGAGTCACCAGGCATTTCTTCCGAGTTACCTCTGGGTACAGTCACCAGGCCTTCCTTCGGAGGTAACTCTGGCTACAGTCAGCAGGCCTTCCTTCCGAGGTACCTCTGGTTACAGTCACCAGGCTTTCCTTGGGAGTTACCCTGGGTACAGTCACCACTCCTTTCTTCCGAATTATCTCTAGGTACAGTCAAGAGGCCTTCCTTCCGACGTACCTCTGGGTACAGTCACCAGGCCTTCCTTCCGAGGTACCTCTGAGTACAGTCACCCGGCCTTTTTGAAGGGGTACGTCTGGGTAGAGTCATCAGGCCTTCCTTCTGAGGTACTTCTCGGAACAGTCAGCAGGCCTTTCTTCCGAGGTACCTCTGGCTGCAGTCACCTGGCTTTCCTTGGGAGATACCCTGGGTACAGTCACCACGCCTCTTTCGGAGTTACCTCTAGGTACAGTCACCAGGCCTTCGTTCCGAGGTACCCCTGGGTACAGTCACCAGGCCTTCCTTCTCAGGTACGTCTGGGTACAGTCACGAGGTATTTCTTCTGAGGTACCTCTGAGGACAGTCACCAGGCCTTCCTTTCCAGGTACCTCTGGGTACAGTCAGCAGGGCTTCCTTCCGAGGTACCTCTGGGTAGTGTCATCAGGCATTTCTTCCCAGGTATCTCTGGGTACAGTCACCAGGCCTTCCTTCCGAGGTACATCTGGGTACAGTAACCAGGCATTCCTTCTAAGGTATCCCTGGATAAAGTCCCCAGGCCTTCCTTCCGAGGTACCTCTGAGTACAGTCACCAGGACTTTCTTCCGAAGTGCGTCTGGGTACAGTCAGCAGGCCTTCCTTCCGAGGTACCTCTGGGTACAGTCACCTGGCCTTCCTTCCGAGGTCCCTCTGGGTAGAGTCAGCAGGCCTTCCTTCCGAGGTACCTCTGAGTACAGTCATACGGCCTTTATTAAGGGATACGTTTGGGTAGAGTCATCAGGCTTTCCTTCTGAGGAAGTTCTCGTTACAGTCACCAGGCCTTCCTCCCGAGATAACTCTGGTTACAGTCACCAGGCTTTCCGTGGGAATTACCCTGGGTACACTCACCACGCCTTTCCTACGAGTTACCTCTTGGTACAGTCACCAGGCCTTGCTTCTGAGGTACCTCTGGGTACAGTCACCAGGCTTTTCTTACGAGGTACCTCTGGGTACAGTCACCAGGCATTCCTTCAGAATTAGCTCTGGGTACAGTCACCAGGCCTTCCTTCCGAGGTACCTCTGGGTACAGTCACCAGGCCTTCCTTCTCAGGTACCTCTGGGTACAGTCACGAGGTATTTCTTCTGAGGTACCTCTGAGTACAGTCACCAGGACTTCCTTCCAGGTACCTCTGGGTACAGTCAGCAGGGCTTCTTTCCGAGGTACCTCTGGGTAGTGTCATCAGGCATTTCTTCCCAGGTACCTCTGGGTACAGTCACCAGGCCTTCCTTCCGAGGTACCTCTGACTACAGTCACTAGGCCTTTCTTCCGAGGTACGTCTGGGTAGAGTCTCCAGGCCTTCCTTCCGAAGTACCTGTTGGTACTGTCATCAGGACTAGTTTCCGAGGTACCTCTGGGTACACTCACCAGGCCGTTTTGCGAGGTACCTCTGGTTACAGTCTCCAGTCGTTCCTTCTGAGGTACCTCTGGGTACAGTCACCAGGCGTTCCTTCAGAGGTACCTCTGGGTACAGTGAAAGGCCTTCCTTCTGAGGTACCTCTGGGTACAGTCACCCTGCCTTTTTTCTCAGTTCCCTCTGGGTACAGTCAGCAGGCCTTTCTTCCGAGGTCCCTCTGGGTACAGTCAACGGCCTTCCTTCTGAGGTACCTCTGGGTACAGCACCCGGGCTTATTTCTGAGGTCCCTCTGGGTACAGTCACCAGGCCTTTCTTAGGAGGTACCTCTGGGTACAGTCACCGCCCTTCCTTCTGAGGTACCTCTGGGTACAGTCACCCGGGATTATTTCTGATGTCCCTCTAGGTACAGTCACCAGGCTTTTCTTCCGATCTACCTCTGGGTACAGTCACCAGACCTTCCCTCTGAGGTACCTTTGGATACAGTCACCAGCCCTTGTTTCCGAGGTAAGTCTGTGTACCCTCACCAGACCTTTCTTACGAGGTACCTGCGGGTACAGTCACCAGGCTTTCCTTCTGAGTACGTACGGGTAGAGTCAACAGGCCTTCCTTCAGAGGTATCTCTGGGTACAGTCACACGGCCTTCTTTCTGAGGTCCCTCTGGGAACAGTCTCTAGGCCTTTCTTCTGAGGTACCTCTGGGTACAGTCACCAGGCCTTTCTCACGAAGTAACTCTGGGTACAGTCACCAGGCATTCCTTCAGAGTTAGCTCTGGGTACAGTGACCAGGCCTTCCTTCCGAGGTACCTCTGAGTACAGTCATCATGCCTTCCTTCTGAGGTACCACTGGGTACAGTCACGAGGTTTTTCTTCTGGGGTACCTCTGAGTACAGTCACCAGGCCTTTCTTCGGAGGTACGTCTGGGTAGTCACCAGGCCTTCCTTCCAAGGTACCTCTGGGTAGAGTCACCAGGCCTTCCTTCCGAGCTACCTCTGGGTACACTTACCAGGCCTTTTTTCCGCGGTACCTCTGAGTACAGTCACCAGGCATTCCTTCTGAGGTACCTCTGGGTACAGTCACCAGGTCTTGCTTCTGAGATACCTCTGGGTACAGTCACCGGGCCTTCCTTCCGAGGTACCTTTGGGTACAGTCTCTGGACCTTCCTTCCGAGGTACCTCTGGGTAAAGTCTCTATGCCCTCCCTCCGAGATACCTCTGGGTACAGTCACCAGTCCTTCCTTCGGAGGTACCTCTAGGTATAGTCACCAGGCCATCCTTCCGAGGTACCTCTGGGTACACTCACCAGGCCTTTTTTCCGCGGTACCTCTGAGTACAGTCACCAGGCATTCCTTCTGAGATACCCCTGGGTACAGTCACCAGGCCTTCCTTCTGCGGTACCTCCGAGTACTGTCACCAGGCCTTCCTTCCCAGGTACTTCTAAGTACCGTCACCAAGCATTTCTTTCGAGGTACCTCTGGGTACGGTCACCAGGCCTTCCTTCCGAGGCACTTCTGAGTTAAGCCACCAGGCTTTCCTTCCGAAGTACCTCTGGGTACAATCACCAGGCGCTCCTTCTGAGTTAGCTCTGGGTACAGTCACTAGGCCTTCCTTCAGAGGTACCTCTGGGTACAGTCACCAGGCCTTTCTTCCGAGGTGCTTCTGTGTACAGTCGCCAGGCCTTCCTTCCAAGGTACCTCTGGGTAGAGTCACCAGACCTTCCTTCCGAGGTACCTCTGGGTACACTCACCAGGCCTTTTTTCCACGGTACCTCTGAGTACAGTCACCAGGCATTCCTTCTGAGGTACCTCTGGGTACAGTCACCAGGTCTTGCTTCTGAGATACCTCTGGGTACAGTCACCGGGCCTTCCTTCCGAGGTACCTTTGGGTACAGTCTCTGGACCTTCCTTCCGAGGTTCCTCTGGGTAAAGTCACTATGCCCTCCCTCCGAGATACCTCTGGGTACAGTCACCAGTCCTTCCTTCGGAGGTACCTCTGGGTATAGTCACCAAGCCATCCTTCCGAGGTACCTCTGGGTACACTCACCAGGCCTTTTTTCCGCGGTACCTCTGAGTACAGTCACCAGGCATTCCTTCTCAGGTACCTCTGGGTACAGTCACCAGGCCTTCCTTACGAGTTACCTCTGGGTACAGTCACCAGGCCTTCCTTCTGAGATACCCCTGGGTACAGTCACCAGGCCTTCCTTCTGCGGTACCTCTGAGTACTGTCACCAGGCCTTCCTTCCCAGGTACTTCTAAGTACCGTCACCAAGCATTTCTTTCGAGGTACCTCTGGTTACGGTCACCAGGCCTTCCTTCCGAGGCACTTCTGAGTTAAGCCACCAGGCTTTCCTTCCGAAGTACCTCTGGGTACAATCACCAGGCGCTCCTTCTGAGTTAGCTCTGGGTACAGTCACTAGGCCTTCCTTCCGAGGTACCACTGGGTACAGTCACCAGGCCTTTCTTCCGAGGTGCTTCTGTGTACAGTCGCCAGGCCTTCCTTCCCAGGTACCCCTGGGTACAGTCACCAGGCCTTCCTTCCGAGGTACCTCTGACTACAGTCACCAGGCCTTTCTTCCGAGGTACGTCTGGGTACAGTCTCCAGGCCTTCCTTCCGAAGTACCTGTGGGTACAGTCATCAGGACTAGTTTCCGAGGTACCTCTGGGTACACTCACCAGGCCGTTCTTACGAGGTACCTCTGGTTACAGTCTCCAGTCGTTCCTTCTGAGGTACCTATGGGTACAATCACCAGGCGTTCCTTCAGGGGTACCTCTGGGTACAGTCAAAGGCCTTCCTTCTGAGGTCCCTCTGGGTACAGTCACTCTGCCTTCTTTCTCAGTTCCCTCTGGGTACAGTCAGCAGGCCTTTCTTCCGAGGTCCCTCTGGGTACAGTCAACGGCCTTCCTTCTGCGGTACCTCTGGGTACAGCACCCGGGCTTATTTCTGAGGTCCCTCTGGGTACAGTCACCAGGCCTTCCTTCCGAGGTACCTCTAGGTACAATCACCAGGCCTTCCTTCTGAGGTACCTCTGGGTACAGTCACGAGGTCTTTCTTCTGAGTTAGCTCTGGGTACAGTCACCAGGCCTTTCTTCCGAGGTACTTCTGTGTACAGTCACCAGGCCTTCCTTCTGAGGTACCTCTGGGTACAGTCACCAGGGATTCCTCCCGAGGTACCTCTGTTTAGAGTCACCAGGCATTTCTTCCGAGTTACCTCTGGGTACAGTCACCAGGCCTTCCTTCGGAGGTAACTCTGGCTACAGTCAGCAGGCCTTCCTTGGGAGTTACCCTGGGTACAGTCACCACTCCTTTCTTCCGAGTTATCTCTAGGTACAGTCACCAGGCCTTCCTTCCGACGTACCTCTGGGTACAGTCACCAGGCCTTCCTTCCGAGGTACCTCTGAGTACAGTCACCCGGCCTTTTTGAAGGGGTACGTCTGGGTAGAGTCATCAGGCCTTCCTTCTCAGGTACTTCTCGGAACAGTCAGCAGGCCTTTCTTCCGAGGTACCTCTGGCTGCAGTCACCTGGCTTTCCTTGGGAGATACCCTGGGTACAGTCACCACGCCTCTTTCGGAGTTACCTCTAGGTACAGTCACCAGGCCTTCGTTCCGAGGTACCCCTGGGTACAGTCACCAGGCCTTCCTTCTCAGGTACGTCTGGGTACAGTCACGAGGTATTTCTTCTGAGGTACCTCTGAGGACAGTCACCAGGCCTTCCTTTCCAGGTACCTCTGGGTACAGTCAGCAGGGCTTCCTTCCGAGGTACCTCTGGGTAGTGTCATCAGGCATTTCTTCCCAGGTATCTCTGGGCACAGTCACCAGGCCTTCCTTCCGAGGTACATCTGGGTACAGTAACCAGGCATTCCTTCTAAGGTATCCCTGGGTAAAGTCCCCAGGCCTTCCTTTCGAGGTACCTCTGAATACAGTCACCAGGACTTTCTTCCGAAGTGCGTCTGGGTACAGTCACCAGGCCTTCCTTCCGAGGTACCTCTGGGTACAATCACCGGGCCTTCCTTTCCAGGTACCTCTGGGTACAGTCACCTGGCCTTCCTTCCGAGGTCCCTCTGGGTAGAGTCAGCAGGCCTTCCTTCCGAGGTACCTCTGAGTACAGTCATCCGGCCTTTATTAAGGGGTACGTTTGGGTAGAGTCATCAGGCTTTCCTTCTGAGGAACTTCTCGTTACAGTCACCAGGCCTTCCTCCCGAGGTAACTCTGGTTACAGTCACCAGGCTTTCCGTGGGAATTACCCTGGGTACACTCACCACGCCTTTCCTACGAGTTACCTCTTGGTACAGTCACCAGGCCTTGCTTCTGAGGTACCTCTGGGTACAGTCACCAGGCCTTTCTTACGAGGTACCTCTGGGTACAGTCACCAGGCATTCCTTCAGAATTAGCTCTGGGTACAGTCACCAGGCCTTCCTTCCGAGGTACCTCTGGGTACAGTCACCAGGCCTTCCTTCTCAGGTACCTCTGGGTACAGTCACGAGGTATTTCTTCTGAGGTACCTCTGAGTACAGTCACCAGGACTTCCTTTCCAGGTACCTCTGGGTACAGTCAGCAGGGCTTCTTTCCGAGGTACCTCTGGGTAGTGTCATCAGGCATTTCTTCCCAGGTACCTCTGGGTACAGTCACCAGGCCTTCCTTCCGAGGTACCTCTGGGTACACTCACCAGGCCGTTTTGCGAGGTACCTCTGGTTACAGTCTCCAGTCGTTCCTTCTGAGGTACCTCTGGGTACAGTCACCAGGCGTTCCTTCAGAGGTACCTCTGGGTACAGTGAAAGGCCTTCCTTCTGAGGTACCTCTGGGTACAGTCACCCTGCCTTTTTTCTCAGTTCCCTCTGGGTACAGTCAGCAGGCCTTTCTTCCGAGGTCCCTCTGGGTACAGTCAACGGCCTTCCTTCTGAGGTACCTCTGGGTACAGCACCCGGGCTTATTTCTGAGGTCCCTCTGGGTACAGTCACCAGGCCTTTCTTAGGAGGTACCTCTGGGTACTGTCACCGCCCTTCCTTCTGAGGTACCTCTGGGTACAGTCACCCGGGATTATTTCTGAGGTCCCTCTAGGTACAGTCACCAGGCTTTTCTTCCGATCTACCTCTGGGTACAGTCACCAGACCTTCCCTCTGAGGTACCTTTGGATACAGTCACCAGCCCTTGTTTCCGAGGTATGTCTGTGTACCCTCACCAGGCCTTTCTTACGAGGTACCTGCGGGTACAGTCACCAGGCTTTCCTTCTGAGGTACCTATGGGTAGAGTCAACAGGCCTTCCTTCAGAGGTATCTCTGGGTACAGTCACACGGCCTTCTTTCTGAGGTCCCTCTGGGAACAGTCTCTAGGCCTTTCTTCTGAGGTACCTCTGGGTACAGTCACCAGGCCTTTCTCACGAAGTAACTCTGGGTACAGTCACCAGGCATTCCTTCAGAGTTAGCTCTGGGTACAGTGACCAGGCCTTCCTTCCGAGGTACCTCTGAGTACAGTCATCATGCCTTCCTTCTGAGGTACCACTGGGTACAGTCACAAGGTTTTTCTTCTGGGGTACCTCTGAGTACAGTCACCAGGCCTTTCTTCGGAGGTACGTCTGGGTAGTCACCAGGCCTTCCTTCCAAGGTACCTCTGGGTAGAGTCACCAGACCTTCCTTCCGAGGTACCTCTGGGTACACTCACCAGGCCTTTTTTCCACGGTACCTCTGAGTACAGTCACCAGGCATTCCTTCTGAGGTACCTCTGGGTACAGTCACCAGGTCTTGCTTCTGAGATACCTCTGGGTACAGTCACCGGGCCTTCCTTCCGAGGTACCTTTGGGTACAGTCTCTGGACCTTCCTTCCGAGGTACCTCTGGGTAAAGTCACTATGCCCTCCCTCCGAGATACCTCTGGGTACAGTCACCAGTCCTTCCTTCGGAGGTACCTCTGGGTATAGTCACCAGGCCATCCTTCCGAGGTACCTCTGGGTACACTCACCAGGCCTTTTTTCCGCGGTACCTCTGAGTACAGTCACCAGGCATTCCTTCTCAGGTACCTCTGGGTACAGTCACCAGGCCTTCCTTACGAGTTACCTCTGGGTACAGTCACCAGGCCTTCCTTCTGAGATACCCCTGGGTACAGTCACCAGGCCTTCCTTCTGCGGTACCTCCGAGTACTGTCACCAGGCCTTCCTTCCCAGGTACTTCTAAGTACCGTCACCAAGCATTTCTTTCGAGGTACCTCTGGGTACGGTCACCAGGCCTTCCTTCCGAGGCACTTCTGAGTTAAGCCACCAGGCTTTCCTTCCCAAGTACCTCTGGGTACAATCACCAGGCGCTCCTTCTGAGTTAGCTCTGGGTACAGTCACTAGGCCTTCCTTCCGAGGTACCACTGGGTACAGTCACCAGGCCTTTCTTCCGAGGTGCTTCTGTGTACAGTCGCCAGGCCTTCCTTCCCAGGTACCCCTGGGTACAGTCACCAGGCCTTCCTTCCGAGGTACCTCTGACTACAGTCACCAGGCCTTTCTTCCGAGGTACGTCTGGGTAGAGTCTCCAGGCCTTCCTTCCGAAGTACCTGTGGGTACAGTCATCAGGACTAGTTTCCGAGGTACCTCTGGATACACTCACCAGGCCGTTCTTAAGAGGTACCTCTGGTTACAGTCTCCAGTCGTTCCTTCTGAGGTACCTACGGGTAAAATCACCAGGCGTTCCTTCAGGGGTACCTCTGGGTACAGTCAAAGGCCTTCCTTCTGAGGTCCCTCTGGGTACAGTCACTCTGCCTTCTTTCTCAGTTCCCTCTGGGTACAGTCAGCAGGCCTTTCTTCCGAGGTCCCTCTGGGTACAGTCAACGGCCTTCCTTCTGAGGTACCTCTGGGTACAGCACCCGGGCTTATTTCTGAGGTCCCTCTGGGTACAGTCACCAGGCCTTCCTTCCGAGGTACCTCTAGGTACAATCACCAGGCCTTCCTTCTGAGGTACCTCTGGGTACAGTCACGAGGTCTTTCTTCTGAGTTAGCTCTGGGTACAGTCACCAGGCCTTTCTTCCGAGGTACTTCTGTGTACAGTCACCAGGCCTTCCTTTCGGAGGTATCTCTAGGAACAATCACCAGGCCTTCCTTCTGAGGTACCTCTGGGTACAGTCACCAGGGATTCCTCCCGAGGTACCTCTGTTTAGAGTCACCAGGCATTTCTTCCGAGTTACCTCTGGGTACAGTCACCAGGCCTTCCGTCGGAGTTAACTCTGGCTGCAGTCAGCAGGCCTTCCTTCCGAGGTACCTCTGGTTACAGTCACCAGGCTTTCCTTGGGAGTTACCCTGGGTACAGTCACCACTCCTTTCTTCCGAGTTATCTCTAGGTACAGTCACCACGCCTTCCTTCCGACGTACCTCTGGGTACAGTCACCAGGCCTTCCTTCCGAGGTACCTCTGAGTACAGTCACCCGGTCTTTCTGAAGGGGTACGTCTGGGTAGAGTCATCAGGCCTTCCTTCTGAGGTACTTTTCGGAACAGTCAGCAGGCCTTTCTTCCGAGGTACCTCTGGCTGCAGTCACCTGGCTTTCCTTGGGAGATACCCTGGGTACAGTCACCACGCCTCTTTCGGAGTTACCTCTAGGTACAGTCACCAGGCCTTCCTTCCGAGGTACCCCTGGGTACAGTCACCAGGCCTTCCTTCTCAGGTACGTCTGGGTACAGTCACGAGGTATTTCTTCTGAGGTAACTCTGAGGACAGTCACCAGGCCTTCCTTTCCAGGTACCTCTGGGTACAGTCAGCAGGGCTTCCTTCCGAGGTACCTCTGGGTAGTGTCATCAGGCATTTCTTCCCAGGTATCTCTGGGTACAGTCACCAGGCCTTCCTTCCGAGGTACATCTGGGTACAGTAACCAGGCATTCCTTCTAAGGTATCCCTGGGTAAAGTCCCCAGGCTTTCCTTCCGAGGTACCTCTGAATACAGTCACCAGGCCTTCCTTCTCAGGTACGTCTGGGTACAGTCACGAGGTATTTCTTGTGAGGTACCTCTGAGGACAGTCACCAGGCCTTCCTTTCCAGGTACCTCTGGGTACAGTCAGCAGGGCTTCCTTCCGAGGTACTTCTGGGTAGTGCCATCAGGCATTTCTTCCCAGGTATCTCTGGGTACAGTCACCTGGCCTTCCTTCCGAGGTCCCTCTGGGTAGCGTCAGCAGGCCTTCCTTCCGAGGTACCTCTGACTACAGTCACCAGGCCTTTCTTCCGAAGTACGTCTGGGTACAGTCTCCAGGCCTTCCTTCCGAAGTACATGTTGGTACTGTCATCAGGACTAGTTTCCGAGGTACCTCTGGGTACACTCACCAGGCCGTTTTGCGAGGTACCTCTGGTTACAGTCTCCAGTCGTTCCTTCTGAGGTACCTATGGGTACAGTCACCAGGCGTTCCTTCAGAGGTACCTCTGGGTACAGTGAAAGGCCTTCCTTCTGAGGTACCTCTGGGTACAGTCACCCTGCCTTTTTTCTCAGTTCCCTCTGGGTACAGTCACCAGGCGTTCCTTCAGAGGTACCTCTGGGTACAGTGAAAGGCCTTTCTTCCGAGGTCCCTCTGGGTACAGTCAACGGCCTTCCTTCTGAGGTACCTCTGGTACAGCACCCGGGCTTATTTCTGAGGTCCCTCTAGGTACAATCACCAGGCTTTTCTTCCGATCTACCTCTGGGTACAGTCACCAGACCTTCCCTCTGAGGTACCTTTGGATACAGTCACCAGCCCTTGTTTCCGAGGTAAGTCTGTGTACCCTCACCAGACCTTTCTTACGACGTACCTGCGGGTACAGTCACCAGGCTTTCCTTCTGAGTACGTACGGGTAGAGTCAACAGGCCTTCCTTCAGAGGTATCTCCGGGTACAGTCACACGGCCTTCTTTCTGAGGTCCCTCTGGGAACAGTCTCTAGGCCTTTCTTCTGAGGTACCTCTGGGTACAGTCACCAGGCCTTTCTCACGAAGTAACTCTGGGTACAGTCACCAGGCATTCCTTCAGAGTTAGCTCTGGGTACAGTGACCAGGCCTTCCTTCCGAGGTACCTCTGAGTACAGTCATCATGCCTTCCTTCTGAGGTACCACTTGGTACAGTCACGAGGTTTTTCTTCTGGGGTACCTCTGAGTACAGTCACCAGGCCTTTCTTCGGAGGTACGTCTGGGTAGTCACCAGGCCTTCCTTCCAAGGTACCTCTGGGTAGAGTCACCAGACCTTCCTTCCGAGATACCTCTGGGTACACTCACCAGGCCTTTTTTCCACGTTACCTCTGAGTACAGTCACCAGGCATTCCTTCTGAGGTACATCTGGGTACAGTCACCAGGTCTTGCTTCTGAGATACCTCTGGGTACAGTCACCGGGCCTTTCTTCCGAGGTACCTTTGGGTACAGTCTCTGGACCTTCCTTCCGAGGTACCTCTGGGTAAAGTCACTATGCCCTCCCTCCGAGATACCTCTGGGTACAGTCACCAGTCCTTCCTTCGGAGGTACCTCTGGGTATAGTCACCAGGCCATCCTTCCGAGGTACCTCTGGGTACACTCACCAGGCCTTTTTTCCGCGGTACCTCTGAGTACAGTCACCAGGCATTCCTTCTCAGGTACCTCTGGGTACAGTCACCAGGCCTTCCTTACGAGTTACCTCTGGGTACAGTCACCAGGCCTTCCTTCTGAGATACCCCTGGGTACAGTCACCAGGCCTTCCTTCTGCGGTACCTCCGAGTACTGTCACCAGGCCTTCCTTCCCAGGTACTTCTAAGTACCGTCACCAAGCATTTCTTTCGAGGTACCTCTGGGTACGGTCACCAGGCCTTCCTTCCGAGGCACTTCTGAGTTAAGCCACCAGGCTTTCCTTCCCAAGTACCTCTGGGTACAATCACCAGGCGCTCCTTCTGAGTTAGCTCTGGGTACAGTCACTAGGCCTTCCTTCCGAGGTACCACTGGGTACAGTCACCAGGCCTTTCTTCCGAGGTGCTTCTGTGTACAGTCGCCAGGCCTTCCTTCCGAGGTACCCCTGGGTACAGTCACCAGGCCTTCCTTCCGAGGTACCTCTGACTACAGTCACCAGGCCTTTCTTCCGAGGTACGTCTGGGTACAGTCTCCAGGCCTTCCTTCCGAAGTACCTGTGGGTACAGTCATCAGGACTAGTTTCCGAGGTACCTCTGGATACACTCACCAGGCCGTTCTTAAGAGGTACCTCTGGTTACAGTCTCCAGTCGTTCCTTCTGAGGTACCTATGGGTAAAATCACCAGGCGTTCCTTCAGGGGTACCTCTGGGTACAGTCAAAGGCCTTCCTTCTGAGGTCCCTCTGGGTACAGCACCCGGGCTTATTTCTGAGGTCCCTCTGGGTACAGTCACCAGGCCTTCCTTCCGAGGTACCTCTAGGTACAATCACCAGGCCTTCCTTCTGAGGTACCTCTGGGTACAGTCACGAGGTCTTTCTTCTGAGTTAGCTCTGGGTACAGTCACCAGGCCTTTCTTCCGAGGTACTTCTGTGTACAGTCACCAGGCCTTCCTTTCGGAGGTATCTCTAGGAACAATCACCAGGCCTTCCTTCTGAGGTACCTCTGGGTACAGTCACCAGGGATTCCTCCCGAGGTACCTCTGTTTAGAGTCACCAGGCATTTCTTCCGAGTTACCTCTGGGTACAGTCACCAGGCCTTCCTTCGGAGGTAACTCTGGCTACAGTCAGCAGGCCTTCCTTCCGAGGTACCTCTGGTTACAGTCACCAGGCTTTCCTTGGGAGTTACCCTGGGTACAGTCACCACTCCTTTCTTCCGAGTTATCTCTAGGTACAGTCACCAGGCCTTCCTTCCGACGTACCTCTGGGTACAGTCACCAGGCCTTCCTTCCGAGGTACCTCTGAGTACAGTCACCCGGCCTTTCTGAAGGGGTACGTCTGGGTAGAGTCATCAGGCCTTCCTTCTGAGGTACTTCTCGGAACAGTCAGCAGGCCTTTCTTCCGAGGTACCTCTGGCTGCAGTCACCTGGCTTTCCTTGGGAGATACCCTGGGTACAGTCACCACGCCTCTTTCGGAGTTACCTCTAGGTACAGTCACCAGGCCTTCGTTCCGAGGTACCCCTGGGTACAGTCACCAGGCCTTCCTTCTCAGGTACGTCTGGGTACAGTCACGAGGTATTTCTTCTGAGGTACCTCTGAGGACAGTCACCAGGCCTTCCTTTCCAGGTACCTCTGGGTACAGTCAGCAGGGCTTCCTTCCGAGGTACCTCTGGGTAGTGTCATCAGGCATTTCTTCCCAGGTATCTCTGGGTACAGTCACCAGGCCTTCCTTGCGAGGTACATCTGGGTAAAGTAACCAGGCATTCCTTCTAAGGTATCCCTGGGTAAAGTCCCCAGGCCTTCCTTTCGAGGTACCTCTGAATACAGTCACCAGGACTTTCTTACGAGGTACCTCTGGGTACAGTCACCAGGCATTCCTTCAGAATTAGCTCTGGGTACAGTGACCAGGCCTTCCTTCCGAGGTACCTCTGGGTACAGTCACCAGGCCTTCCTTCTCAGGTACCTCTGGGTACAGTCACGAGGTATTTCTTCTGAGGTATCTCTGAGTACAGTCACCAGGACTTCCTTTCCAGGTACCTCTGGGTACAGTCAGCAGGGCTTCTTTCCGAGGTACCTCTGGGTAGTGTCATCAGGCATTTCTTCCCAGGTACCTCTGGGTACAGTCACCAGGCCTTCCTTCCGAGGTACCTCTGACTACAGTCACCAGGCCTTTCTTCCGAGGTACGTCTGGGTAGAGTCTCCAGGCCTTCCTTCCGAAGTACCTGTTGGTACTGTCATCAGGACTAGTTTCATAGGTACCTCTGGGTACACTCACCAGGCCGTTTTGCGAGGTACCTCTGGTTACAGTCTCCAGTCGTTCCTTCTGAGGTACCTCTGGGTACAGTCACCAGGCGTTCCTTCAGAGGTACCTCTGGGTACAGTGAAAGGCCTTCCTTCTGAGGTACCTCTGGGTACAGTCACCCTGCCTTTTTTCTCAGTTCCCTCTGGGTACAGTCAGCAGGCCTTTCTTCCGAGGTCCCTCTGGGTACAGTCAACGGCCTTCCTTCTGAGGTACCTCTGGGTACAGCACCCGGGCTTATTTCTGAGGTCCCTCTGGGTACAGTCACCAGGCCTTTCTTAGGAGGTACCTCTGGGTACAGTCACCGCCCTTCCTTCTGAGGTACCTCTGGGTACAGTCACCCGGGATTATTTCTGAGGTCCCTCTAGGTACAGTCACCAGGCTTTTCTTCCGATCTACCTCTGGGTACAGTCACCAGACCTTCCCTCTGAGGTACCTTTGGATACAGTCACCAGCCCTTGTTTCCGAGGTAAGTCTGTGTACCCTCACCAGACCTTTCTTACGACGTACCTGCGGGTACAGTCACCAGGCTTTCCTTCTGAGTACGTACGGGTAGAGTCAACAGGCCTTCCTTCAGAGGTATCTCTGGGTACAGTCACACGGCCTTCTTTCTGAGGTCCCTCTGGGAACAGTCTCTAGGCCTTTCTTCTGAGGTACCTCTGGGTACAGTCACCAGGCCTTTCTCACGAAGTAACTCTGGGTACAGTCACCAGGCATTCCTTCAGAGTTAGCTCTGGGTACAGTGACCAGGCCTTCCTTCCGAGGTACCTCTGAGTACAGTCATCATGCCTTCCTTCTGAGGTACCACTGGGTACAGTCACGAGGTTTTTCTTCTGGGGTACCTCTGAGTACAGTCACCAGGCCTTTCTTCGGAGGTACGTCTGGGTAGTCACCAGGCCTTCCTTCCAAGGTACCTCTGGGTAGAGTCACCAGGCCTTCCTTCCAAGGTACCTCTGGGTACACTTACCAGGCCTTTTTACCGCGGTACCTCTGAGTACAGTCACCAGGCATTCCTTCTGAGGTACCTCTGGGTACAGTCACCATGTCTTGCTTCTGAGATACCTCTGGGTACAGTCACCGGGCCTTCCTTCCGAGGTACCTTTGGGTACAGTCTCTGGACCTTCCTTCCGAGGTACCTCTGGGTAAAGTCACTATGCCCTCCCTCCGAGATACCTCTGGGTACAGTCACCAGTCCTTCCTTCGGAGGTACCTCTGGGTATAGTCACCAGGCCATCCTTCCGAGGTACCTCTGGCTACACTCACCAGGCCTTTTTTCCGCGGTACCTCTGAGTACAGTCACCAGGCATTCCTTCTCAGGTACCTCTGGGTACAGTCACCAGGCCTTCCTTCTGAGATACCCCTGGGTACAGTCACCAGGCCTTCCTTCTGCGGTACCTCCGAGTACTGTCACCAGGCCTTCCTTCCCAGGTACTTCTAAGTACCGTCACCAAGCATTTCTTTCGAGGTACCTCTGGGTACGGTCACCAGGCCTTCCTTCCGAGGCACTTCTGAGTTAAGCCACCAGGCTTTCCTTCCCAAGTACCTCTGGGTACAATCACCAGGCGCTCCTTCTGAGTTAGCTCTGGGTACAGTCACTAGGCCTTCCTTCCGAGGTACCACTGGGTACAGTCACCAGGCCTTTCTTCCGAGGTGCTTCTGTGTACAGTCGCCAGGCCTTCCTTCCCAGGTACCCCTGGGTACAGTCACCAGGCCTTCCTTCCGAGGTACCTCTGACTACAGTCACCAGGCCTTTCTTCCGAGGTACGTCTGGGTAGAGTCTCCAGGCCTTCCTTCCGAAGTACCTGTGGGTACAGTCATCAGGACTAGTTTCCGAGGTACCTCTGGATACACTCACCAGGCCGTTCTTAAGAGGTACCTCTGGTTACAGTCTCCAGTCGTTCCTTCTGAGGTACCTATGGGTAAAATCACCAGGCGTTCCTTCAGGGGTACCTCTGGGTACAGTCAAAGGCCTTCCTTCTGAGGTCCCTCTGGGTACAGCACCCGGGCTTATTTCTGAGGTCCCTCTGGGTACAGTCACCAGGCCTTCCTTCCGAGGTACCTCTAGGTACAATCACCAGGCCTTCCTTCTGAGGTACCTCTGGGTACAGTCACGAGGTCTTTCTTCTGAGTTAGCTCTGGGTACAGTCACCAGGCCTTTCTTCCGAGGTACTTCTGTGTACAGTCACCAGGCCTTCCTTTCGGAGGTATCTCTAGGAACAATCACCAGGCCTTCCTTCTGAGGTACCTCTGGGTACAGTCACCAGGGATTCCTCCCGAGGTACCTCTGTTTAGAGTCACCAGGCATTTCTTCCGAGTTACCTCTGGGTACAGTCACCAGGCCTTCCTTCGGAGGTAACTCTGGCTACAGTCAGCAGGCCTTCCTTCCGAGGTACCTCTGGTTACAGTCACCAGGCTTTCCTTGGGAGTTACCCTGGGTACAGTCACCACTCCTTTCTTCCGAGTTATCTCTAGGTACAGTCACCAGGCCTTCCTTCCGACGTACCTCTGGGTACAGTCACCAGGCCTTCCTTCCGAGGTACCTCTGAGTACAGTCACCCGGCCTTTTTGAAGGGGTACGTCTGGGTAGAGTCATCAGGCCTTCCTTCTGAGGTACTTCTCGGAACAGTCAGCAGGCCTTTCTTCCGAGGTACCTCTGGCTGCAGTCACCTGGCTTTCCTTGGGAGATACCCTGGGTACAGTCACCACGCCTCTTTCGGAGTTACCTCTAGGTACAGTCACCAGGCCTTCGTTCCGAGGTACCCCTGGGTACAGTCACCAGGCCTTCCTTCTCAGGTACGTCTGGGTACAGTCACGAGGTATTTCTTCTGAGGTACCTCTGAGGACAGTCACCAGGCCTTCCTTTCCAGGTACCTCTGGGTACAGTCAGCAGGGCTTCCTTCCGAGGTACCTCTGGGTAGTGTCATCAGGCATTTCTTCCCAGGTATCTCTGGGTACAGTCACCAGGCCTTCCTTGCGAGGTACATCTGGGTAAAGTAACCAGGCATTCCTTCTAAGGTATCCCTGGGTAAAGTCCCCAGGCCTTCCTTTCGAGGTACCTCTGAATACAGTCACCAGGACTTTCTTACGAGGTACCTCTGGGTACAGTCACCAGGCATTCCTTCAGAATTAGCTCTGGGTACAGTGACCAGGCCTTCCTTCCGAGGTACCTCTGGGTACAGTCACCAGGCCTTCCTTCTCAGGTACCTCTGGGTACAGTCACGAGGTATTTCTTCTGAGGTATCTCTGAGTACAGTCACCAGGACTTCCTTTCCAGGTACCTCTGGGTACAGTCAGCAGGGCTTCTTTCCGAGGTACCTCTGGGTAGTGTCATCAGGCATTTCTTCCCAGGTACCTCTGGGTACAGTCACCAGGCCTTCCTTCCGAGGTACCTCTGACTACAGTCACCAGGCCTTTCTTCCGAGGTACGTCTGGGTAGAGTCTCCAGGCCTTCCTTCCGAAGTACCTGTTGGTACTGTCATCAGGACTAGTTTCCGAGGTACCTCTGGGTACACTCACCAGGCCGTTTTGCGAGGTACCTCTGGTTACAGTCTCCAGTCGTTCCTTCTGAGGTACCTCTGGGTACAGTCACCAGGCGTTCCTTCAGAGGTACCTCTGGGTACAGTGAAAGGCCTTCCTTCTGAGGTACCTCTGGGTACAGTCACCCTGCCTTTTTTCTCAGTTCCCTCTGGGTACAGTCAGCAGGCCTTTCTTCCGAGGTCCCTCTGGGTACAGTCAACGGCCTTCCTTCTGAGGTACCTCTGGGTACAGCACCCGGGCTTATTTCTGAGGTCCCTCTGGGTACAGTCACCAGGCCTTTCTTAGGAGGTACCTCTGGGTACAGTCACCGCCCTTCCTTCTGAGGTACCTCTGGGTACAGTCACCCGGGATTATTTCTGAGGTCCCTCTAGGTACAGTCACCAGGCTTTTCTTCCGATCTACCTCTGGGTACAGTCACCAGACCTTCCCTCTGAGGTACCTTTGGATACAGTCACCAGCCCTTGTTTCCGAGGTAAGTCTGTGTACCCTCACCAGACCTTTCTTACGACGTACCTGCGGGTACAGTCACCAGGCTTTCCTTCTGAGTACGTACGGGTAGAGTCAACAGGCCTTCCTTCAGAGGTATCTCTGGGTACAGTCACACGGCCTTCTTTCTGAGGTCCCTCTGGGAACAGTCTCTAGGCCTTTCTTCTGAGGTACCTCTGGGTACAGTCACCAGGCCTTTCTCACGAAGTAACTCTGGGTACAGTCACCAGGCATTCCTTCAGAGTTAGCTCTGGGTACAGTGACCAGGCCTTCCTTCCGAGGTACCTCTGAGTACAGTCATCATGCCTTCCTTCTGAGGTACCACTGGGTACAGTCACGAGGTTTTTCTTCTGGGGTACCTCTGAGTACAGTCACCAGGCCTTTCTTCGGAGGTACGTCTGGGTAGTCACCAGGCCTTCCTTCCAAGGTACCTCTGGGTAGAGTCACCAGGCCTTCCTTCCAAGGTACCTCTGGGTACACTTACCAGGCCTTTTTACCGCGGTACCTCTGAGTACAGTCACCAGGCATTCCTTCTGAGGTACCTCTGGGTACAGTCACCATGTCTTGCTTCTGAGATACCTCTGGGTACAGTCACCGGGCCTTCCTTCCGAGGTACCTTTGGGTACAGTCTCTGGACCTTCCTTCCGAGGTACCTCTGGGTAAAGTCACTATGCCCTCCCTCCCAGATACCTCTGGGTACAGTCACCAGTCCTTCCTTCGGAGGTACCTCTGGGTATAGTCACCAGGCCATCCTTCCGAGGTACCTCTGGCTACACTCACCAGGCCTTTTTTCCGCGGTACCTCTGAGTACAGTCACCAGGCATTCCTTCTCATGTACCTCTGGGTACAGTCACCAGGCCTTCCTTCTGAGATACCCCTGGGTACAGTCACCAGGCCTTCCTTCTGCGGTACCTCCGAGTACTGTCACCAGGCCTTCCTTCCCAGGTACTTCTAAGTACCGTCACCAAGCATTTCTTTCGAGGTACCTCTGGGTACGGTCACCAGGCCTTCCTTCCGAGGCACTTCTGAGTTAAGCCACCAGGCTTTCCTTCCGAAGTACCTCTGGGTACAATCACCAGGCGCTCCTTCTGAGTTAGCTCTGGGTACAGTCACTAGGCCTTCCTTCAGAGGTACCTCTGGGTACAGTCACCAGGCCTTTCTTCCGAGGTGCTTCTGTGTACAGTCGCCAGGCCTTCCTTCCAAGGTACCTCTGGGTAGAGTCACCAGACCTTACTTCCGAGGTACCTCTGGGTACACTCACCAGGCCTTTTTTCCACGGTACCTCTGAGTACAGTCACCAGGCATTCCTTCTGAGGTACCTCTGGGTACAGTCACCAGGTCTTGCTTCTGAAATACCTCTGGATACAGTCACCGGGCCTTCCTTCCGAGGTACCTTTGGGTACAGTCTCTGGACCTTCCTTCCGAGGTACCTCTGGGTAAAGTCACTATGCCCTCCCTCCGAGATACCTCTGGGTACAGTCACCAGTCCTTCCTTCGGAGGTACCTCTGGGTATAGTCACCAGGCCATCCTTCCGAGGTACCTCTGGGTACACTCACCAGGCCTTTTTTCCGCGGTACCTCTGAGTACAGTCACCAGGCATTCCTTCTCAGGTACCTCTGGGTACAGTCACCAGGCCTTCCTTACGAGTTACCTCTGGGTACAGTCACCAGTCCTTCCTTCTGAGATACCCCTGGGTACAGTCACCAGGCCTTCCTTCTGCGGTACCTCCGAGTACTGTCACCAGGCCTTCCTTCCCAGGTACTTCTAAGTACCGTCACCAAGCATTTCTTTCGAGGTACCTCTGGTTACGGTCACCAGGCCTTCCTTCCGAGGCACTTCTGAGTTAAGCCAACAGGCTTTCCTTCCCAAGTACCTCTGGGTACAATCACCAGGCGCTCCTTCTGAGTTAGCTCTGGGTACAGTCACTAGGCCTTCCTTCCGAGGTACCTCTGGGTACAGTCACCCTGCCTTTTTTCTCAGTTCCCTCTGGGTACAGTCAGCAGGCCTTTCTTCCGAGGTCCCTCTGGGTAGAGTCACCAGGCATTCCTTCAGAATTAGCTCTGGGTACAGTCACCAGGCCTTCCTTCCGAGGTACCTCTGGGTACAGTCACCCTGCCTTTTTTCTCAGTTCCCTCTGGGTACAGTCAGCAGGCCTTTCTTCCGAGGTCCCTCTGGGTACAGTCAACGGCCTTCCTTCTGAGGTACCTCTGGGTACAGCACCCGGGCTTATTTCTGAGGTCCCTCTGGGTACAGTCACCAGGCCTTTCTTAGGAGGTACCTCTGGGTACAGTCACCGCCCTTCCTTCTGAGGTACCTCTGGGTACAGTCACCCGGGATTATTTCTGAGGTCCCTCTAGGTACAGTCACCAGGCTTTTCTTCCGATCTACCTCTGGGTACAGTCACCAGACCTTCCCTCTGAGGTACCTTTGGATACAGTCACCAGCCCTTGTTTCCGAGGTAAGTCTGTGTACCCTCACCAGACCTTTCTTACGACGTACCTGCGGGTACAGTCACCAGGCTTTCCTTCTGAGTACGTACGGGTAGAGTCAACAGGCCTTCCTTCAGAGGTATCTCTGGGTACAGTCACACGGCCTTCTTTCTGAGGTCCCTCTGGGAACAGTCTCTAGGCCTTTCTTCTGAGGTACCTCTGGGTACAGTCACCCTGCCTTTTTTCTCAGTTCCCTCTGGGTACAGTCACCAGGCGTTCCTTCAGAGTTAGCTCTGGGTACAGTGAAAGGCCTTTCTTCCGATGTCCCTCTGGGTACAGTCAACGGCCTTCCTTCTGAGGTACCTCTGGGTACAGCACCCGGGCTTATTTCTGAGGTCCCTCTAGGTACAATCACCAGGCTTTTCTTCCGATCTACCTCTGGGTACAGTCACCAGACCTTCCCTCTGAGGTACCTTTGGATACAGTCACCAGCCCTTGTTTCCGAGGTAAGTCTGTGTACCCTCACCAGACCTTTCTTACGACGTACCTGCGGGTACAGTCACCAGGCTTTCCTTCTGAGTACGTACGGGTAGAGTCAACAGGCCTTCCTTCAGAGGTATCTCTGGGTACAGTCACACGGCCTTCTTTCTGAGGTCCCTCTGGGAACAGTCTCTAGGCCTTTCTTCCGAGGTACCTGTGGGTACAGTCACCAGGCCTTTCTCACGAAGTAACTCTGGGTACAGTCACCAGGCATTCCTTCAGAGTTAGCTCTGGGTACAGTGACCAGGCCTTCCTTCCGAGGTACCTCTGAGTACAGTCATCATGCCTTCCTTCTGAGGTACCACTGGGTACAGTCACGAGGTTTTTCTTCTGGGGTACCTCTGAGTACAGTCACCAGGCCTTTCTTCGGAGGTACGTCTGGGTAGTCACCAGGCCTTCCTTCCAAGGTACCTCTGGGTAGAGTCACCAGACCTTCCTTCCGAGGTACCTCTGGGTACACTCACCAGGCCTTTTTTCCACGGTACCTCTGAGTACAGTCACCAGGCATTCCTTCTGAGGTACCTCTGGGTACAGTCACCAGGTCTTGCTTCTGAGATACCTCTGGGTACAGTCACCGGGCCTTTCTTCCGAGGTACCTTTGGGTACAGTCTCTGGACCTTCCTTCCGAGGTACCTCTGGGTAAAGTCACTATGCCCTCCCTCCGAGATACCTCTGGGTACAGTCACCAGTCCTTCCTTCGGAGGTACCTCTGGGTATAGTCACCAGGCCATCCTTCCGAGGTACCTCTGGGTACACTCACCAGGCCTTTTTTCCGCGGTACCTCTGAGTACAGTCACCAGGCATTCCTTCTCAGGTACCTCTGGGTACAGTCACCAGGCCTTCCTTACGAGTTACCTCTGGGTACAGTCACCAGGCCTTCCTTCTGAGATACCCCTGGGTACAGTCACCAGGCCTTCCTTCTGCGGTACCTCCGAGTACTGTCACCAGTCCTTCCTTCCCAGGTACTTCTAAGTACCGTCACCAAGCATTTCTTTCGAGGTACCTCTGGGTACGGTCACCAGGCCTTCCTTCCGAGGCACTTCTGAGTTAAGCCACCAGGCTTTCCTTCCCAAGTACCTCTGGGTACAATCACCAGGCGCTCCTTCTGAGTTAGCTCTGGGTACAGTCACTAGGCCTTCCTTCCGAGGTACCACTGGGTACAGTCACCAGGCCTTTCTTCCGAGGTGCTTCTGAGTACAGTCGCCAGGCCTTCCTTCCCAGGTACCCCTGGGTACAGTCACCAGGCCATCCTTCCGAGGTACCTCTGACTACAGTCACCAGGCCTTTCTTCCGAGGTACGTCTGGGTACAGTCTCCAGGCCTTCCTTCCGAAGTACCTGTGGGTACAGTCATCAGGACTAGTTTCCGAGGTACCTCTGGATACACTCACCAGGCCGTTCTTAAGAGGTACCTCTGGTTACAGTCTCCAGTCGTTCCTTCTGAGGTACCTATGGGTACAATCACCAGGCGTTCCTTCAGGGGTACCTCTGGGTACAGTCAAAGGCCTTCCTTCTGAGGTCCCTCTGGGTACAGTCACTCTGCCTTCTTTCTCAGTTCCCTCTGGGTACAGTCAGCAGGCCTTTCTTCCGAGGTCCCTCTGGGTACAGTCAACGGCCTTCCTTCTCAGGTACCTCTGGGTACAGCACCCGGGCTTATTTCTGAGGTCCCTCTGGGTACAGTCACCAGGCCTTCCTTCCGAGGTACCTCTAGGTACAATCACCAGGCCTTCCTTCTGAGGTACCTCTGGGTACAGTCACGAGGTCTTTCTTCTGAGTTAGCTCTGGGTACAGTCACCAGGCCTTTCTTCCGAGGTACTTCTGTGTACAGTCACCAGGCCTTCCTTTCGGAGGTATCTCTAGGAACAATCACCAGGCCTTCCTTCTGAGGTACCTCTGGGTACAGTCACCAGGGATTCCTCCCGAGGTACCTCTGTTTAGAGTCACCAGGCATTTCTTCCGAGTTACCTCTGGGTACAGTCACCAGGCCTTCCTTCGGAGGTAACTCTGGCTGCAGTCAGCAGGCCTTCCTTCCGAGGTACCTCTGGTTACAGTCACCAGGCTTTCCTTGGGAGTTACCCTGGGTACAGTCACCACTCCTTTCTTCCGAGTTATCTCTAGGTACAGTCACCAGGCCTTCCTTCCGACGTACCTCTGGGTACAGTCACCAGGCCTTCCTTCCGAGGTACCTCTGAGTACAGTCACCCGGTCTTTCTGAAGGGGTACGTCTGGGTAGAGTCATCAGGCCTTCCTTCTGAGGTACTTCTCGGAACAGTCAGCAGGCCTTTCTTCCGAGGTACCTCTGGCTGCAGTCACCTGGCTTTCCTTGGGAGATACCCTGGGTACAGTCACCACGCCTCTTTCGGAGTTACCTCTAGGTACAGTCACCAGGCCTTCCTTCCGAGGTACCCCTGGGTACAGTCACCAGGCCTTCCTTCTCAGGTACGTCTGGGTACAGTCACGAGGTATTTCTTCTGAGGTAACTCTAAGGACAGTCACCAGGCCTTCCTTTCCAGGTACCTCTGGGTACAGTCAGCAGGGCTTCCTTCCGAGGTACCTCTGGGTAGTGTCATCAGGCATTTCTTCCCAGGTATCTCTGGGTACAGTCACCAGGCCTTCCTTCCGAGGTACATCTGGGTACAGTAACCAGGCATTCCTTCTAAGGTATCCCTGGGTAAAGTCCCCAGGCTTTCCTTCCGAGGTACCTCTGAATACAGTCACCAGGCCTTCCTTCTCAGGTACGTCTGGGTACAGTCACGAGGTATTTCTTCTGAGGTACCTCTGAGGACAGTCACCAGGCCTTCCTTTCCAGGTACCTCTGGGTACAGTCAGCAGGGCTTCCTTCCGAGGTACCTCTGGGTAGTGTCATCAGGCATTTCTTCCCAGGTATCTCTGGGTACAGTCACCTGGCCTTCCTTCCGAGGTCCCTCTGGGTAGAGTCAGCAGGCCTTCCTTCCGAGGTACCTCTGACTACAGTCACCAGGCCTTTCTTCCGAAGTACGTCTGGGTACAGTCTCCAGGCCTTCCTTCCGAAGTACCTGTTGGTACTGTCATCAGGACTAGTTTCCGAGGTACCTCTGGGTACACTCACCAGGCCGTTTTGCGAGGTACCTCTGGTTACAGTCTCCAGTCGTTCCTTCTGAGGTACCTATGGGTACAGTCACCAGGCGTTCCTTCAGAGGTACCTCTGGGTACAGTGAAAGGCCTTCCTTCTGAGGTACCTCTGGGTACAGTCACCCTGCCTTTTTTCTCAGTTCCCTCTGGGTACAGTCACCAGGCGTTCCTTCAGAGGTACCTCTGGGTACAGTGAAAGGCCTTTCTTCCGATGTCCCTCTGGGTACAGTCAACGGCCTTCCTTCTGAGGTACCTCTGGGTACAGTCACCCGGGCTTATTTCTGAGGTCCCTCTAGGTACAATCACCAGGCTTTTCTTCCGATCTACCTCTGGGTACAGTCACCAGACCTTCCCTCTGAGGTACCTTTGGATACAGTCACCAGCCCTTGTTTCCGAGGTAAGTCTGTGTACCCTCACCAGACCTTTCTTACGACGTACCTGCGGGTACAGTCACCAGGCTTTCCTTCTGAGTACGTACGGGTAGAGTCAACAGGCCTTCCTTCAGAGGTATCTCTGGGTACAGTCACACGGCCTTCTTTCTGAGGTCCCTCTGGGAACAGTCTCTAGGCCTTTCTTCCGAGGTACCTCTGGGTACAGTCACCAGGCCTTTCTCACGAAGTAACTCTGGGTACAGTCACCAGGCATTCCTTCAGAGTTAGCTCTGGGTACAGTGACCAGGCCTTCCTTCCGAGGTACCTCTGAGTACAGTCATCATGCCTTCCTTCTGAGGTACCACTGGGTACAGTCACGAGGTTTTTCTTCTGGGGTACCTCTGAGTACAGTCACCAGGCCTTTCTTCGGAGGTACGTCTGGGTAGTCACCAGGCCTTCCTTCCAAGGTACCTCTGGGTAGAGTCACCAGACCTTCCTTCCGAGGTACCTCTGGGTACACTCACCAGGCCTTTTTTCCACGGTACCTCTGAGTACAGTCACCAGGCATTCCTTCTGAGCTACCTCTGGGTACAGTCACCAGGTCTTGCTTCTGAGATACCTCTGGGTACAGTCACCGGGCCTTTCTTCCGAGGTACCTTTGGGTACAGTCTCTGGACCTTCCTTCCGAGGTACCTCTGGGTAAAGTCACTATGCCCTCCCTCCCAGATACCTCTGGGTACAGTCACCAGTCCTTCCTTCGGAGGTACCTCTGGGTATAGTCACCAGGCCATCCTTCCGAGGTACCTCTGGGTACACTCACCAGGCCTTTTTTCCGCGGTACCTCTGAGTACAGTCACCAGGCATTCCTTCTCAGGTACCTCTGGGTACAGTCACCAGGCCTTCCTTACGAGTTACCTCTGGGTACAGTCACCAGGCCTTCCTTCTGAGATACCCCTGGGTACAGTCACCAGGCCTTCCTTCTGCGGTACCTCCGAGTACTGTCACCAGGCCTTCCTTCCCAGGTACTTCTAAGTACCGTCACCAAGCATTTCTTTCGAGGTACCTCTGGGTACGGTCACCAGGCCTTCCTTCCGAGGCACTTCTGAGTTAAGCCACCAGGCTTTCCTTCCGAAGTACCTCTGGGTACAATCACCAGGCGCTCCTTCTGAGTTAGCTCTGGGTACAGTCACTAGGCCTTCCTTCCGAGGTACCACTGGGTACAGTCACCAGGCCTTTCTTCCGAGGTGCTTCTGTGTACAGTCGCCAGGCCTTCCTTCCGAGGTACCCCTGGGTACAGTCACCAGGCCTTCCTTCCGAGGTACCTCTGACTACAGTCACCAGGCCTTTCTTCCGAGGTACGTCTGGGTACAGTCTCCAGGCCTTCCTTCCGAAGTACCTGTGGGTACAGTCATCAGGACTAGTTTCCGAGGTACCTCTGGATACACTCACCAGGCCGTTCTTAAGAGGTACCTCTGGTTACAGTCTCCAGTCGTTCCTTCTGAGGTACCTATGGGTAAAATCACCAGGCGTTCCTTCAGGGGTACCTCTGGGTACAGTCAAAGGCCTTCCTTCTGAGGTCCCTCTGGGTACAGCACCCGGGCTTATTTCTGAGGTCCCTCTGGGTACAGTCACCAGGCCTTCCTTCCGAGGTACCTCTAGGTACAATCACCAGGCCTTCCTTCTGAGGTACCTCTGGGTACAGTCACGAGGTCTTTCTTCTGAGTTAGCTCTGGGTACAGTCACCAGGCCTTTCTTCCGAGGTACTTCTGTGTACAGTCACCAGGCCTTCCTTTCGGAGGTATCTCTAGGAACAATCACCAGGCCTTCCTTCTGAGGTACCTCTGGGTACAGTCACCAGGGATTCCTCCCGAGGTACCTCTGTTTAGAGTCACCAGGCATTTCTTCCGAGTTACCTCTGGGTACAGTCACCAGGCCTTCCTTCGGAGGTAACTCTGGCTACAGTCAGCAGGCCTTCCTTCCGAGGTACCTCTGGTTACAGTCACCAGGCTTTCCTTGGGAGTTACCCTGGGTACAGTCACCACTCCTTTCTTCCGAGTTATCTCTAGGTACAGTCACCAGGCCTTCCTTCCGACGTACCTCTGGGTACAGTCACCAGGCCTTCCTTCCGAGGTACCTCTGAGTACAGTCACCCGGCCTTTCTGAAGGGGTACGTCTGGGTAGAGTCATCAGGCCTTCCTTCTGAGGTACTTCTCGGAACAGTCAGCAGGCCTTTCTTCCGAGGTACCTCTGGCTGCAGTCACCTGGCTTTCCTTGGGAGATACCCTGGGTACAGTCACCACGCCTCTTTCGGAGTTACCTCTAGGTACAGTCACCAGGCCTTCGTTCCGAGGTACCCCTGGGTACAGTCACCAGGCCTTCCTTCTCAGGTACGTCTGGGTACAGTCACGAGGTATTTCTTCTGAGGTACCTCTGAGGACAGTCACCAGGCCTTCCTTTCCAGGTACCTCTGGGTACAATCACCAGGCCTTCCTTCCGAGGTACCTCTGGGTAGGGTCATCAGGCATTTCTTCCCAGGTATCTCTGGGTACAGTCACCAGGCCTTCCTTCCGAGGTACATCTGGGTAAAGTAACCAGGCATTCCTTCTAAGGTATCCCTGGGTAAAGTCCCCAGGCCTTCCTTCCGAGGTACCTCTGAGTACAGTCACCAGGACTTTCTTCCGAAGTGCGTCTTGGTACAGTCACCAGGCCTTCCTTCCGAGGTACCTCTGGGTACAATCACCTGGCCTTCCTTTCCAGGTACCTCTGGGTACAGTCACCTGGCCTTCCTTCCGAGGTCCCTCTGGGTAGAGTCAGCAGGCCTTCCTTCCGAGGTACCTCTGGGTACAATCACCGGGCCTTCCTTTCCAGGTACCTCTGGGTACAGTCAGCTGGCCTTCCTTCCGAGGTCCCTCTGGGTAGAGTCAGCAGGCCTTCCTTCCGAGGTACCTCTGAGTACAGTCATCCGGCCTTTATTAAGGGGTACGTTTGGGTAGAGTCATCAGGCTTTCCTTCTGAGGAACTTCTCGTTACAGTCACCAGGCCTTCCTCCCGAGGTAACTCTGGTTACAGTCACCAGGCTTTCCGTGGGAATTACCCTGGGTACACTCACCACGCCTTTCCTACGAGTTACCTCTTGGTACAGTCACCAGGCCTTGCTTCTGAGGTACCTCTGGGTACAGTCACCAGGCCTTTCTTACGAGGTACCTCTGGGTACAGTCACCAGGCATTCCTTCAGAATTAGCTCTGGGTACAGTGACCAGGCCTTCCTTCCGAGGTACTTCTGGGTACAGTCACCAAGCCTTCCTTCTCAGGTACCTCTGGGTACAGTCACGAGGTATTTCTTCTGAGGTACCTCTGAGTACAGTCACCAGGACTTCCTTTCCAGGTACCTCTGGGTACAGTCAGCAGGGCTTCTTTCCGAGGTACCTCTGGGTAGTGTCATCAGGCATTTCTTCCCAGGTACCTCTGGGTACAGTCACCAGGCCTTCCTTCCGAGGTACCTCTGACTACAGTCACCAGGCCTTTCTTCCGAGGTACGTCTGGGTAGAGTCTCCAGGCCTTCCTTCCGAAGTACCTGTTGGTACTGTCATCAGGACTAGTTTCCGAGGTACCTCTGGGTACACTCACCAGGCCGTTTTGCGAGGTACCTCTGGTTACAGTCTCCAGTCGTTCCTTCTGAGGTGCCTATGGGTACAATCACCAGGCGTTCCTTCAGGGGTACCTCTGGGTACAGTCAAAGGCCTTCCTTCTGAGGTCCCTCTGGGTACAGTCACTCTGCCTTCTTTCTCAGTTCCCTCTGGGTACAGTCAGCAGGCCTTTGTTCCGAGGTCCCTCTGGGTACAGTCAACGGCCTTCCTTCTGAGGTACCTCTGGGTACAGCACCCGGGCTTATTTCTGAGGTCCCTCTGGGTACAGTCACCAGGCCTTCCTTCCGAGGTACCTCTAGGTACAATCACCAGGCCTTCCTTCTGAGGTACCTCTGGGTACAGTCACGAGGTCTTTCTTCTGAGTTAGCTCTGGGTACAGTCACCAGGCCTTTCTTCCGAGGTACTTCTGTGTACAGTCACCAGGCCTTCCTTTCGGAGGTATCTCTAGGAACAATCACCAGGCCTTCCTTCTGAGGTACCTCTGGGTACAGTCACCAGGGATTCCTCCCGAGGTACCTCTGTTTAGAGTCACCAGGCATTTCTTCCGAGTTACCTCTGGGTACAGTCACCAGGCCTTCCTTCGGAGGTAACTCTGGCTGCAGTCAGCAGGCCTTCCTTCCGAGGTACCTCTGGTTACAGTCACCAGGCTTTCCTTGGGAGTTACCCTGGGTACAGTCACCACTCCTTTCTTCCGAGTTATCTCTAGGTACCGTCACCAGGCCTTCCTTCCGACGTACCTCTGGGTACAGTCACCAGGCCTTCCTTCCGAGGTACCTCTGAGTACAGTCACCCGGTCTTTCTGAAGGGGTACGTCTGGGTAGAGTCATCAGGCCTTCCTTCTGCGGTACTTCTCGGAACAGTCAGCAGGCCTTTCTTCCGAGGTACCTCTGGCTGCAGTCACCTGGCTTTCCTTGGGAGATACCCTGGGTACAGTCACCACGCCTCTTTCGGAGTTACCTCTAGGTACAGTCACCAGGCCTTCCTTCCGAGGTATCCCTGGGTACAGTCACCAGCCCTTCCTTCTCAGGTACGTCTGGGTACAGTCACGAGGTATTTCTTCTGAGGTAACTCTAAGGACAGTCACCAGGCCTTCCTTTCCAGGTACCTCTGGGTACAGTCAGCAGGGCTTCCTTCCGAGGTTCCTCTGGGTAGTGTCATCAGGCATTTCTTCCCAGGTATCTCTGGGTACAGTCACCAGGCCTTCCTTCCGAGGTACATCTGGGTACAGTAACCAGGCATTCCTTCTAAGGTATCCCTGGGTAAAGTCCCCAGGCTTTCCTTCCGAGGTACCTCTGAATACAGTCACCAGGCCTTCCTTCTCAGGTACGTCTGGGTACAGTCACGAGGTATTTCTTCTGAGGTACCTCTGAGGACAGTCACCAGGCCTTCCTTTCCAGGTACCTCTGGGTACAGTCAGCAGGGCTTCCTTCCGAGGTACCTCTGGGTAGTGTCATCAGGCATTTCTTCCCAGGTATCTCTGGGTACAGTCACCTGGCCTTCCTTCCGAGGTCCCTCTGGGTAGAGTCAGCAGGCCTTCCTTCCGAGGTACCTCTGACTACAGTCACCAGGCCTTTCTTCCGAAGTACGTCTGGGTACAGTCTCCAGGCCTTCCTTCCGAAGTACCTGTTGGTACTGTCATCAGGACTAGTTTCCGAGGTACCTCTGGGTACACTCACCAGGCCGTTTTGCGAGGTACCTCTGGTTACAGTCTCCAGTCGTTCCTTCTGAGGTACCTATGGGTACAGTCACCAGGCGTTCCTTCAGAGGTACCTCTGGGTACAGTGAAAGGCCTTCCTTCTGAGGTACCTCTGGGTACAGTCACCCTGCCTTTTTTCTCAGTTCCCTCTGGGTACAGTCACCAGGCGTTCCTTCAGAGGTACCTCTGGGTACAGTGAAAGGCCTTTCTTCCGATGTCCCTCTGGGTACAGTCAACGGCCTTCCTTCTGAGGTACCTCTGGGTACAGCACCCGGGCTTATTTCTGAGGTCCCTCTAGGTACAATCACCAGGCTTTTCTTCCGATCTACCTCTGGGTACAGTCACCAGACCTTCCCTCTGAGGTACCTTTGGATACAGTCACCAGCCCTTGTTTCCGAGGTAAGTCTGTGTACCCTCACCAGACCTTTCTTACGACGTACCTGCGGGTACAGTCACTAGGCTTTCCTTCTGAGTACGTACGGGTAGAGTCAACAGGCCTTCCTTCAGAGGTATCTCTGGGTACAGTCACACGGCCTTCTTTCTGAGGTCCCTCTGGGAACAGTCTCTAGGCCTTTCTTCCGAGGTACCTGTGGGTACAGTCACCAGGCCTTTCTCACGAAGTAACTCTGGGTACAGTCACCAGGCATTCCTTCAGAGTTAGCTCTGGGTACAGTGACCAGGCCTTCCTTCCGAGGTACCTCTGAGTACAGTCATCATGCCTTCCTTCTGAGGTACCACTGGGTACAGTCACGAGGTTTTTCTTCTGGGGTACCTCTGAGTACAGTCACCAGGCCTTTCTTCGGAGGTACGTCTGGGTAGTCACCAGGCCTTCCTTCCAAGGTACCTCTGGGTAGAGTCACCAGACCTTCCTTCCGAGGTACCTCTGGGTACACTCACCAGGCCTTTTTTCCACGGTACCTCTGAGTACAGTCACCAGGCATTCCTTCTGAGGTACCTCTGGGTACAGTCACCAGGTCTTGCTTCTGAGATACCTCTGGGTACAGTCACCGGGCCTTTCTTCCGAGGTACCTTTGGGTACAGTCTCTGGACCTTCCTTCCGAGGTACCTCTGGGTAAAGTCACTATGCCCTCCCTCCGAGATACCTCTGGGTACAGTCACCAGTCCTTCCTTCGGAGGTACCTCTGGGTATAGTCACCAGGCCATCCTTCCGAGGTACCTCTGGGTACACTCACCAGGCCTTTTTTCCGCGGTACCTCTGAGTACAGTCACCAGGCATTCCTTCTCAGGTACCTCTGGGTACAGTCACCAGGCCTTCCTTACGAGTTACCTCTGGGTACAGTCACCAGGCCTTCCTTCTGAGATACCCCTGGGTACAGTCACCAGGCCTTCCTTCTGCGGTACCTCCGAGTACTGTCACCAGGCCTTCCTTCCCAGGTACTTCTAAGTACCGTCACCAAGCATTTCTTTCGAGGTACCTCTGGGTACGGTCACCAGGCCTTCCTTCCGAGGCACTTCTGAGTTAAGCCACCAGGCTTTCCTTCCCAAGTACCTCTGGGTACAATCACCAGGCGCTCCTTCTGAGTTAGCTCTGGGTACAGTCACTAGGCCTTCCTTCCGAGGTACCACTGGGTACAGTCACCAGGCCTTTCTTCCGAGGTGCTTCTGTGTACAGTCGCCAGGCCTTCCTTCCGAGGTACCCCTGGGTACAGTCACCAGGCCTTCCTTCCGAGGTACCTCTGACTACAGTCACCAGGCCTTTCTTCCGAGGTACGTCTGGGTACAGTCTCCAGGCCTTCCTTCCGAAGTACCTGTGGGTACAGTCATCAGGACTAGTTTCCGAGGTACCTCTGGATACACTCACCAGGCCGTTCTTAAGAGGTACCTCTGGTTACAGTCTCCAGTCGTTCCTTCTGAGGTACCTATGGGTAAAATCACCAGGCGTTCCTTCAGGGGTACCTCTGGGTACAGTCAAAGGCCTTCCTTCTGAGGTCCCTCTGGGTACAGCACCCGGGCTTATTTCTGAGGTCCCTCTGGGTACAGTCACCAGGCCTTCCTTCCGAGGTACCTCTAGGTACAATCACCAGGCCTTCCTTCTGAGGTACCTCTGGGTACAGTCACGAGGTCTTTCTTCTGAGTTAGCTCTGGGTACAGTCACCAGGCCTTTCTTCCGAGGTACTTCTGTGTACAGTCACCAGGCCTTCCTTTCGGAGGTATCTCTAGGAACAATCACCAGGCCTTCCTTCTGAGGTACCTCTGGGTACAGTCACCAGGGATTCCTCCCGAGGTACCTCTGTTTAGAGTCACCAGGCATTTCTTCCGAGTTACCTCTGGGTACAGTCACCAGGCCTTCCTTCGGAGGTAACTCTGGCTACAGTCAGCAGGCCTTCCTTCCGAGGTACCTCTGGTTACAGTCACCAGGCTTTCCTTGGGAGTTACCCTGGGTACAGTCACCACTCCTTTCTTCCGAGTTATCTCTAGGTACAGTCACCAGGCCTTCCTTCCGACGTACCTCTGGGTACAGTCACCAGGCCTTCCTTCCGAGGTACCTCTGAGTACAGTCACCCGGCCTTTCTTAAGGGGTACGTCTGGGTAGAGTCATCAGGCCTTCCTTCTGAGGTACTTCTCGGAACAGTCAGCAGGCCTTTCTTCCGAGGTACCTCTGGCTGCAGTCACCTGGCTTTCCTTGGGAGATACCCTGGGTACAGTCACCACGCCTCTTTCGGAGTTACCTCTAGGTACAGTCACCAGGCCTTCCTTCTCAGGTACGTCTGGGTACAGTCACGAGGTATTTCTTCTGAGGTACCTCTGAGGACAGTCACCAGGCCTTCCTTTCCAGGTACCTCTGGGTACAGTCAGCAGGGCTTCCTTCCGAGGTACTCTGGGTAGTGTCATCAGGCATTTCTTCCCAGGTATCTCTGGGTACAGTCACCAGGCCTTCCTTCCGAGGTACATCTGGGTAAAGTAACCAGGCATTCCTTCTAAGGTATCCCTGGGTAAAGTCCCCAGGCCTTCCTTCCGAGGTACCTCTGAGTACAGTCACCAGGACTTTCTTCCGAAGTGCGTCTGGGTACAGTCACCAGGCCTTCCTTCCGAGGTACCTCTGGGTACAATCACCGGGCCTTCCTTTCCAGGTACCTCTGGGTACAGTCAGCTGGCCTTCCTTCCGAGGTCCCTCTGGGTAGAGTCAGCAGGCCTTCCTTCCGAGGTACCTCTGAGTACAGTCATCCGGCCTTTATTAAGGGGTACGTTTGGGTAGAGTCATCAGGCTTTCCTTCTGAGGAACTTCTCGTTACAGTCACCAGGCCTTCCTCCCGAGGTAACTCTGGTTACAGTCACCAGGCTTTCCGTGGGAATTACCCTGGGTACACTCACCACGCCTTTCCTACGAGTTACCTCTTGGTACAGTCACCAGGCCTTGCTTCTGAGGTACCTCTGGGTACAGTCACCAGGCCTTTCTTACGAGGTACCTCTGGGTACAGTCACCAGGCATTCCTTCAGAATTAGCTCTGGGTACAGTGACCAGGCCTTCCTTCCGAGGTACCTCTGGGTACAGTCACCAAGCCTTCCTTCTCAGGTACCTCTGGGTACAGTCACGAGGTATTTCTTCTGAGGTACCTCTGGGTACAGTCACCAGGCCTTCCTTCCGAGGTACCTCTGACTACAGTCACCAGGCCTTTCTTCCGAGGTACGTCTGGGTAGAGTCTCCAGGCCTTCCTTCCGAAGTACCTGTTGGTACTGTCATCAGGACTAGTTTCCGAGGTACCTCTGGGTACACTCACCAGGCCGTTTTGCGAGGTACCTCTGGTTACAGTCTCCAGTCGTTCCTTCTGAGGTACCTCTGGGTACAGTCACCAGGCGTTCCTTCAGAGGTACCTCTGGGTACAGTGAAAGGCCTTCCTTCTGAGGTACCTCTGGGTACAGTCACCCTGCCTTTTTTCTCAGTTCCCTCTGGGTACAGTCAGCAGGCCTTTCTTCCGAGGTCCCTCTGGGTACAGTCAACGGCCTTCCTTCTGAGGTACCTCTGGGTACAGCACCCGGGCTTATTTCTGAGGTCCCTCTGGGTACAGTCACCAGGCCTTTCTTAGGAGGTACCTCTGAGTACAGTCACCGCCCTTCCTTCTGAGGTACCTCTGGGTACAGTCACCCGGGATTATTTCTGAGGTCCCTCTAGGTACAGTCACCAGGCTTTTCTTCCGATCTACCTCTGGGTACAGTCACCAGACCTTCCCTCTGAGGTACCTTTGGATACAGTCACCAGCCCTTGTTTCCGAGGTAAGTCTGTGTACCCTCACCAGACCTTTCTTACGACGTACCTGCGGGTACAGTCACCAGGCTTTCCTTCTGAGTACGTACGGGTAGAGTCAACAGGCCTTCCTTCAGAGGTATCTCTGGGTACAGTCACACGGCCTTCTTTCTGAGGTCCCTCTGGGAACAGTCTCTAGGCCTTTCTTCCGAGGTACCTCTGGGTACAGTCACCAGGCCTTTCTCACGAAGTAACTCTGGGTACAGTCACCAGGCATTCCTTCAGAGTTAGCTCTGGGTACAGTGACCAGGCCTTCCTTCCGAGGTACCTCTGAGTACAGTCATCATGCCTTCCTTCTGAGGTACCACTGGGTACAGTCACGAGGTTTTTCTTCTGGGGTACCTCTGAGTACAGTCACCAGGCCTTTCTTCGGAGGTACGTCTGGGTAGTCACCAGGCCTTCCTTCCAAGGTACCTCTGGGTAGAGTCACCAGACCTTCCTTCCGAGGTACCTCTGGGTACACTCACCAGGCCTTTTTTCCACGGTACCTCTGAGTACAGTCACCAGGCATTCCTTCTGAGGTACCTCTGGGTACAGTCACCAGGTCTTGCTTCTGAGATACCTCTGGGTACAGTCACCGGGCCTTTCTTCCGAGGTACCTTTGGGTACAGTCTCTGGACCTTCCTTCCGAGGTACCTCTGGGTAAAGTCACTATGCCCTCCCTCCGAGATACCTCTGGGTACAGTCACCAGTCCTTCCTTCGGAGGTACCTCTGGGTATAGTCACCAGGCCATCCTTCCGAGGTACCTCTGGGTACACTCACCAGGCCTTTTTTCCGCGGTACCTCTGAGTACAGTCACCAGGCATTCCTTCTCAGGTACCTCTGGGTACAGTCACCAGGCCTTCCTTACGAGTTACCTCTGGGTACAGTCACCAGGCCTTCCTTCTGAGATACCCCTGGGTACAGTCACCAGGCCTTCCTTCTGCGGTACCTCCGAGTACTGTCACCAGTCCTTCCTTCTCAGGTACTTCTAAGTACAGTCACCAAGCATTTCTTTCGAGGTACCTCTGGGTACGGTCACCAGGCCTTCCTTCCGAGGCACTTCTGAGTTAAGCCACCAGGCTTTCCTTCCGAAGTACCTCTGGGTACAATCACCAGGCGCTCCTTCTGAGTTAGCTCTGGGTACAGTCACTAGGCCTTCCTTCCGAGGTACCACTGGGTACAGGCACCAGGCCTTTCTTCCGAGGTGCTTCTGTGTACAGTCGCCAGGCCTTCCTTCCCAGGTACCCCTGGGTATAGTCACCAGGCCTTCCTTCCGAGGTACCTCTGACTACAGTCACCAGGCCTTTCTTCCGAGGTACGTCTGGGTACAGTCTCCAGGCCTTCCTTCCGAAGTACCTGTGGGTACAGTCATCAGGACTAGTTTCCGAGGTACCTCTGGATACACTCACCAGGCCGTTCTTAAGAGGTACCTCTGGTTACAGTCTCCAGTCGTTCCTTCTGAGGTACCTATGGGTACAATCACCAGGCGTTCCTTCAGGGGTACCTCTGGGTACAGTCAAAGGCCTTCCTTCTGAGGTCCCTCTGGGCACAGTCACTCTGCCTTCTTTCTCAGTTCCCTCTGGGTACAGTCAGCAGGCCTTTCTTCCGAGGTCCCTCTGGGTACAGTCAAAGGCCTTCCTTCTGAGGTCCCTCTGGGTACAGCACCCGGGCTTATTTCTGAGGTCCCTCTGGGTACAGTCACCAGGCCTTCCTTCCGAGGTACCTCTAGGTACAATCACCAGGCCTTCCTTCTGAGGTACCTCTGGGTACAGTCACGAGGTCTTTCTTCTGAGTTAGCTCTGGGTACAGTCACCAGGCCTTTCTTCCGAGGTACTTCTGTGTACAGTCACCAGGCCTTCCTTTCGGAGGTATCTCTAGGAACAATCACCAGGCCTTCCTTCTGAGGTACCTCTGGGTACAGTCACCAGGGATTCCTCCCGAGGTACCTCTGTTTAGAGTCACCAGGCATTTCTTCCGAGTTACCTCTGGGTACAGTCACCAGGCCTTCCTTCGGAGGTAACTCTGGCTACAGTCAGCAGGCCTTCCTTCCGAGGTACCTCTGGTTACAGTCACCAGGCTTTCCTTGGGAGTTACCCTGGGTACAGTCACCACTCCTTTCTTCCGAGTTATCTCTAGGTACAGTCACCAGGCCTTCCTTCCGACGTACCTCTGGGTACAGTCACCAGGCCTTCCTTCCGAGGTACCTCTGAGTACAGTCACCCGGCCTTTCTGAAGGGGTACGTCTGGGTAGAGTCATCAGGCCTTCCTTCTGAGGTACTTCTCGGAACAGTCAGCAGGCCTTTCTTCCGAGGTACCTCTGGCTGCAGTCACCTGGCTTTCCTTGGGAGATACCCTGGGTACAGTCACCACGCCTCTTTCGGAGTTACCTCTAGGTACAGTCACCAGGCCTTCCTTCCGAGGTACCCCTGGGTACAGTCACCAGGCCTTCCTTCTCAGGTACGTCTGGGTACAGTCACGAGGTATTTCTTCTGAGGTACCTCTGAGGACAGTCACCAGGCCTTCCTTTCCAGGTACCTCTGGGTACAGTCAGCAGGGCTTCCTTCCGAGGTACCTCTGGGTAGTGTCATCAGGCATTTCTTCCCAGGTATCTCTGGGTACAGTCACCAGGCCTTCCTTCCGAGGTACATCTGGGTACAGTAACCAGGCATTCCTTCTAAGGTATCCCTGGGTAAAGTCCCCAGGCCTTCCTTTCGAGGTACCTCTGAATACAGTCACCAGGACTTTCTTCCGAAGTGCGTCTGGGTACAGTCACCAGGCCTTCCTTCCGAGGTACCTCTGGGTACAATCACCGGGCCTTCCTTTCCAGGTACCTCTGGGTACAGTCACCTGGCCTTCCTTCCGAGGTCCCTCTGGGTAGAGTCAGCAGGCCTTCCTTCCGAGGTACCTCTGAGTGCAGTCATCCGGCCTTTATTAAGGGGTACGTTTGGGTAGAGTCATCAAGCTTTTCTTCTGAGGAACTTCTCGTTACAGTCACCAGGCCTTCCTCCCGAGGTAACTCTGGTTACAGTCACCAGGCTTTCCGTGGGAATTACCCTGGGTACACTCACCACGCCTTTCCTACGAGTTACCTCTTGGTACAGTCACCAGGCCTTGCTTCTGAGGTACCTCTGGGTACAGTCACCAGGCCTTTCTTACGAGGTACCTCTGGGTACAGCCACCAGGCATTCCTTCAGAATTAGCTCTGGGTACAGTGACCAGGCCTTCCTTCCGAGGTACCTCTGGGTACAGTCACCAGGCCTTCCTTCTGAGGTACCCCTGGGTACAGTCACCAGGCCTTCCTTCTCAGGTACGTCTGGGTACAGTCACGAGGTATTTCTTCTGAGGTAACTCTAAGGACAGTCACCAGGCCTTCCTTTCCAGGTACCTCTGGGTACAGTCAGCAGGGCTTCCTTCCGAGGTACCTCTGGGTAGTGTCATCAGGCATTTCTTCCCAGGTATCTCTGGGTACAGTCACCAGGCCTTCCTTCCGAGGTACATCTGGGTACAGTAACCAGGCATTCCTTCTAAGGTATCCCTGGGTAAAGTCCCCAGGCTTTCCTTCCGAGGTACCTCTGAATACAGTCACCAGGCCTTCCTTCTCAGGTACGTCTGGGTACAGTCACGAGGTATTTCTTCTGAGGTACCTCTGAGGACAGTCACCAGGCCTTCCTTTCCAGGTACCTCTGGGTACAGTCAGCAGGGCTTCCTTCCGAGGTACCTCTGGGTAGTGTCATCAGGCATTTCTTCCCAGGTATCTCTGGGTACAGTCACCTGGCCTTCCTTCCGAGGTCCCTCTGGGTAGAGTCAGCAGGCCTTCCTTCCGAGGTACCTCTGACTACAGTCACCAGGCCTTTCTTCCGAAGTATGTCTGGGTACAGTCTCCAGGCCTTCCTTCCGAAGTACCTGTTGGTACTGTCATCAGGACTAGTTTCCGAGGTACCTCTGGGTACACTCACCAGGCCGTTTTGCGAGGTACCTCTGGTTACAGTCTCCAGTCGTTCCTTCTGAGGTACCTCTGGGTACAGTCACCAGGCGTTCCTTCAGAGGTACCTCTGGGTACAGTGAAAGGCCTTCCTTCTGAGGTACCTCTGGGTACAGTCACCCTGCCTTTTTTCTCAGTTCCCTCTGGGTACAGTCACCAGGCGTTCCTTCAGAGGTACCTCTGGGTACAGTGAAAGGCCTTTCTTCAGATGTCCCTCTGGGTACAGTCAACGGCCTTCCTTCTGAGGTACCTCTGGGTACAGCACCCGGGATTATTTCTGAGGTCCCTCTAGGTACAATCACCAGGCTTTTCTTCCGATCTACCTCTGGGTACAGTCACCAGACCTTCCCTCTGAGGTACCTTTGGATACAGTCACCAGCCCTTGTTTCCGAGGTAAGTCTGTGTACCCTCACCAGACCTTTCTTACGACGTACCTGCGGGTACAGTCACTAGGCTTTCCTTCTGAGTACGTACGGGTAGAGTCAACAGGCCTTCCTTCAGAGGTATCTCTGGGTACAGTCACACGGCCTTCTTTCTGAGGTCCCTCTGGGAACAGTCTCTAGGCCTTTCTTCCGAGGTACCTCTGGGTACAGTCACCAGGCCTTTCTCACGAAGTAACTCTGGGTACAGTCACCAGGCATTCCTTCAGAGTTAGCTCTGGGTACAGTGACCAGGCCTTCCTTCCGAGGTACCTCTGAGTACAGTCATCATGCCTTCCTTCTGAGGTACCACTGGGTACAGTCACGAGGTTTTTCTTCTGGGGTACCTCTGAGTACAGTCACCAGGCCTTTCTTCGGAGGTACGTCTGGGTAGTCACCAGGCCTTCCTTCCAAGGTACCTCTGGGTAGAGTCACCAGACCTTCCTTCCGAGGTACCTCTGGGTACACTCACCAGGCCTTTTTTCCACGGTACCTCTGAGTACAGTCACCAGGCATTCCTTCTGAGCTACCTCTGGGTACAGTCACCAGGTCTTGCTTCTGAGATACCTCTGGGTACAGTCACCGGGCCTTTCTTCCGAGGTACCTTTGGGTACAGTCTCTGGACCTTCCTTCCGAGGTACCTCTGGGTAAAGTCACTATGCCCTCCCTCCCAGATACCTCTGGGTACAGTCACCAGTCCTTCCTTCGGAGGTACCTCTGGGTATAGTCACCAGGCCATCCTTCCGAGGTACCTCTGGGTACACTCACCAGGCCTTTTTTCCGCGGTACCTCTGAGTACAGTCACCAGGCATTCCTTCTCAGGTACCTCTGGGTACAGTCACCAGGCCTTCCTTACGAGTTACCTCTGGGTACAGTCACCAGGCCTTCCTTCTGAGATACCCCTGGGTACAGTCACCAGGCCTTCCTTCTGCGGTACCTCCGAGTACTGTCACCAGGCCTTCCTTCCCAGGTACTTCTAAGTACCGTCACCAAGCATTTCTTTCGAGGTACCTCTGGGTACGGTCACCAGGCCTTCCTTCCGAGGCACTTCTGAGTTAAGCCACCAGGCTTTCCTTCCGAAGTACCTCTGGGTACAATCACCAGGCGCTCCTTCTGAGTTAGCTCTGGGTACAGTCACTAGGCCTTCCTTCCGAGGTACCACTGGGTACAGTCACCAGGCCTTTCTTCCGAGGTGCTTCTGTGTACAGTCGCCAGGCCTTCCTTCCCAGGTACCCCTGGGTACAGTCACCAGGCCTTCCTTCCGAGGTACCTCTGACTACAGTCACCAGGCCTTTCTTCCGAGGTACGTCTGGGTACAGTCTCCAGGCCTTCCTTCCGAAGTACCTGTGGGTACAGTCATCAGGACTAGTTTCCGAGGTACCTCTGGATACACTCACCAGGCCGTTCTTAAGAGGTACCTCTGGTTACAGTCTCCAGTCGTTCCTTCTGAGGTACCTATGGGTAAAATCACCAGGCGTTCCTTCAGGGGTACCTCTGGGTACAGTCAAAGGCCTTCCTTCTGAGGTCCCTCTGGGTACAGCACCCGGGCTTATTTCTGAGGTCCCTCTGGGTACAGTCACCAGGCCTTCCTTCCGAGGTACCTCTAGGTACAATCACCAGGCCTTCCTTCTGAGGTACCTCTGGGTACAGTCACGAGGTCTTTCTTCTGAGTTAGCTCTGGGTACAGTCACCAGGCCTTTCTTCCGAGGTACTTCTGTGTACAGTCACCAGGCCTTCCTTTCGGAGGTATCTCTAGGAACAATCACCAGGCCTTCCTTCTGAGGTACCTCTGGGTACAGTCACCAGGGATTCCTCCCGAGGTACCTCTGTTTAGAGTCACCAGGCATTTCTTCCGAGTTACCTCTGGGTACAGTCACCAGGCCTTCCTTCGGAGGTAACTCTGGCTACAGTCAGCAGGCCTTCCTTCCGAGGTACCTCTGGTTACAGTCACCAGGCTTTCCTTGGGAGTTACCCTGGGTACAGTCACCACTCCTTTCTTCCGAGTTATCTCTAGGTACAGTCACCAGGCCTTCCTTCCGACGTACCTCTGGGTACAGTCACCAGGCCTTCCTTCCGAGGTACCTCTGAGTACAGTCACCCGGCCTTTCTGAAGGGGTACGTCTGGGTAGAGTCATCAGGCCTTCCTTCTGAGGTACTTCTCGGAACAGTCAGCAGGCCTTTCTTCCGAGGTACCTCTGGCTGCAGTCACCTGGCTTTCCTTGGGAGATACCCTGGGTACAGTCACCACGCCTCTTTCGGAGTTACCTCTAGGTACAGTCACCAGGCCTTCCTTCTCAGGTACGTCTGGGTACAGTCACGAGGTATTTCTTCTGAGGTACCTCTGAGGACAGTCACCAGGCCTTCCTTTCCAGGTACCTCTGGGTACAGTCAGCAGGGCTTCCTTCCGAGGTACCTCTGGGTAGTGTCATCAGGCATTTCTTCCCAGGTATCTCTGGGTACAGTCACCAGGCCTTCCTTCCGAGGTACATCTGGGTAAAGTAACCAGGCATTCCTTCTAAGGTATCCCTGGGTAAAGTCCCCAGGCCTTCCTTCCGAGGTACCTCTGAGTACAGTCACCAGGACTTTCTTCCGAAGTGCGTCTGGGTACAGTCACCAGGCCTTCCTTCCGAGGTACCTCTGGGTACAATCACCGGGCCTTCCTTTCCAGGTACCTCTGGGTACAGTCACCTGGCCTTCCTTCCGAGGTCCCTCTGGGTAGAGTCAGCAGGCCTTCCTTCCGAGGTACCTCTGGGTACAATCACCGGGCCTTCCTTTCCAGGTACCTCTGGGTACAGTCAGCTGGCCTTCCTTCCGAGGTCCCTCTGGGTAGAGTCAGCAGGCCTTCCTTCCGAGGTACCTCTGAGTACAGTCATCCGGCCTTTATTAAGGGGTACGTTTGGGTAGAGTCATCAGGCTTTCCTTCTGAGGAACTTCTCGTTACAGTCACCAGGCCTTCCTCCCGAGGTAACTCTGGTTACAGTCACCAGGCTTTCCGTGGGAATTACCCTGGGTACACTCACCACGCCTTTCCTACGAGTTACCTCTTGGTACAGTCACCAGGCCTTGCTTCTGAGGTACCTCTGGGTACAGTCACCAGGCCTTTCTTACGAGGTACCTCTGGGTACAGTCACCAGGCATTCCTTCAGAATTAGCTCTGGGTACAGTGACCAGGCCTTCCTTCCGAGGTACCTCTGGGTACAGTCACCAAGCCTTCCTTCTCAGGTACCTCTGGGTACAGTCACGAGGTATTTCTTCTGAGGTACCTCTGAGTACAGTCACCAGGACTTCCTTTCCAGGTACCTCTGGGTACAGTCAGCAGGGCTTCTTTCCGAGGTACCTCTGGGTAGTGTCATCAGGCATTTCTTCCCAGGTACCTCTGGGTACAGTCACCAGGCCTTCCTTCCGAGGTACCTCTGACTACAGTCACCAGGCCTTTCTTCCGAGGTACGTCTGGGTAGAGTCTCCAGGCCTTCCTTCCGAAGTACCTGTTGGTACTGTCATCAGGACTAGTTTCCGAGGTACCTCTGGGTACACTCACCAGGCCGTTTTGCGAGGTACCTCTGGTTACAGTCTCCAGTCGTTCCTTCTGAGGTGCCTATGGGTACAATCACCAGGCGTTCCTTCAGGGGTACCTCTGGGTACAGTCAAAGGCCTTCCTTCTGAGGTCCCTCTGGGTACAGTCACTCTGCCTTCTTTCTCAGTTCCCTCTGGGTACAGTCAGCAGGCCTTTCTTCCGAGGTCCCTCTGGGTACAGTCAACGGCCTTCCTTCTGAGGTCCCTCTGGGTACAGCACCCGGGCTTATTTCTGAGGTCCCTCTGGGTACAGTCACCAGGCCTTCCTTCCGAGGTACCTCTAGGTACAATCACCAGGCCTTCCTTCTGAGGTACCTCTGGGTACAGTCACGAGGTCTTTCTTCTGAGTTAGCTCTGGGTACAGTCACCAGGCCTTTCTTCCGAGGTACTTCTGTGTACAGTCACCAGGCCTTCCTTTCGGAGGTATCTCTAGGAACAATCACCAGGCCTTCCTTCTGAGGTACCTCTGGGTACAGTCACCAGGGATTCCTCCCGAGGTACCTCTGTTTAGAGTCACCAGGCATTTCTTCCGAGTTACCTCTGGGTACAGTCACCAGGCCTTCCTTCGGAGGTAACTCTGGCTGCAGTCAGCAGGCCTTCCTTCCGAGGTACCTCTGGTTACAGTCACCAGGCTTTCCTTGGGAGTTACCCTGGGTACAGTCACCACTCCTTTCTTCCGAGTTATCTCTAGGTACAGTCACCAGGCCTTCCTTCCGACGTACCTCTGGGTACAGTCACCAGGCCTTCCTTCCGAGGTACCTCTGAGTACAGTCACCCGGTCTTTCTGAAGGGGTACCTCTGGGTAGAGTCATCAGGCCTTCCTTCTGAGGTACTTCTCGGAACAGTCAGCAGGCCTTTCTTCCGAGGTACCTCTGGCTGCAGTCACCTGGCTTTCCTTGGGAGATACCCTGGGTACAGTCACCACGCCTCTTTCGGAGTTACCTCTAGGTACAGTCACCAGGCCTTCCTTCCGAGGTACCCCTGGGTACAGTCACCAGGCCTTCCTTCTCAGGTACGTCTGGGTACAGTCACGAGGTATTTCTTCTGAGGTAACTCTAAGGACAGTCACCAGGCCTTCCTTTCCAGGTACCTCTGGGTACAGTCAGCAGGGCTTCCTTCCGAGGTACCTCTGGGTAGTGTCATCAGGCATTTCTTCCCAGGTATCTCTGGGTACAGTCACCAGGCCTTCCTTCCGAGGTACATCTGGGTACAGTAACCAGGCATTCCTTCTAAGGTATCCCTGGGTAAAGTCCCCAGGCTTTCCTTCCGAGGTACCTCTGAATACAGTCACCAGGCCTTCCTTCTCAGGTACGTCTGGGTACAGTCACGAGGTATTTCTTCTGAGGTACCTCTGAGGACAGTCACCAGGCCTTCCTTTCCAGGTACCTCTGGATACAGTCAGCAGGGCTTCCGTCCGAGGTACCTCTGGGTAGTGTCATCAGGCATTTCTTCCCAGGTATCTCTGGGTACAGTCACCTGGCCTTCCTTCCGAGGTCCCTCTGGGTAGAGTCAGCAGGCCTTCCTTCCGAGGTACCTCTGACTACAGTCACCAGGCCTTTCTTCCGAAGTACGTCTGGGTACAGTCTCCAGGCCTTCCTTCCGAAGTACCTGTTGGTACTGTCATCAGGACTAGTTTCCGAGGTACCTCTGGGTACACTCACCAGGCCGTTTTGCGAGGTACCTCTGGTTACAGTCTCCAGTCGTTCCTTCTGAGGTACCTATGGGTACAGTCACCAGGCGTTCCTTCAGAGGTACCTCTGGGTACAGTGAAAGGCCTTCCTTCTGAGGTACCTCTGGGTACAGTCACCCTGCCTTTTTTCTCAGTTCCCTCTGGGTACAGTCACCAGGCGTTCCTTCAGAGGTACCTCTGGGTACAGTGAAAGGCCTTTCTTCCGATGTCCCTCTGGGTACAGTCAACGGCCTTCCTTATGAGGTACCTCTGGGTACGGCACCCGGGATTATTTCTGAGGTCCCTCTAGGTACAATCACCAGGCTTTTCTTCCGATCTACCTCTGGGTACAGTCACCAGACCTTCCCTCTGAGGTACCTTTGGATACAGTCACCAGCCCTTGTTTCCGAGGTAAGTCTGTGTACCCTCACCAGACCTTTCTTACGACGTACCTGCGGGTACAGTCACTAGGCTTTCCTTCTGAGTACGTACGGGTAGAGTCAACAGGCCTTCCTTCAGAGGTATCTCTGGGTACAGTCACACGGCCTTCTTTCTGAGGTCCCTCTGGGAACAGTCTCTAGGCCTTTCTTCCGAGGTACCTCTGGGTACAGTCACCAGGCCTTTCTCACGAAGTAACTCTGGGTACAGTCACCAGGCATTCCTTCAGAGTTAGCTCTGGGTACAGTGACCAGGCCTTCCTTCCGAGGTACCTCTGAGTACAGTCATCATGCCTTCCTTCTGAGGTACCACTGGGTACAGTCACGAGGTTTTTCTTCTGGGGTACCTCTGAGTACAGTCACCAGGCCTTTCTTCGGAGGTACGTCTGGGTAGTCACCAGGCCTTCCTTCCAAGGTACCTCTGGGTAGAGTCACCAGACCTTCCTTCCGAGGTACCTCTGGGTACACTCACCAGGCCTTTTTTCCACGGTACCTCTGAGTACAGTCACCAGGCATTCCTTCTGAGCTACCTCTGGGTACAGTCACCAGGTCTTGCTTCTGAGATACCTCTGGGTACAGTCACCGGGCCTTTCTTCCGAGGTACCTTTGGGTACAGTCTCTGGACCTTCCTTCCGAGGTACCTCTGGGTAAAGTCACTATGCCCTCCCTCCCAGATACCTCTGGGTACAGTCACCAGTCCTTCCTTCGGAGGTACCTCTGGGTATAGTCACCAGGCCATCCTTCCGAGGTACCTCTGGGTACACTCACCAGGCCTTTTTTCCGCGGTACCTCTGAGTACAGTCACCAGGCATTCCTTCTCAGGTACCTCTGGGTACAGTCACCAGGCCTTCCTTACGAGTTACCTCTGGGTACAGTCACCAGGCCTTCCTTCTGAGATACCCCTGGGTACAGTCACCAGGCCTTCCTTCTGCGGTACCTCCGAGTACTGTCACCAGGCCTTCCTTCCCAGGTACTTCTAAGTACCGTCACCAAGCATTTCTTTCGAGGTACCTCTGGGTACGGTCACCAGGCCTTCCTTCCGAGGCACTTCTGAGTTAAGCCACCAGGCTTTCCTTCCCAAGTACCTCTGGGTACAATCACCAGGCGCTCCTTCTGAGTTAGCTCTGGGTACAGTCACTAGGCCTTCCTTCCGAGGTACCACTGGGTACAGTCACCAGGCCTTTCTTCCGAGGTGCTTCTGTGTACAGTCGCCAGGCCTTCCTTCCGAGGTACCCCTGGGTACAGTCACCAGGCCTTCCTTCCGAGGTACCTCTGACTACAGTCACCAGGCCTTTCTTCCGAGGTACGTCTGGGTACAGTCTCCAGGCCTTCCTTCCGAAGTACCTGTGGGTACAGTCATCAGGACTAGTTTCCGAGGTACCTCTGGATACACTCACCAGGCCGTTCTTAAGAGGTACCTCTGGTTACAGTCTCCAGTCGTTCCTTCTGAGGTACCTATGGGTAAAATCACCAGGCGTTCCTTCAGGGGTACCTCTGGGTACAGTCAAAGGCCTTCCTTCTGAGGTCCCTCTGGGTACAGCACCCGGGCTTATTTCTGAGGTCCCTCTGGGTACAGTCACCAGGCCTTCCTTCCGAGGTACCTCTAGGTACAATCACCAGGCCTTCCTTCTGAGGTACCTCTGGGTACAGTCACGAGGTCTTTCTTCTGAGTTAGCTCTGGGTACAGTCACCAGGCCTTTCTTCCGAGTTACCTCTGGGTACAGTCACCAGGCCTTCCTTCGGAGGTAACTCTGGCTACAGTCAGCAGGCCTTCCTTCCGAGGTACCTCTGGTTACAGTCACCAGGCTTTCCTTGGGAGTTACCCTGGGTACAGTCACCACTCCTTTCTTCCGAGTTATCTCTAGGTACAGTCACCAGGCCTTCCTTCCGACGTACCTCTGGGTACAGTCACCAGGCCTTCCTTCCGAGGTACCTCTGAGTACAGTCACCCGGCCTTTCTGAAGGGGTACGTCTGGGTAGAGTCATCAGGCCTTCCTTCTGAGGTACTTCTCGGAACAGTCAGCAGGCCTTTCTTCCGAGGTACCTCTGGCTGCAGTCACCTGGCTTTCCTTGGGAGATACCCTGGGTACAGTCACCACGCCTCTTTCGGAGTTACCTCTAGGTACAGTCACCAGGCCTTCGTTCCGAGGTACCCCTGGGTACAGTCACCAGGCCTTCCTTCTCAGGTACGTCTGGGTACAGTCACGAGGTATTTCTTCTGAGGTACCTCTGAGGACAGTCACCAGGCCTTCCTTTCCAGGTACCTCTGGGTACAGTCAGCAGGGCTTCCTTCCGAGGTACCTCTGGGTAGTGTCATCAGGCATTTCTTCCCAGGTATCTCTGGGTACAGTCACCAGGCGTTCCTTCAGAGGTACCTCTGGGTACAGTGAAAGGCCTTCCTTCTGAGGTACCTCTGGGTACAGTCACCCTGCCTTTTTTCTCAGTTCCCTCTGGGTACAGTCAGCAGGCCTTCCTTCCGAGGTCCCTCTGGGTACAGTCAACGGCCTTCCTTCTGAGGTACCTCTGGGTACAGCACCCGGGCTTATTTCTGAGGTCCCTCTGGGTACAGTCACCAGGCCTTTCTTAGGAGGTACCTCTGGGTACAGTCACCCGGGATTATTTCTGAGGTCCCTCTAGGTACAGTCACCAGGCTTTTCTTCCGATCTACCTCTGGGTACAGTCACCAGACCTTCCCTCTGAGGTACCTTTGGATACAGTCACCAGCCCTTGTTTCCGAGGTAAGTCTGTGTACCCTCACCAGACCTTTCTTACGACGTACCTGCGGGTACAGTCACCAGGCTTTCCTTCTGAGGTACCTATGGGTAGAGTCAACAGGCCTTCCTTCAGAGGTATCTCTGGGTACAGTCACACGGCCTTCTTTCTGAGGTCCCTCTGGGAACAGTCTCTAGGCCTTTCTTCTGAGGTACCTCTGGGTACAGTCACCAGGCCTTTCTCACGAGGTACCTCTGGGTACAGTCACCAGGCATTCCTTCAGAGTTAGCTCTGGGTACAGTGACCAGGCCTTCCTTCCGAGGTACCTCTGGGTACAGTCATCATGCCTTCCTTCTGAGGTACCACTGGGTACAGTCACGAGGTTTTTCTTCTGGGGTACCTCTGAGTACAGTCACCAGGCCTTTCTTCGGAGGTACGTCTGGGTAGTCACCAGGCCTTCCTTCCAAGGTACCTCTGGGTAGAGTCACCAGACCTTCCTTCCGAGGTACCTCTGGGTACACTCACCAGGCCTTTTTTCCACGGTACCTCTGAGTACAGTCACCAGGCATTCCTTCTGAGGTACCTCTGGGTACAGTCACCAGGTCCTGCTTCTGAGATACCTCTGGGTACAGTCACCGGGCCTTTCTTCCGAGGTACCTTTGGGTACAGTCTCTGGACCTTCCTTCCGAGGTACCTCTGGGTAAAGTCACTATGCCCTCCCTCCGAGATACCTCTGGGTACAGTCACCAGTCTTTCCTTCTGAGGTACCACTGGGTACAGTCACGAGGTTTTTCTTCTGGGGTACCTCTGAGTACAGTCACCAGACCTTTCTTCGGAGGTACGTCTGGGTAGTCACCAGGCCTTCCTTCCAAGGTACCTCTGGGTAGAGTCACCAGACCTTCCTTCCGAGGTACCTCTGGGTACACTCACCAGGCCTTTTTTCCACGGTACCTCTGAGTACAGTCACCAGGCATTCCTTCTGAGGTACCTCTGGGTACAGTCACCAGGTCTTGCTTCTGAGATACCTCTGGGTACAGTCACCGGGCCTTTCTTCCGAGGTACCTTTGGGTACAGTCTCTGGACCTTCCTTCCGAGGTACCTCTGGGTAAAGTCACTATGCCCTCCCTCCGAGATACCTCTGGGTACAGTCACCAGTCCTTCCTTCGGAGGTACCTCTGGGTATAGTCACCAGGCCATCCTTCCGAGGTACCTCTGGGTACACTCACCAGGCCTTTTTTCCGCGGTACCTCTGAGTACAGTCACCAGGCATTGCTTCTCAGGTACCTCTGGGTACAGTCACCAGGCCTTCCTTACGAGTTACCCCTGGGTACAGTCACCAGGCCTTCCTTCTGAGATACCCCTGGGTACAGTCACCAGGCCTTCCTTCTGCGGTACCTCCGAGTACTGTCACCAGTCCTTCCTTCCCAGGTACTTCTAAGTACCGTCACCAAGCATTTCTTTCGAGGTACCTCTGGGTACGGTCACCAGGCCTTCCTTCCGAGGCACTTCTCAGTTAAGCCACCAGGCTTTCCTTCCGAAGTAGCTCTGGGTACAATCACCAGGCGCTCCTTCTGAGTTAGCTCTGGGTACAGTCGCCAGGCCTTCCTTCCCAAGTACCCCTGGGTACAGTCACCAGGCCTTCCTTTCGAGGTACCTCTGACTACAGTCACCAGGCCTTGCTTCCGAGGTACCTCTGGGTACAGTCACCAGGCCTTCCTTCCGAGGTACCTCTGGGTACAATCACCGGGCCTTCCTTTCCAGGTACCTCTGGGTACAGTCACCTGGCCTTCCTTCCGAGGTCCCTCTGGGTAGAGTCAGCAGGCCTTCCTTCCGAGGTACCTCTGGGTACAATCACCGGGCCTTCCTTTCCAGGTACCTCTGGGTACAGTCAGCTGGCCTTCCTTCCGAGGTCCCTCTGGGTAGAGTCAGCAGGCCTTCCTCCCGAGGTAACTCTGGTTACAGTCACCAGGCTTTCCGTGGGAATTACCCTGGGTACACTCACCACGCCTTTCCTACGAGTTACCTCTTGGTACAGTCACCAGGCCTTGCTTCTGAGGTACCTCTGGGTACAGTCACCAGGCCTTTCTTACGAGGTACCTCTGGGTACAGTCACCAGGCATTCCTTCAGAATTAGCTCTGGGTACAGTGACCAGGCCTTCCTTCCGAGGTACCTCTGGGTACAGTCACCAAGCCTTCCTTCTCAGGTACCTCTGGGTACAGTCACGAGGTATTTCTTCTGAGGTACCTCTGAGTACAGTCACCAGGACTTCCTTTCCAGGTACCTCTGGGTACAGTCAGCAGGGCTTCTTTCCGAGGTACCTCTGGGTAGTGTCATCAGGCATTTCTTCCCAGGTACCTCTGGGTACAGTCACCAGGCCTTCCTTCCGAGGTACCTCTGACTACAGTCACCAGGCCTTTCTTCCGAGGTACGTCTGGGTAGAGTCTCCAGGCCTTCCTTCCGAAGTACCTGTTGGTACTGTCATCAGGACTAGTTTCCGAGGTACCTCTGGGTACACTCACCAGGCCGTTTTGCGAGGTACCTCTGGTTACAGTCTCCAGTCGTTCCTTCTGAGGTGCCTGTGGGTACAATCACCAGGCGTTCCTTCAGGGGTACCTCTGGGTACAGTCAAAGGCCTTCCTTCTGAGGTCCCTCTGGGTACAGTCACTCTGCCTTCTTTCTCAGTTCCCTCTGGGTACAGTCAGCAGGCCTTTCTTCCGAGGTCCCTCTGGGTACAGTCAACGGCCTTCCTTCTGAGGTACCTCTGGGTACAGCACCCGGGCTTATTTCTGAGGTCCCTCTGGGTACAGTCACCAGGCCTTCCTTCCGAGGTACCTCTAGGTACAATCACCAGGCCTTCCTTCTGAGGTACCTCTGGGTACAGTCACGAGGTCTTTCTTCTGAGTTAGCTCTGGGTACAGTCACCAGGCCTTTCTTCCGAGGTACTTCTGTGTACAGTCACCAGGCCTTCCTTTCGGAGGTATCTCTAGGAACAATCACCAGGCCTTCCTTCTGAGGTACCTCTGGGTACAGTCACCAGGGATTCCTCCCGAGGTACCTCTGTTTAGAGTCACCAGGCATTTCTTCCGAGTTACCTCTGGGTACAGTCACCAGGCCTTCCTTCGGAGGTAACTCTGGCTGCAGTCAGCAGGCCTTCCTTCCGAGGTACCTCTGGTTACAGTCACCAGGCTTTCCTTGGGAGTTACCCTGGGTACAGTCACCACTCCTTTCTTCCGAGTTATCTCTGGGTACAGTCACCAGGCCTTTCTCACGAGGTACCTCTGGGTACAGTCACCAGGCATTCCTTCAGAGTTAGCTCTGGGTACAGTGACCAGGCCTTCCTTCCGAGGTACCTCTGGGTACAGTCATCATGCCTTCCTTCTGAGGTACCACTGGGTACAGTCACGAGGTTTTTCTTCTGGGGTACCTCTGAGTACAGTCACCAGGCCTTTCTTCGGAGGTACGTCTGGGTAGTCACCAGGCCTTCCTTCCAAGGTACCTCTGGGTAGAGTCACCAGACCTTCCTTCCGAGGTACCTCTGGGTACACTCACCAGGCCTTTTTTCCACGGTACCTCTGAGTACAGTCACCAGGCATTCCTTCTGAGGTACCTCTGGGTACAGTCACCAGGTCTTGCTTCTGAGATACCTCTGGGTACAGTCACCGGGCCTTTCTTCCGAGGTACCTTTGGGTACAGTCTCTGGACCTTCCTTCCGAGGTACCTCTGGGTAAAGTCACTATGCCCTCCCTCCCAGATACCTCTGGGTACAGTCACCAGTCCTTCCTTCGGAGGTACCTCTGGGTATAGTCACCAGGCCATCCTTCCGAGGTACCTCTGGGTACACTCACCAGGCCTTTTTTCCGCGGTACCTCTGAGTACAGTCACCAGACATTCCTTCTCAGGTACCTCTGGGTACAGTCACCAGGCCTTCCTTACGAGTTACCTCTGGGTACAGTCACCAGGCCTTCCTTCTGAGATACCCCTGGGTACAGTCACCAGGCCTTCCTTCTGCGGTACCTCCGAGTACTGTCACCAGGCCTTCCTTCCCAGGTACTTCTAAGTACCGTCACCAAGCATTTCTTTCGAGGTACCTCTGGGTACGGTCACCAGGCCTTCCTTCCGAGGCAATTCTGAGTTAAGCCACCAGGCTTTCCTTCCCAAGTACCTCTGGGTACAATCACCAGGCGCTCCTTCTGAGTTAGCTCTGGGTACAGTCACTAGGCCTTCCTTCCGAGGTACCACTGGGTACAGTCACCAGGCCTTTCTTCCGAGGTGCTTCTGTGTACAGTCGCCAGGCCTTCCTTCCCAGGTACCCCTGGGTACAGTCACCAGGCCTTCCTTCCGAGGTACCTCTGACTACAGTCACCAGGCCTTTCTTCCGAGGTACGTCTGGGTACAGTCTCCAGGCCTTCCTTCCGAAGTACCTGTGGGTACAGTCATCAGGACTAGTTTCCGAGGTACCTCTGGATACACTCACCAGGCCGTTCTTAAGAGGTACCTCTGGTTACAGTCTCCAGTCGTTCCTTCTGAGGTACCTATGGGTAAAATCACCAGGCGTTCCTTCAGGGGTACCTCTGGGTACAGTCAAAGGCCTTCCTTCTGAGGTCCCTCTGGGTACAGCACCCGGGCTTATTTCTGAGGTCCCTCTGGGTACAGTCACCAGGCCTTCCTTCCGAGGTACCTCTAGGTACAATCACCAGGCCTTCCTTCTGAGGTACCTCTGGGTACAGTCACGAGGTCTTTCTTCTGAGTTAGCTCTGGGTACAGTCACCAGGCCTTTCTTCCGAGGTACTTCTGTGTACAGTCACCAGGCCTTCCTTTCGGAGGTATCTCTAGGAACAATCACCAGGCCTTCCTTCTGAGGTACCTCTGGGTACAGTCACCAGGGATTCCTCCCGAGGTACCTCTGTTTAGAGTCACCAGGCATTTCTTCCGAGTTACCTCTGGGTACAGTCACCAGGCCTTCCTTCGGAGGTAACTCTGGCTACAGTCAGCAGGCCTTCCTTCCGAGGTACCTCTGGTTACAGTCACCAGGCTTTCCTTGGGAGTTACCCTGGGTACAGTCACCACTCCTTTCTTCCGAGTTATCTCTAGGTACAGTCACCAGGCCTTCCTTCCGACGTACCTCTGGGTACAGTCACCAGGCCTTCCTTCCGAGGTACCTCTGAGTACAGTCACCCGGCCTTTCTGAAGGGGTACGTCTGGGTAGAGTCATCAGGCCTTCCTTCTGAGGTACTTCTCGGAACAGTCAGCAGGCCTTTCTTCCGAGGTACCTCTGGCTGCAGTCACCTGGCTTTCCTTGGGAGATACCCTGGGTACAGTCACCACGCCTCTTTCGGAGTTACCTCTAGGTACAGTCACCAGGCCTTCCTTCTCAGGTACGTCTGGGTACAGTCACGAGGTATTTCTTCTGAGGTACCTCTGAGGACAGTCACCAGGCCTTCCTTTCCAGGTACCTCTGGGTACAGTCAGCACGGCTTCCTTCCGAGGTACCTCTGGGTAGTGTCATCAGGCATTTCTTCCCAGGTATCTCTGGGTACAGTCACCAGGCCTTCCTTCCGAGGTACATCTGGGTAAAGTAACCAGGCATTCCTTCTAAGGTATCCCTGGGTAAAGTCCCCAGGCCTTCCTTCCGAGGTACCTCTGAGTACAGTCACCAGGACTTTCTTCCGAAGTGCGTCTGGGTACAGTCACCAGGCCTTCCTTCCGAGGTACCTCTGGGTACAATCACCGGGCCTTCCTTTCCAGGTACCTCTGGGTACAGTCACCTGGCCTTCCTTCCGAGGTCCCTCTGGGTAGAGTCAGCAGGCCTTCCTTCCGAGGTACCTCTGGGTACAATCACCGGGCCTTCCTTTCCAGGTACCTCTGGGTACAGTCAGCTGGCCTTCCTTCCGAGGTCCCTCTGGGTAGAGTCAGCAGGCCTTCCTTCCGAGGTACCTCTGAGTACAGTCATCCGGCCTTTATTAAGGGGTACGTTTGGGTAGAGTCATCAGGCTTTCCTTCTGAGGAACTTCTCGTTACAGTCACCAGGCCTTCCTCCCGAGGTAACTCTGGTTACAGTCACCAGGCTTTCCGTGGGAATTACCCTGGGTACACTCACCACGCCTTTCCTACGAGTTACCTCTTGGTACAGTCACCAGGCCTTGCTTCTGAGGTACCTCTGGGTACAGTCACCAGGCCTTTCTTACGAGGTACCTCTGGGTACAGTCACCAGGCATTCCTTCAGAATTAGCTCTGGGTACAGTGACCAGGCCTTCCTTCCGAGGTACCTCTGGGTACAGTCACCAAGCCTTCCTTCTCAGGTACCTCTGGGTACAGTCACGAGGTATTTCTTCTGAGGTACCTCTGAGTACAGTCACCAGGACTTCCTTTCCAGGTACCTCTGGGTACAGTCAGCAGGGCTTCTTTCCGAGGTACCTCTGGGTAGTGTCATCAGGCATTTCTTCCCAGGTACCTCTGGGTACAGTCACCAGGCCTTCCTTCCGAGGTACCTCTGACTACAGTCACCAGGCCTTTCTTCCGAGGTACGTCTGGGTAGAGTCTCCAGGCCTTCCTTCCGAAGTACCTGTTGGTACTGTCATCAGGACTAGTTTCCGAGGTACCTCTGGGTACACTCACCAGGCCGTTTTGCGAGGTACCTCTGGTTACAGTCTCCAGTCGTTCCTTCTGAGGTGCCTATGGGTACAATCACCAGGCGTTCCTTCAGGGGTACCTCTGGGTACAGTCAAAGGCCTTCCTTCTGAGGTCCCTCTGGGTACAGTCACTCTGCCTTCTTTCTCAGTTCCCTCTGGGTACAGTCAGCAGGCCTTTCTTCCGAGGTCCCTCTGGGTACAGTCAACGGCCTTCCTTCTGAGGTCCCTCTGGGTACAGCACCCGGGCTTATTTCTGAGGTCCCTCTGGGTACAGTCACCAGGCCTTCCTTCCGAGGTACCTCTAGGTACAATCACCAGGCCTTCCTTCTGAGGTACCTCTGGGTACAGTCACGAGGTCTTTCTTCTGAGTTAGCTCTGGGTACAGTCACCAGGCCTTTCTTCCGAGGTACTTCTGTGTACAGTCACCAGGCCTTCCTTTCGGAGGTATCTCTAGGAACAATCACCAGGCCTTCCTTCTGAGGTACCTCTGGGTACAGTCACCAGGGATTCCTCCCGAGGTACCTCTGTTTAGAGTCACCAGGCATTTCTTCCGAGTTACCTCTGGGTACAGTCACCAGGCCTTCCTTCGGAGGTAACTCTGGCTGCAGTCAGCAGGCCTTCCTTCCGAGGTACCTCTGGTTACAGTCACCAGGCTTTCCTTGGGAGTTACCCTGGGTACAGTCACCACTCCTTTCTTCCGAGTTATCTCTAGGTACAGTCACCAGGCCTTCCTTCCGACGTACCTCTGGGTACAGTCACCAGGCCTTCCTTCCGAGGTACCTCTGAGTACAGTCACCCGGTCTTTCTGAAGGGGTACCTCTGGGTAGAGTCATCAGGCCTTCCTTCTGAGGTACTTCTCGGAACAGTCAGCAGGCCTTTCTTCCGAGGTACCTCTGGCTGCAGTCACCTGGCTTTCCTTGGGAGATACCCTGGGTACAGTCACCACGCCTCTTTCGGAGTTACCTCTAGGTACAGTCACCAGGCCTTCCTTCCGAGGTACCCCTGGGTACAGTCACCAGGCCTTCCTTCTCAGGTACGTCTGGGTACAGTCACGAGGTATTTCTTCTGAGGTAACTCTAAGGACAGTCACCAGGCCTTCCTTTCCAGGTACCTCTGGGTACAGTCAGCAGGGCTTCCTTCCGAGGTACCTCTGGGTAGTGTCATCAGGCATTTCTTCCCAGGTATCTCTGGGTACAGTCACCAGGCCTTCCTTCCGAGGTACATCTGGGTACAGTAACCAGGCATTCCTTCTAAGGTATCCCTGGGTAAAGTCCCCAGGCTTTCCTTCCGAGGTACCTCTGAATACAGTCACCAGGCCTTCCTTCTCAGGTACGTCTGGGTACAGTCACGAGGTATTTCTTCTGAGGTACCTCTGAGGACAGTCACCAGGCCTTCCTTTCCAGGTACCTCTGGATACAGTCAGCAGGGCTTCCGTCCGAGGTACCTCTGGGTAGTGTCATCAGGCATTTCTTCCCAGGTATCTCTGGGTACAGTCACCTGGCCTTCCTTCCGAGGTCCCTCTGGGTAGAGTCAGCAGGCCTTCCTTCCGAGGTACCTCTGACTACAGTCACCAGGCCTTTCTTCCGAAGTACGTCTGGGTACAGTCTCCAGGCCTTCCTTCCGAAGTACCTGTTGGTACTGTCATCAGGACTAGTTTCCGAGGTACCTCTGGGTACACTCACCAGGCCGTTTTGCGAGGTACCTCTGGTTACAGTCTCCAGTCGTTCCTTCTGAGGTACCTATGGGTACAGTCACCAGGCGTTCCTTCAGAGGTACCTCTGGGTACAGTGAAAGGCCTTCCTTCTGAGGTACCTCTGGGTACAGTCACCCTGCCTTTTTTCTCAGTTCCCTCTGGGTACAGTCACCAGGCGTTCCTTCAGAGGTACCTCTGGGTACAGTGAAAGGCCTTTCTTCCGATGTCCCTCTGGGTACAGTCAACGGCCTTCCTTATGAGGTACCTCTGGGTACGGCACCCGGGATTATTTCTGAGGTCCCTCTAGGTACAATCACCAGGCTTTTCTTCCGATCTACCTCTGGGTACAGTCACCAGACCTTCCCTCTGAGGTACCTTTGGATACAGTCACCAGCCCTTGTTTCCGAGGTAAGTCTGTGTACCCTCACCAGACCTTTCTTACGACGTACCTGCGGGTACAGTCACCAGGCTTTCCTTCTGAGTACGTACGGGTAGAGTCAACAGGCCTTCCTTCAGAGGTATCTCTGGGTACAGTCACACGGCCTTCTTTCTGAGGTCCCTCTGGGAACAGTCTCTAGGCCTTTCTTCCGAGGTACCTCTGGGTACAGTCACCAGGCCTTTCTCACGAAGTAACTCTGGGTACAGTCACCAGGCATTCCTTCAGAGTTAGCTCTGGGTACAGTGACCAGGCCTTCCTTCCGAGGTACCTCTGAGTACAGTCATCATGCCTTCCTTCTGAGGTACCACTGGGTACAGTCACGAGGTTTTTCTTCTGGGGTACCTCTGAGTACAGTCACCAGGCCTTTCTTCGGAGGTACGTCTGGGTAGTCACCAGGCCTTCCTTCCAAGGTACCTCTGGGTAGAGTCACCAGACCTTCCTTCCGAGGTACCTCTGGGTACACTCACCAGGCCTTTTTTCCACGGTACCTCTGAGTACAGTCACCAGGCATTCCTTCTGAGCTACCTCTGGGTACAGTCACCAGGTCTTGCTTCTGAGATACCTCTGGGTACAGTCACCGGGCCTTTCTTCCGAGGTACCTTTGGGTACAGTCTCTGGACCTTCCTTCCGAGGTACCTCTGGGTAAAGTCACTATGCCCTCCCTCCCAGATACCTCTGGGTACAGTCACCAGTCCTTCCTTCGGAGGTACCTCTGGGTATAGTCACCAGGCCATCCTTCCGAGGTACCTCTGGGTACACTCACCAGGCCTTTTTTCCGCGGTACCTCTGAGTACAGTCACCAGGCATTCCTTCTCAGGTACCTCTGGGTACAGTCACCAGGCCTTCCTTACGAGTTACCTCTGGGTACAGTCACCAGGCCTTCCTTCTGAGATACCCCTGGGTACAGTCACCAGGCCTTCCTTCTGCGGTACCTCCGAGTACTGTCACCAGGCCTTCCTTCCCAGGTACTTCTAAGTACCGTCACCAAGCATTTCTTTCGAGGTACCTCTGGGTACGGTCACCAGGCCTTCCTTCCGAGGCACTTCTGAGTTAAGCCACCAGGCTTTCCTTCCGAAGTACCTCTGGGTACAATCACCAGGCGCTCCTTCTGAGTTAGCTCTGGGTACAGTCACTAGGCCTTCCTTCCGAGGTACCACTGGGTACAGTCACCAGGCCTTTCTTCCGAGGTGCTTCTGTGTACAGTCGCCAGGCCTTCCTTCCGAGGTACCCCTGGGTACAGTCACCAGGCCTTCCTTCCGAGGTACCTCTGACTACAGTCACCAGGCCTTTCTTCCGAGGTACGTCTGGGTACAGTCTCCAGGCCTTCCTTCCGAAGTACCTGTGGGTACAGTCATCAGGACTAGTTTCCGAGGTACCTCTGGATACACTCACCAGGCCGTTCTTAAGAGGTACCTCTGGTTACAGTCTCCAGTCGTTCCTTCTGAGGTACCTATGGGTAAAATCACCAGGCGTTCCTTCAGGGGTACCTCTGGGTACAGTCAAAGGCCTTCCTTCTGAGGTCCCTCTGGGTACAGCACCCGGGCTTATTTCTGAGGTCCCTCTGGGTACAGTCACCAGGCCTTCCTTCCGAGGTACCTCTAGGTACAATCACCAGGCCTTCCTTCTGAGGTACCTCTGGGTACAGTCACGAGGTCTTTCTTCTGAGTTAGCTCTGGGTACAGTCACCAGGCCTTTCTTCCGAGTTACCTCTGGGTACAGTCACCAGGCCTTCCTTCGGAGGTAACTCTGGCTACAGTCAGCAGGCCTTCCTTCCGAGGTACCTCTGGTTACAGTCACCAGGCTTTCCTTGGGAGTTACCCTGGGTACAGTCACCACTCCTTTCTTCCGAGTTATCTCTAGGTACAGTCACCAGGCCTTCCTTCCGACGTACCTCTGGGTACAGTCACCAGGCCTTCCTTCCGAGGTACCTCTGAGTACAGTCACCCGGCCTTTCTGAAGGGGTACGTCTGGGTAGAGTCATCAGGCCTTCCTTCTGAGGTACTTCTCGGAACAGTCAGCAGGCCTTTCTTCCGAGGTACCTCTGGCTGCAGTCACCTGGCTTTCCTTGGGAGATACCCTGGGTACAGTCACCACGCCTCTTTCGGAGTTACCTCTAGGTACAGTCACCAGGCCTTCGTTCCGAGGTACCCCTGGGTACAGTCACCAGGCCTTCCTTCTCAGGTACGTCTGGGTACAGTCACGAGGTATTTCTTCTGAGGTACCTCTGAGGACAGTCACCAGGCCTTCCTTTCCAGGTACCTCTGGGTACAGTCAGCAGGGCTTCCTTCCGAGGTACCTCTGGGTAGTGTCATCAGGCATTTCTTCCCAGGTATCTCTGGGTACAGTCACCAGGCGTTCCTTCAGAGGTACCTCTGGGTACAGTGAAAGGCCTTCCTTCTGAGGTACCTCTGGGTACAGTCACCCTGCCTTTTTTCTCAGTTCCCTCTGGGTACAGTCAGCAGGCCTTCCTTCCGAGGTCCCTCTGGGTACAGTCAACGGCCTTCCTTCTGAGGTACCTCTGGGTACAGCACCCGGGCTTATTTCTGAGGTCCCTCTGGGTACAGTCACCAGGCCTTTCTTAGGAGGTACCTCTGGGTACAGTCACCCGGGATTATTTCTGAGGTCCCTCTAGGTACAGTCACCAGGCTTTTCTTCCGATCTACCTCTGGGTACAGTCACCAGACCTTCCCTCTGAGGTACCTTTGGATACAGTCACCAGCCCTTGTTTCCGAGGTAAGTCTGTGTACCCTCACCAGACCTTTCTTACGACGTACCTGCGGGTACAGTCACCAGGCTTTCCTTCTGAGGTACCTATGGGTAGAGTCAACAGGCCTTCCTTCAGAGGTATCTCTGGGTACAGTCACACGGCCTTCTTTCTGAGGTCCCTCTGGGAACAGTCTCTAGGCCTTTCTTCTGAGGTACCTCTGGGTACAGTCACCAGGCCTTTCTCACGAGGTACCTCTGGGTACAGTCACCAGGCATTCCTTCAGAGTTAGCTCTGGGTACAGTGACCAGGCCTTCCTTCCGAGGTACCTCTGGGTACAGTCATCATGCCTTCCTTCTGAGGTACCACTGGGTACAGTCACGAGGTTTTTCTTCTGGGGTACCTCTGAGTACAGTCACCAGGCCTTTCTTCGGAGGTACGTCTGGGTAGTCACCAGGCCTTCCTTCCAAGGTACCTCTGGGTAGAGTCACCAGACCTTCCTTCCGAGGTACCTCTGGGTACACTCACCAGGCCTTTTTTCCACGGTACCTCTGAGTACAGTCACCAGGCATTCCTTCTGAGGTACCTCTGGGTACAGTCACCAGGTCCTGCTTCTGAGATACCTCTGGGTACAGTCACCGGGCCTTTCTTCCGAGGTACCTTTGGGTACAGTCTCTGGACCTTCCTTCCGAGGTACCTCTGGGTAAAGTCACTATGCCCTCCCTCCGAGATACCTCTGGGTACAGTCACCAGTCTTTCCTTCTGAGGTACCACTGGGTACAGTCACGAGGTTTTTCTTCTGGGGTACCTCTGAGTACAGTCACCAGACCTTTCTTCGGAGGTACGTCTGGGTAGTCACCAGGCCTTCCTTCCAAGGTACCTCTGGGTAGAGTCACCAGACCTTCCTTCCGAGGTACCTCTGGGTACACTCACCAGGCCTTTTTTCCACGGTACCTCTGAGTACAGTCACCAGGCATTCCTTCTGAGGTACCTCTGGGTACAGTCACCAGGTCTTGCTTCTGAGATACCTCTGGGTACAGTCACCGGGCCTTTCTTCCGAGGTACCTTTGGGTACAGTCTCTGGACCTTCCTTCCGAGGTACCTCTGGGTAAAGTCACTATGCCCTCCCTCCGAGATACCTCTGGGTACAGTCACCAGTCCTTCCTTCGGAGGTACCTCTGGGTATAGTCACCAGGCCATCCTTCCGAGGTACCTCTGGGTACACTCACCAGGCCTTTTTTCCGCGGTACCTCTGAGTACAGTCACCAGGCATTGCTTCTCAGGTACCTCTGGGTACAGTCACCAGGCCTTCCTTACGAGTTACCCCTGGGTACAGTCACCAGGCCTTCCTTCTGAGATACCCCTGGGTACAGTCACCAGGCCTTCCTTCTGCGGTACCTCCGAGTACTGTCACCAGTCCTTCCTTCCCAGGTACTTCTAAGTACCGTCACCAAGCATTTCTTTCGAGGTACCTCTGGGTACGGTCACCAGGCCTTCCTTCCGAGGCACTTCTCAGTTAAGCCACCAGGCTTTCCTTCCGAAGTAGCTCTGGGTACAATCACCAGGCGCTCCTTCTGAGTTAGCTCTGGGTACAGTCGCCAGGCCTTCCTTCCCAAGTACCCCTGGGTACAGTCACCAGGCCTTCCTTTCGAGGTACCTCTGACTACAGTCACCAGGCCTTGCTTCCGAGGTACCTCTGGGTACAGTCACCAGGCCTTCCTTCCGAGGTACCTCTGGGTACAATCACCGGGCCTTCCTTTCCAGGTACCTCTGGGTACAGTCACCTGGCCTTCCTTCCGAGGTCCCTCTGGGTAGAGTCAGCAGGCCTTCCTTCCGAGGTACCTCTGGGTACAATCACCGGGCCTTCCTTTCCAGGTACCTCTGGGTACAGTCAGCTGGCCTTCCTTCCGAGGTCCCTCTGGGTAGAGTCAGCAGGCCTTCCTCCCGAGGTAACTCTGGTTACAGTCACCAGGCTTTCCGTGGGAATTACCCTGGGTACACTCACCACGCCTTTCCTACGAGTTACCTCTTGGTACAGTCACCAGGCCTTGCTTCTGAGGTACCTCTGGGTACAGTCACCAGGCCTTTCTTACGAGGTACCTCTGGGTACAGTCACCAGGCATTCCTTCAGAATTAGCTCTGGGTACAGTGACCAGGCCTTCCTTCCGAGGTACCTCTGGGTACAGTCACCAAGCCTTCCTTCTCAGGTACCTCTGGGTACAGTCACGAGGTATTTCTTCTGAGGTACCTCTGAGTACAGTCACCAGGACTTCCTTTCCAGGTACCTCTGGGTACAGTCAGCAGGGCTTCTTTCCGAGGTACCTCTGGGTAGTGTCATCAGGCATTTCTTCCCAGGTACCTCTGGGTACAGTCACCAGGCCTTCCTTCCGAGGTACCTCTGACTACAGTCACCAGGCCTTTCTTCCGAGGTACGTCTGGGTAGAGTCTCCAGGCCTTCCTTCCGAAGTACCTGTTGGTACTGTCATCAGGACTAGTTTCCGAGGTACCTCTGGGTACACTCACCAGGCCGTTTTGCGAGGTACCTCTGGTTACAGTCTCCAGTCGTTCCTTCTGAGGTGCCTGTGGGTACAATCACCAGGCGTTCCTTCAGGGGTACCTCTGGGTACAGTCAAAGGCCTTCCTTCTGAGGTCCCTCTGGGTACAGTCACTCTGCCTTCTTTCTCAGTTCCCTCTGGGTACAGTCAGCAGGCCTTTCTTCCGAGGTCCCTCTGGGTACAGTCAACGGCCTTCCTTCTGAGGTACCTCTGGGTACAGCACCCGGGCTTATTTCTGAGGTCCCTCTGGGTACAGTCACCAGGCCTTCCTTCCGAGGTACCTCTAGGTACAATCACCAGGCCTTCCTTCTGAGGTACCTCTGGGTACAGTCACGAGGTCTTTCTTCTGAGTTAGCTCTGGGTACAGTCACCAGGCCTTTCTTCCGAGGTACTTCTGTGTACAGTCACCAGGCCTTCCTTTCGGAGGTATCTCTAGGAACAATCACCAGGCCTTCCTTCTGAGGTACCTCTGGGTACAGTCACCAGGGATTCCTCCCGAGGTACCTCTGTTTAGAGTCACCAGGCATTTCTTCCGAGTTACCTCTGGGTACAGTCACCAGGCCTTCCTTCGGAGGTAACTCTGGCTGCAGTCAGCAGGCCTTCCTTCCGAGGTACCTCTGGTTACAGTCACCAGGCTTTCCTTGGGAGTTACCCTGGGTACAGTCACCACTCCTTTCTTCCGAGTTATCTCTGGGTACAGTCACCAGGCCTTTCTCACGAGGTACCTCTGGGTACAGTCACCAGGCATTCCTTCAGAGTTAGCTCTGGGTACAGTGACCAGGCCTTCCTTCCGAGGTACCTCTGGGTACAGTCATCATGCCTTCCTTCTGAGGTACCACTGGGTACAGTCACGAGGTTTTTCTTCTGGGGTACCTCTGAGTACAGTCACCAGGCCTTTCTTCGGAGGTACGTCTGGGTAGTCACCAGGCCTTCCTTCCAAGGTACCTCTGGGTAGAGTCACCAGACCTTCCTTCCGAGGTACCTCTGGGTACACTCACCAGGCCTTTTTTCCACGGTACCTCTGAGTACAGTCACCAGGCATTCCTTCTGAGGTACCTCTGGGTACAGTCACCAGGTCTTGCTTCTGAGATACCTCTGGGTACAGTCACCGGGCCTTTCTTCCGAGGTACCTTTGGGTACAGTCTCTGGACCTTCCTTCCGAGGTACCTCTGGGTAAAGTCACTATGCCCTCCCTCCCAGATACCTCTGGGTACAGTCACCAGTCCTTCCTTCGGAGGTACCTCTGGGTATAGTCACCAGGCCATCCTTCCGAGGTACCTCTGGGTACACTCACCAGGCCTTTTTTCCGCGGTACCTCTGAGTACAGTCACCAGACATTCCTTCTCAGGTACCTCTGGGTACAGTCACCAGGCCTTCCTTACGAGTTACCTCTGGGTACAGTCACCAGGCCTTCCTTCTGAGATACCCCTGGGTACAGTCACCAGGCCTTCCTTCTGCGGTACCTCCGAGTACTGTCACCAGGCCTTCCTTCCCAGGTACTTCTAAGTACCGTCACCAAGCATTTCTTTCGAGGTACCTCTGGGTACGGTCACCAGGCCTTCCTTCCGAGGCACTTCTGAGTTAAGCCACCAGGCTTTCCTTCCCAAGTACCTCTGGGTACAATCACCAGGCGCTCCTTCTGAGTTAGCTCTGGGTACAGTCACTAGGCCTTCCTTCCGAGGTACCACTGGGTACAGTCACCAGGCCTTTCTTCCGAGGTGCTTCTGTGTACAGTCGCCAGGCCTTCCTTCCCAGGTACCCCTGGGTACAGTCACCAGGCCTTCCTTCCGAGGTACCTCTGACTACAGTCACCAGGCCTTTCTTCCGAGGTACGTCTGGGTACAGTCTCCAGGCCTTCCTTCCGAAGTACCTGTGGGTACAGTCATCAGGACTAGTTTCCGAGGTACCTCTGGATACACTCACCAGGCCGTTCTTAAGAGGTACCTCTGGTTACAGTCTCCAGTCGTTCCTTCTGAGGTACCTATGGGTAAAATCACCAGGCGTTCCTTCAGGGGTACCTCTGGGTACAGTCAAAGGCCTTCCTTCTGAGGTCCCTCTGGGTACAGCACCCGGGCTTATTTCTGAGGTCCCTCTGGGTACAGTCACCAGGCCTTCCTTCCGAGGTACCTCTAGGTACAATCACCAGGCCTTCCTTCTGAGGTACCTCTGGGTACAGTCACGAGGTCTTTCTTCTGAGTTAGCTCTGGGTACAGTCACCAGGCCTTTCTTCCGAGGTACTTCTGTGTACAGTCACCAGGCCTTCCTTTCGGAGGTATCTCTAGGAACAATCACCAGGCCTTCCTTCTGAGGTACCTCTGGGTACAGTCACCAGGGATTCCTCCCGAGGTACCTCTGTTTAGAGTCACCAGGCATTTCTTCCGAGTTACCTCTGGGTACAGTCACCAGGCCTTCCTTCGGAGGTAACTCTGGCTACAGTCAGCAGGCCTTCCTTCCGAGGTACCTCTGGTTACAGTCACCAGGCTTTCCTTGGGAGTTACCCTGGGTACAGTCACCACTCCTTTCTTCCGAGTTATCTCTAGGTACAGTCACCAGGCCTTCCTTCCGACGTACCTCTGGGTACAGTCACCAGGCCTTCCTTCCGAGGTACCTCTGAGTACGGTCACCCGGCCTTTCTGAAGGGGTACGTCTGGGTAGAGTCATCAGGCCTTCCTTCTGAGGTACTTCTCGGAACAGTCAGCAGGCCTTTCTTCCGAGGTACCTCTGGCTGCAGTCACCTGGCTTTCCTTGGGAGATACCCTGGGTACAGTCACCACGCCTCTTTCGGAGTTACCTCTAGGTACAGTCACCAGGCCTTCCTTCTCAGGTACGTCTGGGTACAGTCACGAGGTATTTCTTCTGAGGTACCTCTGAGGACAGTCACCAGGCCTTCCTTTCCAGGTACCTCTGGGTACAGTCAGCAGGGCTTCCTTCCGAGGTACTCTGGGTAGTGTCATCAGGCATTTCTTCCCAGGTATCTCTGGGTACAGTCACCAGGCCTTCCTTCCGAGGTACATCTGGGTAAAGTAACCAGGCATTCCTTCTAAGGTATCCCTGGGTAAAGTCCCCAGGCCTTCCTTCCGAGGTACCTCTGAGTACAGTCACCAGGACTTTCTTCCGAAGTGCGTCTGGGTACAGTCACCAGGCCTTCCTTCCGAGGTACCTCTGGGTACAATCACCGGGCCTTCCTTTCCAGGTACCTCTGGGTACAGTCACCTGGCCTTCCTTCCGAGGTCCCTCTGGGTAGAGTCAGCAGGCCTTCCTTCCGAGGTACCTCTGGGTACAATCACCGGGCCTTCCTTTCCAGGTACCTCTGGGTACAGTCAGCTGGCCTTCCTTCCGAGGTCCCTCTGGGTAGAGTCAGCAGGCCTTCCTTCCGAGGTACCTCTGAGTACAGTCATCCGGCCTTTATTAAGGGGTACGTTTGGGTAGAGTCATCAGGCTTTCCTTCTGAGGAACTTCTCGTTACAGTCACCAGGCCTTCCTCCCGAGGTAACTCTGGTTACAGTCACCAGGCTTTCCGTGGGAATTACCCTGGGTACACTCACCACGCCTTTCCTACGAGTTACCTCTTGGTACAGTCACCAGGCCTTGCTTCTGAGGTACCTCTGGGTACAGTCACCAGGCCTTTCTTACGAGGTACCTCTGGGTACAGTCACCAGGCATTCCTTCAGAATTAGCTCTGGGTACAGTGACCAGGCCTTCCTTCCGAGGTACTTCTGGGTACAGTCACCAAGCCTTCCTTCTCAGGTACCTCTGGGTACAGTCACGAGGTATTTCTTCTGAGGTACCTCTGGGTACAGTCACCAGGCCTTCCTTCCGAGGTACCTCTGACTACAGTCACCAGGCCTTTCTTCCGAGGTACGTCTGGGTAGAGTCTCCAGGCCTTCCTTCCGAAGGACCTGTTGGTACTGTCATCAGGACTAGTTTCCGAGGTACCTCTGGGTACACTCACCAGGCCGTTTTGCGAGGTACCTCTGGTTACAGTCTCCAGTCGTTCCTTCTGAGGTACCTCTGGGTACAGTCACCAGGCGTTCCTTCAGAGGTACCTCTGGGTACAGTGAAAGGCCTTCCTTCTGAGGTACCTCTGGGTACAGTCACCCTGCCTTTTTTCTCAGTTCCCTCTGGGTACAGTCAGCAGGCCTTTCTTCCGAGGTCCCTCTGGGTACAGTCAACGGCCTTCCTTCTGAGGTACCTCTGGGTACAGCACCCGGGCTTATTTCTGAGGTCCCTCTGGGTACAGTCACCAGGCCTTTCTTAGGAGGTACCTCTGAGTACAGTCACCGCCCTTCCTTCTGAGGTACCTCTGGGTACAGTCACCCGGGATTATTTCTGAGGTCCCTCTAGGTACAGTCACCAGGCTTTTCTTCCGATCTACCTCTGGGTACAGTCACCAGACCTTCCCTCTGAGGTACCTTTGGATACAGTCACCAGCCCTTGTTTCCGAGGTAAGTCTGTGTACCCTCACCAGACCTTTCTTACGAGGTACCTGCGGGTACAGTCACCAGGCTTTCCTTCTGAGTACGTATGGGTAGAGTCAACAGGCCTTCCTTCAGAGGTATCTCTGGGTATAGTCACACGGCCTTCTTTCTGAGGTCCCTCTGGGAACAGTCTCTAGGCCTTTCTTCTGAGGTACCTCTGGGTACAGTCACCAGGCCTTTCTCACGAAGTAACTCTGGGTACAGTCACCAGGCATTCCTTCAGAGTTAGCTCTGGGTACAGTGACCAGGCCTTCCTTCCGAGGTACCTCTGAGTACAGTCATCATGCCTTCCTTCTGAGGTACCACTGGGTACAGTCACGAGGTTTTTCTTCTGGGGTACCTCTGAGTACAGTCACCAGGCCTTTCTTCGGAGGTACGTCTGGGTAGTCCCCAGGCCTTCCTTCCAAGGTACCTCTGGGTAGAGTCACCAGACCTTCCTTCCGAGGTACCTCTGGGTACACTCACCAGGCCTTTTTTCCACGGTACCTCTGAGTACAGTCACCAGGCATTCCTTCTGAGGTACCTCTGGGTACAGTCACCAGGTCTTGCTTCTGAGATACCTCTGGGTACAGTCACCGGGCCTTTCTTCCGAGGTACCTTTGGGTACAGTCTCTGGACCTTCCTTCCGAGGTACCTCTGGGTAAAGTCACTATGCCCTCCCTCCCAGATACCTCTGGGTACAGTCACCAGTCCTTCCTTCGGAGGTACCTCTGGGTATAGTCACCAGGCCATCCTTCCGAGGTACCTCTGGGTACACTCACCAGGCCTTTTTTCCGCGGTACCTCTGAGTACAGTCACCAGGCATTCCTTCTCAGGTACCTCTGGGTACAGTCACCAGGCCTTCCTTACGAGTTACCTCTGGGTACAGTCACCAGGCCTTCCTTCTGAGATACCCCTGGGTACAGTCACCAGGCCTTCCTTCTGCGGTACCTCCGAGTACTGTCACCAGTCCTTCCTTCTCAGGTACTTCTAAGTACCGTCACCAAGCATTTCTTTCGAGGTACCTCTGGGTACGGTCACCAGGCCTTCCTTCCGAGGCACTTCTGAGTTAAGCCACCAGGCTTTCCTTCCCAAGTACCTCTGGGTACAATCACCAGGCGCTCCTTCTGAGTTAGCTCTGGGTACAGTCACTAGGCCTTCCTTCCGAGGTACCACTGGGTACAGTCACCAGGCCTTTCTTCCGAGGTGCTTCTGTGTACAGTCGCCAGGCCTTCCTTCCCAGGTACCCCTGGGTATAGTCACCAGGCCTTCCTTCCGAGGTACCTCTGACTACAGTCACCAGGCCTTTCTTCCGAGGTACGTCTGGGTACAGTCTCCAGGCCTTCCTTCCGAAGTACCTGTGGGTACAGTCATCAGGACTAGTTTCCGAGGTACCTCTGGATACACTCACCAGGCCGTTCTTAAGAGGTACCTCTGGTTACAGTCTCCAGTCGTTCCTTCTGAGGTACCTATGGGTACAATCACCAGGCGTTCCTTCAGGGGTACCTCTGGGTACAGTCAAAGGCCTTCCTTCTGAGGTCCCTCTGGGTACAGTCACTCTGCCTTCTTTCTCAGTTCCCTCTGGGTACAGTCAGCAGGCCTTTCTTCCGAGGTCCCTCTGGGTACAGTCAAAGGCCTTCCTTCTGAGGTCCCTCTGGGTACAGCACCCGGGCTTATTTCTGAGGTCCCTCTGGGTACAGTCACCAGGCCTTCCTTCCGAGGTACCTCTAGGTACAATCACCAGGCCTTCCTTCTGAGGTACCTCTGGGTACAGTCACGAGGTCTTTCTTCTGAGTTAGCTCTGGGTACAGTCACCAGGCCTTTCTTCCGAGGTACTTCTGTGTACAGTCACCAGGCCTTCCTTTCGGAGGTATCTCTAGGAACAATCACCAGGCCTTCCTTCTGAGGTACCTCTGGGTACAGTCACCAGGGATTCCTCCCGAGGTACCTCTGTTTAGAGTCACCAGGCATTTCTTCCGAGTTACCTCTGGGTACAGTCACCAGGCCTTCCTTCGGAGGTAACTCTGGCTACAGTCAGCAGGCCTTCCTTCCGAGGTACCTCTGGTTACAGTCACCAGGCTTTCCTTGGGAGTTACCCTGGGTACAGTCACCACTCCTTTCTTCCGAGTTATCTCTAGGTACAGTCACCAGGCCTTCCTTCCGACGTACCTCTGGGTACAGTCACCAGGCCTTCCTTCCGAGGTACCTCTGAGTACAGTCACCCGGTCTTTCTGAAGGGGTACGTCTGGGTAGAGTCATCAGGCCTTCCTTCTGAGGTACTTCTCGGAACAGTCAGCAGGCCTTTCTTCCGAGGTACCTCTGGCTGCAGTCACCTGGCTTTCCTTGGGAGATACCCTGGGTACAGTCACCACGCCTCTTTCGGAGTTACCTCTAGGTACAGTCACCAGGCCTTCCTTCCGAGGTACCCCTGGGTACAGTCACCAGGCCTTCCTTCTCAGGTACGTCTGGGTACAGTCACGAGGTATTTCTTCTGAGGTAACTCTAAGGACAGTCACCAGGCCTTCCTTTCCAGGTACCTCTGGGTACAGTCAGCAGGGCTTCCTTCCGAGGTACCTCTGGGTAGTGTCATCAGGCATTTCTTCCCAGGTATCTCTGGGTACAGTCACCAGGCCTTCCTTCCGAGGTACATCTGGGTACAGTAACCAGGCATTCCTTCTAAGGTATCCCTGGGTAAAGTCCCCAGGCCTTCCTTTCGAGGTACCTCTGAATACAGTCACCAGGACTTTCTTCCGAAGTGCGTCTGGGTACAGTCACCAGGCCTTCCTTCCGAGGTACCTCTGGGTACAATCACCGGGCCTTCCTTTCCAGGTACCTCTGGGTACAGTCACCTGGCCTTCCTTCCGAGGTCCCTCTGGGTAGAGTCAGCAGGCCTTCCTTCCGAGGTACCTCTGAGTACAGTCATCCGGCCTTTATTAAGGGGTACGTTTGGGTAGAGTCATCAAGCTTTTCTTCTGAGGAACTTCTCGTTACAGTCACCAGGCCTTCCTCCCGAGGTAACTCTGGTTACAGTCACCAGGCTTTCCGTGGGAATTACCCTGGGTACACTCACCACGCCTTTCCTACGAGTTACCTCTTGGTACAGTCACCAGGCCTTGCTTCTGAGGTACCTCTGGGTACAGTCACCAGGCCTTTCTTACGAGGTACCTCTGGGTACAGCCACCAGGCATTCCTTCAGAATTAGCTCTGGGTACAGTGACCAGGCCTTCCTTCCGAGGTACCTCTGGGTACAGTCACCAGGCCTTCCTTCTGAGGTACCCCTGGGTACAGTCACCAGGCCTTCCTTCTCAGGTACGTCTGGGTACAGTCACGAGGTATTTCTTCTGAGGTAACTCTAAGGACAGTCACCAGGCCTTCCTTTCCAGGTACCTCTGGGTACAGTCAGCAGGGCTTCCTTCCGAGGTACCTCTGGGTAGTGTCATCAGGCATTTCTTCCCAGGTATCTCTGGGTACAGTCACCAGGCCTTCCTTCCGAGGTACATCTGGGTACAGTAACCAGGCATTCCTTCTAAGGTATCCCTGGGTAAAGTCCCCAGGCTTTCCTTCCGAGGTACCTCTGAATACAGTCACCAGGCCTTCCTTCTCAGGTACGTCTGGGTACAGTCACGAGGTATTTCTTCTGAGGTACCTCTGAGGACAGTCACCAGGCCTTCCTTTCCAGGTACCTCTGGGTACAGTCAGCAGGGCTTCCTTCCGAGGTACCTCTGGGTAGTGTCATCAGGCATTTCTTCCCAGGTATCTCTGGGTACAGTCACCTGGCCTTCCTTCCGAGGTCCCTCTGGGTAGAGTCAGCAGGCCTTCCTTCCGAGGTACCTCTGACTACAGTCACCAGGCCTTTCTTCCGAAGTATGTCTGGGTACAGTCTCCAGGCCTTCCTTCCGAAGTACCTGTTGGTACTGTCATCAGGACTAGTTTCCGAGGTACCTCTGGGTACACTCACCAGGCCGTTTTGCGAGGTACCTCTGGTTACAGTCTCCAGTCGTTCCTTCTGAGGTACCTATGGGTACAGTCACCAGGCGTTCCTTCAGAGGTACCTCTGGGTACAGTGAAAGGCCTTCCTTCTGAGGTACCTCTGGGTACAGTCACCCTGCCTTTTTTCTCAGTTCCCTCTGGGTACAGTCACCAGGCGTTCCTTCAGAGGTACCTCTGGGTACAGTGAAAGGCCTTTCTTCCGATGTCCCTCTGGGTACAGTCAACGGCCTTCCTTCTGAGGTACCTCTGGGTACAGCACCCGGGCTTATTTCTGAGGTCCCTCTAGGTACAATCACCAGGCTTTTCTTCCGATCTACCTCTGGGTACAGTCACCAGACCTTCCCTCTGAGGTACCTTTGGATACAGTCACCAGCCCTTGTTTCCGAGGTAAGTCTGTGTACCCTCACCAGACCTTTCTTACGACGTACCTGCGGGTACAGTCACTAGGCTTTCCTTCTGAGTACGTACGGGTAGAGTCAACAGGCCTTCCTTCAGAGGTATCTCTGGGTACAGTCACACGGCCTTCTTTCTGAGGTCCCTCTGGGAACAGTCTCTAGGCCTTTCTTCCGAGGTACCTCTGGGTACAGTCACCAGGCCTTTCTCACGAAGTAACTCTGGGTACAGTCACCAGGCATTCCTTCAGAGTTAGCTCTGGGTACAGTGACCAGGCCTTCCTTCCGAGGTACCTCTGAGTACAGTCATCATGCCTTCCTTCTGAGGTACCACTGGGTACAGTCACGAGGTTTTTCTTCTGGGGTACCTCTGAGTACAGTCACCAGGCCTTTCTTCGGAGGTACGTCTGGGTAGTCACCAGGCCTTCCTTCCAAGGTACCTCTGGGTAGAGTCACCAGACCTTCCTTCCGAGGTACCTCTGGGTACACTCACCAGGCCTTTTTTCCACGGTACCTCTGAGTACAGTCACCAGGCATTCCTTCTGAGGTACCTCTGGGTACAGTCACCAGGTCTTGCTTCTGAGATACCTCTGGGTACAGTCACCGGGCCTTTCTTCCGAGGTACCTTTGGGTACAGTCTCTGGACCTTCCTTCCGAGGTACCTCTGGGTAAAGTCACTATGCCCTCCCTCCGAGATACCTCTGGGTACAGTCACCAGTCCTTCCTTCGGAGGTACCTCTGGGTATAGTCACCAGGCCATCCTTCCGAGGTACCTCTGGGTACACTCACCAGGCCTTTTTTCCGCGGTACCTCTGAGTACAGTCACCAGGCATTCCTTCTCAGGTACCTCTGGGTACAGTCACCAGGCCTTCCTTACGAGTTACCTCTGGGTACAGTCACCAGGCCTTCCTTCTGAGATACCCCTGGGTACAGTCACCAGGCCTTCCTTCTGTGGTACCTCCGAGTACTGTCACCAGGCCTTCCTTCCCAGGTACTTCTAAGTACCGTCACCAAGCATTTCTTTCGAGGTACCTCTGGGTACGGTCACCAGGCCTTCCTTCCGAGGCACTTCTGAGTTAAGCCACCAGGCTTTCCTTCCGAAGTACCTCTGGGTACAATCACCAGGCGCTCCTTCTGAGTTAGCTCTGGGTACAGTCACTAGGCCTTCCTTCCGAGGTACCACTGGGTACAGTCACCAGGCCTTTCTTCCGAGGTGCTTCTGTGTACAGTCGCCAGGCCTTCCTTCCGAGGTACCCCTGGGTACAGTCACCAGGCCTTCCTTCCGAGGTACCTCTGACTACAGTCACCAGGCCTTTCTTCCGAGGTACGTCTGGGTACAGTCTCCAGGCCTTCCTTCCGAAGTACCTGTGGGTACAGTCATCAGGACTAGTTTCCGAGGTACCTCTGGATACACTCACCAGGCCGTTCTTAAGAGGTACCTCTGGTTACAGTCTCCAGTCGTTCCTTCTGAGGTACCTATGGGTAAAATCACCAGGCGTTCCTTCAGGGGTACCTCTGGGTACAGTCAAAGGCCTTCCTTCTGAGGTCCCTCTGGGTACAGCACCCGGGCTTATTTCTGAGGTCCCTCTGGGTACAGTCACCAGGCCTTCCTTCCGAGGTACCTCTAGGTACAATCACCAGGCCTTCCTTCTGAGGTACCTCTGGGTACAGTCACGAGGTCTTTCTTCTGAGTTAGCTCTGGGTACAGTCACCAGGCCTTTCTTCCGAGGTACTTCTGTGTACAGTCACCAGGCCTTCCTTTCGGAGGTATCTCTAGGAACAATCACCAGGCCTTCCTTCTGAGGTACCTCTGGGTACAGTCACCACGGATTCCTCCCGAGGTACCTCTGTTTAGAGTCACCAGGCATTTCTTCCGAGTTACCTCTGGGTACAGTCACCAGGCCTTCCTTCGGAGGTAACTCTGGCTACAGTCAGCAGGCCTTCCTTCCGAGGTACCTCTGGTTACAGTCACCAGGCTTTCCTTGGGAGTTACCCTGGGTACAGTCACCACTCCTTTCTTCCGAGTTATCTCTAGGTACAGTCACCAGGCCTTCCTTCCGACGTACCTCTGGGTACAGTCACCAGGCCTTCCTTCCGAGGTACCTCTGAGTACAGTCACCCGGCCTTTCTGAAGGGGTACGTCTGGGTAGAGTCATCAGGCCTTCCTTCTGAGGTACTTCTCGGAACAGTCAGCAGGCCTTTCTTCCGAGGTACCTCTGGCTGCAGTCACCTGGCTTTCCTTGGGAGATACCCTGGGTACAGTCACCACGCCTCTTTCGGAGTTACCTCTAGGTACAGTCACCAGGCCTTCCTTCCGAGGTACCCCTGGGTACAGTCACCAGGCCTTCCTTCTCAGGTACGTCTGGGTACAGTCACGAGGTATTTCTTCTGAGGTAACTCTAAGGACAGTCACCAGGCCTTCCTTTCCAGGTACCTCTGGGTACAGTCAGCAGGGCTTCCTTCCGAGGTACCTCTGGGTAGTGTCATCAGGCATTTCTTCCCAGGTATCTCTGGGTACAGTCACCAGGCCTTCCTTCCGAGGTACATCTGGGTACAGTAACCAGGCATTCCTTCTAAGGTATCCCTGGGTAAAGTCCCCAGGCTTTCCTTCCGAGGTACCTCTGAATACAGTCACCAGGCCTTCCTTCTCAGGTACGTCTGGGTACAGTCACGAGGTATTTCTTGTGAGGTACCTCTGAGGACAGTCACCAGGCCTTCCTTTCCAGGTACTTCTGGATACAGTCAGCAGGGCTTCCGTCCGAGGTACCTCTGGGTAGTGTCATCAGGCATTTCTTCCCAGGTATCTCTGGGTACAGTCACCTGGCCTTCCTTCCGAGGTCCCTCTGGGTAGAGTCAGCAGGCCTTCCTTCCGAGGTACCTCTGACTACAGTCACCAGGCCTTTCTTCCGAAGTACGTCTGGGTACAGTCTCCAGGCCTTCCTTCCGAAGTACCTGTTGGTACTGTCATCAGGACTAGTTTCCGAGGTACCTCTGGGTACACTCACCAGGCCGTTTTGCGAGGTACCTCTGGTTACAGTCTCCAGTCGTTCCTTCTGAGGTACCTCTGGGTACAGTCACCAGGCGTTCCTTCAGAGGTACCTCTGGGTACAGTGAAAGGCCTTCCTTCTGAGGTACCTCTGGGTACAGTCACCCTGCCTTTTTTCTCAGTTCCCTCTGGGTACAGTCACCAGGCGTTCCTTCAGAGGTACCTCTGGGTACAGTGAAAGGCCTTTCTTCCGATGTCCCTCTGGGTACAGTCAACGGCCTTCCTTCTGAGGTACCTTTGGGTACAGCACCCGGGCTTATTTCTGAGGTCCCTCTGGGTACAATCACCAGGCTTTTCTTCCGATCTACCTCTGGGTACAGTCACCAGACCTTCCCTCTGAGGTACCTTTGGATACAGTCACCAGCCCTTGTTTCCGAGGTAAGTCTGTGTACCCTCACCAGACCTTTCTTACGACGTACCTGCGGGTACAGTCACTAGGCTTTCCTTCTGAGTACGTACGGGTAGAGTCAACAGGCCTTCCTTCAGAGGTATCTCTGGGTACAGTCACACGGCCTTCTTTCTGAGGTCCCTCTGGGAACAGTCTCTAGGCCTTTCTTCCGAGGTACCTGTGGGTACAGTCACCAGGCCTTTCTCACGAAGTAACTCTGGGTACAGTCACCAGGCATTCCTTCAGAGTTAGCTCTGGGTACAGTGACCAGGCCTTCCTTCCGAGGTACCTCTGAGTACAGTCATCATGCCTTCCTTCTGAGGTACCACTGGGTACAGTCACGAGGTTTTTCTTCTGGGGTACCTCTGAGTACAGTCACCAGGCCTTTCTTCGGAGGTACGTCTGGGTAGTCACCAGGCCTTCCTTCCAAGGTACCTCTGGGTAGAGTCACCAGACCTTCCTTCCGAGGTACCTCTGGGTACACTCACCAGGCCTTTTTTCCACGGTACCTCTGAGTACAGTCACCAGGCATTCCTTCTGAGGTACCTCTGGGTACAGTCACCAGGTCTTGCTTCTGAGATACCTCTGGGTACAGTCACCGGGCCTTTCTTCCGAGGTACCTTTGGGTACAGTCTCTGGACCTTCCTTCCGAGGTACCTCTGGGTAAAGTCACTATGCCCTCCCTCCCAGATACCTCTGGGTACAGTCACCAGTCCTTCCTTCGGAGGTACCTCTGGGTATAGTCACCAGGCCATCCTTCCGAGGTACCTCTGGGTACACTCACCAGGCCTTTTTTCCGCGGTACCTCTGAGTACAGTCACCAGGCATTCCTTCTCAGGTACCTCTGGGTACAGTCACCAGGCCTTCCTTACGAGTTACCTCTGGGTACAGTCACCAGGCCTTCCTTCTGAGATACCCCTGGGTACAGTCACCAGGCCTTCCTTCTGCGGTACCTCCGAGTACTGTCACCAGTCCTTCCTTCCCAGGTACTTCTAAGTACCGTCACCAAGCATTTCTTTCGAGGTACCTCTGGGTACGGTCACCAGGCCTTCCTTCCGAGGCACTTCTGAGTTAAGCCACCAGGCTTTCCTTCCCAAGTACCTCTGGGTACAATCACCAGGCGCTCCTTCTGAGTTAGCTCTGGGTACAGTCACTAGGCCTTCCTTCCGAGGTACCACTGGGTACAGTCACCAGGCCTTTCTTCCGAGGTGCTTCTGTGTACAGTCGCCAGGCCTTCCTTCCGAGGTACCCCTGGGTACAGTCACCAGGCCTTCCTTCCGAGGTACCTCTGACTACAGTCACCAGGCCTTTCTTCCGAGGTACGTCTGGGTACAGTCTCCAGGCCTTCCTTCCGAAGTACCTGTGGGTACAGTCATCAGGACTAGTTTCCGAGGTACCTCTGGATACACTCACCAGGCCGTTCTTAAGAGGTACCTCTGGTTACAGTCTCCAGTCGTTCCTTCTGAGGTACCTATGGGTAAAATCACCAGGCGTTCCTTCAGGGGTACCTCTGGGTACAGTCAAAGGCCTTCCTTCTGAGGTCCCTCTGGGTACAGCACCCGGGCTTATTTCTGAGGTCCCTCTGGGTACAGTCACCAGGCCTTCCTTCCGAGGTACCTCTAGGTACAATCACCAGGCCTTCCTTCTGAGGTACCTCTGGGTACAGTCACGAGGTCTTTCTTCTGAGTTAGCTCTGGGTACAGTCACCAGGCCTTTCTTCCGAGGTACTTCTGTGTACAGTCACCAGGCCTTCTTTTCGGAGGTATCTCTAGGAACAATCACCAGGCCTTCCTTCTGAGGTACCTCTGGGTACAGTCACCAGGGATTCCTCCCGAGGTACCTCTGTTTAGAGTCACCAGGCATTTCTTCCGAGTTACCTCTGGGTACAGTCACCAGGCCTTCCTTCGGAGGTAACTCTGGCTACAGTCAGCAGGCCTTCCTTCCGAGGTACCTCTGGTTACAGTCACCAGGCTTTCCTTGGGAGTTACCCTGGGTACAGTCACCACTCCTTTCTTCCGAGTTATGTCTAGGTACAGTCACCAGGCCTTCCTTCCGACGTACCTCTGGGTACAGTCACCAGGCCTTCCTTCCGAGGTACCTCTGAGTACAGTCACCAGGACTTTCTTCCGAAGTGCGTCTGGGTACAGTCACCAGGCCTTCCTTCCGAGGTACCTCTGGGTACAATCACCGGGCCTTCCTTTCCAAGTACCTCTGGGTACAGTCACCTGGCCTTCCTTCCGAGGTCCCTCTGGGTAGAGTCAGCAGGCCTTCCTTCCGAGGTACCTCTGGGTACAATCACCGGGCCTTCCTTTCCAGGTACCTCTGGGTACAGTCAGCTGGCCTTCCTTCCGAGGTCCCTCTGGGTAGAGTCAGCAGGCCTTCCTTCCGAGGTACCTCTGAGTACAGTCATCCGGCCTTTATTAAGGGGTACGTTTGGGTAGAGTCATCAGGCTTTCCTTCTGAGGAACTTCTCGTTACAGTCACCAGGCCTTCCTCCCGAGGTAACTCTGGTTACAGTCACCAGGCTTTCCGTGGGAATTACCCTGGGTACACTCACCACGCCTTTCCTACGAGTTACCTCTTGGTACAGTCACCAGGCCTTGCTTCTGAGGTACCTCTGGGTACAGTCACCAGGCCTTTCTTACGAGGTACCTCTGGGTACAGTCACCAGGCATTCCTTCAGAATTAGCTCTGGGTACAGTGACCAGGCCTTCCTTCCGAGGTACCTCTGGGTACAGTCACCAAGCCTTCCTTCTCAGGTACCTCTGGGTACAGTCACGAGGTATTTCTTCTGAGGTACCTCTGGGTACAGTCACCAGGCCTTCCTTCCGAGGTACCTCTGACTACAGTCACCAGGCCTTTCTTCCGAGGTACGTCTGGGTAGAGTCTCCAGGCCTTCCTTCCGAAGTACCTGTTGGTACTGTCATCAGGACTAGTTTCCGAGGTACCTCTGGGTACACTCACCAGGCCGTTTTGCGAGGTACCTCTGGTTACAGTCTCCAGTCGTTCCTTCTGAGGTACCTCTGGGTACAGTCACCAGGCGTTCCTTCAGAGGTACCTCTGGGTACAGTGAAAGGCCTTCCTTCTGAGGTACCTCTGGGTACAGTCACCCTGCCTTTTTTCTCAGTTCCCTCTGGGTACAGTCAGCAGGCCTTTCTTCCGAGGTCCCTCTGGGTACAGTCAACGGCCTTCCTTCTGAGGTACTTCTGGGTACAGCACCCGGGCTTATTTCTGAGGTCCCTCTGGGTACAGTCACCAGGCCTTTCTTAGGAGGTACCTCTGAGTACAGTCACCGCCCTTCCTTCTGAGGTACCTCTGGGTACAGTCACCCGGGATTATTTCTGAGGTCCCTCTAGGTACAGTCACCAGGCTTTTCTTCCGATCTACCTCTGGGTACAGTCACCAGACCTTCCCTCTGAGGTACCTTTGGATACAGTCACCAGCCCTTGTTTCCGAGGTAAGTCTGTGTACCCTCACCAGACCTTTCTTACGAGGTACCTGCGGGTACAGTCACCAGGCTTTCCTTCTGAGTACGTATGGGTAGAGTCAACAGGCCTTCCTTCAGAGGTATCTCTGGGTACAGTCACACGGCCTTCTTTCTGAGGTCCCTCTGGGAACAGTCTCTAGGCCTTTCTTCTGAGGTACCTCTGGGTACAGTCACCAGGCCTTTCTCACGAAGTAACTCTGGGTACAGTCACCAGGCATTCCTTCAGAGTTAGCTCTGGGTACAGTGACCAGGCCTTCCTTCCGAGGTACCTCTGAGTACAGTCATCATGCCTTCCTTCTGAGGTACCACTGGGTACAGTCACGAGGTTTTTCTTCTGGGGTACCTCTGAGTACAGTCACCAGGCCTTTCTTCGGAGGTACGTCTGGGTAGTCACCAGGCCTTCCTTCCAAGGTACCTCTGGGTAGAGTCACCAGACCTTCCTTCCGAGGTACCTCTGGGTACACTCACCAGGCCTTTTTTCCACGGTACCTCTGAGTACAGTCACCAGGCATTCCTTCTGAGGTACCTCTGGGTACAGTCACCAGGTCTTGCTTCTGAGATACCTCTGGGTACAGTCACCGGGCCTTTCTTCCGAGGTACCTTTGGGTACAGTCTCTGGACCTTCCTTCCGAGGTACCTCTGGGTAAAGTCACTATGCCCTCCCTCCCAGATACCTCTGGGTACAGTCACCAGTCCTTCCTTCGGAGGTACCTCTGGGTATAGTCACCAGGCCATCCTTCCGAGGTACCTCTGGGTACACTCACCAGGCCTTTTTTCCGCGGTACCTCTGAGTACAGTCACCAGGCATTCCTTCTCAGGTACCTCTGGGTACAGTCACCAGGCCTTCCTTACGAGTTACCTCTGGGTACAGTCACCAGGCCTTCCTTCTGAGATACCCCTGGGTACAGTCACCAGGCCTTCCTTCTGCGGTACCTCCGAGTACTGTCACCAGTCCTTCCTTCTCAGGTACTTCTAAGTACCGTCACCAAGCATTTCTTTCGAGGTACCTCTGGGTACGGTCACCAGGCCTTCCTTCCGAGGCACTTCTGAGTTAAGCCACCAGGCTTTCCTTCCCAAGTACCTCTGGGTACAATCACCAGGCGCTCCTTCTGAGTTAGCTCTGGGTACAGTCACTAGGCCTTCCTTCCGAGGTACCACTGGGTACAGTCACCAGGCCTTTCTTCCGAGGTCCTTCTGTGTACAGTCGCCAGGCCTTCCTTCCCAGGTACCCCTGGGTATAGTCACCAGGCCTTCCTTCCGAGGTACCTCTGACTACAGTCACCAGGCCTTTCTTCCGAGGTACGTCTGGGTACAGTCTCCAGGCCTTCCTTCCGAAGTACCTGTGGGTACAGTCATCAGGACTAGTTTCCGAGGTACCTCTGGATACACTCACCAGGCCGTTCTTAAGAGGTACCTCTGGTTACAGTCTCCAGTCGTTCCTTCTGAGGTACCTATGGGTACAATCACCAGGCGTTCCTTCAGGGGTACCTCTGGGTACAGTCAAAGGCCTTCCTTCTGAGGTCCCTCTGGGTACAGTCACTCTGCCTTCTTTCTCAGTTCCCTCTGGGTACAGTCAGCAGGCCTGTCTTCCGAGGTCCCTCTGGGTACAGTCAACGGCCTTCCTTCTGAGGTACCTCTGGGTACAGCACCCGGGCTTATTTCTGAGGTCCCTCTGGGTACAGTCACCAGGCCTTCCTTCCGAGGTACCTCTAGGTACAATCACCAGGCCTTCCTTCTGAGGTACCTCTGGGTACAGTCACGAGGTCTTTCTTCTGAGTTAGCTCTGGGTACAGTCACCAGGCCTTTCTTCCGAGGTACTTCTGTGTACAGTCACCAGGCCTTCCTTTCGGAGGTATCTCTAGGAACAATCACCAGGCCTTCCTTCTGAGGTACCTCTGGGTACAGTCACCAGGGATTCCTCCCGAGGTACCTCTGTTTAGAGTCACCAGGCATTTCTTCCGAGTTACCTCTGGGTACAGTCACCAGGCCTTCCTTCGGAGGTAACTCTGGCTACAGTCAGCAGGCCTTCCTTCCGAGGTACCTCTGGTTACAGTCACCAGGCTTTCCTTGGGAGTTACCCTGGGTACAGTCACCACTCCTTTCTTCCGAGTTATCTCTAGGTACAGTCACCAGGCCTTCCTTCCGACGTACCTCTGGGTACAGTCACCAGGCCTTCCTTCCGAGGTACCTCTGAGTACAGTCACCCGGCCTTTCTGAAGGGGTACGTCTGGGTAGAGTCATCAGGCCTTCCTTCTGAGGTACTTCTCGGAACAGTCAGCAGGCCTTTCTTCCGAGGTACCTCTGGCTGCAGTCACCTGGCTTTCCTTGGGAGATACCCTGGGTACAGTCACCACGCCTCTTTCGGAGTTACCTCTAGGTACAGTCACCAGGCCTTCGTTCCGAGGTACCCCTGGGTACAGTCACCAGGCCTTCCTTCTCAGGTACGTCTGGGTACAGTCACGAGGTATTTCTTCTGAGGTACCTCTGAGGACAGTCACCAGGCCTTCCTTTCCAGGTACCTCTGGGTACAGTCAGCAGGGCTTCCTTCCGAGGTACCTCTGGGTAGTGTCATCAGGCATTTCTTCCCAGGTATCTCTGGGTACAGTCACCAGGCCTTCCTTCCGAGGTACATCTGGGTACAGTAACCAGGCATTCCTTCTAAGGTATCCCTGGGTAAAGTCCCCAGGCCTTCCTTTCGAGGTACCTCTGAATACAGTCACCAGGACTTTCTTCCGAAGTGCGTCTGGGTACAGTCACCAGGCCTTCCTTCCGAGGTACCTCTGGGTACAATCACCGGGCCTTCCTTTCCAGGTACCTCTGGGTACAGTCACCTGGCCTTCCTTCCGAGGTCCCTCTGGGTAGAGTCAGCAGGCCTTCCTTCCGAGGTACCTCTGAGTACAGTCATCCGGCCTTTATTAAGGGGTACGTTTGGGTAGAGTCATCAGGCTTTCCTTCTGAGGAACTTCTCGTTACAGTCACCAGGCCTTCCTCCCGAGGTAACTCTGGTTACAGTCACCAGGCTTTCCGTGGGAATTACCCTGGGTACACTCACCACGCCTTTCCTACGACTTACCTCTTGGTACAGTCACCAGGCCTTGCTTCTGAGGTACCTCTGGGTACAGTCACCAGGCCTTTCTTACGAGGTACCTCTGGGTACAGTCACCAGGCATTCCTTCAGAATTAGCTCTGGGTACAGTCACCAGGCCTTCCTTCCGAGGTACCTCTGAGTACAGTCACCAGGACTTCCTTTCCAGGTACCTCTGGGTACAGTCAGCAAGGCTTCTTTCCGAGGTACCTCTGGGTAGTGTCATCAGGCATTTCTTCCCAGGTACCTCTGGGTACAGTCACCAGGCCTTTCTTACGAGGTACCTCTGGGTACAGCCACCAGGCATTCCTTCAGAATTAGCTCTGGGTACAGTGACCAGGCCTTTCTTCCGAGGTACCTCTGGGTACAGTCACCAGGCCTTCCTTCTGAGGTACCTCTGGGTACAGTCACCAGGCCTTTCTTACGAGGTACCTCTGGGTACAGCCACCAGGCATTCCTTCAGAATTAGCTCTGGGTACAGTAACCAGGCATTCCTTCTAAGGTATCCCTGGGTAAAGTCCCCAGGCTTTCCTTCCGAGGTACCTCTGAATACAGTCACCAGGCCTTCCTTCTCAGGTACGTCTGGGTACAGTCACGAGGTATTTCTTCTGAGGTACCTCTGAGGACAGTCACCAGGCCTTCCTTTCCAGGTACCTCTGGGTACAGTCAGCAGGGCTTCCTTCCGAGGTACCTCTGGGTAGTGTCATCAGGCATTTCTTCCCAGGTATCTCTGGGTACAGTCACCTGGCCTTCCTTCCGAGGTCCCTCTGGGTAGAGTCAGCAGGCCTTCCTTCCGAGGTACCTCTGACTACAGTCACCAGGCCTTTCTTCCGAAGTATGTCTGGGTACAGTCTCCAGGCCTTCCTTCCGAAGTACCTGTTGGTACTGTCATCAGGACTAGTTTCCGAGGTACCTCTGGGTACACTCACCAGGCCGTTTTGCGAGGTACCTCTGGTTACAGTCTCCAGTCGTTCCTTCTGAGGTACCTATGGGTACAGTCACCAGGCGTTCCTTCAGAGGTACCTCTGGGTACAGTGAAAGGCCTTCCTTCTGAGGTACCTCTGGGTACAGTCACCCTGCCTTTTTTCTCAGTTCCCTCTGGGTACAGTCACCAGGCGTTCCTTCAGAGGTACCTCTGGGTACAGTGAAAGGCCTTTCTTCCGATGTCCCTCTGGGTACAGTCAACGGCCTTCCTTCTGAGGTACCTCTGGGTACAGCACCCGGGCTTATTTCTGAGGTCCCTCTAGGTACAATCACCAGGCTTTTCTTCCGATCTACCTCTGGGTACAGTCACCAGACCTTCCCTCTGAGGTACCTTTGGATACAGTCACCAGCCCTTGTTTCCGAGGTAAGTCTGTGTACCCTCACCAGACCTTTCTTACGACGTACCTGCGGGTACAGTCACTAGGCTTTCCTTCTGAGTACGTACGGGTAGAGTCAACAGGCCTTCCTTCAGAGGTATCTCTGGGTACAGTCACACGGCCTTCTTTCTGAGGTCCCTCTGGGAACAGTCTCTAGGCCTTTCTTCCGAGGTACCTCTGGGTACAGTCACCAGGCCTTTCTCACGAAGTAACTCTGGGTACAGTCACCAGGCATTCCTTCAGAGTTAGCTCTGGGTACAGTGACCAGGCCTTCCTTCCGAGGTACCTCTGAGTACAGTCATCATGCCTTCCTTCTGAGGTACCACTGGGTACAGTCACGAGGTTTTTCTTCTGGGGTACCTCTGAGTACAGTCACCAGGCCTTTCTTCGGAGGTACGTCTGGGTAGTCACCAGGCCTTCCTTCCAAGGTACCTCTGGGTAGAGTCACCAGACCTTCCTTCCGAGGTACCTCTGGGTACACTCACCAGGCCTTTTTTCCACGGTACCTCTGAGTACAGTCACCAGGCATTCCTTCTGAGGTACCTCTGGGTACAGTCACCAGGTCTTGCTTCTGAGATACCTCTGGGTACAGTCACCGGGCCTTTCTTCCGAGGTACCTTTGGGTACAGTCTCTGGACCTTCCTTCCGAGGTACCTCTGGGTAAAGTCACTATGCCCTCCCTCCCAGATACCTCTGGGTACAGTCACCAGTCCTTCCTTCGGAGGTACCTCTGGGTATAGTCACCAGGCCATCCTTCCGAGGTACCTCTGGGTACACTCACCAGGCCTTTTTTCCGCGGTACCTCTGAGTACAGTCACCAGGCATTCCTTCTCAGGTACCTCTGGGTACAGTCACCAGGCCTTCCTTACGAGTTACCTCTGGGTACAGTCACCAGGCCTTCCTTCTGAGATACCCCTGGGTACAGTCACCAGGCCTTCCTTCTGTGGTACCTCCGAGTACTGTCACCAGGCCTTCCTTCCCAGGTACTTCTAAGTACCGTCACCAAGCATTTCTTTCGAGGTACCTCTGGGTACGGTCACCAGGCCTTCCTTCCGAGGCACTTCTGAGTTAAGCCACCAGGCTTTCCTTCCGAAGTACCTCTGGGTACAATCACCAGGCGCTCCTTCTGAGTTAGCTCTGGGTACAGTCACTAGGCCTTCCTTCCGAGGTACCACTGGGTACAGTCACCAGGCCTTTCTTCCGAGGTGCTTCTGTGTACAGTCGCCAGGCCTTCCTTCCGAGGTACCCCTGGGTACAGTCACCAGGCCTTCCTTCCGAGGTACCTCTGACTACAGTCACCAGGCCTTTCTTCCGAGGTACGTCTGGGTACAGTCTCCAGGCCTTCCTTCCGAAGTACCTGTGGGTACAGTCATCAGGACTAGTTTCCGAGGTACCTCTGGATACACTCACCAGGCCGTTCTTAAGAGGTACCTCTGGTTACAGTCTCCAGTCGTTCCTTCTGAGGTACCTATGGGTAAAATCACCAGGCGTTCCTTCAGGGGTACCTCTGGGTACAGTCAAAGGCCTTCCTTCTGAGGTACCTCTGGGTACAGCACCCGGGCTTATTTCTGAGGTCCCTCTGGGTACAGTCACCAGGCCTTCCTTCCGAGGTACCTCTAGGTACAATCACCAGGCCTTCCTTCTGAGGTACCTCTGGGTACAGTCACGAGGTCTTTCTTCTGAGTTAGCTCTGGGTACAGTCACCAGGCCTTTCTTCCGAGTTACCTCTGGGTACAGTCACCAGGCCTTCCTTCGGAGGTAACTCTGGCTACAGTCAGCAGGCCTTCCTTCCGAGGTACCTCTGGTTACAGTCACCAGGCTTTCCTTGGGAGTTACCCTGGGTACAGTCACCACTCCTTTCTTCCGAGTTATCTCTAGGTACAGTCACCAGGCCTTCCTTCCGACGTACCTCTGGGTACAGTCACCAGGCCTTCCTTCCGAGGTACCTCTGAGTACAGTCACCCGGCCTTTCTGAAGGGGTACGTCTGGGTAGAGTCATCAGGCCTTCCTTCTGAGGTACTTCTCGGAACAGTCAGCAGGCCTTTCTTCCGAGGTACCTCTGGCTGCAGTCACCTGGCTTTCCTTGGGAGATACCCTGGGTACAGTCACCACGCCTCTTTCGGAGTTACCTCTAGGTACAGTCACCAGGCCTTCGTTCCGAGGTACCCCTGGGTACAGTCACCAGGCCTTCCTTCTCAGGTACGTCTGGGTACAGTCACGAGGTATTTCTTCTGAGGTACCTCTGAGGACAGTCACCAGGCCTTCCTTTCCAGGTACCTCTGGGTACAGTCAGCAGGGCTTCCTTCCGAGGTACCTCTGGGTAGTGTCATCAGGCATTTCTTCCCAGGTATCTCTGGGTACAGTCACCAGGCGTTCCTTCAGAGGTACCTCTGGGTACAGTGAAAGGCCTTCCTTCTGAGGTACCTCTGGGTACAGTCACCCTGCCTTTTTTCTCAGTTCCCTCTGGGTACAGTCAGCAGTCCTTCCTTCCGAGGTCCCTCTGGGTACAGTCAACGGCCTTCCTTCTGAGGTACCTCTGGGTACAGCACCCGGGCTTATTTCTGAGGTCCCTCTGGGTACAGTCACCAGGCCTTTCTTAGGAGGTACCTCTGGGTACAGTCACCCGGGATTATTTCTGAGGTCCCTCTAGGTACAGTCACCAGGCTTTTCTTCCGATCTACCTCTGGGTACAGTCACCAGACCTTCCCTCTGAGGTACCTTTGGATACAGTCACCAGCCCTTGTTTCCGAGGTAAGTCTGTGTACCCTCACCAGACCTTTCTTACGACGTACCTGCGGGTACAGTCACCAAGCTTTCCTTCTGAGGTACCTATGGGTAGAGTCAACAGGCCTTCCTTCAGAGGTATCTCTGGGTACAGTCACACGGCCTTCTTTCTGAGGTCCCTCTGGGAACAGTCTCTAGGCCTTTCTTCTGAGGTACCTCTGGGTACAGTCACCAGGCCTTTCTCACGAGGTACCTCTGGGTACAGTCACCAGGCATTCCTTCAGAGTTAGCTCTGGGTACAGTGACCAGGCCTTCCTTCCGAGGTACCTCTGGGTACAGTCATCATGCCTTCCTTCTGAGGTACCACTGGGTACAGTCACGAGGTTTTTCTTCTGGGGTACCTCTGAGTATAGTCACCAGGCCTTTCTTCGGAGGTACGTCTGGGTAGTCACCAGGCCTTCCTTCCAAGGTACCTCTGGGTAGAGTCACCAGACCTTCCTTCCGAGGTACCTCTGGGTACACTCACCAGGCCTTTTTTCCACGGTACCTCTGAGTACAGTCACCAGGCATTCCTTCTGAGGTACCTCTGGGTACAGTCACCAGGTCCTGCTTCTGAGATACCTCTGGGTACAGTCACCGGGCCTTTCTTCCGAGGTACCTTTGGGTACAGTCTCTGGACCTTCCTTCCGAGGTACCTCTGGGTAAAGTCACTATGCCCTCCCTCCGAGATACCTCTGGGTACAGTCACCAGTCTTTCCTTCTGAGGTACCACTGGGTACAGTCACGAGGTTTTTCTTCTGGGGTACCTCTGAGTACAGTCACCAGACCTTTCTTCGGAGGTACGTCTGGGTAGTCACCAGGCCTTCCTTCCAAGGTACCTCTGGGTAGAGTCACCAGACCTTCCTTCCGAGGTACCTCTGGGTACACTCACCAGGCCTTTTTTCCACGGTACCTCTGAGTACAGTCACCAGGCATTCCTTCTGAGCTACCTCTGGGTACAGTCACCAGGTCTTGCTTCTGAGATACCTCTGGGTACAGTCACCGGGCCTTTCTTCCGAGGTACCTTTGGGTACAGTCTCTGGACCTTCCTTCCGAGGTACCTCTGGGTAAAGTCACTATGCCCTCCCTCCGAGATACCTCTGGGTACAGTCACCAGTCCTTCCTTCGGAGGTACCTCTGGGTATAGTCACCAGGCCATCCTTCCGAGGTACCTCTGGGTACACTCACCAGGCCTTTTTTCCGCGGTACCTCTGAGTACAGTCACCAGGCATTGCTTCTCAGGTACCTCTGGGTACAGTCACCAGGCCTTCCTTACGAGTTACCCCTGGGTACAGTCACCAGGCCTTCCTTCTGAGATACCCCTGGGTACAGTCACCAGGCCTTCCTTCTGCGGTACCTCCGAGTACTGTCACCAGTCCTTCCTTCCCAGGTACTTCTAAGTACCGTCACCAAGCATTTCTTTCGAGGTACCTCTGGGTACGGTCACCAGGCCTTCCTTCCGAGGCACTTCTCAGTTAAGCCACCAGGCTTTCCTTCCGAAGTAGCTCTGGGTACAATCACCAGGCGCTCCTTCTGAGTTAGCTCTGGGTACAGTCGCCAGGCCTTCCTTCCCAAGTACCCCTGGGTACAGTCACCAGGCCTTCCTTTCGAGGTACCTCTGACTACAGTCACCAGGCCTTGCTTCCGAGGTACCTCTGGGTACAGTCACCAGGCCTTCCTTCCGAGGTACCTCTGGGTACAATCACCGGGCCTTCCTTTCCAGGTACCTCTGGGTACAGTCACCTGGCCTTCCTTCCGAGGTCCCTCTGGGTAGAGTCAGCAGGCCTTCCTTCCGAGGTACCTCTGGTTACAGTCACCAGGCTTTCCTTGGGAGTTACCCTGGGTACAGTCACCACTCCTTTCTTCCGAGTTATCTCTAGGTACAGTCACCAGGCCTTCCTTCCGACGTACCTCTGGGTACAGTCACCAGGCCTTCCTTCCGAGGTACCTCTGAGTACAGTCACCCGGCCTTTCTGAAGGGGTACCTCTGGGTAGAGTCATCAGGCCTTCCTTCTGAGGTACTTCTCGGAACAGTCAGCAGGCCTTTCTTCCGAGGTACCTCTGGCTGCAGTCACCTGGCTTTCCTTGGGAGATACCCTGGGTACAGTCACCACGCCTCTTTCGGAGTTACCTCTAGGTACAGTCACCAGGCCTTCGTTCCGAGGTACCCCTGGGTACAGTCACCAGGCCTTCCTTCTCAGGTACGTCTGGGTACAGTCACGAGGTATTTCTTCTGAGGTAACTCTAAGGACAGTCACCAGGCCTTCCTTTCCAGGTACCTCTGGGTACAGTCAGCAGGGCTTCCTTCCGAGGTACCTCTGGGTAGTGTCATCAGGCATTTCTTCCCAGGTATCTCTGGGTACAGTCACCAGGCCTTCCTTCCGAGGTACATCTGGGTACAGTAACCAGGCATTCCTTCTAAGGTATCCCTGGGTAAAGTCCCCAGGCTTTCCTTCCGAGGTACCTCTGAATACAGTCACCAGGCCTTCCTTCTCAGGTACGTCTGGGTACAGTCACGAGGTATTTCTTGTGAGGTACCTCTGAGGACAGTCACCAGGCCTTCCTTTCCAGGTACCTCTGGATACAGTCAGCAGGGCTTCCGTCCGAGGTACCTCTGGGTAGTGTCATCAGGCATTTCTTCCCAGGTATCTCTGGGTACAGTCACCTGGCCTTCCTTCCGAGGTCCCTCTGGGTAGAGTCAGCAGGCCTTCCTTCCGAGGTACCTCTGACTACAGTCACCAGGCCTTTCTTCCGAAGTACGTCTGGGTACAGTCTCCAGGCCTTCCTTCCGAAGTACCTGTTGGTACTGTCATCAGGACTAGTTTCCGAGGTACCTCTGGGTACACTCACCAGGCCGTTTTGCGAGGTACCTCTGGTTACAGTCTCCAGTCGTTCCTTCTGAGGTACCTATGGGTACAGTCACCAGGCGTTCCTTCAGAGGTACCTCTGGGTACAGTGAAAGGCCTTCCTTCTGAGGTACCTCTGGGTACAGTCACCCTGCCTTTTTTCTCAGTTCCCTCTGGGTACAGTCACCAGGCGTTCCTTCAGAGGTACCTCTGGGTACAGTGAAAGGCCTTTCTTCCGATGTCCCTCTGGGTACAGTCAACGGCCTTCCTTCTGAGGTACCTCTGGGTACGGCACCCGGGCTTATTTCTGAGGTCCCTCTAGGTACAATCACCAGGCTTTTCTTCCGATCTACCTCTGGATACAGTCACCAGACCTTCCCTCTGAGGTACCTTTGGATACAGTCACCAGCCCTTGTTTCCGAGGTAAGTCTGTGTACCCTCACCAGACCTTTCTTACGACGTACCTGCGGGTACAGTCACTAGGCTTTCCTTCTGAGTACGTACGGGTAGAGTCAACAGGCCTTCCTTCAGAGGTATCTCTGGGTACAGTCACACGGCCTTCTTTCTGAGGTCCCTCTGGGAACAGTCTCTAGGCCTTTCTTCCGAGGTACCTCTGGGTACAGTCACCAGGCCTTTCTCACGAAGTAACTCTGGGTACAGTCACCAGGCATTCCTTCAGAGTTAGCTCTGGGTACAGTGACCAGGCCTTCCTTCCGAGGTACCTCTGAGTACAGTCATCATGCCTTCCTTCTGAGGTACCACTGGGTACAGTCACGAGGTTTTTCTTCTGGGGTACCTCTGAGTACAGTCACCAGGCCTTTCTTCGGAGGTACGTCTGGGTAGTCACCAGGCCTTCCTTCCAAGGTACCTCTGGGTAGAGTCACCAGACCTTCCTTCCGAGGTACCTCTGGGTACACTCACCAGGCCTTTTTTCCACGGTACCTCTGAGTACAGTCACCAGGCATTCCTTCTGAGGTACCTCTGGGTACAGTCACCAGGTCTTGCTTCTGAGATACCTCTGGGTACAGTCACCGGGCCTTTCTTCCGAGGTACCTTTGGGTACAGTCTCTGGACCTTCCTTCCGAGGTACCTCTGGGTAAAGTCACTATGCCCTCCCTCCCAGATACCTCTGGGTACAGTCACCAGTCCTTCCTTCGGAGGTACCTCTGGGTATAGTCACCAGGCCATCCTTCCGAGGTACCTCTGGGTACACTCACCAGGCCTTTTTTCCGCGGTACCTCTGAGTACAGTCACCAGGCATTCCTTCTCAGGTACCTCTGGGTACAGTCACCAGGCCTTCCTTACGAGTTACCTCTGGGTACAGTCACCAGGCCTTCCTTCTGAGATACCCCTGGGTACAGTCACCAGGCCTTCCTTCTGCGGTACCTCCGAGTACTGTCACCAGGCCTTCCTTCCCAGGTACTTCTAAGTACCGTCACCAAGCATTTCTTTCGAGGTACCTCTGGGTACGGTCACCAGGCCTTCCTTCCGAGGCACTTCTGAGTTAAGCCACCAGGCTTTCCTTCCGAAGTAGCTCTGGGTACAATCACCAGGCGCTCCTTCTGAGTTAGCTCTGGGTACAGTCACTAGGCCTTCCTTCCGAGGTACCACTGGGTACAGTCACCAGGCCTTTCTTCCGAGGTGCTTCTGTGTACAGTCGCCAGGCCTTCCTTCCGAGGTACCCCTGGGTACAGTCACCAGGCCTTCCTTCCGAGGTACCTCTGACTACAGTCACCAGGCCTTTCTTCCGAGTTACGTCTGGGTACAGTCTCCAGGCCTTCCTTCCGAAGTACCTGTGGGTACAGTCATCAGGACTAGTTTCCGAGGTACCTCTGGATACACTCACCAGGCCGTTCTTAAGAGGTACCTCTGGTTACAGTCTCCAGTCGTTCCTTCTGAGGTACCTATGGGTAAAATCACCAGGCGTTCCTTCAGGGGTACCTCTGGGTACAGTCAAAGGCCTTCCTTCTGAGGTCCCTCTGGGTACAGCACCCGGGCTTATTTCTGAGGTCCCTCTGGGTACAGTCACCAGGCCTTCCTTCCGAGGTACCTCTAGGTACAATCACCAGGCCTTCCTTCTGAGGTACCTCTGGGTACAGTCACGAGGTCTTTCTTCTGAGTTAGCTCTGGGTACAGTCACCAGGCCTTTCTTCCGAGGTACTTCTGTGTACAGTCACCAGGCCTTCCTTTCGGAGGTATCTCTAGGAACAATCACCAGGCCTTCCTTCTGAGGTACCTCTGGGTACAGTCACCAGGGATTCCTCCCGAGGTACCTCTGTTTAGAGTCACCAGGCATTTCTTCCGAGTACCTCTGGGTACAGTCACCAGGCCTTCCTTCGGAGGTAACTCTGGCTACAGTCAGCAGGCCTTCCTTCCGAGGTACCTCTGGTTACAGTCACCAGGCTTTCCTTGGGAGTTACCCTGGGTACAGTCACCACTCCTTTCTTCCGAGTTATCTCTAGGTACAGTCACCAGGCCTTCCTTCCGACGTACCTCTGGGTACAGTCACCAGGCCTTCCTTCCGAGGTACCTCTGAGTACAGTCACCCGGCCTTTCTGAAGGGGTACGTCTGGGTAGAGTCATCAGGCCTTCCTTCTGAGGTACTTCTCGGAACAGTCAGCAGGCCTTTCTTCCGAGGTACCTCTGGCTGCAGTCACCTGGCTTTCCTTGGGAGATACCCTGGGTACAGTCACCACGCCTCTTTCGGAGTTACCTCTAGGTACAGTCACCAGGCCTTCGTTCCGAGGTACCCCTGGGTACAGTCACCAGGCCTTCCTTCTCAGGTACGTCTGGGTACAGTCACGAGGTATTTCTTCTGAGGTACCTCTGAGGACAGTCACCAGGCCTTCCTTTCCAGGTACCTCTGGGTACAGTCAGCAGGGCTTCCTTCCGAGGTACCTCTGGGTAGTGTCATCAGGCATTTCTTCCCAGGTATCTCTGGGTACAGTCACCAGGCGTTCCTTCAGAGGTACCTCTGGGTACAGTGAAAGGCCTTCCTTCTGAGGTACCTCTGGGTACAGTCACCCTGCCTTTTTTCTCAGTTCCCTCTGGGTACAGTCAGCAGGCCTTCCTTCCGAGGTCCCTCTGGGTACAGTCAACGGCCTTCCTTCTGAGGTACCTCTGGGTACAGCACCCGGGCTTATTTCTGAGGTCCCTCTGGGTACAGTCACCAGGCCTTTCTTAGGAGGTACCTCTGGGTACAGTCACCCGGGATTATTTCTGAGGTCCCTCTAGGTACAGTCACCAGGCTTTTCTTCCGATCTACCTCTGGGTACAGTCACCAGACCTTCCCTCTGAGGTACCTTTGGATACAGTCACCAGCCCTTGTTTCCGAGGTAAGTCTGTGTACCCTCACCAGACCTTTCTTACGACGTACCTGCGGGTACAGTCACCAGGCTTTCCTTCTGAGGTACCTATGGGTAGAGTCAACAGGCCTTCCTTCAGAGGTATCTCTGGGTACAGTCACACGGCCTTCTTTCTGAGGTCCCTCTGGGAACAGTCTCTAGGCCTTTCTTCTGAGGTACCTCTGGGTACAGTCACCAGGCCTTTCTCACGAGGTACCTCTGGGTACAGTCACCAGGCATTCCTTCAGAGTTAGCTCTGGGTACAGTGACCAGGCCTTCCTTCCGAGGTACCTCTGGGTACAGTCATCATGCCTTCCTTCTGAGGTACCACTGGGTACAGTCACGAGGTTTTTCTTCTGGGGTACCTCTGAGTACAGTCACCAGGCCTTTCTTCGGAGGTACGTCTGGGTAGTCACCAGGCCTTCCTTCCAAGGTACCTCTGGGTAGAGTCACCAGACCTTCCTTCCGAGGTACCTCTGGGTACACTCACCAGGCCTTTTTTCCACGGTACCTCTGAGTACAGTCACCAGGCATTCCTTCTGAGGTACCTCTGGGTACAGTCACCAGGTCCTGCTTCTGAGATACCTCTGGGTACAGTCACCGGGCCTTTCTTCCGAGGTACCTTTGGGTACAGTCTCTGGACCTTCCTTCCGAGGTACCTCTGGGTAAAGTCACTATGCCCTCCCTCCGAGATACCTCTGGGTACAGTCACCAGTCTTTCCTTCTGAGGTACCACTGGGTACAGTCACGAGGTTTTTCTTCTGGGGTACCTCTGAGTACAGTCACCAGAACTTTCTTCGGAGGTACGTCTGGGTAGTCACCAGGCCTTCCTTCCAAGGTACCTCTGGGTAGAGTCACCAGACCTTCCTTCCGAGGTACCTCTGGGTACACTCACCAGGCCTTTTTTCCACGGTACCTCTGAGTACAGTCACCAGGCATTCCTTCTGAGGTACCTCTGGGTACAGTCACCAGGTCTTGCTTCTGAGATACCTCTGGGTACAGTCACCGGGCCTTTCTTCCGAGGTACCTTTGGGTACAGTCTCTGGACCTTCCTTCCGAGGTACCTCTGGGTAAAGTCACTATGCCCTCCCTCCCAGATACCTCTGGGTACAGTCACCAGTCCTTCCTTCGGAGGTACCTCTGGGTATAGTCACCAGGCCATCCTTCCGAGGTACCTCTGGGTACACTCACCAGGCCTTTTTTCCGCGGTACCTCTGAGTACAGTCACCAGGCATTCCTTCTCAGGTACCTCTGGGTACAGTCACCAGGCCTTCCTTACGAGTTACCCCTGGGTACAGTCAACAGGCCTTTCTTCTGAGATACCCCTGGGTACAGTCACCAGGCCTTCCTTCTGCGGTACCTCCGAGTACTGTCACCAGTCCTTCCTTCCCAGGTACTTCTAAGTACCGTCACCAAGCATTTCTTTCGAGGTACCTCTGGGTACGGTCACCAGGCCTTCCTTCCGAGGCACTTCTGAGTTAAGCCACCAGGCTTTCCTTCCGAAGTAGCTCTGGGTACAATCACCAGGCGCTCCTTCTGAGTTAGCTCTGGGTACAGTCGCCAGGCCTTCCTTCCCAAGTACCCCTGGGTACAGTCACCAGGCCTTCCTTTCGAGGTACCTCTGACTACAGTCACCAGGCCTTGCTTCCGAGGTACCTCTGGGTACAGTCACCAGGCCTTCCTTCCGAGGTACCTCTGGGTACAATCACCGGGCCTTCCTTTCCAGGTACCTCTGGGTACAGTCACCTGGCCTTCCTTCCGAGGTCCCTCTGGGTAGAGTCAGCAGGCCTTCCTTCCGAGGTACCTCTGGGTACAATCACCGGGCCTTCCTTTCCAGGTACCTCTGGGTACAGTCAGCTGGCCTTCCTTCCGAGGTCCCTCTGGGTAGAGTCAGCAGGCCTTCCTTCCGAGGTACCTCTGAGTACAGTCATCCGGCCTTTATTAAGGGGTACGTTTGGGTAGAGTCATCAGGCTTTCCTTCTGAGGAACTTCTCGTTACAGTCACCAGGCCTTCCTCCCGAGGTAACTCTGGTTACAGTCACCAGGCTTTCCGTGGGAATTACCCTGGGTACACTCACCACGCCTTTCCTACGAGTTACCTCTTGGTACAGTCACCAGGCCTTGCTTCTGAGGTACCTCTGGGTACAGTCACCAGGCCTTTCTTACGAGGTACCTCTGGGTACAGTCACCAGGCATTCCTTCAGAATTAGCTCTGGGTACAGTCACCAGGCCTTCCTTCCGAGGTACCTCTGGGTACAGTCACCAGACCTTCCTTCCGAGGTACCTCTGACTACAGTCACCAGGCCTTTCTTCCGAGGTACGTCTAGGTACAGTCTCCAGGCCTTCCTTCCGAAGTACCTGTGGGTACAGTCATCAGGACTAGTTTCCGAGGTACCTCTGGGTACACTCACCAGGCCGTTCTTACGAGGTACCTCTGGTTACAGTCTCCAGTCGTTCCTTCTGAGGTACCTATGGGTACAATCACCAGGCGTTCCTTCAGGGTTACCTCTGGGTACAGTCAAAGGCCTTCCTTCTGAGGTCCCTCTGGGTACAGTCACTCTGCCTTCTTTCTCAGTTCCCTCTGGGTACAGTCAGCAGGCCTTTCTTCCGAGGTCCCTCTGGGTACAGTCAACGGCCTTCCTTCTGAGGTACCTCTGGGTACAGCACCCGGGCTTATTTCTGAGGTCCCTCTGGGTACAGTCACCAGGCCTTCCTTCCGAGGTACCTCTAGGTACAATCACCAGGCCTTCCTTCTGAGGTACCTCTGGGTACAGTCACGAGGTCTTTCTTCTGAGTTAGCTCTGGGTACAGTCACCAGGCCTTTCTTCCGAGGTACTTCTGTGTACAGTCACCAGGCCTTCTTTTCGGAGGTATCTCTAGGAACAATCACCAGGCCTTCCTTCTGAGGTACCTCTGGGTACAGTCACCAGGGATTCCTCCCGAGGTACCTCTGTTTAGAGTCACCAGGCATTTCTTCCGAGTTACCTCTGGGTACAGTCACCAGGCCTTCCTTCGGAGGTAACTCTGGCTACAGTCAGCAGGCCTTCCTTCCGAGGTACCTCTGGTTACAGTCACCAGGCTTTCCTTGGGAGTTACCCTGGGTACAGTCACCACCCCTTTCTTCCGAGTTATCTCTAGGTACAGTCACCAGGCCTTCCTTCCGAGGTACCTCTGAGTACAGTCACCCGGCCTTTCTGAAGGGGTACGTCTGGGTAGAGTCATCAGGCCTTCCTTCTGAGGTACTTCTCGGAACAGTCAGCAGGCCTTTCTTCCGAGGTACCTCTGGCTGCAGTCACCTGGCTTTCCTTGGGAGATACCCTGGGTACAGTCACCACGCCTCTTTCGGAGTTACCTCTAGGTACAGTCACCAGGCCTTCGTTCCGAGGTACCCCTGGGTACAGTCACCAGGCCTTCCTTCTCAGGTACGTCTGGGTACAGTCACGAGGTATTTCTTCTGAGGTACCTCTGAGGACAGTCACCAGGCCTTCCTTTCCAGGTACCTCTGGGTACAGTCAGCAGGGCTTCCTTCCGAGATACCTCTGGGTAGTGTCATCAGGCATTTCTTCCCAGGTATCTCTGGGCACAGTCACCAGGCCTTACTTCCGAGGTACATCTGGGTACAGTAACCAGGCATTCCTTCTAAGGTATCCCTGGGTAAAGTCCCCAGGCCTTCCTTTCGAGGTACCTCTGAATACAGTCACCAGGACTTTCTTCCGAAGTGCGTCTGGGTACAGTCACCAGGCCTTCCTTCCGAGGTACCTCTAGGTACAATCACCAGGCCTTCCTTCTGAGGTACCTCTGGGTACAGTTACGAGGTCTTTCTTCTGAGTTAGCTCTGGGTACAGTCACCAGGCCTTTCTTCCGAGGTACTTCTGTGTACAGTCACCAGGCCTTCCTTTCGGAGGTATCTCTAGGAACAATCACCAGGCCTTCCTTCTGAGGTACCTCTGGGTACAGTCACCAGGGATTCCTCCCGAGGTACCTCTGTTTAGAGTCACCAGGCATTTCTTCCGAGTTACCTCTGGGTACAGTCACCAGGCCTTCCTTCGGAGGTAACTCTGGCTACAGTCAGCAGGCCTTCCTTCCGAGGTACCTCTGGTTACAGTCACCAGGCTTTCCTTGGGAGTTACCCTGGGTACAGTCACCACCCCTTTCTTCCGAGTTATCTCTAGGTACAGTCACCAGGCCTTCCTTCCGACGTACCTCTGGGTACAGTCACCAGGCCTTCCTTCCGAGGTACCTCTGAGTACAGTCACCCGGCCTTTCTGAAGGGGTACTTCTGGGTAGAGTCATCAGGCCTTCCTTCTGAGGTACTTCTCGGAACAGTCAGCAGGCCTTTCTTCCGAGGTACCTCTGGCTGCAGTCACCTGGCTTTCCTTGGGAGATACCCTGGGTACAGTCACCACGCCTCTTTCGGAGTTACCTCTAGGTACAGTCACCAGGCCTTCGTTCCGAGGTACCCCTGGGTACAGTCACCAGGCCTTCCTTCTCAGGTACGTCTGGGTACAGTCACGAGGTATTTCTTCTGAGGTACCTCTGAGGACAGTCACCAGGCCTTCCTTTCCAGGTACCTCTGGGTACAGTCAGCAGGGCTTCCTTCCGAGGTACCTCTGGGTAGTGTCATCAGGCATTTCTTCCCAGGTATCTCTGAGTACAGTCACCAGGCCTTCCTTCCGAGGTACATCTGGGTACAGTAACCAGGCATTCCTTCTAAGGTATCCCCGGGTAAAGTCCCCAGGCCTTCCTTTCGAGGTACCTCTGAATACAGTCACCAGGACTTTCTTCCGAAGTGCGTCTGGGTACAGTCACCAGGCCTTCCTTCCGAGGTACCTCTGGGTACAATCACCGGGCCTTCCTTTCCAGGTACCTCTGGGTACAGTCACCTGGCCTTCCTTCCGAGGTCCCTCTGGGTAGAGTCAGCAGGCCTTCCTTCCGAGGTACCTCTGGGTACAATCACCGGGCCTTCCTTTCCAGGTACCTCTGGGTACAGTCACCTGGCCTTCCTTCCGAGGTCCCTCTGGGTAGAGTCAGCAGGCCTTCCTTCCGAGGTACCTCTGAGTACAGTCATCCGGCCTTTATTAAGGGGTACGTTTGGGTAGAGTCATCAGGCTTTCCTTCTGAGGAACTTCTCGTTACAGTCACCAGGCCTTCCTCCCGAGGTAACTCTGGTTACAGTCACCAGGCTTTCCGTGGGAATTACCCTGGGTACACTCACCACGCCTTTCCTACGAGTTACCTCTTGGTACAGTCACCAGGCCTTGCTTCTGAGGTACCTCTGGGTACAGTCACCAGGCCTTTCTTACGAGGTACCTCTGGGTACAGTCACCAGGCATTCCTTCAGAATTAGCTCTGGGTACAGTGACCAGACCTTCCTTCCGAGGTACCTCTGACTACAGTCACCAGGCCTTTCTTCCGAGGTACGTCTAGGTACAGTCTCCAGGCCTTCCTTCCGAAGTACCTGTGGGTACAGTCATCAGGACTAGTTTCCGAGGTACCTCTGGGTACACTCACCAGGCCGTTCTTACGAGGTACCTCTGGTTACAGTCTCCAGTCGTTCCTTCTGAGGTACCTATGGGTACAATCACCAGGCGTTCCTTCAGGGTTACCTCTGGGTACAGTCAAAGGCCTTCCTTCTGAGGTCCCTCTGGGTACAGTCACTCTGCCTTCTTTCTCAGTTCCCTCTGGGTACAGTCAGCAGGCCTTTCTTCCGAGGTCCCTCTGGGTACAGTCAACGGCCTTCCTTCTGAGGTACCTCTGGGTACAGCACCCGGGCTTATTTCTGAGGTCCCTCTGGGTACAGTCACCAGGCCTTCCTTCCGAGGTACCTCTAGGTACAATCACCAGGCCTTCCTTCTGAGGTACCTCTGGGTACAGTCACGAGGTCTTTCTTCTGAGTTAGCTCTGGGTACAGTCACCAGGCCTTTCTTCCGAGGTACTTCTGTGTACAGTCACCAGGCCTTCTTTTCGGAGGTATCTCTAGGAACAATCACCAGGCCTTCCTTCTGAGGTACCTCTGGGTACAGTCACCAGGGATTCCTCCCGAGGTACCTCTGTTTAGAGTCACCAGGCATTTCTTCCGAGTTACCTCTGGGTACAGTCACCAGGCCTTCCTTCGGAGGTAACTCTGGCTACAGTCAGCAGGCCTTCCTTCCGAGGTACCTCTGGTTACAGTCACCAGGCTTTCCTTGGGAGTTACCCTGGGTACAGTCACCACCCCTTTCTTCCGAGTTATCTCTAGGTACAGTCACCAGGCCTTCCTTCCGAGGTACCTCTGAGTACAGTCACCCGGCCTTTCTGAAGGGGTACGTCTGGGTAGAGTCATCAGGCCTTCCTTCTGAGGTACTTCTCGGAACAGTCAGCAGGCCTTTCTTCCGAGGTACCTCTGGCTGCAGTCACCTGGCTTTCCTTGGGAGATACCCTGGGTACAGTCACCACGCCTCTTTCGGAGTTACCTCTAGGTACAGTCACCAGGCCTTCGTTCCGAGGTACCCCTGGGTACAGTCACCAGGCCTTCCTTCTCAGGTACGTCTGGGTACAGTCACGAGGTATTTCTTCTGAGGTACCTCTGAGGACAGTCACCAGGCCTTCCTTTCCAGGTACCTCTGGGTACAGTCAGCAGGGCTTCCTTCCGAGGTACCTCTGGGTAGTGTCATCAGGCATTTCTTCCCAGGTATCTCTGGGTACAGTCACCAGGCCTTCCTTCCGAGGTACATCTGGGTACAGTAACCAGGCATTCCTTCTAAGGTATCCCCGGGTAAAGTCCCCAGGCCTTCCTTTCGAGGTACCTCTGAATACAGTCACCAGGACTTTCTTCCGAAGTGCGTCTGGGTACAGTCACCAGGCCTTCCTTCCGAGGTACCTCTGGGTACAATCACCGGGCCTTCCTTTCCAGGTACCTCTGGGTACAGTCACCTGGCCTTCCTTCCGAGGTCCCTCTGGGTAGAGTCAGCAGGCCTTCCTTCCGAGGTACCTCTGGGTACAATCACCGGGCCTTCCTTTCCAGGTACCTCTGGGTACAGTCACCTGGCCTTCCTTCCGAGGTCCCTCTGGGTAGAGTCAGCAGGCCTTCCTTCCGAGGTACCTCTGAGTACAGTCATCCGGCCTTTATTAAGGGGTACGTTTGGGTAGAGTCATCAGGCTTTCCTTCTGAGGAACTTCTCGTTACAGTCACCAGGCCTTCCTCCCGAGGTAACTCTGGTTACAGTCACCAGGCTTTCCGTGGGAATTACCCTGGGTACACTCACCACGCCTTTCCTACGAGTTACCTCTTGGTACAGTCACCAGGCCTTGCTTCTGAGGTACCTCTGGGTACAGTCACCAGGCCTTTCTTACGAGGTACCTCTGGGTACAGTCACCAGGCATTCCTTCAGAATTAGCTCTGGGTACAGTCACCAGGCCTTCCTTCCGAGGTACCTCTGGGTACAGTCACCAGACCTTCCTTCCGAGGTACCTCTGACTACAGTCACCAGGCCTTTCTTCCGAGGTACGTCTAGGTACAGTCTCCAGGCCTTCCTTCCGAAGTACCTGTGGGTACAGTCATCAGGACTAGTTTCCGAGGTACCTCTGGGTACACTCACCAGGCCGTTCTTACGAGGTACCTCTGGTTACAGTCTCCAGTCGTTCCTTCTGAGGTACCTATGGGTACAATCACCAGGCGTTCCTTCAGGGTTACCTCTGGGTACAGTCAAAGGCCTTCCTTCTGAGGTCCCTCTGGGTACAGTCACTCTGCCTTCTTTCTCAGTTCCCTCTGGGTACAGTCAGCAGGCCTTTCTTCCGAGGTCCCTCTGGGTACAGTCAACGGCCTTCCTTCTGAGGTACCTCTGGGTACAGCACCCGGGCTTATTTCTGAGGTCCCTCTGGGTACAGTCACCAGGCCTTCCTTCCGAGGTACCTCTAGGTACAATCACCAGGCCTTCCTTCTGAGGTACCTCTGGGTACAGTCACGAGGTCTTTCTTCTGAGTTAGCTCTGGGTACAGTCACCAGGCCTTTCTTCCGAGGTACTTCTGTGTACAGTCACCAGGCCTTCCTTTCGGAGGTATCTCTAGGAACAATCACCAGGCCTTCCTTCTGAGGTACCTCTGGGTACAGTCACCAGGGATTCCTCCCGAGGTACCTCTGTTTAGAGTCACCAGGCATTTCTTCCGAGTTACCTCTGGGTACAGTCACCAGGCCTTCCTTCGGAGGTAACTCTGGCTACAGTCAGCAGGCCTTCCTTCCGAGGTACCTCTGGTTACAGTCACCAGGCTTTCCTTGGGAGTTACCCTGGGTACAGTCACCACCCCTTTCTTCCGAGTTATCTCTAGGTACAGTCACCAGGCCTTCCTTCCGAGGTACCTCTGAGTACAGTCACCCGGCCTTTCTGAAGGGGTACGTCTGGGTAGAGTCATCAGGCCTTCCTTCTGAGGTGCTTCTCGGAACAGTCAGCAGGCCTTTCTTCCGAGGTACCTCTGGCTGCAGTCACCTGGCTTTCCTTGGGAGATACCCTGGGTACAGTCACCACGCCTCTTTCGGAGTTACCTCTAGGTACAGTCACCAGGCCTTCGTTCCGAGGTAACCCTGGGTACAGTCACCAGGCCTTCCTTCTCAGGTACGTCTGGGTACAGTCACGAGGTATTTCTTCTGAGGTACCTCTGAGGACAGTCACCAGGCCTTCCTTTCCAGGTACCTCTGGGTACAGTCAGCAGGGCTTCCTTCCGAGGTACCTCTGGGTAGTGTCATCAGGCATTTCTTCCCAGGTATCTCTGGGCACAGTCACCAGGCCTTCCTTCCGAGGTACATCTGGGTACAGTAACCAGGCATTCCTTCTAAGGTATCCCCGGGTAAAGTCCCCAGGCCTTCCTTTCGAGGTACCTCTGAATACAGTCACCAGGACTTTCTTCCGAAGTGCGTCTGGGTACAGTCACCAGGCCTTCCTTCCGAGGTACCTCTGGGCACAATCACCGGGCCTTCCTTTCCAGGTACCTCTGGGTACAGTCACCTGGCCTTCCTTCCGAGGTCCCTCTGGGTAGAGTCAGCAGGCCTTCCTTCCGAGGTACCTCTGAGTACAGTCATCCGGCCTTTATTAAGGGGTACGTTTGGATAGAGTCATCAGGCTTTCCTTCTGAGGAACTTCTCGTTACAGTCACCAGGCCTTCCTCCCGAGGTAACTCTGGTTACAGTCACCAGGCTTTCCGTGGGAATTACCCTGGGTACACTCACCACGCCTTTCCTACGAGTTACCTCTTGGTACAGTCACCAGGCCTTGCTTCTGAGGTACCTCTGGGTACAGTCACCAGGCCTTTCTTACGAGGTACCTTGGGTACAGTCACCAGGCATTCCTTCAGAATTAGCTCTGGGTACAGTGACCAGGCCTTCCTTCCGAGGTACCTCTGGGTACAGTCACCAGGCCTTCCTTCTCAGGTACCTCTGGGTACAGTCACGAGGTATTTCTTCTGAGGTACCTCTGAGTACAGTCACCAGGACTTCCTTTCCAGGTACCTCTGGGTACAGTCAGCAGGGCTTCTTTCCGAGGTACCTCTGGGTAGTGTCATCAGGCATTTCTTCCCAGGTACCTCTGGGTACAGTCACCAGGCCTTCCTTCCGAGGTACCTCTGACTACAGTCACCAGGCCTTTCTTCCGAGGTACGTCTGGGTACAGTCTCCAGGCCTTCCTTCCGAAGTACCTGTTGGTACTGTCATCAGGACTAGTTTCCGAGGTACCTCTGGGTACACTCACCAGGCCGTTTTGCGAGGTACCTCTGGTTACAGTCTCCAGTCGTTCCTTCTGAGGTACCTATGGGTACAGTCACCAGGCGTTCCTTCAGAGGTACCTCTGGGTACAGTGAAAGGCCTTCCTTCTGAGGTACCTCTGGGTACAGTCACCCTGCCTTTTTTCTCAGTTCCCTCTGGGTACAGTCACCAGGCGTTCCTTCAGAGGTACCTCTGGGTACAGTGAAAGGCCTTTCTTCCGAGGTCCCTCTGGGTACAGTCAACGGCCTTCCTTCTGAGGTACCTCTGGGTACAGCACCCGGGCTTATTTCTGAGGTCCCTCTAGGTACAATCACCAGGCTTTTTTTCCGATCTACCTCTGGGTACAGTCACCAGACCTTCCCTCTGAGGTACCTTTGGATACAGTCACCAGCCCTTGTTTCCGAGGCAAGTCTGTGTACCCTCACCAGACCTTTCTTACAACGTACCTGCGGGTACAGTCACCAGGCTTTCCTTCTGAGTACGTACGGGTAGAGTCAACAGGCCTTCCTTCAGAGGTATCTCTGGGTACAGTCACACGGCCTTCTTTCTGAGGTCCCTCTGGGAACAGTCTCTAGGCCTTTCTTCTGAGGTACCTCTGGGTACAGTAACCAGGCCTTTCTCACGAAGTAACTCTGGGTACAGTCACCAGGCCTTCCTTCCGAGGTACCTCTGACTACAGTCACCAGTCCTTTCTTCCGAGGTACGTCTGGGTACAGTCTCCAGGCCTTCCTTCCGAAGTACCTGCTGGTACTGTCATCAAGACTAGTTTCCGAGGTACCTCTGGGTACACTCACCAGGCCGTTTTGCCAGGTACCTCTGGTTACAGTCTCCAGTCGTTCCTTCTGAGGTACCTCTGGGTACAGTCACCAGGCGTTCCTTCAGAGGTACCTCTGGGTACAGTGAAAGGCCTTCCTTCTGAGGTACCTCTAGGTACAGTCACCCTGCCTTTTTTCTCAGTTCCCTCTGGGTACAGTCAGCAGGCCTTTCTTCCGAGGTCCCTCTGGGTACAGTCAACGGCCTTCCTTCTGAGGTACCTCTGGGTACAGCACCCGGGCTTATTTCTGAGGTCCCTCTGGGTACAGTCACCAGACCTTTCTTAGGAGGTACCTCTGGGTACAGTCACCGCCCTTCCTTCTGAGGTACCTCTGGGTACAGTCACCCGGGATTATTTCTGAGGTCCCTCTAGGTACAGTCACCAGGCTTTTCTTCCGATCTACCTCTGGGTACAGTCACCAGACCTTCCCTCTGAGGTACCTTTGGATACAGTCACCAGCCCTTGTTTCCGAGGTAAGTCTGTGTACCCTCACCAGACCTTTCTTACGACGTACCTGCGGGTACAGTCACCAGGCTTTCCTTCTGAGGTACCTATGGGTAGAGTCAACAGGCCTTCCTTCAGAGGTATCTCTGGGTACAGTCACACGGCCTTCTTTCTGAGGTCCCTCTGGGAACAGTCTCTAGGCCTTTCTTCTGAGGTACCTCTGGGTACAGTCACCAGGCCTTTCTCACGAGGTACCTCTGGGTACAGTCACCAGGCATTCCTTCAGAGTTAGCTCTGGGTACAGTGACCAGGCCTTCCTTCCGAGGTACCTCTGGGTACAGTCATCATGCCTTCCTTCTGAGGTACCACTGGGTACAGTCACGAGGTTTTTCTTCTGGGGTACCTCTGAGTACAGTCACCAGGCCTTTCTTCGGAGGTACGTCTGGGTAGTCACCAGGCCTTCCTTCCAAGGTACCTCTGGGTAGAGTCACCAGACCTTCCTTCCGAGGTACCTCTGGGTACACTCACCAGGCCTTTTTTCCACGGTACCTCTGAGTACAGTCACCAGGCATTCCTTCTGAGGTACCTCTGGGTACAGTCACCAGGTCTTGCTTCTGAGATACCTCTGGGTACAGTCACCGGGCCTTCCTTCCGAGGTACCTCTGGGTACAGTCACGAGGCCTTTCTTCCGAGGTACCTCTGAGTACAGTCACCCGACCTTTCTGAAGGGGTACGTCTGGGTAGAGTCATCAGGCCTTCATTCTGAGGTACTTCTCGGAACAGTCAGCAGGCCTTTCTTCCGAGGTACCCCTGGGTACAGTCACCAGGCCTTCCTTCTCAGGTACGTCTGGGTACAGTCACGAGGTATTTCTTCTGAGGTACCTCTGAGGACAGTCACCAGGCCTTCCTTTCCAGGTACCTCTGGGTACAGTCAGCAGGGCTTCCTTCCGAGGTACCTCTGGGTAGTGTCATCAGGCATTTCTTCCCAGGTATCTCTGGGTACAGTCACCAGGCCTTCCTTCCGAGGTACATCTGGGTACAGTAACCAGGCATTCCTTCTAAGGTATCCCTGGGTAAAGTCCCCAGGCCTTCCTTTCGAGGTACCTCTGAATACAGCCACCAGGACTTTCTTCCGAAGTGCGTCTGGGTACAGTCACCAGGCCTTCCTTCCGAGGTACCTCTGGGTACAATCACCGGGCCTTCCTTTCCAGGTACCTCTGGGTACAGTCACCTGGCCTTCCTTCCGAGGTCCCTCTGGGTAGAGTCAGCAGGCCTTCCTTCCGAGGTACCTCTGAGTACAGTCATCCGGCCTTTATTAAGGGGTACGTTTGGGTAGAGTCATCAGGCTTTCCTTCTGAGGAACTTCTCGTTACAGTCACCAGGCCTTCCTCCCGAGGTAACTCTGGTTACAGTCACCAGGCTTTCCGTGGGAATTACCCTGGGTACACTCACCACGCCTTTCCTACGACTTACCTCTTGGTACAGTCACCAGGCCTTGCTTCTGAGGTACCTCTGGGTACAGTCACCAGGCCTTTCTTACGAGGTACCTCTGGGTACAGTCACCAGGCATTCCTTCAGAATTAGCTCTGGGTGCAGTCACCAGGCCTTCCTTCCGAGGTACCTCTGAGTACAGTCACCAGGACTTCCTTTCCAGGTACCTCTGGGTACAGTCAGCAAGGCTTCTTTCCGAGGTACCTCTGGGTAGTGTCATCAGGCATTTCTTCCCAGGTACCTCTGGGTACAATCACCAGGCCTTCCTTCCGAGGTACCTCTGACTACAGTCACCGGGCCTTTCTTCCGAGGTACGTCTGGGTAGAGTCTCCAGGCCTTCCTTCCGAAGTACCTGTTGGTACTGTCATCAGGACTACTTTCCGAGGTACCTCTGGGTATACTCACCAGGCCGTTTTGCGAGGTACCTCTGGTTACAGTCTCCAGTCGTTCCTTCTGAGGTACCTATGGGTACAGTCACCAGGCGTTCCTTCAGAGGTACCTCTGGGTACAGTGAAAGGCCTTCCTTCTGAGGTACCTCTGGGTACAGTCACCCTGCCTTTTTTCTCAGTTCCCTCTGGGTACAGTCAGCAGGCCTTTCTTCCGAGGTCCCTCTGGGTACAGTCAACGGCCTTCCTTCTGAGGTACCTCTGGGTACAGCACCCGGGCTTATTTCTGAGGTCCCTCTGGGTACAGTCACCAGGCCTTTCTTATGAGGTACCTCTGGGTACAGTCACCGCCCTTCCTTCTGAGGTACCTCTGGGTACAGTCACCCGGGATTATTTCTGAGGTCCCTCTAGGTACAGTCACCAGGCTTTTCTTCCGATCTACCTCTGGGTACAGTCACCAGACCTTCCCTCTGAGGTACCTTTGGATACAGTCACCAGCCCTTGTTTCCGAGGTAAGTCTGTGTACCCTCACCAGGCCTTTCTTACGAGGTACCTGCGGGTACAGTCACCAGGCTTTCCTTCTGAGGTACCTATGGGTAGAGTCAACAGGCCTTCCTTCAGAGGTATCTCTGGGTACAGTCACACGGCCTTCTTTCTGAGGTCCCTCTGGGAACAGTCTCTAGGCCTTTCTTCTGAGGTACCTCTGGGTACAGTCACCAGGCCTTTCTCACGAGGTACCTCTGGGTACAGTCACCAGGCATTCCTTCAGAGTTAGCTCTGGGTACCGTGACCAGGCCTTCCTTCCGAGGTACCTCTGGGTACAGTCATCATGCCTTCCTTCTGAGGTACCACTGGGTACAGTCACGAGGTTTTTCTTCTGGGGTACCTCTGAGTACAGTCACCAGGCCTTCCTTCCAAGGTACCTCTGGGTACACTCACCAGGCCTTTTTTCCGCGGTACCTCTGAGTACAGTCACCAGGCATTCCTTCGGAGGTAACTCTGGTTACAGTCACCAGGCTTTCCGTGGGAATTACCCTGGGTACACTCACCACGCCTTTCCTACGACTTACCTCTTGGTACAGTCACCAGGCCTTGCTTCTGAGGTACCTCTGGGTACAGTCACCAGGCCTTTCTTACGAGGTACCTCTGGGTACAGTCACCAGGCATTCCTTCAGAATTAGCTCTGGGTACAGTGACCAGGCCTTCCTTCCGAGGTACCTCTGGGTACAGTCACCAGACCTTCCTTCCGAGGTACCTCTGACTACAGTCACCAGGCCTTTCTTCCGAGGTACGTCTAGGTACAGTCTCCAGGCCTTCCTTCCGAAGTACCTGTGGGTACAGTCATCAGGACTAGTTTCCGAGGTACCTCTGGGTACACTCACCAGGCCGTTCTTACGAGGTACCTCTGGTTACCGTCTCCAGTCGTTCCTTCTGAGGTACCTATGGGTACAATCACCAGGCGTTCCTTCAGGGTTACCTCTGGGTACAGTCAAAGGCCTTCCTTCTGAGGTCCCTCTGGGTACAGTCACTCTGCCTTCTTTCTCAGTTCCCTCTGGGTACAGTCAGCAGGCCTTTCTTCCGAGGTCCCTCTGGGTACAGTCAACGGCCTTCCTTCTGAGGTACCTCTGGGTACAGCACCCGGGCTTATTTCTGAGGTCCCTCTGGGTACAGTCACCAGGCCTTCCTTCCGAGGTACCTCTAGGTACAATCACCAGGCCTTCCTTCTGAGGTACCTCTGGGTACAGTCACGAGGTCTTTCTTCTGAGTTAGCTCTGGGTACAGTCACCAGGCCTTTCTTCCGAGGTACTTCTGTGTACAGTCACCAGGCCTTCTTTTCGGAGGTATCTCTAGGAACAATCACCAGGCCTTCCTTCTGAGGTACCTCTGGGTACAGTCACCAGGGATTCCTCCCGAGGTACCTCTGTTTAGAGTCACCAGGCATTTCTTCCGAGTTACCTCTGGGTACAGTCACCAGGCCTTCCTTCGGAGGTAACTCTGGCTACAGTCAGCAGGCCTTCCTTCCGAGGTACCTCTGGTTACAGTCACCAGGCTTTCCTTGGGAGTTACCCTGGGTACAGTCACCACCCCTTTCTTCCGAGTTATCTCTAGGTACAGTCACCAGGCCTTCCTTCCGAGGTACCTCTGAGTACAGTCACCCGGCCTTTCTGAAGGGGTACGTCTGGGTAGAGTCATCAGGCCTTCCTTCTGAGGTACTTCTCGGAACAGTCAGCAGGCCTTTCTTCCGAGGTACCTCTGGCTGCAGTCACCTGGCTTTCCTTGGGAGATACCCTGGGTACAGTCACCACGCCTCTTTCGGAGTTACCTCTAGGTACAGTCACCAGGCCTTCCTTCCGAGGTACCCCTGGGTACAGTCACCAGGCCTTCCTTCTCAGGTACGTCTGGGTACAGTCACGAGGTATTTCTTCTGAGGTACCTCTGAGGACAGTCACCAGGCCTTCCTTTCCAGGTACCTCTGGGTACAGTCAGCAGGGCTTCCTTCCGAGGTACCTCTGGGTAGTGTCATCAGGCATTTCTTCCCAGGTATCTCTGGGTACAGTCACCAGGCCTTCCTTCCGAGGTACATCTGGGTACAGTAACCAGGCATTCCTTCTAAGGTATCCCCGGGTAAAGTCCCCAGGCCTTCCTTTCGAGGTACCTCTGAATACAGTCACCAGGACTTTCTTCCGAAGTGCGTCTGGGTACAGTCACCAGGCCTTCCTTCCGAGGTACCTCTGGGTACAATCACCGGGCCTTCCTTTCCAGGTACCTCTGGGTACAGTCACCTGGCCTTCCTTCCGAGGTCCCTCTGGGTAGAGTCAGCAGGCCTTCCTTCCGAGGTACCTCTGGGTACAGTCACCTGGCCTTCCTTCCGAGGTCCCTCTGGGTAGAGTCAGCAGGCCTTCCTTCCGAGGTACCTCTGAGTACAGTCATCCGGCCTTTATTAAGGGGTACGTTTGGATAGAGTCATCAGGCTTTCCTTCTGAGGAACTTCTCGTTACAGTCACCAGGCCTTCCTCCCGAGGTAACTCTGGTTACAGTCACCAGGCTTTCCGTGGGAATTACCCTGGGTACACTCACCACGCCTTTCCTACGAGTTACCTCTTGGTACAGTCACCAGGCCTTGCTTCTGAGGTACCTCTGGGTACAGTCACCAGGCCTTTCTTACGAGGTACCTTGGGTACAGTCACCAGGCATTCCTTCAGAAATAGCTCTGGGTACAGTGACCAGGCCTTCCTTCCGAGGTACCTCTGGGTACAGTCACCAGGCCTTCCTTCTCAGGTACCTCTGGGTACAGTCACGAGGTATTTCTTCTGAGGTACCTCTGAGTACAGTCACCAGGACTTCCTTTCCAGGTACCTCTGGGTACAGTCAGCAGGGCTTCTTTCCGAGGTACCTCTGGGTAGTGTCATCAGGCATTTCTTCCCAGGTACCTCTGGGTACAGTCACCAGGCCTTCCTTCCGAGGTACCTCTGACTACAGTCACCAGGCCTTTCTTCCGAGGTACGTCTGGGTAGAGTCTCCAGGCCTTCCTTCCGAAGTACCTGTTGGTACTGTCATCAGGACTAGTTTCCGAGGTACCTCTGGGTACACTCACCAGGCCGTTTTGCGAGGTACCTCTGGTTACAGTCTCCAGTCGTTCCTTCTGAGGTACCTATGGGTACAGTCACCAGGCGTTCCTTCAGAGGTACCTCTGGGTACAGTGAAAGGCCTTCCTTCTGAGGTACCTCTGGGTACAGTCACCCTGCCTTTTTTCTCAGTTCCCTCTGGGTACAGTCACCAGGCGTTCCTTCAGAGGTACCTCTGGGTACAGTGAAAGGCCTTTCTTCCGAGGTCCCTCTGGGTACAGTCAACGGCCTTCCTTCTGAGGTACCTCTGGGTACAGCACCCGGGCTTATTTCTGAGGTCCCTCTAGGTACAATCACCAGGCTTTTTTTCCGATCTACCTCTGGGTACAGTCACCAGACCTTCCCTCTGAGGTACCTTTGGATACAGTCACCAGCCCTTGTTTCCGAGGCAAGTCTGTGTACCCTCACCAGACCTTTCTTACGACGTACCTGCGGGTACAGTCACCAGGCTTTCCTTCTGAGTACGTACGGGTAGAGTCAACAGGCCTTCCTTCAGAGGTATCTCTGGGTACAGTCACACGGCCTTCTTTCTGAGGTCCCTCTGGGAACAGTCTCTAGGCCTTTCTTCTGAGGTACCTCTGGGTACAGTAACCAGGCCTTTCTCACGAAGTAACTCTGGGTACAGTCACCAGGCCTTCCTTCCGAGGTACCTCTGACTACAGTCACCAGTCCTTTCTTCCGAGGTACGTCTGGGTACAGTCTCCAGGCCTTCCTTCCGAAGTACCTGCTGGTACTGTCATCAAAACTAGTTTCCGAGGTACCTCTGGGTACACTCACCAGGCCGTTTTGCCAGGTACCTCTGGTTACAGTCTCCAGTCGTTCCTTCTGAGGTACCTCTGGGTACAGTCACCAGGCGTTCCTTCAGAGGTACCTCTGGGTACAGTGAAAGGCCTTCCTTCTGAGGTACCTCTAGGTACAGTCACCCTGCCTTTTTTCTCAGTTCCCTCTGGGTACAGTCAGCAGGCCTTTCTTCCGAGGTCCCTCTGGGTACAGTCAACGGCCTTCCTTCTGAGGTACCTCTGGGTACAGCACCCGGGCTTATTTCTGAGGTCCCTCTGGGTACAGTCACCAGACCTTTCTTAGGAGGTACCTCTGGGTACAGTCACCGCCCTTCCTTCTGAGGTACCTCTGGGTACAGTCACCCGGGATTATTTCTGAGGTCCCTCTAGGTACAGTCACCAGGCTTTTCTTCCGATCTACCTCTGGGTACAGTCACCAGACCTTCCCTCTGAGGTACCTTTGGATACAGTCACCAGCCCTTGTTTCCGAGGTAAGTCTGTGTACCCTCACCAGACCTTTCTTACGACGTACCTGCGGGTACAGTCACCAGGCTTTCCTTCTGAGGTACCTATGGGTAGAGTCAACAGGCCTTCCTTCAGAGGTATCTCTGGGTACAGTCACACGGCCTTCTTTCTGAGGTCCCTCTGGGAACAGTCTCTAGGCCTTTCTTCTGAGGTACCTCTGGGTACAGTCACCAGGCCTTTCTCACGAGGTACCTCTGGGTACAGTCACCAGGCATTCCTTCAGAGTTAGCTCTGGGTACAGTGACCAGGCCTTCCTTCCGAGGTACCTCTGGGTACAGTCATCATGCCTTCCTTCTGAGGTACCACTGGGTACAGTCACGAGGTTTTTCTTCTGGGGTACCTCTGAGTACAGTCACCAGGCCTTTCTTCGGAGGTACGTCTGGGTAGTCACCAGGCCTTCCTTCCAAGGTACCTCTGGGTAGAGTCACCAGACCTTCCTTCCGAGGTACCTCTGGGTACACTCACCAGGCCTTTTTTCCACGGTACCTCTGAGTACAGTCACCAGGCATTCCTTCTGAGGTACCTCTGGGTACAGTCACCAGGTCTTGCTTCTGAGATACCTCTGGGTACAGTCACCGGGCCTTCCTTCCGAGGTACCTCTGGGTACAGTCACGAGGCCTTTCTTCCGAGGTACCTCTGAGTACAGTCACCCGACCTTTCTGAAGGGGTACGTCTGGGTAGAGTCATCAGGCCTTCATTCTGAGGTACTTCTCGGAACAGTCAGCAGGCCTTTCTTCCGAGGTACCTCTGGCTGCAGTCACCTGGCTTTCCTTGGGAGATACCCTGGGTACAGTCACCACGCCTCTTTCGGAGTTACCTCTAGGTACAGTCACCAGGCCTTCGTTCCGAGGTACCCCTGGGTACAGTCACCAGGCCTTCCTTCTCAGGTACGTCTGGGTACAGTCACGAGGTATTTCTTCTGAGGTACCTCTGAGGACAGTCACCAGGCCTTCCTTTCCAGGTACCTCTGGGTACAGTCAGCAGGGCTTCCTTCCGAGGTACCTCTGGGTAGTGTCATCAGGCATTTCTTCCCAGGTATCTCTGGGTACAGTCACCAGGCCTTCCTTCCGAGGTACATCTGGGTACAGTAACCAGGCATTCCTTCTAAGGTATCCCTGGGTAAAGTCCCCAGGCCTTCCTTTCGAGGTACCTCTGAATACAGTCACCAGGACTTTCTTCCGAAGTGCGTCTGGGTACAGTCACCAGGCCTTCCTTCCGAGGTACCTCTGGGTACAATCACCGGGCCTTCCTTTCCAGGTACCTCTGGGTACAGTCACCTGGCCTTCCTTCCGAGGTCCCTCTGGGTAGAGTCAGCAGGCCTTCCTTCCGAGGTACCTCTGAGTACAGTCATCCGGCCTTTATTAAGGGGTACGTTTGGGTAGAGTCATCAGGCTTTCCTTCTGAGGAACTTCTCGTTACAGTCACCAGGCCTTCCTCCCGAGGTAACTCTGGTTACAGTCACCAGGCTTTCCGTGGGAATTACCCTGGGTACACTCACCACGCCTTTCCTACGAGTTACCTCTTGGTACAGTCACCAGGCCTTGCTTCTGAGGTACCTCTGGGTACAGTCACCAGGCCTTTCTTACGAGGTACCTCTGGGTACAGTCACCAGGCATTCCTTCAGAATTAGCTCTGGGTACAGTCACCAGGCCTTCCTTCCGAGGTACCTCTGAGTACAGTCACCAGGACTTCCTTTCCAGGTACCTCTGGGTACAGTCAGCAAGGCTTCTTTCCGAGGTACCTCTGGGTAGTGTCATCAGGCATTTCTTCCCAGGTACCTCTGAGTACAATCACCAGGCCTTCCTTCCGAGGTACCTCTGACTACAGTCACCAGGCCTTTCTTCCGAGGTACGTCTGGGTAGAGTCTCCAGGCCTTCCTTCCGAAGTACCTGTTGGTACTGTCATCAGGACTACTTTCCGAGGTACCTCTGGGTATACTCACCAGGCCGTTTTGCGAGGTACCTCTGGTTACAGTCTCCAGTCGTTCCTTCTGAGGTACCTATGGGTACAGTCACCAGGCGTTCCTTCAGAGGTACCTCTGGGTACAGTGAAAGGCCTTCCTTCTGAGGTACCTCTGGGTACAGTCACCCTGCCTTTTTTCTCAGTTCCCTCTGGGTACAGTCAGCAGGCCTTTCTTCCGAGGTCCCTCTGGGTACAGTCAACGGCCTTCCTTCTGAGGTACCTCTGGGTACAGCACCCGGGCTTATTTCTGAGGTCCCTCTAGGTACAGTCACCAGGCTTTTCTTCCGATCTACCTCTGGGTACAGTCACCAGACCTTCCCTCTGAGGTACCTTTGGATACAGTCACCAGCCCTTGTTTCCGAGGTAAGTCTGTGTACCCTCACCAGACCTTTCTTACGACGTACCTGCGGGTACAGTCACCAGGCTTTCCTTCTGAGGTACCTATGGGTAGAGTCAACAGGCCTTCCTTCAGAGGTATCTCTGGGTACAGTCACACGGCCTTCTTTCTGAGGTCCCTCTGGGAACAGTCTCTAGGCCTTTCTTCTGAGGTACCTCTGGGTACAGTCACCAGGCCTTTCTCACGAGGTACCTCTGGGTACAGTCACCAGGCATTCCTTCAGAGTTAGCTCTGGGTACAGTGACCAGGCCTTCCTTCCGAGGTACCTCTGGGTACAGTCATCATGCCTTCCTTCTGAGGTACCACTGGGTACAGTCACGAGGTTTTTCTTCTGGGGTACCTCTGAGTACAGTCACCAGGCCTTTCTTCGGAGGTACGTCTGGGTAGTCACCAGGCCTTCCTTCCAAGGTACCTCTGGGTAGAGTCACCAGACCTTCCTTCCGAGGTACCTCTGGGTACACTCACCAGGCCTTTTTTCCACGGTACCTCTGAGTACAGTCACCAGGCATTCCTTCTGAGGTACCTCTGGGTACAGTCACCAGGTCTTGCTTCTGAGATACCTCTGGGTACAGTCACCGGGCCTTCCTTCCGAGGTACCTCTGGGTACAGTCACGAGGCCTTTCTTCCGAGGTACCTCTGAGTACAGTCACCCAGCCTTTCTGAAGGGGTACGTCTGGGTAGAGTCATCAGGCCTTCATTCTGAGGTACTTCTCGGAACAGTCAGCAGGCCTTTCTTCCGAGGTACCTCTGGCTGCAGTCACCTGGCTTTCCTTGGGAGATACCCTGGGTACAGTCACCACGCCTCTTTCGGAGTTACCTCTAGGTACAGTCACCAGGCCTTCGTTCCGAGGTACCCCTGGGTACAGTCACCAGGCCTTCCTTCTCAGGTACGTCTGGGTACAGTCACGAGGTATTTCTTCTGAGGTACCTCTGAGGACAGTCACCAGGCCTTCCTTTCCAGGTACCTCTGGGTACAGTCAGCAGGGCTTCCTTCCGAGGTACCTCTGGGTAGTGTCATCAGGCATTTCTTCCCAGGTATCTCTGGGCACAGTCACCAGGCCTTCCTTCCGAGGTACATCTGGGTACAGTAACCAGGCATTCCTTCTAAGGTATCCCTGGGTAAAGTCCCCAGGCCTTCCTTTCGAGGTACCTCTGAATACAGTCACCAGGACTTTCTTCCGAAGTGCGTCTGGGTACAGTCACCAGGCCTTCCTTCCGAGGTACCTCTGGGTACAATCACCGGGCCTTCCTTTCCAGGTACCTCTGGGTACAGTCACCTGGCCTTCCTTCCGAGGTCCCTCTGGGTAGAGTCAGCAGGCCTTCCTTCCGAGGTACCTCTGAGTACAGTCATCCGGCCTTTATTAAGGGGTACGTTTGGGTAGAGTCATCAGGCTTTCCTTCTGAGGAACTTCTCGTTACAGTCACCAGGCCTTCCTCCCGAGGTAACTCTGGTTACAGTCACCAGGCTTTCCGTGGGAATTACCCTGGGTACACTCACCACGCCTTTCCTACGACTTACCTCTTGGTACAGTCACCAGGCCTTGCTTCTGAGGTACCTCTGGGTACAGTCACCAGGCCTTTCTTACGAGGTACCTCTGGGTACAGTCACCAGGCATTCCTTCAGAATTAGCTCTGGGTACAGTCACCAGGCCTTCCTTCCGAGGTACCTCTGAGTACAGTCACCAGGACTTCCTTTCCAGGTACCTCTGGGTACAGTCAGCAAGGCTTCTTTCCGAGGTACCTCTGGGTAGTGTCATCAGGCATTTCTTCCCAGGTACCTCTGGGTACAATCACCAGGCCTTCCTTCCGAGGTACCTCTGACTACAGTCACCAGGCCTTTCTTCCGAGGTACGTCTGGGTAGAGTCTCCAGGCCTTCCTTCCGAAGTACCTGTTGGTACTGTCATCAGGACTAGTTTCCGAGGTACCTCTGGGTATACTCACCAGGCCGTTTTGCGAGGTACCTCTGGTTACAGTCTCCAGTCGTTCCTTCTGAGGTACCTATGGGTACAGTCACCAGGCGTTCCTTCAGAGGTACCTCTGGGTACAGTGAAAGGCCTTCCTTCTGAGGTACCTCTGGGTACAGTCACCCTGCCTTTTTTCTCAGTTCCCTCTGGGTACAGTCAGCAGGCCTTTCTTCCGAGGTCCCTCTGGGTACAGTCAACGGCCTTCCTTCTGAGGTACCTCTGGGTACAGCACCCGGGCTTATTTCTGAGGTCCCTCTGGGTACAGTCACCAGGCCTTTCTTAGGAGGTACCTCTGGGTACAGTCACCGCCCTTCCTTCTGAGGTACCTCTGGGTACAGTCACCCGGGATTATTTCTGAGGTCCCTCTAGGTACAGTCACCAGGCTTTTCTTCCGATCTACCTCTGGGTACAGTCACCAGACCTTCCCTCTGAGGTACCTTTGGATACAGTCACCAGCCCTTGTTTCCGAGGTAAGTCTGTGTACCCTCACCAGGCCTTTCTTACGAGGTACCTGCGGGTACAGTCACCAGGCTTTCCTTCTGAGGTACCTATGGGTAGAGTCAACAGGCCTTCCTTCAGAGGTATCTCTGGGTACAGTCACACGGCCTTCTTTCTGAGGTCCCTCTGGGAACAGTCTCTAGGCCTTTCTTCTGAGGTACCTCTGGGTACAGTCACCAGGCCTTTCTCACGAGGTACCTCTGGGTACAGTCACCAGGCATTCCTTCAGAGTTAGCTCTGGGTACCGTGACCAGGCCTTCCTTCCGAGGTACCTCTGGGTACAGTCATCATGCCTTCCTTCTGAGGTACCACTGGGTACAGTCACGAGGTTTTTCTTCTGGGGTACCTCTGAGTACAGTCACCAGGCCTTTCTTCGGAGGTACGTCTGGGTAGTCACCAGGCCTTCCTTCCAAGGTACCTCTGGGTACACTCACCAGGCCTTTTTTCCGCGGTACCTCTGAGTACAGTCACCAGGCATTCCTTCGGAGGTAACTCTGGTTACAGTCACCAGGCTTTCCGTGGGAATTACCCTGGGTACACTCACCACGCCTTTCCTACGAGTTACCTCTTGGTACAGTCACCAGGCCTTGCTTCTGAGGTACCTCTGGGTACAGTCACCAGGCCTTTCTTATGAGGTACCTCTGGGTACAGTCACCAGGCATTCCTTCAGAATTAGCTCTGGGTACAGTGACCAGGCCTTCCTTCCGAGGTACCTCTGGGTACAGTCACCAGACCTTCCTTCCGAGGTACCTCTGACTACAGTCACCAGGCCTTTCTTCCGAGGTACGTCTAGGTACAGTCTCCAGGCCTTCCTTCCGAAGTACCTGTGGGTACAGTCATCAGGACTAGTTTCCGAGGTACCTCTGGGTACACTCACCAGGCCGTTCTTACGAGGTACCTCTGGTTACAGTCTCCAGTCGTTCCTTCTGAGGTACCTATGGGTACAATCACCAGGCGTTCCTTCAGGGTTACCTCTGGGTACAGTCAAAGGCCTTCCTTCTGAGGTCCCTCTGGGTACAGTCACTCTGCCTTCTTTCTCAGTTCCCTCTGGGTACAGTCAGCAGGCCTTTCTTCCGAGGTCCCTCTGGGTACAGTCAACGGCCTTCCTTCTGAGGTACCTCTGGGTACAGCACCCGGGCTTATTTCTGAGGTCCCTCTGGGTACAGTCACCAGGCCTTCCTTCCGAGGTACCTCTAGGTACAATCACCAGGCCTTCCTTCTGAGGTACCTCTGGGTACAGTCACGAGGTCTTTCTTCTGAGTTAGCTCTGGGTACAGTCACCAGGCCTTTCTTCCGAGGTACTTCTGTGTACAGTCACCAGGCCTTCTTTTCGGAGGTATCTCTAGGAACAATCACCAGGCCTTCCTTCTGAGGTACCTCTGGGTACAGTCACCAGGGATTCCTCCCGAGGTTCCTCTGTTTAGAGTCACCAGGCATTTCTTCCGAGTTACCTCTGGGTACAGTCACCAGGCCTTCCTTCGGAGGTAACTCTGGCTACAGTCAGCAGGCCTTCCTTCCGAGGTACCTCTGGTTACAGTCACCAGGCTTTCCTTGGGAGTTACCCTGGGTACAGTCACCACCCCTTTCTTCCGAGTTATCTCTAGGTACAGTCACCAGGCCTTCCTTCCGACGTACCTCTGAGTACAGTCACCCGGCCTTTCTGAAGGGGTACGTCTGGGTAGAGTCATCAGGCCTTCCTTCTGAGGTACTTCTCGGAACAGTCAGCAGGCCTTTCTTCCGAGGTACCTCTGGCTGCAGTCACCTGGCTTTCCTTGGGAGATACCCTGGGTACAGTCACCACGCCTCTTTCGGAGTTACCTCTAGGTACAGTCACCAGGCCTTCGTTCCGAGGTACCCCTGGGTACAGTCACCAGGCCTTCCTTCTCAGGTACGTCTGGGTACAGTCACGAGGTATTTCTTCTGAGGTACCTCTGAGGACAGTCACCAGGCCTTCCTTTCCAGGTACCTCTGGGTACAGTCAGCAGGGCTTCCTTCCGAGGTACCTCTGGGTAGTGTCATCAGGCATTTCTTCCCAGGTATCTCTGGGTACAGTCACCAGGCCTTCCTTCCGAGGTACATCTGGGTACAGTAACCAGGCATTCCTTCTAAGGTATCCCTGGGTAAAGTCCCCAGGCCTTCCTTTCGAGGTACCTCTGAATACAGTCACCAGGACTTTCTTCCGAAGTGCCTCTGGGTACAGTCACCAGGCCTTCCTTCCGAGGTACCTCTGGGTACAATCACCGGGCCTTCCTTTCCAGGTACCTCTGGGTACAGTCACCTGGCCTTCCTTCCGAGGTCCCTCTGGGTAGAGTCAGCAGGCCTTCCTTCCGAGGTACCTCTGGGTACAATCACCGGGCCTTCCTTTCCAGGTACCTCTGGGTACAGTCACCCGGCCTTCCTTCCGACGTCCCTCTGGGTAGAGTCAGCAGGCCTTCCTTCCGAGGTACCTCTGAGTACAGTCATCCGGCCTTTATTAAGGGGTACGTTTGGGTAGAGTCATCAGGCTTTCCTTCTGAGGAACTTCTCGTTACAGTCACCAGGCCTTCCTCCCGAGGTAACTCTGGTTACAGTCACCAGGCTTTCCGTGGGAATTACCCTGGGTACACTCACCACGCCTTTCCTACGAGTTACCTCTTGGTACAGTCACCAGGCCTTGCTTCTGAGGTACCTCTGGGTACAGTCACCAGGCCTTTCTTACGAGGTACCTCTGGGTACAGTCACCAGGCATTCCTTCAGAATTAGCTCTGGGTACAGTCACCAGGCCTTCCTTCCGAGGTACCTCTGGGTACAGTCACCAGACCTTCCTTCCGAGGTACCTCTGACTACAGTCACCAGGCCTTTCTTCCGAGGTACGTCTAGGTACAGTCTCCAGGCCTTCCTTCCGAAGTACCTGTGGGTACAGTCATCAGGACTAGTTTCCGAGGTACCTCTGGGTACACTCACCAGGCCGTTCTTACGAGGTACCTCTGGTTACAGTCTCCAGTCGTTCCTTCTGAGGTACCTATGGGTACAATCACCAGGCGTTCCTTCAGGGTTACCTCTGGGTACAGTCAAAGGCCTTCCTTCTGAGGTCCCTCTGGGTACAGTCACTCTGCCTTCTTTCTCAGTTCCCTCTGGGTACAGTCAGCAGGCCTTTCTTCCGAGGTCCCTCTGGGTACAGTCAACAGCCTTCCTTCTGAGGTACCTCTGGGTACAGCACCCGGGCTTATTTCTGAGGTCCCTCTGGGTACAGTCACCAGGCCTTCCTTCCGAGGTACCTCTAGGTACAATCACCAGGCCTTCCTTCTGAGGTACCTCTGGGTACAGTCACGAGGTCTTTCTTCTGAGTTAGCTCTGGGTACAGTCACCAGGCCTTTCTTCCGAGGTACTTCTGTGTACAGTCACCAGGCCTTCTTTTCGGAGGTATCTCTAGGAACAATCACCAGGCCTTCCTTCTGAGGTACCTCTGGGTACAGTCACCAGGGATTCCTCCCGAGGTACCTCTGTTTAGAGTCACCAGGCATTTCTTCCGAGTTACCTCTGGGTACAGTCACCAGGCCTTCCTTCGGAGGTAACTCTGGCTACAGTCAGCAGGCCTTCCTTCCGAGGTACCTCTGGTTACAGTCACCAGGCTTTCCTTGGGAGTTACCCTGGGTACAGTCACCACCCCTTTCTTCCGAGTTATCTCTAGGTACAGTCACCAGGCCTTCCTTCCGAGGTACCTCTGAGTACAGTCACCCGGCCTTTCTGAAGGGGTACGTCTGGGTAGAGTCATCAGGCCTTCCTTCTGAGGTACTTCTCGGAACAGTCAGCAGGCCTTTCTTCCGAGGTACCTCTGGCTGCAGTCACCTGGCTTTCCTTGGGAGATACCCTGGGTACAGTCACCACGCCTCTTTCGGAGTTACCTCTAGGTACAGTCACCAGGCCTTCGTTCCGAGGTACCCCTGGGTACAGTCACCAGGCCTTCCTTCTCAGGTACGTCTGGGTACAGTCACGAGGTATTTCTTCTGAGGTACCTCTGAGGACAGTCACCAGGCCTTCCTTTCCAGGTACCTCTGGGTACAGTCAGCAGGGCTTCCTTCCGAGGTACCTCTGGGTAGTGTCATCAGGCATTTCTTCCCAGGTATCTCTGGGTACAGTCACCAGGCCTTCCTTCCGAGGTACATCTGGGTACAGTAACCAGGCATTCCTTCTAAGGTATCCCCGGGTAAAGTCCCCAGGCCTTCCTTTCGAGGTACCTCTGAATACAGTCACCAGGACTTTCTTCCGAAGTGCGTCTGGGTACAGTCACCAGGCCTTCCTTCCGAGGTACCTCTGGGTACAATCACCGGGCCTTCCTTTCCAGGTACCTCTGGGTACAGTCACCTGGCCTTCCTTCCGAGGTCCCTCTGGGTAGAGTCAGCAGGCCTTCCTTCCGAGGTACCTCTGAGTACAGTCATCCGGCCTTTATTAAGGGGTACGTTTGGATAGAGTCATCAGGCTTTCCTTCTGAGGAACTTCTCGTTACAGTCACCAGGCCTTCCTCCCGAGGTAACTCTGGTTACAGTCACCAGGCTTTCCGTGGGAATTACCCTGGGTACACTCACCACGCCTTTCCTACGAGTTACCTCTTGGTACAGTCACCAGGCCTTGCTTCTGAGGTACCTCTGGGTACAGTCACCAGGCCTTTCTTACGAGGTACCTTGGGTACAGTCACCAGGCATTCCTTCAGAATTAGCTCTGGGTACAGTGACCAGGCCTTCCTTCCGAGGTACCTCTGGGTACAGTCACCAGGCCTTCCTTCTCAGGTACCTCTGGGTACAGTCACGAGGTATTTCTTCTGAGGTACCTCTGAGTACAGTCACCAGGACTTCCTTTCCAGGTACCTCTGGGTACAGTCAGCAGGGCTTCTTTCCGAGGTACCTCTGGGTAGTGTCATCAGGCATTTCTTCCCAGGTACCTCTGGGTACAGTCACCAGGCCTTCCTTCCGAGGTACCTCTGACTACAGTCACCAGGCCTTTCTTCCGAGGTACGTCTGGGTAGAGTCTCCAGGCCTTCCTTCCGAAGTACCTGTTGGTACTGTCATCAGGACTAGTTTCCGAGGTACCTCTGGGTACACTCACCAGGCCGTTTTGCGAGGTACCTCTGGTTACAGTCTCCAGTCGTTCCTTCTGAGGTACCTATGGGTACAGTCACCAGGCGTTCCTTCAGAGGTACCTCTGGGTACAGTGAAAGGCCTTCCTTCTGAGGTACCTCTGGGTACAGTCACCCTGCCTTTTTTCTCAGTTCCCTCTGGGTACAGTCACCAGGCGTTCCTTCAGAGGTACCTCTGGGTACAGTGAAAGGCCTTTCTTCCGAGGTCCCTCTGGGTACAGTCAACGGCCTTCCTTCTGAGGTACCTCTGGGTACAGCACCCGGGCTTATTTCTGAGGTCCCTCTAGGTACAATCACCAGGCTTTTTTTCCGATCTACCTCTGGGTACAGTCACCAGACCTTCCCTCTGAGGTACCTTTGGATACAGTCACCAGCCCTTGTTTCCGAGGCAAGTCTGTGTACCCTCACCAGACCTTTCTTACGACGTACCTGCGGGTACAGTCACCAGGCTTTCCTTCTGAGTACGTACGGGTAGAGTCAACAGGCCTTCCTTCAGAGGTATCTCTGGGTACAGTCACACGGCCTTCTTTCTGAGGTCCCTCTGGGAACAGTCTCTAGGCCTTTCTTCTGAGGTACCTCTGGGTACAGTAACCAGGCCTTTCTCACGAAGTAACTCTGGGTACAGTCACCAGGCCTTCCTTCCGAGGTACCTCTGACTACAGTCACCAGTCCTTTCTTCCGAGGTACGTCTGGGTACAGTCTCCAGGCCTTCCTTCCGAAGTACCTGCTGGTACTGTCATCAAGACTAGTTTCCGAGGTACCTCTGGGTACACTCACCAGGCCGTTTTGCCAGGTACCTCTGGTTACAGTCTCCAGTCGTTCCTTCTGAGGTACCTCTGGGTACAGTCACCAGGCGTTCCTTCAGAGGTACCTCTGGGTACAGTGAAAGGCCTTCCTTCTGAGGTACCTCTAGGTACAGTCACCCTGCCTTTTTTCTCAGTTCCCTCTGGGTACAGTCAGCAGGCCTTTCTTCCGAGGTCCCTCTGGGTACAGTCAACGGCCTTCCTTCTGAGGTACCTCTGGGTACAGCACCCGGGCTTATTTCTGAGGTCCCTCTGGGTACAGTCACCAGACCTTTCTTAGGAGGTACCTCTGGGTACAGTCACCCGGGATTATTTCTGAGGTCCCTCTAGGTACAGTCACCAGGCTTTTCTTCCGATCTACCTCTGGGTACAGTCACCAGACCTTCCCTCTGAGGTACCTTTGGATACAGTCACCAGCCCTTGTTTCCGAGGTAAGTCTGTGTACCCTCACCAGACCTTTCTTACGACGTACCTGCGGGTACAGTCACCAGGCTTTCCTTCTGAGGTACCTATGGGTATAGTCACCAGGCCATCCTTCCGAGGTACCTCTGGGCACAGTCACCGGGCCTTCCTTCCGAGGTACCTCTGGGTACAGTCACGAGGCCTTTCTTCCGAGGTACCTCTGAGTACAGTCACCCGACCTTTCTGAAGGGGTACGTCTGGGTAGAGTCATCAGGCCTTCATTCTGAGGTACTTCTCGGAACAGTCAGCAGGCCTTTCTTCCGAGGTACCTCTGGCTGCAGTCACCTGGCTTTCCTTGGGAGATACCCTGGGTACAGTCACCACGCCTCTTTCGGAGTTACCTCTAGGTACAGTCACCAGGCCTTCGTTCCGAGGTACCCCTGGGTACAGTCACCAGGCCTTCCTTCTCAGGTACGTCTGGGTACAGTCACGAGGTATTTCTTCTGAGGTACCTCTGAGGACAGTCACCAGGCCTTCCTTTCCAGGTACCTCTGGGTACAGTCAGCAGGGCTTCCTTCCGAGGTACCTCTGGGTAGTGTCATCAGGCATTTCTTCCCAGGTATCTCTGGGTACAGTCACCAGGCCTTCCTTCCGAGGTACATCTGGGTACAGTAACCAGGCATTCCTTCTAAGGTATCCCTGGGTAAAGTCCCCAGGCCTTCCTTTCGAGGTACCTCTGAATACAGTCACCAGGACTTTCTTCCGAAGTGCGTCTGGGTACAGTCACCAGGCCTTCCTTCCGAGGTACCTCTGGGTACAATCACCGGGCCTTCCTTTCCAGGTACCTCTGGGTACAGTCACCTGGCCTTCCTTCCGAGGTCCCTCTGGGTAGAGTCAGCAGGCCTTCCTTCCGAGGTACCTCTGAGTACAGTCATCCGGCCTTTATTAAGGGGTACGTTTGGGTAGAGTCATCAGGCTTTCCTTCTGAGGAACTTCTCGTTACAGTCACCAGGCCTTCCTCCCGAGGTAACTCTGGTTACAGTCACCAGGCTTTCCGTGGGAATTACCCTGGGTACACTCACCACGCCTTTCCTACGACTTACCTCTTGGTACAGTCACCAGGCCTTGCTTCTGAGGTACCTCTGGGTACAGTCACCAGGCCTTTCTTACGAGGTACCTCTGGGTACAGTCACCAGGCATTCCTTCAGAATTAGCTCTGGGTACAGTCACCAGGCCTTCCTTCCGAGGTACCTCTGAGTACAGTCACCAGGACTTCCTTTCCAGGTACCTCTGGGTACAGTCAGCAAGGCTTCTTTCCGAGGTACCTCTGGGTAGTGTCATCAGGCATTTCTTCCCAGGTACCTCTGAGTACAATCACCAGGCCTTCCTTCCGAGGTACCTCTGACTACAGTCACCAGGCCTTTCTTCCGAGGTACGTCTGGGTAGAGTCTCCAGGCCTTCCTTCCGAAGTACCTGTTGGTACTGTCATCAGGACTAGTTTCCGAGGTACCTCTGGGTATACTCACCAGGCCGTTTTGCGAGGTACCTCTGGTTACAGTCTCCAGTCGTTCCTTCTGAGGTACCTATGGGTACAGTCACCAGGCATTCCTTCAGAATTAGCTCTGGGTACAGTCACCAGGCGTTCCTTCAGAGGTACCTCTGGGTACAGTCACCCTGCCTTTTTTCTCAGTTCCCTCTGGGTACAGTCAGCAGGCCTTTCTTCCGAGGTCCCTCTGGGTACAGTCAACGGCCTTCCTTCTGAGGTACCTCTGGGTACAGCACCCGGGCTTATTTCTGAGGTCCCTCTGGGTACAGTCACCAGGCCTTTCTTAGGAGGTACCTCTGGGTACAGTCACCGCCCTTCCTTCTGAGGTACCTCTGGGTACAGTCACCCGGGATTATTTCTGAGGTCCCTCTAGGTACAGTCACCAGGCTTTTCTTCCGATCTACCTCTGGGTACAGTCACCAGACCTTCCCTCTGAGGTACCTTTGGATACAGTCACCCGCCCTTGTTTCCGAGGTAAGTCTGTGTACCCTCACCAGGCCTTTCTTACGAGGTACCTGCGGGTACAGTCACCAGGCTTTCCTTCTGAGGTACCTATGGGTAGAGTCAACAGGCCTTCCTTCAGAGGTATCTCTGGGTACAGTCACACGGCCTTCTTTCTGAGGTCCCTCTGGGAACAGTCTCTAGGCCTTTCTTCTGAGGTACCTCTGGGTACAGTCACCAGGCCTTTCTCACGAGGTACCTCTGGGTACAGTCACCAGGCATTCCTTCAGAGTTAGCTCTGGGTACCGTGACCAGGCCTTCCTTCCGAGGTACCTCTGGGTACAGTCATCATGCCTTCCTTCTGAGGTACCACTGGGTACAGTCACGAGGTTTTTCTTCTGGGGTACCTCTGAGTACAGTCACCAGGCCTTTCTTCGGAGGTACGTCTGGGTAGTCACCAGGCCTTCCTTCCAAGGTACCTCTGGGTACACTCACCAGGCCTTTTTTCCGCGGTACCTCTGAGTACAGTCACCAGGCATTCCTTCTGAGGTACCTCTGGGTACAGTCACCAGGTCTTGCTTCTGAGATACCTCTGGGTACAGTCACCGGGCCTTCCTTCCGAGGTACCTTTGGGTACAGTCTCTGGACCTTCCTTCCGAGGTACCTCTGGGTAAAGTCACTATGCCCTCCCTCCGAGATACCTCTGGGTACAGTCAGCAGTCCTTCCTTCGGAGGTACCTCTGGGTATAGTCACCAGGCCATCCTTCCGAGGTACCTCTGGGTACACTCACCAGGCCTTTTTTCCGCGGTACCTCTGAGTACAGTCACCAGGCATTCCTTCTCAGGTACCTCTGGGTACAGTCACCAGGCCTTCCTTACGAGTTACCTCTGGGTACAGTCACCAGGCCTTCCTTCTGAGATACACCTGGGTACAGTCACCAGGCCTTCCTTCTGTGGTACCTCCGAGTACTGTCACCAGGCCTTCCTTCCCAGGTACTTCTAAGTACCGTCACCAAGCATTTCTTTCGAGGTACCTCTGGGTACGGTCACCAGGCCTTCCTTCCGAGGCACTTCTGAGTTAAGCCACCAGACTTTCCTTCCGAAGTACCTCTGGGTACAATCACCAGGCGCTCCTTCTGAGTTAGCTCTGGGTACAGTCGCCAGGTCTTCCTTCCGAGGTACCCCTGGGTACAGTCACCAGGCCTTCCTTCCGAGGTACCTCTGACTACAGTCACCAGGCCTTTCTTCAGAGGTACGTCTGGGTAGAGTCTCCAGGCCTTCCTTCCGAAGTACCTGTGGGTACAGTCATCAGGACTAGTTTCCGAGGTACCTCTGGGTACACTCACCAGGCCGTTCTTACGAGGTACCTCTGGTTACAGTCTCCAGTCGTTCCTTCTGAGGTACCTATGGGTACAATCACCAGGCGTTCCTTCAGGGGTACCTCTGGGTACAGTCAAAGGCCTTCCTTCTGGGGTCCCTCTGGGTATAGTCACTCTGCCTTCTTTCTCAGTTCCCTCTGGGTACAGTCACCAGGCCTTTCTTCCGAGGTCCCTCTGGGTACAGTCAACGGCCTTCCTTCTGAGGTACCTCTGGGTACAGCACCCGGGCTTATTTCTGAGGTCCCTCTGTGTACAGTCACCAGGCCTTCCTTCCGAGGTACCTCTAGGTACAATCACCAGGCCTTCCTTCTGAGGTACCTCTGGGTACAGTCACGAGGTCTTTCTTCTGAGTTAGCTCTGGGTACAGTCACCAGGCCTTTCTTCCGAGGTACTTCTGTGTACAGTCACCAGGCCTTCCTTTCGGAGGTATCTCTAGGAACAATCACCAGGCCTTCCTTCTGAGGTACCTCTGGGTACAGTCACCAGGGATTCCTCCCGAGGTACCTCTGTTTAGAGTCACCAGGCATTTCTTCCGAGTTACCTCTGGGTACAGTCACCAGGCCTTCCTTCGGAGGTAACTCTGGCTACAGTCAGCAGGCCTTCCTTCCGAGGTACCTCTGGTTACAGTCACCAGGCTTTCCTTGGGAGTTACCCTGGGTACAGTCACCACCCCTTTCTTCCGAGTTATCTCTAGGTACAGTCACCAGGCCTTCCTTCCGACGTACCTCTGGGTACAGTCACCAGGCCTTTCTTCCGAGTTACCTCTGGGTACAGTCACCAGGCCTTTCTTACGAGGCACCTCTGGGTACAGTCATCAGGCATTCCTTCAGAATTAGCTCTGGGTACAGTCACCAGGCGTTCCTTCAGAGGTACCTCTGGGTACAGTCACCCTGCCTTTTTTCTCAGTTCCCTCTGGGTACAGTCAGCAGGCCTTTCTTCCGAGGTCCCTCTGGGTACAGTCAACGGCCTTCCTTCTGAGGTACCTCTGGGTACAGCACCCGGGCTTATTTCTGAGGTCCCTCTGGGTACAGTCACCAGGCCTTTCTTAGGAGGTACCTCTGGGTACAGTCACCGCCCTTCCTTCTGAGGTACCTCTGGGTACAGTCACCCGGGATTATTTCTGAGGTCCCTCTAGGTACAGTCACCAGGCTTTTCTTCCGATCTACCTCTGGGTACAGTCACCAGACCTTCCCTCTGAGGTACCTTTGGATACAGTCACCAGCCCTTGTTTCCGAGGTAAGTCTGTGTACCCTCACCAGACCTTTCTTACGACGTACCTGCGGGTACAGTCACCAGGCTTTCCTTCTGAGGTACCTATGGGTATAGTCACCAGGCCATCCTTCCGAGGTACCTCTGGGTACAGTCACCGGGCCTTCCTTCCGAGGTACCTCTGGGTACAGTCACGAGGCCTTTCTTCCGAGGTACCTCTGAGTACAGTCACCCGACCTTTCTGAAGGGGTACGTCTGGGTAGAGTCATCAGGCCTTCATTCTGAGGTACTTCTCGGAACAGTCAGCAGGCCTTTCTTCCGAGGTACCTCTGGCTGCAGTCACCTGGCTTTCCTTGGGAGATACCCTGGGTACAGTCACCACGCCTCTTTCGGAGTTACCTCTAGGTACAGTCACCAGGCCTTCGTTCCGAGGTACCCCTGGGTACAGTCACCAGGCCTTCCTTCTCAGGTACGTCTGGGTACAGTCACGAGGTATTTCTTCTGAGGTACCTCTGAGGACAGTCACCAGGCCTTCCTTTCCAGGTACCTCTGGGTACAGTCAGCAGGGCTTCCTTCCGAGGTACCTCTGGGTAGTGTCATCAGGCATTTCTTCCCAGGTATCTCTGGGTACAGTCACCAGGCCTTCCTTCCGAGGTACATCTGGGTACAGTAACCAGGCATTCCTTCTAAGGTATCCCTGGGTAAAGTCCCCAGGCCTTCCTTTCGAGGTACCTCTGAATACAGTCACCAGGACTTTCTTCCGAAGTGCGTCTGGGTACAGTCACCAGGCCTTCCTTCCGAGGTACCTCTGGGTACAATCACCGGGCCTTCCTTTCCAGGTACCTCTGGGTACAGTCACCTGGCCTTCCTTCCGAGGTCCCTCTGGGTAGAGTCAGCAGGCCTTCCTTCCGAGGTACCTCTGAGTACAGTCATCCGGCCTTTATTAAGGGGTACGTTTGGGTAGAGTCATCAGGCTTTCCTTCTGAGGAACTTCTCGTTACAGTCACCAGGCCTTCCTCCCGAGGTAACTCTGGTTACAGTCACCAGGCTTTCCGTGGGAATTACCCTGGGTACACTCACCACGCCTTTCCTACGACTTACCTCTTGGTACAGTCACCAGGCCTTGCTTCTGAGGTACCTCTGGGTACAGTCACCAGGCCTTTCTTACGAGGTACCTCTGGGTACAGTCACCAGGCATTCCTTCAGAATTAGCTCTGGGTACAGTCACCAGGCCTTCCTTCCGAGGTACCTCTGAGTACAGTCACCAGGACTTCCTTTCCAGGTACCTCTGGGTACAGTCAGCAAGGCTTCTTTCCGAGGTACCTCTGGGTAGTGTCATCAGGCATTTCTTCCCAGGTACCTCTGAGTACAATCACCAGGCCTTCCTTCCGAGGTACCTCTGACTACAGTCACCAGGCCTTTCTTCCGAGGTACGTCTGGGTAGAGTCTCCAGGCCTTCCTTCCGAAGTACCTGTTGGTACTGTCATCAGGACTAGTTTCCGAGGTACCTCTGGGTATACTCACCAGGCCGTTTTGCGAGGTACCTCTGGTTACAGTCTCCAGTCGTTCCTTCTGAGGTACCTATGGGTACAGTCACCAGGCATTCCTTCAGAATTAGCTCTGGGTACAGTCACCAGGCGTTCCTTCAGAGGTACCTCTGGGTACAGTCACCCTGCCTTTTTTCTCAGTTCCCTCTGGGTACAGTCAGCAGGCCTTTCTTCCGAGGTCCCTCTGGGTACAGTCAACGGCCTTCCTTCTGAGGTACCTCTGGGTACAGCACCCGGGCTTATTTCTGAGGTCCCTCTGGGTACAGTCACCAGGCCTTTCTTAGGAGGTACCTCTGGGTACAGTCACCGCCCTTCCTTCTGAGGTACCTCTGGGTACAGTCACCCGGGATTATTTCTGAGGTCCCTCTAGGTACAGTCACCAGGCTTTTCTTCCGATCTACCTCTGGGTACAGTCACCAGACCTTCCCTCTGAGGTACCTTTGGATACAGTCACCAGCCCTTGTTTCCGAGGTAAGTCTGTGTACCCTCACCAGGCCTTTCTTACGAGGTACCTGCGGGTACAGTCACCAGGCTTTCCTTCTGAGGTACCTATGGGTAGAGTCAACAGGCCTTCCTTCAGAGGTATCTCTGGGTACAGTCACACGGCCTTCTTTCTGAGGTCCCTCTGGGAACAGTCTCTAGGCCTTTCTTCTGAGGTACCTCTGGGTACAGTCACCAGGCCTTTCTCACGAGGTACCTCTGGGTACAGTCACCAGGCATTCCTTCAGAGTTAGCTCTGGGTACCGTGACCAGGCCTTCCTTCCGAGGTACCTCTGGGTACAGTCATCATGCCTTCCTTCTGAGGTACCACTGGGTACAGTCACGAGGTTTTTCTTCTGGGGTACCTCTGAGTACAGTCACCAGGCCTTTCTTCGGAGGTACGTCTGGGTAGTCACCAGGCCTTCCTTCCAAGGTACCTCTGGGTACACTCACCAGGCCTTTTTTCCGCGGTACCTCTGAGTACAGTCACCAGGCATTCCTTCTGAGGTACCTCTGGGTACAGTCACCAGGTCTTGCTTCTGAGATACCTCTGGGTACAGTCACCGGGCCTTCCTTCCGAGGTACCTTTGGGTACAGTCTCTGGACCTTCCTTCCGAGGTACCTCTGGGTAAAGTCACTATGCCCTCCCTCCGAGATACCTCTGGGTACAGTCAGCAGTCCTTCCTTCGGAGGTACCTCTGGGTATAGTCACCAGGCCATCCTTCCGAGGTACCTCTGGGTACACTCACCAGGCCTTTTTTCCGCGGTACCTCTGAGTACAGTCACCAGGCATTCCTTCTCAGGTACCTCTGGGTACAGTCACCAGGCCTTCCTTACGAGTTACCTCTGGGTACAGTCACCAGGCCTTCCTTCTGAGATACACCTGGGTACAGTCACCAGGCCTTCCTTCTGTGGTACCTCCGAGTACTGTCACCAGGCCTTCCTTCCCAGGTACTTCTAAGTACCGTCACCAAGCATTTCTTTCGAGGTACCTCTGGGTACGGTCACCAGGCCTTCCTTCCGAGGCACTTCTGAGTTAAGCCACCAGACTTTCCTTCCGAAGTACCTCTGGGTACAATCACCAGGCGCTCCTTCTGAGTTAGCTCTGGGTACAGTCGCCAGGTCTTCCTTCCGAGGTACCCCTGGGTACAGTCACCAGGCCTTCCTTCCGAGGTACCTCTGACTACAGTCACCAGGCCTTTCTTCAGAGGTACGTCTGGGTAGAGTCTCCAGGCCTTCCTTCCGAAGTACCTGTGGGTACAGTCATCAGGACTAGTTTCCGAGGTACCTCTGGGTACACTCACCAGGCCGTTCTTACGAGGTACCTCTGGTTACAGTCTCCAGTCGTTCCTTCTGAGGTACCTATGGGTACAATCACCAGGCGTTCCTTCAGGGGTACCTCTGGGTACAGTCAAAGGCCTTCCTTCTGGGGTCCCTCTGGGTATAGTCACTCTGCCTTCTTTCTCAGTTCCCTCTGGGTACAGTCACCAGGCCTTTCTTCCGAGGTCCCTCTGGGTACAGTCAACGGCCTTCCTTCTGAGGTACCTCTGGGTACAGCACCCGGGCTTATTTCTGAGGTCCCTCTGGGTACAGTCACCAGGCCTTCCTTCCGAGGTACCTCTAGGTACAATCACCAGGCCTTCCTTCTGAGGTACCTCTGGGTACAGTCACGAGGTCTTTCTTCTGAGTTAGCTCTGGGTACAGTCACCAGGCCTTTCTTCCGAGGTACTTCTGTGTACAGTCACCAGGCCTTCCTTTCGGAGGTATCTCTAGGAACAATCACCAGGCCTTCCTTCTGAGGTACCTCTGGGTACAGTCACCAGGGATTCCTCCCGAGGTACCTCTGTTTAGAGTCACCAGGCATTTCTTCCGAGTTACCTCTGGGTACAGTCACCAGGCCTTCCTTCGGAGGTAACTCTGGCTACAGTCAGCAGGCCTTCCTTCCGAGGTACCTCTGGTTACAGTCACCAGGCTTTCCTTGGGAGTTACCCTGGGTACAGTCACCACCCCTTTCTTCCGAGTTATCTCTAGGTACAGTCACCAGGCCTTCCTTCCGACGTACCTCTGGGTACAGTCACCAGGCCTTTCTTCCGAGTTACCTCTGGGTACAGTCACCAGGCCTTTCTTACGAGGCACCTCTGGGTACAGTCACAAGGCATTCCTTCAGAATTAGCTCTGGGTACAGTCACCAGGCGTTCCTTCAGAGGTACCTCTGGGTACAGTCACCCTGCCTTTTTTCTCAGTTCCCTCTGGGTACAGTCAGCAGGCCTTTCTTCCGAGGTCCCTCTGGGTACAGTCAACGGCCTTCCTTCTGAGGTACCTCTGGGTACAGCACCCGGGCTTATTTCTGAGGTCCCTCTGGGTACAGTCACCAGGCCTTTCTTAGGAGGTACCTCTGGGTACAGTCACCGCCCTTCCTTCTGAGGTACCTCTGGGTACAGTCACCCGGGATTATTTCTGAGGTCCCTCTAGGTACAGTCACCAGGCTTTTCTTCCGATCTACCTCTGGGTACAGTCACCAGACCTTCCCTCTGAGGTACCTTTGGATACAGTCACCAGCCCTTGTTTCCGAGGTAAGTCTGTGTACCCTCACCAGGCCTTTCTTACGAGGTACCTGCGGGTACAGTCACCAGGCTTTCCTTCTGAGGTACCTATGGGTAGAGTCAACAGGCCTTCCTTCAGAGGTATCTCTGGGTACAGTCACACGGCCTTCTTTCTGAGGTCCCTCTGGGAACAGTCTCTAGGCCTTTCTTCTGAGGTACCTCTGGGTACAGTCACCAGGCCTTTCTCACGAGGTACCTCTGGGTACAGTCACCAGGCATTCCTTCAGAGTTAGCTCTGGGTACAGTGACCAGGCCTTCCTTCCGAGGTACCTCTGGGTACAGTCATCATGCCTTCCTTCTGAGGTACCACTGGGTACAGTCACGAGGTTTTTCTTCTGGGGTACCTCTGAGTACAGTCACCAGGCCTTTCTTCGGAGGTACGTCTGGGTAGTCACCAGGCCTTCCTTCCAAGGTACCTCTGGGTAGAGTCACCAGGCCTTCCTTCCGTGGTGACTCTGTGTACAGTCACGGGGCCTTTCTTCCGAGGTACCTTTGGGTACAGTCTCTGGACCTTCCTTCTGAGGTACCTCTGGGTAAAGTCAATATGCCCTCCCTCCGAGATACCTCTAGGTACAGTCTCCAGTCTTTCCTTCGGAGGTACCTCTGGGTATAGTCACCAGGCCATCCTTCCGAGGTACCTCTGGGTACACTCACCAGGCCTTTTTTCCGCGGTACCTCTGAGTACAGTCACCAGGCATTCCTTCTGAGGTACCTCTGGGTACAGTCACCAGGCCTTCCTTCTGAGATACTCCTGGGTACAGTCACCAGGCCTTCCTTCTGCGGTACCTCCGAGTACTGTCACAAGGCCTTCCTTCCCAGGTACTTCTAAGTACCGTCACCAAGCATTTCTTTCGAGGTACCTCTGGGTACGGTCACCAGGCCTTCCTTCCGAGGCACTTCTGAGTTAAGCCACTAGGCTTTCCTTCCGAAGTACCTCTGGGTACAATCACCAGGCGCTCCTTCTGAGTTAGCTCTGGGTACAGTCACTAGGCCTTCCTTCCGAGGTACCTCTGACTACAATCACCAGGCCTTTCTTCGGAGGTACGTCTGGGTACAGTCTCCAGGCCTTCCTTCCGAAGTACCTGTGGGTACAGTTATCAGTACTAGTTTCCGAGGTACCTCTGGGTACACTCACCAGGCCGTTCTTACGAGGTACCTCTGGTTACAGTCTCCAGTCGTTCCTTCTGAGGTACCTATGGGTACAGTCACCAGGCGTTCCTTCAGAGGTACCTCTGGGTACAGTGAAAGGCCTTCCTTCTGAGGTACCTCTGGGTACAGTCACCCTGCCTTTTTTCTCAGTTCCCTCTGGGTACAGTCAGCAGGCCTTTCTTCCGAGGTCCCTCTGGGTACAGTCAACGGCCTTCCTTCTGAGGTACCTCTGGGTACAGCACCCGGGCTTATTTCTGAGGTCCCTCTGGGTACAGTCACCAGGCCTTTCTTAGGAGGTACCTCTGGGTACAGTCACCGCCCTTCCTTCTGAGGTACCTCTGGGTACAGTCACCCGGGATTATTTCTGAGGTCCCTCTAGGTACAGTCACCAGGCTTTTCTTCCGATCTACCTCTGGGTACAGTCACCAGACCTTCCCTCTGAGGTACCTTTGGATACAGTCACCAGCCCTTGTTTCCGAGGTAAGTCTGTGTACCCTCACCAGGCCTTTCTTACGAGGTACCTGCGGGTACAGTCACCAGGCTTTCCTTCTGAGGTACCTATGGGTAGAGTCAACAGGCCTTCCTTCAGAGGTATCTCTGGGTACAGTCACACGGCCTTCTTTCTGAGGTCCCTCTGGGAACAGTCTCTAGGCCTTTCTTCTGAGGTACCTCTGGGTACAGTCACCAGGCCTTTCTCACGAGGTACCTCTGGGTACAGTCACCAGGCATTCCTTCAGAGTTAGCTCTGGGTACCGTGACCAGGCCTTCCTTCCGAGGTACCTCTGGGTACAGTCATCATGCCTTCCTTCTGAGGTACCACTGGGTACAGTCACGAGGTTTTTCTTCTGGGGTACCTCTGAGTACAGTCACCAGGCCTTTCTTCGGAGGTACGTCTGGGTAGTCACCAGGCCTTCCTTCCAAGGTACCTCTGGGTACACTCACCAGGCCTTTTTTCCGCGGTACCTCTGAGTACAGTCACCAGGCATTCCTTCTGAGGTACCTCTGGGTACAGTCACCAGGTCTTGCTTCTGAGATACCTCTGGGTACAGTCACCGGGCCTTCCTTCCGAGGTACCTTTGGGTACAGTCTCTGGACCTTCCTTCCGAGGTACCTCTGGGTAAAGTCACTATGCCCTCCCTCCGAGATACCTCTGGGTACAGTCAGCAGTCCTTCCTTCGGAGGTACCTCTGGGTATAGTCACCAGGCCATCCTTCCGAGGTACCTCTGGGTACACTCACCAGGCCTTTTTTCCGCGGTACCTCTGAGTACAGTCACCAGGCATTCCTTCTCAGGTACCTCTGGGTACAGTCACCAGGCCTTCCTTACGAGTTACCTCTGGGTACAGTCACCAGGCCTTCCTTCTGAGATACACCTGGGTACAGTCACCAGGCCTTCCTTCTGTGGTACCTCCGAGTACTGTCACCAGGCCTTCCTTCCCAGGTACTTCTAAGTACCGTCACCAAGCATTTCTTTCGAGGTACCTCTGGGTACGGTCACCAGGCCTTCCTTCCGAGGCACTTCTGAGTTAAGCCACCAGACTTTCCTTCCGAAGTACCTCTGGGTACAATCACCAGGCGCTCCTTCTGAGTTAGCTCTGGGTACAGTCGCCAGGTCTTCCTTCCGAGGTACCCCTGGGTACAGTCACCAGGCCTTCCTTCCGAGGTACCTCTGACTACAGTCACCAGGCCTTTCTTCAGAGGTACGTCTGGGTAGAGTCTCCAGGCCTTCCTTCCGAAGTACCTGTGGGTACAGTCATCAGGACTAGTTTCCGAGGTACCTCTGGGTACACTCACCAGGCCGTTCTTACGAGGTACCTCTGGTTACAGTCTCCAGTCGTTCCTTCTGAGGTACCTATGGGTACAATCACCAGGCGTTCCTTCAGGGGTACCTCTGGGTACAGTCAAAGGCCTTCCTTCTGGGGTCCCTCTGGGTATAGTCACTCTGCCTTCTTTCTCAGTTCCCTCTGGGTACAGTCACCAGGCCTTTCTTCCGAGGTCCCTCTGGGTACAGTCAACGGCCTTCCTTCTGAGGTACCTCTGGGTACAGCACCCGGGCTTATTTCTGAGGTCCCTCTGTGTACAGTCACCAGGCCTTCCTTCCGAGGTACCTCTAGGTACAATCACCAGGCCTTCCTTCTGAGGTACCTCTGGGTACAGTCACGAGGTCTTTCTTCTGAGTTAGCTCTGGGTACAGTCACCAGGCCTTTCTTCCGAGGTACTTCTGTGTACAGTCACCAGGCCTTCCTTTCGGAGGTATCTCTAGGAACAATCACCAGGCCTTCCTTCTGAGGTACCTCTGGGTACAGTCACCAGGGATTCCTCCCGAGGTACCTCTGTTTAGAGTCACCAGGCATTTCTTCCGAGTTACCTCTGGGTACAGTCACCAGGCCTTCCTTCGGAGGTAACTCTGGCTACAGTCAGCAGGCCTTCCTTCCGAGGTACCTCTGGTTACAGTCACCAGGCTTTCCTTGGGAGTTACCCTGGGTACAGTCACCACCCCTTTCTTCCGAGTTATCTCTAGGTACAGTCACCAGGCCTTCCTTCCGACGTACCTCTGGGTACAGTCACCAGGCCTTTCTTCCGAGTTACCTCTGGGTACAGTCACCAGGCCTTTCTTACGAGGCACCTCTGGGTACAGTCACCAGGCATTCCTTCAGAATTAGCTCTGGGTACAGTCACCAGGCGTTCCTTCAGAGGTACCTCTGGGTACAGTCACCCTGCCTTTTTTCTCAGTTCCCTCTGGGTACAGTCAGCAGGCCTTTCTTCCGAGGTCCCTCTGGGTACAGTCAACGGCCTTCCTTCTGAGGTACCTCTGGGTACAGCACCCGGGCTTATTTCTGAGGTCCCTCTGGGTACAGTCACCAGGCCTTTCTTAGGAGGTACCTCTGGGTACAGTCACCGCCCTTCCTTCTGAGGTACCTCTGGGTACAGTCACCCGGGATTATTTCTGAGGTCCCTCTAGGTACAGTCACCAGGCTTTTCTTCCGATCTATCTCTGGGTACAGTCACCAGACCTTCCCTCTGAGGTACCTTTGGATACAGTCACCAGCCCTTGTTTCCGAGGTAAGTCTGTGTACCCTCACCAGGCCTTTCTTACGAGGTACCTGCGGGTACAGTCACCAGGCTTTCCTTCTGAGGTACCTATGGGTAGAGTCAACAGGCCTTCCTTCAGAGGTATCTCTGGGTACAGTCACACGGCCTTCTTTCTGAGGTCCCTCTGGGAACAGTCTCTAGGCATTTCTTCTGAGGTACCTCTGGGTACAGTCACCAGGCCTTTCTCACGAGGTACCTCTGGGTACAGTCACCAGGCATTCCTTCAGAGTTAGCTCTGGGTACAGTGACCAGGCCTTCCTTCCGAGGTACCTCTGGGTACAGTCATCATGCCTTCCTTCTGAGGTACCACTGGGTACAGTCACGAGGTTTTTCTTCTGGGGTACCTCTGAGTACAGTCACCAGGCCTTTCTTCGGAGGTACGTCTGGGTAGTCACCAGGCCTTCCTTCCAAGGTACCTCTGGGTAGAGTCACCAGGCCTTCCTTCCGTGGTGACTCTGTGTACAGTCACGGGGCCTTTCTTCCGAGATACCTTTGGGTACAGTCTCTGGACCTTCCTTCTGAGGTACCTCTGGGTAAAGTCAATATGCCCTCCCTCCGAGATACCTCTAGGTACAGTCTCCAGTCTTTCCTTCGGAGGTACCTCTGGGTATAGTCACCAGGCCATCCTTCCGAGGTACCTCTGGGTACACTCACCAGGCCTTTTTTCCGCGGTACCTCTGAGTACAGTCACCAGGCATTCCTTCTGAGGTACCTCTGGGTACAGTCACCAGGCCTTCCTTCTGAGATACTCCTGGGTACAGTCACCAGGCCTTCCTTCTGCGGTACCTCCGAGTACTGTCACCAGGCCTTCCTTCCCAGGTACTTCTAAGTACCGTCACCAAGCATTTCTTTCGAGGTACCTCTGGGTACGGTCACCAGGCCTTCCTTCCGAGGCACTTCTGAGTTAAGCCACTAGGCTTTCCTTCCGAAGTACCTCTGGGTACAATCACCAGGCGCTCCTTCTGAGTTAGCTCTGGGTACAGTCACTAGGCCTTCCTTCCGAGGTACCTCTGACTACAATGACCAGGCCTTTCTTCGGAGGTACGTCTGGGTACAGTCTCCAGGCCTTCCTTCCGAAGTACCTGTGGGTACAGTTATCAGTACTAGTTTCCGAGGTACCTCTGGGTACACTCACCAGGCCGTTCTTACGAGGTACCTCTGGTTACAGTCTCCAGTCGTTCCTTCTGAGGTACCTATGGGTACAATCACCAGGCGTTCCTTCAGGGGTGCCTCTGGGTACAGTCAAAGGCCTTCCTTCTGAGGTCCCTCTGGGTACAGTCACTCTGCCTTCTTTCTCAGTTCCCTCTGGGTACAGTCAGCAGGCCTTTCTTCCGAGGTCCCTCTGGGTACAGTCAACGGCCTTCCTTCTGAGGTACCTCTGGGTACAGCACCCGGGCTTATTTCTGAGGTCCCTCTGGGTACAGTCACCAGGCCTTCCTTCCGAGGTACCTCTAGGTACAATCACCAGGCCTTCCTTCTGAGGTACCTCTGGGTACAGTCACGAGGTCTTTCTTCTGAGTTAGCTCTGGGTACAGTCACCAGGCCTTTCTTCCGAGGTACTTCTGTGTACAGTCACCAGGCCTTCCTTTCGGAGGTATCTCTAGGAACAATCACCAGGCCTTCCTTCTGAGGTACCTCTGGGTACAGTCACCAGGGATTCCTCCCGAGGTACCTCTGTTTAGAGTCACCAGGCATTTCTTCCGAGTTACCTCTGGGTACAGTCACCAGGCCTTCCTTCGGAGGTAACTCTGCTACAGTCAGCAGGCCTTCCTTCCGAGGTACCTCTGGTTACAGTCACCAGGCTTTCCTGGGAGTTACCCTGGGTACAGTCACCACTCCTTTCTTCCGAGTTATCTCTAGGTACAGTCACCAGGCCTTCCTTCGGAGGTAACTCTGGCTACAGTCAGCAGGCCTTCCTTCCGAGGTACCTCTGGTTACAGTCACCAGGCTTTCCTTGGGAGTTACCCTGGGTACAGTCACCACTCCTTTCTTCCGAGTTATCTCTAGGTACAGTCACCAGGCCTTCCTTCCGACGTACCTCTGGGTACAGTCACCAGGCCTTCCTTCCGAGGTACCTCTGAGTACAGTCACCCGGCCTTTCTGAAGGGGTACGTCTGGGTAGAGTCATCAGGCCTTCCTTCTGAGGTACTTCTCGGAACAGTCAGCAGGCCTTTCTTCCGAGGTACCTCTGGCTGCAGTCACCTGGCTTTCCTTGGGAGATACCCTGGGTACAGTCACCACGCCTCTTTCGGAGTTACCTCTAGGTACAGTCACCAGGCCTTCGTTCCGAGGTACCCCTGGGTACAGTCACCAGGCCTTCCTTCTCAGGTACGTCTGGGTACAGTCACGAGGTATTTCTTCTGAGGTACCTCTGAGGACAGTCACCAGGCCTTCCTTTCCAGGTACCTCTGGGTACAGTCAGCAGGGCTTCCTTCCGAGGTACCTCTGGGTAGTGTCATCAGGCATTTCTTCCCAGGTATCTCTGGGTACAGTCACCAGGCCTTCCTTCCGAGGTACATCTGGGTACAGTAACCAGGCATTCCTTCTAAGGTATCCCTGGGTAAAGTCCCCAGGCCTTCCTTTCGAGGTACCTCTGAATACAGTCACCAGGACTTTCTTCCGAAGTGCGTCTGGGTACAGTCACCAGGCCTTCCTTCCGAGGTACCTCTGGGTACAATCACCGGGCCTTCCTTTCCAGGTACCTCTGGGTACAGTCACCTGGCCTTCCTTCCGAGGTCCCTCTGGGTAGAGTCAGCAGGCCTTCCTTCCGAGGTACCTCTGAGTACAGTCATCCGGCCTTTATTAAGGGGTACGTTTGGGTAGAGTCATCAGGCTTTCCTTCTGAGGAACTTCTCGTTACAGTCACCAGGCCTTCCTTCCGAGGTAACTCTGGTTACAGTCACCAGGCTTTCCGTGGGAATTACCCTGGGTACACTCACCACGCCTTTCCTACGACTTACCTCTTGGTACAGTCACCAGGCCTTGCTCCTGAGGTACCTCTGGGTACAGTCACCAGGCCTTTCTTACGAGGTACCTCTGGGTACAGTCACCAGGCATTCCTTCAGAATTAGCTCTGGGTACAGTCACCAGGCCTTCCTTCCGAGGTACCTCTGAGTACAGTCACCAGGACTTCCTTTCCAGGTACCTCTGGGTACAGTCAGCAAGGCTTCTTTCCGAGGTACCTCTGGGTAGTGTCATCAGGCATTTCTTCCCAGGTACCTCTGGGTACAATCTCCAGGCCTTCCTTCCGAGGTACCTCTGACTACAGTCACCAGGCCTTTCTTCCGAGGTACGTCTGGGTAGAGTCTCCAGGCCTTCCTTCCGAAGTACCTGTTGGTACTGTCATCAGGACTAGTTTCCGAGGTACCTCTGGGTACACTCACCAGGCCGTTTTGCGAGGTACCTCTGGTTACAGTCTCCAGTCGTTCCTTCTGAGGTACCTATGGGTACAGTCACCAGGCGTTCCTTCAGAGGTACCTCTGGGTACAGTGAAAGGCCTTCCTTCTGAGGTACCTCTGGGTACAGTCACCCTGCCTTTTTTCTCAGTTCCCTCTGGGTACAGTCAGCAGGCCTTTCTTCCGAGGTCCCTCTGGGTACAGTCAACGGCCTTCCTTCTGAGTTACCTCTGGGTACAGCACCCGGGCTTATTTCTGAGGTCCCTCTGGGTACAGTCACCAGGCCTTTCTTAGGAGGTACCTCTGGGTACAGTCACCGCCCTTCCTTCTGAGGTACCTCTGGGTACAGTCACCCGGGATTATTTCTGAGGTCCCTCTAGGTACAGTCACCAGGCTTTTCTTCCGATCTACCTCTGGGTACAGTCACCAGACCTTCCCTCTGAGGTACCTTTGGATACAGTCACCAGCCCTTGTTTCCGAGGTAAGTCTGTGTACCCTCACCAGGCCTTTCTTACGAGGTACCTGCGGGTACAGTCACCAGGCTTTCCTTCTGAGGTACCTATGGGTAGAGTCAACAGGCCTTCCTTCAGAGGTATCTCTGGGTACAGTCACACGGCCTTCTTTCTGAGGTCCCTCTGGGAACAGTCTCTAGGCCTTTCTTCTGAGGTACCTCTGGGTACAGTCACCAGGCCTTTCTCACGAGGTACCTCTGGGTACAGTCACCAGGCATTCCTTCAGAGTTAGCTCTGGGTACCGTGACCAGGCCTTCCTTCCGAGGTACCTCTGGGTACAGTCATCATGCCTTCCTTCTGAGGTACCACTGGGTACAGTCACGAGGTTTTTCTTCTGGGGTACCTCTGAGTACAGTCACCAGGCCTTTCTTCGGAGGTACGTCTGGGTAGTCACCAGGCCTTCCTTCCAAGGTACCTCTGGGTACACTCACCAGGCCTTTTTTCCGCGGTACCTCTGAGTACAGTCACCAGGCATTCCTTCTGAGGTACCTCTGGGTACAGTCACCAGGTCTTGCTTCTGAGATACCTCTGGGTACAGTCACCGGGCCTTCCTTCCGAGGTACCTTTGGGTACAGTCTCTGGACCTTCCTTCCGAGGTACCTCTGGGTAAAGTCACTATGCCCTCCCTCCGAGATACCTCTGGGTACAGTCAGCAGTCCTTCCTTCGGAGGTACCTCTGGGTATAGTCACCAGGCCATCCTTCCGAGGTACCTCTGGGTACACTCACCAGGCCTTTTTTCCGCGGTACCTCTGAGTACAGTCACCAGGCATTCCTTCTCAGGTACCTCTGGGTACAGTCACCAGGCCTTCCTTACGAGTTACCTCTGGGTACAGTCACCAGGCCTTCCTTCTGAGATACACCTGGGTACAGTCACCAGGCCTTCCTTCTGTGGTACCTCCGAGTACTGTCACCAGGCCTTCCTTCCCAGGTACTTCTAAGTACCGTCACCAAGCATTTCTTTCGAGGTACCTCTGGGTACGGTCACCAGGCCTTCCTTCCGAGGCACTTCTGAGTTAAGCCACCAGACTTTCCTTCCGAAGTGCCTCTGGGTACAATCACCAGGCGCTCCTTCTGAGTTAGCTCTGGGTACAGTCACTAGGCCTTCCTTCCGAGGTACCACTGGGTACAGTCACCAGGCCTTTCTTCCGAGGTGCTTCTGTGTACAGTCGCCAGGTCTTCCTTCCGAGGTACCCCTGGGTACAGTCACCAGGCCTTCCTTCCGAGGTACCTCTGACTACAGTCACCAGGCCTTTCTTCAGAGGTACGTCTGGGTACAGTCTCCAGGCCTTCCTTCCGAAGTACCTGTGGGTACAGTCATCAGGACTAGTTTCCGAGGTACCTCTGGGTACACTCACCAGGCCGTTCTTACGAGGTACCTCTGGTTACAGTCTCCAGTCGTTCCTTCTGAGGTACCTATGGGTACAATCACCAGGCGTTCCTTCAGGGGTACCTCTGGGTACAGTCAAAGGCCTTCCTTCTGGGGTCCCTCTGGGTACAGTCACTCTGCCTTCTTTCTCAGTTCCCTCTGGGTACAGTCAGCAGGCCTTTCTTCCGAGGTCCCTCTGGGTACAGTCAACGGCCTTCCTTCTGAGGTACCTCTGGGTACAGCACCCGGGCTTATTTCTGAGGTCCCTCTGGGTACAGTCACCAGGCCTTCCTTCCGAGGTACCTCTAGGTACAATCACCAGGCCTTCCTTCTGAGGTACCTCTGGGTACAGTCACGAGGTCTTTCTTCTGAGTTAGCTCTGGGTACAGTCACCAGGCCTTTCTTCCGAGGTACTTCTGTGTACAGTCACCAGGCCTTCCTTTCAGAGGTATCTCTAGGAACAATCACCAGGCCTTCCTTCTGAGGTACCTCTGGGTACAGTCACCAGGCCTTCCTTCGGAGGTAACTCTGGCTACAGTCAGCAGGCCTTCCTTCCGAGGTACCTCTGGTTACAGTCACCAGGCTTTCCTTGGGAGTTACCCTGGGTACAGTCACCACCCCTTTCTTCCGAGTTATCTCTAGGTACAGTCACCAGGCCTTCCTTCCGACGTACCTCTGGGTACAGTCACCAGGCCTTTCTTCCGAGGTACCTCTGAGTACAGTCACCAGGCCTTTCTTACGAGGCACCTCTGGGTACAGTCACAAGGCATTCCTTCAGAATTAGCTCTGGGTACAGTCACCAGGCGTTCCTTCAGAGGTACCTCTGGGTACAGTCACCCTGCCTTTTTTCTCAGTTCCCTCTGGGTACAGTCAGCAGGCCTTTCTTCCGAGGTCCCTCTGGGTACAGTCAACGGCCTTCCTTCTGAGGTACCTCTGGGTACAGCACCCGGGCTTATTTCTGAGGTCCCTCTGGGTACAGTCACCAGGCCTTTCTTAGGAGGTACCTCTGGGTACAGTCACCGCCCTTCCTTCTGAGGTACCTCTGGGTACAGTCACCCGGGATTATTTCTGAGGTCCCTCTAGGTACAGTCACCAGGCTTTTCTTCCGATCTACCTCTGGGTACAGTCACCAGACCTTCCCTCTGAGGTACCTTTGGATACAGTCACCAGCCCTTGTTTCCGAGGTAAGTCTGTGTACCCTCACCAGGCCTTTCTTACGAGGTACCTGCGGGTACAGTCACCAGGCTTTCCTTCTGAGGTACCTATGGGTAGAGTCAACAGGCCTTCCTTCAGAGGTATCTCTGGGTACAGTCACACGGCCTTCTTTCTGAGGTCCCTCTGGGAACAGTCTCTAGGCCTTTCTTCTGAGGTACCTCTGGGTACAGTCACCAGGCATTCCTTCAGAGTTAGCTCTGGGTACAGTGACCAGGCCTTCCTTCCGAGGTACCTCTGGGTACAGTCATCATGCCTTCCTTCTGAGGTACCACTGGGTACAGTCACGAGGTTTTTCTTCTGGGGTACCTCTGAGTACAGTCACCAGGCCTTTCTTCGGAGGTACGTCTGGGTAGTCACCAGGCCTTCCTTCCAAGGTACCTCTGGGTAGAGTCACCAGGCCTTCCTTCCGTGGTGCCTCTGTGTACAGTCACGGGGCCTTTCTTCCGAGGTACCTTTGGGTACAGTCTCTGGACCTTCCTTCTGAGGTACCTCTGGGTAAAGTCAATATGCCCTCCCTCCGAGATACCTCTAGGTACAGTCTCCAGTCTTTCCTTCGGAGGTACCTCTGGGTATAGTCACCAGGCCATCCTTCTGAGGTACCTCTGGGTACACTCACCAGAACTTTTTTCCGCGGTACCTCTGAGTACAGTCACCAGGCATTCCTTCTGAGGTACCTCTGGGTACAGTCACCAGGCCTTCCTTCTGAGATACCCCTGGGTACAGTCACCAGGCCTTCCTTCTGCGGTACCTCCGAGTACTGTCACCAGGCCTTCCTTCTCAGGTACTTCTAAGTACCGTCACCAAGCATTTCTTTCGAGGTACCTCTGGGTGCGGTGACCAGGCCTTCCTTCCGAGGCACTTCTGAGTTAAGCCACTAGGCTTTCCTTCCGAAGTACCTCTGGGTACAATCACCAGGCGCTCCTTCTGAGTTAGCTCTGGGTACAGTCACTAGGCCTTCCTTCCGAGGTACCTCTGCGTACAGTCACCAGGCCGTTCTTCCGAGGTGCTTCTGTGTACAGTCGCCAGGCCTTCCTTCCGAGGTACCTCTGACTACAGTCACCAGGCCTTTCTTCAGAGGTACGTCTAGGTACAGTCTCCAGGCCTTCCTTCCGAAGTACCTGTGGGTACAGTCATCAGGACTAGTTTCCGAGGTACCTCTGGGTACACTCACCAGGCCGTTCTTACGAGGTACCTCTGGTTACAGTCTCCAGTCGTTCCTTCTGAGGTACCTATGGGTACAATCACCAGGCGTTCCTTCAGGGGTACCTCTGGGTACAGTCAAAGGCCTTCCTTCTGAGGTCCCTCTGGGTACAGTCACTCTGCCTTCTTTCTCAGTTCCCTCTGGGTACAGTCAGCAGGCCTTTCTTCCGAGGTCCCTCTGGGTACAGTCAACGGCCTTCCTTCTGAGGTACCTCTGGGTACAGCACCCGGGCTTATTTCTGAGGTCCCTCTGGGTACAGTCACCAGGCCTTCCTTCCGAGGTACCTCTAGGTACAATCACCAGGCCTTCCTTCTGAGGTACCTCTGGGTACAGTCACGAGGTCTTTCTTCTGAGTTAGCTCTGGGTACAGTCACCAGGCCTTTCTTCCGAGGTACTTCTGTGTACAGTCACCAGGCCTTCCTTTCGGAGGTATCTCTAGGAACAATCACCAGGCCTTCCTTCTGAGGTACCTCTGGGTACAGTCACCAGGGATTCCTCCCGAGGTACCTCTGTTTAGAGTCACCAGGCATTTCTTCCGAGTTACCTCTGGGTACAGTCACCAGGCCTTCCTTCGGAGGTAACTCTGGCTACAGTCAGCAGGCCTTCCTTCCGAGGTACCTCTGGTTACAGTCACCAGGCTTTCCTGGGAGTTACCCTGGGTACAGTCACCACTCCTTTCTTCCGAGTTATCTCTAGGTACAGTCCCCAGGCCTTCCTTCCGAGGTACCTCTGAGTACATTCACCAGGCCTTCCTTCCGAGGTACCTCTGGGTACAATCACCGGGCCTTCCTTTCCAGGTACCTCTGGGTACAGTCACCTGGCCTTCCTTCCGTGGTCCCTCTGGGTAGAGTCAGCAGGCCTTCCTTCCGAGGTACCTCTGAGTACAGTCATCCGGCCTTTATTAAGGGGTACGTTTGGGTAGAGTCATCAGGCTTTCCTTCTGAGGAACTTCTCGTTACAGTCACCAGGCCTTCCTCCCGAGGTAACTGGGGTTACAGTCACCAGGCTTTCCGTGGGAATTACCCTTTGTACACTGACCACGCCTTTCCTACGAGTTACCTCTTAGTACAGTCACCAGGCCTTGCTTCTGAGGTACCTCTGGGTACAGTCACCAGGTCTTTCTTACGAGGTACCTCTGGGTACACTCACCAGGCATTCCTTCAGAATTAGCTCTGGGTACAGTGACCAGGCCTTCCTTCCGAGGTACCTCTGGGTAGAGTCACCCTGCCTTTTTTCTCAGTTCCCTCTGGGTACAGTCAGCAGGCCTTTCTTCCGAGGTCCCTCTGGGTACAGTCAACGGCCTTCCTTCTGAGGTACCTCTGGGTACAGCACCCGGGCTTATTTCTGAGGTCCCTCTGGGTACAGTCACCAGGCCTTTCTTAGGAGGTACCTCTGGGTACAGTCACCGCCCTTCCTTCTGAGGTACCTCTGGGTACAGTCACCCGGGATTATTTCTGAGGTCCCTCTAGGTACAGTCACCAGGCTTTTCTTCCGATCTACCTCTGGGTACAGTCACCAGACCTTCCCTCTGAGGTATCTTTGGATACAGTCACCAGCCCTTGTTTCCGAGGTAAGTCTGTGTACCCTCACCAGACCTTTCTTACGACGTACCTGCGGGTACAGTCACCAGGCTTTCCTTCTGAGTACGTACGGGTAGAGTCAACAGGCCTTCCTTCAGAGGTATCTCTGGGTACAGTCACACGGCCTTCTTTCTGAGGTCCCTCTGGGAACAGTCTCTAGGCCTTTCTTCTGAGGTACCTCTGGGTACAGTCACCAGGCCTTTCTCACGAAGTAACTCTGGGTACAGTCACCAGGCATTCCTTCAGAGTTAGCTCTGGATAAAGTGACCAGGTCTTCCTTCCGAGGTACCTCTGAGTACAGTCACCCGGCCTTTCTGAAGGGGTACGTCTGGGTAGAGTCATCAGGCCTTCATTCTCAGGTACTTCTCGGAACAGTCAGCAGGCCTTTCTTCCGAGGTACCTCTGGCTGCAGTCACCTGGCTTTCCTTGGGAGATACCCTGGGTACAGTCACCACGCCTCTTTCGGAGTTACCTCTAGGTACAGTCACCAGACCTTCCTTCCGAGGTACCCCTGGGTACAGTCACCAGGCCTTCCTTCTCAGGTATGTCTGGGTACAGTCACGAGGTATTTCTTCTGAGGTACCTCTGAGGACAGTCACCAGGCCTTCCTTTCCAGGTACCTCTGGGTACAGTCAGCAGGGCTTCCTTCCGAGGTACCTCTGGGTAGTGTCATCAGGCATTTCTTCCCAGGTATCTCTGGGTACAGTCACCAGGCCTTCCTTCCGAGGTACATCTGGGTACAGTAACCAGGCATTCCTTCTAAGGTATCCCTGGGTAAAGTCCCCAGGCCTTCCTTTCGAGGTACCTCTGAATACAGTCACCAGGACTTTCTTCCGAAGTGCGTCTGGGTACAGTCACCAGGCCTTCCTTCCGAGGTACCTCTGGGTACAATCACCGGGCCTTCCTTTCCAGGTACCTCTGGGTACAGTCACCTGGCCTTCCTTCCGAGGTCCCTCTGGGTAGAGTCAGCAGGCCTTCCTTCCGAGGTACCTCTGAGTACAGTCATCCGGCCTTTATTAAGGGGTACGTTTGGGTAGAGTCATCAGGCTTTCCTTCTGAGGAACTTCTCGTTACAGTCACCAGGCCTTCCTCCCGAGGTAACTCTGGTTACAGTCACCAGGCTTTCCGTGGGAATTACCCTGGGTACACTCACCACGCCTTTCCTACGACTTACCTCTTGGTACAGTCACCAGGCCTTGCTTCTGAGGTACCTCTGGGTACAGTCACCAGGCCTTTCTTACGAGGTACCTCTGGGTACAGTCACCAGGCATTCCTTCAGAATTAGCTCTGGGTACAGTCACCAGGCCTTCCTTCCGAGGTACCTCTGGGTACAGTCACCAGGCCTTCCTTCTCAGGTACCTCTGGGTACAGTCACGAGGTATTTCTTCTGAGGTACCTCTGAGTACAGTCACCAGGACTTCCTTCCAGGTACCTCTGGGTACAGTCAGCAGGGCTTCTTTCCGAGGTACCTCTGGGTAGTGTCATCAGGCATTTCTTCCCAGGTACCTCTGGGTACAGTCACCAGGCCTTCCTTCCGAGGTACCTCTGACTACAGTCACCAGGCCTTTCTTCCGAGGTACGTCTGGGTAGAGTCTCCAGGCCTTCCTTCCGAAGTACCTGTTGGTACTGTCATCAGGACTAGTTTCCGAGGTACCTCTGGGTACACTCACCAGGCCGTTTTGCGAGGTACCTCTAGTTACAGTCTCCAGTCGTTCCTTCTGAGGTACCTCTGGGTACAGTCACCAGGCGTTCCTTCAGAGGTACCTCTGGGTACAGTGAAAGGCCTTCCTTCTGAGGTACCTCTGGGTACAGTCACCCTGCCTTTTTTCTCAGTTCCCTCTGGGTACAGTCAGCAGGCCTTTCTTCCGAGGTCCCTCTGGGTACAGTCAACGGCCTTCCTTCTGAGGTACCTCTGGGTACAGCACCCGGGCTTATTTCTGAGGTCCCTCTGGGTACAGTCACCAGGCCTTTCTTAGGAGGTACCTCTGGGTACAGTCACCGCCCTTCCTTCTGAGGTACCTCTGGGTACAGTCACCCGGGATTATTTCTGAGGTCCCTCTAGGTACAGTCACCAGGCTTTTCTTCCGATCTACCTCTGGGTACAGTCACCAGACCTTCCCTCTGAGGTACCTTTGGATACAGTCACCAGCCCTTGTTTCCGAGGTAAGTCTGTGTACCCTCACCAGACCTTTCTTACGACGTACCTGCGGGTACAGTCACCAGGCTTTCCTTCTGAGTACGTACGGGTAGAGTCAACAGGCCTTCCTTCAGAGGTATCTCTGGGTACAGTCACACGGCCTTCTTTCTGAGGTCCCTCTGGGAACAGTCTCTAGGCCTTTCTTCTGAGGTACCTCTGGGTACAGTCACCAGGCCTTTCTCACGAAGTAACTCTGGGTACAGTCACCAGGCATTCCTTCAGAGTTAGCTCTGGATAAAGTGACCAGGTCTTCCTTCCGAGGTACCTCTGAGTACAGTCACCCGGCCTTTCTGAAGGGGTACGTCTGGGTAGAGTCATCAGGCCTTCATTCTCAGGTACTTCTCGGAACAGTCAGCAGGCCTTTCTTCCGAGGTACCTCTGGCTGCAGTCACCTGGCTTTCCTTGGGAGATACCCTGGGTACAGTCACCACGCCTCTTTCGGAGTTACCTCTAGGTACAGTCACCAGACCTTCCTTCCGAGGTACCCCTGGGTACAGTCACCAGGCCTTCCTTCTCAGGTATGTCTGGGTACAGTCACGAGGTATTTCTTCTGAGGTACCTCTGAGGACAGTCACCAGGCCTTCCTTTCCAGGTACCTCTGGGTACAGTCAGCAGGGCTTCCTTCCGAGGTACCTCTGGGTAGTGTCATCAGGCATTTCTTCCCAGGTATCTCTGGGTACAGTCACCAGGCCTTCCTTCCGAGGTACATCTGGGTACAGTAACCAGGCATTCCTTCTAAGGTATCCCTGGGTAAAGTCCCCAGGCCTTCCTTTCGAGGTACCTCTGAATACAGTCACCAGGACTTTCTTCCGAAGTGCGTCTGGGTACAGTCACCAGGCCTTCCTTCCGAGGTACCTCTGGGTACAATCACCGGGCCTTCCTTTCCAGGTACCTCTGGGTACAGTCACCTGGCCTTCCTTCCGAGGTCCCTCTGGGTAGAGTCAGCAGGCCTTCCTTCCGAGGTACCTCTGAGTACAGTCATCCGGCCTTTATTAAGGGGTACGTTTGGGTAGAGTCATCAGGCTTTCCTTCTGAGGAACTTCTCGTTACAGTCACCAGGCCTTCCTCCCGAGGTAACTCTGGTTACAGTCACCAGGCTTTCCGTGGGAATTACCCTGGGTACACTCACCACGCCTTTCCTACGACTTACCTCTTGGTACAGTCACCAGGCCTTGCTTCTGAGGTACCTCTGGGTACAGTCACCAGGCCTTTCTTACGAGGTACCTCTGGGTACAGTCACCAGGCATTCCTTCAGAATTAGCTCTGGGTACAGTCACCAGGCCTTCCTTCCGAGGTACCTCTGGGTACAGTCACCAGGCCTTCCTTCTCAGGTACCTCTGGGTACAGTCACGAGGTATTTCTTCTGAGGTACCTCTGAGTACAGTCACCAGGACTTCCTTCCAGGTACCTCTGGGTACAGTCAGCAGGGCTTCTTTCCGAGGTACCTCTGGGTAGTGTCATCAGGCATTTCTTCCCAGGTACCTCTGGGTACAGTCACCAGGCCTTCCTTCCGAGGTACCTCTGACTACAGTCACCAGGCCTTTCTTCCGAGGTACGTCTGGGTAGAGTCTCCAGGCCTTCCTTCCGAAGTACCTGTTGGTACTGTCATCAGGACTAGTTTCCGAGGTACCTCTGGGTACACTCACCAGGCCGTTTTGCGAGGTACCTCTAGTTACAGTCTCCAGTCGTTCCTTCTGAGGTACCTCTGGGTACAGTCACCAGGCGTTCCTTCAGAGGTACCTCTGGGTACAGTGAAAGGCCTTCCTTCTGAGGTACCTCTGGGTACAGTCACCCTGCCTTTTTTCTCAGTTCCCTCTGGGTACAGTCAGCAGGCCTTTCTTCCGAGGTCCCTCTGGGTACAGTCAACGGCCTTCCTTCTGAGGTACCTCTGGGTACAGCACCCGGGCTTATTTCTGAGGTCCCTCTGGGTACAGTCACCAGGCCTTTCTTAGGAGGTACCTCTGGGTACAGTCACCGCCCTTCCTTCTGAGGTACCTCTGGGTACAGTCACCCGGGATTATTTCTGAGGTCCCTCTAGGTACAGTCACCAGGCTTTTCTTCCGATCTACCTCTGGGTACAGTCACCAGACCTTCCCTCTGAGGTACCTTTGGATACAGTCACCAGCCCTTGTTTCCGAGGTAAGTCTGTGTACCCTCACCAGACCTTTCTTACGACGTACCTGCGGGTACAGTCACCAGGCTTTCCTTCTGAGTACGTACGGGTAGAGTCAACAGGCCTTCCTTCAGAGGTATCTCTGGGTACAGTCACACGGCCTTCTTTCTGAGGTCCCTCTGGGAACAGTCTCTAGGCCTTTCTTCTGAGGTACCTCTGGGTACAGTCACCAGGCCTTTCTCACGAAGTAACTCTGGGTACAGTCACCAGGCATTCCTTCAGAGTTAGCTCTGGGTACAGTGACCAGGCCTTCCTTCCGAGGTACCTCTGAGTACAGTCATCATGCCTTCCTTCTGAGGTACCACTGGGTACAGTCACGAGGTTTTTCTTCTGGGGTACCTCTGAGTACAGTCACCAGGCCTTTCTTCGGAGGTACGTCTGGGTAGTCACCAGGCCTTCCTTCCAAGGTACCTCTGGGTAGAGTCACCAGGCCTTCCTTCCGTGGTGCCTCTGTGTACAGTCACGGGGCCTTTCTTCCGAGGTACCTTTGGGTACAGTCTCTGGACCTTCCTTCCGAGGTACCTCTGGGTAAAGTCACTATGCCCTCCCTCCGAGATACCTCTGGGTACAGTCACCAGTCCTTCCTTCGGAGGTACCTCTGGGTATAGTCACCAGGCCATCCTTCCGAGGTACCTCTGGGTACACTCACCAGGCCTTTTTTCCGCGGTACCTCTGAGTACAGTCACCAGGCATTGCTTCTCAGGTACCTGTGGGTACAGTCACCAGGCCTTCCTTCTGAGATACCCCTGGGTACAGTCACCAGGCCTTCCTTCTGCGGTACCTCCGAGTACTGTCACCAGGCCTTCCTTCTCAGGTACTTCTAAGTACCGTCACCAAGCATTTCTTTCGAGGTACCTCTGGGTACGGTCACCAGACCTTCCTTCCGAGGCACTTCTGAGTTAAGCCACCAGACTTTCCTTCTCAAGTACCTCTGGGTACAATCACCAGGCGCTCCTTCTGAGTTAGCTCTGGGTACAGTCACTAGGCCTTCCTTCCGAGGTACCTCTGGGTACAGTCACCAGGCCTTTCTTCCGAGGTGCTTCTGTGTACAGTCGCCAGGCCTTCCTTCCCAGCTACCCCTGGGTACAGTCACCAGGCCTTCCTTCCGAGGTACCTCTGACTACAGTCACCAGGCCTTTCTTCCGAGGTACGTCTGGGTACAGTCTCCAGGCCTTCCTTCCGAAGTACCTGTGGGTACAGTCATCAGGACTAGTTTCCGAGGTACCTCTGGGTACACTCACCAGGCCGTTCTTACGAGGTACCTCTGGTTACAGTCTCCAGTCGTTCCTTCTGAGGTACCTATGGGTACAATCACCAGGCGTTCCTTCAGGGGTACCTCTGGGTACAGTCCAAGGCCTTCCTTCTGAGGTCCCTCTGGGTACAGTCACTCTGCCTTCTTTCTCAGTTCCCTCTGGGTACAGTCAGCAGGCCTTTCTTCCGAGGTCCCTCTGGGTACAGTCAACGGCCTTCCTTCTGAGGTACCTCTGGGTACAGCACCCGGGCTTATTTCTGAGGTCCCTCTGGGTACAGTCACCAGGCCTTCCTTCCGAGGTACCTCTAGGTACAATCACCAGGCCTTCCTTCTGAGGTACCTCTGGGTACAGTCACGAGGTCTTTCTTCTGAGTTAGCTCTGGGTACAGTCACCAGGCCTTTCTTCCGAGGTACTTCTGTGTACAGTCACCAGGCCTTCCTTTCGGAGGTATCTCTAGGAACAATCACCAGGCCTTCCTTCTGAGGTACCTCTGGGTACAGTCACCAGGGATTCCTCCCGAGGTACCTCTGTTTAGAGTCACCAGGCATTTCTTCCGAGTTACCTCTGGGTACAGTCACCAGGCCTTCCTTCGGAGGTAACTCTGGCTACAGTCAGCAGGCCTTCCTTCCGAGGTACCTCTGGTTACAGTCACCAGGCTTTCCTGGGAGTTACCCTGGGTACAGTCACCACTCCTTTCTTCCGAGTTATCTCTAGGTACAGTCCCCAGGCCTTCCTTCCGAGGTACCTCTGAGTACATTCACCAGGCCTTCCTTCCGAGGTACCTCTGGGTACAATCACCGGGCCTTCCTTTCCAGGTACCTCTGGGTACAGTCACCTGGCCTTCCTTCCGAGGTCCCTCTGGGTAGAGTCACCAGGCATTCCTTCAGAATTAGCTCTGGGTACAGTCACCAGGCCTTCCTTCCGAGGTACCTCTGGGTACAGTCACCCTGCCTTTTTTCTCAGTTCCCTCTGGGTACAGTCAGCAGGCCTTTCTTCCGAGGTCCCTCTGGGTACAGTCAACGGCCTTCCTTCTGAGGTACCTCTGGGTACAGCACCCGGGCTTATTTCTGAGGTCCCTCTGGGTACAGTCACCAGGCCTTTCTTAGGAGGTACCTCTGGGTACAGTCACCGCCCTTCCTTCTGAGGTACCTCTGGGTACAGTCACCCGGGATTATTTCTGAGGTCCCTCTAGGTACAGTCACCAGGCTTTTCTTCCGATCTACCTCTGGGTACAGTCACCAGACCTTCCCTCTGAGGTACCTTTGGATACAGTCACCAGCCCTTGTTTCCGAGGTAAGTCTGTGTACCCTCACCAGACCTTTCTTACGACGTACCTGCGGGTACAGTCACCAGGCTTTCCTTCTGAGTACGTACGGGTAGAGTCAACAGGCCTTCCTTCAGAGGTATCTCTGGGTACAGTCACACGGCCTTCTTTCTGAGGTCCCTCTGGGAACAGTCTCTAGGCCTTTCTTCTGAGGTACCTCTGGGTACAGTCACCAGGCCTTTCTCACGAAGTAACTCTGGGTACAGTCACCAGGCATTCCTTCAGAGTTAGCTCTGGGTACAGTGACCAGGCCTTCCTTCCGAGGTACCTCTGAGTACAGTCACCCGGCCTTTCTGAAGGGGTACGTCTGGGTAGAGTCATCAGGCCTTCATTCTGAGGTACTTCTCGGAACAGTCAGCAGGCCTTTCTTCCGAGGTACCTCTGGCTGCAGTCACCTGGCTTTCCTTGGGAGATACCCTGGGTACAGTCACCACGCCTCTTTCGGAGTTACCTCTAGGTACAGTCACCAGGCCTTCCTTCCGAGGTACCCCTGGGTACAGTCACCAGGCCTTCCTTCTCAGGTACGTCTGGGTACAGTCACGAGGTATTTCTTCTGAGGTACCTCTGAGGACAGTCACCAGGCCTTCCTTTCCAGGTACCTCTGGGTACAGTCAGCAGGGCTTCCTTCCGAGGTACCTCTGGGTAGTGTCATCAGGCATTTCTTCCCAGGTATCTCTGGGTACAGTCACCAGGCCTTCCTTCCGAGGTACATCTGGGTACAGTAACCAGGCATTCCTTCTAAGGTATCCCTGGGTAAAGTCCCCAGGCCTTCCTTCCGAGGTACCTCTGAATACAGTCACCAGGACTTTCTTCCGAAGTGCGTCTGGGTACAGTCACCAGGCCTTCCTTCCGAGGTACCTCTGGGTACAATCACCGGGCCTTCCTTTCCAGGTACCTCTGGGTACAGTCACCTGGCCTTCCTTCCGACGTCCCTCTGGGTAGAGTCAGCAGGCCTTCCTTCCGAGGTACCTCTGAGTACAGTCATCCGGCCTTTATTAAGGGGTACGTTTGGGGAGAGTCATCAGGCTTTCCTTCTGAGGAACTTCTCGTTACAGTCACCAGGCCTTCCTCCCGAGGTAACTCCGGTTACAGTCACCAGGCTTTCCGTGGGAATTACCCTGGGTACACTCACCACGCCTTTCCTACGAGTTACCTCTTGGTACAGTCACCAGGCCTTGCTTCTGAGGTACCTCTGGGTACAGTCACCAGGCCTTTCTTACGAGGTACCTCTGGGTACAGTCACCAGGCATTCCTTCAGAATTAGCTCTGGGTACAGTCACCAGGCCTTCCTTCCGAGGTACCTCTGAGTACAGTCACCAGGACTTCCTTTCCAGGTACCTCTGGGTACAGTCAGCAAGGCTTCTTTCCGAGGTACCTCTGGGTAGTGTCATCAGGCATTTCTTCCCAGGTACCTCTGGGTACAGTCACCAGGCCTTCCTTCCGAGGTACCTCTGACTACAGTCACCAGGCCTTTCTTCCGAAGTACGTCTGGGTACAGTCTCCAGGCCTTCCTTCCGAAGTACCTGTTGGTACTGTCATCAGGACTAGTTTCCGAGGTACCTCTGGGTACACTCACCAGGCCGTTTTGCGAGGTACCTCTGGTTACAGTCTCCAGTCGTTCCTTCTGAGGTACCTATGGGTACAGTCACCAGGCGTTCCTTCAGAGGTACCTCTGGGTACAGTGAAAGGCCTTCCTTCTGAGGTACCTCTGGGTACAGTCACCCTGCCTTTTTTCTCAGTTCCCTCTGGGTACAGTCAGCAGGCCTTTCTTCCGAGGTCCCTCTGGGTACAGTCAACGGCCTTCCTTCTGAGGTACCTCTGGGTACAGCACCCGGGCTTATTTCTGAGGTCCCTCTGGGTACAGTCACCAGGCCTTTCTTAGGAGGTACCTCTGGGTACAGTCACCGCCCTTCCTTCTGAGGTACCTCTGGGTACAGTCACCCGGGATTATTTCTGAGGTCCCTCTAGGTACAGTCACCAGGCTTTTCTTCCGATCTATCTCTGGGTACAGTCACCAGACCTTCCCTCTGAGGTACCTTTGGATACAGTCACCAGCCCTTGTTTCCGAGGTAAGTCTGTGTACCCTCACCAGACCTTTCTTACGAGGTACCTGTGGGTACAGTCACCAGGCTTTCCTTCTGAGGTACCTATGGGTAGAGTCAACAGGCCTTCCTTCAGAGGTATCTCTGGGTACAGTCACACGGCCTTCTTTCTGAGGTCCCTCTGGGAACAGTCTCTAGGCCTTTCTTCTGAGGTACCTCTGGGTACAGTCACCAGGCCTTTCTCACGAGGTACCTCTGGGTACAGTCACCAGGCATTCCTTCAGAGTTAGCTCTGGGTACAGTGACCAGGCCTTCCTTCCGAGGTACCTCTGGGTACAGTCATCATGCCTTCCTTCTGAGGTACCACTGGGTACAGTCACGAGGTTTTTCTTCTGGGGTACCTCTGAGTACAGTCACCAGGCCTTTCTTCGGAGGTACGTCTGGGTAGTCACCAGGCCTTCCTTCCAAGGTACCTCTGGGTACAGTCACGGGGCCTTTCTTCCGAGGTACCTTTGGGTACAGTCTCTGGACCTTCCTTCCGAGGTACCTCTGGGTAAAGTCACTATGCCCTCCCTCCGAGATACCTCTGGGTACAGTCACCAGTCCTTCCTTCGGAGGTACCTCTGGGTATAGTCACCAGGCCATCCTTCTGAGGTACCTCTGGGTACACTCACCAGGCCTTTTTTCCGCGGTACCTCTGAGTACAGTCACCAGGCATTCCTTCTCAGGTACCTCTGGGTACAGTCACCAGGCCTTCCTTTTGAGATACCCCTGGGTACAGTCACCAGGCCTTCCTTCTGCGGTACCTCCGAGTACTGTCACCAGGCCTTCCTTCCCAGGTACTTCTAAGTACCGTCACCAAGCATTTCTTTCGAGGTACCTCTGGGTACGGTCACCAGGCCTTCCTTCCGAGGCACTTCTGAGTTAAGCCACCAGGCTTTCCTTCCCAAGTACCTCTGGGTACAATCACCAGGCGCTCCTTCTGAGTTAGCTCTCGGTACAGTCACTAGGCCTCCCTTCAGAGGTACCTCTGGGTACAGTCACCAGGCCTTTCTTCCGAGGTGCTTCTGTGTACAGTCGCCAGGCCTTCCTTCCAAGGTACCTCTGGGTAGAGTCACCAGACCTTCCTTCCGAGGTACCTCTGGGTACACTCACCAGGCCTTTTTTCCACGGTACCTCTGAGTACAGTCACCAGGCATTCCTTCTGAGGTACCTCTGGGTACAGTCACCAGGTCTTGCTTCTGAGATACCTCTGGATACAGTCACCGGGCCTTCCTTCCGAGGTACCTTTGGGTACAGTCTCTGGACCTTCCTTCCGAGGTACCTCTGGGTAAAGTCACTATGCCCTCCCTCCGAGATACCTCTGGGTACAGTCACCAGTCCTTCCTTCGGAGGTACCTCTGGGTATAGTCACCAGGCCATCCTTCCGAGGTACCTCTGGGTACACTCACCAGGCCTTTTTTCCGCGGTACCTCTGAGTACAGTCACCAGGCATTCCTTCTCAGGTACCTCTGGGTACAGTCACCAGGCCTTCCTTACGAGTTACCTCTGGGTACAGTCACCAGGCCTTCCTTCTGAGGTACCTCTGGGTACAGCACCCGGGCTTATTTCTGAGGTCCCTCTGGGTACAGTCACCAGGGATTCCTCCCGAGGTACCTCTGTTTAGAGTCACCAGGCATTTCTTCCGAGTTACCTCTGGGTACAGTCACCAGGCCTTCCTTCGGAGGTAACTCTGGCTACAGTCAGCAGGCCTTCCTTCCGAGGTACCTCTGGTTACAGTCACCAGGCTTTCCTTGGGAGTTACCCTGGGTACAGTCACCACCCCTTTCTTCCGAGTTATCTCTAGGTACAGTCACCAGGCCTTCCTTCCGACGTACCTCTGGGTACAGTCACCAGGCCTTTCTTACGAGGCACCTCTGGGTACAGTCACCAGGCATTCTTTCAGAATTAGCTCTGGGTACAGTCACCAGGCGTTCCTTCAGAGGTACCTCTGGGTACAGTCACCCTGCCTTTTTTCTCAGTTCCCTCTGGGTACAGTCAGCAGGCCTTTCTTCCGAGGTCCCTCTGGGTACAGTCAACGGCGTTCCTTCTGAGGTACCTCTGGGTACAGCACCCGGGCTTATTTCTGAGGTCCCTCTGGGTACAGTCACCAGGCCTTTCTTAGGAGGTACCTCTGGGTACAGTCACCGCCCTTCCTTCTGAGGTACCTCTGGGTACAGTCACCCGGGATTATTTCTGAGGTCCCTCTAGGTACAGTCACCAGGCTTTTCTTCCGATCTACCTCTGGGTACAGTCACCAGACCTTCCCTCTGAGGTACCTTTGGATACAGTCACCAGCCCTTGTTTCCGAGGTAAGTCTGTGTACCCTCACCAGGCCTTTCTTACGAGGTACCTGCGGGTACAGTCACCAGGCTTTCCTTCTGAGGTACCTATGGGTAGAGTCAACAGGCCTTCCTTCAGAGGTATCTCTGGGTACAGTCACACGGCCTTCTTTCTGAGGTCCCTCTGGGAACAGTCTCTAGGCCTTTCTTCTGAGGTACCTCTGGGTACAGTCACCAGGCCTTTCTCACGAGGTACCTCTGGGTACAGTCACCAGGCATTCCTTCAGAGTTAGCTCTGGGTACAGTGACCAGGCCTTCCTTCCGAGGTACCTCTGGGTACAGTCATCATGCCTTCCTTCTGAGGTACCACTGGGTACAGTCACGAGGTTTTTCTTCTGGGGTACCTCTGAGTACAGTCACCAGGCCTTTCTTCGGAGGTACGTCTGGGTAGTCACCAGGCCTTCCTTCCAAGGTACCTCTGGGTAGAGTCACCAGGCCTTCCTTCCGTGGTGTCTCTGTGTACAGTCACGGGGCCTTTCTTCCGAGGTACCTTTGGGTACAGTCTCTGGACCTTCCTTCTGAGGTACCTCTGGGTAAAGTCAATATGCCCTCCCTCCGAGATACCTCTAGGTACAGTCTCCAGTCTTTCCTTCGGAGGTACCTCTGGGTATAGTCACCAGGCCATCCTTCCGAGGTACCTCTGGGTACACTCACCAGGACTTTTTTCCGCGGTACCTCTGAGTACAGTCACCAGGCATTCCTTCTGAGGTACCTCTGGGTACAGTCACCAGGCCTTCCTTCTGAGATACCCCTGGGTACAGTCACCAGGCCTTCCTTCTGCGGTACCTCCGAGTACTGTCACCAGGCCTTCCTTCTCAGGTACTTCTAAGTACCGTCACCAAGCATTTCTTTCGAGGTACCTCTGGGTGCGGTCACCAGGCCTTCCTTCCGAGGCACTTCTGAGTTAAGCCACTAGGCTTTCCTTCCGAAGTACCTCTGGGTACAATCACCAGGCGCTCCTTCTGAGTTAGCTCTGGGTACAGTCACTAGGCCTTCCTTCCGAGGTACCTCTGCGTACAGTCACCAGGCCGTTCTTCCGAGGTGCTTCTGTGTACAGTCGCCAGGCCTTCCTTCCGAGGTACCTCTGACTACAGTCACCAGGCCTTTCTTCCGAGGTACGTCTAGGTACAGTCTCCAGGCCTTCCTTCCGAAGTACCTGTGGGTACAGTCATGAGGACTAGTTTCCGAGGTACCTCTGGGTACACTCACCAGGCCGTTCTTACGAGGTACCTCTGGTTACAGTCTCCAGTCGTTCCTTCTGAGGTACCTATGGGTACAATCACCAGGCGTTCCTTCAGGGGTACCTCTGGGTACAGTCAAAGGCCTTCCTTCTGAGGTCCCTCTGGGTACAGTCACTCTGCCTTCTTTCTCAGTTCCCTCTGGGTACAGTCAGCAGGCCTTTCTTCCGAGGTCCCTCTGGGTACAGTCAACGGCCTTCCTTCTGAGGTACCTCTGGGTACAGCACCCGGGCTTATTTCTGAGGTCCCTCTGGGTACAGTCACCAGGCCTTCCTTCCGAGGTACCTCTAGGTACAATCACCAGGCCTTCCTTCTGAGGTACCTCTGGGTACAGTCACGAGGTCTTTCTTCTGAGTTAGCTCTGGGTACAGTCACCAGGCCTTTCTTCCGAGGTACTTCTGTGTACAGTCACCAGGCCTTCCTTTCGGAGGTATCTCTAGGAACAATCACCAGGCCTTCCTTCTGAGGTACCTCTGGGTACAGTCACCAGGGATTCCTCCCGAGGTACCTCTGTTTAGAGTCACCAGGCATTTCTTCCGAGTTACCTCTGGGTACAGTCACCAGGCCTTCCTTCGGAGGTAACTCTGGCTACAGTCAGCAGGCCTTCCTTCCGAGGTACCTCTGGTTACAGTCACCAGGCTTTCCTTGGGAGTTACCCTGGGTACAGTCACCACTCCTTTCTTCCGAGTTATCTCTAGGTACAGTCACCAGGCCTTCCTTCCGACGTACCTCTGGGTACAGTCACCAGGCCTTCCTTCCGAGGTACCTCTGAGTACGGTCACCCGGCCTTTCTGAAGGGGTACGTCTGGGTAGAGTCATCAGGCCTTCATTCTCAGGTACTTCTCGGAACAGTCAGCAGGCCTTTCTTCCGAGGTACCTCTGGCTGCAGTCACCTGGCTTTCCTTGGGAGATACCCTGGGTACAGTCACCACGCCTCTTTCGGAGTTACCTCTAGGTACAGTCACCAGGCCTTCCTTCCGAGGTACCCCTGGGTACAGTCACCAGGCCTTCCTTCTCAGGTATGTCTGGGTACAGTCACGAGGTATTTCTTCTGAGGTACCTCTGAGGACAGTCACCAGGCCTTCCTTTCCAGGTACCTCTGGGTACAGTCAGCAGGGCTTCCTTCCGAGGTACCTCTGGGTAGTGTCATCAGGCATTTCTTCCCAGGTATCTCTGGGTACAGTCACCAGGCCTTCCTTCCGAGGTACATCTGGGTACAGTAACCAGGCATTCCTTCTAAGGTATCCCTGGGTAAAGTCCCCAGGCCTTCCTTTCGAGGTACCTCTGAATACAGTCACCAGGACTTTCTTCCGAAGTGCGTCTGGGTACAGTCACCAGGCCTTCCTTCCGAGGTACCTCTGGGTACAATCACCGGGCCTTCCTTTCCAGGTACCTCTGGGTACAGTCACCTGGCCTTCCTTCCGAGGTCCCTCTGGGTAGAGTCAGCAGGCCTTCCTTCCGAGGTACCTCTGAGTACAGTCATCCGGCCTTTATTAAGGGGTACGTTTGGGTAGAGTCATCAGGCTTTCCTTCTGAGGAACTTCTCGTTACAGTCACCAGGCCTTCCTCCCGAGGTAACTCTGGTTACAGTCACCAGGCTTTCCGTGGGAATTACCCTGGGTACACTCACCACGCCTTTCCTACGACTTACCTCTTGGTACAGTCACCAGGCCTTGCTTCTGAGGTACCTCTGGGTACAGTCACCAGGCCTTTCTTACGAGGTACCTCTGGGTACAGTCACCAGGCATTCCTTCAGAATTAGCTCTGGGTACAGTCACCAGGCCTTCCTTCCGAGGTACCTCTGGGTACAGTCACCAGGCCTTCCTTCTCAGGTACCTCTGGGTACAGTCACGAGGTATTTCTTCTGAGGTACCTCTGAGTACAGTCACCAGGACTTCCTTCCAGGTACCTCTGGGTACAGTCAGCAGGGCTTCTTTCCGAGGTACCTCTGGGTAGTGTCATCAGGCATTTCTTCCCAGGTACCTCTGGGTACAGTCACCAGGCCTTCCTTCCGAGGTACCTCTGACTACAGTCACCAGGCCTTTCTTCCGAGGTACGTCTGGGTAGAGTCTCCAGGCCTTCCTTCCGAAGTACCTGTTGGTACTGTCATCAGGACTAGTTTCCGAGGTACCTCTGGGTACACTCACCAGGCCGTTTTGCGAGGTACCTCTGGTTACAGTCTCCAGTCGTTCCTTCTGAGGTACCTCTGGGTACAGTCACCAGGCGTTCCTTCAGAGGTACCTCTGGGTACAGTGAAAGGCCTTCCTTCTGAGGTACCTCTGGGTACAGTCACCCTGCCTTTTTTCTCAGTTCCCTCTGGGTACAGTCAGCAGGCCTTTCTTCCGAGGTCCCTCTGGGTACAGTCAACGGCCTTCCTTCTGAGGTACCTCTGGGTACAGCACCCGGGCTTATTTCTGAGGTCCCTCTGGGTACAGTCACCAGGCCTTTCTTAGGAGGTACCTCTGGGTACAGTCACCGCCCTTCCTTCTGAGGTACCTCTGGGTACAGTCACCCGGGATTATTTCTGAGGTCCCTCTAGGTACAGTCACCAGGCTTTTCTTCCGATCTACCTCTGGGTACAGTCACCAGACCTTCCCTCTGAGGTACCTTTGGATACAGTCACCAGCCCTTGTTTCCGAGGTAAGTCTGTGTACCCTCACCAGACCTTTCTTACGACGTACCTGCGGGTACAGTCACCAGGCTTTCCTTCTGAGTACGTACGGGTAGAGTCAACAGGCCTTCCTTCAGAGGTATCTCTGGGTACAGTCACACGGCCTTCTTTCTGAGGTCCCTCTGGGAACAGTCTCTAGGCCTTTCTTCTGAGGTACCTCTGGGTACAGTCACCAGGCCTTTCTCACGAAGTAACTCTGGGTACAGTCACCAGGCATTCCTTCAGAGTTAGCTCTGGGTACAGTGACCAGGCCTTCCTTCCGAGGTACCTCTGAGTACAGTCATCATGCCTTCCTTCTGAGGTACCACTGGGTACAGTCACGAGGTTTTTCTTCTGGGGTACCTCTGAGTACAGTCACCAGGCCTTTCTTCGGAGGTACGTCTGGGTAGTCACCAGGCCTTCCTTCCAAGGTACCTCTGGGTAGAGTCACCAGGCCTTCCTTCCGTGGTGCCTCTGTGTACAGTCACGGGGCCTTTCTTCCGAGGTACCTTTGGGTACAGTCTCTGGACCTTCCTTCCGAGGTACCTCTGGGTAAAGTCACTATGCCCTCCCTCCGAGATACCTCTGGGTACAGTCACCAGTCCTTCCTTCGGAGGTACCTCTGGGTATAGTCACCAGGCCATCCTTCCGAGGTACCTCTGGGTACACTCACCAGGCCTTTTTTCCGCGGTACCTCTGAGTACAGTCACCAGGCATTGCTTCTCAGGTACCTGTGGGTACAGTCACCAGGCCTTCCTTCTGAGATACCCCTGGGTACAGTCACCAGGCCTTCCTTCTGCGGTACCTCCGAGTACTGTCACCAGGCCTTCCTTCTCAGGTACTTCTAAGTACCGTCACCAAGCATTTCTTTCGAGGTACCTCTGGGTACGGTCACCAGACCTTCCTTCCGAGGCACTTCTGAGTTAAGCCACCAGACTTTCCTTCTCAAGTACCTCTGGGTACAATCACCAGGCGCTCCTTCTGAGTTAGCTCTGGGTACAGTCACTAGGCCTTCCTTCCGAGGTACCTCTGGGTACAGTCACCAGGCCTTTCTTCCGAGGTGCTTCTGTGTACAGTCGCCAGGCCTTCCTTCCCAGCTACCCCTGGGTACAGTCACCAGGCCTTCCTTCCGAGGTACCTCTGACTACAGTCACCAGGCCTTTCTTCCGAGGTACGTCTGGGTACAGTCTCCAGGCCTTCCTTCCGAAGTACCTGTGGGTACAGTCATCAGGACTAGTTTCCGAGGTACCTCTGGGTACACTCACCAGGCCGTTCTTACGAGGTACCTCTGGTTACAGTCTCCAGTCGTTCCTTCTGAGGTACCTATGGGTACAATCACCAGGCGTTCCTTCAGGGGTACCTCTGGGTACAGTCCAAGGCCTTCCTTCTGAGGTCCCTCTGGGTACAGTCACTCTGCCTTCTTTCTCAGTTCCCTCTGGGTACAGTCAGCAGGCCTTTCTTCCGAGGTCCCTCTGGGTACAGTCAACGGCCTTCCTTCTGAGGTACCTCTGGGTACAGCACCCGGGCTTATTTCTGAGGTCCCTCTGGGTACAGTCACCAGGCCTTCCTTCCGAGGTACCTCTAGGTACAATCACCAGGCCTTCCTTCTGAGGTACCTCTGGGTACAGTCACGAGGTCTTTCTTCTGAGTTAGCTCTGGGTACAGTCACCAGGCCTTTCTTCCGAGGTACTTCTGTGTACAGTCACCAGGCCTTCCTTTCGGAGGTATCTCTAGGAACAATCACCAGGCCTTCCTTCTGAGGTACCTCTGGGTACAGTCACCAGGGATTCCTCCCGAGGTACCTCTGTTTAGAGTCACCAGGCATTTCTTCCGAGTTACCTCTGGGTACAGTCACCAGGCCTTCCTTCGGAGGTAACTCTGGCTACAGTCAGCAGGCCTTCCTTCCGAGGTACCTCTGGTTACAGTCACCAGGCTTTCCTGGGAGTTACCCTGGGTACAGTCACCACTCCTTTCTTCCGAGTTATCTCTAGGTACAGTCCCCAGGCCTTCCTTCCGAGGTACCTCTGAGTACATTCACCAGGCCTTCCTTCCGAGGTACCTCTGGGTACAATCACCGGGCCTTCCTTTCCAGGTACCTCTGGGTACAGTCACCTGGCCTTCCTTCCGAGGTCCCTCTGGGTAGAGTCAGCAGGCCTTCCTTCCGAGGTACCTCTGAGTACAGTCATCCGGCCTTTATTAAGGGGTACGTTTGGGTAGAGTCATCAGGCTTTCCTTCTGAGGAACTTCTCGTTACAGTCACCAGGCCTTCCTCCCGAGGTAACTCTGGTTACAGTCACCAGGCTTTCCGTGGGAATTACCCTGGGTACACTCACCACGCCTTTCCTACGACTTACCTCTTGGTACAGTCACCAGGCCTTGCTTCTGAGGTACCTCTGGGTACAGTCACCAGGCCTTTCTTACGAGGTACCTCTGGGTACAGTCACCAGGCATTCCTTCAGAATTAGCTCTGGGTACAGTCACCAGGCCTTCCTTCCGAGGTACCTCTGGGTACAGTCACCAGGCCTTCCTTCTCAGGTACCTCTGGGTACAGTCACGAGGTATTTCTTCTGAGGTACCTCTGAGTACAGTCACCAGGACTTCCTTCCAGGTACCTCTGGGTACAGTCAGCAGGGCTTCTTTCCGAGGTACCTCTGGGTAGTGTCATCAGGCATTTCTTCCCAGGTACCTCTGGGTACAGTCACCAGGCCTTCCTTCCGAGGTACCTCTGACTACAGTCACCAGGCCTTTCTTCCGAGGTACGTCTGGGTAGAGTCTCCAGGCCTTCCTTCCGAAGTACCTGTTGGTACTGTCATCAGGACTAGTTTCCGAGGTACCTCTGGGTACACTCACCAGGCCGTTTTGCGAGGTACCTCTGGTTACAGTCTCCAGTCGTTCCTTCTGAGGTACCTCTGGGTACAGTCACCAGGCGTTCCTTCAGAGGTACCTCTGGGTACAGTGAAAGGCCTTCCTTCTGAGGTACCTCTGGGTACAGTCACCCTGCCTTTTTTCTCAGTTCCCTCTGGGTACAGTCAGCAGGCCTTTCTTCCGAGGTCCCTCTGGGTACAGTCAACGGCCTTCCTTCTGAGGTACCTCTGGGTACAGCACCCGGGCTTATTTCTGAGGTCCCTCTGGGTACAGTCACCAGGCCTTTCTTAGGAGGTACCTCTGGGTACAGTCACCGCCCTTCCTTCTGAGGTACCTCTGGGTACAGTCACCCGGGATTATTTCTGAGGTCCCTCTAGGTACAGTCACCAGGCTTTTCTTCCGATCTACCTCTGGGTACAGTCACCAGACCTTCCCTCTGAGGTACCTTTGGATACAGTCACCAGCCCTTGTTTCCGAGGTAAGTCTGTGTACCCTCACCAGACCTTTCTTACGACGTACCTGCGGGTACAGTCACCAGGCTTTCCTTCTGAGTACGTACGGGTAGAGTCAACAGGCCTTCCTTCAGAGGTATCTCTGGGTACAGTCACACGGCCTTCTTTCTGAGGTCCCTCTGGGAACAGTCTCTAGGCCTTTCTTCTGAGGTACCTCTGGGTACAGTCACCAGGCCTTTCTCACGAAGTAACTCTGGGTACAGTCACCAGGCATTCCTTCAGAGTTAGCTCTGGGTACAGTGACCAGGCCTTCCTTCCGAGGTACCTCTGAGTACAGTCATCATGCCTTCCTTCTGAGGTACCACTGGGTACAGTCACGAGGTTTTTCTTCTGGGGTACCTCTGAGTACAGTCACCAGGCCTTTCTTCGGAGGTACGTCTGGGTAGTCACCAGGCCTTCTTTCCAAGGTACCTCTGGGTAGAGTCACCAGGCCTTCCTTCCGTGGTGCCTCTGTGTACAGTCACGGGGCCTTTCTTCCGAGGTACCTTTGGGTACAGTCTCTGGACCTTCCTTCCGAGGTACCTCTGGGTAAAGTCACTATGCCCTCCCTCCAAGATACCTCTGGGTACAGTCACCAGTCCTTCCTTCGGAGGTACCTCTGGGTATAGACACCAGGCCATCCTTCCGAGGTACCTCTGGGTACACTCACCAGGCCTTTTTTCCGCGGTACCTCTGAGTACAGTCACCAGGCATTGCTTCTCAGGTACCTCTGGGTACAGTCACCAGGCCTTCCTTCTGAGATACCCCTGGGTACAGTCACCAGGCCTTCCTTCTGCGGTACCTCCGAGTACTGTCACCAGGCCTTCCTTCTCAGGTACTTCTATGTACCGTCACCAAGCATTTCTTTCGAGGTACCTCTGGGTACGGTCACCAGGCCTTCCTTCCGAGGCACTTCTGAGTTAAGCCACCAGACTTTCCTTCCCAAGTACCTCTGGGTACAATCACCAGGCGCTCCTTCTGAGTTAGCTGTGGGTACAGTCACTAGGCCTTCCTTCCGAGGTACCTCTGGGTACAGTCACCAGGCCTTTCTTCCGAGGTGCTTCTGTGTACAGTCGCCAGGCCTTCCTTCCCAGCTACCCCTGGGTACAGTCACCAGGCCTTCCTTCCGAGGTACCTCTGACTACAGTCACCAGGCCTTTCTTCCGAGGTACGTCTGGGTACAGTCTCCAGGCCTTCCTTCCGAAGTACCTGTGGGTACAGTCATCAGGACTAGTTTCCGAGGTACCTCTGGGTACACTCACCAGGCCGTTCTTACGAGGTACCTCTGGTTACAGTCTCCAGTCGTTCCTTCTGAGGTACCTATGGGTACAATCACCAGGCGTTCCTTCAGGGGTACCTCTGGGTACAGTCAAAGGCCTTCCTTCTGAGGTCCCTCTGGGTACAGTCACTCTGCCTTCTTTCTCAGTTCCCTCTGGGTACAGTCAGCAGGCCTTTCTTCCGAGGTCCCTCTGGGTACAGTCAACGGCCTTCCTTCTGAGGTACCTCTGGGTACAGCACCCGGGCTTATTTCTGAGGTCCCTCTGGGTACAGTCACCAGGCCTTCCTTCCGAGGTACCTCTAGGTACAATCACCAGGCCTTCCTTCTGAGGTACCTCTGGGTACAGTCACGAGGTCTTTCTTCTGAGTTAGCTCTGGGTACAGTCACCAGGCCTTTCTTCCGAGGTACTTCTGTGTACAGTCACCAGGCCTTCCTTTCGGAGGTATCTCTAGGAACAATCACCAGGCCTTCCTTCTGAGGTACCTCTGGGTACAGTCACCAGGGATTCCTCCCGAGGTACCTCTGTTTAGAGTCACCAGGCATTTCTTAAGAGTTAACTCTGGGTACAGTCACCAGGCCTTCCTTCGGAGGTACCTCTGGTTACAGTCACCAGGCTTTCCTGGGAGTTACCCTGGGTACAGTCACCACTCCTTTCTTCCGAGTTATCTCTAGGTACAGTCACCAGGCCTTCCTTCCGAGGTACCTCTGAGTACATTCACCAGGCCTTCCTTCCGAGGTACCTCTGGGTACAATCACCGGGCCTTCCTTTCCAGGTACCTTTGGGTACAGTCACCTGGCCTTCCTTCCGAGGTCCCTCTGGGTAGAGTCACCAGGCATTCCTTCAGAATTAGCTCTGGGTACAGTCACCAGGCCTTCCTTCCGAGGTACCTCTGGGTAATGTCACCCTGCCTTTTTTCTCAGTTCCCTCTGGGTACAGTCAGCAGGCCTTTCTTCCGAGGTCCCTCTGGGTACAGTCAACGGCCTTCCTTCTGAGGTACCTCTGGGTACAGCACCCGGGCTTATTTCTGAGGTCCCTCTGGGTACAGTCACCAGGCCTTTCTTAGGAGGTACCTCTGGGTACAGTCACCGCCCTTCCTTCTGAGGTACCTCTGGGTACAGTCACCCGGGATTATTTCTGAGGTCCCTCTAGGTACAGTCACCAGGCTTTTCTTCCGATCTACCTCTGGGTACAGTCACCAGACCTTCCCTCTGAGGTACCTTTGGATACAGTCACCAGCCCTTGTTTCCGAGGTAAGTCTGTGTACCCTCACCAGACCTTTCTTACGACGTACCTGCGGGTACAGTCACCAGGCTTTCCTTCTGAGTACGTACGGGTAGAGTCAACAGGCCTTCCTTCAGAGGTATCTCTGGGTACAGTCACACGGCCTTCTTTCTGAGGTCCCTCTGGGAACAGTCTCTAGGCCTTTCTTCTGAGGTACCTCTGGGTACAGTCACCAGGCCTTTCTCACGAAGTAACTCTGGGTACAGTCACCAGGCATTCCTTCAGAGTTAGCTCTGGGTACAGTGACCAGGCCTTCCTTCCGAGGTACCTCTGAGTACAGTCATCATGCCTTCCTTCTGAGGTACCACTGGGTACAGTCACGAGGTTTTTCTTCTGGGGTACCTCTGAGTACAGTCACCAGGCCTTTCTTCGGAGGTACGTCTGGGTAGTCACCAGGCCTTCCTTCCAAGGTACCTCTGGGTAGAGTCACCAGACCTTCCTTCCGAGGTACCTCTGGGTACAGTCACCAGGACTTCCTTCGGAGGTAACTCTGGCTACAGTCAGCAGGCCTTCCTTCCGAGGTACCTCTCGTTACAGTCACCAGGCTTTCCTTGGGAGTTACCCTGGGTACAGTCACCACCCCTTTCTTCCGAGTTATCTCTAGGTACAGTCACCAGGCCTTCCTTCCGACGTACCTCTGGGTACAGTCACCAGGCCTTCCTTCCGAGGTACCTCTGAGTACAGTCACCCGGCCTTTCTGAAGGGGTACGTCTGGGTAGAGTCATCAGGCCTTCATTCTGAGGTACTTCTCGGAAGTGTCAGCAGGCCTTTCTTCCGAGGTACCTCTGGCTGCAGTCACCTGGCTTTCCTTGGGAGATACCCTGGGTACAGTCACCACGCCTCTTTCGGAGTTACCTCTAGGTACAGTCACCAGGCCTTCGTTCCGAGGTACCCCTGGGTACAGTCACCAGGCCTTCCTTCTCAGGTACGTCTGGGTACAGTCACGAGGTATTTCTTCTGAGGTACCTCTGAGGACAGTCACCAGGCCTTCCTTTCCAGGTACCTCTGGGTACAGTCAGCAGGGCTTCCTTCCGAGGTACCTCTGGGTAGTGTCATCAGGCATTTCTTCCCAGGTATCTCTGGGTACAGTCACCAGGCCTTCCTTCCGAGGTACATCTGGGTACAGTAACCAGGCATTCCTTCTAAGGTATCCCTGGGTAAAGTCCCCAGGCCTTCCTTTCGAGGTACCTCTGAATACAGTCACCAGGACTTTCTTCCGAAGTGCGTCTGGGTACAGTCACCAGGCCTTCCTTCCGAGGTACCTCTGGGTACAATCACCGGGCCTTCCTTTCCAGGTACCTCTGGGTACAGTCACCTGGCCTTCCTTCCGAGGTCCCTCTGGGTAGAGTCAGCAGGCCTTCCTTCCGAGGTACCTCTGAGTACAGTCATCCGGCCTTTATTAAGGGGTACGTTTGGGGAGAGTCATCAGGCTTTCCTTCTGAGGAACTTCTCGTTACAGTCACCAGGCCTTCCTCCCGAGGTAACTCCGGTTACAGTCACCAGGCTTTCCGTGGGAATTACCCTGGGTACACTCACCACGCCTTTCCTACGAGTTACCTCTTGGTACAGTCACCAGGCCTTGCTTCTGAGGTACCTCTGGGTACAGTCACCAGGCCTTTCTTACGAGGTACCTCTGGGTACAGTCACCAGGCATTCCTTCAGAATTAGCTCTGGGTACAGTCACCAGGCCTTCCTTCCGAGGTACCTCTGAGTACAGTCACCAGGACTTCCTTTCCAGGTACCTCTGGGTACAGTCAGCAAGGCTTCTTTCCGAGGTACCTCTGGGTAGTGTCATCAGGCATTTCTTCCCAGGTACCTCTGGGTACAGTCACCAGGCCTTCCTTCCGAGGTACCTCTGACTACAGTCACCAGGCCTTTCTTCCGAAGTACGTCTGGGTAGAGTCTCCAGGCCTTCCTTCCGAAGTACCTGTTGGTACTGTCATCAGGACTAGTTTCCGAGGTACCTCTGGGTACACTCACCAGGCCGTTTTGCGAGGTACCTCTGGTTACAGTCTCCAGTCGTTCCTTCTGAGGTACCTATGGGTACAGTCACCAGGCGTTCCTTCAGAGGTACCTCTGGGTACAGTGAAAGGCCTTCCTTCTGAGGTACCTCTGGGTACAGTCACCCTGCCTTTTTTCTCAGTTCCCTCTGGGTACAGTCAACGGCCTTCCTTCTGAGGTACCTCTGGGTACAGCGCCCGGGCTTATTTCTGAGGTCCCTCTGGGTACAGTCACCAGGCCTTTCTTAGGAGGTACCTCTGGGTACAGTCACCGCCCTTCCTTCTGAGGTACCTCTGGGTACAGTCACCCGGGATTATTTCTGAGGTCCCTCTAGGTACAGTCACCAGGCTTTTCTTCCGATCTATCTCTGGGTACAGTCACCAGACCTTCCCTCTGAGGTACCTTTGGATACAGTCACCAGCCCTTGTTTCCGAGGTAAGTCTGTGTACCCTCACCAGACCTTTCTTACGAGGTACCTGCGGGTACCGTCACCAGGCTTTCCTTCTGAGGTACCTATGGGTAGAGTCAACAGGCCTTCCTTCAGAGGTATCTCTGGGTACAGTCACACGGCCTTCTTTCTGAGGTCCCTCTGGGAACAGTCTCTAGGCCTTTCTTCTGAGGTACCTCTGGGTACAGTCACCAGGCCTTTCTCACGAGGTACCTCTGGGTACAGTCACCAGGCATTCCTTCAGAGTTAGCTCTGGGTACAGTGACCAGGCCTTCCTTCCGAGGTACCTCTGGGTACAGTCATCATGCCTTCCTTCTGAGGTACCACTGGGTACAGTCACGAGGTTTTTCTTCTGGGGTACCTCTGAGTACAGTCACCAGGCCTTTCTTCGGAGGTACGTCTGGGTAGTCACCAGGCCTTCCTTCCAAGGTACCTCTGGGTACAGTCATGGGGCCTTTCTTCCGAGGTACCTTTGGGTACAGTCTCTGGACCTTCCTTCCGAGGTACCTCTGGGTAAAGTCACTATGCCCTCCCTCCGAGATACCTCTGGGTACAGTCACCAGTCCTTCCTTCGGAGGTACCTCTGGGTATAATCACCAGGCCATCCTTCTGAGGTACCTCTGGGTACACTCACCAGGCCTTTTTTCCGCGGTACCTCTGAGTACAGTCACCAGGCATTCCTTCTGAGGTACCTCTGGGTACAGTCACCAGGCCTTCCTTCTGAGATACCCCTGGGTACAGTCACCAGGCCTTCCTTCTGCGGTACCTCCGAGTACTGTCACCAGGCCTTCCTTCCCAGGTACTTCTAAGTACCGTCACCAAGCATTTCTTTCGAGGTACCTCTGGGTACGGTCACCAGGCCTTCCTTCCGAGGCACTTCTGAGTTAAGCCACCAGGCTTTCCTTCCGAAGTACCTCTGGGTACAATCACCAGGCGCTCCTTCTGAGTTAGCTCTCGGTACAGTCACTAGGCCTTCCTTCAGAGGTACCTCTGGGTACAGTCACCAGGCCTTTCTTCCGAGGTGCTTCTGTGTACAGTCGCCAGGCCTTCCTTCCAAGGTACCTCTGGGTAGAGTCACCAGACCTTCCTTCCTAGGTACCTCTGGGTACACTCACCAGGCCTTTTTTCCACGGTACCTCTGAGTACAGTCACCAGGCATTCCTTCTGAGGTACCTCTGGGTACAGTCACCAGGTCTTGCTTCTGAGATACCTCTGGGTACAGTCACCGGGCCTTCCTTCCGAGGTACCTTTGGGTACAGTCTCTGGACCTTCCTTCCGAGGTACCTCTGGGTAAAGTCACTATGCCCTCCCTCCGAGATACCTCTGGGTACAGTCACCAGTCCTTCCTTCGGAGGTACCTCTGGGTATAGTCACCAGGCCATCCTTCCGAGGTACCTCTGGGTACACTCACCAGGCCTTTTTTCCGCGGTACCTCTGAGTACAGTCACCAGGCATTGCTTCTCAGGGACCTCTGGGTACAGTCACCAGGCCTTCCTTACGAGTTACCTCTGGGTACAGTCACCAGGCCTTCCTTCTGAGATACCCCTGGGTACAGTCACCAGGCCTTCCTTCTGCGGTACCTCCGAGTACTGTCACCAGGCCTTCCTTCCCAGGTACTTCTAAGTACCGTCACCAAGCATTTCTTTCGAGGTACCTCTGGTTACGGTCACCAGACCTTCCTTCCGAGGCACTTCTGAGTTAAGCCACCAGGCTTTCCTTCCGAAGTAGCTCTGGGTACAATCACCAGGCGCTCCTTCTGACTTAGCTCTGGGTACAGTCACTAGGCCTTCCTTCCGAGGTACCACTGGGTACAGTCACCAGGCATTTCTTCCGAGGTGCTTCTGTGTACAGTCTCCAGGCCTTCCTTCCCAGGTACCCCTGGGTACAGTCACCAGGCCTTCCTTCCGAGGTACCTCTGACTACAGTCACCAGGCCTTTCTTCCGAGGTACGTCTGGGTACAGTCTCCAGGCCTTCCTTCCGAAGTACCTGTGGGTACAGTCATCAGGACTAGTTTCCGAGGTACCTCTGGGTACACTCACCAGGCCGTTCTTACGAGGTACCTCTGGTTACAGTCTCCAGTCGTTCCTTCTGAGGTACCTATGGGTACAATCACCAGGCGTTCCTTCAGGGGTGCCTCTGGGTACAGTCAAAGGCCTTCCTTCTGAGGTCCCTCTGGGTACAGTCACTCTGCCTTCTTTCTCAGTTCCCTCTGGGTACAGTCAGCAGGCCTTTCTTCCGAGGTCCCTCTGGGTACAGTCAACGGCCTTCCTTCTGAGGTACCTCTGGGTACAGCACCCGGGCTTATTTCTGAGGTCCCTCTGGGTACAGTCACCAGGCCTTCCTTCCGAGGTACCTCTAGGTACAATCACCAGGCCTTCCTTCTGAGGTACCTCTGGGTACAGTCACGAGGTCTTTCTTCTGAGTTAGCTCTGGGTACAGTCACCAGGCCTTTCTTCCGAGGTACTTCTGTGTACAGTCACCAGGCCTTCCTTTCGGAGGTATCTCTAGGAACAATCACCAGGCCTTCCTTCTGAGGTACCTCTGGGTACAGTCACCAGGGATTCCTCCCGAGGTACCTCTGTTTAGAGTCACCAGGCATTTCTTCCGAGTTACCTCTGGGTACAGTCACCAGGCCTTCCTTCGGAGGTAACTCTGGCTACAGTCAGCAGGCCTTCCTTCCGAGGTACCTCTGGCTGCAGTCACCTGGCTTTCCTTGGGAGATACCCTGGGTACAGTCACCACGCCTCTTTCGGAGTTACCTCTAGGTACAGTCACCAGGCCTGCCTTCCGAGGTACCCCTGGGTACAGTCACCAGGCCTTCCTTCTCAGGTACGTCTGGGTACAGTCACGAGGTATTTCTTCTGAGGTACCTCTGAGGACAGTCACCAGGCCTTCCTTTCCAGGTACCTCTGGGTACAGTCAGCAGGGCTTCCTTCCGAGGTACCTCTGGGTAGTGTCATCAGGCATTTCTTCCCAGGTATCTCTGGGTACAGTCACCAGGCCTTCCTTCCGAGGTACATCTGGGTACAGTAACCAGGCATTCCTTCTAAGGTATCCCTGGGTAAAGTCCCCAGGCCTTCCTTCCGAGGTACCTCTGAGTACAGTCACCAGGACTTTCTTCCGAGGTCCCTCTGGGTAGAGTCAGCAGGCCTTCCTTCCGAGGTACCTCTAGGTACAATCACCAGGCCTTCCTTCTGAGGTACCTCTGGGTACAGTCACGAGGTATTTCTTCTGAGGTACCTCTGACTACAGTCACCAGGCCTTTCTTCCGAGGTACGTCTGGGTACAGTCTCCAGGCCTTTCTTCCGAAGTACCTGTTGGTACTGTCATCAGGACTAGTTTCCGAGGTACCTCTGGGTACACTCACCAGGCCGTTTTGCGAGGTACCTCTGGTTACAGTCTCCAGTCGTTCCTTCTGAGGTACCTCTGGGTACAGTCACCAGGCGTTCCTTCAGAGGTACCTCTGGGTACAGTGAAAGGCCTTCCTTCTGAGGTACCTCTGGGTACAGTCACCCGGGATTATTTCTGAGGTCCCTCTAGGTACAGTCACCAGGCTTTTCTTCCGATCTACCTCTGGGTACAGTCACCAGACCTTCCCTCTGAGGTACCTTTGGATACAGTCACCAGCCCTTGTTTCCGAGGTAAGTCTGTGTACCCTCACCAGACCTTTCTTACGACGTACCTGCGGGTACAGTCACCAGGCTTTCCTTCTGAGGTACCTATGGGTAGAGTCAACAGGCCTTCCTTCAGAGGTATCTCTGGGTACAGTCACACGGCCTTCTTTCTGAGGTCCCTCTGGGAACAGTCTCTAGGCCTTTCTTCTGAGGTACCTCTGGGTACAGTCACCAGGCCTTTCTCACGAGGTACCTCTGGGTACAGTCACCAGGCATTCCTTCAGAGTTAGCTCTGGGTACAGTGACCAGGCCTTCCTTCCGAGGTACCTCTGGGTACAGTCATCATGCCTTCCTTCTGAGGTACCACTGGGTACAGTCACGAGGTTTTTCTTCTGGGGTACCTCTGAGTACAGTCACCAGGCCTTTCTTCGGAGGTACGTCTGGGTAGTCACCAGGCCTTCCTTCCAAGGTACCTCTGGGTACAGTCACCAGGCCTTCCTTCCGTGGTGTCTCTGTGTACAGTCACGGGGCCTTTCTTCCGAGGTACCCTTGGGTACAGTCTCTGGACCTTCCTTCCGAGGTACCTCTGGGTAAAGTCACTATGCCCTCCCTCCGAGATACCTCTGGGTAGAGTCACCAGACCTTCCTTCCGAGGTACCTCTGGGTACACTCACCAGGCCTTTTTTCCACGGTACCTCTGAGTACAGTCACCAGGCATTCCTTCTGAGGTACCTCTGGGTACAGTCACCAGGTCTTGCTTCTGAGATACCTCTGGGTACAGTCACCGGGCCTTTCTTCCGAGGTACCTTTGGGTACAGTCTCTGGACCTTCCTTCCGAGGTACCTCTGGGTAAAGTCACTATGCCCTCCCTCCGAGATACCTCTGGGTACAGTCACCAGTCCTTCCTTCGGAGGTACCTCTGGGTATAGTCACCAGGCCATCCTTCCGAGGTACCTCTGGGTACACTCACCAGGCCTTTTTTCCGCGGTACCTCTGAGTACAGTCACCAGGCATTCCTTCTCAGGTACCTCTGGGTACAGTCACCAGGCCTTCCTTACGAGTTACCTCTGGGTACAGTCACCAGGCCTTCCTTCTGAGATACCCCTGGGTACAGTCACCAGGCCTTCCTTCTGCGGTACCTCCGAGTACTGTCACCAGTCCTTCCTTCCCAGGTACTTCTAAGTACCGTCACCAAGCATTTCTTTCGAGGTACCTCTGGGTACGGTCACCAGGCCTTCCTTCCGAGGCACTTCTGAGTTAAGCCACCAGGCTTTCCTTCCCAAGTACCTCTGGGTACAATCACCAGGCGCTCCTTCTGAGTTAGCTCTGGGTACAGTCACTAGGCCTTCCTTCCGAGGTACCACTGGGTACAGTCACCAGGCCTTCCTTCCGAGGTACCTCTGACTACAGTCACCAGGCCTTCCTTCCGAAATACCTGTGGGTACAGTCATCAGGACTAGTTTCCGAGGTACCTCTGGATACACTCACCAGGCCGTTCTTAAGAGGTACCTCTGGTTACAGTCTCCAGTCGTTCCTTCTGAGGTACCTATGGGTACAATCACCACGCGTTCCTTCAGGGGTACCTCTGGGTACAGTCAAAGGCCTTCCTTCTGAGGTACCTCTGGGTACAGCACCCGGGCTTATTTCTGAGGTCCCTCTGGGTACAGTCACCAGGACTTCCTTCCGAGGTACCTCTAGGTACAATCACCAGGCCTTCCTTCTGAGGTACCTCTGGGTACAGTCACGAGGTCTTTCTTCTGAGTTAGCTCTGGGTACAGTCACCAGGCCTTTCTTCCGAGGTACTTCTGTGTACAGTCACCAGGCCTTCCTTTCGGAGGTATCTCTAGGAACAATCACCAGGCCTTCCTTCTGAGGTACCTCTGGGTACAGTCACCAGGGATTCCTCCCGAGGTACCTCTGTTTAGAGTCACCAGGCATTTCTTCCGAGTTACCTCTGGGTACAGTCACCAGGCCTTCCTTCGGAGGTAACTCTGGCTACAGTCAGCAGGCCTTCCTTCCGAGGTACCTCTGGTTACAGTCACCAGGCTTTCCTTGGGAGTTACCCTGGGTACAGTCACCACTCCTTTCTTCCGAGTTATCTCTAGGTACAGTCACCAGGCCTTCCTTCCGACGTACCTCTGGGTACAGTCACCAGGCCTTCCTTCCGAGGTACCTCTGAGTACAGTCACCCGGCCTTTCTGAAGGGGTACGTCTGGGTAGAGTCATCAGGCCTTCCTTCTGAGGTACTTCTCGGAACAGTCACCAGGCCTTTCTTCCGAGGTACCTCTGGCTGCAGTCACCTGGCTTTCCTTGGGAGATACCCTGGGTACAGTCACCACGCCTCTTTCGGAGTTACCTCTAGGTACAGTCACCAGGCCTTCGTTCCGAGGTACCCCTGGGTACAGTCACCAGGCCTTCCTTCTCAGGTACGTCTGGGTACAGTCACGAGGTATTTCTTCTGAGGTACCTCTGAGGACAGTCACCAGGCCTTCCTTTCCAGGTACCTCTGGGTACAGTCAGCAGGGCTTCCTTCCGAGGTACCTCTGGGTAGTGTCATCAGGCATTTCTTCCCAGGTATCTCTGGGTACAGTCACCAGGCCTTTCTTACGAGGTACCTCTGGGTACAGTCACCAGGCATTCCTTCAGAATTAGCTCTGGGTACAGTGACCAGGCCTTCCTTCCGATGTACCTCTGGGTACAGTCACCAGGCCTTCCTTCCGAGGTACCCCTGGGTACAGTCACCAGGCCTTCCTTCTCAGGTACGTCTGGGTACAGTCACGAGGTATTTCTTCTGAGGTACCTCTGAGGACAGTCACCAGGCCTTCCTTTCCAGGTACCTCTGGGTACAGTCAGCAGGGCTTCCTTCCGAGGTACCTCTGGGTAGTGTCATCAGGCATTTCTTCCCAGGTACCTCTGGGTACAGTCACCAGGCCTTCCTTCCGAGGTACCTCTGACTACAGTCACCAGGCCTTTCTTCTGAGGTACGTCTGGGTACAGTCTCCAGGCCTTCCTTCCGAAGTACCTGTTGGTACTGTCATCAGGACTAGTTTCCGAGGTACCTCTGGGTACACTCACCAGGCCGTTTTGCGAGGTACCTCTGGTTACAGTCTCCAGTCGTTCCTTCTGAGGTACCTATGGGTACAGTCACCAGGCGTTCCTTCAGAGGTACCTCTGGGTACAGTGAAAGGCCTTCCTTCTGAGGTACCTCTGGGTACAGTCACCCTGCCTTTTTTCTCAGTTCCCTCTGGGTACAGTCAGCAGGCCTTTCTTCCGAGGTCCCTCTGGGTACAGTCAACGGCCTTCCTTCTGAGGTACCTCTGGGTACAGCACCCGGGCTTATTTCTGAGGTCCCTCTGGGTACAGTCACCAGGCCTTTCTTAGGAGGTACCTCTGGGTACAGTCACCGCCCTTCCTTCTGAGGTACCTCTGGGTACAGTCACCCGGGATTATTTCTGAGGTCCCTCTAGGTACAGTCACCAGGCTTTTCTTCCGATCTATCTCTGGGTACAGTCACCAGACCTTCCCTCTGAGGTACCTTTGGATACAGTCACCAGCCCTTGTTTCCGAGGTAAGTCTGTGTACCCTCACCAGACCTTTCTTACGACGTACCTGCGGGTACAGTCACCAGGCTTTCCTTCTGAGGTACCTATGGGTAGAGTCAACAGGCCTTCCTTCAGAGGTATCTCTGGGTACAGTCACACGGCCTTCTTTCTGAGGTCCCTCTGGGAACAGTCTCTAGGCCTTTCTTCTGAGGTACCTCTGGGTACAGTCACCAGGCCTTTCTCACGAGGTACCTCTGGGTACAGTCACCAGGCATTCCTTCAGAGTTAGCTCTGGGTACAGTGACCAGGCCTTCCTTCCGAGGTACCTCTGGGTACAGTCATCATGCCTTCCTTCTGAGGTACCACTGGGTACAGTCACGAGGTTTTTCTTCTGGGGTACCTCTGAGTACAGTCACCAGGCCTTTCTTCGGAGGTACGTCTGGGTAGTCACCAGGCCTTCCTTCCAAGGTACCTCTGGGTACAGTCACGGGGCCTTTCTTCCGAGGTACCTTTGGGTACAGTCTCTGGACCTTCCTTCCGAGGTACCTCTGGGTAAAGTCACTATGCCCTCCCTCCGAGATACCTCTGGGTACAGTCACCAGTCCTTCCTTCGGAGGTACCTCTGGGTATAGTCACCAGGCCATCCTTCTGAGGTACCTCTGGGTACACTCACCAGGCCTTTTTTCCGCGGTACCTCTGAGTACAGTCACCAGGCATTCCTTCTCAGGTACCTCTGGGTACAGTCACCAGGCCTTCCTTCTGAGATACCCCTGGGTACAGTCACCAGGCCTTCCTTCCCAGGTACTTCTAAGTACCGTCACCAAGCATTTCTTTCGAGGTACCTCTGGGTACGGTCACCAGGCCTTCCTTCCGAGGCACTTCTGAGTTAAGCCACCAGGCTTTCCTTCCCAAGTACCTCTGGGTACAATCACCAGGCGCTCCTTCTGAGTTAGCTCTCGGTACAGTCACTAGGCCTTCCTTCAGAGGTACCTCTGGGTACAGTCACCAGGCCTTTCTTCCGAGGTGCTTCTGTGTACAGTCGCCAGGCCTTCCTTCCAAGGTACCTCTGGGTAGAGTCACCAGACCTTCCTTCCGAGGTACCTCTGGGTACACTCACCAGGCCTTTTTTCCACGGTACCTCTGAGTACAGTCACCAGGCATTCCTTCTGAGGTACCTCTGGGTACAGTCACCAGGTCTTGCTTCTGAGATACCTCTGGGTACAGTCACCGGGCCTTCCTTCCGAGGTACCTTTGGGTACAGTCTCTGGACCTTCCTTCCGAGGTACCTCTGGGTAAAGTCACTATGCCCTCCCTCCCAGATACCTCTGGGTACAGTCACCAGTCCTTCCTTCGGAGGTACCTCTGGGTATAGTCACCAGGCCATCCTTCCGAGGTACCTCTGGGTACACTCACCAGGCCTTTTTTCCGCGGTACCTCTGAGTACAGTCACCAGGCATTGCTTCTCAGGTACCTCTGGGTACAGTCACCAGGCCTTCCTTACGAGTTACCTCTGGGTACAGTCACCAGGCCTTCCTTCTGAGATACCCCTGGGTACAGTCACCAGGCCTTCCTTCTGCGGTACCTCCGAGTACTGTCACCAGGCCTTCCTTCCCAGGTACTTCTAAGTACCGTCACCAACCATTTCTTTCGAGGTACCTCTGGTTACGGTCACCAGACCTTCCTTCCGAGGCACTTCTGAGTTAAGCCACCAGGCTTTCCTTCCGAAGTACCTCTGGGTACAATCACCAGGCGCTCCTTCTGAGTTAGCTCTGGGTACAGTCACTAGGCCTTCCTTCCGAGGTACCACTGGGTACAGTCACCAGGCCTTTCTTCCGAGGTGCTTCTGTGTACAGTCGCCAGGCCTTCCTTCCCAGGTACCCCTGGGTACAGTCACCAGGCCTTCCTTCCGAGGTACCTCTGACTACAGTCACCAGGCCTTTCTTCCGAGGTACGTCTGGGTACAGTCTCCAGGCCTTCCTTCCGAAGTACCTGTGGGTACAGTCATCAGGACTAGTTTCCGAGGTACCTCTGGGTACACTCACCAGGCCGTTCTTACGAGGTACCTCTGGTTACAGTCTCCAGTCGTTCCTTCTGAGGTACCTATGGGTACAATCACCAGGCGTTCCTTCAGGGGTGCCTCTGGGTACAGTCAAAGGCCTTCCTTCTGAGGTCCCTCTGGGTACAGTCACTCTGCCTTCTTTCTCAGTTCCCTCTGGGTACAGTCAGCAGGCCTTTCTTCCGAGGTCCTTCTGGGTACAGTCAACGGCGTTCCTTCTGAGGTACCTCTGGGTACAGCACCCGGGCTTATTTCTGAGGTCCCTCTGGGTACAGTCACCAGGACTTCCTTCCGAGGTACCTCTAGGTACAATCACCAGGCCTTCCTTCTGAGGTACCTCTGGGTACAGTCACGAGGTCTTTCTTCTGAGTTAGCTCTGGGTACAGTCACCAGGCCTTTCTTCCGAGGTACTTCTGTGTACAGTCACCAGGCCTTCCTTTCGGAGGTATCTCTAGGAACAATCACCAGGCCTTCCTTCTGAGGTACCTCTGGGTACAGTCACCAGGGATTCCTCCCGAGGTACCTCTGTTTAGAGTCACCAGGCATTTCTTCCGAGTTACCTCTGGGTACAGTCACCAGGCCTTCCTTCGGAGGTAACTCTGGCTACAGTCAGCAGGCCTTCCTTCCGAGGTACCTCTGGCTGCAGTCACCTGGCTTTCCTTGGGAGATACCCTGGGTACAGTCACCACGCCTCTTTCGGAGTTACCTCTAGGTACAGTCACCAGGCCTGCCTTCCGAGGTACCCCTGGGTACAGTCACCAGGCCTTCCTTCTCAGGTACGTCTGGGTACAGTCACGAGGTATTTCTTCTGAGGTACCTCTGAGGACAGTCACCAGGCCTTCCTTTCCAGGTACCTCTGGGTACAGTCAGCAGGGCTTCCTTCCGAGGTACCTCTGGGTAGTGTCATCAGGCATTTCTTCCCAGGTATCTCTGGGTACAGTCACCAGGCCTTCCTTCCGAGGTACATCTGGGTACAGTAACCAGGCATTCCTTCTAAGGTATCCCTGGGTAAAGTCCCCAGGCCTTCCTTCCGAGGTACCTCTGAGTACAGTCACCAGGACTTTCTTCCGAAGTGCGTCTGGGTACAGTCACCAGGCCTTCCTTCCGAGGTCCCTCTGGGTAGAGTCAGCAGGCCTTCCTTCCGAGGTACCTCTAGGTACAATCACCAGGCCTTCCTTCTGAGGTACCTCTGGGTACAGTCACGAGGTATTTCTTCTGAGGTACCTCTGACTACAGTCACCAGGCCTTTCTTCCGAGGTACGTCTGGGTACAGTCTCCAGGCCTTTCTTCCGAAGTACCTGTTGGTACTGTCATCAGGACTAGTTTCCGAGGTACCTCTGGGTACACTCACCAGGCCGTTTTGCGAGGTACCTCTGGTTACAGTCTCCAGTCGTTCCTTCTGAGGTACCTCTGGGTACAGTCACCAGGCGTTCCTTCAGAGGTACCTCTGGGTACAGTGAAAGGCCTTCCTTCCGAGGTACCTCTGGGTACAGTCACCCTGCCTTTTTTCTCAGTTCCCTCTGGGTACAGTCAGCAGGCCTTTCTTCCGAGGTCCCTCTGGGTACAGTCAACGGCCTTCCTTCTGAGGTACCTCTGGGTACAGCACCCGGGCTTATTTCTGAGGTCCCTCTGGGTACAGTCACCAGGCCTTTCTTAGGAGGTACCTCTGGGTACAGTCACCGCCCTTCCTTCTGAGGTACCTCTGGGTACAGTCACCCGGGATTATTTCTGAGGTCCCTCTAGGTACAGTCACCAGGCTTTTCTTCCGATCTATCTCTGGGTACAGTCACCAGACCTTCCCTCTGAGGTACCTTTGGATACAGTCACCAGCCCTTGTTTTCGAGGTAAGTCTGTGTACCCTCACCAGACCTTTCTTACGAGGTACCTGCGGGTACAGTCACCAGGCTTTCCTTCTGAGGTACCTATGGGTAGAGTCAACAGGCCTTCCTTCAGAGGTATCTCTGGGTACAGTCACACGGCCTTCTTTCTGAGGTCCCTCTGGGAACAGTCTCTAGGCCTTTCTTCTGGGGTACCTCTGAGTACAGTCACCAGGCCTTTCTTCGGAGGTACGTCTGGGTAGTCACGAGGCCTTCCTTCCAAGGTACCTCTGGGTACAGTCACCAGGCCTTCCTTCCGTGGTGTCTCTGTGTACAGTCACGGGGCCTTTCTTCCGAGGTACCTTTGGGTACAGTCTCTGGACCTTCCTTCCGAGGTACCTCTGGGTAAAGTCACTATGCCCTCCCTCCGAGATACCTCTGGGTAGAGTGACCAGACCTTCCTTCCGAGGTACCTCTGGGTACACTCACCAGGCCTTTTTTCCACGGTACCTCTGAGTACAGTCACCAGGCATTCCTTCTGAGGTACCTCTGGGTACAGTCACCAGGTCTTGCTTCTGAGATACCTCTGGGTACAGTCACCGGGCCTTTCTTCCGAGGTACCTTTGGGTACAGTCTCTGGACCTTCCTTCCGAGGTACCTCTGGGTAAAGTCACTATGCCCTCCCTCCGAGATACCTCTGGGTACAGTCACCAGTCCTTCCTTCGGAGGTACCTCTGGGTATAGTCACCAGGCCATCCTTCCGAGGTACCTCTGGGTACACTCACCAGGCCTTTTTTCCGCGGTACCTCTGAGTACAGTCACCAGGCATTCCTTCTCAGGTACCTCTGGGTACAGTCACCAGGCCTTCCTTACGAGTTACCTCTGGGTACAGTCACCAGGCCTTCCTTCTGAGATACCCCTGGGTACAGTCACCAGGCCTTCCTTCTGCGGTACCTCCGAGTACTGTCACCAGTCCTTCCTTCCCAGGTACTTCTAAGTACCGTCACCAAGCATTTCTTTCGAGGTACCTCTGGGTACGGTCACCAGGCCTTCCTTCCGAGGCACTTCTGAGTTAAGCCACCAGGCTTTCCTTCCCAAGTACCTCTGGGTACAATCACCAGGCGCTCCTTCTGAGTTAGCTCTGGGTACAGTCACTCGGCCTTCCTTCCGAGGTACCACTGGGTACAGTCACCAGGCCTTCCTTCCGAGGTACCTCTGACTACAGTCACCAGGCCTTTCTTCCGAGGTACGTCTGGGTACAGTCTCCAGGCCTTCCTTCCGAAGTACCTGTGGGTACAGTCATCAGGACTAGTTTCCGAGGTACCTCTGGATACACTCACCAGGCCGTTCTTAAGAGGTACCTCTGGTTACAGTCTCCAGTCGTTCCTTCTGAGGTACCTATGGGTAAAATCACCAGGCGTTCCTTCAGGGGTACCTCTGGGTACAGTCAAAGGCCTTCCTTCTGAGGTACCTCTGGGTACAGCACCCGGGCTTATTTCTGAGGTCCCTCTGGGTACAGTCACCAGGACTTCCTTCCGAGGTACCTCTAGGTACAATCACCAGGCCTTCCTTCTGAGGTACCTCTGGGTACAGTCACGAGGTCTTTCTTCTGAGTTAGCTCTGGGTACAGTCACCAGGCCTTTCTTCCGAGGTACTTCTGTGTACAGTCACCAGGCCTTCCTTTCGGAGGTATCTCTAGGAACAATCACCAGGCCTTCCTTCTGAGGTACCTCTGGGTACAGTCACCAGGGATTCCTCCCGAGGTACCTCTGTTTAGAGTCACCAGGCATTTCTTCCGAGTTACCTCTGGGTACAGTCACCAGGCCTTCCTTCGGAGGTAACTCTGGCTACAGTCAGCAGGCCTTCCTTCCGAGGTACCTCTGGTTACAGTCACCAGGCTTTCCTTGGGAGTTACCCTGGGTACAGTCACCACTCCTTTCTTCCGAGTTATCTCTAGGTACAGTCACCAGGCCTTCCTTCCGACGTACCTCTGGGTACAGTCACCAGGCCTTCCTTCTGAGGTACCTCTGAGTACAGTCACCCGGCCTTTCTGAAGGGGTACGTCTGGGTAGAGTCATCAGGCCTTCCTTCTGAGGTACTTCTCGGAACAGTCACCAGGCCTTTCTTCCGAGGTACCTCTGGCTGCAGTCACCTGGCTTTCCTTGGGAGATACCCTGGGTACAGTCAACACGCCTCTTTCGGAGTTACCTCTAGGTACAGTCACCAGGCCTTCGTTCCGAGGTACCCCTGGGTACAGTCACCAGGCCTTCCTTCTCAGGTACGTCTGGGTACAGTCACGAGGTATTTCTTCTGAGGTACCTCTGAGGACAGTCACCAGGCCTTCCTTTCCAGGTACCTCTGGGTACAGTCAGCAGGGCTTCCTTCCGAGGTACCTCTGGGTAGTGTCATCAGGCATTTCTTCCCAGGTATCTCTGGGTACAGTCACCAGGCCTTCCTTCCGAGGTACATCTGGGTACAGTAACCAGGCATTCCTTCTAAGGTATCCCTGGGTAAAGTCCCCAGGCCTTCCTTTCGAGGTACCTCTGAATACAGTCACCAGGACTTTCTTCCGAAGTGCGTCTGGGTACAGTCACCAGGCCTTCCTTCCGAGGTACCTCTGGGTACAATCACCGGGCCTTCCTTTCCAGGTACCTCTGGGTACAGTCACCTGGCCTTCCTTCCGAGGTCCCTCTGGGTAGAGTCAGCAGGCCTTCCCTCCGAGGTACCTCTGGGTACAATCACCGGGCCTTCCTTTCCAGGTACCTCTGGGTACAGTCACCTGGCCTTCCTTCTGAGGTCCCTCTGGGTAGAGTCAGCAGGCCTTCCTTCCGAGGTACCTCTGAGTACAGTCATCCGGCCTTTATTAAGGGGTACGTTTGGATAGAGTCATCAGGCTTTCCTTCTGAGGAACTTCTCGTTACAGTCACCAGGCCTTCCTCCCGAGGTAACTCTGGTTACAGTCACCAGGCTTTCCGTGGGAATTACCCTGGGTACACTCACCACGCCTTTCCTACGAGTTACCTCTTGGTACAGTCACCAGGCCTTGCTTCTGAGGTACCTCTTGGTAGAGTCACCAGGCCTTTCTTACGAGGTACCTCTGGGTACAGTCACCAGGCATTCCTTCAGAATTAGCTCTGGGTACAGTGACCAGGCCTTCCTTCCGATGTACCTCTGGGTACAGTCACCAGACCTTCCTTCCGAGGTACCTCTGACTACAGTCACCAGGCCTTTCTTCCGAGGTACGTCTAGGTACAGTCTCCAGGCCTTCCTTCCGAAGTACCTGTGGGTACAGTCATCAGGACTAGTTTCCGAGGTACCTCTGGGTACACTCACCAGGCCGTTCTTACGAGGTACCTCTGGTTACAGTCTCCAGTCGTTCCTTCTGAGGTACCTATGGGTACAATCACCAGGCGTTCCTTCAGGGGTACCTCTGGGTACAGTCAAAGGCCTTCCTTCTGAGGTCCCTCTGGGTACAGTCACTCTGCCTTCTTTCTCAGTTCCCTCTGGGTACAGTCAGCAGGCCTTTCTTCCGAGGTCCCTCTGGGTACAGTCAACGGCCTTCCTTCCGAGGTACCTCTGAGTACAGTCATCCGGCCTTTATTAAGGGGTACGTTTGGGGAGAGTCATCAGGCTTTCCTTCTGAGGAACTTCTCGTTACAGTCACCAGGCCTTCCTCCCGAGGTAACTCTGGTTACAGTCACCAGGCTTTCCGTGGGAATTACCCTGGGTACACTCACCACGCCTTTCCTACGAGTTACCTCTTGGTACAGTCACCAGGCCTTGCTTCTGAGGTACCTCTGGGTACAGTCACCAGGCCTTTCTTACGAGGTACCTCTGGGTACAGTCACCAGGCATTCCTTCAGAATTAGCTCTGGGTACAGTCACCAGGCCTTCCTTCCGAGGTACCTCTGAGTACAGTCACCAGGACTTCCTTTCCAGGTACCTCTGGGTACAGTCAGCAAGGCTTCTTTCCGAGGTACCTCTGGGTAGTGTCATCAGGCATTTCTTCCCAGGTACCTCTGGGTACAGTCACCAGGCCTTCCTTCCGAGGTACCTCTGACTACAGTCACCAGGCCTTTCTTCCGAGGTACGTCTGGGTACAGTCTCCAGGCCTTCCTTCCGAAGTACCTGTTGGTACTGTCATCAGGACTAGTTTCCGAGGTACCTCTGGGTACACTCACCAGGCCGTTTTGCGAGGTACCTCTGGTTACAGTCTCCAGTCGTTCCTTCTGAGGTACCTATGGGTACAGTCACCAGGCGTTCCTTCAGAGGTACCTCTGGGTACAGTGAAAGGCCTTCCTTCTGAGGTACCTCTGGGTACAGTCACCCTGCCTTTTTTCTCAGTTCCCTCTGGGTACAGTCAGCAGGCCTTTCTTCCGAGGTCCCTCTGGGTACAGTCAACGGCCTTCCTTCTGAGGTACCTCTGGGTACAGCACCCGGGCTTATTTCTGAGGTCCCTCTGGGTACAGTCACCAGGCCTTTCTTAGGAGGTACCTCTGGGTACAGTCACCGCCCTTCCTTCTGAGGTACCTCTGGGTACAGTCACCCGGGATTATTTCTGAGGTCCCTCTAGGTACAGTCACCAGGCTTTTCTTCCGATCTATCTCTGGGTACAGTCACCAGACCTTCCCTCTGAGGTACCTTTGGATACAGTCACCAGCCCTTGTTTCCGAGGTAAGTCTGTGTACCCTCACCAGACCTTTCTTACGACGTACCTGCGGGTACAGTCACCAGGCTTTCCTTCTGAGGTGCCTATGGGTAGAGTCAACAGGCCTTCCTTCAGAAGTATCTCTGGGTACAGTCACACGGCCTTCTTTCTGAGGTCCATCTGGGAACAGTCTCTAGGCCTTTCTTCTGAGATACCTCTGGGTACAGTCACCGGGCCTTCCTTCCGAGGTACCTTTGGGTACAGTCTCTGGACCTTCCTTCCGAGGTACCTCTGGGTAAAGTCACTATGCCCTCCCTCCGAGATACCTCTGGGTACAGTCACCAGTCCTTCCTTCGGAGGTACCTCTGGGTATAGTCACCAGGCCATCCTTCCGAGGTACCTCTGGGTACACTCACCAGGCCTTTTTTCCGCGGTACCTCTGAGTACAGTCACCAGGCATTGCTTCTCAGGTACCTCTGGGTACAGTCACCAGGCCTTCCTTACGAGTTACCTCTGGGTACAGTCACCAGGCCTTCCTTCTGAGATACCCCTGGGTACAGTCACCAGGCCTTCCTTCTGCGGTACCTCCGAGTACTGTCACCAGGCCTTCCTTCCCAGGTACTTCTAAGTACCGTCACCAAGCATTTCTTTCGAGGTACCTCTGGTTACGGTCACCAGACCTTCCTTCCGAGGCACTTCTGAGTTAAGCCACCAGGCTTTCCTTCCGAAGTACTCTGGGTACAATCACCAGGCGCTCCTTCTGAGTTAGCTCTGGGTACAGTCACTAGGCCTTCCTTCCGAGGTACCACTGGGTACAGTCACCAGGCATTTCTTCCGAGGTGCTTCTGTGTACAGTCTCCAGGCCTTCCTTCCCAGGTACCCCTGGGTACAGTCACCAGGCCTTCCTTCCGAGGTACCTCTGACTACAGTCACCAGGCCTTTCTTCCGAGGTACGTCTGGGTACAGTCTCCAGGCCTTCCTTCCGAAGTACCTGTGGGTACAGTCATCAGGACTAGTTTCCGAGGTACCTCTGGGTACACTCACCAGGCCGTTCTTACGAGGTACCTCTGGTTACAGTCTCCAGTCGTTCCTTCTGAGGTACCTATGGGTACAATCACCAGGCGTTCCTTCAGGGGTGCCTCTGGGTACAGTCAAAGGCCTTCCTTCTGAGGTCCCTCTGGGTACAGTCACTCTGCCTTCTTTCTCAGTTCCCTCTGGGTACAGTCAGCAGGCCTTTCTTCCGAGGTCCCTCTGGGTACAGTCAACGGCGTTCCTTCTGAGGTACCTCTGGGTACAGCACCCGGGCTTATTTCTGAGGTCCCTCTGGGTACAGTCACCAGGCCTTCCTTCCGAGGTACCTCTAGGTACAATCACCAGGCCTTCCTTCTGAGGTACCTCTGGGTACAGTCACGAGGTCTTTCTTCTGAGTTAGCTCTGGGTACAGTCACCAGGCCTTTCTTCCGAGGTACTTCTGTGTACAGTCACCAGGCCTTCCTTTCGGAGGTATCTCTAGGAACAATCACCAGGCCTTCCTTCTGAGGTACCTCTGGGTACAGTCACCAGGGATTCCTCCCGAGGTACCTCTGTTTAGAGTCACCAGGCATTTCTTCCGAGTTACCTCTGGGTACAGTCACCAGGCCTTCCTTCGGAGGTAACTCTGGCTACAGTCAGCAGGCCTTCCTTCCGAGGTACCTCTGGATACAGTCACCAGGCTTTCCTGGGAGTTACCCTGGGTACAGTCACCACTCCTTTCTTCCGAGTTATCTCTAGGTACAGTCACCAGGCCTTCCTTCTGAGGTCCCTCTGCGTAGAGTCAGCAGGTCTTCCTTCCGAGGTACCTCTGAGTACAGTCATCCGGCCTTTATTAAGGGGTACGTTTGGGTAGAGTCATCAGGCTTTCCTTCTGAGGAACTTCTCGTTACAGTCACCAGGCCTTCCTCCCGAGGTAACTCTGGTTACAGTCACCAGGCTTTCCGTGGGAATTACCCTGGGTACACTCACCACGCCTTTCCTACGAGTTACCTCTTGGTACAGTCACCAGGCCTTGCTTCTGAGGTACCTCTGGGTACAGTCACCAGGCCTTTCTTACGAGGTACCTCTGGGTACAGTCACCAGGCATTCCTTCAGAATTAGCTCTGGGTACAGTCACCAGGCCTTCCTTCCGAGGTACCTCTGGGTACAGTCACCAGGCCTTCCTTCTCAGGTACCTCTGGGTACAGTCACGAGGTATTTCTTCTGAGGTATCTCTGAGTACAGTCACCAGGACTTCCTTTCCAGGTACCTCTGGGTACAGTCAGCAGGGCTTCTTTCCGAGGTACCTCTGGGTAGTGTCATCAGGCATTTCTTCCCAGGTACCTCTGGGTACAGTCACCAGGCCTTCCTTCCGAGGTACCTCTGACTACAGTCACCAGGCCTTTCTTCCGAGGTACGTCTGGGTAGAGTCTCCAGGCCTTCCTTCCGAAGGACCTGTTGGTACTGTCATCAGGACTAGTTTCCGAGGTACCTCTGGGTACACTCACCAGGCCGTTTTGCGAGGTACCTCTGGTTACAGTCTCCAGTCGTTCCTTCTGAGGTACCTATGGGTACAGTCACCAGGCGTTCCTTCAGAGGTACCTCTGGATACAGTGAAAGGCCTTCCTTCTGAGGTACCTCTGGGTACAGTCACTCTGCCTTTTTTCTCAGTACTCTCTGGGTACAGTCACCAGGCCTTCCTTCCGAGGTACCTCTGAGTGCTGTCACCAAGTCTTCCTTCCGAGGTACCTCTGGGTAAAGTCACTGGGCCTTCCCTCCGAGATTCCTCTGGGTACAGTCACCAGTCCTTCGTTCGGAGGTACCTCCGGGTATAGTCACCAGACCATCCTTCCGAGGTACATCTGGGTACACTCACCAGATCTTTTTCCGCGGTACCTCTGAGTACAGTCACCAGGCATTCCTTCTGAGGTACCTCTGGGTACAGTCACCAGGCCTTCCTTCCGAGGTACCTCTGGGTACAGTCACCACGCCTTCCTTCTGAGATACCTCTGGGTACAGTCAACAGGACTTCCTTCCCAGGTACTTCTGAGTATCGTCACCAAGCATTTCTTCCGAGGTCCCTCTGGGTACGGTCCCCAGACCTTCCTTCCGACGTACCTCTGGGCGCGGTCACCAGGCCGTTCTTACGAGGTACATCTGTGTACAGTCACCAGGCATTCCTTCTAAGTTATCTCTGGGTAAAGTCCCAAGGCCTTCCTTCTGCGGTACCTCTGAGTACAGTCACCAGGACTTTCTTCCGAGGTGCGTCTGGGTACACTCACCAGGCCTTCCTTCCGAGGTACCCCTGGGTATAGTCACCAGGCCTTCCTTACGAGGTACCTCTGACTACAGTCACCAGGCCTTCCTTCCGAGGTACCTCTGAGTACAGTCATCCGGCCTTTATTAAGGGGTACGTTTGGGTAGAGTCATCAGGCTTTCCTTCTGAGGAACTTCTCGTTACAGTCACCAGGCCTTCCTCCCGAGGTAACTCTGGTTACAGTCACCAGGCTTTCCGTGGGAATTACCCTGGGTACACTCACCACGCCTTTCCTACGAGTTACCTCTTGGTACAGTCACCAGGCCTTGCTTCTGAGGTACCTCTGGGTACAGTCACCAGGCCTTTCTTACGAGGTACCTCTGGGTACAGTCACCAGGCATTCCTTCAGAATTAGCTCTGGGTACAGTCACCAGGCCTTCCTTCCGAGGTACCTCTGGGTACAGTCACCAGGCCTTCCTTCTCAGGTACCTCTGGGTACAGTCACGAGGTATTTCTTCTGAGGTATCTCTGAGTACAGTCACCAGGACTTCCTTTCCAGGTACCTCTGGGTACAGTCAGCAGGGCTTCTTTCCGAGGTACCTCTGGGTAGTGTCATCAGGCATTTCTTCCCAGGTACCTCTGGGTACAGTCACCAGGCCTTCCTTCCGAGGTACCTCTGACTACAGTCACCAGGCCTTTCTTCCGAGGTACGTCTGGGTACAGTCTCCAGGCCTTCCTTCCGAAGTACCTGTTGGTACTGTCATCAGGACTAGTTTCCGAGGTACCTCTGGGTACACTCACCAGGCCGTTTTCCGAGGTACCTCTGGTTACAGTCTCCAGTCGTTCCTTCTGAGGTACCTATGGGTACAGTCACCAGGCGTTCCTTCAGAGGTACCTCTGGGTACAGTGAAAGGCCTTCCTTCTGAGGTACCTCTGGGTACAGTCACTCTGCCTTTTTTCTCAGTTCTCTCTGGGTACAGTCAGCAGGCCTTTCTTCCGAGGTCCCTCTGGGTACAGTCAACGGCCTTCCTTCTGAGGTACCTCTGGGTACAGCACCCGGGCTTATTTCTGAGGTCCCTCTGGGTACAGTCACCAGGCCTTCCTTCCGAGGTACCTCTGAGTGCTGTCACCAAGTCTTCCTTCCGAGGTACCTCTGGGTAAAGTCACTGGGCCTTCCCTCCGAGATTCCTCTGGGTACAGTCACCAGTCCTTCGTTCGGAGGTACCTCCGGGTATAGTCACCAGACCATCCTTCCGAGGTACATCTGGGTACACTCACCAGACCTTTTTCCGCGGTACCTCTGAGTACAGTCACCAGGCATTCCTTCTGAGGTACCTCTGGGTACAGTCACCAGGCCTTCCTTCCGAGGTACCTCTGGGTACAGTCACCACGCCTTCCTTCTGAGATACCTCTGGGTACAGTCAACAGGACTTCATTCCCAGGTACTTCTGAGTACCGTCACCAAGCATTTCTTCCGAGGTCCCTCTGGGTACGGTCCCCAGACCTTCCTTCCGACGTACCTCTGGGCGCGGTCACCAGGCCTTCCTTCCGAGGTACATCTGTGTACAGTCACCAGGCATTCCTTCTAAGTTATCTCTGGGTAAAGTCCCCAGGCCTTCCTTCTGCGGTACCTCTGAGTACAGTCACCAGGACTTTCTTCCGAGGTGCGTCTGGGTACACTCACCAGGCCTTCCTTCCGAGGTACCCCTGGGTATAGTCACCAGGCCTTCCTTACGAGGTACCTCTGACTACAGTCACCAGGCCTTCCTTCCGAGGTACCTGTGACTACAGTCACCAGGCCATCCTTCCGAGGTACCTCTGGGTACACTCACCAGGCCTTTTTTCCGCGGTACCTCTGAGTACAGTCACCAGGCATTCCTTCTCAGGTACCTCTGGGTACAGTCACCAGGCCTTCCTTACGAGTTACCTCTGGGTACAGTCACCAGGCCTTCCTTCTGAGATACCCCTGGGTACAGTCACCAGGCCTTCCTTCTGCGGTACCTCCGAGTACTGTCACCAGGCCTTCCTTCCCAGGTACTTCTAAGTACCGTCACCAAGAATTTCTTTCAAGGTACCTCTGGGTACGGTCACCAGGCCTTCCTTCCGAAGCACTTCTCAGTTAAGCCACCAGGCTTTCCTTCCGAAGTACCTCTGGGTACAATCACCAGGCGCTCCTTCCGAGTAAGCTCTGGGTACAGTCACTAGGCCTTCCTTCCGAGGTACCTCTGGGTACAGTCACCAGGCCTTCCTTCCGAGGTACCCCTGGGTACAGACACCAGGCCTTCCTTCCGAGGTACCTCTGACTACAGTCACCAGGCCTTTCTTCCGAGGTACGTCTAGGTACAGTCTCCAGGCCTTCCTTCCGAAGTACCTGTGGGTACAGTCATCAGGACTAGTTTCCGAGGTACCTCTGGGTACACTCACCAGGCCGTTCTTACGAGGTACCTCTGGTTACAGTCTCCAGTCGTTCCTTCTGAGGTACCTATGGGTACAATCACCAGGCATTCCTTCAGGGGTACCTCTGGGTACAGTCAAAGGCCTTCCTTCTGAGGTCCCTCTGGGTACAGTCACTCTGCCTTCTTTCTCAGTTCCCTCTGGATACAGTCAGCAGGCCTTTCTTCCGAGGTCCCTCTGGGTACAGTCAACGGCCTTCCTTCTGAGGTACCTCTGGGTACAGCACCCGGGCTTATATCTGAGGTCCCTCTGGGTACAGTCACCAGGCCTTCCTTCCGAGGTACCTCTAGGTACAATCACCAGGCCTTCCTTCTGAGGTACCTCTGGGTACAGTCACGAGGTCTTTCTTCTGAGTTAGCTCTGGGTACAGTCACCAGGCCTTTCTTCCGAGGTACTTCTGTGTACAGTCACCAGGCCTTCCTTTCGGAGGTATCTCTAGGAACAATCACCAGGCCTTCCTTCTGAGGTACCTCTGGGTACAGTCACCAGGGATTCCTCCCGAGGTACCTCTGTTTAGAGTCACCAGGCATTTCTTCCGAGTTACCTCTGGGTACAGTCACCAGGCCTTCCTTCGGAGGTAACTCTGGCTACAGTCAGCAGGCCTTCCTTCCGAGGTACCTCTGGTTACAGTCACCAGGCTTTCCTTGGGAGTTACCCTGGGTACAGTCACCACTCCTTTCTTCCGAGTTATCTCTAGGTACAGTCACCAGGCCTTCCTTCCGACGTACCTCTGGGTACAGTCACCAGGCCTTCCTTCCGAGGTACCTCTGAGTACAGTCACCCGGCCTTTCTGAAGGGGTACGTCTGGGTAGAGTCATCAGGCCTTCCTTCTGAGGTACTTCTCGGAACAGTCAGCAGGCCTTTCTTCCGAGGTACCTCTGGCTGCAGTCACCTGGCTTTCCTTGGGAGATGCCCTGGGTACAGTCACCACGCCTCATTCGGACTTACCTCTAGGTACAGTCACCAGGCCTTCCTTCCGAGGTTCCCCTGGGTACAGTCACCAGGCCTTCCTTCTCAGGTACCTCTGGGTACAGTCACGAGGTATTTCTTCTGAGGTACCTCTGAGTACAGTCACCAGGCCTTCCTTCGGAGGTACCTCCGGGTATAGTCACCAGACCATCCTTCCGAGGTACATCTGGGTACACTCACCAGACCTTTTTCCGCGGTACCTCTGAGTACAGTCACCAGGCATTCCTTCTGAGGTACCTCTGGGTACAGTCACCAGGCCTTCCTTCCGAGGTACCTCTGGGTACAGTCACCATGCCTTCCTTCTGAGATACCTCTGGGTACAGTCAACAGGGCTTCCTTCTGCGGTACCTCCGAGTACAGTCACCAGGCCTTCCTTCCCAGGTACTTCTGAGTACCGTCACCAAGCATTTCTTCCGAGGTCCCTCTGGGTACGGTCCCCAGACCTTCCTTCCGACGTACCTCTGGGCGCGGTCACCAGGCCTTCCTTCCGAGGTACATCTGTGTACAGTCACCAGGCATTCCTTCTAAGTTATCTCTGGGTAAAGTCCCCAGGCCTTCCTTCTGCGGTACCTCTGAGTACAGTCACCAGAACTTTCTTCCGAGGTGCGCCTGGGTACACTCACCAGGCCTTCCTTCCGAGGAACCTCTCGGTGCAGTCACCAGGCCTTCCTTCCGAGGTAACTCTGGGTACAGTCACAAGACCTTCCCTCCGAGGTACCTCTGAGTACACTCACCAGGACTTTCTTCCGAGGTACGTCTGGGTACTGTCACCAGGCATTCCTTCTGTGGTACCTCGGAGTACAGTCACCAGGCCTTCCTTCCCAGGTACCTCTGAGTGCTGTCACCAAGCATTCCTTCCGAGGTATCTCTGGGTACGCTCAACAGGCCTTCCTTCCGATGTACCTCTGGGTACAATCCCCAGGCCTTCCTTCCGAGGTACCTGTGGGTACAGTCACCAGGCATTCCTTCCGAAGTACCTCTGGGTATAGTCACCATGCCTTTCTTCTGAGGTGCTTCTTGGTACAGTCACCAGGTCTTTCTTCTGAAATATCGCCGGGTACAGTCACCAGCTGTTCCTTCCGAGGTATCTCTGTGTACAGTCACCAGGCATTTCTTAAGAGGGAACTCTGGGTACAATCACCAGGTTTTCATTCTGAGGTACCGCTGGGTACAGTCACCAGGCCTTCCATCTGAGGTTCCTGTGGGTACACCCACCAGGCCTTCCATCTCAGGTAACTCTGGGTACAGTAACCAGGCCTTCCTTCCGTGGCCACTCTTAATACAGTCACCAGGCCTTTCTTCAGAGATACGTCTGGGTATAGTTACCAGGCCTTCCTTCCGAGGTACTTCTGGGTACAGTCACCAGGCCTTTCTTCCAAGGTACGTCTGGGTACGGTCACCAGGCCTTCCTTCCGAGGTGCCTCTGGGAATGGTCACCAGGCCTTCCTTCCGATGTACCTCTGGGTATAGTCCCCAGGCCTTCCTTCCGAGGTACCTCTGAGTACAGTCATCAGGCTTTGTTTCCGAGGTACCTCTGGGTAGAGTCACCAGGCCTTCCTTCTAAAGTACCTCTGGGTAGACTCACCAGGCCATCCTTCTGAGGTACCACTGCGTACAGTCACCAGGCTTTCCTTCTGAGATACCTTGGGTACAGTCACCAGGCGTTCCTTCAGAGGTACCTCTGGGTACAGTCAAAGGCCTTCCTTCTCAGGTACCTCTGGGTACAGTCACCCGGCCTTCTTTCTCAGTTCCCTCTGGGTACAGTCACCAGGCCTTTCTTCCGAGGTCCCTTTGGGTACAGTCACCAGGCCTTTCTTAGGAGGTACCTCCGGGTATAGTCACCCGGGATTATTTCTGAGGTCCCTCTAGGTACAGTCACCAGGCTTTTCTTCCGATCTACCTCTGGGTACAGTCACCAGACCTTCCCTCTGAGGTACCTTTGGATACAGTCACCAGCCCTTGTTTCCGAGGTAAGTCTGTGTACCCTCACCAGACCTTTCTTACGAGGTACCTCCGGGTACAGTCACCAGGCTTTCCTTCTGAGGTACCTATGGGTAGAGTCAACAGGCCTTCCTTCAGAGGTATCTCTGGGTACAGTCACACGGCCTTCTTTCTGAGGTCCCTCTGGGAACAGTCTCTAGGCCTTTCTTCTGAGGTACCTCTGGGTACAGTCACCAGGCATTCCTTCAGAGTTAGCTCTGGGTACAGTGACCAGGCCTTCCTTCCGAGGTACCTCTGGGTACAGTCATCATGCCTTCCTTCTGAGGTACCACTGGGTACAGTCACGAGGTTTTTCTTCTGGGGTACCTCTGAGTACAGTCACCAGGCCTTTCTTCGGAGGTACGTCTGGGTAGTCACCAGGCCTTCCTTCCAAAGTACCTCTGGGTACAGTCAGCAGGGCTTCTTTCCGAGGTACCTCTGGGTAGTGTCATCAGGCATTTCTTCCCAGGTACCTCTGGGTACAGTCACCAGGCCTTCCTTCCTAGGTACCTCTGACTACAGTCACCAGGCCTTTCTTCCGAGGTACGTCTGGGTAGAGTCTCCAGGCCTTCCTTCCGAAGTACCTGTTGGTACTGTCATCAGGACTACTTTCCGAGGTTCCTCTGGGTACACTCACCAGGCCGTTTTGCGAGGTACCTCTGGTTACAGTCTCCAGTCGTTCCTTCTGAGGTACCTCTGGGTACAGTCACCAGGCGTTCCTTCAGAGGTACCTCTGGGTACAGTGAAAGGCCTTCCTTCTGAGGTACCTCTGGGTACAGTCACCCTGCCTTTTTTCTCAGTTCCCTCTGGGTACAGTCAACGGCCTTCCTTCTGAGGTACCTCTGGGTACAGCACCCGGGCTTATTTCTGAGGTCCCTCTGGGTACAGTCACCAGGCCTTTCTTAGGAGGTACCTCTGGGTACAGTCACCGCCCTTCCTTCTGAGGTACCTCTGGGTACAGTCACCCGGGATTATTTCTGAGGTCCCTCTAGGTACAGTCACCAGGCTTTTCTTCCGATCTACCTCTGGGTACAGTCACCAGACCTTCCCTCTGAGGTACCTTTGGATACAGTCACCAGCCCTTGTTTCCGAGGTAAGTCTGTGTACCCTCACCAGACCTTTCTTACGACGTACCTGCGGGTACAGTCACCAGGCTTTCCTTCTGAGTACGTACGGGTAGAGTCAACAGGCCTTCCTTCAGAGGTATCTCTGGGTACAGTCACACGGCCTTCTTTCTGAGGTCCCTCTGGGAACAGTCTCTAGGCCTTTCTTCTGAGGTACCTCTGGGTACAGTCACCAGGCCTTTCTCACGAAGTAACTCTGGGTACAGTCACCAGGCATTCCTTCAGAGTTAGCTCTGGGTACAGTGACCAGGCCTTCCTTCCGAGGTACCTCTGAGTACAGTCATCATGCCTTCCTTCTGAGGTACCACTGGGTACAGTCACGAGGTTTTTCTTCTGGGGTACCTCTGAGTACAGTCACCAGGCCTTTCTTCGGAGGTACGTCTGGGTAGTCACCAGGCCTTCCTTCCAAGGTACCTCTGGGTAGAGTCACCAGACCTTCCTTCCGAGGTACCTCTGGGTACACTCACCAGGCCTTTTTTCCACGGTACCTCTGAGTACAGTCACCAGGCATTCCTTCTGAGGTACCTCTGGGTACAGTCACCAGGTCTTGCTTCTGAGATACCTCTGGGTACAGTCACCGGGCCTTTCTTCCGAGGTACCTTTGGGTACAGTCTCTGGACCTTCCTTCCTAGGTACCTCTGGGTAAAGTCACTATGCCCTCCCTCCGAGATACCTCTGGGTACAGTCACCAGTCCTTCCTTCGGAGGTACCTCTGGGTATAGTCACCAGGCCATCCTTCCGAGGTACCTCTGTGTACACTCACCAGGCCTTTTTTCCGCGGTACCTCTGAGTACAGTCACCAGGCATTCCTTCTCAGGTACCTCTGGGTACAGTCACCAGGCCTTCCTTACGAGTTACCTCTGGGTACAGTCACCAGGCCTTCCTTCTGAGATACCCCTGGGTACAGTCACCAGGCCTTCCTTCTGCGGTACCTCCGAGTACTGTCACCAGTCCTTCCTTCCCAGGTACTTCTAAGTACCGTCACCAAGCATTTCTTTCGAGGTACCTCTGGGTACGGTCACCAGGCCTTCCTTCCGAGGCACTTCTGAGTTAAGCCACCAGGCTTTCCTTCCGAAGTACCTCTGGGTACAATCACCAGGCGCTCCTTCTGAGTTAGCTCTGGGTACAGTCACTAGGCCTTCCTTCCGAGGTACCACTGGGTACAGTCACCAGGCCTTTCTTCCGAGGTGCTTCTGTGTACAGTCGCCAGGCCTTCCTTCCGAGGTACCCCTGGGTACAGTCACCAGGCCTTCCTTCCGAGGTACCTCTGACTACAGTCACCAGGCCTTTCTTCCGAGGTACGTCTGGGTACAGTCTCCAGGCCTTCCTTCCGAAGTACCTGTGGGTACAGTCATCAGGACTAGTTTCCGAGGTACCTCTGGATACACTCACCAGGCCGTTCTTAAGAGGTACCTCTGGTTACAGTCTCCAGTCGTTCCTTCTGAGGTACCTATGGGTACAATCACCAGGCGTTCCTTCAGGGGTACCTCTGGGTACAGTCAAAGGCCTTCCTTCTGAGGTCCCTCTGGGTACAGTCACTCTGCCTTCTTTCTCAGTTCCCTCTGGGTACAGTCAGCAGGCCTTTCTTCCGAGGTCCCTCTGGGTACAGTCAACGGCCTTCCTTCTGAGGTACCTCTGGGTACAGCACCCGGGCTTATTTCTGAGGTCCCTCTGGGTACAGTCACCAGGCCTTCCTTCCGAGGTACCTCTAGGTACAATCACCAGGCCTTCCTTCTGAGGTACCTCTGGGTACAGTCACGAGGTCTTTCTTCTGAGTTAGCTCTGGGTACAGTCACCAGGCCTTTCTTCCGAGGTACTTCTGTGTACAGTCACCAGGCCTTCCTTTCGGAGGTATCTCTAGGAACAATCACCAGGCCTTCCTTCTGAGGTACCTCTGGGTACAGTCACCAGGGATTCCTCCCGAGGTACCTCTGTTTAGAGTCACCAGGCATTTCTTCCGAGTTACCTCTGGGTACAGTCACCAGGCCTTCCTTCGCAGGTAACTCTGGCTACAGTCAGCAGGCCTTCCTTCCGAGGTACCTCTGGTTACAGTCACCAGGCTTTCCTTGGGAGTTACCCTGGGTACAGTCACCACTCCTTTCTTCCGAGTTATCTCTAGGTACAGTCACCAGGCCTTCCTTCCGAGGTACATCTGGGTACAGTAACCAGGCATTCCTTCTAAGGTATCCCTGGGTAAAGTCCCCAGGCCTTCCTTCGGAGGTACCTCTGAATACAGTCACCAGGACTTTCTTCCGAAGTGCGTCTGGGTACAGTCACCAGGCCTTCCTTCCGAGGTACCTCTGGGTACAATCACCGGGCCTTCCTTTCCAGGTACCTCTGGGTACAGTCACCTGGCCTTCCTTCCGAGGTCCCTCTGGGTAGAGTCAGCAGGCCTTCCTTCCGAGGTACCTCTGAGTACAGTCATCCGGCCTTTATTAAGAGGTACGTTTGGATAGAGTCATCAGGCTTTTCTTCTGAGGAACTTCTCGTTACAGTCACCAGGCCTTCCTCCCGAGGTAACTCTGGTTACAGTCACCAGGCTTTCCGTGGGAATTACCCTGGGTACACTCACCACGCCTTTCCTACGAGTTACCTCTTGGTACAGTCACCAGGCCTTGCTTCTGAGGTACCTCTGGGTACAGTCACCAGGCCTTTCTTACGAGGTACCTCTGGGTACAGTCACCAGGCATTCCTTCAGAATTAGCTCTGGGTACAGTCACCAGGCCTTCCTTCCGAGGTACCTCTGGGTACAGTCACCAGGCCTTCCTTCTCAGGTACCTCTGGGTACAGTCACGAGGTATTTCTTCTGAGGTATCTCTGAGTACAGTCACCAGGACTTCCTTTCCAGGTACCTCTGGGTACAGTCAGCAGGGCTTCTTTCCGAGGTACCTCTGGGTAGTGTCATCAGGCATTTCTTCCCAGGTACCTCTGGGTACAGTCACCAGGCCTTTCTTCCGAGGTACCTCTGACTACAGTCACCAGGCCTTTCTTCCGAGGTACGTCTGGGTAGAGTCTCCAGGCCTTCCTTCCGAAGTACCTGTTGGTACTGTCATCAGGACTACTTTCCGAGGTACCTCTGGGTACACTCACCAGGCCGTTTTGCGAGGTACCTCTGGTTACAGTCTCCAGTCGTTCCTTCTGAGGTACCTCTGGGTACAGTCACCAGGCGTTCCTTCAGAGGTACCTCTGGGTACAGTGAAAGGCCTTCCTTCTGAGGTACCTCTGGGTACAGTCACCCTGCCTTTTTTCTCAGTTCCCTCTGGGTACAGTCAGCAGGCCTTTCTTCCGAGGTCCCTCTGGGTACAGTCAACGGCCTTCCTTCTGAGGTCCCTCTGGGTACAGCACCCGGGCTTATTTCTGAGGTCCCTCTGGGTACAGTCACCAGGCCTTCCTTCCGAGGTACCTCTAGGTACAATCACCAGGCCTTCCTTCTGAGGTACCTCTGGGTACAGTCACGAGGTCTTTCTTCTGAGTTAGCTCTGGGTACAGTCACCAGGCCTTTCTTCCGAGGTACTTCTGTGTACAGTCACCAGGCCTTCCTTTCGGAGGTATCTCTAGGAACAATCACCAGGCCTTCCTTCTGAGGTACCTCTGGGTACAGTCACCAGGGATTCCTCCCGAGGTACCTCTGTTTAGAGTCACCAGGCATTTCTTCCGAGTTACCTCTGGGTACAGTCACCAGGCCTTCCTTCGGAGGTAACTCTGGCTACAGTCAGCAGGCCTTCCTTCCGAGGTACCTCTGGTTACAGTCACCAGGCTTTCCTTGGGAGTTACCCTGGGTACAGTCACCACTCCTTTCTTCCGAGTTATCTCTAGGTACAGTCACCAGGCCTTCCTTCCGAGGTACCTCTGAGTACAGTCACCCGGCCTTTCTGAAGGGGTACGTCTGGGTAGAGTCATCAGGCCTTCCTTCTGAGGTACTTCTCGGAACAGTCAGCAGGCCTTTCTTCCGAGGTACCTCTGGCTGCAGTCACCTGGCTTTCCTTGGGAGATGCCCTGGGTACAGTCACCACGCCTCATTCGGACTTACCTCTAGGTACAGTCACCAGGCCTTCCTTCCGAGGTTCCCCTGGGTACAGTCACCAGGCCTTCCTTCTCAGGTACCTCTGGGTACAGTCACGAGGTATTTCTTCTGAGGTACCTCTGAGTACAGTCACCAGGCCTTCCTTCGGAGGTACCTCTGGGCGCGGTCACCAGGCCTTCCTTCCGAGGTACATCTGTGTACAGTCACCAGGCATTCCTTCTAAGTTATCTCTGGGTAAAGTCCCCAGGCCTTCCTTCTGCGGTACCTCTGAGTACAGTCACCAGGACTTTCTTCCGAGGTGCGTCTGGGTACACTCACCAGGCCTTCCTTCCGAGGTACCCCTGGGTATAGTCACCAGGCCTTCCTTACGAGGTACCTCTGACTACAGTCACCAGGCCTTCCTTCCGAGGTACCTGTGACTACAGTCACCAGGCCATCCTTCCGAGGTACCTCTGGGTACACTCACCAGGCCTTTTTTCCGCGGTACCTCTGAGTACAGTCACCAGGCATTCCTTCTCAGGTACCTCTGGGTACAGTCACCAGGCCTTCCTTACGAGTTACCTCTGGGTACAGTCACCAGGCCTTCCTTCTGAGATACCCCTGGGTACAGTCACCAGGCCTTCCTTCTGCGGTACCTCCGAGTACTGTCACCAGGCCTTCCTTCCCAGGTACTTCTAAGTACCGTCACCAAGAATTTCTTTCAAGGTACCTCTGGGTACGGTCACCAGGCCTTCCTTCCGAAGCACTTCTCAGTTAAGCCACCAGGCTTTCCTTCCGAAGTACCTCTGGGTACAATCACCAGGCGCTCCTTCCGAGTAAGCTCTGGGTACAGTCACTAGGCCTTCCTTCCGAGGTACCTCTGGGTACAGTCACCAGGCCTTCCTTCCGAGGTACCCCTGGGTACAGACACCAGGCCTTCCTTCCGAGGTACCTCTGACTACAGTCACCAGGCCTTTCTTCCGAGGTACGTCTAGGTACAGTCTCCAGGCCTTCCTTCCGAAGTACCTGTGGGTACAGTCATCAGGACTAGTTTCCGAGGTACCTCTGGGTACACTCACCAGGCCGTTCTTACGAGGTACCTCTGGTTACAGTCTCCAGTCGTTCCTTCTGAGGTACCTATGGGTACAATCACCAGGCATTCCTTCAGGGGTACCTCTGGGTACAGTCAAAGGCCTTCCTTCTGAGGTCCCTCTGGGTACAGTCACTCTGCCTTCTTTCTCAGTTCCCTCTGGATACAGTCAGCAGGCCTTTCTTCCGAGGTCCCTCTGGGTACAGTCAACGGCCTTCCTTCTGAGGTACCTCTGGGTACAGCACCCGGGCTTATATCTGAGGTCCCTCTGGGTACAGTCACCAGGCCTTCCTTCCGAGGTACCTCTAGGTACAATCACCAGGCCTTCCTTCTGAGGTACCTCTGGGTACAGTCACGAGGTCTTTCTTCTGAGTTAGCTCTGGGTACAGTCACCAGGCCTTTCTTCCGAGGTACTTCTGTGTACAGTCACCAGGCCTTCCTTTCGGAGGTATCTCTAGGAACAATCACCAGGCCTTCCTTCTGAGGTACCTCTGGGTACAGTCACCAGGGATTCCTCCCGAGGTACCTCTGTTTAGAGTCACCAGGCATTTCTTCCGAGTTACCTCTGGGTACAGTCACCAGGCCTTCCTTCGGAGGTAACTCTGGCTACAGTCAGCAGGCCTTCCTTCCGAGGTACCTCTGGTTACAGTCACCAGGCTTTCCTTGGGAGTTACCCTGGGTACAGTCACCACTCCTTTCTTCCGAGTTATCTCTAGGTACAGTCACCAGGCCTTCCTTCCGACGTACCTCTGGGTACAGTCACCAGGCCTTCCTTCCGAGGTACCTCTGAGTACAGTCACCCGGCCTTTCTGAAGGGGTACGTCTGGGTAGAGTCATCAGGCCTTCCTTCTGAGGTACTTCTCGGAACAGTCAGCAGGCCTTTCTTCCGAGGTACCTCTGGCTGCAGTCACCTGGCTTTCCTTGGGAGATGCCCTGGGTACAGTCACCACGCCTCATTCGGACTTACCTCTAGGTACAGTCACCAGGCCTTCCTTCCGAGGTTCCCCTGGGTACAGTCACCAGGCCTTCCTTCTCAGGTACCTCTGGGTACAGTCACGAGGTATTTCTTCTGAGGTACCTCTGAGTACAGTCACCAGGCCTTCCTTCGGAGGTACCTCCGGGTATAGTCACCAGACCATCCTTCCGAGGTACATCTGGGTACACTCACCAGACCTTTTTCCGCGGTACCTCTGAGTACAGTCACCAGGCATTCCTTCTGAGGTACCTCTGGGTACAGTCACCAGGCCTTCCTTCCGAGGTACCTCTGGGTACAGTCACCATGCCTTCCTTCTGAGATACCTCTGGGTACAGTCAACAGGGCTTCCTTCTGCGGTACCTCCGAGTACAGTCACCAGGCCTTCCTTCCCAGGTACTTCTGAGTACCGTCACCAAGCATTTCTTCCGAGGTCCCTCTGGGTACGGTCCCCAGACCTTCCTTCCGACGTACCTCTGGGCGCGGTCACCAGGCCTTCCTTCCGAGGTACATCTGTGTACAGTCACCAGGCATTCCTTCTAAGTTATCTCTGGGTAAAGTCCCCAGGCCTTCCTTCTGCGGTACCTCTGAGTACAGTCACCAGAACTTTCTTCCGAGGTGCGCCTGGGTACACTCACCAGGCCTTCCTTCCGAGGAACCTCTCGGTGCAGTCACCAGGCCTTCCTTCCGAGGTAACTCTGGGTACAGTCACAAGACCTTCCCTCCGAGGTACCTCTGAGTACACTCACCAGGACTTTCTTCCGAGGTACGTCTGGGTACTGTCACCAGGCATTCCTTCTGTGGTACCTCGGAGTACAGTCACCAGGCCTTCCTTCCCAGGTACCTCTGAGTGCTGTCACCAAGCATTCCTTCCGAGGTATCTCTGGGTACGCTCAACAGGCCTTCCTTCCGATGTACCTCTGGGTACAATCCCCAGGCCTTCCTTCCGAGGTACCTGTGGGTACAGTCACCAGGCATTCCTTCCGAAGTACCTCTGGGTATAGTCACCATGCCTTTCTTCTGAGGTGCTTCTTGGTACAGTCACCAGGTCTTTCTTCTGAAATATCGCCGGGTACAGTCACCAGCTGTTCCTTCCGAGGTATCTCTGTGTACAGTCACCAGGCATTTCTTAAGAGGGAACTCTGGGTACAATCACCAGGTTTTCATTCTGAGGTACCGCTGGGTACAGTCACCAGGCCTTCCATCTGAGGTTCCTGTGGGTACACCCACCAGGCCTTCCATCTCAGGTAACTCTGGGTACAGTAACCAGGCCTTCCTTCCGTGGCCACTCTTAATACAGTCACCAGGCCTTTCTTCAGAGATACGTCTGGGTATAGTTACCAGGCCTTCCTTCCGAGGTACTTCTGGGTACAGTCACCAGGCCTTTCTTCCAAGGTACGTCTGGGTACGGTCACCAGGCCTTCCTTCCGAGGTGCCTCTGGGAATGGTCACCAGGCCTTCCTTCCGATGTACCTCTGGGTATAGTCCCCAGGCCTTCCTTCCGAGGTACCTCTGAGTACAGTCATCAGGCTTTGTTTCCGAGGTACCTCTGGGTAGAGTCACCAGGCCTTCCTTCTAAAGTACCTCTGGGTAGACTCACCAGGCCATCCTTCTGAGGTACCACTGCGTACAGTCACCAGGCTTTCCTTCTGAGATACCTTGGGTACAGTCACCAGGCGTTCCTTCAGAGGTACCTCTGGGTACAGTCAAAGGCCTTCCTTCTCAGGTACCTCTGGGTACAGTCACCCGGCCTTCTTTCTCAGTTCCCTCTGGGTACAGTCACCAGGCCTTTCTTCCGAGGTCCCTTTGGGTACAGTCACCAGGCCTTTCTTAGGAGGTACCTCCGGGTATAGTCACCCGGGATTATTTCTGAGGTCCCTCTAGGTACAGTCACCAGGCTTTTCTTCCGATCTACCTCTGGGTACAGTCACCAGACCTTCCCTCTGAGGTACCTTTGGATACAGTCACCAGCCCTTGTTTCCGAGGTAAGTCTGTGTACCCTCACCAGACCTTTCTTACGAGGTACCTCCGGGTACAGTCACCAGGCTTTCCTTCTGAGGTACCTATGGGTAGAGTCAACAGGCCTTCCTTCAGAGGTATCTCTGGGTACAGTCACACGGCCTTCTTTCTGAGGTCCCTCTGGGAACAGTCTCTAGGCCTTTCTTCTGAGGTACCTCTGGGTACAGTCACCAGGCATTCCTTCAGAGTTAGCTCTGGGTACAGTGACCAGGCCTTCCTTCCGAGGTACCTCTGGGTACAGTCATCATGCCTTCCTTCTGAGGTACCACTGGGTACAGTCACGAGGTTTTTCTTCTGGGGTACCTCTGAGTACAGTCACCAGGCCTTTCTTCGGAGGTACGTCTGGGTAGTCACCAGGCCTTCCTTCCAAAGTACCTCTGGGTACAGTCAGCAGGGCTTCTTTCCGAGGTACCTCTGGGTAGTGTCATCAGGCATTTCTTCCCAGGTACCTCTGGGTACAGTCACCAGGCCTTCCTTCCTAGGTACCTCTGACTACAGTCACCAGGCCTTTCTTCCGAGGTACGTCTGGGTAGAGTCTCCAGGCCTTCCTTCCGAAGTACCTGTTGGTACTGTCATCAGGACTACTTTCCGAGGTTCCTCTGGGTACACTCACCAGGCCGTTTTGCGAGGTACCTCTGGTTACAGTCTCCAGTCGTTCCTTCTGAGGTACCTCTGGGTACAGTCACCAGGCGTTCCTTCAGAGGTACCTCTGGGTACAGTGAAAGGCCTTCCTTCTGAGGTACCTCTGGGTACAGTCACCCTGCCTTTTTTCTCAGTTCCCTCTGGGTACAGTCAACGGCCTTCCTTCTGAGGTACCTCTGGGTACAGCACCCGGGCTTATTTCTGAGGTCCCTCTGGGTACAGTCACCAGGCCTTTCTTAGGAGGTACCTCTGGGTACAGTCACCGCCCTTCCTTCTGAGGTACCTCTGGGTACAGTCACCCGGGATTATTTCTGAGGTCCCTCTAGGTACAGTCACCAGGCTTTTCTTCCGATCTACCTCTGGGTACAGTCACCAGACCTTCCCTCTGAGGTACCTTTGGATACAGTCACCAGCCCTTGTTTCCGAGGTAAGTCTGTGTACCCTCACCAGACCTTTCTTACGACGTACCTGCGGGTACAGTCACCAGGCTTTCCTTCTGAGTACGTACGGGTAGAGTCAACAGGCCTTCCTTCAGAGGTATCTCTGGGTACAGTCACACGGCCTTCTTTCTGAGGTCCCTCTGGGAACAGTCTCTAGGCCTTTCTTCTGAGGTACCTCTGGGTACAGTCACCAGGCCTTTCTCACGAAGTAACTCTGGGTACAGTCACCAGGCATTCCTTCAGAGTTAGCTCTGGGTACAGTGACCAGGCCTTCCTTCCGAGGTACCTCTGAGTACAGTCATCATGCCTTCCTTCTGAGGTACCACTGGGTACAGTCACGAGGTTTTTCTTCTGGGGTACCTCTGAGTACAGTCACCAGGCCTTTCTTCGGAGGTACGTCTGGGTAGTCACCAGGCCTTCCTTCCAAGGTACCTCTGGGTAGAGTCACCAGACCTTCCTTCCGAGGTACCTCTGGGTACACTCACCAGGCCTTTTTTCCACGGTACCTCTGAGTACAGTCACCAGGCATTCCTTCTGAGGTACCTCTGGGTACAGTCACCAGGTCTTGCTTCTGAGATACCTCTGGGTACAGTCACCGGGCCTTTCTTCCGAGGTACCTTTGGGTACAGTCTCTGGACCTTCCTTCCTAGGTACCTCTGGGTAAAGTCACTATGCCCTCCCTCCGAGATACCTCTGGGTACAGTCACCAGTCCTTCCTTCGGAGGTACCTCTGGGTATAGTCACCAGGCCATCCTTCCGAGGTACCTCTGTGTACACTCACCAGGCCTTTTTTCCGCGGTACCTCTGAGTACAGTCACCAGGCATTCCTTCTCAGGTACCTCTGGGTACAGTCACCAGGCCTTCCTTACGAGTTACCTCTGGGTACAGTCACCAGGCCTTCCTTCTGAGATACCCCTGGGTACAGTCACCAGGCCTTCCTTCTGCGGTACCTCCGAGTACTGTCACCAGTCCTTCCTTCCCAGGTACTTCTAAGTACCGTCACCAAGCATTTCTTTCGAGGTACCTCTGGGTACGGTCACCAGGCCTTCCTTCCGAGGCACTTCTGAGTTAAGCCACCAGGCTTTCCTTCCGAAGTACCTCTGGGTACAATCACCAGGCGCTCCTTCTGAGTTAGCTCTGGGTACAGTCACTAGGCCTTCCTTCCGAGGTACCACTGGGTACAGTCACCAGGCCTTTCTTCCGAGGTGCTTCTGTGTACAGTCGCCAGGCCTTCCTTCCGAGGTACCCCTGGGTACAGTCACCAGGCCTTCCTTCCGAGGTACCTCTGACTACAGTCACCAGGCCTTTCTTCCGAGGTACGTCTGGGTACAGTCTCCAGGCCTTCCTTCCGAAGTACCTGTGGGTACAGTCATCAGGACTAGTTTCCGAGGTACCTCTGGATACACTCACCAGGCCGTTCTTAAGAGGTACCTCTGGTTACAGTCTCCAGTCGTTCCTTCTGAGGTACCTATGGGTACAATCACCAGGCGTTCCTTCAGGGGTACCTCTGGGTACAGTCAAAGGCCTTCCTTCTGAGGTCCCTCTGGGTACAGTCACTCTGCCTTCTTTCTCAGTTCCCTCTGGGTACAGTCAGCAGGCCTTTCTTCCGAGGTCCCTCTGGGTACAGTCAACGGCCTTCCTTCTGAGGTACCTCTGGGTACAGCACCCGGGCTTATTTCTGAGGTCCCTCTGGGTACAGTCACCAGGCCTTCCTTCCGAGGTACCTCTAGGTACAATCACCAGGCCTTCCTTCTGAGGTACCTCTGGGTACAGTCACGAGGTCTTTCTTCTGAGTTAGCTCTGGGTACAGTCACCAGGCCTTTCTTCCGAGGTACTTCTGTGTACAGTCACCAGGCCTTCCTTTCGGAGGTATCTCTAGGAACAATCACCAGGCCTTCCTTCTGAGGTACCTCTGGGTACAGTCACCAGGGATTCCTCCCGAGGTACCTCTGTTTAGAGTCACCAGGCATTTCTTCCGAGTTACCTCTGGGTACAGTCACCAGGCCTTCCTTCGCAGGTAACTCTGGCTACAGTCAGCAGGCCTTCCTTCCGAGGTACCTCTGGTTACAGTCACCAGGCTTTCCTTGGGAGTTACCCTGGGTACAGTCACCACTCCTTTCTTCCGAGTTATCTCTAGGTACAGTCACCAGGCCTTCCTTCCGAGGTACATCTGGGTACAGTAACCAGGCATTCCTTCTAAGGTATCCCTGGGTAAAGTCCCCAGGCCTTCCTTCGGAGGTACCTCTGAATACAGTCACCAGGACTTTCTTCCGAAGTGCGTCTGGGTACAGTCACCAGGCCTTCCTTCCGAGGTACCTCTGGGTACAATCACCGGGCCTTCCTTTCCAGGTACCTCTGGGTACAGTCACCTGGCCTTCCTTCCGAGGTCCCTCTGGGTAGAGTCAGCAGGCCTTCCTTCCGAGGTACCTCTGAGTACAGTCATCCGGCCTTTATTAAGAGGTACGTTTGGATAGAGTCATCAGGCTTTTCTTCTGAGGAACTTCTCGTTACAGTCACCAGGCCTTCCTCCCGAGGTAACTCTGGTTACAGTCACCAGGCTTTCCGTGGGAATTACCCTGGGTACACTCACCACGCCTTTCCTACGAGTTACCTCTTGGTACAGTCACCAGGCCTTGCTTCTGAGGTACCTCTGGGTACAGTCACCAGGCCTTTCTTACGAGGTACCTCTGGGTACAGTCACCAGGCATTCCTTCAGAATTAGCTCTGGGTACAGTCACCAGGCCTTCCTTCCGAGGTACCTCTGGGTACAGTCACCAGGCCTTCCTTCTCAGGTACCTCTGGGTACAGTCACGAGGTATTTCTTCTGAGGTATCTCTGAGTACAGTCACCAGGACTTCCTTTCCAGGTACCTCTGGGTACAGTCAGCAGGGCTTCTTTCCGAGGTACCTCTGGGTAGTGTCATCAGGCATTTCTTCCCAGGTACCTCTGGGTACAGTCACCAGGCCTTTCTTCCGAGGTACCTCTGACTACAGTCACCAGGCCTTTCTTCCGAGGTACGTCTGGGTAGAGTCTCCAGGCCTTCCTTCCGAAGTACCTGTTGGTACTGTCATCAGGACTACTTTCCGAGGTACCTCTGGGTACACTCACCAGGCCGTTTTGCGAGGTACCTCTGGTTACAGTCTCCAGTCGTTCCTTCTGAGGTACCTCTGGGTACAGTCACCAGGCGTTCCTTCAGAGGTACCTCTGGGTACAGTGAAAGGCCTTCCTTCTGAGGTACCTCTGGGTACAGTCACCCTGCCTTTTTTCTCAGTTCCCTCTGGGTACAGTCAGCAGGCCTTTCTTCCGAGGTCCCTCTGGGTACAGTCAACGGCCTTCCTTCTGAGGTCCCTCTGGGTACAGCACCCGGGCTTATTTCTGAGGTCCCTCTGGGTACAGTCACCAGGCCTTCCTTCCGAGGTACCTCTAGGTACAATCACCAGGCCTTCCTTCTGAGGTACCTCTGGGTACAGTCACGAGGTCTTTCTTCTGAGTTAGCTCTGGGTACAGTCACCAGGCCTTTCTTCCGAGGTACTTCTGTGTACAGTCACCAGGCCTTCCTTTCGGAGGTATCTCTAGGAACAATCACCAGGCCTTCCTTCTGAGGTACCTCTGGGTACAGTCACCAGGGATTCCTCCCGAGGTACCTCTGTTTAGAGTCACCAGGCATTTCTTCCGAGTTACCTCTGGGTACAGTCACCAGGCCTTCCTTCGGAGGTAACTCTGGCTACAGTCAGCAGGCCTTCCTTCCGAGGTACCTCTGGTTACAGTCACCAGGCTTTCCTTGGGAGTTACCCTGGGTACAGTCACCACTCCTTTCTTCCGAGTTATCTCTAGGTACAGTCACCAGGCCTTCCTTCCGAGGTACCTCTGAGTACAGTCACCCGGCCTTTCTGAAGGGGTACGTCTGGGTAGAGTCATCAGGCCTTCCTTCTGAGGTACTTCTCGGAACAGTCAGCAGGCCTTTCTTCCGAGGTACCTCTGGCTGCAGTCACCTGGCTTTCCTTGGGAGATGCCCTGGGTACAGTCACCACGCCTCATTCGGACTTACCTCTAGGTACAGTCACCAGGCCTTCCTTCCGAGGTTCCCCTGGGTACAGTCACCAGGCCTTCCTTCTCAGGTACCTCTGGGTACAGTCACGAGGTATTTCTTCTGAGGTACCTCTGAGTACAGTCACCAGGCCTTCCTTCGGAGGTACCTCCGGGTATAGTCACCAGACCATCCTTCCGAGGTACATCTGGGTACACTCACCAGACCTTTTTCCGCGGTACCTCTGAGTACAGTCACCAGGCATTCCTTCTGAGGTACCTCTGGGTACAGTCACTAGGCCTTCCTTCCGAGGTACCTCTGGGTACAGTCACCATGCCTTCCTTCTGAGATACCTCTGGGTACAGTCAACAGGGCTTCCTTCTGCGGTACCTCCGAGTACAGTCACCAGGCCTTCCTTCCCAGGTACTTCTGAGTACCGTCACCAAGCATTTCTTCCGAGGTCCCTCTGGGTACGGTCCCCAGACCTTCCTTCCGACGTACCTCTGGGCGCGGTCACCAGGCCTTCCTTCCGAGGTACATCTGTGTACAGTCACCAGGCATTCCTTCTAAGTTATCTCTGGGTAAAGTCCCCAGGCCTTCCTTCTGCGGTACCTCTGAGTACAGTCACCAGAACTTTCTTCCGAGGTGCGCCTGGGTACACTCACCAGGCCTTCCTTCCGAGGAACCTCTCGGTGCAGTCACCAGGCCTTCCTTCCGAGGTAACTCTGGGTACAGTCACAAGACCTTCCCTCCGAGGTACCTCTGAGTACACTCACCAGGACTTTCTTCCGAGGTACGTCTGGGTACTGTCACCAGGCATTCCTTCTGCGGTACCTCGGAGTACAGTCACCAGGCCTTCCTTCCCAGGTACCTCTGAGTGCTGTCAGCAAGCCTTCCTTCCGAGGTATCTCTGGGTACGCTCAACAGGCCTTCCTTCCGATGTACCTCTGGGTACAATCCCCAGGCCTTCCTTCCGAGGTACCTGTGGGTACAGTCACCAGGCATTCCTTCCGAAGTACCTCTGGGTATAGTCACCATGCCTTTCTTCTGAGGTGCTTCTTGGTACAGTCACCAGGTCTTTCTTCTGAAATATCGCCGGGTACAGTCACCAGCTCTTCCTTCCGAGGTATCTCTGTGTACAGTCACCAGGCATTTCTTAAGAGGGAACTCTGGGTACAATCACCAGGTTTTCATTCTGAGGTACCGCTGGGTACAGTCACCAGGCCTTCCATCTGAGGTTCCTGTGGGTACACCCACCAGGCCTTCCTTCTCAGGTACCTCTGGGTACAGTAACCAGGCCTTCCTTCCGTGGCCACTCTTAATACAGTCACCAGGCCTTTCTTCAGAGATACTTCTGGGTATAGTTACCAGGCCTTCTTTCCAAGGTACGTCTGGGTACGGTCACCAGGCCTTCCTTCCGAGGTGCCTCTGGGAATGGTCACCAGGCCTTCCTTCCGATGTACCTCTGGGTATAGTCCCCAGGCCTTCCTTCCGAGGTACCTCTGAGTACAGTCATCAGGCTTTGTTTCCGAGGTACCTCTGGGTAGAGTCACCAGGCCTTCCTTCTAAAGTACCTCTGGGTAGACTCACCAGGCCATCCTTCTGAGGTACCACTGCGTACAGTCACCAGGCTTTCCTTCTGAGATACCTTTGGGTACAGTCACCAGGCGTTCCTTCAGAGGTACCTCTGGGTACAGTCAAAGGCCTTCCTTCTCAGGTACCTCTGGGTACAGTCACCCGGCCTTCTTTCTCAGTTCCCTCTGGGTACAGTCACCAGGCCTTTCTTCCGAGGTCCCTTTGGGTACAGTCACCAGGCCTTTCTTAGGAGGTACATCCGGGTAGAGTCACCCGGGATTATTTCTGAGGTCCCTCTAGGTACAGTCACCAGGCTTTTCTTCCGATCTACCTCTGGGTACAGTCACCAGACCTTCCCTCTGAGGTACCTTTGGATACAGTCACCAGCCCTTGTTTCCGAGGTAAGTCTGTGTACCCTCACCAGGCCTTTCTTACGAGGTACCTCCGGGTACAGTCACCAGGCTTTCCTTCTGAGGTACCTATGGGTAGAGTCAACAGGCCTTCCTTCAGAGGTATCTCTGGGTACAGTCACACGGCCTTCTTTCTGAGGTCCCTCTGGGAACAGTCTCTAGGCCTTTCTTCTGAGGTACCTCTGGGTACAGTCACCAGGCATTCCTTCAGAGTTAGCTCTGGGTACAGTGACCAGGCCTTCCTTCCGAGGTACCTCTGGGTACAGTCATCATGCCTTCCTTCTGAGGTACCACTGGGTACAGTCACGAGGTTTTTCTTCTGGGGTACCTCTGAGTACAGTCACCAGGCCTTTCTTCGGAGGTACGTCTGGGTAGTCACCAGGCCTTCCTTCCAAGGTACCTCTGGGTACAGTCACCAGGCCTTCCTTCCGTGGTGCCTCTGTGTACAGTCACGGGGCCTTTCTTCCGAGGTACCTTTGGGTACAGTCTCTGGACCTTCCTTCCGAGGTACCTCTGGGTAGTGTCATCAGGCATTTCTTCCCAGGTATCTCTGGGCACAGTCACCAGGCCTTCCTTCCGAGGTACATCTGGGTACAGTAACCAGGCATTCCTTCTAAGGTATCCCTGGGTAAAGTCCCCAGGCCTTCCTTCCGAGGTACCTCTGAATACAGTCACCAGGACTTTCTTCCGAAGTGCGTCTGGGTACAGTCACCAGGCCTTCCTTCCGAGGTACCTCTGGGTACAATCACCGGGCCTTCCTTTCCAGGTACCTCTGGGTACAGTCACCTGGCCTTCCTTCCGAGGTCCCTCTGGGTAGAGTCAGCAGGCCTTCCTTCCGAGGTACCTCTGAGTACAGTCATCCGGCCTTTATTAAGGGGTACGTTTGGGTAGAGTCATCAGGCTTTCCTTCTGAGGAACTTCTCGTTATAGTCAACAGGCCTTCCGCCCGAGGTAACTCTGGTTACAGTCACCAGGCTTTCCGTGGGAATTACCCTGGGTACACTCACCACGCCTTTCCTACGAGTTACCTCTTGGTACAGTCACCAGGCCTTGCTTCTGAGGTACCTCTGGGTACAGTCACCAGGCCTTCCTTCTCAGGTACCTCTGGGTACAGTCACCAGGCATTCCTTCAGAATTAGCTCTGGGTACAGTGACCAGGCCTTCCTTCCGAGGTACCTCTGGGTACAGTCACCAGGCCTTCCTTCTCAGGTACCTCTGGGTACAGTCACGAGGTATTTCTTCTGAGGTACCTCTGAGTACAGTCACCAGGACTTCCTTTCGAGGTACCTCTGGGTACAGTCCGCAGGGCTTCTTTCCGAGGTACCTCTGGGTAGTGTCATCAGGCATTTCTTCCCAGGTACCTCTGGGTACAGTCACCAGGCCTTCCTTCCGAGGTACCTCTGACTACAGTCACCAGGCCTTTCTTCCGAGGTACGTCTGGGTAGAGTCTCCAGGCCTTCCTTCCGAAGTACCTGTTGGTACTGTCATCAGGACTACTTTCCGAGGTACCTCTGGGTACACTCACCAGGCCGTTTTGCGAGGTACCTCTGGTTACAGTCTCCAGTCGTTCCTTCTGAGGTACCTCTGGGTACAGTCACCAGGCGTTCCTTCAGAGGTACCTCTGGGTACAGTGAAAGGCCTTCCTTCTGAGGTACCTCTGGGTACAGTCACCCTGCCTTTTTTCTCAGTTCCCTCTGGGTACAGTCAGCAGGCCTTTCTTCCGAGGTCCCTCTGGGTACAGTCAACGGCCTTCCTTCTGAGGTACCTCTGGGTACAGCACCCGGGCTTATTTCTGAGGTCCCTCTGGGTACAGTCACCAGGCCTTTCTTAGGAGGTACCTCTGGGTACAGTCACCGCCCTTCCTTCTGAGGTACCTCTGGGTACAGTCACCCGGGATTATTTCTGAGGTCCCTCTAGGTACAGTCACCAGGCTTTTCTTCCGATCTACCTCTGGGTACAGTCACCAGACCTTCCCTCTGAGGTACCTTTGGATACAGTCACCAGCCCTTGTTTCCGAGGTAAGTCTGTGTACCCTCACCAGACCTTTCTTACGACGTACCTGCGGGTACAGTCACCAGGCTTTCCTTCTGAGTACGTACGGGTAGAGTCAACAGGCCTTCCTTCAGAGGTATCTCTGGGTACAGTCACACGGCCTTCTTTCTGAGGTCCCTCTGGGAACAGTCTCTAGGCCTTTCTTCTGAGGTACCTCTGGGTACAGTCACCAGGCCTTTCTCACGAAGTAACTCTGGGTACAGTCACCAGGCATTCCTTCAGAGTTAGCTCTGGGTACAGTGACCAGGCCTTCCTTCCGAGGTACCTCTGAGTACAGTCATCATGCCTTCCTTCTGAGGTACCACTGGGTACAGTCACGAGGTTTTTCTTCTGGGGTACCTCTGAGTACAGTCACCAGGCCTTTCTTCGGAGGTACGTCTGGGTAGTCACCAGGCCTTCCTTCCAAGGTACCTCTGGGTAGAGTCACCAGACCTTCCTTCCGAGGTACCTCTGGGTACACTCACCAGGCCTTTTTTCCACGGTACCTCTGAGTACAGTCACCAGGCATTCCTTCTGAGGTACCTCTGGGTACAGTCACCAGGTCTTGCTTCTGAGATACCTCTGGGTACACTCACCGGGCCTTTCTTCCGAGGTACCTTTGGGTACAGTCTCTGGACCTTCCTTCCGAGGTACCTCTGGGTAAAGTCACTATGCCCTCCCTCCGAGATACCTCTGGGTACAGTCACCAGTCCTTCCTTCGGAGGTACCTCTGGGTATAGTCACCAGGCCATCCTTCCGAGGTACCTCTGGGTACACTCACCAGGCCTTTTTTCCGCGGTACCTCTGAGTACAGTCACCAGGCATTCCTTCTCAGGTACCTCTGGGTACAGTCACCAGGCCTTCCTTACGAGTTACCTCTGGGTACAGTCACCAGGCCTTCCTTCTGAGATACCCCTGGGTACAGTCACCAGGCCTTCCTTCTGCGGTACCTCCGAGTACTGTCACCAGTCCTTCCTTCCCAGATACTTCTAAGTACCGTTACCAAGCATTTCTTTCGAGGTACCTCTGGGTACGGTCACCAGGCCTTCCTTCCGAGGCACTTCTGAGTTAAGCCACCAGGCTTTCCTTCTGAAGTACCTCTGGGTACAATCACCAGGCGCTCCTTCTGCGTTAGCTCTGGGTACAGTCACTAGGCCTTCCTTCCGAGGTACCACTGGGTACAGTCACCAGGCCTTTCTTCCGAGGTGCTTCTGTGTACAGTCGCCAGGCCTTCCTTCCCAGGTACCCCTGGGTACAGTCACCAGGCCTTCCTTCCGAGGTACCTCTGACTACAGTCACCAGGCCTTTCTTCCGAGGTACGTCTGGGTACAGTCTCCAGGCCTTCCTTCCGAAGTACCTGTGGGTACAGTCATCAGGACTAGTTTCCGAGGTACCTCTGGATACACTCACCAGGCCGTTCTTAAGAGGTACCTCTGGTTACAGTCTCCAGTCGTTCCTTCTGAGGTACCTATGGGTACAATCACCAGGCGTTCCTTCAGGGGTACCTCTGGGTACAGTCAAAGGCCTTCCTTCTGAGGTCCCTCTGGGTACAGTCACTCTGCCTTCTTTCTCAGTTCCCTCTGGGTACAGTCAGCAGGCCTTTCTTCCGAGGTCCCTCTGGGTACAGTCAACGGCGTTCCTTCTGAGGTACCTCTGGGTACAGCACCCGGGCTTATTTCTGAGGTCCCTCTGGGTACAGTCACCAGGCCTTCCTTCCGAGGTACCTCTAGGTACAATCACCAGGCCTTCCTTCTGAGGTACCTCTGGGTACAGTCACGAGGTCTTTCTTCTGAGTTAGCTCTGGGTACAGTCACCAGGCCTTTCTTCCGAGGTACTTCTGTGTACAGTCACCAGGCCTTCCTTTCGGAGGTATCTCTAGGAACAATCACCAGGCCTTCCTTCTGAGGTACCTCTGGGTACAGTCACCAGGGATTCCTCCCGAGGTACCTCTGTTTAGAGTCACCAGGCATTTCTTCCGAGTTACCTCTGGGTACAGTCACCAGGCCTTCCTTCGGAGGTAACTCTGGCTACAGTCAGCAGGCCTTCCTTCCGAGGTACCTCTGGTTACAGTCACCAGGCTTTCCTTGGGAGTTACCCTGGGTACAGTCACCACTCCTTTCTTCCGAGTTATCTCTAGGTACAGTCACCAGGCCTTCCTTCCGAGGTACATCTGGGTACAGTAACCAGGCATTCCTTCTAAGGTATCCCTGGGTAAATTCCCCAGGCCTTCCTTCGGAGGTACCTCTGAATACAGTCACCAGGACTTTCTTCCGAAGTGCGTCTGGGTACAGTCACCAGGCCTTCCTTCCGAGGTACCTCTGGGTACAATCACCGGGCCTTCCTTTCCAGGTACCTCTGGGTACAGTCACCTGGCCTTCCTTCCGAGGTCCCTCTGGGTAGAGTCAGCAGGCCTTCCTTCCGAGGTACCTCTGAGTACAGTCATCCGGCCTTTATTAAGAGGTACGTTTGGGTAGAGTCATCAGGCTTTTCTTCTGAGGAACTTCTCGTTACAGTCACCAGGCCTTCCTCCCGAGGTAACTCTGGTTACAGTCACCAGGCTTTCCGTGGGAATTACCCTGGGTACACTCACCACGCCTTTCCTACGAGTTACCTCTTGGTACAGTCACCAGGCCTTGCTTCTGAGGTACCTCTGGGTACAGTCACCAGGCCTTTCTTACGAGGTACCTCTGGGTACAGTCACCAGGCATTCCTTCAGAATTAGCTCTGGGTACAGTCACCAGGCCTTCCTTCCGAGGTACCTCTGGGTACAGTCACCAGGCCTTCCTTCTCAGGTACCTCTGGGTACAGTCACGAGGTATTTCTTCTGAGGTATCTCTGAGTACAGTCACCAGGACTTCCTTTCCAGGTACCTCTGGGTACAGTCAGCAGGGCTTCTTTCCGAGGTACCTCTGGGTAGTGTCATCAGGCATTTCTTCCCAGGTACCTCTGGGTACAGTCACCAGGCCTTTCTTCCGAGGTACCTCTGACTACAGTCACCAGGCCTTTCTTCCGAGGTACGTCTGGGTAGAGTCTCCAGGCCTTCCTTCCGAAGTACCTGTTGGTACTGTCATCAGGACTAGTTTCCGAGGTACCTCTGGGTACACTCACCAGGCCGTTTTGCGAGGTACCTCTGGTTACAGTCTCCAGTCGTTCCTTCTGAGGTACCTCTGGGTACAGTCACCAGGCGTTCCTTCAGAGGTACCTCTGGGTACAGTGAAAGGCCTTCCTTCTGAGGTACCTCTGGGTACAGTCACCCTGCCTTTTTTCTCAGTTCCCTCTGGGTACAGTCAGCAGGCCTTTCTTCCGAGGTCCCTCTGGGTACAGTCAACGGCCTTCCTTCTGAGGTCCCTCTGGGTACAGCACCCGGGCTTATTTCTGAGGTCCCTCTGGGTACAGTCACCAGGCCTTCCTTCCGAGGTACCTCTAGGTACAATCACCAGGCCTTCCTTCTGAGGTACCTCTGGGTACAGTCACGAGGTCTTTCTTCTGAGTTAGCTCTGGGTACAGTCACCAGGCCTTTCTTCCGAGGTACTTCTGTGTACAGTCACCAGGCCTTCCTTTCGGAGGTATCTCTAGGAACAATCACCAGGCCTTCCTTCTGAGGTACCTCTGGGTACAGTCACCAGGGATTCCTCCCGAGGTACCTCTGTTTAGAGTCACCAGGCATTTCTTCCGAGTTACCTCTGGGTACAGTCACCAGGCCTTCCTTCGGAGGTAACTCTGGCTACAGTCAGCAGGCCTTCCTTCCGAGGTACCTCTGGTTACAGTCACCAGGCTTTCCTTGGGAGTTACCCTGGGTACAGTCACCACTCCTTTCTTCCGAGTTATCTCTAGGTACAGTCACCAGGCCTTCCTTCCGAGGTACCTCTGAGTACAGTCACCCGGCCTTTCTGAAGGGGTACGTCTGGGTAGAGTCATCAGGCCTTCCTTCTGAGGTACTTCTCGGAACAGTCAGCAGGCCTTTCTTCCGAGGTACCTCTGGCTGCAGTCACCTGGCTTTCCTTGGGAGATGCCCTGGGTACAGTCACCACGCCTCATTCGGACTTACCTCTAGGTACAGTCACCAGGCCTTCCTTCCGAGGTTCCCCTGGGTACAGTCACCAGGCCTTCCTTCTCAGGTACCTCTGGGTACAGTCACGAGGTATTTCTTCTGAGGTACCTCTGAGTACAGTCACCAGGCCTTCCTTCGGAGGTACCTCCGGGTATAGTCACCAGACCATCCTTCCGAGGTACATCTGGGTACACTCACCAGACCTTTTTCCGCGGTACCTCTGAGTACAGTCACCAGGCATTCCTTCTGAGGTACCTCTGGGTACAGTCACTAGGCCTTCCTTCCGAGGTACCTCTGGGTACAGTCACCATGCCTTCCTTCTGAGATACCTCTGGGTACAGTCAACAGGGCTTCCTTCTGCGGTACCTCCGAGTACAGTCACCAGGCCTTCCTTCCCAGGTACTTCTGAGTACCGTCACCAAGCATTTCTTCCGAGGTCCCTCTGGGTACGGTCCCCAGACCTTCCTTCCGACGTACCTCTGGGCGCGGTCACCAGGCCTTCCTTCCGAGGTACATCTGTGTACAGTCACCAGGCATTCCTTCTAAGTTATCTCTGGGTAAAGTCCCCAGGCCTTCCTTCTGCGGTACCTCTGAGTACAGTCACCAGAACTTTCTTCCGAGGTGCGCCTGGGTACACTCACCAGGCCTTCCTTCCGAGGAACCTCTCGGTGCAGTCACCAGGCCTTCCTTCCGAGGTAACTCTGGGTACAGTCACAAGACCTTCCCTCCGAGGTACCTCTGAGTACACTCACCAGGACTTTCTTCCGAGGTACGTCTGGGTACTGTCACCAGGCATTCCTTCTGCGGTACCTCGGAGTACAGTCACCAGGCCTTCCTTCCCAGGTACCTCTGAGTGCTGTCAGCAAGCCTTCCTTCCGAGGTATCTCTGGGTACGCTCAACAGGCCTTCCTTCCGATGTACCTCTGGGTACAATCCCCAGGCCTTCCTTCCGAGGTACCTGTGGGTACAGTCACCAGGCATTCCTTCCGAAGTACCTCTGGGTATAGTCACCATGCCTTTCTTCTGAGGTGCTTCTTGGTACAGTCACCAGGTCTTTCTTCTGAAATATCGCCGGGTACAGTCACCAGCTCTTCCTTCCGAGGTATCTCTGTGTACAGTCACCAGGCATTTCTTAAGAGGGAACTCTGGGTACAATCACCAGGTTTTCATTCTGAGGTACCGCTGGGTACAGTCACCAGGCCTTCCATCTGAGGTTCCTGTGGGTACACCCACCAGGCCTTCCTTCTCAGGTACCTCTGGGTACAGTAACCAGGCCTTCCTTCCGTGGCCACTCTTAATACAGTCACCAGGCCTTTCTTCAGAGATACTTCTGGGTATAGTTACCAGGCCTTCTTTCCAAGGTACGTCTGGGTACGGTCACCAGGCCTTCCTTCCGAGGTGCCTCTGGGAATGGTCACCAGGCCTTCCTTCCGATGTACCTCTGGGTATAGTCCCCAGGCCTTCCTTCCGAGGTACCTCTGAGTACAGTCATCAGGCTTTGTTTCCGAGGTACCTCTGGGTAGAGTCACCAGGTCTTCCTTCTAAAGTACCTCTGGGTAGACTCACCAGGCCATCCTTCTGAGGTACCACTGCGTACAGTCACCAGGCTTTCCTTCTGAGATACCTTTGGGTACAGTCACCAGGCGTTCCTTCAGAGGTACCTCTGGGTACAGTCAAAGGCCTTCCTTCTCAGGTACCTCTGGGTACAGTCACCCGGCCTTCTTTCTCAGTTCCCTCTGGGTACAGTCACCAGGCCTTTCTTCCGAGGTCCCTTTGGGTACAGTCACCAGGCCTTTCTTAGGAGGTACATCCGGGTAGAGTCACCCGGGATTATTTCTGAGGTCCCTCTAGGTACAGTCACCAGGCTTTTCTTCCGATCTACCTCTGGGTACAGTCACCAGACCTTCCCTCTGAGGTACCTTTGGATACAGTCACCAGCCCTTGTTTCCGAGGTAAGTCTGTGTACCCTCACCAGGCCTTTCTTACGAGGTACCTCCGGGTACAGTCACCAGGCTTTCCTTCTGAGGTACCTATGGGTAGAGTCAACAGGCCTTCCTTCAGAGGTATCTCTGGGTACAGTCACACGGCCTTCTTTCTGAGGTCCCTCTGGGAACAGTCTCTAGGCCTTTCTTCTGAGGTACCTCTGGGTACAGTCACCAGGCATTCCTTCAGAGTTAGCTCTGGGTACAGTGACCAGGCCTTCCTTCCGAGGTACCTCTGGGTACAGTCATCATGCCTTCCTTCTGAGGTACCACTGGGTACAGTCACGAGGTTTTTCTTCTGGGGTACCTCTGAGTACAGTCACCAGGCCTTTCTTCGGAGGTACGTCTGGGTAGTCACCAGGCCTTCCTTCCAAGGTACCTCTGGGTACAGTCACCAGGCCTTCTTTCCGTGGTGCCTCTGTGTACAGTCACGGGGCCTTTCTTCCGAGGTACCTTTGGGTACAGTCTCTGGACCTTCCTTCCGAGGTACCTCTGGGTAGTGTCATCAGGCATTTCTTCCCAGGTATCTCTGGGCACAGTCACCAGGCCTTCCTTCCGAGGTACATCTGGGTACAGTAACCAGGCATTCCTTCTAAGGTATCCCTGGGTAAAGTCCCCAGGCCTTCCTTTCGAGGTACCTCTGAATACAGTCACCAGGACTTTCTTCCGAAGTGCGTCTGGGTACAGTCACCAGGCCTTCCTTCCGAGGTACCTCTGGGTACAATCACCGGGCCTTCCTTTCCAGGTACCTCTGGGTACAGTCACCTGGCCTTCCTTCCGAGGTCCCTCTGGGTAGAGTCAGCAGGCCTTCCTTCCGAGGTACCTCTGAGTACAGTCATCCGGCCTTTATTAAGGGGTACGTTTGGGTAGAGTCATCAGGCTTTCCTTCTGAGGAACTTCTCGTTACAGTCAACAGGCCTTCCTCCCGAGGTAACTCTGGTTACAGTCACCAGGCTTTCCGTGGGAATTACCCTGGGTACACTCACCACGCCTTTCCTACGAGTTACCTCTTGGTACAGTCACCAGGCCTTGCTTCTGAGGTACCTCTGGGTACAGTCACCAGGCCTTTCTTACGAGGTACCTCTGGGTACAGTCACCAGGCATTCCTTCAGAATTAGCTCTGGGTACAGTGACCAGGCCTTCCTTCCGAGGTACCTCTGGGTACAGTCACCAGGCCTTCCTTCTCAGGTACCTCTGGGTACAGTCACGAGGTATTTCTTCTGAGGTACCTCTGAGTACAGTCACCAGGACTTCCTTTCCAGGTACCTCTGGGTACAGTCCGCAGGGCTTCTTTCCGAGGTACCTCTGGGTAGTGTCATCAGGCATTTCTTCCCAGGTATCTCTGGGTACAGTCACCAGGCCTTCCTTCCGAGGTACCTCTGACTACAGTCACCAGGCCTTTCTTCCGAGGTACGTCTGGGTAGAGTCTCCAGGCCTTCCTTCCGAAGTACCTGTTGGTACTGTCATCAGGACTAGTTTCCGAGGTACCTCTGGGTACACTCACCAGGCCGTTTTGCGAGGTACCTCTGGTTACAGTCTCCAGTCGTTCCTTCTGAGGTACCTCTGGGTACAGTCACCAGGCGTTCCTTCAGAGGTACCTCTGGGTACAGTGAAAGGCCTTCCTTCTGAGGTACCTCTGGGTACAGTCACCCTGCCTTTTTTCTCAGTTCCCTCTGGGTACAGTCAGCAGGCCTTTCTTCCGAGGTCCCTCTGGGTACAGTCAACGGCCTTCCTTCGGAGGTACCTCTGGGTACAGCACCCGGGCTTATTTCTGAGGTCCGTCTGGGTACAGTCACCAGGCCTTTCTTAGGAGGTACCTCTGGGTACAGTCACCGCCCTTCCTTCTGAGGTACCTCTGGGTACAGTCACCCGGGATTATTTCTGAGGTCCCTCTAGGTACAGTCACCAGGCTTTTCTTCCGATCTACCTCTGGGTACAGTCACCAGACCTTCCCTCTGAGGTACCTTTGGATACAGTCACCAGCCCTTGTTTCCGAGGTAAGTCTGTGTACCCTCACCAGACCTTTCTTACGACGTACCTGCGGGTACAGTCACCAGGCTTTCCTTCTGAGGTACCTATGGGTAGAGTCAACAGGCCTTCCTTCAGAGGTATCTCCGGGTACAGTCACACGGCCTTCTTTCTGAGGTCCCTCTGGGAACAGTCTCTAGGCCTTTCTTCTGAGGTACCTCTGGGTACAGTCACCAGGCCTTTCTCACTAGGTACCTCTGGGTACAGTCACCAGGCATTCCTTCAGAGTTAGCTCTGGGTACCGTGACCAGGCCTTCCTTCCGAGGTACTTCTGGGTACAGTCATCATGCCTTCCTTCTGAGGTACCACTGGGTACAGTCACGAGGTTTTTCTTCTGGGGTACCTCTGAGTACAGTCACCAGGCCTTTCTTCCGAGGTACCTCTGAGTACAGTCACCCGGCCTTTCTGAAGGGGTACGTCTGGGTAGAGTCATCAGGCCTTCCTTCTGAGGTACTTCTCGGAACAGTCAGCAGGCCTTTCTTCCGAGGTACCTCTGGCTGCAGTCACCTGGCTTTCCTTGGGAGATACCCTGGGTACAGTCACCACGCCTCTTTCGGAGTTACCTCTAGGTACAGTCACCAGGCCTTCCTTCCGAGGTACCCCTGGGTACAGTCACCAGGCCTTCCTTCTCAGGTACGTCTGGGTACAGTCACGAGGTATTTCTTCTGAGGTACCTCTGAGGACAGTCACCAGGCCTTCCTTTCCAGGTACCTCTGGGTACAGTCAGCAGGGCTTCCTTCCGAGGTACCTCTGGGTAGTGTCATCAGGCATTTCTTCCCAGGTATCTCTGGGTACAGTCACCAGGCCTTCCTTCCGAGGTACATCTGGGTACAGTAACCAGGCATTCCTTCTAAGGTATCCCTGGGTAAAGTCCCCAGGCCTTCCTTCCGAGGTACCTCTGAATACAGTCACCAGGACTTTCTTCCGAAGTGCGTCTGGGTACAGTCACCAGGCCTTCCTTCCGAGGTACCTCTGGGTACAATCACCGGGCCTTCCTTTCCAGGTACCTCTGGGTACAGTCACCTGGCCTTCCTTCCGAGGTCCCTCTGGGTAGAGTCAGCAGGCCTTCCTTCCGAGGTACCTCTGAGTACAGTCATCCGGCCTTTATTAAGGGGTACGTTTGGATAGAGTCATCAGGCTTTCCTTCTGAGGAACTTCTCGTTACAGTCACCAGGCCTTCCTCCCGAGGTAACTCTGGTTACAGTCACCAGGCTTTCCGTGGGAATTACCCTGGGTACACTCACCACGCCTTTCCTACGAGTTACCTCTTGGTACAGTCACCAGGCCTTGCTTCTGAGGTACCTCTGGGTACAGTCACCAGGCCTTTCTTACGAGGTACCTCTGGGTACAGTCACCAGGCATTCCTTCAGAATTAGCTCTGGGTACAGTCACTAGGCCTTCCTTCCGAGGTACCTCTGGGTACAGTCACCAGGTCTTCCTTCTCAGGTACCTCTGGGTACAGTCACGAGGTATTTCTTCTGAGGTACCTCTGAGTACAGTCACCAGGACTTCCTTTCCAGGTACCTCTGGGTACAGTCAGCAGGGCTTCTTTCCGAGGTACCTCTGGGTAGTGTCAACAGGCATTTCTTCCCAGGTACCTCTGGGTACAGTCACTAGGCCTTCCTTCCGAGGTACCACTGGGTACAGTCACCAGGCCTTTCTTCCGAGGTGCTTCTGTGTACAGTCGCCAGGCCTTCCTTCCCAGGTACCCCTGGGTACAGTCACCAGGCCTTCCTTCCGAGGTACCTCTGACTACAGTCACCAGGCCTTTCTTCCCAGGTACGTCTGGGTACAGTTTCCAGGCCTTCCTTCCGAAGTACCTGTGGGTACAGTCATCAGGACTAGTTTCCGAGGTACCTCTGGATACACTCACCAGGCCGTTCTTAAGAGGTACCTCTGGTTACAGTTTCCAGTCGTTCCTTCTGAGGTACCTATGGGTACAATCACCAGGCGTTCCTTCAGGGGTACCTCTGGGTACAGTCAAAGGCCTTCCTTCTGAGGTCCCTCTGGGTACAGTCACTCTGCCTTCTTTCTCAGTTCCCTCTGGGTACAGTCAGCAGGCCTTTCTTCCGAGGTCCCTCTGGGTACAGTCAACGGCCTTCCTTCTGAGGTACCTCTGGGTACAGCACCCGGGCTTATTTCTGAGGTCCCTCTAGGTACAGTCACCAGGCCTTCCTTCCGAGGTACCTCTAGGTACAATCACCAGGCCTTCCTTCTGAGGTACCTCTGGGTACAGTCACGAGGTCTTTCTTCTGAGTTAGCTCTGGGTACAGTCACCAGGCCTTTCTTCCGAGGTACTTCTGTGTACAGTCACCAGGCCTTCCTTTCGGAGGTATCTCTAGGAACAATCACCAGGCCTTCCTTCTGAGGTACCTCTGGGTACAGTCACCAGGGATTCCTCCCGAGGTACCTCTGTTTAGAGTCACCAGGCATTTCTTCCGAGTTACCTCTGGGTACAGTCACCAGGCCTTCCTTCGGAGGTAACTCTGGCTACAGTCAGCAGGCCTTCCTTCCGAGGTACCTCTGGTTACAGTCACCAGGCTTTCCTTGGGAGTTACCCTGGGTACAGTCACCACTCCTTTCTTCCGAGTTATCTCTAGGTACAGTCACCAGGCCTTCCTTCCGACGTACCTCTGGGTATAGTCACCAGGCCTTCCTTCCGAGGTACCTCTGAGTACAGTCACCCGGCCTTTCTGAAGGGGTACGTCTGGGTAGAGTCATCAGGCCTTCCTTCTGAGGTACTTCTCGGAACAGTCAGCAGGCCTTTCTTCCGAGGTACCTCTGGCTGCAGTCACCTGGCTTTCCTTGGGAGATACCCTGGGTACAGTCACCACGCCTCTTTCGGAGTTACCTCTAGGTACAGTCACCAGGCCTTCCTTCCGAGGTACCCCTGGGTACATTCACCAGGCCTTCCTTCTCAGGTACGTCTGGGTACAGTCACGAGGTATTTCTTCTGAGGTACCTCTGAGGACAGTCACTAGGCCTTTCTTTCCAGGTACCTCTGGGTACAGTCAGCAGGGCTTCCTTCCGAGGTACCTCTGGGTAGTGTCATCAGGCATTTCTTCCCAGGTATCTCTGGGTACAGTCACCAGGCCTTCCTTCCGAGGTACATCTGTGTACAGTAACCAGGCATTCCTTCTAAGGTATCCCTGGGTAAAGTCCCCAGGCCTTCCTTCCGAGGTACCTCTGAATACAGTCACCAGGACTTTCTTCGGAAGTGCGTCTGGGTACAGTCACCAGGCCTTCCTTCCGAGGTACCCCTGGGTACAGTCACCAGGCCTTCCTTCTCATTTACCTCTGGATACAGTCACGAATTATTTCTTCTGAGGTACCTCTGAGTACAGTCACCAGGACTTCCTTTCCAGGTACCTCTGGGTACAGTCAGCAGGGCTTCTTTCCGAGGTACCTCTGGGTAGTGTCATCAGGCATTTCTTCCCAGGTACCTCTGGGTACAGTCACCGCCCTTCCTTCTGAGGGACCTCTGGGTACAGTCACCCGGGATTATTTCTGAGGTCCCTCTAGGTACAGTCACCAGGCTTTTCTTCCGATCTACCTCTGGGTACAGTCACCAGACCTTCCCTCTGAGGTACCTTTGGATACAGTCACCAGCCCTTGTTTCCGAGGTAAGTCTGTGTACCCTCACCAGACCTTTCTTACGAGGTACCTGCGGGTACAGTCACCAGGCTTTCCTTCTGAGTACGTACGGGTAGAGTCAACAGGCCTTCGTTCAGAGGTATCTCTGGGTACAGTCACACGGCCTTCTTTCTGAGGTCCCTCTGGGAACAGTCTCTAGGCCTTTCTTCTGAGGTACCTCTGGGTACAGTCACCAGGCCTTTCTCACGAAGTAACTCTGGGTACAGTCACCAGGCATTCCTTCAGAGTTAGCTCTGGGTACAGTGACCAGGCCTTCCTTCCGAGGTACCTCTGAGTACAGTCATCATGCCTTCCTTCTGAGGTACCACTGGGTACAGTCACGAGGTGTTTCTTCTGGGGTACATCTGAGTACAGTCACCAGGCCTTTCTTCGGAGGTACGTCTGGGTAGTCACCAGGCCTTCCTTCCAAGGTACCTCTGGGTAGAGTCACCAGGCCTTCCTTCCGTGGTGCCTCTGTGTACAGTCACCCGGCCTTCCTTCTGAGGTACCTCTGTGTAGAGTCACCAGGTCTTGCTTCTGAGATACCTCTGGGTACAGTCACCCGGCCTTCCTTCCGAGGTACCTTTGGGTACAGTCTCTGGACCTTCCTTCCGAGGTACCTCTGGGTAAAGTCACTATGCCCTCCCTCCGAGGTACGTCTGGGTACAGTCACCAGTCCTTCCTTCGGAGGTACCTCTGGGTATAGTCACCAGGCCATCCTTCCGAGGTACCTCTGGGTACACTCACCAGGCCTTTTTTCCGCAGTACCTCTGAGTACAGTCACCAGGCATTCCTTCTCAGGTACCTCTGGGTACAGTCACCAGGCCTTCCTTACGAGTTACCTCTGGGTACAGTCACCAGGCCTTCCTTCTGAGATACCCCTGGGTACAGTCACCAGGCCTTCCTTCTGCGGTACCTCCGAGTACTGTCACCAGGCCTTCCTTCCCAGGTACTTCTAAGTACCGTCACCAAGCATTTCTTTCGAGGTACCTCTGGGTACGGTCACCAGGCCTTCCTTCCGAGGCACTTCTGAGTTAAGCCACCAGGCTTTCCTTCCCAAGTACCTCTGGGTACAATCACCAGGCGCTCCTTCTGAGTTAGCTCTGGGTACAGTCACTAGGCCTTCCTTCCGAGGTACCTCTGGGTACAGTCACCAGGCCTTTCTTCCGAGGTGCTTCTGTGTACAGTCGCCAGGCCTTCCTTCCAAGGTACCTCTGACTACAGTCACCAGGCCTTTCTTCCGAGGTACGTCTGGGTACAGTCTCCAGGCCTTCCTTCCGAAGTACCTGTGGGTACAGTCATCAGGACTAGTTTCCGAGGTACCTCTGGGTACACTCACCAGGCCGTTCTTACGAGATACCTCTGGTTACAGTCTCCAGTCGTTCCTTCTGAGGTACCTATGGGTACAATCACCAGGCGTTCCTTCAGGGGTACCTCTGGGTACAGTCAAAGGCCTTCCTTCTGAGGTCCCTCTGGGTACAGTCACTCTGCCTTCTTTCTCAGTTCCCTCTGGGTACAGTCAGCAGGCCTTTCTTCCGAGGTCCCTCTGGGTACAGTCAACGGCCTTCCTTCTGAGGTACCTCTGGGTACAGCACCCGGGCTTATTTCTGAGGTCCCTCTGGGTACAGTCACCAGGCCTTCCTTCCGAGGTACCTCTAGGTACAATCACCAGGCCTTCCTTCTGAGGTACCTCTGGGTACAGTCACGAGGTCTTTCTTCTGAGTTAGCTCTGGGTACAGTCACCAGGCCTTTCTTCCGAGGTACTTCTGTGTACAGTCAGCAGGCCTTCCTTTCGGAGGTATCTCTAGGAACAATCACCAGGCCTTCCTTCTGAAGTACCTCTGGGTACAGTCACCAGGGATTCCTCCCGAGGTACCTCTGTTTAGAGTCACCAGGCATTTCTTCCGAGTTACCTCTGGGTACAGTAACCAGGCCTTCCTTCGGAGGTAACTCTGGCTACAGTCAGCAGGCCTTCCTTCCGAGGTACCTCTGGTTACAGTCCCAGGCTTTCCTTGGGAGTTACTCTGGGTACAGTCACCACCCCTTTCTTCCGAGTTATCTCTAGGTACAGTCACCAGGCCTTCCTTCCGAATTACCTCTGAGTACAGTCACCAGGCCTTCCTTTCGGAGGTATCTCTAGGAACAATCACCAGGCCTTCCTTCTCAGGTACCTCTGGGTACAGTAACCAGGCCTTCCTTCCGTGGCCACTCTTAATACAGTCACCAGGCCTTCCTTCAGAGATACGTCTTGGTATAGTTAACAGGCCTTCCTTCCGAGGTTCTTCTGGGTACAGTCACCAGGCCTTTCTTCCAAGGTACGTCTGGGTACGGTCACCAGGCCTTCCTTCCGAGGTACCTCTGGGAATGGTCACCAGGCCTTCCTTCCGATGTACCTCTGGGAATAGTCCCCAGGCCTTCCTTCCGAGGTACCTCTGAGTACAGTCATCAGGCTTTGTTTCCGAGGTACCTCTGGGTAGACTCACCAGGCCATCCTTCTGAGGTACCTCTGCGTACAGTCACCAGGATTTCCTTCTGAGATACCTTTGGGTACAGTCACCAGGCGTTCCTTCAGAGGTACCTCTGGGTACAGTCAAAGGCCTTCTTTCTCAGGTACCTCTGGGTATAGTCACCCGGCCTTCTTTCTCAGTTCCCTCTGGGTACAGTCAGCAGGCCTTTCTTCCGAGGTCCCTTTGGGTACAGTCATCAGGCCTTTCTTAGGAGGTACCTCTGGGTACAGTCACCGCCCTTCCTTCTGAGGTACCTCTGGGTACAGTCACCCGGGATTATTTCTGAGGTCCCTCTAGGTACAGTCACCAGGCTTTTCTTCCGATATACCTCTGGGAACAGTCACCAGACTTTCCCTCTGAGGTACCTTTGGATACAGTCACCAGCCCTTGTTTCCGAGGTAAGTCTGTGTACCCTCACCAGACCTTTCTTACGACGTACCTGCGGGTACAGTCACCAGGCTTTCCTTCTGAGGTACCTATGGGTAGAGTCAACAGGCCTTCCTTCAGAGGTATCTCCGGGTACAGTCACACGGCCTTCTTTCTGAGGTCCCTCTGGGAACAGTCTCTAGGCCTTTCTTCTCAGGTACCTCTGGGTACAGTCACCAGGCCTTTCTCACGAGGTACCTCTGGGTACAGTCACCAGGCATTCCTTCAGAGTTAGCTCTGGGTACAGTGACCAGGCCTTCCTTCCGAGGTACCTCTGGGTACAGTCATCATGCCTTCCTTCTGAGGTACCACTGGGTACAGTCACGAGGTTTTTCTTCTGGGGTACCTCTGAGTACAGTCACCAGGCCTTTCTTCGGAGGTACATCTGGGTAGTCACCAGGCCTTCCTTCCAAGGTACCTCTGGGTAGAGTCACCAGGCCTTCCTTCCGTGGTGCTTCTGTGTACAGTCACCCGGCCTTCCTTCTGAGGTACCTCTGTGTAGAGTCACCAGGTCTTGCTTCTGAGATACCTCTGGGTACAGTCACCGGGCCTTCCTTCCGAGGTACCTTTGGGTAGAGTCTCTGGACCTTCCTTCCGAGGTACCTCTGGGTAAAGTCACTATGCCCTCCCTGCGAGATACCTCTGGGTACAGTCACCAGTCCTTCCTTCGGAGGTACCTCTGGGTATAGTCACCAGGCCATCCTTTCAAGGTACCTCTGGGTACACTCACCAGGCCTTTTTTCCGCGGTACCTCTGAGTACAGTCACCAGGCATTCCTTCTCAGGTACCTCTGGGTACAGTCACCAGGCCTTCCTTCTGAGATACCCCTGGGTACAGTCACCAGGCCTTCCTTCTGCGGTACCTCCGAGTACTGTCACCAGGCCTTCCTTCCCAGGTACTTCTAAGTACCGTCACCAAGCATTTCTTTCGAGGTACCTCTGGGTACGGTCACCAGGCCTTCCTTCCGAGGCACTTCTGAGTTAAGCCACCAGGCTTTCCTTCCGAAGTACCTCTGGGGACAATCACCAGGCGCTCCCTCTGAGTTAGCTCTGGGTACAGTCACTAGGCCTTCCTTCCGAGGTACCTCTGGGTACAGTCACCAGGCCTTTCTTCCGAGGTGCTTCTGTGTACAGTCGCTAGGCCTTCCTTCCGAAGTACCTCTGGGTACAATCACCAGGCGCTCCTTCTGAGTTAGCTCTGGGTACAGTCACTAGGCCTTTCTTCCGACGTACCTCTGGGTTCAGTCACCAGGCCTTCCTTCCGAGGTAACTCTGAGTACAGTCACCCGGCCTTTCTTAAGGGGTACGTCTGGGTAGAGTCATCAGGCCTTCCTTCTGAGGTACTTCTCGGAACAGTCAGCAGGCCTTTCTTCCGAGGTACCTCTGGCTGCAGTCACCTGGCTTTCCTTGGGAGATACCCTGGGTACAGTCACCACCCCTTTCTTCCGAGTTATCTCTAGGTACAGTCACCAGGCCTTCCTTCCGACGTACCTCTGAGTACAGTCACCCGGCCTTTCTGAAGGGGTACGTCTGGGTAGAGTCATCAGGCCTTGCTTCTGAGGTACTTCTCGGAACAGTCACCAGGCCTTTCTTCCGAGGTACCTCTGGCTGCAGTCACCTGGCTTTCCTTGGGAGATACCCTGGGTACAGTCACCACGCCTCTTTCGGAGTTACCTCTAGGTACAGTCACCAGGCCTTCGTTCCGAGGTACCCCTGGGTACAGTCACCAGGCCTTCCTTCTCAGGTACGTCTGGGTACAGTCACGAGGTATTTCTTCTGAGGTACCTCTGAGGACAGTCACCAGGCCTTCCTTTCCAGGTACCTCTGGGTACAGTCAGCAGGGCTTCCTTCCGAGGTACCTCTGGGTAGTGTCATCAGGCATTTCTTCCCAGGTATCTCTGGGTACAGTCACCAGGCCTTCCTTCCGAGGTACATCTGGGTACAGTAACCAGGCATTCCTTCTAAGGTATCCCTGGGTAAAGTCCCCAGGCCTTCCTTCCGAGGTACCTCTGAATACAGTCACCAGGCCTTCCTTCTCAGGTACGTCTGGGTACAGTCACGAGGTATTTCTTCTGAGGTACCTCTGAGGACAGTCACCAGGCCTTCCTTTCCAGGTACCTCTGGGTACAGTCAGCAGGGCTTCCTTCCGAGGTACCTCTGGGTAGTGTCATCAGGCATTTCTTCCCAGGTATCTCTGGGTACAGTCACCAGGCCTTCCTTCCGAGGTACATCTGGGTACAGTAACCAGGCATTCCTTCTAAGGTATCCCTGGGTAAAGTCCCCAGGCCTTCCTTCCGAGGAACCTCTGAATACAGTCACCAGGTCTTTCTTCCGAAGTGCGTCTGGGTACAGTCACCAGGCCTTCCTTCCGAGGTACCCCTGGGTACAGTCACCAGGCCTTCTTTCCGAGGTACCTCTGGGTACAGTCACCAGGCCTTCCTTCTCATTTACCTCTGGGTACAATCACGAGGTATTTCTTCTGAGGTACCTCTGAGTACAGTCACCAGGACTTCCTTTCCAGGTACCTCTGGGTACAGTCAGCAGGGCTTCTTTCCGAGGTACCTCTGGGTAGTGTCACCAGGCATTTCTTCCCAGGTACTTCTGGGTACAGTCACCAGGCCTTCCTTCCGAGGTACCTCTGACTACAGTCACCAGGCCTTTCTTCCGAGGTACGTCTGGGTACAGTCTCCAGGCCTTCCTTCCGAAGTACCTGTTGGTACTGTCATCAGGACTAGTTTCCGAGGTACCTCTGGGTACACTCACCAGGCCGTTTTGCGAGGTACCTCTGGTTACAGTCTCCAGTCGTTCCTTCTGAATTACCTCTGGGTACAGTCACCAGGCGTTCCTTCAGAGGTACCTCTGGGTACAGTGAAAGGCCTTCCTTCTGAGGTACCTCTGGGTACAGTCACCCTGCCTTTTTTCTCAGTTCCCTCTGGGTACAGTCAGCAGGCCTTTCTTCCGAGGTCCCTCTGGGTACAGTCAACGGCCTTCCTTCTGAGGTACCTCTGGGTACAGCACCCGGGCTTATTTCTGAGGTCCCTCTGGGTACAGTCACCAGGCCTTTCTTAGGAGGTACCTCTGGGTACAGTCACCGCCCTTCCTTCTGAGGTACCTCTGGGTACAGTCACCCGGGATTATTTCTGAGGTCCCTCTAGGTACAGTCACCAGGCTTTTCTTCCGATCTACCTCTGGGTACAGTCACCAGACCTTCCCTCTGAGGTACCTTTGGATACAGTCACCAGCCCTTGTTTCCGAGGTAAGTCTGTGTACCCTCACCAGACCTTTCTTACGACGTACCTGCGGGTACAGTCACCAGGCTTTCCTTCTGAGTACGTACGGGTAGAGTCAACAGGCCTTCCTTCAGAGGTATCTCTGGGTACAGTCACACGGCCTTCTTTCTGAGGTCCCTCTGGGAACAGTCTCTAGGCCTTTCTTCTGAGGTACCTCTGGGTACAGTCACCAGGCCTTTCTCACGAAGTAACTCTGGGTACAGTCACCAGGCATTCCTTCAGAGTTAGCTCTGGGTACAGTGACCAGGCCTTCCTTCCGAGGTACCTCTGAGTACAGTCATCATGCCTTCCTTCTGAGGTACCACTGGGTACAGTCACGAGGTTTTTCTTCTGGGGTACCTCTGAGTACAGTCACCAGGCCTTTCTTCGGAGGTACGTCTGGGTAGTCACCAGGCCTTCCTTCCAAGGTACCTCTGGGTAGAGTCACCAGGCCTTCCTTCCGTGGTGCCTCTGTGTACAGTCCCCCGCCTTCCTTCTGAGGTACCTCTGTGTAGAGTCACCAGGTCTTGCTTCTGAGATACCTCTGGGTACAGTCACCCGGCCTTCCTTCCGAGGTACATTTGGGTACAGTCTCTGGACCTTCCTTCCGAGGTACATCTGGGTAAAGTCACTATGCCCTCCCTCCGAGGTACGTCTGGGTACAGTCACCAGTCCTTCCTTCGGAGGTACCTCTGGGTATAGTCACCAGGCCATCCTTCCGAGGTACCTCTGGGTACACTCACCAGGCCTTTTTTCGGCAGTACTTCTGAGTACAGTCACCAGGCATTCCTTCTCACGTACCTCTGGGTACAGTCACCAGGCCTTCCTTACGAGTTACCTCTGGGTACAGTCACCAGGCCTTCCTTCTGAGATACCCCTGGGTACAGTCACCAGGCCTTCCTTCTGCGGTACCTCCGAGTACTGTCACCAGGCCTTCCTTCCCAGGTACTTCTAAGTACCGTCACCAAGCATTTCTTTCGAGGTACCTCTGGGTACGGTCACCAGGCCTTCCTTCCGAGGCACTTCTGAGTTAAGCCACCAGGCTTTCCTTCCGAAGTACCTCTGGGGACAATCACCAGGCGCTCCTTCTGAGTTAGCTCTGGGTACAGTCACTAGGCCTTCCTTCCGAGGTACCTCTGGGTACAGTCACCAGGCCTTTCTTCCGAGGTACGTCTGGGTACAGTCTCCAGGCCTTCCTTCCGAAGTACCTGTGGGTACAGTCATCAGGACTAGTTTCCGAGGTACCTCTGGGTACACTCACCAGGCCGTTCTTACGAGGTACCTCTGGTTACAGTCTCCAGTCGTTCCTTCTGAGGTACCTATGGGTACAATCACCAGGCGTTCCTTCAGGGGTACCTCTGGGTACAGTCAAAGGCCTTCCTTCTGAGGTCCCTCTGGGTACAGTCACTCTGCCTTCTTTCTCAGTTCCCTCTGGGTACAGTCAGCAGGCCTTTCTTCCGAGGTCCCTCTGGGTACAGTCAACGGCCTTCCTTCTGAGGTACCTCTGGGTACAGCACCCGGGCTTATTTCTGAGGTCCCTCTGGGTACAGTCACCAGGCCTTCCTTCTGAGGTACCTCTGGGTACAGTCACGAGGTCTTTCTTCTGAGTTAGCTCTGGGTACAGTCACCAGGCCTTTCTTCCGAGGTACTTCTGTGTACAGTCACCAGGCCTTCCTTTCGGAGGTATCTCTAGGAACAATCACCAGGCCTTCCTTCTGAAGTACCTCTGGGTACAGTCACCAGGGATTCCTCCCGAGGTACCTCTGTTTAGAGTCACCAGGCATTTCTTCCGAGTTACCTCTGGGTACAGTAACCAGGCCTTCCTTCGGAGGTAACTCTGGCTACAGTCAGCAGGCCTTCCTTCCGAGGTACCTCTGGTTACAGTCCCAGGCTTTCCTTGGGAGTTACTCTGGGTACAGTCACCACCCCTTTCTTCCGAGTTATCTCTAGGTACAGTCACCAGGCCTTCCTTCCGAATTACCTCTGAGTACAGTCACCAGGCCTTCCTTTCGGAGGTATCTCTGGGAACAATCACCAGGCCTTCTTTCTCAGGTACCTCTGGGTACAGTCACCCGGCCTTCTTTCTCAGTTCCCTCTGGGTACAGTCACCAGGCCTTTCTTCCGAGGTCCCTTTGGGTACAGTCATCAGGCCTTTCTTAGGAGGTACCTCTGGGTACAGTCACCGCCCTTCCTTCTGAGGTACCTCTGGGTACAGTCACCCGGGATTATTTCTGAGGTCCCTCTAGGTACAGTCACCAGGCTTTTCTTCCGATCTACCTCTGGGAACAGTCACCAGACCTTCCCTCTGAGGTACCTTTGAATACAGTCACCAGCCCTTGTTTCCGAGGTAAGTCTGTGTACCCTCACCAGACCTTTCTTACGAGGTACCTGCGGGTACAGTCACCAGGCTTTCCTTCTGAGGTACCTATGGGTAGAGTCAACAGGCCTTCCTTCAGAGGTATCTCTGGGTACAGTCACCCGGCCTTCCTTCTGAGGTACCTTTGGGTACAGTCTCTGGACCTTCCTTCTGAGGTACCTCTGGGTACAGTCAATATGCCCTCCCTCCGAGATACCTCTGGGTACAGTCACCAGTCCTTCCTTCGGAGGTACCTCTGGGTATAGTCACCAGGCCATCTTTCCGAGGTACCTCTGGGTACACTCACCAGGCCTTTTTTCCGCGGTACCTCTGAGTACAGTCACCAGGCATTGCTTCTAAGGTACCTCTGGGTACAGTCACCAGGCCTTCCTTACGAGTTACCACTGAGTACAGTCACCAGGCCTTCCTTCTGAGATACCCCTGGGTACAGTCACCAGGCCTTCCTTCTGCGGTATCTCCGAGTACTGTCACCAGGCCTTCCTTCCCAGGTACTTCTAAGTACCGTCACCAAGCATTTCTTTCGAGGTACCTCTGGGTACGGTCACCAGGCCTTCCTTCCGAGGCACTTCTGAGTTAAGCCACCAGGCTTTCCTTCCGAAGTACCTCTGGGTACAATCACCAGGCGCTCCTTCTGAGTTAGCTCTGGGTACAGTCACTAGGCCTTCCTTCCGAGGGACCTCTGGGTACAGTCACCAGGCCTTTCTTCCGAGGTGCTTCTGTGTACTGTCGCCAGGCCTTCCTTCCGAGGTACCCCTGGGTACAGTCACCAGGCCTTCCTTCCGAGGTATCTCTGACTACAGTCACCAGGCCTTTCTTTCGATATACGTCTAGGTACAGTCTCCAGGCCTTCCTTCCGAAGTACCTGTGGGTACAGTCATCAGGACTAGTTTCCGAGGTACCTCTGGGTACACTCACCAGGCCGTTCTTACGAGGTACCTCTGGTTACAGTCTCCAGTCGTTCCTTCTGAGGTACCTATGGGTACAATCACCAGGCGTTCCTTCACGGGTACCTCTGGGTACAGTCAAAGGCCTTCCTTCTGAGGTCCCTCTGGGTACAGTCACTCTGCCATCTTTCTCAGTTCCCTCTGGGTACAGTCAGCAGGCCTTTCTTCCGAGGTCCCTCTGGGTACAGTCAACGGCCTTCCTTCTGAGGTACCTCTGAGTAGAGTTACCCGGCCTTCCTTCTGAGGTACCTCTGGGTACAGCACGCGGGCTTATTTCTGAGGTCCCTCTGGGTACAGTCACCAGGCCTTCCTTCCGAGTTACCTCTAGGTACAATCACCAGGCCTTCCTTCTGAGGTACCTCTGGGTACAGTCACCAGGGATTCCTCCCGAGGTACCTCTGTTTAGAGTCACCAGGCATTTCTTCCGAGGTCCCCCTGGGTACAGTCAACGGCCTTCCTTCTGAGGTACCTCTGGGTACAGCACCCGGGCTTATTTCTGAGGTCCCTCTGGGTACAGTCACCAGGCCTTCCTTCCGAGGTACCTCTAGGTACAATCACCAGGCCTTCCTTCTGAGGTACCTCTGGGTACAGTCCCGAGGTCTTTCTTCTGAGTTAGCTCTGGGTACAGTCACCAGGCCTTTCTTCCGAGGTACTTCTGTGTACAGTCACCAGGCTTCCTTTCGGAGATATCTCTAGGAACAATCACCAGGCCTTCCTTCTGAGGTACCTCTGGGTACAGTCACCAGGCCTTCCTTCGGAGGTAACTCTGGCTACATTCAGCAGGCCTTCCTTCCGAGGTACCTCTGGGTACAGTCACCAGGCCTTCCTTTCGAGGTACCTCTGGGTACAGTCACCCGGCCTTCCGTCCGAGATACCCCTGGATACAGTCACCAGGCCTTCCTTCTCAGGTACGTCTGGGTACAGTCACGAGGTATTTCTTCTGAGGTACCTCTGAGGACAGTCACCAGGCCTTCCTTTCCAGGTACCTCTGGGTACAGTCAGCAGGGCTTCCTTCCGAGGTACCTCTGGGTAGTGTCATCAGGCTTTTGTTCCCAGGTATCTCTGGGTACAGTCACCAGGCCTTCCTTCCGAGGTACATCTGGGTACAGTAACCAGGCATTCCTTCTAAGGTATCCCTGGGTAAAGTCCCCAGGCCTTCCTTCCGAGGTACCTCTGAATACAGTCACCAGGACTTTCTTCCGAAGTCCGTCTGGGTACAGTCACCAGGCCTTCCTTCCGAGGTACCTCTGGGTACAATCACCGGGCCTTCCTTTCCAGGTACCTCTGGGTACAGTCACCTGGCCTTCCTTCCGAGGTCCCTCTGGGTAGAGTCAGCAGGCCTTCCTTCCGAGGTACCTCTGAGTACAGTCACCTGGACTTTATTAAGGGGTACGTTTGGGTAGAGTCATCAGGCTTTCCTTCTGAGGAACTTCTCGTTACAGTCACCAGGCCTTCCTCCCGAGGTAACTCTGGTTACAGTCACCAGGCTTTCCGTGGGAATTACCCTGGGTACACTCACCACGCCTTTCCTACGAGTTACCTCTTGGTACAGTCACCAGGCCTTGCTTCTGAGGTACCTCTGGGTACAGTCACCAGGCCTTTCTTACGAGGTACCTCTGGGTACAGTCACCAGGCATTCCTTCAGAATTAGCTCTGGGTACAGTCACCAGGCCTTCCTTCTCAGGTACCTCTGGGTACAGTCACGAGGTATTTCTTCTGAGGTACCTCTGAGTACAGTCACCAGGACTTCCTTTCGAGGTACCTCTGGGTACAGTCAGCAGGGCTTCTTTCCGAGGTACCTCTGGGCAGTGTCATCAGGCATTTCTTCCCAGGTACCTCTGGGTACAGTCACCAGGCCTTCCTTCCGAGGTACCTCTGACTACAGTCACCAGGCCTTTCTTCCGAGGTACGTCTGGGTACAGTCTCCAGGCCTTCCTTCCGAAGTACCTGTTGGTACTGTCATCAGGACTAGTTTCCGAGGTACCTCTGGGTACACTCACCAGGCCGTTTTGCGAGGTACCTCTGGTTACAGTCTCCAGTCGTTCCTTCTGAGGTACCTCTGGGTACAGTCACCAGGCGTTCCTTCAGAGGTACCTCTGGGTACAGTGAAAGGCCTTCCTTCTGAGGTACCTCTGGGTACGGTCACCCTGCCTTTTTTCTCAGTTCCCTCTGGGTACAGTCAGCAGGCCTTTCTTCCGAGGTCCCTATGGGTACAGTCAACGGCCTTCCTTCTGAGGTACTTCTGGGTACAGTCACCAGGCCTTCCTTCCGAGGTACCTCTAGGTACAATCACCAGGCCTTCCTTCTGAGGTACCTCTGGGTATAGTCACGAGGTCTTTCTTCTGAGTTAGCTCTGGGTACAGTCACCAGGCCTTTCTTCCGAGGTACTTCTGTGTACAGTCACCAGGCCTTCCTTTCGGAGGTATCTCTGGGAACAGTCACCAGGCCTTCCTTCTGAGGTACCTCTGGGTACAGTCACCAGGGATTCCTCCCGAGGTACCTCTGTTTAGAGTCAACAGGCATTTCTTCCGAGTTACCTCTGGGTACAGTCACCAGGCCTTCCTTCGGAGGTAACTCTGGCTACAGTCAGCAGGCCTTTCTTCCGAGGTACCTCTGGTTACAGTCACCAGGCTTTCCTGGGAGTTACCCTGGGTACAGTCACCACCCCTTTCTTCCGAGTTATCTCTAGGTACAGTCACCAGGCCTTCCTTCCGACGTACCTCTGAGTACAGTCACCCGGCCTTTCTTAAGGGGTACGTCTGGGTAGAGTCATCAGGCCTTCCTTCTGAGGTACTTCTCGGAACAGTCACCAGGCCTTTCTTCCGAGGTACCTCTGGCTGCAGTCACCTGGCTTTCCTTGGGAGATACCCTGGGTACAGTCACCACGCCTCTTTCGGAGTTACCTCTAGGTACAGTCACCAGGCCTTCGTTCCGAGGTACCCCTGGGTACAGTCACCAGGCCTTCCTTCTCAGGTACGTCTGGGTAGAGTCACGAGGTATTTCTTCTGAGGTACCTCTGAGGACAGTCACCAGGCCTTCCTTTCCAGGTAGCTCTGGGTACAGTCAGCAGGGCTTCCTTCCGAGGTACCTCTGGGTAGTGTCATCAGGCATTTCTTCCCAGGTATCTCTGGGTACAGTCACCAGGCCTTCCTTCCGAGGTACATCTGGGTACAGTAACCAGGCATTCCTTCTAAGGTATCCCTGGGTAAAGTCCCCAGGCCTTCCTTCCGAGGTACCTCTGAATACAGTCACCAGGACTTTCTTCCGAAGTGCGTCTGGGTACAGTCACCAGGCCTTCCTTCCGAGGTACCTCTGGGTACAATCACCGGGCCTTCCTTTCCAGGTACCTCTGGGTACAGTCACCTGGCCTTCCTTCCGAGGTCCCTCTGGGTAGAGTCAGCAGGCCTTCCTTCCGAGGTACCTCTGAGTACAGTCATCCGGCCTTTATTAAGGGGTACGTTTGGGTAGAGTCATCAGGCTTTCCTTCTGAGGAACTTCTCGTTACACTCACCAGGCCTTCCTCCCGAGGTAACTCTGGTTACAGTCACCAGGCTTTCCGTGGGAATTTCCCTGGGTACACTCACCACGCCTTTCCTACGAGTTACCTCTTGGTACAGTCACCAGGCCTTGCTTCTGAGGTAACTCTGGGTACAGTCACCAGGCCTTTCTTACGAGGTACCTCTGGGTACAGTCACCAGGCATTCCTTCAGAATTAGCTCTGGGTACAGTGACCAGGCCTTCCTTCCGAGGTACCTCTGGGTACAGTCACCAGGTCTTCCTTCTCAGGTACCTCTGGGTACAGTCACGAGGTATTTCTTCTGAGGTACCTCTGAGTACAGTCACCAGGACTTCCTTTCCAGGTACCTCTGGGTACAGTCAGCAGGGCTTCTTTCCGAGGTACCTCTGGGTAGTGTCATCAGGCATTTCTTCCCAGGTACCTCTGGGTACAGTCACCAGGCCTTCCTTCCGAGGTACCTCTGACTACAGTCACCAGGCCTTTCTTCCGAGGTACGTCTGGGTAGAGTCTCCAGGCCTTCCTTCCGAAGTACCTGTTGGTACTGTCATCAGGACTAGTTTCCGAGGTACCTCTGGGTACACTCACCAGGCCGTTTTGCGAGGTACCTCTGGTTACAGTCTCCAGTCGTTCCTTCTGAGATACCTATGGGTACAGTCACCAGGCGTTCCTTCAGAGGTACCTCTGGGTACAGTGAAAGGCCTTCCTTCTGAGGTACCTCTGGGTACAGTCACCAGGCTTTTCTTCCGATCTACCTCTGGGTACAGTCACCAGACCTTCCCTCTGAGGTACCTTTGGATACAGTCACCAGCCCTTGTTTCCGAGGTAAGTCTGTGTACCCTCACCAGGCCTTTCTTACGAGGTACCTGCGGGTACAGTCACCAGGCTTTCCTTCTGAGGTACCTATGGGTAGAGTCAACAGGCCTTCCTTCAGAGGTATCTCTGGGTACAGTCACACGGTCTTCTTTCTGAGGTCCCTCTGGGAACAGTCTCTAGGCCTTTCTTCTGAGGTCCCTCTGGTTACAGTCACTCTGCCTTCTTTCTCAGTTCCCTCTGGGTACAGTCAGCAGGCCTTTCTTCCGAGGTCCCTCTGGGTACAGTCAACGGCCTTCCTTCTGAGGTACCTCTGGGTACAGCACCCGGGCTTATTTCTGAGGTCCCTCTGGGTACAGTCACCAGGCCTTCCTTCTGAGGTACCTCTGGGTACAGTCACGAGGTCTTTCTTCTGAGTTAGCTCTGGGTACAGTCACCAGGCCTTTCTTCCGAGGTACTTCTGTGTACAGTCACCAGGCCTTCCTTCCGAGGTACCTCTAGGTACAATCACCAGGCCTTCCTTCTGAGGTACCTCTGGGTACAGTCACCAGGGATTCCTCCCGAGGTACCTCTGTTTAGAGTCACCAGGCATTTCTTCCGAGGTCCCTCTGGATACAGTCAACGGCCTTCCTTCTGAGGTACCTCTGGGTAGAGCACCCGGGCTTATTTCTGAGGTCCCTCTGGGTACAGTCACCAGGCCTTCCTTCCGAGGTACCTCTAGGTACAATCACCAGGCCTTCCTTCTGAGGTATCTCTGGGTACAGTCACGAGGTCTTTCTTCTGAGTTAGCTCAGGGTACAGTCACCAGGCCTTTCTTCCGAGGTACTTCTGTGTACAGTCACCAGGCCTTCCTTTCGGAGATATCTCTAGGAACAATCACCAGGCCTTCCTTCTGAGGTACCTCTGGGTACACTCACCAGGCCTTCCTTCGGAGGTATCTCTGGCTACAGTCAGCAGGATTTCCTTCCGAGGTACCTCTGGGTACAGTCACCAGGCCTTCCTTTCGAGGTACCTCTAGGTACAATCACCAGGCCTTCCTTCTGAGGTACCTCTGTGTACAGTCACCCGGCCTTCCTTCCGAGATACCCCTGGGTACAGTCACCAGGCCTTCCTTCTCAGGTACGTCTGGGTACAGTCACGAGGTATTTCTTCTGAGGTACCTCTGAGGACAGTCACCAGGCCTTCCTTTCCAGGTACCTCTGGGTACAGTCAGCAGGGCTTCCTTCCGAGGTACCTCTGGGTAGTGTCATCAGGCATTTCTTCCCAGGTATCTCTGGGCACAGTCACCAGGCCTTCCTTCCGAGGTACATCTGGGTACAGTAACCAGGCATTCCTTCTAAGGTATCCCTGGGTAAAGTCCCCAGGCCTTCCTTCCGAGGTACCTCTGAATACAGTCACCAGGACTTTCTTCCGAAGTGCGTCTGGGTACAGTCACCAGGCCTTCCTTCCGAGGTACCTCTGGGTACAATCACCGGGCCTTCCTTTCCAGGTACCTCTGGGTACAGTCACCTGGCCTTCCTTCCGAGGTCCCTCTGGGTAGAGTCAGCAGGCCTTCCTTCCGAGGTACCTCTGAGTACAGTCATCTGGACTTTATTAAGGGGTACGTTTGGGTAGAGTCATCAGGCTTTCCTTCTGAGGAACTTCTCGTTACAGTCACCAGGCCTTCCTCCCGAGGTAACTCTGGTTACAGTCACCAGGCTTTCCGTGGGAATTACCCTGGGTACACTCACCACGCCTTTCCTACGAGTTACCTCTTGGTACAGTCACCAGGCCTTGCTTCTGAGGTACCTCTGGGTACAGTCACCAGGCCTTTCTTACGAGGTACCTCTGGGTACAGTCACCAGGCATTCCTTCAGAATTAGCTCTGGGTACAGTGACCAGGCCTTCCTTCCGAGGTACCTCTGGGTACAGTGACCAGGCCTTCCTTCCGAGGTACCTCTGGGTACAGTCACCAGGACTTCCTTTCCAGGTACCTCTGGGTACAGTCAGCAGGGCTTCTTTCCGAGGTACCTCTGGGTAGTGACATCAGGCATTTCTTCACAGATACCTCTGGGTACAGTCACCAGGCCTTCCTTCCGAGGTACCTCTGACTACAGTCACGAGGCCTTTCTTCCGAGGTACATCTGTTTACAGTCTCCAGGCCTTCCTTCCGAAGTACCTGTTGGTACTGTCATCAGGACTAGTTTCCGAGGTACCTCTGGGTACACTCACCAGGCCGTTTTGCGAGGTACCTCTGGTTACAGTCTCCAGTCATTCCGTCTGAGGTACCTATGGGTACAGTCACCAGGCGTTCCTTCAGAGGTACCTCTGGGTACAGTGAAAGGCCTTCCTTCTGAGGTACCTCTGGGTACAGTCACCCTGCCTTTTTTCTCAGTTCCCTCTGGGTACAGTCAGCAGGCCTTTCTTCCGAGGTCCCTCTGGGTACAGTCAACGGCCTTCCTTCTGAGGTACCTCTGGGTACAGCACCCGGGCTTATTTCTGAGGTCCCTCTGGGTACAGTCACCAGGCCTTCCTTCCGAGGTACCTCTGAGTGCTGTCACCAATCTTCCTTCCGAGGTACCTCTGGGTAAAGTCACTAGGCCTTTCCTCCGAGATACCTCTGGGTACAGTCACCAGTCCTTCCTTCGGAGGTGCCTCCGGGTATAGTCACCAGACCATTCTTCCGAGGTACAGCTGGGTACACTCACCAGAACTTTTTCCGCGGTACCTCTGAGTACAGTCACCAGTCATTCCTTCTGAGGTACCTCTGGGTACAGTCACCAGGCCTTCCTTCCCAGGTACTTCTGAGTACCGTCACCAAGCATTTCTTCCGAGGTCCCTCTGGGTACGGTGCCCAGAGCTTCCTTCCGACGTACCTCTGGGCGCGGTCACCAGGCCTTCCTTCCGAGGTACATCTGTGTACATTCACCAGGCATTCCTTCTAAGTTATCTCTGGGTAAATTCCCCAGGCCTTCCTTCCGCGGTACCTCTGAGTACAGTCACCAGGACTTTCTTCCGAGGTGCGTCTGTGTACACTCACCAGGCTTTCCTTCCGAGGTACCTCTAGGTACAATCACCAGGCCTTCCTTCTGAGGTACCTCTGGGTACAGTCACGAGGTCTTTCTTCTGAGTTAGCTCTGGGTACAGTCACCAGGCCTTTCTTCCGAGGTACTTCTGTGTACAGTCACCAGGCCTTCCTTTCGGAGGTATCTCTAGGAACAATCACCAGGCCTTCCTTCTGAGGTACCTCTGGGTACAGTCACCAGGGATTCCTCCGAGGTACCTCTGTTTAGAGTCACCAGGCATTTCTTCCGAGTTACCTCTGGGTACAGTCACCAGGCCTTCCTTCGGAGGTAACTCTGGCTACAGTCAGCAGGCCTTCCTTCCGAGGTACCTCTGGTTACAGTCACCAGGCTTTCCTTGGGAGTTACCCTGGGTACAGTCACCACTCCTTTCTTCCGAGTTATCTCTAGGTACAGTCACCAGGCCTTCCTTCCGATGTACCTCTGGGTACAGTCACCAGGCCTTCCTTCCGAGGTACCTCTGGGTACAATCACCGGGCCTTCCTTTCCAGGTACCTCTGGGTACAGTCACCTGGTCTTCCTTCCGAGGTCCCTCTGGGTAGAGTCAGCAGGCCTTCCTTCCGAGGTACCTCTGAGTGCAGTCATCCGGCCTTTATTAAGGGGTACGTTTGGGTAGAGTCATCAGGCTTTCCTTCTGAGGAACTTCTCGTTACAGTCAACAGGCCTTCCTCCCGAGGTAACTCTGGTTACAGTCACCAGGCTTTCCGTGGGAATTACCCTGGGTACACTCACCACGCCTTTCCTACGAGTTACCTCTTGGTACAGTCACCAGGCCTTGCTTCTGAGGTACCTCTGGGTACAGTCACCAGGCCTTTCTTACGAGGTACCTCTGGGTACAGTCACCAGGCATTCCTTCAGAATTAGCTCTGGGTACAGTGACCAGGCCTTCCTTCCGAGGTACCTCTGGGTACAGTCACCAGGCCTTCCTTCTCAGGTACCTCTGGGTACAGTCACGAGGTATTTCTTCTGAGGTACCTCTGAGTACAGTCACCAGGACTTCCTTTCCAGGTACCTCTGGGTACAGTCCGCAGGGCTTCTTTCCGAGGTACCTCTGGGTAGGGTCATCAGGCATTTCTTCCCAGGTACCTCTGGGTACAGTCACCAGGCCTTCCTTCCCAGGTACCCCTGGGTACAGTCACCAGGCCTTCCTTCCGATGTACCTCTGACTACAGTCACCAGGCCTTTCTTCCGATGTACGTCTGGGTACAGTCTCCAGGCCTTCCTTCCGAAGTACCTGTGGGTACACTCATCAGGACTAGTTTCCGAGGTACCTCTGGGTACACTCACCAGGCATTTTTGCGAGGTAACTCTGGTTACAGTCTCCAGTCGTTCCTTCTGAGGTACCTATGGGTACAGTCACCAGGCGTTCCTTCAGAGGTACCTCTGGGTACAGTGAAAGGCCTTCCTTCCGAGGTACCTCTAGGTACAATCACCAGGCCTTCCTTCGGAGGTATCTCTGGCTACAGTCAGCAGGCCTTCCTTCCGAGGTACCTCTGGGTACAGTCACCAGGCCTTCCTTCCGAGGTACCTCTAGGTACAATCACCAGGCCTTCCTTCTGAGGTACCTCTGGGTACAGTCACGAGGTCTTTCTTCTGAGTTAGCTCTGGGTACAGTCACCAGGCCTTTCTTCCGAGGTACTTCTGTGTACAGTCACCAGGCCTTCCTTTCGGAGGTATCTCTAGGAACAATCACCAGGCCTTCCTTCTGAGGTACCTCTGGGTACAGTCACCAGGGATTCCTCCCGAGGTACCTCTGTTTAGAGCCACCAGGCATTTCTTCCGAGTTACCTCTGGGTACAGTCACCAGGCCTTCCTTCCGAGGTAACTCTGGCTACAGTCAGCAGGCCTTTCTTCCGAGGTACCTCTGGTTACAGTCACCAGGCTTTCCTGGGAGTTACCCTGGGTACAGTCACCACCCCTTTCTTCTGAGTTATCTCTAGGTACAGTCACCAGGCCTTCCTTCCGACGTACCTCTGGGTACAGTCACCAGGCCTTCCTTCCGAGGTACCTCTGAGTAGAGTCACCCGGCCTTTCTGAAGGGGTACGTCTGGGTAGAGTCATCAGGCCTTCCTTCTGAGGTACTTCTCGGAACAGTCACCAGGCCTTTCTTCCGAGGTACCTCTGGGTACAGTCACCAGGCCTTTCTTACGAGGTACCTCTGGGTACAGTCACCAGGCATTCCTTCAGAATTAGCTCTGGGTACAGTGACCAGGCCTTCCTTCCGAGGTACCTCTGGGTACAGTCACCAAGCCTTCCTTCTCAGGTACCTCTGGGTACAGTCACGAGGTATTTCTTCTGAGGTACCTCTGAGTACAGTCACCAGGACTTCCTTTCCAGGTACCTCTGGGTACAGTCAGCAGGGCTTCTTTCCGAGGTACCTCTGGGTAGTGTCATCAGGCATTTCTTCCCAGGTACCTCTGGGTACAGTCACCAGGCCTTCCTTCCGAGGTACCTCTGACTACAGTCACCAGGCCTTTCTTCCGAGGTACGTCTGGGTACAGTCTCCAGGCCTTCCTTCCGAAGTACCTGTTGGTACTGTCATCAGGACTAGTTTCCGAGGTACCTCTGGGTACACTCACCAGGCCGTTTTGCGAGGTACCTCTGGTTACAGTCTCCAGTCGTTCCTTCTGAGGTACCTCTGGGTACAGTCACCAGGCGTTCCTTCAGAGGTACCTCTGGGTACAGTGAAAGGCCTTCCTTCTGAGGTACCTCTGGGTACAGTCACCCTGCCTTTTTTCTCAGTTCCCTCAGGGTACAGTCAGCAGGCCTTCCTTCTGAGGTACCTCTGGGTACAGCACCCGGGCTTATTTCTGAGGTCCCTCTGGGTACAGTCACCAGGCCTTTCTTAGGAGGTACCTCTGGGTACAGTCACCGCCCTTCCTTCTGAGGTACCTCTGGGTACAGTCACCCGGGATTATTTCTGAGGTCCCTCTAGGTACAGTCACCAGGCTTTTCTTCCGATCTATCTCTGGGTACAGTCACCAGACCTTCCCTCTGAGGTACCTTTGGATACAGTCACCAGCCCTTGTTTCCGAGGTAAGTCTGTGTACCCTCACCAGGCCTTTCTTACGAGGTACCTGCGGGTACAGTCACCAGGCTTTCCTTCTGAGGTACCTATGGGTAGAGTCAACAGGCCTTCCTTCAGAGGTATCTCTGGGTACAGTCACACGGCCTTCTTTCTAAGGTCCCTCTAGGAACAGTCTCTAGGCCTTTCTTCTGAGGTCCCTCTAGGTACAGTCACTCTGCCTCCTTTCTCAGTTCCCTCTGGGTACAGTCAACGGCCTTCCTTCTGAGGTACCTCTGGGTACAGCACCCGGGCTTATTTCTGAGGTCCCTCTGGGTACAGTCACCAGGCCTTCCTTCCGAGGTACCTCTGACTACAGTCACCAGGCCTTTCTTCCGAGGTACGTCTGGGTACAGTCTCCAGGCCTTCCTTCCGAAGTACCTGTTGGTACTGTCATCAGGACTAGTTTCCGAGGTACCTCTGGGTACACTCACCAGGCCGTTTTGCGAGGTACCTCTGGTTACAGTCTCCAGTCGTTCCTTCTGAGGTACCTATGGGTACAGTCACCAGGCGTTCCTTCAGAGGTACCTCTGGGTACAGTGAAAGGCCTTCCTTCTGAGGTACCTCTGGGTACAGTCACCCTGCCTTTTTTCTCAGTTCCCTCAGGGTACAGTCAGCAGGCCTTTCTTCCGAGGTCCCTCTGGGTACAGTCAACGGCCTTCCTTCTGAGGTACCTCTGGGTACAGCACCCGGGCTTATTTCTGAGGTCCCTCTGGGTACAGTCACCAGGCCTTTCTTAGGAGGTACCTCTGGGTACAGTCACCGCCCTTCCTTCTGAGGTACCTCTGGGTACAGTCACCCGGGATTATTTCTGAGGTCCCTCTAGGTACAGTCACCAGGCTTTTCTTCCGATCTACCTCTGGGTACAGTCACCAGACCTTCCCTCTGAGGTACCTTTGGATACAGTCACCAGCCCTTGTTTCCGAGGTAAGTCTGTGTACCCTCACCAGGCCTTTCTTACGAGGTACCTGCGGGTACAGTCACCAGGCTTTCCTTCTGAGGTACCTATGGGTAGAGTCAACAGGCATTCCTTCAGAGGTATCTCTGGGTACAGTCACACGGCCTTCTTTCTAAGGTCCCTCTAGGAACAGTCACCAGGCCTTCCTTCCGAGGTACCTCTAGGTACAATCACCAGGCCTTCCTTCTGAGGTACCTCTGTGTACAGTCACCCGGCCTTCCTTCCGAGATACCCCTGGGTACAGTCACCAGGCCTTCCTTCTCAGGTACGTCTGGGTACAGTCACGAGGTATTTCTTCTGAGGTACCTCTGAGGACAGTCACCAGGCCTTCCTTTCCAGGTACCTCTGGGTACAGTCAGCAGGGCTTCCTTCCGAGGTACCTCTGGGTAGTGTGATCAGGCATTTCTTCCCAGGTATCTCTGGGTACAGTCACCAGGCCTTCCTTCCGAGGTACATCTGGGTACAGTAACCAGGCATTCCTTCTAAGGTATCCCTGGGTAAAGTCCCCAGGCCTTCCTTCCGAGGTACCTCTGAATACAGTCACCAGGACTTTCTTCCGAAGTGCGTCTGGGTACAGTCACCAGGCCTTCCTTCCGAGGTACCTCTGGGTACAATCACCGGGCCTTCCTTTCCAGGTACCTCTGGGTACAGTCACCTGGCCTTCCTTCCGAGCTCCCTCTGGGTAGAGTCAGCAGGCCTTCCTTCCGAGGTACCTCTGAGTACAGTCATCCGGCCTTTATTAAGGGGTACGTTTGGGTAGAGTCATCAGGCTTTCCTTCTGAGGAACTTCTCGTTACAGTCACCAGGCCTTCCTTCCGAGGTAACTCTGGTTACAGTCACCAGGCTTTCCGTGGGAATTACCCTGGGTACACTCACCACGCCTTTCCTACGAGTTACCTCTTGGTACAGTCACCAGGCCTTGCTTCTGAGGTACCTCTGGGTACAGTCACCAGGCCTTTCTTACGAGGTACCTCTGGGTACAGTCACCAGGCATTCCTTCAGAATTAGCTCTGGGTACAGTGACCAGGCCTTCCTTCCGAGGTACCTCTGGGTACAGTGACCAGGCCTTCCTTCCGAGGTACCTCTGGGTACAGCCACCAGGACTTCCTTTCCAGGTACCTCTGGGTACAGTCAGCAGGGCTTCTTTCCGAGGTACCTCTGGGTAGTGACATCAGGCATTTCTTCCCAGGTACCTCTGGGTACAGTCACCAGGCCTTCCTTCCGAGGTACCTCTGGGTACAGTCACCAGGCCTTTCTTCCGAGGTACATCTGGGTACAGTCTCCAGGCCTTCCTTCCGAAGTACCTGTTGGTACTGTCATCAGGACTAGTTTCCGAGGTACCTCTGGGTACACTCACCAGGCCGTTTTGCGAGGTACCTCTGGTTACAGTCTCCAGTCATTCCTTCTGAGGTACCTATGGGTACAGTCACCAGGCGTTCCTTCAGAGGTACCTCTGGGTACAGTGAAAGGCCTTCCTTCTGAGGTACCTCTGGGTACAGTCACCCTGCCTTTTTTCTCAGTTCCCTCTGGGTACAGTCAGCAGGCCTTTCTTCCGAGGTCCCTCTGGGTACAGTCAACGGCCTTCCTTCTGAGGTACCTCTGGGTACAGCACCCGGGCTTATTTCTGAGGTCCCTCTGGGTACAGTCACCAGGCCTTTCTTAGGAGGTACCTCTGGGTACAGTCACCAGTCATTCCTTCTGAGGTACCTCTGGGTACAGTCACCAGGCCTTTCTTAGGAGGTACCTCTGGGTACAGTCACCGCCCTTCCTTCTGAGGTACCTCTGGGTACAGTCACCCGGGATTATTTCTGAGGTCCCTCTAGGTACAGTCACCAGGCTTTTCTTCCGATCTACCTCTGGGTACAGTCACCAGACCTTCCCTCTGAGGTACCTTTGGATACAGTCACCAGCCCTTGTTTCCGAGGTAAGTCTGTGTACCCTCACCAGACCTTTCTTACGACGTACCTGTGGGTACAGTCACCATGCTTTCCTTCTGAGGTACCTATGGGTAGAGTCAACAGGCCTTCCTTCAGAGGTATCTCTGGGTACAGTCACACGGCCTTCTTTCTGAGGTCCCTCTAGGAACAGTCTCTAGGCCTTCCTTCTGAGGTCCCTCTGGGTACAGTCACCCTGCCTTTTTTCTCAGTTCCCTCAGGGTACAGTCAGCAGGCCTTTCTTTCGAGGTCCCTCTGGGTACAGTCAACGGCCTTCCTTCTGAGGTACTTCTGGGTACAGTCACCAGGCCTTCCTTCGGAGGTATCTCTGGCTACAGTCAGCAGGCCTTCCTTCCGAGGTACCTCTGGGTACAGTCACCAGGCCTTCCTTCCGAGGTACCTCTAGGTACAATCACCAGGCCTTCCTTCTGAGGTACCTCTGGGTACAGTCACGAGGTCTTTCTTCTGAGTTAGCTCTGGGTACAGTCACCAGGCCTTTCTTCCGAGGTACTTCTGTGTACAGTCACCAGGCCTTCCTTTCGGAGGTATCTCTAGGAACAATCACCAGGCCTTCCTTCTGAGGTACCTCTGGGTACAGTCACCAGGGATTCCTCCCGAGGTACCTCTGTTTAGAGCCACCAGGCATTTCTTCCGAGTTACCTCTGGGTACAGTCACCAGGCCTTCCTTCCGAGGTAACTCTGGCTACAGTCAGAAGGCCTTTCTTCCGAGGTACCTCTGGTTACAGTCACCAGGCTTTCCTGGGAGTAACCCTGGGTACAGTCACCACCCCTTTCTTCCGAGTTATCTCTAGGTACAGTCACCAGGCCTTCCTTCCGACGTACCTCTGGGTACAGTCACCAGGCCTTTCTTCCGAGGTACCTCTGAGTACAGTCACCCGGCCTTTCTGAAGGGGTACGTCTGGGTAGAGTCATCAGGCCTTCCTTCTGAGGTACTTCTCGGAACAGTCACCAGGCCTTTCTTCCGAGGTACCTCTGGCTGCAGTCACCTGGCTTTCCTTGGGAGATACCCTGGGTACAGTCACCACGCCTCTTTCGGAGTTACCTCTAGGTACAGTCACCAGGCCTTCCTTCCGAGGTACCCCTGGGTACAGTCACCAGGCCTTCCTTCTCAGGTACGTCTGGGTACAGTCACGAGGTATTTCTTCTGAGGTACCTCTGAGGACAGTCACCAGGCCTTCCTTTCCAGGTACCTCTGGGTACAGTCAGCAGGGCTTCCTTCCGAGGTACCTCTGGGTAGTGTCATCATGCATTTCTTCCCAGGTATCTCTGGGTACAGTCACCAGGCCTTCCTGCCGAGGTACATCTGGGTACAGTAACCAGGCATTCCTTCTAAGGTATCCCTGGGTAAAGTCCCCAGGCCTTCCTTCCGAGGTACCTCTGAATACAGTCACCAGGACTTTCTTCCGAAGTGCGTCTGTGTACAGTCACCAGGTCTTCCTTCCGAGGTACCGCTGGGTACAATCACCGGGCCTTCCTTTCCAGGTACCTCTGGGTACAGTCACCTGGCCTTCCTTCCGAGGTCCCTCTGGGTAGAGTCAGCAGGCCTTCCTCCCGAGGTACCTCTGAGTACAGTCATCCGGCCTTTATTAAGGGGTACGTTTGGGTAGAGTCATCAGGCTTTCCTTCTGAGGAACTTCTCGTTACAGTCACCAGGCCTTCCTCCCGAGGTAACTCTGGTTACAGTCACCAGGCTTTCCGTGGGAATTACCCTGGGTACACTCACCACGCCTTTCCTACGACTTACCTCTTGGTACAGTCACCAGGCCTTGCTTCTCAGGTACCTCTGGGTACAGTCACCAGGCCTTTCTTACGCGGTACCTCTGGGTACAGTCACCAGGCATTCCTTCAGAATTAGCTCTGGGTACAGTGACCAGGCCTTCCTTCTCAGGTACGTCTGGGTACAGTCACGAGGTATTTCTTCTGAGGTACCTCTGAGTACAGTCACCAGGACTTCCTTTCCAGGTACCTCTGGGTACAGTCAGCAGGGCTTCTTTCCGAGGTACCTCTGGGTAGTGTCATCAGGCATTTCTTCCCAGGTACCTCTGGGTACAGTCACCAGGCCTTCCTTCCGAGGTACCTCTGACTACAGTCACCAGGCCTTTCTTCCGAGGTACGTCTGGGTACAGTCTCCAGGCCTTCCTTCCGAAGTACCTGTTGGTACTGTCATCAGGACTAGTTTCCGAGGTACCTCTGGGTACACTCACCAGGCCGTTTTGCGAGGTACCTCTGGTTACAGTCTCCAGTCGTTCCTTCTGAGGTACCTCTGGGTACAGTCACCAGGCGTTCCTTCAGAGGTACCTCTGGGTACAGTGAAAGGCCTTCCTTCTGAGGTACCTCTGGGTACAGTCACCCTGCCTTTTTTCTCAGTTCCCTCTGGGTACAGTCAGCAGGCCTTTCTTCCGAGGTCCCTCTGGGTACAGTCAACGGCCTTCCCTCTGAGGTACCTCTGGGTACAGCACCCGGGCTTATTTCTGAGGTCCCTCTGGGTACAGTCACCAGGCCTTCCTTCCGAGGTACCTCTGAGTGCTGTCACCAAGTCTTCCTTCCGAGGTACCTCTGGGTAAAGTCACTAGGCCTTTCCTCCGAGATACCTCTGGGTACAGTCACCAGTCCTTCCTTCGGAGGTGCCTCCGGGTATAGTCACCAGACTTCCGAGGTACAGCTGGGTACACTCACCAGACCTTTTTCCGCGGTACCTCTGAGTACAGTCACCAGGCATTCCTTCTGAGGTACCTCTGGGTACAGTCACCAGGCCTTCCTTCCGAGGTACCTCTGGGTACAGTCACCCCGCCTTCCTTCTGAGATACCTCTGGGTACAGTCAACAGGGCTTCCTTCTGCGGTACTTCCGAGTACAGTCACCAGGCCTTCCTTCCCAGGTACTTCTGAGTACCGTCACCAAGCATTTCTTCCGAGGTCCCTCTGGGTACGGTCCCCAGACCTTCCTTCCGACGTACCTCTGGGCGCGGTCACCAGGCCTTCCTTCCGAGGTAGATCTGTGTACAGTCACCAGGCATTCCTTCTAAGTTATCTCTGGGTAAAGTCCCCAGGCCATCCTTCCGCGGTACCTCTGAGTACAGTCACCAGGACTTTCTTCCGAGGTGCGTCTGTGTACACTCACCAGGCTTTCCTTCCGAGGTACCTCTAGGTGCAATCACCAGGCCTTCCTTCTGAGGTACCTCTGGGTACAGCACCCGGGCTTGTTTCTGAGGTCCCTCTGGGTACAGTCACCAGGCCTTCCTTCCGAGGTACCTCTAGGTACAATCACCAGGCCTTCCTTCTGAGGTACCTCTGGGTACAGTCACGAGGTCTTTCTTCTGAGTTAGCTCTGGGTACAGTCACCAGGCCTTTCTTCCGAGGTACCTCTGGGTACAGTCAACGGCCTTCCTTCTGAGGTACCTCTGGGTACAGCACCCGGGCTTATTTCTGAGGTCCCTCTGTGTACAGTCACCAGGCCTTCCTTCCGAGGTACCTCTAGGTACAATCACCAGGCCTTCCTTCTGAGGTACCTCTGGGTACAGTCACGAGGTCTTTCTTCTGAGTTAGCTCTGGGTACAGTCACCAGGCCTTTCTTCCGAGGTACTTCTGTGTACAGTCACCAGGCCTTCCTTTCGGAGGTATCTCTAGGAACAATCACCAGGCCTTCCTTCTGAGGTACCTCTGGGTACAGTCACCAGGGATTCCTCCCGAGGTACCTCTGTTTAGAGTCACCAGGCATTTCTTCCGAGTTACCTCTGGGTACAGTCACCAGGCCTTCCTTCGGAGGTAACTCTGGTACAGTCAGCAGGCCTTCCTTCCGAGGTGCCTCTGGTTACAGTCACCAGGCTTTCCTTGGGAGTTACCCTGGGTACAGTCAACACTCCTTTCTTCCGAGTTATCTCTAGGTACAGTCACCAGGCCTTCCTTCTGAGGTCCCTCTGCGTAGAGTCAGCAGGCCTTCCTTCCGAGGTACCTCTGAGTACAGTCATCCGGCCTTTATTAAGGGGTACGTTTGGGTAGAGTCATCAGGCTTTCCTTCTGAGGAACTTCTCGTTACAGTCACCAGGCCTTCCTCCCGAGGTAACTCTGGTTACAGTCACCAGGCTTTCCGTGGGAATTACCCTGGGTACACTCACCACGCCTTTCCTACGAGTTGCCTCTTGGTACAGTCCCCAGGCCTTGCTTCTGAGGTACTTCTCGGAACAGTCACCAGGCCTTTCTTCCGAGGTACCTCTGGCTGCAGTCACCTGGCTTTCCTTGCGAGATACCCTGGGTACAGTCACCACGCCTCTTTCGGAGTTACCTCTAGGTACAGTCACCAGGCCTTCCTTCCGAGGTACCCCTGGGTACAGTCACCAGGCCTTCCTTCTCAGGTACGTCTGGGTACAGTCACGAGGTATTTCTTCTGAGGTACCTCTGAGGACAGTCACCAGGCCTTCCTTTCCAGGTACCTCTGGGTACAGTCAGCAGGGCTTCCTTCCGAGGTACCTCTGGGTAGTGTCATCAGGCATTTCTTCCCAGGTATCTCTGGGCACAGTCACCAGGCCTTCCTTCCGAGGTACATCTGGGTACAGTAACCAGGCATTCCTTCTAAGGTATCCCTGGGTAAAGTCCCCAGGCCTTCCTTCCGAGGTACCTCTGAATACAGTCACCAGGACTTTCTTCCGAAGTGCGTCTGGGTACAGTCACCAGGCCTTCCTTCCGAGGTACCTCTGGGTACAATCACCGGGCCTTCCTTTCCAGGTACCTCTGGGTACAGTCACCTGGCCTTCCTTCCGAGGTCCCTCTGGGTAGAGTCAGCAGGCCTTCCTTCCGAGGTACCTCTGAGTACAGTCATCCGGCCTTTATTAAGGGGTACGTTTGGGTAGAGTCATCAGGCTTTCCTTCTGAGGAACTTCTCGTTACAGTCACCAGGCCTTCCTCCCGAGGTAACTCTGGTTACAGTCACCAGGCTTTCCGTGGGAATTACCCTGGGTACACTCACCACGCCTTTCCTACGAGTTACCTCTTGGTACAGTCACCAGGCCTTGCTTCTGAGGTACCTCTGGGTACAGTCACCAGGCATTCCTTCAGAATTAGCTCTGGGTACAGTGACCAGGCCTTCCTTCCGAGGTACCTCTGGGTACAGTCACCAGGCCTTCCTTCTCAGGTACCTCTGGGTACAGTCACGAGGTATTTCTTCTGAGGTACCTCTGAGTACAGTCACCAGGACTTCCTTTCCAGGTACCTCTGGGTACAGTCAGCAGGGCTTCTTTTCGAGGTACCTCTGGGTAGTGTCATCAGGCATTTCTTCCCAGGTACCTCTGGGTACAGTCACCAGGCCTTCCTTCCGAGGTACCTCTGACTACAGTCACCAGGCCTTTCTTCCGAGGTACGTCTGGGTACAGTCTCCAGGCCTTCCTTCCGAAGTACCTGTTGGTACTGTCATCAGGACTAGTTTCCGAGGTACCTCTGGGTACACTCACCAGGCCGTTTTGCGAGGTACCTCTGGTTACAGTCTCCAGTCGTTCCTTCTGAGGTACCTCTGGGTGCAGTCACCAGGCGTTCCTTCAGAGGTACCTCTGGGTACAGTGAAAGGCCTTCCTTCTGAGGTACCTCTGGGTACAGTCACCCTGCCTTTTTTCTCAGTTCCCTCTGGGTACAGTCAGCAGGCCTTTCTTCCGAGGTCCCTCTGGGTACAGTCAACGGCCTTCCTTCTGAGGTACCTCTGGGTACTGTCACCCGGGATTATTTCTGAGGTCCCTCTGGGTATAGTCACCAGGCCTTCCTTCCGAGGTACCTCTGAGTGATGTCACCAAGTCTTCCTTCCGAGGTACCTCTGGGTAAAGTCACTAGGCCTTCCCTCCGATCTACCTCTGGGTACAGTCACCAGTCCTTCCTTCGGAGGTACCTCCGGGTATAGTCACCAGACCATCCTTCTGAGGTACATCTGGTTACACTCACCAGACCTTTTTCCGCGGTACCTCTGAGTACAGTCACCAGGCATTCCTTCTGAGGTACCTCTGGGTACAGTCACCAGGCCTTCCTTCCGAGGTACCTCCGGGTATAGTCACCAGACCATCCTTCCGAGGTACATCTGGGTACACTCACCAGACCTTTTTCCGCGGTACCTCTGAGTACAGTCACCAGGCATTCCTTCTGAGATACCTCTGGGTACAGTCAACAGGGCTTGCTTCTGCGGTACTTCCGAGTACCGTCACCAGGCCTTCCTTCCCAGGTACTTCTGAGTACCGTCACCAAGCATTTCTTCCGAGGTCCCTCTGGGTACGGTCCCCAGAGCTTCCTTCCGACGTACCTCTGGGCGCGGTCACCAGGCCTTCCTTCCGAGGTACATCTGTGTACAGTCACCAGGCATTCCTTCTAAGTTATCTCTGGGTAAAGTCCCCAGGCCTTCCTTCCGCGGTACCTCTGGGTACAGTCACCAGGACTTTCTTCCGAGGTGCGTCTGTGTACACTCACCAGGCCTTCCTTCCGAGGAACCTCTCGGTGCAGTCACCAGGCCTTCCTTCTGAGGTAACTCTGGGTACAGTCACAAGACCTTCCCTCCGAGGTACCTCTGAGTACACTCACCAGGACTTTCTTCCGAGGTACGTCTGGGTACTGTCACCAGGCATTCCTTCTGCGGTACCTCGGAGTACAGTCACCAGGCCTTCCTTCCCAGGTACCTCTGAGTGCTGTCACCAAGCCTTCCTTCCGAGGTATCTCTGGGTACGCTCAACAGGCCATCCTTCCGAGGTACCTCTGGGTACAATCCCCAGGCCTTCCTTCCGAGGTACCTGTGGGTACAGTCACCAGGCATTCCTTCCGAAGTACCTCTGGGTATAGTCACCATGCCTTTCTTCTGAGGTGCTTCTTGGTACAGTCACCAGGTCTTTCTTCTGAAATATCGCCCGGTACAGTCACCAGCTCTTCCTTCCGAGGTATCTCTGTGTACAGTCACCAGGCATTTCTTAAGAGGGAACTCTGGGTACAATCACCAGGTTTTCATTCTGAGGTACCGCTGGGTACAGTCACCAGGCCTTCCATCTGAGGTTCCTGTGGGTACACCCACCAGGCCTTTCTTCTCAGGTACCTCTGGGTACAGTAACCAGGCCTTCCTTCCGTGGCCACTCTTAATACAGTCACCAGGCCTTTCTTCAGAGATACGTCTGGGTATAGTTACTAGGCCTTCCTTCTGAGGTACTTCTGGGTACAGTCACCAGGCCTTTCTTCCAAGGTACGTCTGGGTACGGTCACCAGGCCTTCCTTCCAAGGTACCTCTGGGAATGGTCACCAGGCCATTCTTCCGATGTACCTCTGGGTATAGTCCCCAGGCCTTCATTCGGAGGTACCTCTGAGTACAGTCATCAGGCTTTGTTTCCGAGGTACCTCTGGGTAGAGTCACCAGGCCTTCCTGCTAAAGTACCTCTGGGTAGACTCACCAGGCCATCCTTCTGAGCTACCTCTGCGTACAGTCACCTGGCTTTCCTTCTGAGGTACCTTTGGGTACAGTCACCAGGCGTTCCTTAAGAGGTACCTCTGGGTACAGTCAAAGGCCTTCTTTCTCAGGTACCTCTGGGTACAGTCACCCGGCCTTCTTTCTCAGTTCCCTCTGGGTACAGTCACCAGGCCTTTCTTAGGAGGTACCTCTGGGTACAGTTACCGCCCTTCCTTCTGAGGTACCTCTGGGTACAATCACCAGGCGCTCCTTCTGAGTTAGCTCTGGGTACAGTCACTAGGCCTTCCTTCCGAGGTACCTCTGGGTACAGTCACCAGGCCTTTCTTGCGAGGTGCTTCTGTGTACAGTCGCCAGGCCTTCCTTCCGAGGTACCTCTGACTACAGTCACCAGGCCTTTCTTCCGAGGTACGTCTGGGTACAGTCTCCAGGCCTTCCTTCCGAAGTACCTGTGGGTACAGTCATCAGGACTAGTTTCCGAGGTACCTCTGGGTACACTCACCAGGCCGTTCTTACGAGGTACCTCTGGTTACAGTCTCCAGTCGTTCCTTCTGAGGTACCTATGGGTACAATCACCAGGCGTTCCTTCAGGGGTACATCTGGGTACAGTCAAAGGCCTTCCTTCTGAGGTCCCTCTGGGTACAGTCACTCTGCCTTCTTTCTCAGTTCTCTCTGGGTACAGTCAGCAGGCCTTTCTTCCGAGGTCCCTCTGGGTACAGTCAACGGCCTTCCTTCTGAGGTACCTCTGGGTACAACACCCGGGCTTATTTCTGAGGTCCCTCTGGGTACAGTCACCAGGCCTTCCTTCCGAGGTACCTCTAGGTACAATCACCAGGCCTTCCTTCTGAGGTACCTCTGGGTACAGTCACGAGGTCTTTCTTCTGAGTTAGCTCTGGGTACAGTCACCAGGCCTTTCTTCCGAGGTACTTCTGTGTACAGTCACCAGGCCTTCCTTTCGGAGGTATCTCTAGGAACAATCACCAGGCCTTCCTTCTGAGGTACCTCTGGGTACAGTCACCAGGGATTCCTCCCGAGGTACCTCTGTTTAGAGTCACCAGGCATTTCTTCCGAGTTACCTCTGGGTACAGTCACCAGACCTTCCTGCGGAGGTAACTCTGGCTACAGTCAGCAGGCCTTCCTTCCGAGGTACCTCTGGTTACAGTCACCAGGCTTTCCTTGGGAGTTACCCTGGGTACAGTCACCACTCCTTTCTTCCGAGTTATCTCTAGGTACAGTCACCAGGCCTTCCTTCTGAGGTCCCTCTGCGTAGAGTCAGCAGGTCTTCCTTCCGAGGTACCTCTGAGTACAGTCATCCGGCCTTTATTAAGGGGTACGTTTGGGTAGAGTCATCAGGCTTTCCTTCTGAGGAACTTCTCGTTACAGTCACCAGGCCTTCCTCCCGAAGTAACTCTGGTTACAGTCACCAGGCTTTCCGTGGGAATTACCCTGGGTACACTCACCACGCCTTTCCTACGAGTTGCCTCTTGGTACAGTCCCCAGGCCTTGCTTCTGAGGTACTTCTCGGAACAGTCACCAGGCCTTTCTTCCGAGGTACCTCTCGCTGCAGTCACCTGGCTTTCCTTGGGAGATACCCTGGGTACAGTCACCACGCCTCTTTCGGAGTTACCTCTAGGTACAGTCACCAGGCCTTCGTTCCGAGGTACCCCTGGGTACAGTCACCAGGCCTTCCTTCTCAGGTACGTCTGGGTACAGTCACGAGGTATTTCTTCTGAGGTACCTCTGAGGACAGTCACCAGGCCTTCCTTTCCAGGTACCTCTGGGTACAGTCAGCAGGGCTTCCTTCCGAGGTACTCTGGGTAGTGTCATCAGGCATTTCTTCCCAGGTATCTCTGCGTACAGTCACCAGGCCTTCCTTCCGAGGTACATCTGGGTACAGTAACCAGGCATTCCTTCTAAGGTATCCCTGGGTAAAGTCCCCAGGCCTTCGTTCCGAGGTACCTCTGAATACAGTCACCAGGACTTTCTTCCGAAGTCCGTCTGGGTACAGTCACCAGGCCTTCCTTCCGAGGTACCTCTGGGTACAATCACCGGGCCTTCCTTTCCAGGTACCTCTGGGTACAGTCACCTGGCCTTCCTTCCGAGGTCCCTCTGGGTAGAGTCAGCAGGCCTTCCTTCCGAGGTACCTCTGAGTACAGTCATCCGGCCTTTATTAAGGGGTACGTTTGGATAGAGTCATCAGGCTTTCCTTCTGAGGAACTTCTCGTTACAGTCACCAGGCCTTCCTCCCGAGGTAACTCTGGTTACAGTCACCAGGCTTTCCGTGGGAATTACCCTGGGTACACTCACCACGCCTTTCCTACGACTTACCTCTTGGTACAGTCACCAGGCCTTGCTTCTGAGGTACCTCTGGGTACAGTCACCAGGCCTTTCTTACGCGGTACCTCTGGGTACAGTCACCAGGCATTCCTTCAGAATTAGCTCTGGGTACAGTGACCAGGCCTTCCTTCCGAGGTACTTCTGGGTACAGTCACCAGGCCTTCCTTCTCAGGTACCTCTGGGTACAGTCACGAGGTATTTCTTCTGAGGTACCTCTGAGTACAGTCACCAGGACTTCCTTTCCAGGTACCTCTGGGTACAGTCAGCAGGGCTTCTTTCCGAGGTACCTCTGGGTAGTGTCATCAGGCATTTCTTCCCAGGTACCTCTGGGTACAGTCACCAGGCCTTCCTTCCGAGGTACCTCTGACTACAGTCACCAGGCCTTTCTTCCGAGGTACGTCTGAGTACAGTCTCCAGGCCTTCCTTCCGAAGTACCTGTTGGTACTGTCATCAGGACTAGTTTCCGAGGTACCTCTGGGTACACTCACCAGGCCGTTTTGCGAGGTACCTCTGGTTACAGTCTCCAGTCGTTCCTTCTGAGGTACCTCTGGGTACAGTCACCAGGCGTTCCTTCAGAGGTACCTCTGGGTACAGTGAAAGGCCTTCCTTCTGAGGTACCTCTGGGTACAGTCACCCTGCCTTTTTTCTCAGTTCCCTCAGGGTACAGTCAGCAGGCCTTTCTTCCGAGGTCCCTCTGGGTACAGTCAACGGCCTTCCTTCTGAGGTACCTCTGGGTACAGCACCCGGGCTTATTTCTGAGGTCCCTCTGGGTACAGTCACCAGGCCTTTCTTAGGAGGTACCTCTGGGTACAGTCACCGCCCTTCCTTCTGAGGTACCTCTGGGTACAGTCACCCGGGATTATTTCTGAGGTCCCTCTGGGTATAGTCACCAGGCCTTCCTTCCGAGGTACCTCTGAGTGATGTCACCAAGTCTTCCTTCCGAGGTACCTCTGGGTAAAGTCACTAGGCCTTCCCTCCGATCTACCTCTAGGTACAGTCACCAGTCCTTCCTTCGGAGGTACCTCCGGGTATAGTCACCAGACCATCCTTCCGAGGTACATCTGGGTACACTCACCAGACCTTTTTCCGCGGTACCTCTGAGTACAGTCACCAGGCATTCCTTCTGAGGTACCTCTGGGTACAGTCACCCCGCCTTCCTTCTGAGATACCTCTGGGTACAGTCAACAGGGCTTGCTTCTGCGTTACTTCCGAGTACCGTGACCAGGCCTTCCTTCCCAGGTACTTCTGAGTACCGTCACCAAGCATTTCTTCCGAGGTCCCTCTGGGTACGGTCCCCAGAGCTTCCTTCCGACGTACCTCTGGGCGCGGTCACCAGGCCTTCCTTCCGAGGTACATCTGTGTACAGTCACCAGGCATTCCTTCTAAGTTATCTCTGGGTAAAGTCCCCAGGCCTTCCTTCTGCGGTACCTCTGAGTACAGTCACCAGGACTTTCTTCCGAGGTGCGTCTGGGTACAGTCACCAGGCCTTCCTTCCGAGGTACCTCTGGGTATAGTCCCCAGGCCTTCATTCGGAGGTACCTCTGAGTACAGTCATCAGGCTTTGTTTCCGAGGTACCTCTGGGTAGAGTCACCAGGCCTTCCTGCTAAAGTACCTCTGGGTAGACTCACCAGGCCATCCTTCTGAGCTACCTCTGCGTACAATCACCAGGCTTTCCTTCTGAGGTACCTTTGGGTACAGTCACCAGGCGTTCCTTAAGAGGTACCTCTGGGTACAGTCAAAGGCCTTCTTTCTCAGTTCCCTCTGGTTACAGTCACCAGGCTTTCCTTGGGAGTTATCCTGGGTACAGTCACCACTCCTTTCTTCCGAGTTATCTCTAGGTACAGTCACCAGGCCTTCCTTCCGACGTACCTCTGGGTACAGTCACCAGGCCTTTCTTCCGAGGTACCTCTGAGTACAGTAACCCGGCCTTTCTTAAGGGTTACGTCTGGGTAGAGTCATCAGGCCTTCCTGCTGAGGTACTTCTCGGAACAGTCACCAGGCCTTTCTTCCGAGGTACCTCTCGCTGCAGTCACCTGGCTTTCCTTGCGAGATACCCTGGGTACAGTCACCACGCCTCTTTCGGAGTTACCTCTAGGTACAGTCACCAGGCCTTCCTTCCGAGGTACCCCTGGGTACAGTCACCAGGCCTTCCTTCTCAGGTACGTCTGGGTACAGTCACGAGGTATTTCTTCTGAGGTACCTCTGAGGACAGTCACCAGGCCTTCCTTTCCAGGTACCTCTGGGTACAGTCAGCAGGGCTTCCTTCCGAGGTACCTCTGGGTAGTGTCATCAGGCATTTCTTCCCAGGTATCTCTGGGCACAGTCACCAGGCCTTCCTTCCGAGGTACATCTGGGTACAGTAACCAGGCATTCCTTCTAAGGTATCCCTGGGTAAAGTCCCCAGGCCTTCCTTCCGAGGTACCTCTGAATACAGTCACCAGGACTTTCTTCCGAAGTGCGTCTGGGTACAGTCACCAGGCCTTCCTTCCGAGGTACCTCTGGGTACAATCACCGGGCCTTCCTTTCCAGGTACCTCTGGGTACAGTCACCTGGCCTTCCTTCCGAGGTCCCTCTGGGTAGAGTCAGCAGGCCTTCCTTCCGAGGTACCTCTGAGTACAGTCATCCGGCCTTTATTAAGGGGTACGTTTGGGTAGAGTCATCAGGCTTTCCTTCTGAGGAACTTCTCGTTACAGTCACCAGGCCTTCCTCCCGAGGTAACTCTGGTTACAGTCACCAGGCTTTCCGTGGGAATTCCCTGGGTACACTCACCACGCCTTTCCTACGACTTACCTCTTGGTACAGTCACCAGGCTTTGCTTCCGAGGTACCTCTGGGTGCAGTCACCAGGCCTTTCTTACGAGGTACCTCTGGGTACAGTCACCAGGCATTCCTTCAGAATTAGCTCTGGGTACAGTGACCAGGCCTTCCTTCCGAGGTACGTCTGGGTACAGTCACCAGGCCTTCCTTCTCAGGTAACTCTGGGTACAGTCACCAGGCATTCCTTCAGAATTAGCTCTGGGTACAGTGACCAGGCCTTCCTTCCGAGGTACCTCTGGGTAGAGTCAGCAGGCCTTCCTTCCGAGGTACCTTTGAGTACAGTCATCCGGCCTTCCTTCTCAGGTACCTCTGGGTACAGTCACGAGGTATTTCTTCTGAGGTAACTCTGAGTACAGTCACCAGGACTTCCTTTCCAGGTACCTCTGGGTACAGTCCACAGGGCTTCTTTCCGAGGTACCTCTGGGTAGTGTCATCAGGCATTTCTTCCCAGGTACCTCTGGGTACAGTCACCAGGCCTTCCTTCCGAGGTACCTCTGACTACAGTCACCAGGCCTTTCTTCCGAGGTACGTCTGGGTAGAGTCTCCAGGCCTTCCTTCCGAAGTACCTGTTGGTACTGTCATCAGGACTAGTTTCCGAGGTACCTCTGGGTACACTCACCAGGCCGTTTTGCGAGGTACCTCTGGTTACAGTCTCCAGTCGTTCCTTCTGAGGTAACTATGGGTACAGTCACCAGGCCTTCCTTCGGAGGCAACTCTGGCTACAGTCAGCAGGCCTTCCTTCCGAGGTGCCTCTGGTTACAGTCACCAGGCTTTCCTTGGGAGTTACCCTGGGTACAGTCACCACTCCTTTCTTCCGAGTTATCTCTAGGTACAGTCACCAGGCCTTCCTTCTGAGGTCCCTCTGCGTAGAGTCAGCAGGCCTTCCTTCCGAGGTACCACTGAGTACAGTCATCCGGACTTTATTAAGGGGTACGTTTGGGTAGAGTCATCAGGCTTTCCTTCTCAGGTACTTCTCGTTACAGTCACCAGGCCTTCCTCCCGAGGTAACTCTGGTTACAGTCACCAGGCTTTCCGTGGGAATTACCCTGGGTACACTCACCACGCCTTTCCTACGAGTTGCCTCTTGGTACAGTCCCCAGGCCTTGCTTCTGAGGTACTTCTCGGAACAGTCAGCAGGCCTTTCTTCCGAGGTACCTCTGGCTGCAGTCACCTGGCTTTCCTTGCGAGATACCCTGGGTACAGTCACCACGCCTCTTTCGGAGTTACCTCTAGGTACAGTCACCAGGCCTTCCTTCCGAGGTACCCCTGGGTACAGTCACCAGGCCTTCCTTCTCAGGTACGTCTGGGTACAGTCAAGAGGTATTTCTTCTGAGGTACCTCTGAGGACAGTCACCAGGCCTTCCTTTCCAGGTACCTCTGGGTACAATCAGCAGGGCTTCCTTCCGAGGTACCTCTGGGTAGTGTCATCAGGCATTTCTTCCCAGGTATCTCTGGGTACAGTCACCAGGCCTTCCTTCCGAGCTACCTCTGAGTACAGTCATCCGGCCTTTATTAAGGGGTACGTTTGGGTAGAGTCATCAGGCTTTCCTTCTGAGGAACTTCTCGTTACAGTCACCAGGCCTTCCTCCCGAGGTAACTCTGGTTACAGTCACCAGGCTTTCCGTGGGATTTACCCTGGGTACACTCACCACGCCTTTCCTACGAGTTACCTCTTGGTACAGTCACCAGGCCTTGCTTCTGAGGTACATCTGGGTACAGTAACCAGGCATTCCTTCTAAGGTATCCCTGGGTAAAGTCCCCAGGCTTTCCTTCCGAGGTACCTCTGAATACAGTCACCAGGACTTTCTTCCGAAGTGCGTCTGGGTACAGTCACCAGGCCTTCCTTCCGATGTACCTCTGACTACAGTCACCAGGCCTTTCTTCCGATGTACGTCTGGGTACAGTCTCCAGGCCTTCCTTCCGAAGTACCTGTGGGTACAGTCATCAGGACTAGTTTCCGAGGTACCTCTGGGTACACTCACCAGGCCGTTCTTACGAGGTACCTCTGGTTACAGTCTCCAGTCGTTCCTTCTGAGGTACCTATGGGTACAATCACCAGGCATTCCTTCAGGGGTACCTCTGGGTACAGTCAAAGGCCTTCCTTCTGAGGTCCCTCTGGGTACAGTCACTCTGCCTTCTTTCTCAGTTCCCTCTGGGTACAGTCACCAGGCCTTTCTTCTGAGGTCCCTCTGGGTACAGTCAACGGCCTTCCTTCTGAGGTACCTCTGGGTACAACACCCGGGGTTATTTCTGAGGTCCCTCTGGGTACAGTCACCAGGCCTTTCTCACGAGGTACCTCTGGGTACAGTCACGAGGCATTCCTTCAGAGTTAGCTCTGGGTACAGTCACCAGACCTTCCTTCGGAGGTAACTCTGGCTACAGTCAGCAGGCCTTCCTTCCGAGGTACCTCTGGTTACAGTCACCAGGCTTTCCTTGGGAGTTACCCTGGGTACAGTCACCACCCCTTTCTTCCGAGTTATCTCTAGGTACAGTCACCAGGCCTTCCTTCCGACGTACCTCTGGGTACAGTCACCAGGCCTTCCTTCCGAGGTACCTCTGAGTACAGTCACCCGGCCTTTCTGAAGGGGTACGTCTGGGTAGAGTCATCAGGCCTTCCTTTTGAGGTACTTCTCGGAACAGTCAGCAGGCCTTTCTTCCGAGGTACCTCTGGCTGCAGTCACCTGGCTTTCCTTGGGAGATACCCTGGGTACAGTCACCACGACTCTTTCGCAGTTACCTCTAGGTACAGTCACCAGGCCTTCCTTCCGAGGTACCCCTGGGTACAGTCACCAGGCCTTCCTTCTCAGGTACGTCTGGGTACAGTCACGAGGTATTTCTTCTGAGGAACCTCTGAGGACAGTCACCAGGCCTTCCTTTCCAGGTACCCCTGGGTACAGTCAGCAGGGCTTCCTTCCGAGGTACCTCTGGGTAGTGTCATCAGGCATTTCTTCCCAGGTATCTCTGGGTACAGTCACCAGGCCTTCCTTCCGAGGTACATCTGGGTACAGTAACCAGGCATTCCTTCTAAGGTATCCCTGGGTAAAGTCCCCAGGCTTTCCTTCCGAGGTACCTCTGAATACAGTCACCAGGACTTTCTTCCGAAGTGCGTCTGGGTACAGTCACCAGGCCTTCCTTCCGAGGTACCTCTGGGTACAATCACCGGGCCTTCCTTTCCAGGTACCTCTGGGTACAGTCACCTGGCCTTCCTTCCAAGGTCCCTCTGGGTAGAGTCAGCAGGCCTTCCTTCCGAGGTACCTCTGAGTACAGTCATCCGGCCTTCATTAAGGGGTACGTTTGGGTAGAGTCATCAGGCTTTCCTTCTGAGGAACTTCTCGTTACACTCACCAGGCCTTCCTCCCGAGGTAACTCTGGTTACAGTCACCAGGCTTTCCGTGGGAACTCCCTGGGTACACTCACCACGGCTTTCCTACGAGTTACCTCTTGGTACAGTCACCAGGCCTTGCTTCTGAGGTACCTCTGGGTACAGTCACCAGGTCTTTCTTACGAGGTACCTCTGGGTACAGTCACCAGGCATTCCTTCAGAATTAGCTCTGGGTACAGTGACCAGGCCTTCCTTCCGAGGTACCTCTGGGTACAGTCACCAGGCCTTCCTTCTCAGGTACCTCTGGGTACAGTTACGAGGTATTTCTTCTGAGGTACCTCTGAGTACAGTCACCAGGACTTCCTTTCCAGGTACCTCTGGGTACAGTCAGCTGGGCTTCCTTCCGAGGTACCTCTGGGTAGTGTCATCAGGCATTTCTTCCCAGGTACCTCTGGGTACAGTCACCAGGCCTTCCTTCCGAGGTACCTCTGACTACAGTCACCAGGCCTTTCTTCCGAGGTACGTCTGAGTACAGTCTCCAGGCCTTCCTTCCGAAGTACCTGTTGGTACTGTCATCAGGACTAGTTTCCGAGGTACCTCTGGGTACACTCACCAGGCCATTTTGCGAGGTACCTCTGGTTACAATCTCCAGTCGTTCCTTCTGAGGTACCTATGGGTACAGTCACCAGGCGTCCCTTCAGAGGTACCTCTGGGTACAGTGAAAGGCCATCCTTCTGAGGTACCTCTGCGTACAGTCACCAGGCTTTCCTTCTGAGATACCTTTGGGTACAGTCACCAGGCGTTCCTTCAGAGGTACCTCTGGGTACAGTCAAAGGCCTTCTTTCTCAGGTACCTCTGGGTACAGTCACCCGGCCTTCTTTCTCAGTTCCCTCTGGGTACAGTCACCAGGCCTTTCTGCTGAGGTCCGTCTGGGTACAGTCACCGGCCTTCCTTCTGAGGTACCTCTGAGTAGAGTCACCCGGCCTTCTTTCTGAGGTACCTCTTCGTACAGTCACCAGGTCTTCCTTCTGCGGTATTTCTGAGTAAAGTCCCCAGGCCTTCCTTCCGAGGTACCTCTGAGTACAGTCACCAGGACTTCTTTCCGAGGTACCTCTGGGTACACTCACCAGGCCGTTCTTACGAGGTACCTCTGGGTACAGTCTCCAGTTGTTCCTTCTGAGGTACCTACGGGTACAGTCACCAGGCCTTCCTTCAGGGGTACATCTGGGTACAGTCAAAGGCCTTCCTTCTGAGGTACCTTTGGGTAGAGTCACCAGGCCTTCTCTCCGAGGTACCTCTGGGTACAGACACCAGGCCTTCCTTCAGAGGTACCTCTGGGTACAGTTAAATGCCTTGCTTCTGAAGTACCTCTGGGTACAGTCATCCGACATTGTTTCTCAATTCCCTCTGGCTACAGTCACCAGGCCTTTCTTCCGAGGTCCCCCTGGGCACAGTCACCAGGCCTTTCTTACGAGGTACCTCTGGATACAGTCACCAGGCCTTCCTTCTGATTTATCTCTGGGTACAATCACCAGGCCTTTCTTCCGAGGTACCTCTGGGTACAGTCACCAGGCCTTCCTTCTGAGGTACTTGTCGGTACACTCACCAGGCCTTACTTCCGAGGTACCTCTGGTTACAGTCACCAGGCCTTTCCTACGAGGTATCTCTGGGTACAATCACCAGGCCTTCCTTCTGAGTTAGCTCTGGGCACAGTCACTAGGCCTTCCTTCCGAGGTACCTCTGGGTAGAGTCAAAAGGCATTTCTTCCAAGGTAACTCTGGGTAGAGTCACCAGGCCTTTCTTACGAGGTAACTCTGGGTACAGTCACCGGCTTTCCTTCTGAGGTACCTCTGGGTACACTCACCCGGGCTTATTTCTGAGGTCCCTCTGGGTGCAGTCACTAGGCCGTTCTTCCGAGCTGTCTCTGTGTACAGTCACCAGGACTTTCTTAGGAGGTACCTCTGGGTACAGTAACCATGCCTTTCTTCCCAGGTACCTTTGGGTACAGTCACCAGGCCTTTCTTCCGAGGTACCCCTGGATACAGTTACCATGCCTTCTTTCCGAGTAACCTCTGGGTACACTCACCGTCCTTTCTAACGAGGTACCTCTGGGTACAGTCACCATTCTTTCCTTCTCAGGTACCTATGGGTACAGTCACCAGGCCTTTCTTCAGAGGTACTTCTGTGTACCGTCCCCGGCCTTCCTTTGAGGTACCTCCGGGTACAGTCACCTGGCCTTCTTTCTGAGGTCCCTCTGGGTACAGTCACCAGGGCGCTCTCCAAGGTACCTCTGGTTACAGTCAGCAGGCCTTCCTTCTGAGTTAGCTCTGGGTACAGTCACCAGGCCTTCCTTCTGAGGCACCTCTGGGTATAGCCACCAGGCCTTCGTTCTGAGGTATCTCTGGGTAAAGTCCCCAGGCCTTCCTTCCGAGGTACCTCTGAGTACAGTCACCAGGCGTTTCTTCCGAGGTACGTCTGGATACAGTCTCCAGGCCTTCCTTCCGAGGTACCTCTGGGTACAGTCATCAGGACTTGTTTCCGAGGTACCTCTGGGAACACTCACCAGGCCGTTCTTACGAGGTAACTCTGGTTACAGTCTCCAGTCGTTCCTTCTGAGGTACCTATCGGTACAGTCACCAGGCCTTCCTTCAGAGGTACCTCTGGGTACAGTCAAAGGCCTTCCTTCTGAGGTACATCTGGGTACATTCACCAGGCCTTCCTTCTGAGGTACCTGTGCGTACAGTCACTAGGTCTTTCTTCTGAGGTACCTCTGAGTACATTCACCAGGCATTCCTTTCGAGGTACCTCTGGGTACAGTCACCAGGGCTTCTTTCCGCGGTACCTCTGTTTAGAGTCACCAGGGCTTCTTTCCGAGGTACCTCTGTTTAGAGTCACCAGGCATTTCTTCTGAGCTAACTCTAGGTTCAGTCACCAGGCCTTCCTTCCCAGGTACCTCTGGCTAAAGTCACCAGGCCTTCCTTTCGAGGTACTTCTGGGTAGAGTCACCGGCCTTCCTTCTGAGGTACCTATGGGTACAGTCACATGGCCTTCTTTCTCAGGACCCTCCGGGTACAGTCACCAGGGTTTTCTCTGAGGTACCTCTGGGTACAGTCTCCAGGCCTTCCTTCCGAGGTACCTCTGGGTACAGTCATCAGGACTTGTTTCTGAGGTATCTCTGGTTACACTCACCAGGCCGTTCTTACGAGGTACCTCTGCTTACAGTCTCCAGTCGTTCCCTCTGAGGTACCTATGAGTACAGTCAAAGGCCTTTCTTCTGAGGTACCTCTGGGTACAGTCACACGGCCTTCTTTCTCAGTTCCCTTTGGGTACAGTCACCAGGCCTTTCTGCCGAGGTCCCTCTGGGTACAGTAACCGGCCTTCCTTCTGCGGTACCTCTGAGTAGAGTCACCCGGGCTTCTTTCTGAGGTACCTCTGGGTACAGTCACCAGGCCTTCCTTCAGGGGTACCTCTGGGTACAGTCAAAGGCCTTCCTTCTGAGGTACCTCTGGGTACAGTCATCCGGCCTTCTTTCTCAGTTCCCTCTGGGTACAGTCACCGGCCTTCCTTTTGAGGTACCTCTGAGTAGAGTTACCCGGCCTTCTTTCTGAGGTACCTCTGGGTACAGTCACCAGGCCTTCCTTCTGCGGTATCTCTGAGTAAAGTCCCCAGGCCTTCCTTCGGAGGTACCTCTGAGTACAGTCACCACACCTTTCTTCCGAGGTACGTCTGGGTACAATCTCCAGGCCTTCCTTCCGTGGTACCTCTGGGTAGAGTCTAAAGGTCTCTTTTCCGAGGTACCTTTGGGTACAGTCACTAGGGCTTTCTTCCGAGGTACCTCTGGGTAGAGTCAAAAGGCATTTCTTCCAAGGTAACTCTGGGTAGAGTCACCAGGCCTTTCTTACGAGGTTACTCTGGGTACAGTCACCGGCTTTCCTTCTGAGGTACCTCTGGGTACACTCACCCAGGCTTATTTCTGAGGTCCCTCTGGGTGCAGTCACTAGGCCGTTCTTCCGAGCTGCCTCTGTGTACAGTCACCAGGACTTTCTTAGGAGGTACCTCTGGGTACAGTAACCATGCCTTTCTTCCCAGGTACCTTTGGGTACAGTCACCAGGCCTTTCTTCCGAGGTACCCCTGGATACAGTTACCATGCCTTCTTTCCGAGTAACCTCTGGGTACACTCACCGTCCTTTCTAACGAGGTACCTCTGGGTACAGTCACCATTCTTTCCTTCTCAGGTACCTATGGGTACAGTCACCAGGCCTTTCTTCAGAGGTACCTCTGTGTACCGTCCCCGGCCTTCCTTTGAGGTACCTCCGGGTACAGTCACCTGGCCTTCTTTCTGAGGTCCCTCTGGGTACAGTCACCAGGGCGCTCTCCAAGGTACCTCTGGTTACAGTCAGCAGGCCTTCCTTCTGAGTTAGATCTGGGTACAGTCACCAGGCCTTCCTTCTGAGGCACCTCTGGGTATAGCCACCAGGCCTTCCTTCTGAGGTATCTCTGGGTAAAGTCCCCAGGCCTTCCTTCCGAGGTACCTCTGAGTACAGTCTCCAGGCGTTTCTTCCGAAGTACGTCTGGGTACAGTCTCCAGGCCTTCCTTCCGAGGTAACTCTGGGTACAGTCATCAGGACTTGTTTCCGAGGTACCTCTGGGAACACTCACCAGGCCGTTCTTACGAGCTAACTCTGGTTACAGTCTCCAGTCGTTCCTTCTGAGGTACCTATGGGTACAGTCACCAGGCCTTCCTTCAGAGGTACCTCTGGGTACAGTCAAAGGCCTTCCTTCTGAGGTAAATCTGGGTACATTCACCAGGCCTTCCTTCTGAGGTACCTGTGCGTACAGTCACTAGGTCTTTCTGCTGAGGTACCTCTGAGTACATACACCAGGCATTCCTTTCGAGGTACCTCTGGGTACAGTCACCAGGGCTTCTTTCCGCGGTACCTCTGTTTAGAGTCACCAGGGCTTCTTTCCGAGGTACCTCTGTTTAGAGTCACCAGGCATTTCTTCCGAGCTAACTCTGGGTTCAGTCACCAGGCCTTCCTTCCCAGGTACCTCTGGCTACAGTCACCAGGCCTTCCTTTCGAGGTACTTCTGGGTAGAGTCACCGGCCTTCCTTCTGAGGTACCTATGGGTACAGTCACATGGCCTTCTTTCTCAGGACCCTCTGGGTACAGTCACCAGGGTTTTCTCTGAGGTACCTCTGGGTACAGTCTCCAGGCCTTCCTTCCGAGGTACCTCTGGGTACAGTCATCAAGACTTGTTTCCGAGGTATCTCTGGGTACACTCACCAGGCCGTTCTTACGAGGTACCTCTGCTTACAGTCTCCAGTCGTTCCCTCTGAGGTACCTATGAGTACAGTCACCAGGCCTTCCTTCAGGGGTACCTCTGGGTACAGTCAAAGGCCTTCCTTCTGAGGTACCTCTGGGTACAGTCAAAGGCCTTCCTTCTGAGGTACCTCTGGGTACAGTCATCCGGCCTTCTTTCTCAGTTCCCTCTGGGTACAGTCACCAGGCCTTTCTTCCGAGGTCCCCCTGGGAACAGTCACCAGGCCTTTCTTACCAGGTACCTCTGGGTACAGTCACCAGGCCTTCCTTCTGATTTATCTCTGGGTACAGGCACCAGGCCTTTCTTCCGAGGTACCTCTGGGTACAGTCACCAGGCTTTTCTGCCGAGGACCCTCTGGGTACAGTCACCGACCTTCCTTCTGAGGTACCTCTGAGTAGAGTCACCCGGCCTTCTTTCTGACGTACCTCTGGGTACAGTCACCAGGCCTTCCTTCTGCGGTATCTCTGAGTAAAGTCCCCAGGCTTTCCTTCCGAGGTACCTCTGAGTACAGTCACCAGGACTTCTTTCCGAGGTACGTCTGGGTACACTCACCAGGCCGTTCTTACGGGGTACCTCTGGGTACAGTCTCCAGTCTTTCCTTCTGAGGTACCTTTGGGTACAGTCACCAGGCCTTCCGTAAGAGGTACCTCTGGGTACACTCAAAGGCCTTCCTTCTGAGGTACCTCTGGGTAAAGTCCCCAGGCCTTCCTTCGGAGGTACCTCTGAGTACAGTCACCACGCCTTTCTTCCGAGGTACGTCTGGGTACAATCTCCAGGCCTTCCTTCCGAGGTACCTCTGGGTACAGTCATCAGGACTTGTTTCCGAGGTACCTCTGGGTACACTCACCAGGCCGTTCTTAGGAGGTACCTCTGGTTACACTCTCCAGTTGTTCCTTCTTAGGTACCTATGGATACAGTCACCAGGCCTTCCTTCAGGGGTACCTCTGGCTACAGTCAAAGGCCTTCCTTCTGAGGTACCTCTGGGTACAGTCACCAGGCCTTCTCTCCGAGGTACCTGTGGGTACAGTCACCAGGCCTTCCTTCAGAGGTACCTCTGGGTACAGTAAAAGGCCTTCCTTCTGAGGTACCTCTGCGTACAGTCATCCGGCCTTCTTTCTCGGTTCCCTCTGGGTAGTCACCAGGCCTTTCTTCCGAGGTACCCCTGGGTACAGTCACCAGGCCTTTCTTACGAGGTACCTCTGGGTACAGTCACCAGGCCTTCCTTCTGATTTATCTCTGGGTACAGTCACCAGGCCTTTCTTCCGAGATACCTCTGGGTACAGTCTCCAGGCCTTCCTTCCGAGGTACCTCTGGGTAAAATCATCAGGACTTGTTTCCGAGGTATCTCTGGGTACACTCACCTGGCCGTTCTTACGATGTACCTCTGCTTACAGTCTCCAGTCGTTCCTTTTGAGGTACCTATGGGTACAGTCAAAAACCTTCCTTCTGAGGTACTTCTGGGTACAGTCACCAGGCCTTCTCTCCGAGGTACCTCTGGGTACAGTCACCAGGCCTTCCTTCTGATTTATCTCTGGGTACAGTCACCAGGCCTTTCTTCCGAGGTACCTCTGGGTACAGTCACCGGCCTTCCTTCTGAGGTACCGCTGAGTAGAGTCACCCGGCTTTCTTTCTGAGGTACCTTTGTGTACAGTCACCAGGCCTTCCTTCTGTGGTATCTCTGAGTAAAGTCCCCAGGCCTTCCTTCCGAGGTACATCTGAGTACAGTCACCAGGACTTCTTTCCGAGGTACGTCTGGGTACACTCACCAGGCCTTTCTTACGAGGTACCTCTGGGTACAGTCTCCAGTCTTTCCTTCTGAGGTACCTTTGGGTACAGTCACCAGGCCTTCCTTAAGAGGTACCTCTGGGTACACTCAAAGGCCTTCCTTCTGAGGTACCTCTGGGTAAAGTCCCCAGGCCTTCCTTCGGAGGTACCTGTGCGTACAGTCACTAGGTCTTTCTGCTGAGGTACCTCTGAGTACATTCACCAGGCATTCCTTTCGAGGTACCTCTGGGTACAGTCACCAGGGCTTCTTTCCGCGGTACCTCTGTTTAGAGTCACCAGGGCTTCTTTCCGAGGTACCTCTGTTTAGAGTCACCAGGCATTTCTTCCGAGCTAACTCTGGGTTCAGTCACCAGGCCTTCCTTCCCAGGTACCTCTGGCTACAGTCACCAGGCCTTCCTTTCGAGGTACTTCTGGGTAGAGTCACCGGCCTTCCTTCTGAGGTACCTATGGGTACAGTCACATGGCCTTCTTTCTCAGGACCCTCTGGGTACAGTCACCAGGGTTTTCTCTGAGGTACCTCTGGGTACAGTCATCAGGACTTGTTTCTGAGGTATCTCTGGTTACACTCACCAGGCCGTTCTTACGAGGTACCTCTGCTTACAGTCTCCAGTCGTTCCCTCTGAGGTACCTATGAGTACAGTCACCAGGCCTTCCTTCAGGGGTACCTCTGGGTACAGTCAAAGGCCTTCCTTCTGAGGTCCCTCTGGGTACAGTCACTCTGCCTTCTTTCTCAGTTCCCTCTGGGTACAGTCTCCAGGCCTTCCTTCCGAGGTACCTCTGGGTACAGTCATCAGGATTTGTTTCCGAGGTATCTCTGGGTACACTCACCAGGCCTTTTTTCCGCGGTACCTCTGAATACAGTCACCAGGCCTTCCTTACGAGTTACCTCTGGGTACAGTCACCACGCCTTCCTTCTGAGATACCCCTGGGTACAGTCACCAGGCCTTCCTTCTGCGGTACCTCGGAGAACTGTCACCAGGCCTTCCTTCCCAGGTACTTCTAAGTACCGTCACCAAGCATTTCTTTCGAGGTACCTCTGGGTACAGTCACCAGGCCTTCCTTCCGAGGTACCTCTGAGTACAGTCACCAGCCCTTTCTTCCGAGGTATGTCTGGGTACATTCTCCAGGCCTTCCTTCCGAGGTACCTCTGGGTACAGTCACCCTGCCTTCTTTCTGAGGTCCCTCTGGGTACAGTCACCAGTCCTTTCTTCCGATCTACTTCTGGGAACAGTCACTAGGCTTTCCATTTGAGGTACCTATGGGTATAGTCACCAGTCCTTTCTTTCGAGTTACTTCTGGGTACTGTCACGAGATCTTCCTTCTGAGGTACCTCTGAGTACAGTCACCAGGTTTTTCTTCCGAGGTACGTCGGGGTAGTCACCAGGCCTTCCTTCCGTGTTACCTCTATGTACAGTCACCAGGCCTTCCTTTTGAGGTGCCTCTGGGTACAGTCCTCAGGCCTTTCTTCCAAAGTACCTCTGGGTACAGTCACCAGGCCTTTCTTCCGAGGTACGTCTGGGTACAGTCTCCAGGCCTTCCTTCCGAAGTACCTGTTGGTACTGTCATCAGGACTAGTTTCCGAGGTACCTCTGGGTACACTCACCAGGCCGTTTTGCGAGGTACCTCTGGTTACAGTCTCCAGTCGTTCCTTCTGAGGTACCTATGGGTACAGTCACCAGGCGTTCCTTCAGAGGTACCTCTGGGTACAGTGAAAGGCCTTCCTTCTGAGGTACCTCTGGGTACAGTCACCCTGCCTTTTTTCTCAGTTCCCTCTGGGTACAGTCAGCAGACCTTTCTTCCGAGGTCCCTCTGGGTACAGTCAACGGCCTTCCTTCTGAGGTACCTCTGGGTACAGCACCCGGGCTTATTTCTGAGGTCCCTCTGGGTACAGTCACCAGGCCTTCCTTCCGAGGTACCTCTGGGTACAATCACCAGGCCTTCCTTCTGAGGTACCTCTGGGTACAGTCACGAGGTCTTTCTTCTGAGTTAGCTCTGGGTACAGTCACCAGGCCATTCTTCCGAGGTACTTCTGTGTACAGTCACCAGGCCTTCCTTTCGGAGGTATCTCTAGGAACAATCACCAGGCCTTCCTTCTGAGGTACCTCTGGGTACAGTCACCAGGGATTCCTCCCGAGGTACCTCTGTTTAGAGTCACCAGGCATTTCTTCCGAGTTACCTCTGGGTACAGTCACCAGGCCTTCCTTCAGAGGTAACTCTGGCTACAGTCAGCAGGCCTTCCTTCCGAGATACCTCTGGTTACAGTCACCAGGCTTTCCTTGGGAGTTACCCTGGGTACAGTCACCACTCCTTTCTTCCGAGTTATCTCTAGGTACAGTCACCAGGCCTTCCTTCCGACGTACCTCTGGGTACAGTCACCAGGCCTTCCTTCTGAGGTACCTCTGGGTAGAGTCAGCAGGCCTTCCTTCCGAGGTACCTCTGAGTACAGTCATCCGGCCTTTATTAAGGGGTACGTTTGGGTAGAGTCATCAGGCTTTCCTTCTGAGGAACTTCTCGTTACAGTCACCAGGCCTTCCTCCCGAGGTAACTCTGGTTACAGTAACCAGGTTTTCCGTGGGAATTACCCTGGGTACACTCACCACGCCTTTCCTACGAGTTACCTCTTGGTACAGTCACCAGGCCTTGCTTCTGAGGTACCTCTGGGTACAGTCACCAGGCCTTTCTTACGAGGTACCTCTGGGTACAGTCACCAGGCATTCCTTCAGAATTAGCTCTGGGTACAGTGACCAGGCCTTCCTTCCGAGGTACCTCTGGGTACAGTCACCAGGCCTTCCTTCTCAGGTACCTCTGGGTACAGTCACGAGGTATTTCTTCTGAGGTACCTCTGAGTACAGTCACCAGGACTTCCTTTCCAGGTACCTCTGGGTACAGTCAGCAGGGCTTCTTTCCGAGGTACCTCTGGGTAGTGTCATCAGGCATTTCTTCCCAGGTACCTCTGGGTACAGTCACCAGGCCTTCCTTCCGAGGTACCTCTGACTACAGTCACCAGGCCTTTCTTCCGAGGTACGTCTGGGTACAGTCTCCAGGCCTTCCTTCCGAAGTACCTGTTGGTACTGTCATCAGGACTAGTTTCCGAGGTACCTCTGGGTACACTCACCAGGCCGTTTTGCGAGGTACCTCTGGTTACAGTCTCCAGTCGTTCCTTCTGAGGTACCTCTGGGTACAGTCACCAGGCGTTCCTTCTGAGGTACCTCTGGGTACAGTGAAAGGCCTTCCTTCTGAGGTACCTCTGGGTACAGTCACCCTGCCTTTTTTCTCAGTTCCTTCTGGGTACAGTCAGCAGGCCTTACTTCCGAGGTCCCTCTGGGTACAGTCAACGGCCTTCCTTCTGAGGTACCTCTGGGTACAGCACCCGGGCTTATTTCTGAGGTCCCTCTGGGTACAGTCACCAGGCCTTCCTTCCGAGGTACCTCTAGGTACAATCACCAGGCCTTCCTTCTGAGGTACCTCTGGGTACAGTCACGAGGTCTTTCTTCTGAGTTAGCTCTGGGTAGAGTCACCAGACCTTCCTTTCGGAGGTATCTCTAGGAACAATCACCAGGCCTTCCTTCTGAGGTACCTCTGGGTACAGTCACCAGGGATTCCTCCCGAGGTACCTCTGTTTAGAGTCACCAGGCATTTCTTCCGAGTTACCTCTGGGTACAGTCACCAGGCCTTCCTTCGGAGGTAACTCTGGCTACAGTCAGCAGGCCTTCCTTCCGAGGTACCTCTGGTTACAGTCACCAGGCTTTCCTTGGGAGTTACCCTGGGTACAGTCACCACTCCTTTCTTCCGAATTATCTCTAGGTACAGTCACCAGGCCTTCCTTCCGACGTACCTCTGGGTACAGTCACCAGGCCTTTCTTCCGAGGTGCGTCTGGGTACACTCACCAGTCCTTCCTTCCGAGGAACCTCTCGGTGCAGTCACCAGGCCTTCCTTCTGAGGTAACTCTGGGTACAGTCACAAGACCTTCCGTCCGAGGTACCTCTGAGTACACTCACCAGGACTTTCTTCCGAGGTACGTCTGGGTACTGTCACCAGGCATTCCTTCTGCGGTACCTCGGAGTACAGTCACCAGGCCTTCCTTCCCAGGTACCTCTGAGTGCTGTCACCAAGCCTTCCTTCCGAGGTATCTCTGGGTACGCTCAACAGGCATTTCTTACAAGTTACCTCTGGGTACAGTCACCAGGCTTTCCTTCTGAGTTAACTCTGGGTACAGTCAACAGGCCTTCTTTCTGAGGTCCCTCTGGGTACAGTCACCAGGGCTTTCTCCGAGGTACCTCTGGGTACATGTACGGGTCTTCGTTCTGAGGTACCTCTGGGTACAGTCAACAGGCCTTCCATCCGAGGTATTTCTGGGTACACTCACCAGGCATTTCTTACAAGTTACCTCTGGGTACAGTCACCAGGCTTTCCTTCTGAGTTAACTCTGGGTACAGTCAACAGGCCTTCCTTCCGACGTTCCTGTGGGTACAGTCACCAGGCCTTCCTTAAGAGGTACCTCTGGGTACACTCAAAGGCCTTCCTTCCGAGGTACGTCTGGGTACAATCTCCAGGCCTTCCTTCCGAGGTACCTCTGGGTACAGTCATCAGGACTTTTTTCCGAGGTAACTCTGGGTACACTCACCAGGCCGTTCTAAGGAGGTACCTCTGGTTACAGTCTCCAATTGGTCCTTCTGAGGTAGCTATGGGTACAGTCACCAGGCCTTCCTTCACGGGTACCTCTGGGTACAGTCAAAGGCCTTCCTTCTGAGGTACATCTGGGTACAGTCACCTGGCCTTCTTTCTGTGGACCCTCTGGGGACAGTCACCAGGGTTTTCTCTGAGGTACCTCTGGGTACAGCCTCCAGGCCTTCCTTCCGAGGTACCTCTGGGTACAGTCATCAGGACTTGTTTCCGAGGTATCTCTGGGTACACTCACCAGGCGGTTCTTACGAGGTACCTCTGGGTACAGTCACCAGGCCTTCCTTCTGATTTATCTCTGGGTACAGTCACCAGGCCTTTCTTCCGAGGTACCTCTGGGTACAGACACCAGGCATTTCTGCCGAGGTTCCTCTGGGAAGAGTCACCAGGTCTTTCTTACGAGGTAACTCTGGGTACAGTCACCGGCTTTCCTTCTGAGGTACCTCTGGGTACACTCACCCGGGCTTATTTCTGAGGTCCCTCTGGGTGCAGTCACCAGGCCGTTCTTACGAGCTGCCTCTGGGTACAGTTACCAGGCCTTTCCTCCGAGCTAACTCTGGAACAGTCAACAGGCCTTCCTTCCGAGGTACGTCTGGGTAGTCACCAGGCATTCCTTCCGAGGTATCTCTGGGTACACTCACCAGGCCTTCATTCCGAGGAACCTCTGGGTACAGTCACCAGGTCTTCCTTCCGAGGTACCTCTGGGCACAGTCAACAGGCCGTCCTGACGTATCTCTGGGTACACTCACCAGGCCTTCATCCCGAGGAACCTCTGTGTACAGTCACCAGGTCTTCCCTCTCAGGTACCTCTGGGCACAGTCACCAGGCCTTCTTTCTGAGGTCTCTCTGGGTACAGTCACCAGGGCTTTCTCCGAGGTACCTCTGGGTACATGTACGGGTCTTCGTTCTGAGGTACCTCTGGGTGCAGTCAACAGGCCTTCCTTCCGAGGTATCTCTGGGTACACTCACCAGGCATTTCTTACACGGTACCTCTGGGTACAGTCACCAGGCCTTCCTTCTGAGTTAACTCTGGGTACAGTCAACAGGCCTTCCTTCCGACGTTCCTGTGGGTACAGTCAGCAGGCCTTCCTTCTGATGTACCTCTTGGTACAGTCACCAGGCCTTTCTTCCGAGGTACCTCTGGGTACAGTCTCCAGGCTTTCCTTCCGAAGTACCTCTGGGTACAGAGATTAGGACTTTTTTCCGAGGTACCTCTGGGTAAACTAACCAGGCCGTACTTACGAGGTACCTCTGGTTACAGTCTCCAGTCGTTCCTTCTGAGGTACCTTGGGTACTGTCACCAAGCACTCCTTCCGAGGTACCTCTGGGTACAGTCACCAGGCCTTCCTTCATGGGTAGCTCTGGGTACAGTCAAAGGCCTTCCTTCTGAGGTACCTCTGGGTACAGTCACCAGGCCTTCTCTCCGAGGTACCTCTGGGTACAGTCACCAGGCCTTCCTTCAGAGGTACCTCTGGGTACAGTGAAAGGCCTTCCTTCTGAGGGACCTCTGGGTACAGTCATCCGGCCTTCTTTCTCAGTTCCCTCTGGGTAGTCACCAGGCCTTTCTTCCGAGGTCCCCCTGGGTATAGTCACCAGGCCTTTCTTACGAGGTACCTCTGAGTACAGTCACCGGCCTTCCTTCAGATTTATCTCTGGGTACAGTCACCAGGCCTTTCTTCCGAGGTACCTCTGGGTACAGTCTCCAGGCCTTCCTTCCGAAGTACCTCCGGGTACAGTCATTACGACTTTTTTCCGAGTTACCTCTGGGTAAACTCACCAGACCGTTCTTACGAGGTACCTCTGGTTACAGTCTCCAGTGGTTCCTTCCAAGGTACCTATGGGTACAGTCACCAGGCCTTCCTTCCGAGGCACCTCTGGGTATAGCCACCAGGCCTTCCTTCTGAGGTATCTCTGGGTAAAATCCCCAGGCCTTCATTCCGAGGTGCCTCTGAGTACAGTCACCACGCCTTTCTTCCGAGGTACGTCTGGGTACAGTCACCAGGCCTTCCTTCCGAGGTACCTCTGGGTACAGTCATCAGGACTTGTTTCCGAGGTACCTCTGGGTATACTCACCATGCTGTTCTTACGAGGTACCTCTGGTTACAGTCTCCAGTCGTTCCTTCTAAGGTACCTATGGGTACAGTCACCAGGTCTTCCTTCAGAGGTACCTCTGGGTACAGTCAAAGGCCTTCCTTCTGAGGTACATCTGGGTACAATCAACAGGCCTTCCTTCTGAGGTACCTGTGCGAACAGTCACTAGGTCTTTCTTCTGAGGTACCTCTGGGTACAGTCACCAGGCATTCCTTTCGAGGTAGCTCTGGGTACATTTACCAGGGCTTCTTTCCGAGGTACCTCTGTTTAGAGTCACCAGGCATTTCTTCGGAGATAACTCTGGGTACAGTCACCACGCCTTCCTTCCCAGGTACCTCTGTGTACAGTCACCAGGCTTTCCTTGGGAGTTACCCTGGGTACCATCACCACGCCTTTCTTCCGAGTTACCTCTAGGTATAGTCACCAGGCCTTCCTTCCGAGGTACCTCTGGGTACAGTCACCGGCCTTCCTTCTGAGGTCCCTCTGGGTACAGTCACTCTGCCTTCTTTCTCAGTTCCCTCTGGGTACAGTCACCAGGCCTTTCTGCCGAAGTCCCTCTAGGTACAGTCACCGGCCTTCCTTCTGAGGTACCTCTGAGTAGAGTTACCCGGCCTTCTTTCTGAGGTACATCTTCGTACAGTCACCAGGCCTTCCTTCTGCGGTATCTCTGAGTAAAGTTCCCAGGCTTTCCTTCCGAGGTACCTCTGAGTACAGTCACCAGGACTTCTTTCCGAGATACGTCTGGGTACACTCACCAGGTCGTTCTTACGAGGTACCTCTGGGTACAGTCTCCAGTCTTTCCTTCTGAGGTACCTTTGGGTACAGTCACCAGGCCTTAATTCAAAGGTACCTCTGGGTACACTCAAAGGCCTTCCTTCTGAGGTATCTCTGGGTAAAGTCCCCAGGCCTTCTTCGGAGGTACCTCTGAGTACAGTCCCCACGCCTTTCTTCCGAGGTGCGTCTGGGTACAATCTCCAGGCCTTCCTTCCGAGGTACCTCTGGGTACAGTCTTCAGGACTTTTTTCCGAGGTACCTCTGGGTACACTCACCAGGCCGTTCTTAGGAGGTACCTCTGGTTACAGTCTCCAGTTGTTCCTTCTGAGGTACCTATGGGTACAGTCACCAGGCCTTCCTTCAGGGGTACCTCTGGGTACAGTCAAAGGCCTTCCTTCTGAGGTAACTCTGGGTACAGTCACCAGGCCTTCTCTCCGAGGTACCTCTGGGTACAGTCACCAGGCCTTCCTTCAGAGGTACCTCTGGGTACAGTCAAAGGCCTTCCTTCTGAGGTACCTCTGCGTACAGTCATCCGGCCTTCTTTCTCAGTTCCCTTGGGTACAGTCACCAGGCCTTCCTTCAGAGGTACCTCTGGGTACAGTCAAAGGCCTTCCTTCTGAGGTACCTCTGCGTACAGTCATCCGGCCTTCTTTCTCAGTTCCCTCTGGGTACAGTCACCAGGCCTTTCTTCCGAGGTCTCCCTGGGCACAGTCACCAGGCCTTTCTTACGAGGTACCTCTGTGTACAGTCACCAGGTCTTCCCTCTCAGGTACCTCTGGGCACAGTCAACAGGCCGTCCTTCTGAGGTACCTCCGGGTACAGTCACCAGGCCTTCTTTCTGAGGTCCCTCTGGGTAGAGTCCCCAGGGCTTTCTCCGAGGTACCTCTGAGTACATGTACGGGTCTTCGTTCTGAGGTACCTCTGGGTACAGCCAACAGGCCTTCCTTCCGAGGTATCTCTGGGTACACTCACCAGGCATTTCTTACAAGGTACCTCTGGGTACAGTCACCAGGCCTTCCTTCTGAGTTAACTCTGGGTACAGTCAACAGGACTTCCTCGCGACGTTCGTGTGGGTACAGTCAGCAGGCCTTCCTTCTGATGTACCTCTTGGTACAGTCACCAGGCCTTTCTTCCGAGGTACCTCTGGGTATACTCACCATGCCGTTCTTACGAGGTACCTCTGGTTACAGTCTCCAGTAGTTCCTTCCGAGGTACCTATGGGTACAGTCACCAGGCCTTCCTTCATGGGTAGCTCTGGGTACAGTCAAAGGCCTTCCTTGTGAGGTACCTCTGGGTACAGTCTCCAGGCCTTCTTCCGAGGTACCTCTGTGTACCGTACCAGGCTTTCCTTCCCAGGTGCCTCTGGGTAGGGTCACTAATCCTTAATTCCGAGGTACGATTCGGTACAGCCACCAGGCCTTCCTTCTGACGTATTTCGGGGTACAGTCAACAGGCCTTCCTTCCGAGGCATCTCTGGGTACAGTCACCAGGCCTGCCTTCCGAGGTACCTCTGGGTACAGTCACCAGGCCTTCCTTCTGTGGTACCTCTGAGTACAGTCACCTGGCCTTTTGTCCGAGGCACGCCTGGGTACAGTCACCAGGCCTTCCTTTTGAGGTCCTTCTCTGTACATCCACCAGGCCTTCCTGCCGAGGTCTCTCTGGGTACAGTCACCAGGCTTTCTTCCCAGGTACCTTTGGGTACAGTCACCAGGCCTTTCTTTCGAGGTACCCCTGGATACAGTTACCATGCCTTCTTTCCGAGTAACCTCTGGGTACACTCACGGTCCTTTCTAACGAGGTACCTCTGGGTACAGTCACCATTCTTTCCTCCTCAGGTACCTATGGGTACAGTCACCAGGCCTTCCTTCAGAGGTACCTCTGTGTACCGCCCCCGGCCTTCCTTCTGAGGTACCTCCGGGTATAGTCACCTGGCCTTCTTTCTGAGGTCCCTCTGGGTACAGTCACCAGGCCTTCCTTCTGAGTTAACTCTGGGTACAGTCACCAGGCCTTCCTTTCGAGTTAGCTCTGGGTACAGTCACCAGGCCTTCCTTCCGAGGCACCTCTGGCTATAGCCACCAGGCCTTCCTTCTGAGGTATCTCTGGGTAAAATCCCCAGGCCTTCCTTCCGAGGTGCCTCTGAGTACAGTCACCACGCCTTTCTTCCGAGGTATGTCGGGGTACAGTCACCAGGCCTTCCGTGCGAGGTACCTCTGGGTACAGTCATCAGGACTTGTTTCCGAGGTACCTCTGGGTATACTCACCATGCCGTTCTTACGAGGTACCTCTGGTTACAGTCTCCAGTCGTTCCTTCTGAGGTACCTATGGGTACAGTCACCAGGCCTTCCTTCACAGTTACCTCTGGGTACAGTCAAAGGCCTTCCTTCTGAGGTACATCTGGTTACAATCACCAGGCCTTCCTTCTGAGGTATCTGTGCGAACAATCACTAGGTCTTTCTTCTGAGGTACCTCTGGGTACAGTCACCAGGCATTCCTTTCGAGGTACCTCTGGTTACATTCACCAGGGCTTCTTTCCGAGGTACCTCTGTTTAAAGTCACCAGGCATTTCTTCCAAGCTAACTCTGGGTACAGTCACCAGGCCTTCCTTCCCAGGTACCTCTGTGTACAGTCACCAGGCTTTCCTTGGGAGTTACCCTGGGTACAGTCACCACGCCTTTCTTCCAAGTTACCTCTAGGTATAGTCACCAGGCCTTCCTTCCGAGGTACCTCTGGGTACAGTCACCGGCCTTCCTTCTGAGGTACCTCTGGGTACAGTCACACGGCCTTCTTTCTCAGTTCCCTCTGGGTACAGTCACCAGGCCTTTCTGCCGAGGTCCCTCTGGGTACAGTCACCAGCCTTCCTTCTGAGGTACCTCTGAATAGAGTTACCCGGCCTTCTTTCTGAGGTACCTCTGGGTACAGTCACCAGGCCTTCCTTCTGCGGTATCTCTGAGTAAAGTCCCCAGGCCTTCCTTCCGAGGTACCTCTGAGTACAGTCACCAGGACTTCTTTGCGAGGTACGTCTGCGTACAGTCAATAGGACTTTTTTCCGAAGTACCTCTGGGTAAACTCACCAGGCCGTACTTACGAGGTACCTCTGGTTACAGTCTCCAGTCGTTCCTTCTGAGGTACCTATGGGTACAGTCACCAGGCCTTCCTTCATGGGTAGCTCTGGGTACAGTCAAAGGCCTTCCTTGTGAGGTACCTCTGGGTACAGTCTCCAGGCCTTCTTCCGAGGTACCGCTGTGGACCGTACCAGGCTTTCCTTCCCAGGTGCCTCTGGGTAGGGTCACTAATCCTTAATTCCGAGGTACGATTCGGTACAGCCACCAGGCCTTCCTTCTGACGTACTTCGGGTACAGTCAACAGGCCTTCCTTCCGAGGCATCTCTGGGTACAATCACCAGGCATTTCTTACAAGGTAACTCTGGGTGCAGTCACCAGGCCTTCCTTCCGTGGTACCTCTGGGTACAGTCACCAAGCCTTCCTTCCGAGGCATCTCTGGGTACAGTCACCAGGCCTGCCTTCCGAGGTACCTCTGGGTACAGTCACCAGGCCTTCCTTCTGTGGTACCTCTGAGTACAGTCACCTGGCCTTTTGTCCGAGGCACGCCTGGGTACAGTCACCAGGCCTTCCTTTTGAGGTCCTTCTCTGTACAGCCACCAGGCCTTCCTGCCGAGGTCCCTCTGGGTACAGTCACCAAGCTTTCTTCCCATGTACCTTTGGGTACAGTCACCAGGCCTTTCTTCCGAGGTACCCCTGGATACATTTACCATGCCTTCTTTCCGAGTAACCTGTGGGTACACTCACCGTCCTTTCTAACGAGGTACCTCTGGGTACAGTCACCATTCTTTCCTTCTCAGGTACCTATGGGTACAGTCACCAGGCCTTCCTTCAGAGGTACCTCTGTGTACCGCCCCCGGCCTTCCTTCTGAGGTACCTCCGGGTACAGTCACCTGGCCTTCTTTCTGAGGTCCCTCCGGGTACAGTCACCAGGCCTTCCTTCTGAGTTAACTCTGGGTACAGTCACCAGGCCTTCCTTTCGAGTTAGCTCTGGGTACAGTCCCCAGGCCTTCCTTCCGAGGCACCTCTGGGTATAGCCACCAGGCCTTCCTTCTGAGGTATCTCTGAGTAAAATCCCCAGGCCTTCATTCCGAGGTGCCTCTGAGTACAGTCACCAGGCCTTTCTTCGGAGGTACGTCTGGGTACAGTCTCCAGGCCTTCCTTCCGAGGTACCTCTGGGTACAGTCATCAGGACTTGTTTCCGAGGTACCTCTGGGTATACTCACCATGCCGTTCTTACGAGGTACCTCTGGTTACAGTCTCCAGTCGTTCCTTCTGAGGTAACTATGGGTACAGTCACCAGGCCTTCCTTCAGGGGTACCTCTGGGTACAGTCAAAGGCCTTCCTTCTGAGGTACCTCTGGGTACAGTCACCAGGCCTTCTCTCCGAGGTACCTCTGGGTACACTCACCAGGCCTTCCTTCAGAGGTACCTCTGGGTACAGTCAAAGGCCTTCCTTCTGAGGTACATCTGGATACAATCAACAGGCCTTCCTTCTGAGGTACCTGTGCGAACAGTCACTAGGTCTTTCTTCTGAGGTGCCTCTGGATACAGTCACCAGGCATTCCTTTCGAGGTACCTCTGGTGACATTCACCAGGGCTTCTTTCCGAGGTACCTCTGTTTAGAGTCACCAGGCATTTCTTCCGAGCTAACTCTGAGTACAGTCACCAGGCCTTCCTTCCCAGGTACCTCTGTGTACAGTCACCAGGCTTTCCTTGGGAGTTACCCTGGGTACCATCACCACGCCTTTCTTCCGAGTTACCTCTAGGTATAGTCACCAGGCCTTCCTTCCGAGGTACCTCTGGGTACAGTCACCGGCCTTCCTTCTGAGGTACCTCTGGGTACAGTCACACGGCCTTCTTTCTCAGTTCCCTCTGGGTACAGTCACCAGGCCTTTCTGCCGAGGTCCCTCTGGGTACAGTCACCGGCCTTCCTTCTGAGGTACCTCTGAGTAGAGTTACCCGGCCTTCTTTCTGAGGTACCTCTGGGTACCGTCACCAGACCTTCCTTCTGCGGTATCTCTGAGTAAAGTCTTCAGGCCTTCCTTCTGAGGTACATCTGAGTACAGTCACCAGGACTTCTTTCCGAGGTACGTCTGGGTACACTCACCAGGTCGTTCTTACGAGGTACCTCTGGGTACACTCACACGGCCGTTCTTAGGAGATACCTCTTCATACAGTCTCCAGTTGTTCCTTCTGAGGTACCTATGGGTACAGTCACCAGGCCTTCCTTCAGGGGTACCTCTGGCTACAGTCAATGGCCTTCCTTCTCAGGTACATCTGAGTACAGTCACCAGGACTTCTTTCCGAGGTACGTCTGGGTACACTCACCAGGTCGTTCTTACGAGGTACCTCTGGGTACAGTCTCCAGTCTTTCCTTCTGAGGTACCTTTGGGTACAGTCACCAGGCCTTCCTTAAGAGGTACCTCTGGGTACACTCAAAGGCCTTCCTTCTGAGGTACCTCTGGGTAAAGTCCCCAGGCCTTCTTCGGAGGTACCTTGAGTACAGTCACCACGCCTTTCTTCCGAGGTACGTCTGGGTACAATCTCCAGGCCTTCCTTCCGAGGTACCTCTGGGTACAGTCATCAGGACTTTTTTCCGAGGTAACTCTGGGTACACTCACCAGGCCGTTCTTAGGAGGTACCTCTGGTTACAGTCTCCAATTGGTCCTTCTGAGGTAGCTATGGGTACAGTCACCAGGCCTTCCTTCACGGGTACCTCTGGGTACAGTCAAAGGCCTTCCTTCTGAGGTACCTCTGGGTACAGTCACCAGGCCTTCTCTCCGAGGTACCTCTGGGTACAGTCACCAGGCCTTCCTTCAGAGGTACCTCTGGGTACAGTCAAAGGCCTTCCTTCTGAGGTACCTCTGCGGACAGTCATCCGGCCTTCTTTCCCAGTTCCTTCTGGGTACAGTCACCAGTCCTTTCTTCCGAGGTCCCACTGGGCACAGTCACCAGGCGTTTCTTACGAGGTACCTCTGGGTACAGTCACCAGGCCTTCCTTCTGATTTATCTCTGGGTACAGTCACCAGGCCTTTCTTCCGAGGTACCTCTGGGTACAGACACCAGGCATTTCTGCCGAGGTCCCTCTGGGAAGAGTCACCAGGTCTTTCTTACGAGGTAACTCTGGGTACAGTCACCGGCTTTCCTTCTGAGGTACCTCTGGGTACACTCACCCGGGCTTATTTCTGAGGTCCCTCTGGGTGCAGTCACCAGGCCGTTCTTACGAGCTGCCTCTGGGTACAGTTACCAGGCCTTTCCTCCGAGCTAACTCTGGAACAGTCAACAGGCCTTCCTTCCGAGGTACGTCTGGGTAGTCACCAGGCATTCCTTCCGAGGTATCTCTGGGTACACTCACCAGGCCTTCATTCCGAGGAACCTCTGGGTACAGTCACCAGGTCTTCCTTCCGAGGTACCTCTGGGCACAGTCAACAGGTCTTCCTTCCGAGGTACCTATGGGCACAGTCAACAGGCCGTCCTGACGTATCTCTGGGTACACTCACCAGGCCTTCATCCCGAGGAACCTCTGTGTACAGTCACCAGGTCTTCCCTCTCAGGTACCTCTGGGCACAGTCACCAGGCCTTCTTTCTGAGGTCCCTCTGGGTACAGTCACCAGGGCTTTCTCCGAGGTACCTCTGGGTACATGTACGGGTCTTCGTTCTGAGGTACCTCTGGGTACAGTCAACAGGCCTTCCTTCCGAGGTATCTCTGGGTACACTCACCAGGCATTTCTTACAAGGTACCTCTGGGTACAGTCACCAGGCCTTCCTTCTGAGTTAACTCTGGGTACAGTCAACAGGCCTTCCTTCCGACGTTCGTGTGGGTACAGTAAGCAGGCCTTCCTTCTGATGTACCTCTTGGTACAGTCACCAGGCCTTTCTTCCGAGGTACCTCTGGGTACAGTCTCCAGGCTTTCCTTCCGAAGTACCTCTGGGTACAGAGATTAGGACTTTTTTCCGAGGTACCTCTGGGTAAACTAACCAGGCCGTACTTACGAGGTACCTCTGGTTACAGTCTCCAGTCGTTCCTTCTGAGGTACCTATGGGTACAGTCACCAGGCCTTCCTTCATGGGTAGCTCTGGGTACAGTCAAAGGCCTTCCTTCTGAGGTACCTCTGGGTACAGTCACCAGGCCTTCTCTCCGAGGTACCTCTGGGTACAGTCACCAGGCCTTCCTTCAGAGGTACCTCTGGGTACAGTGAAAGGCCTTCCTTCTGAGGGACCTCTGGGTACAGTCATCCGGCCTTCTTTCTCAGTTCCCTCTGGGTAGTCACCAGGCCTTTCTTCCGAGGTCCCCCTGGGTATAGTCACCAGGCCTTTCTTACGAGGTACCTCTGAGTACAGTCACCAGGCCTTCCTTCAGATTTATCTCTGGGTACAGTCACCAGGCCTTTCTTCCGAGGTACCTCTGGGTACAGTCTCCAGGCCTTCCTTCCGAAGTACCTCCGGGTACAGTCATTACGACTTTTTTCCGAGGTACCTCTGGGTAAACTCACCAGGCCGTTCTTACGAGGTACCTCTGGTTACAGTCTCCAGTGGTTCCTTCCAAGGTACCTATGGGTACCGTCACCAGGCCTTCCTTCCGAGGCACCTCTGGGTATAGCCACCAGGCCTTCCTTCTGAGGTATCTCTGGGTAAAATCCCCAGGCCTTCATTCCGAGGTGCCTCTGAGTACAGTCACCACGCCTTTCTTCCGAGGTACGTCTGGGTACAGTCACCAGGCCTTCCTTCCGAGGTACCTCTGGGTACAGTCATCAGGACTTGTTTCCGAGGTACCTCTGGGTATACTCACCATGCTGTTCTTACGAGGTACCTCTGGTTACAGTCTCCAGTCGTTCCTTCTGAGGTACCTATGGGTACAGTCACCAGGCCTTCCTTCAGAGGTACCTCTGGGTACAGTGAAAGGCCTTCCTTCTGAGGGACCTCTGGGTACAGTCATCCGGCCTTCTTTCTCAGTTCCCTCTGGGTAGTCACCAGGCCTTTCTTCCGAGGTCCCCCTGGGTATAGTCACCAGGCCTTTCTTACGAGGTACCTCTGAGTACAGTCACCAGGCCTTCCTTCAGATTTATCTCTGGGTACAGTCACCAGGCCTTTCTTCCGAGGTACCTCTGGGTACAGTCTCCAGGCCTTCCTTCCGAAGTACCTCCGGGTACAGTCATTACGACTTTTTTCCGAGGTACCTCTGGGTAAACTCACCAGGCCGTTCTTACGAGGTACCGCTGGTTACAGTCTCCAGTGGTTCCTTCCAAGGTACCTATGGGTTCCGTCACCAGGCCTTCCTTCCGAGGCACCTCTGGGTATAGCCACCAGGCCTTCCTTCTGAGGTATCTCTGGGTAAAATCCCCAGGCCTTCATTCCGAGGTGCCTCTGAGTACAGTCACCACGCCTTTCTTCCGAGGTACGTCTGGGTACAGTCACCAGGCCTTCCTTCCGAGGTACCTCTGGGTACAGTCATCAGGACTTGTTTCCGAGGTACCTCTGGGTATACTCACCATGCTGTTCTTACGAGGTACCTCTGGTTACAGTCTCCAGTCGTTCCTTCTGAGGTACCTATGGGTACAGTCACCAGGCCTTCCTTCAGAGGTACCTCTGGGTACAGTCAAAGGCCTTCCTTCTGAGGTACATCTGGGTACAATCAACAGGCCTTCCTTCTGAGGTACCTGTGCGAACAGTCACTAGGTCTTTCTTCTGAGGTACCTCTGGGTACAGTCACCAGGCATTCCTTTCGAGGTAGCTCTGGGTACATTCACCAGGGCTTCTTTCCGAGGTACCTCTGTTTAGAGTCACCAGGCATTTCTTCGGAGATAACTCTGGTTACAGTCACCACGCCTTCCTTCCCAGGTACCTCTGTGTACAGTCACCAGGCTTTCCTTGGGAGTTACCCTGGGTACCATCACCACGCCTTTCTTCCGAGTTACCTCTAGGTATAGTCACCAGGCCTTCCTTCCGAGGTACCTCTGGGTACAGTCACCGGCCTTCCTTCTGAGGTACCTCTGGGTACAGTCACACGGCCTTCTTTCTCAGTTCCCTCTGGGTACAGTCACCAGGCCTTTCTGCCGAGGTCCCTCTAGGTACAGTCACCGGCCTTCCTTCTGCGGTACCTCTGAGTAGAGTTACCCGGCCTTCTTTCTGAGGTACCTCTTGGTACAGTCACCAGGCCTTCCTTCTGCGGTATCTCTGAGTAAAGTCCCCAGGCCTTCCTTCCGAGGTACCTCTGAGTACAGTCACCAGGACTTCTTTCCGAGGTAAGTCTGGGTACACTCACCAGGTCGTTCTTACGAGGTACCTCTGGGTACAGTCTCCAGTCTTTCCTTCTGAGGTACCTTTGGGTACAGTCACCAGGCCTTCCTTAAGAGGTACCTCTGGGTACACTCAAAGGCCTTCCTTCTGAGGTACCTCTGGGTAAAGTCCCCAGGCCTTCTTCGGAGGTACCTTGAGTATAGTCACCACGCCTTTCTTCCGAGGTACGTCTGGGTACAATCTCCAGGCCTTCCTTCCGAGGTACCTCTGGGTACAGTCATCAGGACTTTTTTCCGAGGTAACTCTGGGTACACTCACCAGGCCGTTCTTAGGAGGTACCTCTGGTTACAGTCTCCAATTGGTCCTTCTGAGGTAGCTATGGGTACAGTCACCAGGCCTTCCTTCACGGGTACCTCTGGGTACAGTCAAAGGCCTTCCTTCTGAGGTACCTCTGGGTACAGTCACCAGGCCTTCTCTCCGAGGTACCTCTGGGTACAGTCACCAGGCCTTCCTTCAGAGGTACCTCTGGGTACAGTCAAAGGCCTTCCTTCTGAGGTACCTCTGCGGACAGTCATCCGGCCTTCTTTCCCAGTTCCTTCTGGGTACAGTCACCAGTCCTTTCTTCCGAGGTCCCACTGGGCACAGTCACCAGGCGTTTCTTACGAGGTACCTCTGGGTACAGTCACCAGGCCTTCCTTCTGATTTATCTCTGGGTACAGTCACCAGGCCTTTCTTCCGAGGTACCTCTGGGTACAGTCACCAGGCATTTCTACCGAGGTCCCTCTGGGAAGAGTCACCAGGTCTTTCTTACGAGGTAACTCTGGGTACAGTCACCGGCTTTCCTTCTGAGGTACCTCTGGGTACACTCACCTGGGCTTATTTCTGAGGTCCCTCTGGGTGCAGTCCCCAGGCCGTTCTTACGAGCTGCCTCTGGGTACAGTTACCAGGCCTTTCCTCCGAGCTAACTCTGGAACAGTCAACAGGCCTTCCTTCCGAGGTACGTCTGGGTAGTCACCAGGCATTCCTTCCGAGGTATCTCTGGGTACACTCACCAGGCCTTCATTCCGAGGAACCTCTGGGTACAGTCACCAGGTCTTCCTTCCGAGGTACCTCTGGGCACAGTCAACAGGCCGTCCTGACGTATCTCTGGGTACACTCACCAGGCCTTCATCCCGAGGAACCTCTGTGTACAGTCACCAGGTCTTCCCTCTCAGGTACCTCTGGGCACAGTCACCAGGCCTTCTTTCTGAGGTCCCTCTGGGTACAGTCACCAGGGCTTTCTCCGAGGTACCTCTGGGTACATGTACGGGTCTTCGTTCTGAGGTACCTCTGGGTACAGTCAACAGGCCTTCCTTCCGAGGTATCTCTGGGTACACTCACCAGGCATTTCTTACAAGGTACCTCTGGGTACAGTCACCAGGCCTTCCTTCTGAGTTAACTCTGGGTACAGTCAACAGGCCTTCCTTCCGACGTTCGTGTGGGTACAGTCAGCAGGCCTTCCTTCTGATGTACCTCTTGGTACAGTCACCAGGCCTTTCTTCCGAGGTACCTCTGGGTACAATCATCAGGACTTGTTTCCGAGGTACCTCTGGGTATACTCACCATGCCGTTCTTACGAGGTACCTCTGGTTACAGTCTCCAGTCGTTCCTTCTGAGGTAACTATGGGTACAGTCACCAGGCCTTCCTTCAGGGGTACCTCTGGCTACAGTCAAAGGCCTTCCTTCTGAGGTACCTCTGGGTACAGTCACCAGGCCTTCTCTCCGAGGTACCTCTGGGTACATTCACCAGGCCTTCCTTCAGAGGTACCTCTGGGTACAGTCAAAGGCCTTCCTTCTGAGGTACATCTGGGTACAATCACCAGGCCTTCCTTCTGAGGTACCTGTGCGAACAGTCACTAGGTCTTTCTTCTCAGGTGCCTCTGGATACAGTCACCAGGCATTCCTTTCGAGGTACCTCTGGTTACATTCACCAGGGCTTCTTTCCGAGGTACCTCTGTTTAGAGTCACCAGGCATTTCTTCCGAGCTAACTCTGGGTACAGTCACCAGGCCTTCCTTCCCAGGTACCTCTGTGTACACTCACCAGGCTTTCCTTGGGAGTTACCCTGGGTACCATCACCACGCCTTTCTTCCGAGTTACCTCTAGGTATAGTCACCAGGCCTTCCTTCCGAGGTACCTCTGGGTACAGTCACCGGCCTTCCTTCTGAGGTACCTCTGGGTACAGTAACACGGCCTTCTTTCTCAGTTCCCTCTGGGTACAGTCACCAGGCCTTTCTGCCGAGGTCCCTCTAGGTACAGTCACCGGCCTTCCTTCTGAGGTACCTCTGAGTAGAGTTACCCGGCCTTCTTTCTGAGGTACCTCTGGGTACAGTCATCAGGACTTCCTTCCGAGGTACCTCTGAGTACAGTCACCAGGACTTCTTTCCGAGGTACGTCTGGGTACACTCACCACGTCGTTCTTACGAGGTACCTCTGGGTACAGTCTCCAGTCTTTCCTTCTGAGGTACCTTTGGGTACAGTCACCAGGCCTTCCTTCAGAGGTACCTCTGGGTACACTCAAAGGCCTTCCTTCTGAGGTACCTCTGGGTGAAGTCCCCAGACCTTCCTTCGGAGGTACATCTGAGTACAGTCACCACGCCTTTCTTCCGAGGTACGTCTGGGTACAATCTGCAGGTCTTCCTTTCGAGGTACCTCTGGGTACAGTCATCAGGCCTTGTTTCCGAGGTACCTCTGGGTACACTCACCAGGCCGTTCTTAGGAGGTACCTCTGGTTACAGTCTCCAGTTGTTCCTTCTGAGGTACCTATGGGTGCAGTCACCAGGCCTTCCTTCAGGGGTACCTCTGGGTACAGTCAAAGGCCTTCCTTGTGAGGTACCTCTGGGTACAGTCACCAGGCCTTCTCTCCGAGGTACCTCTGGGTACAGTCACCAGGCCTTCCTTCAGAGGTACCTCTGGGTACAGTCAAAGGCCTTCCTTCTGAGGTACCTCTGGGTACAGTCATCTGGCCTTCTTTCTCAGTTCCCTCTGGGTAGTCACCAGGCCTTTCTTCCGAGGTCCCCCTGGGTATAGTCACCAGGCCTTTCTTACGAGGTACCTCCGAGTTCAGTCACCAGGCCTTCCTTCAGATTTATCTCTGGGTACAGTCACTAGCCCTTTCTTCCGAGGTACCTCTGGGTACAGTCTCCAGGCCTTCATTCCGAAGTAACTCCGGGTACAGTCATTACGACTTTTTTCCGAGGTACCTCTGGGTAAACTCACCAGGCCGTTCTTACGAGGTAACTCTGGTTACAGTCTCCAGTGTTTCCTTCCAAGGTACCTATGGGTACAGTCACCAGGCCTTCCTTCCGAGGCACCTCTGGGTATAGCCACCAGGCCTTCCTTCTGACGTATCTCTGGGTACACTCACCAGGCCTTCATTCCGAGGAACCTCTGTGTACAGTCACCAGGTCTTCCCTCTGAGGTACCTCTGGGCACAGTCAACAGGCCTTCCTTCCGAGGTATCTGTGGGTACACTCACCAGGCATTTCTTACAAGGTACCTCTGGGTACAGTCACCAGGCCTTCCTTCTGAGTTAACTCTGGGTACAGTCAACAGGCCTTCCTTCCGACGTTCCTGTGGGTACAGTCACCAGGCCTTCCTTCTGATGTACCTCTTGGTACAGTCACCAGGCCTTTCTTCCGAGGTACCTCTGGGTACAGTCTCGAGGCCTTCCTTCCGAAGTACCTCTGGGTACAGTCATTAGGACTTTTTTCCGAGGTACCTCTGGGTAAACTCACCAGGCCGTTCTTACGAGCTACCTCTGGTTACAGTCTCCAGTCGTTCCTTCTGAGGTACCTATGGGTACAGTCACCAGGCCTTCCTTCATGGGTAGCTCTGGGTACAGTCAAAGGCCTTCCTTGTGAGGTACCTCTGGGTACAGTCTCCAGGCCTTCTTCCGAGGTACCTCTGTGGACCGTACCAGGCTTTCCTTCCCAGGTGCCTCTGGGTAGGGTCACTAATCCTTAATTCCGAGGTACGATTCGGTACAGCCACCAGGCCTTCCTTCTGACGTACTTCGGGGTACAGTCAACAGGCCTTCCTTCCGAGGCATCTCTGGGTACAATCACCAGGCATTTCTTACAAGGTAACTCTGGGTGCAGTCACCAGGCCTTCCTTCCGTGGTACCTCTGGCTACAGTCACCAAGCCCTCCTTCCGAGGCATCTCTGGGTACAGTCACCAGGCCTGCCTTCCGAGGTACCTCTGGGTACAGTCACCAGGCCTTCCTTCTGTGGTACCTCTGGGTACAGTCATCTGGCCTTTTGTCCGAGGCACGCCTGGGTACAGTCACCAGGCCTTCCTTTTGAGGTCCTTCTCTGTACAGCCACCAGGCCTTCCTGCCGAGGTCCCTCTGGGTACAGTCACCAGGCTTTCTTCCCAGGTACCTTTGGGTACAGTCACCAGGCCTTTCTTCCGAGGTACCCCTGGATACAGTTACCATGCCTTCTTTCCGAGTAACCTCTGGGTACACTCACCGTCCTTTCAAACGAGGTATCTCTGCGTACAGTCACCATTCTTTCCTTCTCAGGTACCTATGGGTACAGTCACCAGGCCTTTCTTCCGAGGTATGTCTGGGTACAGTCTCCAGGCCTTCCTTCCGAGGTACCTGTGGGTACAGTCATCAGGACTTGTTTCCGACGACCTCTGGGTATACTCACCATGCCGTTCTTACGAGGTACCTCTGGTTACAGTCTCCAGTCGTTCCTTCTGAGGTAACTATGGGTACAGTCACCAGGCCTTCCTTCACAGGTACCTCTGGGTACAGTCAAAGGCCTTCCTTCTGAGGTACATCTGGGTAATATCACCAGGTCTTCCTTCTGAGGTACCTGTGCGAACAGTGACTAGGTCTTTCTTCTGAGGTACCTCTGGGTACAGTCACCAGGCATTCCTTTCGAGGTACCTCTGGGGACATTCACCAGGGCTTCTTTCCGAGGTACCTCTGTTTAGAGTCACCAGGCATTTCTTCCGAGCTATCTCTGGGTACAGTCACCAGGCCTTCCTTCCCAGGTACCTCTGTGTACAATCACCAGACTTTTCTTGGGAGTTACCCTGGGTACAGTCACCACGACTTTCTTCCGAGTTACCTCTAGGTATCGTCACCAGGCCTTCCTTCCGAGGTACCTCTGGGTACAGTCACCAGCCTTCCTTCTGAGGTACCTATGGGTACAGTCACCTGGCCTTCTTTCTGTGGACCCTCTGGACACAGTCACCAGGGTTTTCTCTGAGGTACCTCTGGGTACAGTCTCCAGGCCTTCCTTCCGAGGTACCTCTGGGTACAGTCATCAGGACTTGTTTCCGAGGTATCTCTGGGTACACTCACCAGGCCGTTCTTACGAGGTACCTCTGCTCACAGTCTCCAGTCGTTCCTTCTGAGGTACCTATGGGTACAGTCAAAGGCCTTCCTTCTGAGGTACCTCTGGGTACAGTCACAAGGCCTTCTTTCTCAGTTCCCTCTGGGTACAGTCACCGGCCTTCCTTCTGAGGTACCTCTGAGTAGAATTACCCGGCCTTCTTTCTGAGGTACATCTGGGTACAGTCACCAGGCCTTCCTTTTGCGGTATCTCTGAGTAAAGTCCCCAGGCTTTCCTTCTCAGGTACATCTGAGTACAGTCAACAGGACTTCTTTCCGAGGTACTTCTGGGTACACTCACCAGGTCGTTCTTACGAGGTACCTCTGGGTACAGTCTCCAGTCTTTCCTTCTCAGGTACCTTTGGGTACAGTCACCAGGACTTCCTTAAGAGGTACCTCTGGGTACACTCAAAGGCCTTCCTTCTGAGGTACCTCTGGGTAAAGTCCCCAGGCCTTTCTTCCGAGGTACGTCTGAGTACAGTCTCCAGGCCTTCCTTCCGAGGTACCTCTGGGTACAGTCATCAGGACTTGTTTCCGAGGTACCTCTGGGTACACTCACCAGGCCGTTCTTATGAGGTAACTCTGGTTACATTCTCAAGTCGTTCCTTCTGAGGTACCTATGGGTACAGTCACCAGGCTTTCCTTCAGAGGTACCTCTGGGTACAGTCAAAGGCCTTCCTTCTGAGGTACTTCTGGGTACACTCATCTGGGCTTATTTCTCAGGTCCCTCTGGGTGCAGTCACTAGGCCGTTCTTCCGAGCTGCCTCTGCGTACAGTCACCAGGCCTTTCTTACGAGGTACCTCTGGGTACAATCACCAGGCCTTCCTTCTGAGTTAGCTCTGGGTACAGTCACCAAGCCTTCCTTCCGAGGCATCTCTGGGTACAGTCACCAGGCCTGCCTTCCGAGGTACCTCTGGGTACAGTCACTGGGTCTTTCTTCCGAGGAACCTCTGGGTTCAGTCTTTAGGCCTTCCTTCCGACGTACCTCTGGGTATAGTCACCAGGCCTTCCTTCTGAGGTACCTCTGGGTACAGCCACCAGGCCTTCCTTCTGAGGTACCTCTGGGCACAGTCACCAGGCCTTCCTTCTGAAGTACTTCTGGGGAGAGTCACGAGGTCTTTCTTTTGAGGTACCTCTGAGTATAGTACAAGGGCTTCCTTTCCAGGTACCTCTGGGTAGAGTCACCAGACCTTTCTTCCGAGGTACCTCTGGGTACACTCACCAGGCCGTTCTTACGAGGTACCACTGGTTACAGTCTCCAGTCGTTCCTTCTGAGGTACCTCTGGGTACAGTCACCCGGCCTTCTTTCTCAGTTCCCTCTGGGTACAGTCACCAGGCCTTTCTTCCGAGGTCCCTCTGGGTAGAGTCACCAGGCCATTCTTACGAGGTAACTCTGGGTACAGTCACCGGCTTTCCTTCTGAGGTACCTCTGGGTACACTCACCCGGGCTTATTTCTGAGGTCCCTCTGGGTGCAGTCACCAGGCCGTTCTTCCGAGCTGCCTCTGGGTTCAGTCACCAGGCCTTTCTTACGAGGTACCTCTGGGTACAATCACCAGGCCTTCCTTCTGATTTATCTCTGGGGACAGTCACCGGCCTTCCTTTCCAGGTACCTCTGGGTAGAGTCACCAGACCTTTCTTCCGAGGTACCTCTGGGTACACTCACCAGGCCGTTCTTACGAGGTACCTCTGGTTACAGTCTCCAGTCGTTCCTTCTGAGGTACCTCTGGGTACAGTCACCCGGCCTTCCTTCTGTGGTACCTCTGGGTACAGTCATCTGGCCTTTTGTCCGAGGCACGCCTGGGTACAGTCACCAGGCCTTCCTTTTGAGGTCCTTCTCTGTACAGCCACCAGGCCTTCCTGCCGAGGTCCCTCTGGGTACAGTCACCAGGCTTTCTTCCCAGGTACCTTTGGGTACAGTCACCAGGCCTTTCTTCCGAGGTACCCCTGGATACAGTTACCATGCCTTCTTTCTGAGTAACCTCTGGGTACACTCACCGTCCTTTCTAACGAAGTACCTCTGGGTACAGTCACCAGTCTTTCCTTCTCAGGTACCTATGGGTACAGTCACCAGGCCTTCCTTCAGAGGTACCTCTGTGTACCGCCCCCGGCCTTCCTTCTGAGGTCCCTCCGGGTACAGTCACCTGGCCTTCCTTCTGAGTTAACTCTGGGTACAGTCACCAGGCCTTCCTTTCGAGTTAGCTCTGTGTACAGTCACCAGGCCTTCCTTCCGAGGCACCTCTGGGTATAGCCACCAGGCCTTCCTTCTGAGGTATCTCTGAGTAAAATCCCCAGGCCTTCATTCCGAGGTGCCTTTGAGTACAGTCACCAGGCCTTTCTTCCGAGGTACGTCTGGGTACAGTCTCCAGGCCTTCCTTCCGAGGTACCTCTGGGTACAGTCATCAGGACTTGTTTCCGAGGTACCTCTGGGTATACTCACCGTGCCGTTCTTACGAGGTACCTCTGGTTACAGTCTCCAGTCGTTCCTTCTGAGGTAACTATGGGTACAGTCACCAGGCCTTCCTTCAGAGGTACCTCTGGGTACAGTCAAAGGCCTTCCTTCTGAGGTACATCTGGGTACAGTCACCTGGCCTTCTTTCTGTGGACCCTCTGGGGACAGTCACCAGGGTTTTCTCTGAGGTACCTCTGGGTACAGCCTCCAGGCCTTCCTTCCGAGGTACCTCTGGGTACAGTCATCAGGACTTTTTTCCGAGGTATCTCTGGGTACACTCACCAGGCCGTTCTTACGAGGTACCTCTGCTTACATTCTCCAGTCGTTCCTTCTGAGGTACCTATGGGTACAGTCAAAGGCCTTCCTTCTGAGGTACCTCTGGGTACAGTCACACGGCCTTCTTTCTCAGTTCCCTCTGGGTACAGTCACCAGGCCTTTCTGCCGAGGTCCCTCTGGGTACAGTCACCGGCCTTCCTTTTGAGGTACCTCTGAGTAGAGTTACCCGGCCTTCTTTCTGAGGTACCTCTGTGTACAGTCACCAGGCCTTCCTTCTGTGGTATCTCTGAGTAAAGTCCCCAGGCCTTCCTTCTCAGGTACATCTGAGTACAGTCACCAGGACTTCTTTCCGAGGTACGTCTGGGTACACTCACCAGGTCGTTCTTACGAGGTACCTCTGGGTACAGTCTCCAGTCTTTCCTTCTGAGGTACCTTTGGGTACAGTCACCAGGACTTCCTTAAGAGGTACCTCTGGGTACACACAAAGGCCTTCCTTCTGAGGTACCTCTGGGTGAAGTCCCCAGACCTTCCTTCGGAGATACCTCTGAGTACAGTCACCACGCCTTTCTTCCGAGGTACGTCTGGGTACAATCTGCAGGTCTTCCTTCCGAGGTACCTCTGGGTACAGTCATCAGGCCTTGTTTCCGAGGTACCTCTGGGTACACTCACCAGGCCGTTCTTAGGAGGTACCTCTGGTTACAGTCTCCAGTTGTTCCTTCTGAGGTACCTATGGGTACAGTCACCAGGCCTTCCTTCAGGGGTACCTCTGGGTACAGTCAAAGGCCTTCCTTCTGAGGTACCTCTGGGTACAGTCATCCGGCCTTCTTTCTCTGTTCCCTCTGGGTACAGTCACCAGGCCTTTCTTCCGAGGTCCCCGTGGGCATAGTCACCAGGCCTTTCTTACGAGGTACCTCTGGATACAGTCACCAAGCCTTCCTTCTGATTTATCTGTGGGTTCAGTCACCAGGCCTTTCTTCCAGGGTACCTCTGAGTACAGTCACCAGGCCTTCCTTCCGAGGAAACTCTGGGTACAGTCACCAGGTCTTCCTTCTGAGGTACTTGTCTGTACCCTCACCAGGCCTTACTTCCGAGGTAACTCTGGTTACAGTCACCAGGCCTTTCCTACGAGGTATCTCTGGGTACAATCACCAGGCCTTCCTTCTGATTTAGCTCTGGGTACAGTCACTAGGCCTTCCTTCCGAGGTACCTCTGGGTAGAGTCAAAAGGCATTTCTTCCAAGGTACCTCTGGGTAGAGTCACCAGGCCTTTCTTACGAGGTAACTCTGGGTACAGTCACCGGCTTTCCTTCTGAGGTACCTCTGGGTACACTCACCCGGGCTTATTTCTGAGGTCCCTCTGGGTGCAGTCACTAGGCCATTCTTCCGAGCTGCCTCTGGGTACAGTCACCAGGCCTTTCTTACGAGGTACCTCTGGGTACAATCACCAGGCCTTCCTTCTGAGTTAGCTCTGGGTACAGTCACCAAGCCTTCCTTCCGAGGCATCTCTGGGTACAGTCACCAGGCCTGCCTTCCGAGGTACCTCTGGGTACAGTCACCAGGCCTGACTTCCGTGGTACCTCTGAGTACAGTCACCTGGCCTTTTGTCCGAGGCACGCCTGGGTACAGTCACCAGGCCTTCCTTTTGAGGTCCTTCTCTGTACAGCCACCAGGCCTTCCTGCCGAGGTCCCTCTGGGTACAGTCACCAGGCCTTTCTTCCCAGGTACCCCTGGATACAGTTACCATGACTTCTTTCCGAGTAACCTCTGGGTACACTCACCGTCCTTTCTAACGAGGTACCTCTGGGTACAGTCACCATTCTTTCCTTCTCAGGTACCTATGGGTACAGTCACCAGGCCTTCCTTCAGAGGTACCTCTGTGTACCGCCCCCGGCCTTCCTTCTGAGGTACCTCCGGGTACAGTCACCTGGCCTTCTTTCTGAGGTCCCTCTGGGTACAGTCACCAGGGCTCTCTCCGAGGTACCTCTGGTTACAGTCACCAGGCCTTCCTTCTGAGTTAGCTCTGGGTACAGTCACCAGGCCTTCCTTTCGAGTTAGCTGTGGGTACAGTCACCAGGCCTTCCTTCCAAGGCACCTCTGGGTATAGCCACCAGGCCTTCCTTCTGAGGTATCTCTGGGTAAAGTCCCCAGGCCTTCCTTCCGAGGTACCTCTGAGTACAGTCATTAGGACTTTTTTCCGAGGTACCTCTGGGTAAACTCACCAGGCCGTTCTTACGAGCTACCTCTGGTTACAGTCTCCAGTAGTTCCTTCTGAGGTACCTATGGGTACAGTCACCAGGCCTTCCTTCATGGGTAGCTCTGGGTACAGTCAAAGGCCTTCCTTGTGAGGTACCTCTGGGTACAGTCTCCAGGCCTTCTTCCGAGGTACCTCTGTGGACCGTACCAGGCTTTCCTTCCCAGGTGCCTCTGGGTAGGGTCACTAATCCTTAATTCCGAGGTACGATTCGGTACAGCCACCAGGCCTTCCTTCTGACGTACTTCGGGGTACAGTCAAAGGCCTTCCTTCTGAGGTACATCTGGGTACAGTCACCTGGCCTTCTTTCTGTGGACCCTCTGGGGACAGTCACCAGGGTTTTCTCTGAGGTACCTCTGAGTACAGTCACCAGGCATTCCTTCTCAGGTACCTCTGGGTACAGTCACCAGGCCTTCCTTCCGAGGCACCTCTGGGTATAGCCACCAGGCCTTCCTTCTGAGGTATCTCTGAGTAAAATCCCCAGGCCTTCATTCCGAGGTGCCTTTGAGTACAGTCACCAGGCCTTTCTTCCGAGGTACGTCTGGGTACAGTCTCCAGGCCTTCCTTCCGAGGTACCTCTGGGTACAGTCATCAGGACTTGTTTCCGAGGTACCTCTGGGTATACTCACCGTGCCGTTCTTACGAGGTACCTCTGGTTACAGTCTCCAGTCGTTCCTTCTGAGGTAACTATGGGTACAGTCACCAGGCCTTCCTTCAGAGGTACCTCTGGGTACAGTCAAAGGCCTTCCTTCTGAGGTACATCTGGGTACAGTCACCTGGCCTTCTTTCTGTGGACCCTCTGGGGACAGTCACCAGGGTTTTCTCTGAGGTACCTCTGGGTACAGCCTCCAGGCCTTCCTTCCGAGGTACCTCTGGGTACAGTCATCAGGACTTGTTTCCGAGGTATCTCTGGGTACACTCACCAGGCGGTTCTTACGAGGTACCTCTGCTTACAGTCTCCAGTCGTTCCTTCTGAGGTACCTATGGGTACAGTCAAAGGCCTTCCTTCTGAGGTACCTCTGGGTACAGTCACACGGCCTTCTTTCTCAGTTCCCTCTGGGTACAGTCACCAGGCCTTTCTGCCGAGGTCCCTCTGGGTACAGTCACCGGCCTTCCTTCTGAGGTACCTCTGAGTAGAGTTACCCGGCCTTCTTTCTGAGGTACCTCTGGGTACCGTCACCAGACCTTCCTTCTGCGGTATCTCTGAGTAAAGTCTTCAGGCCTTCCTTCTGAGGTACATCTGAGTACAGTCACCAGGACTTCTTTCCGAGGTACGTCTGGGTACACTCACCAGGTCGTTCTTACGAGGTACCTCTGGGTACAGTCTCCAGTCTTTCCTTCTGAGGTACCTTTGGGTACAGTCACCAGGACTTCCTTAAGAGGTACCTCTGGGTACACTCAAAGGCCTTCCTTCTGAGGTACCTCTCGGTGAAGTCCCCCGACCTTCCTTCGGAGGTACCTCTGAGTGCAGTCACCATGCCTGTCTTCCGAGGTACGTCTGGGTACAATCTGCAGGTCTTCCTTCCAAGGTACATCTGGGTACAGTTATCAGGCCTTGTTTCCGAGGTACCTCTGGGTACACTCACACGGCCGTTCTTAGGAGATACCTCTTCATACAGTCTCCAGTTGTTCCTTCTGAGGTACCTATGGGTACAGTCACCAGGCCTTCCTTCAGGGGTACCTCTGGCTACAGTCAATGGCCTTCCTTCTGAGGTACCTCTGGGTACAGTCACCAGGCCTTCTCTCCGAGGTATCTCCGGGTACAGTCACCAGGCCTTCCTTCAGAGGTACCTCTGGGTACAGTCAAAGGCCTTCCTTCAGAGGTACCTCTGCGTACAGTCATCCGGCTTTCTTTCTTAGTTCCCTCTGGGTAGTCACCAAGCCTTTCTTCCGAGGTCCCCCTTGTTACAGTCACCAGGCCTTTCTTACGAGGTACCTCTGGGTACAGTCTCCAGGCCTTCCTTCCGAAGTACCTCTGGGTACAGTCATTAGGACTTTTTTCCGAGGTACCTCTGGGTAAACTCACCAGGCCGTTCTTCCGAGGTACCTCTGGTTACAGTCTCCAGTCGTTCCTTCCAAGGTACCTATGGGTACAGTCACCAGGCCTTCCTGCCGAGACACCTCTGGGTATAGTCACCAGGCCTTCCTTCTGAGGTATCTCTGGGTAAAATCCCCAAGCCTTCCTTCCGAGGTGCCCCTGAGTACAGTCACCACGCCTTTCTTCCGAGGTACGTCTGGGTACAGTCATCAGGCCTTGTTTCCGAGGTAACTCTGGGTACACTCACCAGGTCGTTCTTAGGAGGTACCTCTGGTTACAGTCTCCAGTTGTTCCTTCTGAGGTACCTATGGGTACAGTCACCAGGCCTTCCTTCAGGGGTACCTCTGGGTGGAGTCAAAGGCCTTCCTTCTGAGGTACCTCTGGGTACAGTCAAAGGCCTTCTCTCCGGGGTCTCTCTGGGTACAGTCACCAGGCCTTCCTTCAGAGGTACCTCTGGGTACAGTCAAAGGCCTTCCTTCTGAGGTACCTCTGGGTACAGTCACCAGGCCTTCCTTCTGCGGTATCTCTGAGTAAAGTCCCCAGGCCTTCCTTCCGAGGTACCTCTGAGTACAGTCACCAGGACTTCTTTCCGAGGTAACTCTGGGTGCAGTCACCAGTCCGTTCTTACGAGCTGCCTCTGGGTACAGTTACCAGGCCTTTCCTCCGAGCTAACTCTGGAACAGTCAACAGGTCTTCCTTCCGAGGTACGTCTGGGTAGTCACCAGGCATTCCTTCCGAGGTATCTCTGGGTACACTCACCAGGCCTTCATTCCGAGGAACCTCTGGGTACAGTCACCAGGTCTTCCTTCCGAGGTACCTATGGGCACAGTCAACAGGCCGTCCTTCTGACGTATCTCTGGGTACACTCACCAGGCCTTCATTCCGAGGAACCTCTGTGTAGAGTCACCAGGTCTTCCCTCTGATGTACCTCTGGGCACAGTCAACAGGCCGTCCTTCTGAGGTACCTCCGGGTACAGTCACCAGGCCTTCTTTCTGAGGTCCCTCTGGGTACAGTCACCAGGGCTTTCTCCGAGGTACCTCTAGGTACATGTACGGGTCTTCGTTCTGAGGTACCTCTGGGTAGAGTCAACAGGCATTCCTTCCGAGGTATCTCTGGGTACACTCACCAGGCATTTCTTACAAGGTACCTCTGGGTACAGTCAAAGGCCTTCCTTCTGAGGTACCTCTGGGTACAGTCACACGGCCTTCTTTCTCAGTTCCCTCTGGGTACAGTCACCAGGCCTTTCTGCCGAGGTCCCTCTGGGTACAGTCACCGGCCTTCCTTTTGAGGTACCTCTGAGTAGAGTTACCCGGCCTTCTTTCTGAGGTACCTCTGTGTACAGTCACCAGGCCTTCCTTCTGTGGTATCTCTGAGTAAAGTCCCCAGGCCTTCCTTCTCAGGTACATCTGAGTACAGTCACCAGGACTTCTTTCCGAGGTACGTCTGGGTACACTCACCAGGTCGTTCTTACGAGGTACCTCTGGGTACAGTCTCCAGTCTTTCCTTCTGAGGTACCTTTGGGTACAGTCACCAGGACTTCCTTAAGAGGTACCTCTGGGTACACACAAAGGCCTTCCTTCTGAGGTACCTCTGGGTGAAGTCCCCAGACCTTCCTTCGGAGGTACCTCTGAGTACAGTCACCACGCCTTTCTTCCGAGGTACGTCTGGGTACAATCTGCAGGTCTTCCTTCCGAGGTACCTCTGGGTACAGTCATCAGGCCTTGTTTCCGAGGTACCTCTGGGTACACTCACCAGGCCGTTCTTAGGAGGTACCTCTGGTTACAGTCTCCAGTTGTTCCTTCTGAGGTACCTATGGGTACAGTCACCAGGCCTTCCTTCAGGGGTACCTCTGGGTACAGTCAAAGGCCTTCCTTCTGAGGTACCTCTGGGTACAGTCATCTGGCCTTCTTTCTCTGTTCCCTCTGGGTACAGTCACCAGGCCTTTCTTCCGAGGTCCCCGTCGGCATAGTCACCAGGCCTTTCTTACGAGGTACCTCTGGATACAGTCACCAAGCCTTCCTTCTGATTTATCTGTGGGTTCAGTCACCAGGCCTTTCTTCCAGGGTACCTCTGAGTACAGTCACCAGGCCTTCCTTCCGAGGGAACTCTGGGTACAGTCACCAGGTCTTCCTTCTGAGGTACTTGTCTGTACCCTCACCAGGCCTTACTTCCGAGGTAACTCTGGTTACAGTCACCAGGCCTTTCCTACGAGGTATCTCTGGGTACAATCACCAGGCCTTCCTTCTGATTTAGCTCTGGGTACAGTCACTAGGCCTTCCTTCCGAGGTACCTCTGGGTAGAGTCAAAAGGCATTTCTTCCAAGGTACCTCTGGGTAGAGTCACCAGGCCTTTCTTACGAGGTAACTCTGGGTACAGTCACCGGCTTTCCTTCTGAGGTACCTCTGGGTACACTCACCCGGGCTTATTTCTGAGGTCCCTCTGGGTGCAGTCACTAGGCCATTCTTCCGAGCTGCCTCTGGGTACAGTCACCAGGCATTTCTTACGAGGTACCTCTGGGTGCAGTCACCAGGCCTTCCTTCTGAGTTAGCTCTGGGTACAGTCACCAAGCCTTCCTTCCGAGGCATCTCTGGGTACAGTCACCAGGCCTTCCTTCTGTGGTACCTCTGAGTACAGTCACCTGGCCTTTTGTCCGAGGCACGCCTGAGTACAGTCACCAGGCCTTCCTTTTGAGGTCCTTCTCTGTACAGCCACCAGGCCTTCCTGCCGAGGTCCCTCTGGGTACAGTCACCAGGCTTTCTTCCCAGGTACCTTTGGGTACAGTCACCAGGCCTTTCTTCCGAGGTACCCCTGGATACAGTTACCATGCCTTCTTTCCGAGTAACCTCTGGGTACACTCACCGTCCTTTCTAACGAAGTACCTCTGGGTACAGTCACCAGTCTTTCCTTCTCAGGTACCTATGGGTACAGTCACCAGGCCTTCCTTCAGAGGTACCTCTGTGTACCGCCCCCGGCCTTCCTTCTGAGGTCCCTCCGGGTACAGTCACCTGGCCTTCCTTCTGAGTTAACTCTGGGTACAGTCACCAGGCCTTCCTTTCGAGTTAGCTCTGTGTACAGTCACCAGGCCTTCCTTCCGAGGCACCTCTGGGTATAGCCACCAGGCCTTCCTTCTGAGGTATCTCTGAGTAAAATCCCCAGGCCTTCATTCCGAGGTGCCTCTGAGTACAGTCACCAGGCCTTTCTTCCGAGGTACGTCTGGGTACAGTCTCCAGGCCTTCCTTCCGAGGTACCTCTGGGTACAGTCATCAGGACTTGTTTCCGAGGTACCTCTGGGTATACTCACCGTGCCGTTCTTACGAGGTACCTCTGGTTACAGTCTCCAGTCGTTCCTTCTGAGGTAACTATGGGTACAGTCACCAGGCCTTCCTTCAGAGGTACCTCTGGGTACAGTCAAAGGCCTTCCTTCTGAGGTACATCTGGGTACAGTCACCTGGCCTTCTTTCTGTGGACCCTCTGGGGACAGTCACCAGGGTTTTCTCTGAGGTACCTCTGGGTACAGTCTCCAGGCCTTCCTTCCGAGGTACCTCTGGGTACAGTCATCAGGACTTGTTTCCGAGGTATCTCTGGGTACACTCACCAGGCGGTTCTTACGAGGTACCTCTGCTTACAGTCTCCAGTCGTTCCTTCTGAGGTACCTATGGGGGTACAGTCAAAGGCCTTCCTTCTGAGGTACCTCTGGGTACAGTCACACGGCCTTCTTTCTCAGTTCCCTCTGGGTACAGTCACCAGGCCTTTCTGCCGAGGTCCCTCTGGGTACAGTCACCGGCCTTCCTTCTGAGGTACCTCTGAGTAGAGTTACCCGGCCTTCTTTCTGAGGTACCTCTGGGTACCGTCACCAGACCTTCCTTCTGCGGTATCTCTGAGTAAAGTCTTCAGGCCTTCCTTCTGAGGTACATCTGAGTACAGTCACCAGGACTTCTTTCCGAGGTACGTCTGGGTACACTCACCAGGTCGTTCTTACGAGGTACCTCTGGGTACAGTCTCCAGTCTTTCCTTCTGAGGTACCTTTGGGTACAGTCACCAGGACTTCCTTAAGAGGTACCTCTGGGTACACTCAAAGGCCTTCCTTCTGAGGTACCTCTCGGTGAAGTCCCCCGACCTTCCTTCGGAGGTACCTCTGAGTACAGTCACCATGCCTGTCTTCCGAGGTACGTCTGGGTACAATCTGCAGGTCTTCCTTCCAAGGTACATCTGGGTACAGTTATCAGGCCTTGTTTCCGAGGTACCTCTGGGTACACTCACACGGCCGTTCTTAGGAGATACCTCTTCATACAGTCTCCAGTTGTTCCTTCTGAGGTACCTATGGGTACAGTCACCAGGCCTTCCTTCAGGGGTACCTCTGGCTACAGTCAATGGCCTTCCTTCTGAGGTACCTCTGGGTACAGTCACCAGGCCTTCTCTCCGAGGTATCTCCGGGTACAGTCACCAGGCCTTCCTTCAGAGGTACCTCTGGGTACAGTCAAAGGCCTTCCTTCAGAGGTACCTCTGCGTACAGTCATCCGGCTTTCTTTCTTAGTTCCCTCTGGGTAGTCACCAAGCCTTTCTTCCGAGGTCCCCCTTGTTACAGTCACCAGGCCTTTCTTACGAGGTACCTCTGGGTACAGTCTCCAGGCCTTCCTTCCGAAGTACCTCTGGGTACAGTCATTAGGACTTTTTTCCGAGGTACCTCTGGGTAAACTCACCAGGCCGTTCTTCCGAGGTACCTCTGGTTACAGTCTCCAGTCGTTCCTTCCAAGGTACCTATGGGTACAGTCACCAGGCCTTCCTGCCGAGACACCTCTGGGTATAGTCACCAGGCCTTCCTTCTGAGGTATCTCTGGGTAAAATCCCCAAGCCTTCCTTCCGAGGTGCCCCTGAGTACAGTCACCACGCCTTTCTTCCGAGGTACGTCTGGGTACAGTCATCAGGCCTTGTTTCCGAGGTAACTCTGGGTACACTCACCAGGTCGTTCTTAGGAGGTACCTCTGGTTACAGTCTCCAGTTGTTCCTTCTGAGGTACCTATGGGTACAGTCACCAGGCCTTCCTTCAGGGGTACCTCTGGGTGGAGTCAAAGGCCTTCCTTCTGAGGTACCTCTGGGTACAGTCAAAGGCCTTCTCTCCGGGGTCTCTCTGGGTACAGTCACCAGGCCTTCCTTCAGAGGTACCTCTGGGTACAGTCAAAGGCCTTCCTTCTGAGGTACCTCTGGGTACAGTCACCAGGCCTTCCTTCTGCGGTATCTCTGAGTAAAGTCCCCAGGCCTTCCTTCCGAGGTACCTCTGAGTACAGTCACCAGGACTTCTTTCCGAGGTAACTCTGGGTGCAGTCACCAGTCCGTTCTTACGAGCTGCCTCTGGGTACAGTTACCAGGCCTTTCCTCCGAGCTAACTCTGGAACAGTCAACAGGTCTTCCTTCCGAGGTACGTCTGGGTAGTCACCAGGCATTCCTTCCGAGGTATCTCTGGGTACACTCACCAGGCCTTCATTCCGAGGAACCTCTGGGTACAGTCACCAGGTCTTCCTTCCGAGGTACCTATGGGCACAGTCAACAGGCCGTCCTTCTGACGTATCTCTGGGTACACTCACCAGGCCTTCATTCCGAGGAACCTCTGTGTACAGTCACCAGGTCTTCCCTCTGATGTACCTCTGGGCACAGTCAACAGGCCGTCCTTCTGAGGTACCTCCGGGTACAGTCACCAGGCCTTCTTTCTGAGGTCCCTCTGGGTACAGTCACCAGGGCTTTCTCCGAGGTACCTCTAGGTACATGTACGGGTCTTCGTTCTGAGGTACCTCTGGGTAGAGTCAACAGGCATTCCTTCCGAGGTATCTCTGGGTACACTCACCAGGCATTTCTTACAAGGTACCTCTGGGTACAGTCACCGGCCTTCCTTCTGAGGTAACTATGGGTACAGTCACACGGCCTTCTTTCTCAGTTCCCTCTGGGTACAGTCACCAGGCCTTTCTGCCGAGGTCCCTCTGGGTACAGTCACCGGCCTTCCTTTTGAGGTACCTCTGAGTAGAGTTACCCGGCCTTCTTTCTGAGGTACCTCTGTGTACAGTCACCAGGCCTTCCTTCTGTGGTATCTCTGAGTAAAGTCCCCAGGCCTTCCTTCTCAGGTACATCTGAGTACAGTCACCAGGACTTCTTTCCGAGGTACGTCTGGGTACACTCACCAGGTCGTTCTTACGAGGTACCTCTGGGTACAGTCTCCAGTCTTTCCTTCTGAGGTACCTTTGGGTACAGTCACCAGGACTTCCTTAAGAGGTACCTCTGGGTACACACAAAGGCCTTCCTTCTGAGGTACCTCTGGGTGAAGTCCCCAGACCTTCCTTCGGAGGTACCTCTGAGTACAGTCACCACGCCTTTCTTCCGAGGTACGTCTGGGTACAATCTGCAGGTCTTCCTTCCGAGGTACCTCTGGGTACAGTCATCAGGCCTTGTTTCCGAGGTACCTCTGGGTACACTCACCAGGCCGTTCTTAGGAGGTACCTCTGGTTACAGTCTCCAGTTGTTCCTTCTGAGGTACCTATGGGTACAGTCACCAGGCTTTCCTTCAGGGGTACCTCTGGGTACAGTCAAAGGCCTTCCTTCTGAGGTACCTCTGGGTACAGTCATCCGGCCTTCTTTCTCTGTTCCCTCTGGGTACAGTCACCAGGCCTTTCTTCCGAGGTCCCCGTGGGCATAGTCACCAGGCCTTTCTTACGAGGTACCTCTGGATACAGTCACCAAGCCTTCCTTCTGATTTATCTGTGGGTTCAGTCACCAGGCCTTTCTTCCAGGGTACCTCTGAGTACAGTCACCAGGCCTTCCTTCCGAGGGAACTCTGGGTACAGTCACCAGGTCTTCCTTCTGAGGTACTTGTCTGTACCCTCACCAGGCCTTACTTCCGAGGTAACTCTGGTTACAGTCACCAGGCCTTTCCTACGAGGTATCTCTGGGTACAATCACCAGGCCTTCCTTCTGATTTAGCTCTGGGTACAGTCACTAGGCCTTCCTTCCGAGGTACCTCTGGGTAGAGTCAAAAGGCATTTCTTCCAAGGTACCTCTGGGTAGAGTCACCAGGCCTTTCTTACGAGGTAACTCTGGGTACAGTCACCGGCTTTCCTTCTGAGGTACCTCTGGGTACACTCACCCGGGCTTATTTCTGAGGTCCCTCTGGGTGCAGTCACTAGGCCATTCTTCCGAGCTGCCTCTGGGTACAGTCACCAGGCATTTCTTACGAGGTACCTCTGGGTGCAGTCACCAGGCCTTCCTTCTGAGTTAGCTCTGGGTACAGTCACCAAGCCTTCCTTCCGAGGCATCTCTGGGTACAGTCACCAGGCCTTCCTTCTGTGGTACCTCTGAGTACAGTCACCTGGCCTTTTGTCCGAGGCACGCCTGGGTACAGTCACCAGGCCTTCCTTTTGAGGTCCTTCTCTGTACAGCCACCAGGCCTTCCTGCCGAGGTCCCTCTGGGTACAGTCACCAGGCTTTCTTCCCAGGTACCTTTGGGTACAGTCACCAGGCCTTTCTTCCGAGGTACCCCTGGATACAGTTACCATGCCTTCTTTCCGAGTAACCTCTGGGTACACTCACCGTCCTTTCTAACGAAGTACCTCTGGGTACAGTCACCAGTCTTTCCTTCTCAGGTACCTATGGGTACAGTCACCAGGCCTTCCTTCAGAGGTACCTCTGTGTACCGCCCCCGGCCTTCCTTCTGAGGTCCCTCCGGGTACAGTCACCTGGCCTTCCTTCTGAGTTAACTCTGGGTACAGTCACCAGGCCTTCCTTTCGAGTTAGCTCTGTGTACAGTCACCAGGCCTTCCTTCCGAGGCACCTCTGGGTATAGCCACCAGGCCTTCCTTCTGAGGTATCTCTGAGTAAAATCCCCAGGCCTTCATTCCGAGGTGCCTCTGAGTACAGTCACCAGGCCTTTCTTCCGAGGTACGTCTGGGTACAGTCTCCAGGCCTTCCTTCCGAGGTACCTCTGGGTACAGTCATCAGGACTTGTTTCCGAGGTACCTCTGGGTATACTCACCGTGCCGTTCTTACGAGGTACCTCTGGTTACAGTCTCCAGTCGTTCCTTCTGAGGTAACTATGGGTACAGTCACCAGGCCTTCCTTCAGAGGTACCTCTGGGTACAGTCAAAGGCCTTCCTTCTGAGGTACATCTGGGTACAGTCACCTGGCCTTCTTTCTGTGGACCCTCTGGGGACAGTCACCAGGGTTTTCTCTGAGGTACCTCTGGGTACAGCCTCCAGGCCTTCCTTCCGAGGTACCTCTGGGTACAGTCATCAGGACTTGTTTCCGAGGTATCTCTGGGTACACTCACCAGGCGGTTCTTACGAGGTACCTCTGCTTACAGTCTCCAGTCGTTCCTTCTGAGGTACCTATGGGTACAGTCAAAGGCCTTCCTTCTGAGGTACCTCTGGGTACAGTCACACGGCCTTCTTTCTCAGTTCCCTCTGGGTACAGTCACCAGGCCTTTCTGCCGAGGTCCCTCTGGGTACAGTCACCGGCCTTCCTTCTGAGGTACCTCTGAGTAGAGTTACCCGGCCTTCTTTCTGAGGTACCTCTGGGTACCGTCACCAGACCTTCCTTCTGCGGTATCTCTGAGTAAAGTCTTCAGGCCTTCCTTCTGAGGTACATCTGAGTACAGTCACCAGGACTTCTTTCCGAGGTACGTCTGGGTACACTCACCAGGTCGTTCTTACGAGGTACCTCTGGGTACAGTCTCCAGTCTTTCCTTCTGAGGTACCTTTGGGTACAGTCACCAGGCCTTCCTTAAGAGGTACCTCTGGGTACACTCAAAGGCCTTCCTTCTGAGGTACCTCTCGGTGAAGTCCCCCGACCTTCCTTCGGAGGTACCTCTGAGTACAGTCACCACGCCTGTCTTCCGAGGTACGTCTGGGTACAATCTGCAGGTCTTCCTTCCAAGGTACATCTGGGTACAGTTATCAGGCCTTGTTTCCGAGGTACCTCTGGGTACACTCACACGGCCGTTCTTAGGAGATACCTCTTCATACAGTCTCCAGTTGTTCCTTCTGAGGTACCTATGGGTACAGTCACCAGGCCTTCCTTCAGGGGTACCTCTGGCTACAGTCAATGGCCTTCCTTCTGAGGTACCTCTGGGTACAGTCACCAGGCCTTCTCTCCGAGGTATCTCTGGGTACAGTCACCAGGCCTTCCTTCAGAGGTACCTCTGGGTACAGTCAAAGGCCTTCCTTCAGAGGTACCTCTGCGTACAGTCATCCGGCTTTCTTTCTTAGTTCCCTCTGGGTAGTCACCAAGCCTTTCTTCCGAGGTCCCCCTTGTTACAGTCACCAGGCCTTTCTTACGAGGTACCTCTGGGTACAGTCTCCAGGCCTTCCTTCCGAAGTACCTCTGGGTACAGTCATTAGGACTTTTTTCCGAGGTACCTCTGGGTAAACTCACCAGGCCGTTCTTCCGAGGTACCTCTGGTTACAGTCTCCAGTCGTTCCTTCCAAGGTACCTATGGGTACAGTCACCAGGCCTTCCTGCCGAGACACCTCTGGGTATAGTCACCAGGCCTTCCTTCTGAGGTATCTCTGGGTAAAATCCCCAAGCCTTCCTTCCGAGGTGCCCCTGAGTACAGTCACCACGCCTTTCTTCCGAGGTACGTCTGGGTACAGTCATCAGGCCTTGTTTCCGAGGTAACTCTGGGTACACTCACCAGGTCGTTCGTAGGAGGTACCTCTGGTTACAGTCTCCAGTTGTTCCTTCTGAGGTACCTATGGGTACAGTCACCAGGCCTTCCTTCAGGGGTACCTCTGGGTGGAGTCAAAGGCCTTCCTTCTGAGGTACCTCTGGGTACAGTCAAAGGCCTTCTCTCCGGGGTCTCTCTGGGTACAGTCACCAGGCCTTCCTTCAGAGGTACCTCTGGGTACAGTCAAAGGCCTTCCTTCTGAGGTACCTCTGGGTACAGTCACCAGGCCTTCCTTCTGCGGTATCTCTGAGTAAAGTCCCCAGGCCTTCCTTCCGAGGTACCTCTGAGTAGAGTCACCAGGACTTCTTTCCGAGGTAACTCTGGGTGCAGTCACCAGTCCGTTCTTACGAGCTGCCTCTGGGTACAGTTACCAGGCCTTTCCTCCGAGCTAACTCTGGAACAGTCAACAGGCCTTCCTTCCGAGGTACGTCTGGGTAGTCACCAGGCATTCCTTCCGAGGTATCTCTGGGTACACTCACCAGGCCTTCATTCCGAGGAACCTCTGGGTACAGTCACCAGGTCTTCCTTCCGAGGTACCTATGGGCACAGTCAACAGGCCGTCCTTCTGACGTATCTCTGGGTACACTCACCAGGCCTTCATTCCGAGGAACCTCTGTGTACAGTCACCAGGTCTTCCCTCTGATGTACCTCTGGGCACAGTCAACAGGCCGTCCTTCTGAGGTACCTCCGGGTACAGTCACCAGGCCTTCTTTCTGAGGTCCCTCTGGGTACAGTCACCAGGGCTTTCTCCGAGGTACCTCTAGGTACATGTACGGGTCTTCGTTCTGAGGTACCTCTGGGTAGAGTCAACAGGCATTCCTTCCGAGGTATCTCTGGGTACACTCACCAGGCATTTCTTACAAGGTACCTCTGGGTACAGTCACCGGCCTTCCTTCTGAGGTACCTATGGGTACAGTCACCTGGCCTTTTTTCTGTGGACCCTCTGGGCACATTCACCAGGGTTTTCTGTGAGGTACCTCTGGGTACAGTCTCCAGGCCTTCCTTCCGAGGTACCTCTGGGTACAGTCATCAGGACTTGTTTCCGAGGTATCTCTGGGTACACTCACCAGGCCGTTCTTACGAGGTACCTCTGCTTACAGTCTCCAGTCGTTCCTTCTGAGGTACCTATGGGTACAGTCAAAGGCCTTCCTTCTGAGGTACCTCTGGGTACAGTCACACGGCCTTCTTTCTCAGTTCCCTCTGGGTACAGTCACCAGGCCTTTCTGCCGAGGTCCCTCTGGGTACAGTCACCGGCCTTCCTTTTGAGGTACCTCTGAGTAGAGTTACCCGGCCTTCTTTCTGAGGTACCTCTGTGTACAGTCACCAGGCCTTCCTTCTGTGGTATCTCTGAGTAAAGTCCCCAGGCCTTCCTTCTCAGGTACATCTGAGTACAGTCACCAGGACTTCTTTCCGAGGTACGTCTGGGTACACTCACCAGGTCGTTCTTACGAGGTACCTCTGGGTACAGTCTCCAGTCTTTCCTTCTGAGGTACCTTTGGGTACAGTCACCAGGACTTCCTTAAGAGGTACCTCTGGGTACACACAAAGGCCTTCCTTCTGAGGTACCTCTGGGTGAAGTCCCCAGACCTTCCTTCGGAGATACCTCTGAGTACAGTCACCACGCCTTTCTTCCGAGGTACGTCTGGGTACAATCTGCAGGTCTTCCTTCCGAGGTACCTCTGGGTACAGTCATCAGGCCTTGTTTCCGAGGTACCTCTGGGTACACTCACCAGGCCGTTCTTAGGAGGTACCTCTGGTTACAGTCTCCAGTTGTTCCTTCTGAGGTACCTATGGGTACAGTCACCAGGCCTTCCTTCAGGGGTACCTCTGGGTACAGTCAAAGGCCTTCCTTCTGAGGTACCTCTGGGTACAGTCATCCGGCCTTCTTTCTCTGTTCCCTCTGGGTACAGTCGCCAGGCCTTTCTTCCGAGGTCCCCGTGGGCATAGTCACCAGGCCTTTCTTACGAGGTACCTCTGGATACAGTCACCAAGCCTTCCTTCTGATTTATCTGTGGGTTCAGTCACCAGGCCTTTCTTCCAGGGTACCTCTGAGTACAGTCACCAGGCCTTCCTTCCGAGGGAACTCTGGGTACATTCACCAGGTCTTCCTTCTGAGGTACTTGTCTGTACCCTCACCAGGCCTTACTTCCGAGGTAACTCTGGTTACAGTCACCAGGCCTTTCCTACGAGGTATCTCTGGGTACAATCACCAGGCCTTCCTTCTGATTTAGCTCTGGGTACAGTCACTAGGCCTTCCTTCCGAGGTACCTCTGGGTAGAGTCAAAAGGCATTTCTTCCAAGGTACCTCTGGGTAGAGTCACCAGGCCTTTCTTACGAGGTAACTCTGGGTACAGTCACCGGCTTTCCTTCTGAGGTACCTCTGGGTACACTCACCCGGGCTTATTTCTGAGGTCCCTCTGGGTGCAGTCACTAGGCCATTCTTCCGAGCTGCCTCTGGGTACAGTCACCAGGCCTTTCTTACGAGGTACCTCTGGGTACAATCACCAGGCCTTCCTTCTGAGTTAGCTCTGGGTACAGTCACCAAGCCTTCCTTCCGAGGCATCTCTGGGTACAGTCACCAGGCCTGCCTTCCGAGGTACCTCTGGGTACAGTCACCAGGCCTGACTTCCGTGGTACCGCTGAGTACAGTCACCTGGCCTTTTGTCCGAGGCACGCCTGGGTACAGTCACCAGGCCTTCCTTTTGAGGTCCTTCTCTGTACAGCCACCAGGCCTTCCTGCCGAGGTCCCTCTGGGTACAGTCACCAGGCCTTTCTTCCCAGGTACCCCTGGATACAATTACCATGACTTCTTTCCGAGTAACCTCTGGGTACACTCACCGTCCTTTCTAACGAGGTACCTCTGGGTACAGTCACCATTCTTTCCTTCTCAGGTACCTATGGGTACAGTCACCAGGCCTTCCTTCAGAGGTACCTCTGTGTACCGCCCCCGGCTTTCCTTCTGAGGTACCTCCGGGTACAGTCACCTGGCCTTCTTTCTGAGGTCCCTCTGGGTACAGTCACCAGGGCTCTCGCCGAGGTACCTCTGGTTACAGTCACCAGGCCTTCCTTCTGAGTTAGCTCTGGGTACAGTCACCAGGCCTTCCTTCCAAGGCACCTCTGGGTATAGCCACCAGGCCTTCCTTCTGAGGTATCTCTGGGTAAAGTCCCCAGGCCTTCCTTCCGAGGTACCTCTGAGTACAGTCATTAGGACTTTTTTCCGAGGTACCTCTGGGTAAACTCACCAGGCCGTTCTTACGAGCTACCTCTGGTTACAGTCTCCAGTCGTTCCTTATGAGGTACCTATGGGTACAGTCACCAGGCCTTCCTTCATGGGTAGCTCTGGGTACAGTCAAAGGCCTTCCTTGTGAGGTACCTCTGGGTACAGTCTCCAGGCCTTCTTCCGAGGTTCCTCTGTGTACCGTACCAGGCTTTCCTTCCCAGGTGCCTCTGGGTAGGGTCACTAATCCTTAATTCCGAGGTACGATTCGGTACAGCCACCAGGCCTTCCTTCTGACGTACTTCGGGGTACAGTCAACAGGCCTTCCTTCCGAGGCATCTCTGGGTACAATCACCAGGCATTTCTTACAAGGTAACTCTGGGTGCAGTCACCAGGCCTTCCTTCCGTGGTACCTCTGGGTACAGTCACCAAGCCTTCCTTCCGAGGCATCTCTGGGTACAGTCACCAGGCCTTCCTTCTGTGGTACCTCTGAGTACAGTCACCTGGCCTTTTGTCCGAGGCACGCCTGGGTACAGTCACCAGGCCTTCCTTTTGAGGTCCTTCTCTGTACAGCCACCAGGCCTTCCTGCCGAGGTCCCTCTGGGTACAGTCACCAGGCTTTCTTCCCAGGTACCTTTGGGTACAGTCACCAGGCCTTTCTTCCGAGGTACCCCTGGATACAGTTACCATGCCTTCTTTCTGAGTAACCTCTGGGTACACTCACCGTCCTTTCTAACGAAGTACCTCTGGGTACAGTCACCAGTCTTTCCTTCTCAGGTACCTATGGGTACAGTCACCAGGCCTTCCTTCAGAGGTACCTCTGTGTACCGCCCCCGGCCTTCCTTCTGAGGTCCCTCCGGGTACAGTCACCTGGCCTTCCTTCTGAGTTAACTCTGGGTACAGTCACCAGGCCTTCCTTTCGAGTTAGCTCTGTGTACAGTCACCAGGCCTTCCTTCCGAGGCACCTCTGGGTATAGCCACCAGGCCTTCCTTCTGAGGTATCTCTGAGTAAAATCCCCAGGCCTTCATTCCGAGGTGCCTTTGAGTACAGTCACCAGGCCTTTCTTCCGAGGTACGTCTGGGTACAGTCTCCAGGCCTTCCTTCCGAGGTACCTCTGGGTACAGTCATCAGGACTTGTTTCCGAGGTACCTCTGGGTATACTCACCGTGCCGTTCTTACGAGGTACCTCTGGTTACAGTCTCCAGTCGTTCCTTCTGAGGTAACTATGGGTACAGTCACCAGGCCTTCCTTCAGAGGTACCTCTGGGTACAGTCAAAGGCCTTCCTTCTGAGGTACATCTGGGTACAGTCACCTGGCCTTCTTTCTGTGGACCCTCTGGGGACAGTCACCAGGGTTTTCTCTGAGGTACCTCTGGGTACAGTCTCCAGGCCTTCCTTCCGAGGTACCTCTGGGTACAGTCATCAGGACTTGTTTCCGAGGTATCTCTGGGTACACTCACCAGGCCGTTCTTACGAGGTACCTCTGCTTACAGTCTCCAGTCGTTCCTTCTGAGGTACCTATGGGTACAGTCAAAGGCCTTCCTTCTGAGGTACCTCTGGGTACAGTCACACGGCCTTCTTTCTCAGTTCCCTCTGGGTACAGTCACCAGGCCTTTCTGCCGAGGTCCCTCTGGGTACAGTCACCGGCCTTCCTTTTGAGGTACCTCTGAGTAGAGTTACCCGGCCTTCTTTCTGAGGTACCTCTGTGTACAGTCACCAGGCCTTCCTTCTGTGGTATCTCTGAGTAAAGTCCCCAGGCCTTCCTTCTCAGGTACATCTGAGTACAGTCACCAGGACTTCTTTCCGAGGTACGTCTGGGTACACTCACCAGGTCGTTCTTACGAGGTACCTCTGGGTACAGTCTCCAGTCTTTCCTTCTGAGGTACCTTTGGGTACAGTCACCAGGACTTCCTTAAGAGGTACCTCTGGGTACACACAAAGGCCTTCCTTCTGAGGTACCTCTGGGTGAAGTCCCCAGACCTTCCTTCGGAGATACCTCTGAGTACAGTCACCACGCCTTTCTTCCGAGGTACGTCTGGGTACAATCTGCAGGTCTTCCTTCCGAGGTACCTCTGGGTACAGTCATCAGGCCTTGTTTCCGAGGTACCTCTGGGTACACTCACCAGGCCGTTCTTAGGAGGTACCTCTGGTTACAGTCTCCAGTTGTTCCTTCTGAGGTACCTATGGGTACAGTCACCAGGCCTTCCTTCAGGGGTACCTCTGGGTACAGTCAAAGGCCTTCCTTCTGAGGTACCTCTGGGTACAGTCATCCGGCCTTCTTTCTCTGTTCCCTCTGGGTACAGTCACCAGGCCTTTCTTCCGAGGTCCCCGTGGGCATAGTCACCAGGCCTTTCTTACGAGGTACCTCTGGATACAGTCACCAAGCCTTCCTTCTGATTTATCTGTGGGTTCAGTCACCAGGCCTTTCTTCCAGGGTACCTCTGAGTACAGTCACCAGGCCTTCCTTCCGAGGGAACTCTGGGTACAGTCACCAGGTCTTCCTTCTGAGGTACTTGTCTGTACCCTCACCAGGCCTTACTTCCGAGGTAACTCTGGTTACAGTCACCAGGCCTTTCCTACGAGGTATCTCTGGGTACAATCACCAGGCCTTCCTTCTGATTTAGCTCTGGGTACAGTCACTAGGCCTTCCTTCCGAGGTACCTCTGGGTAGAGTCAAAAGGCATTTCTTCCAAGGTACCTCTGGGTAGAGTCACCAGGCCTTTCTTACGAGGTAACTCTGGGTACAGTCACCGGCTTTCCTTCTGAGGTACCTCTGGGTACACTCACCCGGGCTTATTTCTGAGGTCCCTCTGGGTGCAGTCACTAGGCCATTCTTCCGAGCTGCCTCTGGGTACAGTCACCAGGCCTTTCTTACGAGGTACCTCTGGGTACAATCACCAGGCCTTCCTTCTGAGTTAGCTCTGGGTACAGTCACCAAGCCTTCCTTCCGAGGCATCTCTGGGTACAGTCACCAGGCCTGCCTTCCGAGGTACCTCTGGGTACAGTCACCAGGCCTGACTTCCGTGGTACCGCTGAGTACAGTCACCTGGCCTTTTGTCCGAGGCACGCCTGGGTACAGTCACCAGGCCTTCCTTTTGAGGTCCTTCTCTGTACAGCCACCAGGCCTTCCTGCCGAGGTCCCTCTGGGTACAGTCACCAGGCCTTTCTTCCCAGGTACCCCTGGATACAATTACCATGACTTCTTTCCGAGTAACCTCTGGGTACACTCACCGTCCTTTCTAACGAGGTACCTCTGGGTACAGTCACCATTCTTTCCTTCTCAGGTACCTATGGGTACAGTCACCAGGCCTTCCTTCAGAGGTACCTCTGTGTACCGCCCCCGGCTTTCCTTCTGAGGTACCTCCGGGTACAGTCACCTGGCCTTCTTTCTGAGGTCCCTCTGGGTACAGTCACCAGGGCTCTCGCCGAGGTACCTCTGGTTACAGTCACCAGGCCTTCCTTCTGAGTTAGCTCTGGGTACAGTCACCAGGCCTTCCTTCCAAGGCACCTCTGGGTATAGCCACCAGGCCTTCCTTCTGAGGTATCTCTGGGTAAAGTCCCCAGGCCTTCCTTCCGAGGTACCTCTGAGTACAGTCATTAGGACTTTTTTCCGAGGTACCTCTGGGTAAACTCACCAGGCCGTTCTTACGAGCTACCTCTGGTTACAGTCTCCAGTCGTTCCTTATGAGGTACCTATGGGTACAGTCACCAGGCCTTCCTTCATGGGTAGCTCTGGGTACAGTCAAAGGCCTTCCTTGTGAGGTACCTCTGGGTACAGTCTCCAGGCCTTCTTCCGAGGTTCCTCTGTGTACCGTACCAGGCTTTCCTTCCCAGGTGCCTCTGGGTAGGGTCACTAATCCTTAATTCCGAGGTACGATTCGGTACAGCCACCAGGCCTTCCTTCTGACGTACTTCGGGGTACAGTCAACAGGCCTTCCTTCCGAGGCATCTCTGGGTACAATCACCAGGCATTTCTTACAAGGTAACTCTGGGTGCAGTCACCAGGCCTTCCTTCCGTGGTACCTCTGGGTACAGTCACCAAGCCTTCCTTCCGAGGCATCTCTGGGTACAGTCACCAGGCCTTCCTTCTGTGGTACCTCTGAGTACAGTCACCTGGCCTTTTGTCCGAGGCACGCCTGGGTACAGTCACCAGGCCTTCCTTTTGAGGTCCTTCTCTGTACAGCCACCAGGCCTTCCTGCCGAGGTCCCTCTGGGTACAGTCACCAGGCTTTCTTCCCAGGTACCTTTGGGTACAGTCACCAGGCCTTTCTTCCGAGGTACCCCTGGATACAGTTACCATGCCTTCTTTCCGAGTAACCTCTGGGTACACTCACCGTCCTTTCTAACGAAGTACCTCTGGGTACAGTCACCAGTCTTTCCTTCTCAGGTACCTATGGGTACAGTCACCAGGCCTTCCTTCAGAGGTACCTCTGTGTACCGCCCCCGGCCTTCCTTCTGAGGTCCCTCCGGGTACAGTCACCTGGCCTTCCTTCTGAGTTAACTCTGGGTACAGTCACCAGGCCTTCCTTTCGAGTTAGCTCTGTGTACAGTCACCAGGCCTTCCTTCCGAGGCACCTCTGGGTATAGCCACCAGGCCTTCCTTCTGAGGTATCTCTGAGTAAAATCCCCAGGCCTTCATTCCGAGGTGCCTCTGAGTACAGTCACCAGGCCTTTCTTCCGAGGTACGTCTGGGTACAGTCTCCAGGCCTTCCTTCCGAGGTACCTCTGGGTACAGTCATCAGGACTTGTTTCCGAGGTACCTCTGGGTATACTCACCGTGCCGTTCTTACGAGGTACCTCTGGTTACAGTCTCCAGTCGTTCCTTCTGAGGTAACTATGGGTACAGTCACCAGGCCTTCCTTCAGAGGTACCTCTGGGTACAGTCAAAGGCCTTCCTTCTGAGGTACATCTGGGTACAGTCACCTGGCCTTCTTTCTGTGGACCCTCTGGGGACAGTCACCAGGGTTTTCTCTGAGGTACCTCTGGGTACAGTCTCCAGGCCTTCCTTCCGAGGTACCTCTGGGTACAGTCATCAGGACTTGTTTCCGAGGTATCTCTGGGTACACTCACCAGGCGGTTCTTACGAGGTACCTCTGCTTACAGTCTCCAGTCGTTCCTTCTGAGGTACCTATGGGGGTACAGTCAAAGGCCTTCCTTCTGAGGTACCTCTGGGTACAGTCACACGGCCTTCTTTCTCAGTTCCCTCTGGGTACAGTCACCAGGCCTTTCTGCCGAGGTCCCTCTGGGTACAGTCACCGGCCTTCCTTCTGAGGTACCTCTGAGTAGAGTTACCCGGCCTTCTTTCTGAGGTACCTCTGGGTACCGTCACCAGACCTTCCTTCTGCGGTATCTCTGAGTAAAGTCTTCAGGCCTTCCTTCTGAGGTACATCTGAGTACAGTCACCAGGACTTCTTTCCGAGGTACGTCTGGGTACACTCACCAGGTCGTTCTTACGAGGTACCTCTGGGTACAGTCTCCAGTCTTTCCTTCTGAGGTACCTTTGGGTACAGTCACCAGGACTTCCTTAAGAGGTACCTCTGGGTACACTCAAAGGCCTTCCTTCTGAGGTACCTCTCGGTGAAGTCCCCCGACCTTCCTTCGGAGGTACCTCTGAGTACAGTCACCATGCCTGTCTTCCGAGGTACGTCTGGGTACAATCTGCAGGTCTTCCTTCCAAGGTACATCTGGGTACAGTTATCAGGCCTTGTTTCCGAGGTACCTCTGGGTACACTCACACGGCCGTTCTTAGGAGATACCTCTTCATACAGTCTCCAGTTGTTCCTTCTGAGGTACCTATGGGTACAGTCACCAGGCCTTCCTTCAGGGGTACCTCTGGCTACAGTCAATGGCCTTCCTTCTGAGGTACCTCTGGGTACAGTCACCAGGCCTTCTCTCCGAGGTATCTCCGGGTACAGTCACCAGGCCTTCCTTCAGAGGTACCTCTGGGTACAGTCAAAGGCCTTCCTTCAGAGGTACCTCTGGGTACACTCAAAGGCCTTCCTTCTGAGGTACCTCTGGGTACAGTCAAAGGCCTTCCTTCAGAGGTACCTCTGCGTACAGTCATCCGGCTTTCTTTCTTAGTTCCCTCTGGGTAGTCACCAAGCCTTTCTTCCGAGGTCCCCCTTGTTACAGTCACCAGGCCTTTCTTACGAGGTACCTCTGGGTACAGTCTCCAGGCCTTCCTTCCGAAGTACCTCTGGGTACAGTCATTAGGACTTTTTTCCGAGGTACCTCTGGGTAAACTCACCAGGCCGTTCTTCCGAGGTACCTCTGGTTACAGTCTCCAGTCGTTCCTTCCAAGGTACCTATGGGTACAGTCACCAGGCCTTCCTGCCGAGACACCTCTGGGTATAGTCACCAGGCCTTCCTTCTGAGGTATCTCTGGGTAAAATCCCCAAGCCTTCCTTCCGAGGTGCCCCTGAGTACAGTCACCACGCCTTTCTTCCGAGGTACGTCTGGGTACAGTCATCAGGCCTTGTTTCCGAGGTAACTCTGGGTACACTCACCAGGTCGTTCTTAGGAGGTACCTCTGGTTACAGTCTCCAGTTGTTCCTTCTGAGGTACCTATGGGTACAGTCACCAGGCCTTCCTTCAGGGGTACCTCTGGGTGGAGTCAAAGGCCTTCCTTCTGAGGTACCTCTGGGTACAGTCAAAGGCCTTCTCTCCGGGGTCTCTCTGGGTACAGTCACCAGGCCTTCCTTCAGAGGTACCTCTGGGTACAGTCAAAGGCCTTCCTTCTGAGGTACCTCTGGGTACAGTCACCAGGCCTTCCTTCTGCGGTATCTCTGAGTAAAGTCCCCAGGCCTTCCTTCCGAGGTACCTCTGAGTACAGTCACCAGGACTTCTTTCCGAGGTAACTCTGGGTGCAGTCACCAGTCCGTTCTTACGAGCTGCCTCTGGGTACAGTTACCAGGCCTTTCCTCCGAGCTAACTCTGGAACAGTCAACAGGTCTTCCTTCCGAGGTACGTCTGGGTAGTCACCAGGCATTCCTTCCGAGGTATCTCTGGGTACACTCACCAGGCCTTCATTCCGAGGAACCTCTGGGTACAGTCACCAGGTCTTCCTTCCGAGGTACCTATGGGCACAGTCAACAGGCCGTCCTTCTGACGTATCTCTGGGTACACTCACCAGGCCTTCATTCCGAGGAACCTCTGTGTACAGTCACCAGGTCTTCCCTCTGATGTACCTCTGGGCACAGTCAACAGGCCGTCCTTCTGAGGTACCTCCGGGTACAGTCACCAGGCCTTCTTTCTGAGGTCCCTCTGGGTACAGTCACCAGGGCTTTCTCCGAGGTACCTCTAGGTACATGTACGGGTCTTCGTTCTGAGGTACCTCTGGGTAGAGTCAACAGGCATTCCTTCCGAGGTATCTCTGGGTACACTCACCAGGCATTTCTTACAAGGTACCTCTGGGTACAGTCACCGGCCTTCCTTCTGAGGTACCTATGGGTACAGTCACACGGCCTTCTTTCTCAGTTCCCTCTGGGTACAGTCACCAGGCCTTTCTGCCGAGGTCCCTCTGGGTACAGTCACCGGCCTTCCTTTTGAGGTACCTCTGAGTAGAGTTACCCGGCCTTCTTTCTGAGGTACCTCTGTGTACAGTCACCAGGCCTTCCTTCTGTGGTATCTCTGAGTAAAGTCCCCAGGCCTTCCTTCTCAGGTACATCTGAGTACAGTCACCAGGACTTCTTTCCGAGGTACGTCTGGGTACACTCACCAGGTCGTTCTTACGAGGTACCTCTGGGTACAGTCTCCAGTCTTTCCTTCTGAGGTACCTTTGGGTACAGTCACCAGGACTTCCTTAAGAGGTACCTCTGGGTACACACAAAGGCCTTCCTTCTGAGGTACCTCTGGGTGAAGTCCCCAGACCTTCCTTCGGAGGTACCTCTGAGTACAGTCACCACGCCTTTCTTCCGAGGTACGTCTGGGTACAATCTGCAGGTCTTCCTTCCGAGGTACCTCTGGGTACAGTCATCAGGCCTTGTTTCCGAGGTACCTCTGGGTACACTCACCAGGCCGTTCTTAGGAGGTACCTCTGGTTACAGTCTCCAGTTGTTCCTTCTGAGGTACCTATGGGTACAGTCACCAGGCTTTCCTTCAGGGGTACCTCTGGGTACAGTCAAAGGCCTTCCTTCTGAGGTACCTCTGGGTACAGTCATCCGGCCTTCTTTCTCTGTTCCCTCTGGGTACAGTCACCAGGCCTTTCTTCCGAGGTCCCCGTGGGCATAGTCACCAGGCCTTTCTTACGAGGTACCTCTGGATACAGTCACCAAGCCTTCCTTCTGATTTATCTGTGGGTTCAGTCACCAGGCCTTTCTTCCAGGGTACCTCTGAGTACAGTCACCAGGCCTTCCTTCCGAGGGAACTCTGGGTACAGTCACCAGGTCTTCCTTCTGAGGTACTTGTCTGTACCCTCACCAGGCCTTACTTCCGAGGTAACTCTGGTTACAGTCACCAGGCCTTTCCTACGAGGTATCTCTGGGTACAATCACCAGGCCTTCCTTCTGATTTAGCTCTGGGTACAGTCACTAGGCCTTCCTTCCGAGGTACCTCTGGGTAGAGTCAAAAGGCATTTCTTCCAAGGTACCTCTGGGTAGAGTCACCAGGCCTTTCTTACGAGGTAACTCTGGGTACAGTCACCGGCTTTCCTTCTGAGGTACCTCTGGGTACACTCACCCGGGCTTATTTCTGAGGTCCCTCTGGGTGCAGTCACTAGGCCATTCTTCCGAGCTGCCTCTGGGTACAGTCACCAGGCATTTCTTACGAGGTACCTCTGGGTGCAGTCACCAGGCCTTCCTTCTGAGTTAGCTCTGGGTACAGTCACCAAGCCTTCCTTCCGAGGCATCTCTGGGTACAGTCACCAGGCCTTCCTTCTGTGGTACCTCTGAGTACAGTCACCTGGCCTTTTGTCCGAGGCACGCCTGGGTACAGTCACCAGGCCTTCCTTTTGAGGTCCTTCTCTGTACAGCCACCAGGCCTTCCTGCCGAGGTCCCTCTGGGTACAGTCACCAGGCTTTCTTCCCAGGTACCTTTGGGTACAGTCACCAGGCCTTTCTTCCGAGGTACCCCTGGATACAGTTACCATGCCTTCTTTCCGAGTAACCTCTGGGTACACTCACCGTCCTTTCTAACGAAGTACCTCTGGGTACAGTCACCAGTCTTTCCTTCTCAGGTACCTATGGGTACAGTCACCAGGCCTTCCTTCAGAGGTACCTCTGTGTACCGCCCCCGGCCTTCCTTCTGAGGTCCCTCCGGGTACAGTCACCTGGCCTTCCTTCTGAGTTAACTCTGGGTACAGTCACCAGGCCTTCCTTTCGAGTTAGCTCTGTGTACAGTCACCAGGCCTTCCTTCCGAGGCACCTCTGGGTATAGCCACCAGGCCTTCCTTCTGAGGTATCTCTGAGTAAAATCCCCAGGCCTTCATTCCGAGGTGCCTCTGAGTACAGTCACCAGGCCTTTCTTCCGAGGTACGTCTGGGTACAGTCTCCAGGCCTTCCTTCCGAGGTACCTCTGGGTACAGTCATCAGGACTTGTTTCCGAGGTACCTCTGGGTATACTCACCGTGCCGTTCTTACGAGGTACCTCTGGTTACAGTCTCCAGTCGTTCCTTCTGAGGTAACTATGGGTACAGTCACCAGGCCTTCCTTCAGAGGTACCTCTGGGTACAGTCAAAGGCCTTCCTTCTGAGGTACATCTGGGTACAGTCACCTGGCCTTCTTTCTGTGGACCCTCTGGGGACAGTCACCAGGGTTTTCTCTGAGGTACCTCTGGGTACAGCCTCCAGGCCTTCCTTCCGAGGTACCTCTGGGTACAGTCATCAGGACTTGTTTCCGAGGTATCTCTGGGTACACTCACCAGGCGGTTCTTACGAGGTACCTCTGCTTACAGTCTCCAGTCGTTCCTTCTGAGGTACCTATGGGTACAGTCAAAGGCCTTCCTTCTGAGGTACCTCTGGGTACAGTCACACGGCCTTCTTTCTCAGTTCCCTCTGGGTACAGTCACCAGGCCTTTCTGCCGAGGTCCCTCTGGGTACAGTCACCGGCCTTCCTTCTGAGGTACCTCTGAGTAGAGTTACCCGGCCTTCTTTCTGAGGTACCTCTGGGTACCGTCACCAGACCTTCCTTCTGCGGTATCTCTGAGTAAAGTCTTCAGGCCTTCCTTCTGAGGTACATCTGAGTACAGTCACCAGGACTTCTTTCCGAGGTACGTCTGGGTACACTCACCAGGTCGTTCTTACGAGGTACCTCTGGGTACAGTCTCCAGTCTTTCCTTCTGAGGTACCTTTGGGTACAGTCACCAGGCCTTCCTTAAGAGGTACCTCTGGGTACACTCAAAGGCCTTCCTTCTGAGGTACCTCTCGGTGAAGTCCCCCGACCTTCCTTCGGAGGTACCTCTGAGTACAGTCACCACGCCTGTCTTCCGAGGTACGTCTGGGTACAATCTGCAGGTCTTCCTTCCAAGGTACATCTGGGTACAGTTATCAGGCCTTGTTTCCGAGGTACCTCTGGGTACACTCACACGGCCGTTCTTAGGAGATACCTCTTCATACAGTCTCCAGTTGTTCCTTCTGAGGTACCTATGGGTACAGTCACCAGGCCTTCCTTCAGGGGTACCTCTGGCTACAGTCAATGGCCTTCCTTCTGAGGTACCTCTGGGTACAGTCACCAGGCCTTCTCTCCGAGGTATCTCTGGGTACAGTCACCAGGCCTTCCTTCAGAGGTACCTCTGGGTACAGTCAAAGGCCTTCCTTCAGAGGTACCTCTGCGTACAGTCATCCGGCTTTCTTTCTTAGTTCCCTCTGGGTAGTCACCAAGCCTTTCTTCCGAGGTCCCCCTTGTTACAGTCACCAGGCCTTTCTTACGAGGTACCTCTGGGTACAGTCTCCAGGCCTTCCTTCCGAAGTACCTCTGGGTACAGTCATTAGGACTTTTTTCCGAGGTACCTCTGGGTAAACTCACCAGGCCGTTCTTCCGAGGTACCTCTGGTTACAGTCTCCAGTCGTTCCTTCCAAGGTACCTATGGGTACAGTCACCAGGCCTTCCTGCCGAGACACCTCTGGGTATAGTCACCAGGCCTTCCTTCTGAGGTATCTCTGGGTAAAATCCCCAAGCCTTCCTTCCGAGGTGCCCCTGAGTACAGTCACCACGCCTTTCTTCCGAGGTACGTCTGGGTACAGTCATCAGGCCTTGTTTCCGAGGTAACTCTGGGTACACTCACCAGGTCGTTCGTAGGAGGTACCTCTGGTTACAGTCTCCAGTTGTTCCTTCTGAGGTACCTATGGGTACAGTCACCAGGCCTTCCTTCAGGGGTACCTCTGGGTGGAGTCAAAGGCCTTCCTTCTGAGGTACCTCTGGGTACAGTCAAAGGCCTTCTCTCCGGGGTCTCTCTGGGTACAGTCACCAGGCCTTCCTTCAGAGGTACCTCTGGGTACAGTCAAAGGCCTTCCTTCTGAGGTACCTCTGGGTACAGTCACCAGGCCTTCCTTCTGCGGTATCTCTGAGTAAAGTCCCCAGGCCTTCCTTCCGAGGTACCTCTGAGTAGAGTCACCAGGACTTCTTTCCGAGGTAACTCTGGGTGCAGTCACCAGTCCGTTCTTACGAGCTGCCTCTGGGTACAGTTACCAGGCCTTTCCTCCGAGCTAACTCTGGAACAGTCAACAGGCCTTCCTTCCGAGGTACGTCTGGGTAGTCACCAGGCATTCCTTCCGAGGTATCTCTGGGTACACTCACCAGGCCTTCATTCCGAGGAACCTCTGGGTACAGTCACCAGGTCTTCCTTCCGAGGTACCTATGGGCACAGTCAACAGGCCGTCCTTCTGACGTATCTCTGGGTACACTCACCAGGCCTTCATTCCGAGGAACCTCTGTGTACAGTCACCAGGTCTTCCCTCTGATGTACCTCTGGGCACAGTCAACAGGCCGTCCTTCTGAGGTACCTCCGGGTACAGTCACCAGGCCTTCTTTCTGAGGTCCCTCTGGGTACAGTCACCAGGGCTTTCTCCGAGGTACCTCTAGGTACATGTACGGGTCTTCGTTCTGAGGTACCTCTGGGTAGAGTCAACAGGCATTCCTTCCGAGGTATCTCTGGGTACACTCACCAGGCATTTCTTACAAGGTACCTCTGGGTACAGTCACCGGCCTTCCTTCTGAGGTACCTATGGGTACAGTCACCTGGCCTTTTTTCTGTGGACCCTCTGGGCACATTCACCAGGGTTTTCTGTGAGGTACCTCTGGGTACAGTCTCCAGGCCTTCCTTCCGAGGTACCTCTGGGTACAGTCATCAGGACTTGTTTCCGAGGTATCTCTGGGTACACTCACCAGGCCGTTCTTACGAGGTACCTCTGCTTACAGTCTCCAGTCGTTCCTTCTGAGGTACCTATGGGTACAGTCAAAGGCCTTCCTTCTGAGGTACCTCTGGGTACAGTCACACGGCCTTCTTTCTCAGTTCCCTCTGGGTACAGTCACCAGGCCTTTCTGCCGAGGTCCCTCTGGGTACAGTCACCGGCCTTCCTTTTGAGGTACCTCTGAGTAGAGTTACCCGGCCTTCTTTCTGAGGTACCTCTGTGTACAGTCACCAGGCCTTCCTTCTGTGGTATCTCTGAGTAAAGTCCCCAGGCCTTCCTTCTCAGGTACATCTGAGTACAGTCACCAGGACTTCTTTCCGAGGTACGTCTGGGTACACTCACCAGGTCGTTCTTACGAGGTACCTCTGGGTACAGTCTCCAGTCTTTCCTTCTGAGGTACCTTTGGGTACAGTCACCAGGACTTCCTTAAGAGGTACCTCTGGGTACACACAAAGGCCTTCCTTCTGAGGTACCTCTGGGTGAAGTCCCCAGACCTTCCTTCGGAGATACCTCTGAGTACAGTCACCACGCCTTTCTTCCGAGGTACGTCTGGGTACAATCTGCAGGTCTTCCTTCCGAGGTACCTCTGGGTACAGTCATCAGGCCTTGTTTCCGAGGTACCTCTGGGTACACTCACCAGGCCGTTCTTAGGAGGTACCTCTGGTTACAGTCTCCAGTTGTTCCTTCTGAGGTACCTATGGGTACAGTCACCAGGCCTTCCTTCAGGGGTACCTCTGGGTACAGTCAAAGGCCTTCCTTCTGAGGTACCTCTGGGTACAGTCATCCGGCCTTCTTTCTCTGTTCCCTCTGGGTACAGTCGCCAGGCCTTTCTTCCGAGGTCCCCGTGGGCATAGTCACCAGGCCTTTCTTACGAGGTACCTCTGGATACAGTCACCAAGCCTTCCTTCTGATTTATCTGTGGGTTCAGTCACCAGGCCTTTCTTCCAGGGTACCTCTGAGTACAGTCACCAGGCCTTCCTTCCGAGGGAACTCTGGGTACATTCACCAGGTCTTCCTTCTGAGGTACTTGTCTGTACCCTCACCAGGCCTTACTTCCGAGGTAACTCTGGTTACAGTCACCAGGCCTTTCCTACGAGGTATCTCTGGGTACAATCACCAGGCCTTCCTTCTGATTTAGCTCTGGGTACAGTCACTAGGCCTTCCTTCCGAGGTACCTCTGGGTAGAGTCAAAAGGCATTTCTTCCAAGGTACCTCTGGGTAGAGTCACCAGGCCTTTCTTACGAGGTAACTCTGGGTACAGTCACCGGCTTTCCTTCTGAGGTACCTCTGGGTACACTCACCCGGGCTTATTTCTGAGGTCCCTCTGGGTGCAGTCACTAGGCCATTCTTCCGAGCTGCCTCTGGGTACAGTCACCAGGCCTTTCTTACGAGGTACCTCTGGGTACAATCACCAGGCCTTCCTTCTGAGTTAGCTCTGGGTACAGTCACCAAGCCTTCCTTCCGAGGCATCTCTGGGTACAGTCACCAGGCCTGCCTTCCGAGGTACCTCTGGGTACAGTCACCAGGCCTGACTTCCGTGGTACCGCTGAGTACAGTCACCTGGCCTTTTGTCCGAGGCACGCCTGGGTACAGTCACCAGGCCTTCCTTTTGAGGTCCTTCTCTGTACAGCCACCAGGCCTTCCTGCCGAGGTCCCTCTGGGTACAGTCACCAGGCCTTTCTTCCCAGGTACCCCTGGATACAATTACCATGACTTCTTTCCGAGTAACCTCTGGGTACACTCACCGTCCTTTCTAACGAGGTACCTCTGGGTACAGTCACCATTCTTTCCTTCTCAGGTACCTATGGGTACAGTCACCAGGCCTTCCTTCAGAGGTACCTCTGTGTACCGCCCCCGGCTTTCCTTCTGAGGTACCTCCGGGTACAGTCACCTGGCCTTCTTTCTGAGGTCCCTCTGGGTACAGTCACCAGGGCTCTCGCCGAGGTACCTCTGGTTACAGTCACCAGGCCTTCCTTCTGAGTTAGCTCTGGGTACAGTCACCAGGCCTTCCTTCCAAGGCACCTCTGGGTATAGCCACCAGGCCTTCCTTCTGAGGTATCTCTGGGTAAAGTCCCCAGGCCTTCCTTCCGAGGTACCTCTGAGTACAGTCATTAGGACTTTTTTCCGAGGTACCTCTGGGTAAACTCACCAGGCCGTTCTTACGAGCTACCTCTGGTTACAGTCTCCAGTCGTTCCTTATGAGGTACCTATGGGTACAGTCACCAGGCCTTCCTTCATGGGTAGCTCTGGGTACAGTCAAAGGCCTTCCTTGTGAGGTACCTCTGGGTACAGTCTCCAGGCCTTCTTCCGAGGTTCCTCTGTGTACCGTACCAGGCTTTCCTTCCCAGGTGCCTCTGGGTAGGGTCACTAATCCTTAATTCCGAGGTACGATTCGGTACAGCCACCAGGCCTTCCTTCTGACGTACTTCGGGGTACAGTCAACAGGCCTTCCTTCCGAGGCATCTCTGGGTACAATCACCAGGCATTTCTTACAAGGTAACTCTGGGTGCAGTCACCAGGCCTTCCTTCCGTGGTACCTCTGGGTACAGTCACCAAGCCTTCCTTCCGAGGCATCTCTGGGTACAGTCACCAGGCCTTCCTTCTGTGGTACCTCTGAGTACAGTCACCTGGCCTTTTGTCCGAGGCACGCCTGGGTACAGTCACCAGGCCTTCCTTTTGAGGTCCTTCTCTGTACAGCCACCAGGCCTTCCTGCCGAGGTCCCTCTGGGTACAGTCACCAGGCTTTCTTCCCAGGTACCTTTGGGTACAGTCACCAGGCCTTTCTTCCGAGGTACCCCTGGATACAGTTACCATGCCTTCTTTCTGAGTAACCTCTGGGTACACTCACCGTCCTTTCTAACGAAGTACCTCTGGGTACAGTCACCAGTCTTTCCTTCTCAGGTACCTATGGGTACAGTCACCAGGCCTTCCTTCAGAGGTACCTCTGTGTACCGCCCCCGGCCTTCCTTCTGAGGTCCCTCCGGGTACAGTCACCTGGCCTTCCTTCTGAGTTAACTCTGGGTACAGTCACCAGGCCTTCCTTTCGAGTTAGCTCTGTGTACAGTCACCAGGCCTTCCTTCCGAGGCACCTCTGGGTATAGCCACCAGGCCTTCCTTCTGAGGTATCTCTGAGTAAAATCCCCAGGCCTTCATTCCGAGGTGCCTTTGAGTACAGTCACCAGGCCTTTCTTCCGAGGTACGTCTGGGTACAGTCTCCAGGCCTTCCTTCCGAGGTACCTCTGGGTACAGTCATCAGGACTTGTTTCCGAGGTACCTCTGGGTATACTCACCGTGCCGTTCTTACGAGGTACCTCTGGTTACAGTCTCCAGTCGTTCCTTCTGAGGTAACTATGGGTACAGTCACCAGGCCTTCCTTCAGAGGTACCTCTGGGTACAGTCAAAGGCCTTCCTTCTGAGGTACATCTGGGTACAGTCACCTGGCCTTCTTTCTGTGGACCCTCTGGGGACAGTCACCAGGGTTTTCTCTGAGGTACCTCTGGGTACAGTCTCCAGGCCTTCCTTCCGAGGTACCTCTGGGTACAGTCATCAGGACTTGTTTCCGAGGTATCTCTGGGTACACTCACCAGGCCGTTCTTACGAGGTACCTCTGCTTACAGTCTCCAGTCGTTCCTTCTGAGGTACCTATGGGTACAGTCAAAGGCCTTCCTTCTGAGGTACCTCTGGGTACAGTCACACGGCCTTCTTTCTCAGTTCCCTCTGGGTACAGTCACCAGGCCTTTCTGCCGAGGTCCCTCTGGGTACAGTCACCGGCCTTCCTTTTGAGGTACCTCTGAGTAGAGTTACCCGGCCTTCTTTCTGAGGTACCTCTGTGTACAGTCACCAGGCCTTCCTTCTGTGGTATCTCTGAGTAAAGTCCCCAGGCCTTCCTTCTCAGGTACATCTGAGTACAGTCACCAGGACTTCTTTCCGAGGTACGTCTGGGTACACTCACCAGGTCGTTCTTACGAGGTACCTCTGGGTACAGTCTCCAGTCTTTCCTTCTGAGGTACCTTTGGGTACAGTCACCAGGACTTCCTTAAGAGGTACCTCTGGGTACACACAAAGGCCTTCCTTCTGAGGTACCTCTGGGTGAAGTCCCCAGACCTTCCTTCGGAGATACCTCTGAGTACAGTCACCACGCCTTTCTTCCGAGGTACGTCTGGGTACAATCTGCAGGTCTTCCTTCCGAGGTACCTCTGGGTACAGTCATCAGGCCTTGTTTCCGAGGTACCTCTGGGTACACTCACCAGGCCGTTCTTAGGAGGTACCTCTGGTTACAGTCTCCAGTTGTTCCTTCTGAGGTACCTATGGGTACAGTCACCAGGCCTTCCTTCAGGGGTACCTCTGGGTACAGTCAAAGGCCTTCCTTCTGAGGTACCTCTGGGTACAGTCATCCGGCCTTCTTTCTCTGTTCCCTCTGGGTACAGTCACCAGGCCTTTCTTCCGAGGTCCCCGTGGGCATAGTCACCAGGCCTTTCTTACGAGGTACCTCTGGATACAGTCACCAAGCCTTCCTTCTGATTTATCTGTGGGTTCAGTCACCAGGCCTTTCTTCCAGGGTACCTCTGAGTACAGTCACCAGGCCTTCCTTCCGAGGGAACTCTGGGTACAGTCACCAGGTCTTCCTTCTGAGGTACTTGTCTGTACCCTCACCAGGCCTTACTTCCGAGGTAACTCTGGTTACAGTCACCAGGCCTTTCCTACGAGGTATCTCTGGGTACAATCACCAGGCCTTCCTTCTGATTTAGCTCTGGGTACAGTCACTAGGCCTTCCTTCCGAGGTACCTCTGGGTAGAGTCAAAAGGCATTTCTTCCAAGGTACCTCTGGGTAGAGTCACCAGGCCTTTCTTACGAGGTAACTCTGGGTACAGTCACCGGCTTTCCTTCTGAGGTACCTCTGGGTACACTCACCCGGGCTTATTTCTGAGGTCCCTCTGGGTGCAGTCACTAGGCCATTCTTCCGAGCTGCCTCTGGGTACAGTCACCAGGCCTTTCTTACGAGGTACCTCTGGGTACAATCACCAGGCCTTCCTTCTGAGTTAGCTCTGGGTACAGTCACCAAGCCTTCCTTCCGAGGCATCTCTGGGTACAGTCACCAGGCCTGCCTTCCGAGGTACCTCTGGGTACAGTCACCAGGCCTGACTTCCGTGGTACCGCTGAGTACAGTCACCTGGCCTTTTGTCCGAGGCACGCCTGGGTACAGTCACCAGGCCTTCCTTTTGAGGTCCTTCTCTGTACAGCCACCAGGCCTTCCTGCCGAGGTCCCTCTGGGTACAGTCACCAGGCCTTTCTTCCCAGGTACCCCTGGATACAATTACCATGACTTCTTTCCGAGTAACCTCTGGGTACACTCACCGTCCTTTCTAACGAGGTACCTCTGGGTACAGTCACCATTCTTTCCTTCTCAGGTACCTATGGGTACAGTCACCAGGCCTTCCTTCAGAGGTACCTCTGTGTACCGCCCCCGGCTTTCCTTCTGAGGTACCTCCGGGTACAGTCACCTGGCCTTCTTTCTGAGGTCCCTCTGGGTACAGTCACCAGGGCTCTCGCCGAGGTACCTCTGGTTACAGTCACCAGGCCTTCCTTCTGAGTTAGCTCTGGGTACAGTCACCAGGCCTTCCTTCCAAGGCACCTCTGGGTATAGCCACCAGGCCTTCCTTCTGAGGTATCTCTGGGTAAAGTCCCCAGGCCTTCCTTCCGAGGTACCTCTGAGTACAGTCATTAGGACTTTTTTCCGAGAATACTATCTCTCTATGACCAGGCCGTTCTTACGAGCTACCTCTGGTTACAGTCTCCAGTCGTTCCTTATGAGGTACCTATGGGTACAGTCACCAGGCCTTCCTTCATGGGTAGCTCTGGGTACAGTCAAAGGCCTTCCTTGTGAGGTACCTCTGGGTACAGTCTCCAGGCCTTCTTCCGAGGTTCCTCTGTGTACCGTACCAGGCTTTCCTTCCCAGGTGCCTCTGGGTAGGGTCACTAATCCTTAATTCCGAGGTACGATTCGGTACAGCCACCAGGCCTTCCTTCTGACGTACTTCGGGGTACAGTCAACAGGCCTTCCTTCCGAGGCATCTCTGGGTACAATCACCAGGCATTTCTTACAAGGTAACTCTGGGTGCAGTCACCAGGCCTTCCTTCCGTGGTACCTCTGGGTACAGTCACCAAGCCTTCCTTCCGAGGCATCTCTGGGTACAGTCACCAGGCCTTCCTTCTGTGGTACCTCTGAGTACAGTCACCTGGCCTTTTGTCCGAGGCACGCCTGGGTACAGTCACCAGGCCTTCCTTTTGAGGTCCTTCTCTGTACAGCCACCAGGCCTTCCTGCCGAGGTCCCTCTGGGTACAGTCACCAGGCTTTCTTCCCAGGTACCTTTGGGTACAGTCACCAGGCCTTTCTTCCGAGGTACCCCTGGATACAGTTACCATGCCTTCTTTCCGAGTAACCTCTGGGTACACTCACCGTCCTTTCTAACGAAGTACCTCTGGGTACAGTCACCAGTCTTTCCTTCTCAGGTACCTATGGGTACAGTCACCAGGCCTTCCTTCAGAGGTACCTCTGTGTACCGCCCCCGGCCTTCCTTCTGAGGTCCCTCCGGGTACAGTCACCTGGCCTTCCTTCTGAGTTAACTCTGGGTACAGTCACCAGGCCTTCCTTTCGAGTTAGCTCTGTGTACAGTCACCAGGCCTTCCTTCCGAGGCACCTCTGGGTATAGCCACCAGGCCTTCCTTCTGAGGTATCTCTGAGTAAAATCCCCAGGCCTTCATTCCGAGGTGCCTCTGAGTACAGTCACCAGGCCTTTCTTCCGAGGTACGTCTGGGTACAGTCTCCAGGCCTTCCTTCCGAGGTACCTCTGGGTACAGTCATCAGGACTTGTTTCCGAGGTACCTCTGGGTATACTCACCGTGCCGTTCTTACGAGGTACCTCTGGTTACAGTCTCCAGTCGTTCCTTCTGAGGTAACTATGGGTACAGTCACCAGGCCTTCCTTCAGAGGTACCTCTGGGTACAGTCAAAGGCCTTCCTTCTGAGGTACATCTGGGTACAGTCACCTGGCCTTCTTTCTGTGGACCCTCTGGGGACAGTCACCAGGGTTTTCTCTGAGGTACCTCTGGGTACAGCCTCCAGGCCTTCCTTCCGAGGTACCTCTGGGTACAGTCATCAGGACTTGTTTCCGAGGTATCTCTGGGTACACTCACCAGGCGGTTCTTACGAGGTACCTCTGCTTACAGTCTCCAGTCGTTCCTTCTGAGGTACCTATGGGTACAGTCAAAGGCCTTCCTTCTGAGGTACCTCTGGGTACAGTCACACGGCCTTCTTTCTCAGTTCCCTCTGGGTACAGTCACCAGGCCTTTCTGCCGAGGTCCCTCTGGGTACAGTCACCGGCCTTCCTTCTGAGGTACCTCTGAGTAGAGTTACCCGGCCTTCTTTCTGAGGTACCTCTGGGTACCGTCACCAGACCTTCCTTCTGCGGTATCTCTGAGTAAAGTCTTCAGGCCTTCCTTCTGAGGTACATCTGAGTACAGTCACCAGGACTTCTTTCCGAGGTACGTCTGGGTACACTCACCAGGTCGTTCTTACGAGGTACCTCTGGGTACAGTCTCCAGTCTTTCCTTCTGAGGTACCTTTGGGTACAGTCACCAGGCCTTCCTTAAGAGGTACCTCTGGGTACACTCAAAGGCCTTCCTTCTGAGGTACCTCTCGGTGAAGTCCCCCGACCTTCCTTCGGAGGTACCTCTGAGTACAGTCACCACGCCTGTCTTCCGAGGTACGTCTGGGTACAATCTGCAGGTCTTCCTTCCAAGGTACATCTGGGTACAGTTATCAGGCCTTGTTTCCGAGGTACCTCTGGGTACACTCACACGGCCGTTCTTAGGAGATACCTCTTCATACAGTCTCCAGTTGTTCCTTCTGAGGTACCTATGGGTACAGTCACCAGGCCTTCCTTCAGGGGTACCTCTGGCTACAGTCAATGGCCTTCCTTCTGAGGTACCTCTGGGTACAGTCACCAGGCCTTCTCTCCGAGGTATCTCTGGGTACAGTCACCAGGCCTTCCTTCAGAGGTACCTCTGGGTACAGTCAAAGGCCTTCCTTCAGAGGTACCTCTGCGTACAGTCATCCGGCTTTCTTTCTTAGTTCCCTCTGGGTAGTCACCAAGCCTTTCTTCCGAGGTCCCCCTTGTTACAGTCACCAGGCCTTTCTTACGAGGTACCTCTGGGTACAGTCTCCAGGCCTTCCTTCCGAAGTACCTCTGGGTACAGTCATTAGGACTTTTTTCCGAGGTACCTCTGGGTAAACTCACCAGGCCGTTCTTCCGAGGTACCTCTGGTTACAGTCTCCAGTCGTTCCTTCCAAGGTACCTATGGGTACAGTCACCAGGCCTTCCTGCCGAGACACCTCTGGGTATAGTCACCAGGCCTTCCTTCTGAGGTATCTCTGGGTAAAATCCCCAAGCCTTCCTTCCGAGGTGCCCCTGAGTACAGTCACCACGCCTTTCTTCCGAGGTACGTCTGGGTACAGTCATCAGGCCTTGTTTCCGAGGTAACTCTGGGTACACTCACCAGGTCGTTCGTAGGAGGTACCTCTGGTTACAGTCTCCAGTTGTTCCTTCTGAGGTACCTATGGGTACAGTCACCAGGCCTTCCTTCAGGGGTACCTCTGGGTGGAGTCAAAGGCCTTCCTTCTGAGGTACCTCTGGGTACAGTCAAAGGCCTTCTCTCCGGGGTCTCTCTGGGTACAGTCACCAGGCCTTCCTTCAGAGGTACCTCTGGGTACAGTCAAAGGCCTTCCTTCTGAGGTACCTCTGGGTACAGTCACCAGGCCTTCCTTCTGCGGTATCTCTGAGTAAAGTCCCCAGGCCTTCCTTCCGAGGTACCTCTGAGTAGAGTCACCAGGACTTCTTTCCGAGGTAACTCTGGGTGCAGTCACCAGTCCGTTCTTACGAGCTGCCTCTGGGTACAGTTACCAGGCCTTTCCTCCGAGCTAACTCTGGAACAGTCAACAGGCCTTCCTTCCGAGGTACGTCTGGGTAGTCACCAGGCATTCCTTCCGAGGTATCTCTGGGTACACTCACCAGGCCTTCATTCCGAGGAACCTCTGGGTACAGTCACCAGGTCTTCCTTCCGAGGTACCTATGGGCACAGTCAACAGGCCGTCCTTCTGACGTATCTCTGGGTACACTCACCAGGCCTTCATTCCGAGGAACCTCTGTGTACAGTCACCAGGTCTTCCCTCTGATGTACCTCTGAGCACAGTCAACAGGCCGTCCTTCTGAGGTACCTCCGGGTACAGTCACCAGGCCTTCTTTCTGAGGTCCCTCTGGGTACAGTCACCAGGGCTTTCTCCGAGGTACCTCTAGGTACATGTACGGGTCTTCGTTCTGAGGTACCTCTGGGTAGAGTCAACAGGCATTCCTTCCGAGGTATCTCTGGGTACACTCACCAGGCATTTCTTACAAGGTACCTCTGGGTACAGTCACCGGCCTTCCTTCTGAGGTACCTATGGGTACAGTCACCTGGCCTTTTTTCTGTGGACCCTCTGGGCACATTCACCAGGGTTTTCTCTGAGGTACCTCTGGGTACAGTCTCCAGGCCTTCCTTCCGAGGTACCTCTGGGTACAGTCATCAGGACTTGTTTCCGAGGTATCTCTGGGTACACTCACCAGGCCGTTCTTACGAGGTACCTCTGCTTACAGTCTCCAGTCGTTCCTTCTGAGGTACCTATGGGTACAGTCACCAGGCCTTCCTTCTGCGGTATCTCTGAGTAAAGTCCCCAGGCCTTCCTTCCGAGGTACCTCTGAGTAGAGTCACCAGGACTTCTTTCCGAGGTAACTCTGGGTGCAGTCACCAGTCCGTTCTTACGAGCTGCCTCTGGGTACAGTTACCAGGCCTTTCCTCCGAGCTAACTCTGGAACAGTCAACAGGCCTTCCTTCCGAGGTACGTCTGGGTAGTCACCAGGCATTCCTTCCGAGGTATCTGTGGGTACACTCACCAGGCCTTCATTCCGAGGAACCTCTGGGTACAGTCACCAGGTCTTCCTTCCGAGGTACCTATGGGCACAGTCAACAGGCCGTCCTTCTGACGTATCTCTGGGTACACTCACCAGGCCTTCATTCCGAGGAACCTCTGTGTACAGTCACCAGGTCTTCCCTCTGATGTACCTCTGGGCACAGTCAACAGGCCGTCCTTCTGAGGTACCTCCGGGTACAGTCACCAGGCCTTCTTTCTGAGGTCCCTCTGGGTACAGTCACCAGGGCTTTCTCCGAGGTACCTCTGTGTACATGTACGGGTCTTCGTTCTGAGGTACCTCTGGGTAGAGTCAACAGGCATTCCTTCCGAGGTATCTCTGGGTACACTCACCAGGCATTTCTTACAAGGTACCTCTGGGTACAGTCACCGGCCTTCCTTCTGAGGTACCTATGGGTACAGTCACCTGGCCTTTTTTCTGTGGACCCTCTGGGCACATTCACCAGGGTTTTCTCTGAGGTACCTCTGGGTACAGTCTCCAGGCCTTCCTTCCGAGGTACCTCTGGGTACAGTCATCAGGACTTGTTTCCGAGGTATCTCTGGGTACACTCACCAGGCCGTTCTTACGAGGTACCTCTGCTTACAGTCTCCAGTCGTTCCTTCTGAGGTACCTATGGGTACAGTCAAAGGCCTTCCTTCTGAGGTACCTCTGGGTACAGTCACACGGCCTTCTTTCTCAGTTCCCTCTGGGTACAGTCACCAGGCCTTTCTGCCGAGGTCCCTCTGGGTACAGTCACCGGCCTTCCTTTTGAGGTACCTCTGAGTAGAGTTACCCGGCCTTCTTTCTGAGGTACCTCTGTGTACAGTCACCAGGCCTTCCTTCTGTGGTATCTCTGAGTAAAGTCCCCAGGCCTTCCTTCTCAGGTACATCTGAGTACAGTCACCAGGACTTCTTTCCGAGGTACGTCTGGGTACACTCACCAGGTCGTTCTTACGAGGTACCTCTGGGTACAGTCTCCAGTCTTTCCTTCTGAGGTACCTTTGGGTACAGTCACCAGGACTTCCTTAAGAGGTACCTCTGGGTACACACAAAGGCCTTCCTTCTGAGGTACCTCTGGGTGAAGTCCCCAGACCTTCCTTCGGAGGTACCTCTGAGTACAGTCACCACGCCTTTCTTCCGAGGTACGTCTGGGTACAATCTGCAGGTCTTCCTTCCGAGGTACCTCTGGGTACAGTCATCAGGCCTTGTTTCCGAGGTACCTCTGGGTACACTCACCAGGCCGTTCTTAGGAGGTACCTCTGGTTACAGTCTCCAGTTGTTCCTTCTGAGGTACCTATGGGTACAGTCACCAGGCCTTCCTTCAGGGGTACCTCTGGGTACAGTCAAAGGCCTTCCTTCTGAGGTACCTCTGGGTGAAGTCCCCAGACCTTCCTTCGGAGGTACCTCTGAGTACAGTCACCACGCCTTTCTTCCGAGGTACGTCTGGGTACAATCTGCAGGTCTTCCTTCCGAGGTACCTCTGGGTACAGTCATCAGGCCTTGTTTCCGAGGTACCTCTGGGTACACTCACCAGGCCGTTCTTAGGAGGTACCTCTGGTTACAGTCTCCAGTTGTTCCTTCTGAGGTACCTATGGGTACAGTCACCAGGCCTTCCTTCAGGGGTACCTCTGGGTACAGTCAAAGGCCTTCCTTCTGAGGTACCTCTGGGTACAGTCATCCGGCCTTCTTTCTCTGTTCCCTCTGGGTACAGTCACCAGGCCTTTCTTCCGAGGTCCCCGAGGGCATAGTCACCAGGCCTTTCTTACGAGGTACCGCTGGATACAGTCACCAAGCCTTCCTTCTGATTTAATCTGTGGGTTCAGTCACCAGGCCTTTCTTCCAGGGTACCTCTGAGTACAGTCACCAGGCCTTCCGTCCGAGGGAACTCTGGGTACAGTCACCAGGTCTTCCTTCTGAGGTACTTGTCTGTACCCTCACCAGGCCTTACTTCCGAGGTAACTCTGGTTACAGTCACCAGGCCTTTCCTACGAGGTATCTCTGGGTACAATCACCAGGCCTTCCTTCTGATTTAGCTCTGGGTACAGTCACTAGGCCTTCCTTCCGAGGTACCTCTGGGTAGAGTCAAAAGGCATTTCTTCCAAGGTACCTCTGGGTAGAGTCACCAGGCCTTTCTTACGAGGTAACTCTGGGTACAGTCACCGGCTTTCCTTCTGAGGTACCTCTGGGTACACTCACCCGGGCTTATTTCTGAGGTCCCTCTGGGTGCAGTCACTAGGCCATTCTTCCGAGCTGCCTCTGGGTACAGTCACCAGGCCTTTCTTACGAGGTACCTCTGGGTACAATCACCAGGCCTTCCTTCTGAGTTAGCTCTGGGTACAGTCACCAAGCCTTCCTTCCGAGGCATCTCTGGGTACAGTCACCAGGCCTTCCTTCTGTGGTACCTCTGAGTACAGTCACCTGGCCTTTTGTCCGAGGCACGCCTGGGTACAGTCACCAGGCCTTCCTTTTGAGGTCCTTCTCTGTACAGCCACCAGGCCTTCCTGCCGAGGTCCCTCTGGGTACAGTCACCAGGCTTTCTTCCCAGGTACCTTTGGGTACAGTCACCAGGCCTTTCTTCCGAGGTACCCCTGGATACAGTTACCATGCCTTCTTTCCGAGTAACCTCTGGGTACACTCACCGTCCTTTCTAACGAAGTACCTCTGGGTACAGTCACCAGTCTTTCCTTCTCAGGTACCTATGGGTACAGTCACCAGGCCTTCCTTCAGAGGTACCTCTGTGTACCGCCCCCGGCCTTCCTTCTGAGGTCCCTCCGGGTACAGTCACCTGGCCTTCCTTCTGAGTTAACTCTGGGTACAGTCACCAGGCCTTCCTTTCGAGTTAGCTCTGTGTACAGTCACCAGGCCTTCCTTCCGAGGCACCTCTGGGTATAGCCACCAGGCCTTCCTTCTGAGGTATCTCTGAGTAAAATCCCCAGGCCTTCATTCCGAGGTGCCTCTGAGTACAGTCACCAGGCCTTTCTTCCGAGGTACGTCTGGGTACAGTCTCCAGGCCTTCCTTCCGAGGTACCTCTGGGTACAGTCATCAGGACTTGTTTCCGAGGTACCTCTGGGTATACTCACCGTGCCGTTCTTACGAGGTACCTCTGGTTACAGTCTCCAGTCGGTCCTTCTGAGGTAACTATGGGTACAGTCACCAGGCCTTCCTTCAGAGGTACCTCTGGGTACAGTCAAAGGCCTTCCTTCTGAGGTACATCTGGGTACAGTCACCTGGCCTTCTTTCTGTGGACCCTCTGGGGACAGTCACCAGGGTTTTCTCTGAGGTACCTCTGGGTACAGCCTCCAGGCCTTCCTTCCGAGGTACCTCTGGGTACAGTCATCAGGACTTGTTTCCGAGGTATCTCTGGGTACACTCACCAGGCCGTTCTTACGAGGTACCTCTGCTTACAGTCTCCAGTCGTTCCTTCTGAGGTACCTATGGGTACAGTCAAAGGCCTTCCTTCTGAGGTACCTCTGGGTACAGTCACACGGCCTTCTTTCTCAGTTCCCTCTGGGTACAGTCACCAGGCCTTTCTGCCGAGGTCCCTCTGGGTACAGTCACCGGCCTTCCTTCTGAGGTACCTCTGAGTAGAGTTACCCGGCCTTCTTTCTTAGGTACCTCTGGGTACCGTCACCAGACCTTCCTTCTGCGGTATCTCTGAGTAAAGTCTTCAGGCCTTCCTTCTGAGGTACATCTGAGTACAGTCACCAGGACTTCTTTCCGAGGTACGTCTGGGTACACTCACCAGGTCGTTCTTACGAGGTACCTCTGGGTACAGTCTCCAGTCTTTCCTTCTGAGGTACCTTTGGGTACAGTCACCAGGCCTTCCTTAAGAGGTACCTCTGGGTACACTCAAAGGCCTTCCTTCTGAGGTACCTCTGGGTACAGTCAAAGGCCTTCCTTCAGAGGTACCTCTGCGTACAGTCATCCGGCTTTCTTTCTTAGTTCCCTCTGGGTAGTCACCAAGCCTTTCTTCCGAGGTCCCCCTTGTTACAGTCACCAGGCCTTTCTTACGAGGTACCTCTGGGTACAGTCTCCAGGCCTTCCTTCCGAAGTACCTCTGGGTACAGTCATTAGGACTTTTTTCCGAGGTACCTCTGGGTAAACTCACCAGGCCGTTCTTCCGAGGTACCTCTGGTTACAGTCTCCAGTCGTTCCTTCCAAGGTACCTATGGGTACAGTCACCAGGCCTTCCTGCCGAGACACCTCTGGGTATAGTCACCAGGCCTTCCTTCTGAGGTATCTCTGGGTAAAATCCCCAAGCCTTCCTTCCGAGGTGCCCCTGAGTACAGTCACCACGCCTTTCTTCCGAGGTACGTCTGGGTACAGTCATCAGGCCTTGTTTCCGAGGTAACTCTGGGTACACTCACCAGGTCTTTCTTAGGAGGTACCTCTGGTTACAGTCTCCAGTTGTTAATTCTGAGGTACCTATGGGTACAGTCACCAGGCCTTCCTTCAGGGGTACCTCTGGGTGGAGTCAAAGGCCTTCCTTCTGAGGTACCTCTGGGTACAGTCAAAGGCCTTCTCTCCGGGGTCTCTCTGGGTACAGTCACCAGGCCTTCCTTCAGAGGTACCTCTGGGTACAGTCAAAGGCCTTCCTTCTGAGGTATATCTGGGTACATTCACCAGGCCTTCCTTCTGAGTTACCTGTGCGTAAAGTCACTAGGTCGTTCTTCTGAGGTACCTCTGAGTACAGTCACCAGGCATTCCTTTCGAGGTACCTCTGGGTACATTCACCAGGGCTTCTTTCCGAGGTACCTCTGTTTAGAGTCACCAGGCATTTCTTCCGAGTTACCTCTGGGTACAGTCACCAGGCCTTCCTTCGGAGGTACCTATGGGTACAGTCAAAGGCCTTCCTTCTGAGGTACCTCTGGGTACAGTCACACGGCCTTCTTTCTCAGTTCCCTCTGGGTACAGTCACCAGGCCTTTGTGCCGAGGTCCCTCTGGGTACAGTCACCGGCCTTCCTTCTGAGGTACCTCTGAGTAGAGTTACCCGGCCTTCTTTCTGAGGTACCTCTGGGTACCGTCACCAGACCTTCCTTCTGCGGTATCTCTGAGTAAAGTCTTCAGGCCTTCCTTCTGAGGTACATCTGAGTACAGTCACCAGGACTTCTTTCCGAGGTACGTCTGGGTACACTCACCAGGTCGTTCTTACGAGGTACCTCTGGGTACACTCACACGGCCGTTCTTAGGAGATACCTCTTCATACAGTCTCCAGTTGTTCCTTCTGAGGTACCTATGGGTACAGTCACCAGGCCTTCCTTCAGGGGTATCTCTGGCTACAGTCAATGGCCTTCCTTCTGAGGTACCTCTGGGTACAGTCACCAGGCCTTCTCTCCGAGGTATCTCTGGGTACAGTCACCAGGCCTTCCTTCAGAGGTACCTCTGGGTACAGTCAAAGGCCTTCCTTCAGAGGTACCTCTGCGTACAGTCATCCGGCTTTCTTTCTTAGTTCCCTCTGGGTAGTCACCAAGCCTTTCTTCCGAGGTCCCCCTTGTTACAGTCACCAGGCCTTTCTTACGAGGTACCTCTGGGTACAGTCTCCAGGCCTTCCTTCCGAAGTACCTCTGGGTACAGTCATTAGGACTTTTTTCCGAGGTACCTCTGGGTAAACTCACCAGGCCGTTCTTCCGAGGTACCTCTGGTTACAGTCTCCAGTCGTTCCTTCCAAGGTACCTATGGGTACAGTCACCAGGCCTTCCTGCCGAGACACCTCTGGGTATAGTCACCAGGCCTTCCTTCTGAGGTATCTCTGGGTAAAATCCCCAAGCCTTCCTTCCGAGGTGCCCCTGAGTACAGTCACCACGCCTTTCTTCCGAGGTACGTCTGGGTACAGTCATCAGGCCTTGTTTCCGAGGTAACTCTGGGTACACTCACCAGGTCGTTCGTAGGAGGTACCTCTGGTTACAGTCTCCAGTTGTTCCTTCTGAGGTACCTATGGGTACAGTCACCAGGCCTTCCTTCAGGGGTACCTCTGGGTGGAGTCAAAGGCCTTCCTTCTGAGGTACCTCTGGGTACAGTCAAAGGCCTTCTCTCCGGGGTCTCTCTGGGTACAGTCACCAGGCCTTCCTTCAGAGGTACCTCTGGGTACAGTCAAAGGCCTTCCTTCTGAGGTACCTCTGGGTACAGTCACCAGGCCTTCCTTCTGCGGTATCTCTGAGTAAAGTCCCCAGGCCTTCCTTCCGAGGTACCTCTGAGTAGAGTCACCAGGACTTCTTTCCGAGGTAACTCTGGGTGCAGTCACCAGTCCGTTCTTACGAGCTGCCTCTGGGTACAGTTACCAGGCCTTTCCTCCGAGCTAACTCTGGAACAGTCAACAGGCCTTCCTTCCGAGGTACGTCTGGGTAGTCACTAGGCATTCCTTCCGAGGTATCTCTGGGTACACTCACCAGGCCTTCATTCCGAGGAACCTCTGGGTACAGTCACCAGGTCTTCCTTCCGAGGTACCTATGGGCACAGTCAACAGGCCGTCCTTCTGACGTATCTCTGGGTACACTCACCAGGCCTTCATTCCGAGGAACCTCTGTGTACAGTCACCAGGTCTTCCCTCTGATGTACCTCTGGGCACAGTCAACAGGCCGTCCTTCTGAGGTACCTCCGGGTACAGTCACCAGGCCTTCTTTCTGAGGTCCCTCTGGGTACAGTCACCAGGGCTTTCTCCGAGGTACCTCTGTGTACATGTACGGGTCTTCGTTCTGAGGTACCTCTGGGTAGAGTCAACAGGCATTCCTTCCGAGGTATCTCTGGGTACACTCACCAGGCATTTCTTACAAGGTACCTCTGGGTACAGTCACCGGCCTTCCTTCTGAGGTACCTATGGGTACAGTCACCTGGCCTTTTTTCTGTGGACCCTCTGGGCACATTCACCAGGGTTTTCTCTGAGGTACCTCTGGGTACAGTCTCCAGGCCTTCCTTCCGAGGTACCTCTGGGTACAGTCATCAGGACTTGTTTCCGAGGTATCTCTGGGTACACTCACCAGGCCGTTCTTAGGAGGTACCTCTGCTTACAGTCTCCAGTCGTTCCTTCTGAGGTACCTATGGGTACAGTCAAAGGCCTTCCTTCTGAGGTACCTCTGGGTACAGTCACACGGCCTTCTTTCTCAGTTCCCTCTGGGTACAGTCACCAGGCCTTTCTGCCGAGGTCCCTCTGGGTACAGTCACCGGCCTTCCTTTTGAGGTACCTCTGAGTAGAGTTACCCGGCCTTCTTTCTGAGGTACCTCTGTGTACAGTCACCAGGCCTTCCTTCTGTGGTATCTCTGAGTAAAGTCCCCAGGCCTTCCTTCTCAGGTACATCTGAGTACAGTCACCAGGACTTCTTTCCGAGGTACGTCTGGGTACACTCACCAGGTCGTTCTTACGAGGTACCTCTGGGTACAGTCTCCAGTCTTTCCTTCTGAGGTACCTTTGGGTACAGTCACCAGGACTTCCTTAAGAGGTACCTCTGGGTACACACAAAGGCCTTCCTTCTGAGGTACCTCTGGGTGAAGTCCCCAGACCTTCCTTCGGAGATACCTCTGAGTACAGTCACCACGCCTTTCTTCCGAGGTACGTCTGGGTACAATCTGCAGGTCTTCCTTCCGAGGTACCTCTGGGTACAGTCATCAGGCCTTGTTTCCGAGGTACCTCTGGGTACACTCACCAGGCCGTTCTTAGGAGGTACCTCTGGTTACAGTCTCCAGTTGTTCCTTCTGAGGTACCTATGGGTACAGTCACCAGGCCTTCCTTCAGGGGTACCTCTGGGTACAGTCAAAGGCCTTCCTTCTGAGGTACCTCTGGGTGAAGTCCCCAGACCTTCCTTCGGAGGTACCTCTGAGTACAGTCACCACGCCTTTCTTCCGAGGTACGTCTGGGTACAATCTGCAGGTCTTCCTTCCGAGGTACCTCTGGGTACAGTCATCAGGCCTTGTTTCCGAGGTACCTCTGGGTACACTCACCAGGCCGTTCTTAGGAGGTACCTCTGGTTACACTCTCCAGTTGTTCCTTCTGAGGTACCTATGGGTACAGTCACCAGGCCTTCCTTCAGGGGTACCTCTGGGTACAGTCAAAGGCCTTCCTTCTGAGGTACCTCTGGGTGAAGTCCCCAGACCTTCCTTCGGAGGTACCTCTGAGTACAGTCACCACGCCTTTCTTCCGAGGTACGTCTGGGTACAATCTGCAGGTCTTCCTTCCGAGGTACCTCTGGGTACAGTCATCAGGCCTTGTTTCCGAGGTACCTCTGGGTACACTCACCAGGCCGTTCTTAGGAGGTACCTCTGGTTACAGTCTCCAGTTGTTCCTTCTGAGGTACCTATGGGTACAGTCACCAGGCCTTCCTTCAGGGGTACCTCTGGGTACAGTCAAAGGCCTTCCTTCTGAGGTACCTCTGGGTACAGTCATCCGGCCTTCTTTCTCTGTTCCCTCTGGGTACAGTCACCAGGCCTTTCTTCCGAGGTCCCCGTGGGCATAGTCACCAGGCCTTTCTTACGAGGTACCGCTGGATACAGTCACCAAGCCTTCCTTCTGATTTATCTGTGGGTTCAGTCACCAGGCCTTTCTTCCAGGGTACCTCTGAGTACAGTCACCAGGCCTTCCGTCCGAGGGAACTCTGGGTACAGTCACCAGGTCTTCCTTCTGAGGTACTTGTCTGTACCCTCACCAGGCCTTACTTCCGAGGTAACTCTGGTTACAGTCACCAGGCCTTTCCTACGAGGTATCTCTGGGTACAATCACCAGGCCTTCCTTCTGATTTAGCTCTGGGTACAGTCACTAGGCCTTCCTTCCGAGGTACCTCTGGGTAGAGTCAAAAGGCATTTCTTCCAAGGTACCTCTGGGTAGAGTCACCAGGCCTTTCTTACGAGGTAACTCTGGGTACAGTCACCGGCTTTCCTTCTGAGGTACCTCTGGGTACACTCACCCGGGCTTATTTCTGAGGTCCCTCTGGGTGCAGTCACTAGGCCATTCTTCCGAGCTGCCTCTGGGTACAGTCACCAGGCCTTTCTTACGAGGTACCTCTGGGTACAATCACCAGGCCTTCCTTCTGAGTTAGCTCTGGGTACAGTCACCAAGCCTTCCTTCCGAGGCATCTCTGGGTACAGTCACCAGGCCTTCCTTCTGTGGTACCTCTGAGTACAGTCACCTGGCCTTTTGTCCGAGGCACGCCTGGGTACAGTCACCAGGCCTTCCTTTTGAGGTCCTTCTCTGTACAGCCACCAGGCCTTCCTGCCGAGGTCCCTCTGGGTACAGTCACCAGGCTTTCTTCCCAGGTACCTTTGGGTACAGTCACCAGGCCTTTCTTCCGAGGTACCCCTGGATACAGTTACCATGCCTTCTTTCCGAGTAACCTCTGGGTACACTCACCGTCCTTTCTAACGAAGTACCTCTGGGTACAGTCACCAGTCTTTCCTTCTCAGGTACCTATGGGTACAGTCACCAGGCCTTCCTTCAGAGGTACCTCTGTGTACCGCCCCCGGCCTTCCTTCTGAGGTCCCTCCGGGTACAGTCACCTGGCCTTCCTTCTGAGTTAACTCTGGGTACAGTCACCAGGCCTTCCTTTCGAGTTAGCTCTGTGTACAGTCACCAGGCCTTCCTTCCGAGGCACCTCTGGGTATAGCCACCAGGCCTTCCTTCTGAGGTATCTCTGAGTAAAATCCCCAGGCCTTCATTCCGAGGTGCCTCTGAGTACAGTCACCAGGCCTTTCTTCCGAGGTACGTCTGGGTACAGTCTCCAGGCCTTCCTTCCGAGGTACCTCTGGGTACAGTCATCAGGACTTGTTTCCGAGGTACCTCTGGGTATACTCACCGTGCCGTTCTTACGAGGTACCTCTGGTTACAGTCTCCAGTCGGTCCTTCTGAGGTAACTATGGGTACAGTCACCAGGCCTTCCTTCAGAGGTACCTCTGGGTACAGTCAAAGGCCTTCCTTCTGAGGTACATCTGGGTACAGTCACCTGGCCTTCTTTCTGTGGACCCTCTGGGGACAGTCACCAGGGTTTTCTCTGAGGTACCTCTGGGTACAGCCTCCAGGCCTTCCTTCCGAGGTACCTCTGGGTACAGTCATCAGGACTTGTTTCCGAGGTATCTCTGGGTACACTCACCAGGCCGTTCTTACGAGGTACCTCTGCTTACAGTCTCCAGTCGTTCCTTCTGAGGTACCTATGGGTACAGTCAAAGGCCTTCCTTCTGAGGTAACTCTGGGTACAGTCACACGGCCTTCTTTCTCAGTTCCCTCTGGGTACAGTCACCAGGCCTTTCTGCCGAGGTCCCTCTGGGTACAGTCACCGGCCTTCCTTCTGAGGTACCTCTGAGTAGAGTTACCCGGCCTTCTTTCTGAGGTACCTCTGGGTACCGTCACCAGACCTTCCTTCTGCGGTATCTCTGAGTAAAGTCTTCAGGCCTTCCTTCTGAGGTACATCTGAGTACAGTCACCAGGACTTCTTTCCGAGGTACGTCTGGGTACACTCACCAGGTCGTTCTTACGAGGTACCTCTGGGTACAGTCTCCAGTCTTTCCTTCTGAGGTACCTTTGGGTACAGTCACCAGGCCTTCCTTAAGAGGTACCTCTGGGTACACTCAAAGGCCTTCCTTCTGAGGTACCTCTGGGTACAGTCAAAGGCCTTCCTTCAGAGGTACCTCTGCGTACAGTCATCCGGCTTTCTTTCTTAGTTCCCTCTGGGTAGTCACCAAGCCTTTCTTCCGAGGTCCCCCTTGTTACAGTCACCAGGCCTTTCTTACGAGGTACCTCTGGGTACAGTCTCCAGGCCTTCCTTCCGAAGTACCTCTGGGTACAGTCATTAGGACTTTTTTCCGAGGTACCTCTGGGTAAACTCACCAGGCCGTTCTTCCGAGGTACCTCTGGTTACAGTCTCCAGTCGTTCCTTCCAAGGTACCTATGGGTACAGTCACCAGGCCTTCCTGCCGAGACACCTCTGGGTATAGTCACCAGGCCTTCCTTCTGAGGTATCTCTGGGTAAAATCCCCAAGCCTTCCTTCCGAGGTGCCCCTGAGTACAGTCACCACGCCTTTCTTCCGAGGTACGTCTGGGTACAGTCATCAGGCCTTGTTTCCGAGGTAACTCTGGGTACACTCACCAGGTCGTTCTTAGGAGGTACCTCTGGTTACAGTCTCCAGTTGTTAATTCTGAGGTACCTATGGGTACAGTCACCAGGCCTTCCTTCAGGGGTACCTCTGGGTGGAGTCAAAGGCCTTCCTTCTGAGGTACCTCTGGGTACAGTCAAAGGCCTTCTCTCCGGGGTCTCTCTGGGTACAGTCACCAGGCCTTCCTTCAGAGGTACCTCTGGGTACAGTCAAAGGCCTTCCTTCTGAGGTATATCTGGGTACATTCACCAGGCCTTCCTTCTGAGTTACCTGTGCGTAAAGTCACTAGGTCGTTCTTCTGAGGTACCTCTGAGTACAGTCACCAGGCATTCCTTTCGAGGTACCTCTGGGTACATTCACCAGGGCTTCTTTCCGAGGTACCTCTGTTTAGAGTCACCAGGCATTTCTTCCGAGCTAACTCTGGGTACAGTCACCAGGCCTTCCTTCCCAGGTACCTCTGTGTACAGTCACCAGGCTTTCCTTGGGAGTTACCCTGGGTACAGTCACCACGCCTTTCCTCCGAGTTACCTCTAGGTATAGTCACCAGGCCTTCCTTCCGAGGTACCTCTGGGTACAGTCACCGGCCTTCCTTCTGAGGTACCTATGGGTACAGTCACCTGGCCTTCTTTCTGTGGACCCTCTGGGCACAGTCACCAGGGTTTTCTCTGAGGTACCTCTGGGTACAGTCTCCAGGCCTTCCTTCCGAGGTACCTCTGGGTACAGTCATCAGGACTTGTTTCCGAGGTATCTCTGGGTACACTCACCAGGCCGTTCTTACGAGGTACCTCTGCTTACAGTCTCCAGTCGTTCCTTCTGAGGTACCTATGGGTACAGTCAAAGGCCTTCCTTCTGAGGTACCTCTGGGTACAGTCACACGGCCTTCTTTCTCAGTTCCCTCTGGGTACAGTCACCAGGCCTTTGTGCCGAGGTCCCTCTGGGTACAGTCACCGGCCTTCCTTCTGAGGTACCTCTGAGTAGAGTTACCCGGCCTTCTTTCTGAGGTGCCTCTGGGTACAGTCACCAGGCCTTCCTTTTGCGGTATCTCTGAGTAAAGTCCCCAGGCCTTCCTTCTCAGGTACATCTGAGTACAGTCACCAGGACTTCTTTCCGAGGTACGTCTGGGTACACTCACCAGGTCGTTCTTACGAGGTACCTCTGGGTACAGTCTCCAGTCTTTCCTTCTGAGGTACCTTTGGGTACAGTCACCAGGACTTCCTTAAGAGGTACCTCTGGGTACACTCAAAGGCCTTCCTTCTGAGGTACCTCTCGGTGAAGTCCCCAGACCTTCCTTCGGAGATACCTCTGAGTACAGTCACCACGCCTTTCTTCCGAGGTACTTCTGGGTACAGTCATCAGGCCTTGTTTCCGAGGTAACTCTGGGTACACTCACCAGGCCGTTCTTAGGAGGTACCTCTGGTTACAGTCTCCAGTTGTTCCTTCTGAGGTTCCTATGGGTACAGTCACCAGGCCTTCCTTCAGGGGTACCTCTGGGTGGAGTCAAAGGCCTTCCTTCTGAGGTACCTCTGGGTACAGTCAAAGGCCTTCTCTCCGAGGTCCCTCTGGGTACAGTCACCAGGCCTTCCTTCAGAGGTATCTCTGGGTACAGTCAAAGGCCTTCCTCTGAGGTACCTCTGGGTACAGTCACCAGGCCTTCCTTCTGCGATATCTCTGAGTAAAGTCCCCAGGCCTTCCTTCCGAGGTACCTCTGAGTACAGTCACCAGGACTTCTTTCCGAAGTACCTCTGGGTACACTCACCAGGCCTTTCTTACGAGGTACCTCTGGGTACAGTCTCCAGTCTTTCCTTCTGAGGTACCTTCGGGTACAGTCACCAGGACTTCCTTCAGAGGTACCTCTGGGTACAGTCAAAGGCCTTCCTTCTGAGGTATATCTGGGTACAATCACCAGGCCTTCTTTCTGAGGTACCTCTGAGTACACTCATGAGGTCTTCCTTCCGAGGTACCTCTGGGTACAGTCATCAGGCCTTGTTTCCGAGGTACCTCTGGGTACACTCACCAGGCCGTTCTTAGGAGGTACCTCTGGTTACAGTCTCCAGTTGTTCCTTCTGAGGTACCTATGGGTACAGTCACCAGGCCTTTCTTCAGGGGTACCTCTGGGTACAGTCAAAGGCCTTCCTTCTGAGGTACCTCTGGGTACAGTCATCCGGCCTTCTTTCTCTGTTCCCTCTGGGTACAGTCACCAGGCCTTTCTTCCGAGGTCCCCGTGGGCATAGTCACCAGGCCTTTCTTACGAGGTACCTCTGGATACAGTCACCAAGCCTTCCTTCTGATTTATCTGTGGGTTCAGTCACCAGGCCTTTCTTCCAGGGTACCTCTGAGTACAGTCACCAGGCCTTCCTTCCGAGGAAACTCTGGGTACACTCACCAGGCATTTCTTACAAGGTACCTCTGGGTACAGTCACCGGCCTTCCTTCTGAGGTACCTATGGGTACAGTCACCTGGCCTTCTTTCTGTGGACCCTCTGGGGACAGTCACCAGGGTTTTCTCTGAGGTACCTCTGGGTACAGTCTCCAGGCCTTCCTTCCGAGGTACCTCTGGGTACAGTCATCAGGACTTGTTTCCGAGGTATCTCTGGGTACACTCACCAGGCCGTTCTTACGAGGTACCTCTGCTTACAGTCTCCAGTCGTTCCTTCTGAGGTACCTATGGGTACAGTCAAAGGCCTTCCTTCTGAGGTACCTCTGGGTACAGTCACACGGCCTTCTTTCTCAGTTCCCTCTGGGTACAGTCACCAGGCCTTTCTGCCGAGGTCCCTCTGGGTACAGTCACCGGCCTTCCTTTTGAGGTACCTCTGAGTAGAGTTACCCGGCCTTCTTTCTGAGGTACCTCTGTGTACAGTCACCAGGCCTTCCTTCTGTGGTATCTCTGAGTAAAGTCCCCAGGCCTTCCTTCTCAGGTACATCTGAGTACAGTCACCAGGACTTCTTTCCGAGGTACGTCTGGGTACACTCACCAGGTCGTTCTTACGAGGTACCTCTGGGTACAGTCTCCAGTCTTTCCTTCTGAGGTACCTTTGGGTACAGTCACCAGGACTTCCTTAAGAGGTACCTCTGGGTACACACAAAGGCCTTCCTTCTGAGGTACCTCTGGGTGAAGTCCCCAGACCTTCCTTCGGAGATACCTCTGAGTACAGTCACCACGCCTTTCTTCCGAGGTACGTCTGGGTACAATCTGCAGGTCTTCCTTCCGAGGTACCTCTGGGTACAGTCATCAGGCCTTGTTTCCGAGGTACCTCTGGGTACACTCACCAGGCCGTTCTTAGGAGGTACCTCTGGTTACAGTCTCCAGTTGTTCCTTCTGAGGTACCTATGGGTACAGTCACCAGGCCTTCCTTCAGGGGTACCTCTGGGTACAGTCAAAGGCCTTCCTTCTGAGGTACCTCTGGGTGAAGTCCCCAGACCTTCCTTCGGAGGTACCTCTGAGTACAGTCACCACGCCTTTCTTCCGAGGTACGTCTGGGTACAATCTGCAGGTCTTCCTTCCGAGGTACCTCTGGGTACAGTCATCAGGCCTTGTTTCCGAGGTACCTCTGGGTACACTCACCAGGCCGTTCTTAGGAGGTACCTCTGGTTACACTCTCCAGTTGTTCCTTCTGAGGTACCTATGGGTACAGTCACCAGGCCTTCCTTCAGGGGTACCTCTGGGTACAGTCAAAGGCCTTCCTTCTGAGGTACCTCTGGGTGAAGTCCCCAGACCTTCCTTCGGAGGTACCTCTGAGTACAGTCACCACGCCTTTCTTCCGAGGTACGTCTGGGTACAATCTGCAGGTCTTCCTTCCGAGGTACCTCTGGGTACAGTCATCAGGCCTTGTTTCCGAGGTACCTCTGGGTACACTCACCAGGCCGTTCTTAGGAGGTACCTCTGGTTACAGTCTCCAGTTGTTCCTTCTGAGGTACCTATGGGTACAGTCACCAGGCCTTCCTTCAGGGGTACCTCTGGGTACAGTCAAAGGCCTTCCTTCTGAGGTACCTCTGGGTACAGTCATCCGGCCTTCTTTCTCTGTTCCCTCTGGGTACAGTCACCAGGCCTTTCTTCCGAGGTCCCCGTGGGCATAGTCACCAGGCCTTTCTTACGAGGTACCGCTGGATACAGTCACCAAGCCTTCCTTCTGATTTATCTGTGGGTTCAGTCACCAGGCCTTTCTTCCAGGGTACCTCTGAGTACAGTCACCAGGCCTTCCGTCCGAGGGAACTCTGGGTACAGTCACCAGGTCTTCCTTCTGAGGTACTTGTCTGTACCCTCACCAGGCCTTACTTCCGAGGTAACTCTGGTTACAGTCACCAGGCCTTTCCTACGAGGTATCTCTGGGTACAATCACCAGGCCTTCCTTCTGATTTAGCTCTGGGTACAGTCACTAGGCCTTCCTTCCGAGGTACCTCTGGGTAGAGTCAAAAGGCATTTCTTCCAAGGTACCTCTGGGTAGAGTCACCAGGCCTTTCTTACGAGGTAACTCTGGGTACAGTCACCGGCTTTCCTTCTGAGGTACCTCTGGGTACACTCACCCGGGCTTATTTCTGAGGTCCCTCTGGGTGCAGTCACTAGGCCATTCTTCCGAGCTGCCTCTGGGTACAGTCACCAGGCCTTTCTTACGAGGTACCTCTGGGTACAATCACCAGGCCTTCCTTCTGAGTTAGCTCTGGGTACAGTCACCAAGCCTTCCTTCCGAGGCATCTCTGGGTACAGTCACCAGGCCTTCCTTCTGTGGTACCTCTGAGTACAGTCACCTGGCCTTTTGTCCGAGGCACGCCTGGGTACAGTCACCAGGCCTTCCTTTTGAGGTCCTTCTCTGTACAGCCACCAGGCCTTCCTGCCGAGGTCCCTCTGGGTACAGTCACCAGGCTTTCTTCCCAGGTACCTTTGGGTACAGTCACCAGGCCTTTCTTCCGAGGTACCCCTGGATACAGTTACCATGCCTTCTTTCCGAGTAACCTCTGGGTACACTCACCGTCCTTTCTAACGAAGTACCTCTGGGTACAGTCACCAGTCTTTCCTTCTCAGGTACCTATGGGTACAGTCACCAGGCCTTCCTTCAGAGGTACCTCTGTGTACCGCCCCCGGCCTTCCTTCTGAGGTCCCTCCGGGTACAGTCACCTGGCCTTCCTTCTGAGTTAACTCTGGGTACAGTCACCAGGCCTTCCTTTCGAGTTAGCTCTGTGTACAGTCACCAGGCCTTCCTTCCGAGGCACCTCTGGGTATAGCCACCAGGCCTTCCTTCTGAGGTATCTCTGAGTAAAATCCCCAGGCCTTCATTCCGAGGTGCCTCTGAGTACAGTCACCAGGCCTTTCTTCCGAGGTACGTCTGGGTACAGTCTCCAGGCCTTCCTTCCGAGGTACCTCTGGGTACAGTCATCAGGACTTGTTTCCGAGGTACCTCTGGGTATACTCACCGTGCCGTTCTTACGAGGTACCTCTGGTTACAGTCTCCAGTCGGTCCTTCTGAGGTAACTATGGGTACAGTCACCAGGCCTTCCTTCAGAGGTACCTCTGGGTACAGTCAAAGGCCTTCCTTCTGAGGTACATCTGGGTACAGTCACCTGGCCTTCTTTCTGTGGACCCTCTGGGGACAGTCACCAGGGTTTTCTCTGAGGTACCTCTGGGTACAGCCTCCAGGCCTTCCTTCCGAGGTACCTCTGGGTACAGTCATCAGGACTTGTTTCCGAGGTATCTCTGGGTACACTCACCAGGCCGTTCTTACGAGGTACCTCTGCTTACAGTCTCCAGTCGTTCCTTCTGAGGTACCTATGGGTACAGTCAAAGGCCTTCCTTCTGAGGTAACTCTGGGTACAGTCACACGGCCTTCTTTCTCAGTTCCCTCTGGGTACAGTCACCAGGCCTTTCTGCCGAGGTCCCTCTGGGTACAGTCACCGGCCTTCCTTCTGAGGTACCTCTGAGTAGAGTTACCCGGCCTTCTTTCTGAGGTACCTCTGGGTACCGTCACCAGACCTTCCTTCTGCGGTATCTCTGAGTAAAGTCTTCAGGCCTTCCTTCTGAGGTACATCTGAGTACAGTCACCAGGACTTCTTTCCGAGGTACGTCTGGGTACACTCACCAGGTCGTTCTTACGAGGTACCTCTGGGTACAGTCTCCAGTCTTTCCTTCTGAGGTACCTTTGGGTACAGTCACCAGGCCTTCCTTAAGAGGTACCTCTGGGTACACTCAAAGGCCTTCCTTCTGAGGTACCTCTGGGTACAGTCAAAGGCCTTCCTTCAGAGGTACCTCTGCGTACAGTCATCCGGCTTTCTTTCTTAGTTCCCTCTGGGTAGTCACCAAGCCTTTCTTCCGAGGTCCCCCTTGTTACAGTCACCAGGCCTTTCTTACGAGGTACCTCTGGGTACAGTCTCCAGGCCTTCCTTCCGAAGTACCTCTGGGTACAGTCATTAGGACTTTTTTCCGAGGTACCTCTGGGTAAACTCACCAGGCCGTTCTTCCGAGGTACCTCTGGTTACAGTCTCCAGTCGTTCCTTCCAAGGTACCTATGGGTACAGTCACCAGGCCTTCCTGCCGAGACACCTCTGGGTATAGTCACCAGGCCTTCCTTCTGAGGTATCTCTGGGTAAAATCCCCAAGCCTTCCTTCCGAGGTGCCCCTGAGTACAGTCACCACGCCTTTCTTCCGAGGTACGTCTGGGTACAGTCATCAGGCCTTGTTTCCGAGGTAACTCTGGGTACACTCACCAGGTCGTTCTTAGGAGGTACCTCTGGTTACAGTCTCCAGTTGTTAATTCTGAGGTACCTATGGGTACAGTCACCAGGCCTTCCTTCAGGGGTACCTCTGGGTGGAGTCAAAGGCCTTCCTTCTGAGGTACCTCTGGGTACAGTCAAAGGCCTTCTCTCCGGGGTCTCTCTGGGTACAGTCACCAGGCCTTCCTTCAGAGGTACCTCTGGGTACAGTCAAAGGCCTTCCTTCTGAGGTATATCTGGGTACATTCACCAGGCCTTCCTTCTGAGTTACCTGTGCGTAAAGTCACTAGGTCGTTCTTCTGAGGTACCTCTGAGTACAGTCACCAGGCATTCCTTTCGAGGTACCTCTGGGTACATTCACCAGGGCTTCTTTCCGAGGTACCTCTGTTTAGAGTCACCAGGCATTTCTTCCGAGCTAACTCTGGGTACAGTCACCAGGCCTTCCTTCCCAGGTACCTCTGTGTACAGTCACCAGGCTTTCCTTGGGAGTTACCCTGGGTACAGTCACCACGCCTTTCCTCCGAGTTACCTCTAGGTATAGTCACCAGGCCTTCCTTCCGAGGTACCTCTGGGTACAGTCACCGGCCTTCCTTCTGAGGTACCTATGGGTACAGTCACCTGGCCTTCTTTCTGTGGACCCTCTGGGCACAGTCACCAGGGTTTTCTCTGAGGTACCTCTGGGTACAGTCTCCAGGCCTTCCTTCCGAGGTACCTCTGGGTACAGTCATCAGGACTTGTTTCCGAGGTATCTCTGGGTACACTCACCAGGCCGTTCTTACGAGGTACCTCTGCTTACAGTCTCCAGTCGTTCCTTCTGAGGTACCTATGGGTACAGTCAAAGGCCTTCCTTCTGAGGTACCTCTGGGTACAGTCACACGGCCTTCTTTCTCAGTTCCCTCTGGGTACAGTCACCAGGCCTTTGTGCCGAGGTCCCTCTGGGTACAGTCACCGGCCTTCCTTCTGAGGTACCTCTGAGTAGAGTTACCCGGCCTTCTTTCTGAGGTGCCTCTGGGTACAGTCACCAGGCCTTCCTTTTGCGGTATCTCTGAGTAAAGTCCCCAGGCCTTCCTTCTCAGGTACATCTGAGTACAGTCACCAGGACTTCTTTCCGAGGTACGTCTGGGTACACTCACCAGGTCGTTCTTACGAGGTACCTCTGGGTACAGTCTCCAGTCTTTCCTTCTGAGGTACCTTTGGGTACAGTCACCAGGACTTCCTTAAGAGGTACCTCTGGGTACACTCAAAGGCCTTCCTTCTGAGGTACCTCTCGGTGAAGTCCCCAGACCTTCCTTCGGAGATACCTCTGAGTACAGTCACCACGCCTTTCTTCCGAGGTACTTCTGGGTACAGTCATCAGGCCTTGTTTCCGAGGTAACTCTGGGTACACTCACCAGGCCGTTCTTAGGAGGTACCTCTGGTTACAGTCTCCAGTTGTTCCTTCTGAGGTTCCTATGGGTACAGTCACCAGGCCTTCCTTCAGGGGTACCTCTGGGTGGAGTCAAAGGCCTTCCTTCTGAGGTACCTCTGGGTACAGTCAAAGGCCTTCTCTCCGAGGTCCCTCTGGGTACAGTCACCAGGCCTTCCTTCAGAGGTATCTCTGGGTACAGTCAAAGGCCTTCCTCTGAGGTACCTCTGGGTACAGTCACCAGGCCTTCCTTCTGCGATATCTCTGAGTAAAGTCCCCAGGCCTTCCTTCCGAGGTACCTCTGAGTACAGTCACCAGGACTTCTTTCCGAAGTACCTCTGGGTACACTCACCAGGCCTTTCTTACGAGGTACCTCTGGGTACAGTCTCCAGTCTTTCCTTCTGAGGTACCTTCGGGTACAGTCACCAGGACTTCCTTCAGAGGTACCTCTGGGTACAGTCAAAGGCCTTCCTTCTGAGGTATATCTGGGTACAATCACCAGGCCTTCTTTCTGAGGTACCTCTGAGTACACTCATGAGGTCTTCCTTCCGAGGTACCTCTGGGTACAGTCATCAGGCCTTGTTTCCGAGGTACCTCTGGGTACACTCACCAGGCCGTTCTTAGGAGGTACCTCTGGTTACAGTCTCCAGTTGTTCCTTCTGAGGTACCTATGGGTACAGTCACCAGGCCTTTCTTCAGGGGTACCTCTGGGTACAGTCAAAGGCCTTCCTTCTGAGGTACCTCTGGGTACAGTCATCCGGCCTTCTTTCTCTGTTCCCTCTGGGTACAGTCACCAGGCCTTTCTTCCGAGGTCCCCGTGGGCATAGTCACCAGGCCTTTCTTACGAGGTACCTCTGGATACAGTCACCAAGCCTTCCTTCTGATTTATCTGTGGGTTCAGTCACCAGGCCTTTCTTCCAGGGTACCTCTGAGTACAGTCACCAGGCCTTCCTTCCGAGGAAACTCTGGGTACAGTCACCAGGTCTTCCTTCTGAGGTACTTGTCTGTACCCTCACCAGGCCTTACTTCCGAGGTAACTCTGGTTACAGTCACCAGGCCTTTCCTACGAGGTATCTCTGGGTACAATCACCAGGCCTTCCTTCTGCTTTAGCTCTGGGTACAGTCACTAGGCCTTCCTTCCGAGGTACCTCTGGGTAGAGTCAAAAGGCATTTCTTCCAAGGTACCTCTGGGTAGAGTCACCAGGCCTTTCTTACGAGGTAACTCTGGGTACAGTCACCGGCTTTCCTTCTGAGGTACCTCTGGGTACACTCACCCGGGCTTATTTCTGAGGTCCCTCTGGGTGCAGTCACTAGGCCATTCTTCCGAGCTGAATCTGGGTACAGTCACCAGGCCTTTCTTACGAGGTACCTCTGGGTACAATCACCAGGCCTTCCTTCTGAGTTAGCTCTGGGTACAGTCACCAAGCCTTCCTTCCGAGGCATCTCTGGGTACAGTCACCAGGCCTGCCTTCCGAGGTACCTCTGGGTACAGTCACCAGGCCTGACTTCCGTGGTACCTCTGAGTACAGTCACCTGGCCTTTTGTCCGAGGCACGCCTGGGTACAGTCACCAGGCCTTCCTTTTGAGGTCCTTCTCTGTACAGCCACCAGGCCTTCCTGCCGAGGTCCCTCTGGGTACAGTCACCAGGCCTTTCTTCCCAGGTACCCCTGGATACAGTTACCATGACTTCTTTCCGAGTAACCTCTTGGTACACTCACCGTCCTTTCTAACGAGGTACCTCTGGGTACAGTCACCATTCTTTCCTTCTCAGGTACCTATGGGTACAGTCACCAGGCCTTCCTTCAGAGGTACCTCTGTGTACCGCCCCCGGCTTTCCTTCTGAGGTACCTCCGGGTACAGTCACCTGGCCTTCTTTCTGAGGTCCCTCTGGGTACAGTCACCAGGGCTCTCTCCGAGGTACCTCTGGTTACAGTCACCAGGCCTTCCTTCTGAGTTAGCTCTGGGTACAGTCACCAGGCCTTCCTTTCGAGTTAGCTGTGGGTACAGTCACCAGGCCTTCCTTCCAAGGCACCTCTGGGTATAGCCACCAGGCCTTCCTTCTGAGGTATCTCTGGGTAAAGTCCCCAGGCCTTCCTTCCGAGGTACCTCTGAGTACAGTCATTAGGACTTTTTTCCGAGGTACCTCTGGGTAAACTCACCAGGCCGTTCTTACGAGCTACCTCTGGTTACAGTCTCCAGTCGTTCCTTCTGAGGTACCTATGGGTACAGTCACCAGGCCTTCCTTCATGGGTAGCTCTGGGTACAGTCAAAGGCCTTCCTTGTGAGGTACCTCTGGGTACAGTCTCCAGGCCTTCTTCCGAGGTACCTCTGTGTACCGTACTAGGCTTTCCTTCCCAGGTGCCTCTGGGTAGGGTCACTAATCCTTAATTCCGAGGTACGATTCGGTACAGCCACCGGGCCTTCCTTCTGACGTACTTCGGGGTACAGTCAACAGGCCTTCCTTCCGAGGCATCTCTGGGTACAATCACCAGGCATTTCTTACAAGGTAACTCTGGGTGCAGTCACCAGGCCTTCCTTCCGTGGTACCTCTGGGTACAGTCACCAAGCCTTCCTTCCGAGGCATCTCTGGGTACAGTCACCAGGCCTTCCTTCTGTGGTACCTCTGAGTACAGTCACCTGGCCTTTTGTCCGAGGCACGCCTGGGTACAGTCACCAGGCCTTCCTTTTGAGGTCCTTCTCTGTACAGCCACCAGGCCTTCCTGCCGAGGTCCCTCTGGGTACAGTCACCAGGCTTTCTTCCCAGGTACCTTTGGGTACAGTCACCAGGCCTTTCTTCCGAGGTACCCCTGGATACAGTTACCATGCCTTCTTTCCGAGTAACCTCTGGGTACACTCACCGTCCTTTCTAACGAAGTACCTCTGGGTACAGTCACCAGTCTTTCCTTCTCAGGTACCTATGGGTACAGTCACCAGGCCTTCCTTCAGAGGTACCTCTGTGTACCGCCCCCGGCCTTCCTTCTGAGGTCCCTCCGGGTACAGTCACCTGGCCTTCCTTCTGAGTTAACTCTGGGTACAGTCACCAGGCCTTCCTTTCGAGTTAGCTCTGTGTACAGTCACCAGGCCTTCCTTCCGAGGCACCTCTGGGTATAGCCACCAGGCCTTCCTTCTGAGGTATCTCTGAGTAAAATCCCCAGGCCTTCATTCCGAGGTGCCTCTGAGTACAGTCACCAGGCCTTTCTTCGGAGGTACGTCTGGGTACAGTCTCCAGGCCTTCCTTCCGAGGTACCTCTGGGTACAGTCATCAGGACTTGTTTCCGAGGTACCTCTGGGTATACTCACCGTGCCGTTCTTACGAGGTACCTCTGGTTACAGTCTCCAGTCGTTCCTTCTGAGGTAACTATGGGTACAGTCACCAGGCCTTCCTTCAGAGGTACCTCTGGGTACAGTCAAAGGCCTTCCTTCTGAGGTACATCTGGGTACAGTCACCTGGCCTTCTTTCTGTGGACCCTCTGGGGACAGTCACCAGGGTTTTCTCTGAGGTACCTCTGGGTACAGCCTCCAGGCCTTCCTTCCGAGGTACCTCTGGGTACAGTCATCAGGACTTGTTTCCGAGGTATCTCTGGGTACACTCACCAGGCGGTTCATACGAGGTACCTCTGCTTACAGTCTCCAGTCGTTCCTTCTGAGGTACCTATGGGTACAGTCAAAGGCCTTCCTTCTGAGGTACCTCTGGGTACAGTCACACGGCCTTCTTTCTCAGTTCCCTCTGGGTACAGTCACCAGGCCTTTCTGCCGAGGTCCCTCTGGGTACAGTCACCGGCCTTCCTTCTGAGGTACCTCTGAGTAGAGTTACCCGGCCTTCTTTCTGAGGTACCTCTGGGTACCGTCACCAGACCTTCCTTCTGCGGTATCTCTGAGTAAAGTCTTCAGGCCTTCCTTCTGAGGTACATCTGAGTACAGTCACCAGGACTTCTTTCCGAGGTACGTCTGGGTACACTCACCAGGTCGTTCTTACGAGGTACCTCTGGGTACACTCACACGGCCGTTCTTAGGAGATACCTCTTCATACAGTCTCCAGTTGTTCCTTCTGAGGTACCTATGGGTACAGTCACCAGGCCTTCCTTCAGGGGTACCTCTGGCTACAGTCAATGGCCTTCCTTCTGAGGTACCTCTGGGTACAGTCACCAGGCCTTCTCTCCGAGGTATCTCTGGGTACAGTCACCAGGCCTTCCTTCAGAGGTACCTCTGGGTACAGTCAAAGGCCTTCCTTCAGAGGTACCTCTGCGTACAGTCATCCGGCTTTCTTTCTTAGTTCCCTCTGGGTAGTCACCAAGCCTTTCTTCCGAGGTCCCCCTTGTTACAGTCACCAGGCCTTTCTTACGAGGTACCTCTGGGTACAGTCTCCAGGCCTTCCTTCCGAAGTACCTCTGGGTACAGTCATTAGGACTTTTTTCCGAGGTACCTCTGGGTAAACTCACCAGGCCGTTCTTCCGAGGTACCTCTGGTTACAGTCTCCAGTCGTTCCTTCCAAGGTACCTATGGGTACAGTCACCAGGCCTTCCTGCCGAGACACCTCTGGGTATAGTCACCAGGCCTTCCTTCTGAGGTATCTCTGGGTAAAATCCCCAAGCCTTCCTTCCGAGGTGCCCCTGAGTACAGTCACCACGCCTTTCTTCCGAGGTACGTCTGGGTACAGTCATCAGGCCTTGTTTCCGAGGTAACTCTGGGTACACTCACCAGGTCGTTCTTAGGAGGTACCTCTGGTTACAGTCTCCAGTTGTTCCTTCTGAGGTACCTATGGGTACAGTCACCAGGCCTTCCTTCAGGGGTACCTCTGGGTGGAGTCAAAGGCCTTCCTTCTGAGGTACCTCTGGGTACAGTCAAAGGCCTTCTCTCCGGGGTCTCTCTGGGTACAGTCACCAGGCCTTCCTTCAGAGGTACCTCTGGGTACAGTCAAAGGCCTTCCTTCTGAGGTACCTCTGGGTACAGTCACCAGGCCTTCCTTCTGCGGTATCTCTGAGTAAAGTCCCCAGGCCTTCCTTCCGAGGTACCTCTGAGTAGAGTCACCAGGACTTCTTTCCGAGGTAACTCTGGGTGCAGTCACCAGTCCGTTCTTACGAGCTGCCTCTGGGTACAGTTACCAGGCCTTTCCTCCGAGCTAACTCTGGAACAGTCAACAGGCCTTCCTTCCGAGGTACGTCTGGGTAGTCACCAGGCATTCCTTCCGAGGTATCTCTGGGTACACTCACCAGGCCTTCATTCCGAGGAACCTCTGGGTACAGTCACCAGGTCTTCCTTCCGAGGTACCTATGGGCACAGTCAACAGGCCGTCCTTCTGACGTATCTCTGGGTACACTCACCAGGCCTTCATTCCGAGGAACCTCTGTGTACAGTCACCAGGTCTTCCCTCTGATGTACCTCTGGGCACAGTCAACAGGCCGTCCTTCTGAGGTACCTCCGGGTACAGTCACCAGGCCTTCTTTCTGAGGTCCCTCTGGGTACAGTCACCAGGGCTTTCTCCGAGGTACCTCTGTGTACATGTACGGGTCTTCGTTCTGAGGTACCTCTGGGTAGAGTCAACAGGCATTCCTTCCGAGGTATCTCTGGGTACACTCACCAGGCATTTCTTACAAGGTACCTCTGGGTACAGTCACCGGCCTTCCTTCTGAGGTACCTATGGGTACAGTCACCTGGCCTTTTTTCTGTGGACCCTCTGGGCACATTCACCAGGGTTTTCTCTGAGGTACCTCTGGGTACAGTCCCCAGGCCTTCCTTCCGAGGTACCTCTGGGTACAGTCATCAGGACTTGTTTCCGAGGTATCTCTGGGTACACTCACCAGGCCGTTCTTACGAGGTACCTCTGCTTACAGTCTCCAGTCGTTCCTTCTGAGGTACCTATGGGTACAGTCAAAGGCCTTCCTTCTGAGGTACCTCTGGGTACAGTCACACGGCCTTCTTTCTCAGTTCCCTCTGGGTACAGTCACCAGGCCTTTCTGCCGAGGTCCCTCTGGGTACAGTCACCGGCCTTCCTTTTGAGGTACCTCTGAGTAGAGTTACCCGGCCTTCTTTCTGAGGTACCTCTGTGTACAGTCACCAGGCCTTCCTTCTGTGGTATCTCTGAGTAAAGTCCCCAGGCCTTCCTTCTCAGGTACATCTGAGTACAGTCACCAGGACTTCTTTCCGAGGTACGTCTGGGTACACTCACCAGGTCGTTCTTACGAGGTACCTCTGGGTACAGTCTCCAGTCTTTCCTTCTGAGGTACCTTTGGGTACAGTCACCAGGACTTCCTTAAGAGGTACCTCTGGGTACACACAAAGGCCTTCCTTCTGAGGTACCTCTGGGTGAAGTCCCCAGACCTTCCTTCGGAGATACCTCTGAGTACAGTCACCACGCCTTTCTTCCGAGGTACGTCTGGGTACAATCTGCAGGTCTTCCTTCCGAGGTACCTCTGGGTACAGTCATCAGGCCTTGTTTCCGAGGTACCTCTGGGTACACTCACCAGGCCGTTCTTAGGAGGTACCTCTGGTTACAGTCTCCAGTTGTTCCTTCTGAGGTACCTATGGGTACAGTCACCAGGCCTTCCTTCAGGGGTACCTCTGGGTACAGTCAAAGGCCTTCCTTCTGAGGTACCTCTGGGTACAGTCATCCGGCCTTCTTTCTCTGTTCCCTCTGGGTACAGTCACCAGGCCTTTCTTCCGAGGTCCCCGTGGGCATAGTCACCAGGCCTTTCTTACGAGGTACCTCTGGATACAGTCACCAAGCCTTCCTTCTGATTTATCTGTGGGTTCAGTCACCAGGCCTTTCTTCCAGGGTACCTCTGAGTACAGTCACCAGGCCTTCCTTCCGAGGGAACTCTGGGTACAGTCACCAGGTCTTCCTTCTGAGGTACTTGTCTGTACCCTCACCAGGCCTTACTTCCGAGGTAACTCTGGTTACAGTCACCAGGCCTTTCCTACGAGGTATCTCTGGGTACAATCACCAGGCCTTCCTTCTGATTTAGCTCTGGGTACAGTCACTAGGCCTTCCTTCCGAGGTACCTCTGGGTAGAGTCAAAAGGCATTTCTTCCAAGGTACCTCTGGGTAGAGTCACCAGGCCTTTCTTACGAGGTAACTCTGGGTACAGTCACCGGCTTTCCTTCTGAGGTACCTCTGGGTACACTCACCCGGGCTTATTTCTGAGGTCCCTCTGGGTGCAGTCACTAGGCCATTCTTCCGAGCTGCCTCTGGGTACAGTCACCAGGCCTTTCTTACGAGGTACCTCTGGGTACAATCACCAGGCCTTCCTTCTGAGTTAGCTCTGGGTACAGTCACCAAGCCTTCCTTCCGAGGCATCTCTGGGTACAGTCACCAGGCCTTCCTTCTGTGGTACCTCTGAGTACAGTCACCTGGCCTTTTGTCCGAGGCACGCCTGGGTACAGTCACCAGGCCTTCCTTTTGAGGTCCTTCTCTGTACAGCCACCAGGCCTTCCTGCCGAGGTCCCTCTGGGTACAGTCACCAGGCTTTCTTCCCAGGTACCTTTGGGTACAGTCACCAGGCCTTTCATCCGAGGTACCCCTGGATACAGTTACCATGCCTTCTTTCCGAGTAACCTCTGGGTACACTCACCGTCCTTTCTAACGAAGTACCTCTGGGTACAGTCACCATTCTTTCCTTCTCAGGTACCTATGGGTACAGTCACCAGGCCTTCCTTCAGAGGTACCTCTGTGTACCGCCCCCGGCCTTCCTTCTGAGGTCCCTCCGGGTACAGTCACCTGGCCTTCCTTCTGAGTTAACTCTGGGTACAGTCACCAGGCCTTCCTTTCGAGTTAGCTCTGTGTACAGTCACCAGGCCTTCCTTCCGAGGCACCTCTGGGTATAGCCACCAGGCCTTCCTTCTGAGGTATCTCTGAGTAAAATCCCCAGGCCTTCATTCCGAGGTGCCTCTGAGTACAGTCACCAGGCCTTTCTTCCGAGGTACGTCTGGGTACAGTCTCCAGGCCTTCCTTCCGAGGTACCTCTGGGTACAGTCATCAGGACTTGTTTCCGAGGTACCTCTGGGTATACTCACCGTGCCGTTCTTACGAGGTACCTCTGGTTACAGTCTCCAGTCGGTCCTTCTGAGGTAACTATGGGTACAGTCACCAGGCCTTCCTTCAGAGGTACCTCTGGGTACAGTCAAAGGCCTTCCTTCTGAGGTACATCTGGGTACAGTCACCTGGCCTTCTTTCTGTGGACCCTCTGGGGACAGTCACCAGGGTTTTCTCTGAGGTACCTCTGGGTACAGTCTCCAGGCCTTCCTTCCGAGGTACCTCTGGGTACAGTCATCAGGACTTGTTTCCGAGGTATCTCTGGGTACACTCACCAGGCCGTTCTTACGAGGTACCTCTGCTTACAGTCTCCAGTCGTTCCTTCTGAGGTACCTATGGGTACAGTCAAAGGCCTTCCTTCTGAGGTACCTCTGGGTACAGTCACACGGCCTTCTTTCTCAGTTCCCTCTGGGTACAGTCACCAGGCCTTTCTGCCGAGGTCCCTCTGGATACAGTCACCGGCCTTCCTTCTGAGGTACCTCTGAGTAGAGTTACCCGGCCTTCTTTCTGAGGTACCTCTGGGTACCGTCACCAGACCTTCCTTCTGCGGTATCTCTGAGTAAAGTCTTCAGGCCTTCCTTCTGAGGTACATCTGAGTACAGTCACCAGGACTTCTTTCCGAGGTACGTCTGGGTACACTCACCAGGTCGTTCTTACGAGGTACCTCTGGGTACAGTCTCCAGTCTTTCCTTCTGAGGTACCTTTGGGTACAGTCACCAGGACTTCCTTAAGAGGTACCTCTGGGTACACTCAAAGGCCTTCCTTCTGAGGTACCTCTCGGTGAAGTCCCCCGACCTTCCTTCGGAGGTACCTCTGAGTACAGTCACCACGCCTGTCTTCCGAGGTACGTCTGGGTACAATCTGCAGGTCTTCCTTCCAAGGTACATCTGGGTACAGTTATCAGGCCTTGTTTCCGAGGTACCTCTGGGTACACTCACACGGCCGTTCTTAGGAGATACCTCTTCATACAGTCTCCAGTTGTTCCTTCTGAGGTACCTATGGGTACAGTCACCAGGCCTTCCTTCAGGGGTACCTCTGGCTACAGTCAATGGCCTTCCTTCTGAGGTACCTCTGGGTACAGTCACCAGGCCTTCTCTCCGAGGTATCTCTGGGTACAGTCACCAGGCCTTCCTTCAGAGGTACCTCTGGGTACAGTCAAAGGCCTTCCTTCAGAGGTACCTCTGCGTACAGTCATCCGGCTTTCTTTCTTAGTTCCCTCTGGGTAGTCACCAAGCCTTTCTTCCGAGGTCCCCCTTGTTACAGTCACCAGGCCTTTCTTACGAGGTACCTCTGGGTACAGTCTCCAGGCCTTCCTTCCGAAGTACCTCTGGGTACAGTCATTAGGACTTTTTTCCGAGGTACCTCTGGGTAAACTCACCAGGCCGTTCTTCCGAGGTACCTCTGGTTACAGTCTCCAGTCGTTCCTTCCAAGGTACCTATGGGTACAGTCACCAGGCCTTCCTGCCGAGACACCTCTGGGTATAGTCACCAGGCCTTCCTTCTGAGGTATCTCTGGGTAAAATCCCCAAGCCTTCCTTCCGAGGTGCCCCTGAGTACAGTCACCACGCCTTTCTTCCGAGGTACGTCTGGGTACAGTCATCAGGCCTTGTTTCCGAGGTAACTCTGGGTACACTCACCAGGTCGTTCTTAGGAGGTACCTCTGGTTACAGTCTCCAGTTGTTCCTTCTGAGGTACCTATGGGTACAGTCACCAGGCCTTCCTTCAGGGGTACCTCTGGGTGGAGTCAAAGGCCTTCCTTCTGAGGTACCTCTGGGTACAGTCAAAGGCCTTCTCTCCGGGGTCTCTCTGGGTACAGTCACCAGGCCTTCCTTCAGAGGTACCTCTGGGTACAGTCAAAGGCCTTCCTTCTGAGGTACCTCTGGGTACAGTCACCAGGCCTTCCTTCTGCGGTATCTCTGAGTAAAGTCCCCAGGCCTTCCTTCCGAGGTACCTCTGAGTAGAGTCACCAGGACTTCTTTCCGAGGTAACTCTGGGTGCAGTCACCAGTCCGTTCTTACGAGCTGCCTCTGGGTACAGTTACCAGGCCTTTCCTCCGAGCTAACTCTGGAACAGTCAACAGGCCTTCCTTCCGAGGTACGTCTGGGTAGTCACCAGGCATTCCTTCCGAGGTATCTGTGGGTACACTCACCAGGCCTTCATTCCGAGGAACCTCTGGGTACAGTCACCAGGTCTTCCTTCCGAGGTACCTATGGGCACAGTCAACAGGCCGTCCTTCTGACGTATCTCTGGGTACACTCACCAGGCCTTCATTCCGAGGAACCTCTGTGTACAGTCACCAGGTCTTCCCTCTGATGTACCTCTGGGCACAGTCAACAGGCCGTCCTTCTGAGGTACCTCCGGGTACAGTCACCAGGCCTTCTTTCTGAGGTCCCTCTGGGTACAGTCACCAGGGCTTTCTCCGAGGTACCTCTGTGTACATGTACGGGTCTTCGTTCTGAGGTACCTCTGGGTAGAGTCAACAGGCATTCCTTCCGAGGTATCTCTGGGTACACTCACCAGGCATTTCTTACAAGGTACCTCTGGGTACAGTCACCGGCCTTCCTTCTGAGGTACCTATGGGTACAGTCACCTGGCCTTTTTTCTGTGGACCCTCTGGGCACATTCACCAGGGTTTTCTCTGAGGTACCTCTGGGTACAGTCTCCAGGCCTTCCTTCCGAGGTACCTCTGGGTACAGTCATCAGGACTTGTTTCCGAGGTATCTCTGGGTACACTCACCAGGCCGTTCTTAGGAGGTACCTCTGCTTACAGTCTCCAGTCGTTCCTTCTGAGGTACCTATGGGTACAGTCAAAGGCCTTCCTTCTGAGGTACCTCTGGGTACAGTCACACGGCCTTCTTTCTCAGTTCCCTCTGGGTACAGTCACCAGGCCTTTCTGCCGAGGTCCCTCTGGGTACAGTCACCGGCCTTCCTTTTGAGGTACCTCTGAGTAGAGTTACCCGGCCTTCTTTCTGAGGTACCTCTGTGTACAGTCACCAGGCCTTCCTTCTGTGGTATCTCTGAGTAAAGTCCCCAGGCCTTCCTTCTCAGGTACATCTGAGTACAGTCACCAGGACTTCTTTCCGAGGTACGTCTGGGTACACTCACCAGGTCGTTCTTACGAGGTACCTCTGGGTACAGTCTCCAGTCTTTCCTTCTGAGGTACCTTTGGGTACAGTCACCAGGACTTCCTTAAGAGGTACCTCTGGGTACACACAAAGGCCTTCCTTCTGAGGTACCTCTGGGTGAAGTCCCCAGACCTTCCTTCGGAGGTACCTCTGAGTACAGTCACCACGCCTTTCTTCCGAGGTACGTCTGGGTACAATCTGCAGGTCTTCCTTCCGAGGTACCTCTGGGTACAGTCATCAGGCCTTGTTTCCGAGGTACCTCTGGGTACACTCACCAGGCCGTTCTTAGGAGGTACCTCTGGTTACAGTCTCCAGTTGTTCCTTCTGAGGTACCTATGGGTACAGTCACCAGGCCTTCCTTCAGGGGTACCTCTGGGTACAGTCAAAGGCCTTCCTTCTGAGGTACCTCTGGGTACAGTCATCCGGCCTTCTTTCTCTGTTCCCTCTGGGTACAGTCACCAGGCCTTTCTTCCGAGGTCCCCGTGGGCATAGTCACCAGGCCTTTCTTACGAGGTACCTCTGGATACAGTCACCAAGCCTTCCTTCTGATTTATCTGTGGGTTCAGTCACCAGGCCTTTCTTCCAGGGTACCTCTGAGTACAGTCACCAGGCCTTCCTTCCGAGGGAACTCTGGGTACAGTCACCAGGTCTTCCTTCTGAGGTACTTGTCTGTACCCTCACCAGGCCTTACTTCCGAGGTAACTCTGGTTACAGTCACCAGGCCTTTCCTACGAGGTATCTCTGGGTACAATCACCAGGCCTTCCTTCTGATTTAGCTCTGGGTACAGTCACTAGGCCTTCCTTCCGAGGTACCTCTGGGTAGAGTCAAAAGGCATTTCTTCCAAGGTACCTCTGGGTAGAGTCACCAGGCCTTTCTTACGAGGTAACTCTGGGTACAGTCACCGGCTTTCCTTCTGAGGTACCTCTGGGTACACTCACCCGGGCTTATTTCTGAGGTCCCTCTGGGTGCAGTCACTAGGCCATTCTTCCGAGCTGCCTCTGGGTACAGTCACCAGGCCTTTCTTACGAGGTACCTCTGGGTACAATCACCAGGCCTTCCTTCTGAGTTAGCTCTGGGTACAGTCACCAAGCCTTCCTTCCGAGGCATCTCTGGGTACAGTCACCAGGCCTGCCTTCCGAGGTAACTCTGGGTACAGTCACCAGGCCTGACTTCCGTGGTACCGCTGAGTACAGTCACCTGGCCTTTTGTCCGAGGCACGCCTGGGTACAGTCACCAGGCCTTCCTTTTGAGGTCCTTCTCTGTACAGCCACCAGGCCTTCCTGCCGAGGTCCCTCTGGGTACAGTCACCAGGCCTTTCTTCCCAGGTACCCCTGGATACAGTTACCATGACTTCTTTCCGAGTAACCTCTGGGTACACTCACCGTCCTTTCTAACGAGGTACCTCTGGGTACAGTCACCATTCTTTCCTTCTCAGGTACCTATGGGTACAGTCACCAGGCCTTCCTTCAGAGGTACCTCTGTGTACCGCCCCCGGCTTTCCTTCTGAGGTACCTCCGGGTACAGTCACCTGGCCTTCTTTCTGAGGTCCCTCTGGGTACAGTCACCAGGGCTCTCGCCGAGGTACCTCTGGTTACAGTCACCAGGCCTTCCTTCTGAGTTAGCTCTGGGTACAGTCACCAGGCCTTCCTTCCAAGGCACCTCTGGGTATAGCCACCAGGCCTTCCTTCTGAGGTATCTCTGGGTAAAGTCCCCAGGCCTTCCTTCCGAGGTACCTCTGAGTACAGTCATTAGGACTTTTTTCCGAGGTACCTCTGGGTAAACTCACCAGGCCGTTCTTACGAGCTACCTCTGGTTACAGTCTCCAGTCGTTCCTTCTGAGGTACCTATGGGTACAGTCACCAGGCCTTCCTTCATGGGTAGCTCTGGGTACAGTCAAAGGCCTTCCTTGTGAGGTACCTCTGGGTACAGTCTCCAGGCCTTCTTCCGAGGTACCTCTGTGTACCGTACCAGGCTTTCCTTCCCAGGTGCCTCTGGGTAGGGTCACTAATCCTTAATTCCGAGGTACGATTCGGTACAGCCACCAGGCCTTCCTTCTGACGTACTTCGGGGTACAGTCAACAGGCCTTCCTTCCGAGGCATCTCTGGGTACAATCACCAGGCATTTCTTACAAGGTAACTCTGGGTGCAGTCACCAGGCCTTCCTTCCGTGGTACCTCTGGGTACAGTCACCAAGCCTTCCTTCCGAGGCATCTCTGGGTACAGTCACCAGGCCTTCCTTCTGTGGTACCTCTGAGTACAGTCACCTGGCCTTTTGTCCGAGGCACGCCTGAGTACAGTCACCAGGCCTTCCTTTTGAGGTCCTTCTCTGTACAGCCACCAGGCCTTCCTGCCGAGGTCCCTCTGGGTACAGTCACCAGGCTTTCTTCCCAGGTACCTTTGGGTACAGTCACCAGGCCTTTCTTCCGAGGTACCCCTGGATACAGTTACCATGCCTTCTTTCCGAGTAACCTCTGGGTACACTCACCGTCCTTTCTAACGAAGTACCTCTGGGTACAGTCACCATTCTTTCCTTCTCAGGTACCTATGGGTACAGTCACCAGGCCTTCCTTCAGAGGTACCTCTGTGTACCGCCCCCGGCCTTCCTTCTGAGGTCCCTCCGGGTACAGTCACCTGGCCTTCCTTCTGAGTTAACTCTGGGTACAGTCACCAGGCCTTCCTTTCGAGTTAGCTCTGTGTACAGTCACCAGGCCTTCCTTCCGAGGCACCTCTGGGTATAGCCACCAGGCCTTCCTTCTGAGGTATCTCTGAGTAAAATCCCCAGGCCTTCATTCCGAGGTGCCTCTGAGTACAGTCACCAGGCCTTTCTTCCGAGGTACGTCTGGGTACAGTCTCCAGGCCTTCCTTCCGAGGTACCTCTGGGTACAGTCATCAGGACTTGTTTCCGAGGTACCTCTGGGTATACTCACCGTGCCGTTCTTACGAGGTACCTCTGGTTACAGTCTCCAGTCGTTCCTTCTGAGGTAACTATGGGTACAGTCACCAGGCCTTCCTTCAGAGGTACCTCTGGGTACAGTCAAAGGCCTTCCTTCTGAGGTACATCTGGGTACAGTCACCTGGCCTTCTTTCTGTGGACCCTCTGGGGACAGTCACCAGGGTTTTCTCTGAGGTACCTCTGGGTACAGCCTCCAGGCCTTCCTTCCGAGGTACCTCTGGGTACAGTCATCAGGACTTGTTTCCGAGGTATCTCTGGGTACACTCACCAGGCGGTTCTTACGAGGTACCTCTGCTTACAGTCTCCAGTCGTTCCTTCTGAGGTACCTATGGGTACAGTCAAAGGCCTTCCTTCTGAGGTACCTCTGGGTACAGTCACACGGCCTTCTTTCTCAGTTCCCTCTGGGTACACTCACCAGGCCTTCATTCCGAGGAACCTCTGGGTACAGTCACCAGGTCTTCCTTCCGAGGTACCTATGGGCACAGTCAACAGGCCGTCCTTCTGATGTACCTCTGGGTACACTCACCAGGCCTTCATTCCGAGGAACCTCTGTGTACAGTCACCAGGTCTTCCCTCTGATGTACCTCTGGGCACAGTCAACAGGCCGTCCTTCTGAGGTACCTCCGGGTACAGTCACCAGGCCTTCTTTCTGAGGTCCCTCTGGGTACAGTCACCAGGGCTTTCTCCGAGGTACCTCTGTGTACATGTACGGGTCTTCGTTCTGAGGTACCTCTGGGTAGAGTCAACAGGCATTCCTTCCGAGGTATCTCTGGGTACACTCACCAGGCATTTCTTACAAGGTACCTCTGGGTACAGTCACCGGCCTTCCTTCTGAGGTACCTATGGGTACAGTCACCTGGCCTTTTTTCTGTGGACCCTCTGGGCACATTCACCAGGGTTTTCTCTGAGGTACCTCTGGGTACAGTCTCCAGGCCTTCCTTCCGAGGTACCTCTGGGTACAGTCATCAGGACTTGTTTCCGAGGTATCTCTGGGTACACTCACCAGGCCGTTCTTACGAGGTACCTCTGCTTACAGTCTCCAGTCGTTCCTTCTGAGGTACCTATGGGTACAGTCAAAGGCCTTCCTTCTGAGGTACCTCTGGGTACAGTCACACGGCCTTCTTTCTCAGTTCCCTCTGGGTACAGTCACCAGGCCTTTCTGCCGAGGTCCCTCTGGGTACAGTCACCGGCCTTCCTTCTGAGGTACCTCTGAGTAGAGTTACCCGGCCTTCTTTCTGAGGTACCTCTGGGTACCGTCACCAGACCTTCCTTCTGCGGTATCTCTGAGTAAAGTCTTCAGGCCTTCCTTCTGAGGTACATCTGAGTACAGTCACCAGGACTTCTTTCCGAGGTACGTCTGGGTACACTCACCAGGTCGTTCTTACGAGGTACCTCTGGGTACAGTCTCCAGTCTTTCCTTCTGAGGTACCTTTGGGTACAGTCACCAGGCCTTCCTTAAGAGGTACCTCTGGGTACACTCAAAGGCCTTCCTTCTGAGATACCTCTCGGTGAAGTCCCCCGACCTTCCTTCGGAGGTACCTCTGAGTACAGTCACCACGCCTGTCTTCCGAGGTACGTCTGGGTACAATCTGCAGGTCTTCCTTCCAAGGTACATCTGGGTACAGTCATCAGGCCTTGTTTCCGAGGTACCTCTGGGTACACTCACACGGCCGTTCTTAGGAAATACCTCTTCATACAGTCTCCAGTTGTTCCTTCTGAGGTACCTATGGGTACAGTCACCAGGCCTTCCTTCAGGGGTACCTCTGGCTACAGTCAATGGCCTTCCTTCTGAGGTACCTCTGGGTACAGTCACCAGGCCTTCTCTCCGAGGTATCTCTGGGTACAGTCACCAGGCCTTCCTTCAGAGGTACCTCTGGGTACAGTCAAAGGCCTTCCTTCAGAGGTACCTCTGCGTACAGTCATCCGGCTTTCTTTCTTAGTTCCCTCTGGGTAGTCACCAAGCCTTTCTTCCGAGGTCCCCCTTGTTACAGTCACCAGGCCTTTCTTACGAGGTACCTCTGGGTACAGTCTCCAGGCCTTCCTTCCGAAGTACCTCTGGGTACAGTCATTAGGACTTTTTTCCGAGGTACCTCTGGGTAAACTCACCAGGCCGTTCTTCCGAGGTACCTCTGGTTACAGTCTCCAGTCGTTCCTTCCAAGGTACCTATGGGTACAGTCACCAGGCCTTCCTGCCGAGACACCTCTGGGTATAGTCACCAGGCCTTCCTTCTGAGGTATCTCTGGGTAAAATCCCCAAGCCTTCCTTCCGAGGTGCCCCTGAGTACAGTCACCACGCCTTTCTTCCGAGGTACGTCTGGGTACAGTCATCAGGCCTTGTTTCCGAGGTAACTCTGGGTACACTCACCAGGTCGTTCTTAGGAGGTACCTCTGGTTACAGTCTCCAGTTGTTCCTTCTGAGGTACCTATGGGTACAGTCACCAGGCCTTCCTTCAGGGGTACCTCTGGGTGGAGTCAAAGGCCTTCCTTCTGAGGTACCTCTGGGTACAGTCAAAGGCCTTCTCTCCGGGGTCTCTCTGGGTACAGTCACCAGGCCTTCCTTCAGAGGTACCTCTGGGTACAGTCAAAGGCCTTCCTTCTGAGGTACCTCTGGGTACAGTCACCAGGCCTTCCTTCTGCGGTATCTCTGAGTAAAGTCCCCAGGCCTTCCTTCCGAGGTACCTCTGAGTAGAGTCACCAGGACTTCTTTCCGAGGTAACTCTGGGTGCAGTCACCAGTCCGTTCTTACGAGCTGCCTCTGGGTACAGTTACCAGGCCTTTCCTCCGAGCTAACTCTGGAACAGTCAACAGGCCTTCCTTCCGAGGTACGTCTGGGTAGTCACCAGGCATTCCTTCCGAGGTATCTCTGGGTACACTCACCAGGCCTTCATTCCGAGGAACCTCTGGGTACAGTCACCAGGTCTTCCTTCCGAGGTACCTATGGGCACAGTCAACAGGCCGTCCTTCTGACGTATCTCTGGGTACACTCACCAGGCCTTCATTCCGAGGAACCTCTGTGTACAGTCACCAGGTCTTCCCTCTGATGTACCTCTGGGCACAGTCAACAGGCCGTCCTTCTGAGGTACCTCCGGGTACAGTCACCAGGCCTTCTTTCTGAGGTCCCTCTGGGTACAGTCACCAGGGCTTTCTCCGAGGTACCTCTGTGTACATGTACGGGTCTTCGTTCTGAGGTACCTCTGGGTAGAGTCAACAGGCATTCCTTCCGAGGTATCTCTGGGTACACTCACCAGGCATTTCTTACAAGGTACCTCTGGGTACAGTCACCGGCCTTCCTTCTGAGGTACCTATGGGTACAGTCACCTGGCCTTTTTTCTGTGGACCCTCTGGGCACATTCACCAGGGTTTTCTCTGAGGTACCTCTGGGTACAGTCTCCAGGCCTTCCTTCCGAGGTACCTCTGGGTACAGTCATCAGGACTTGTTTCCGAGGTATCTCTGGGTACACTCACCAGGCCGTTCTTACGAGGTACCTCTGCTTACAGTCTCCAGTCGTTCCTTCTGAGGTACCTATGGGTACAGTCAAAGGCCTTCCTTCTGAGGTACCTCTGGGTACAGTCACACGGCCTTCTTTCTCAGTTCCCTCTGGGTACAGTCACCAGGCCTTTCTGCCGAGGTCCCTCTGGGTACAGTCACCGGCCTTCCTTTTGAGGTACCTCTGAGTAGAGTTACCCGGCCTTCTTTCTGAGGTACCTCTGTGTACAGTCACCAGGCCTTCCTTCTGTGGTATCTCTGAGTAAAGTCCCCAGGCCTTCCTTCTCAGGTACATCTGAGTACAGTCACCAGGACTTCTTTCCGAGGTACGTCTGGGTACACTCACCAGGTCGTTCTTACGAGGTACCTCTGGGTACAGTCTCCAGTCTTTCCTTCTGAGGTACCTTTGGGTACAGTCACCAGGACTTCCTTAAGAGGTACCTCTGGGTACACACAAAGGCCTTCCTTCTGAGGTACCTCTGGGTGAAGTCCCCAGACCTTCCTTCGGAGGTACCTCTGAGTACAGTCACCACGCCTTTCTTCCGAGGTACGTCTGGGTACAATCTGCAGGTCTTCCTTCCGAGGTACCTCTGGGTACAGTCATCAGGCCTTGTTTCCGAGGTACCTCTGGGTACACTCACCAGGCCGTTCTTAGGAGGTACCTCTGGTTACAGTCTCCAGTTGTTCCTTCTGAGGTACCTATGGGTACAGTCACCAGGCCTTCCTTCAGGGGTACCTCTGGCTACAGTCAAAGGCCTTCCTTCTGAGGTACCTCTGGGTACAGTCACCAGGCCTTCTCTCCGAGGTCCCTCTGGGTACAGTCACCAGGCCTTCCTTCAGAGGTACCTCTGGGTACACTCACCAGGCATTTCTTACAAGGTACCTCTGGGTACAGTCACCAGGCCTTCCTTCTGAGTTAACTCTGGGTACAGTCAACAGGCCTTCCTTCCGACGTTCCTGTAGGTACAGTCACCAGGCCTTCCTTCTGATGTACCTCTTGGTACAGTCACCAGGCCTTTCTTCCGAGGTACCTCTGGGTACAGTCTCCAGGCCTTCCTTCCGAAGTACCTCTGGGTACAGTCATTAGGACTTTTTTCCGAGGTACCTCTGGGTAAACTCACCAGGCCGTTCTTACGAGCTACCTCTGGTTACAGTCTCCAGTCGTTCCTTCTGAGGTACCTATGGGTACAGTCACCAGGCCTTCCTTCATGGGTAGCTCTGGGTACAGTCAAAGGCCTTCCTTGTGAAGTACCTCTGGGTACAGTCTCCAGGCCTTCTTCCGAGGTACCTCTGTGTACCGTACCAGGCTTTCCTTCCCAGGTGCCTCTGGGTAGGGTCACTAATCCTTAATTCCGAGGTACGATTCGGTACAGCCACCAGGCCTTCCTTCTGATGTACTTCGGGGTACAGTCAACAGGCCTTCCTTCCGAGGCATCTCTGGGTACAATCACCAGGCATTTCTTACAAGGTAACTCTGGGTGCATTCACCAGGCCTTCCTTCCGTGGTAACTCTGGGTACAGTCATCAAGCCTTCCTTCCGAGGCATCTCTGGGTACAGTCACCAGGCCTGCCTTCCGAGGTACCTCTGGGTACAGTCACCAGGCCTTCCTTCTGTGGTACCTCTGAGTACAGTAACCTGGCCTTTTGTCCGAGGCACGCCTGGGGACAGTCACCAGGCCTTCCTTTTGAGGTCCTTCTCTGTACAGCCACCAGGCCTTCCTGCCGAGGTCCCTCTGGGTACAGTCACCAGGCTTTCTTCCCAGGTACCTTTGGGTACAGTCACCAAGCCTTTCTTCCGAGGTACCCCTGGATACAGTTACCATGCCTTCTTTACGAGTAACCACTGGGTATACTCACCGTCCTTTCTAACGAGGTACCTCTGGGTACAGTCACCATTCTTTCCTTCTCAGGTACCTATGGGTACAGTCACCAGGCCTTCCTTCAGAGGTACCTCTGTGTACCGCCCCCGGCCTTCCTTCTGAGGTCCCTCCGGGTACAGTCACCTGGCCTTCTTTCTGAGGTCCCTCCGGGTACAGTCACCAGGCCTTCCTTCTGAGTTAACTCTGGGTACAGTCACCAGGCCTTCCTTTCGAGTTAGCTCTGGGTACAGTCACCAGGCCTTCCTTCCGAGGCACCTCTGGGTATAGCCACCAGACCTTCCTTCTGAGGTATCTCTGAGTAAAATCCCCAGGCCTTCATTCCGAGGTGCCTTTGAGTACAGTCTCCAGGCCTTCCTTCCGAGGTACCTCTGGGTACAGTCATCAGGACTTGTTTCCGAGGTACCTCTGGGTATACTCACCATGCCGTTCTTACGAGGTACCTCTGGTTACAGTCTCCAGTCGTTCCTTCTGAGGTAACTATGGGTACAGTCACCAGGCCTTCCTTCACAGGTACCTCTGGGTACAGTCAAAGGCCTTCCTTCTGAGGTACATCTGGGTACAATCACCAGGCCTTCCTTCTGAGGTACCTGTGCGAACAGTCACTAGGTCTTTCTTCTGAGGTACCTCTGAGTACAGTCACCAGGCATTCCTTTCGAGGTACCTCTGGGTACATTCACCAGGGATTCTTTCCGAGGTACCTCTGTATAGAGTCACCAGGCATTTCTTCCGAGCTAACTCTGGGTACAGTCACCTGGCCTTCTTTCTGTGGATCCTCTGGGCACAGTCACCAGGGTTTTCTCTGAGGTACCTCTGGGTACAGCCTCCAGGCCTTCCTTCCGAGGTACCTCTGGGTACAGTCATCAGGACTTGTTTCCGAGGTATCTCTGGGTACACTCACCAGGCGGTTCTTACGAGGTACCTCTGCTTACAGTCTCCAGTCTTTCCTTCTGAGGTACCTATGGGTACAGTCAAAGGCCTTCCTTCTGAGGTACCTCTGGGTACAGTCACACGGCCTTCTTTCTCAGTTCCCTCTGGGTACAGTCACCAGGCCTTTCTGCCGAGATCCCTCTGGGTACAGTCACCGGCCTTCCTTCTGAGGTACCTCTGAATAGAGTTACCCGGCCTTCTTTCTGAGGTACCTCTGGGTACCGTCACCAGACCTTCCCTCTGCGGTATCTCTGAGTAAAGTCCCCAGGCCTTCCTTCTCAGGTACATCTGAGTACAGTCACCAGGACTTCTTTCCGAGGTACGTCTGGGTACACTCACCAGGTCGTTCTTACGAGGTACCTCTGGGTACAGTCTCCAGTCTTTCCTTCTGAGGTACCTTTGGGTACAGTCACCAGGACTTCCTTAAGAGGCACCTCTGGGTACACTCAAAGGCCTTCCTTCTGAGGTACCTCTGGGTGAAGTCCCCAGACCTTCCTTCGGAGGTACATCTGAGTACAGTCACCACGCCTTTCTTCCGAGGTACGTCTGGGTACAATCTGCAGGTCTTCCTTCCGAGGTACCTCTGGGTACAGTCATCAGGCCTTGTTTCCGAGGTACCTCTGGGTACACTCACCAGGCCGTTCTTAGGAGGTACCTCTGGTTACAGTCTCCAGTTGTTCCTTCTGAGGTACCTATGGGTACAGTCACCAGGCCTTCCTTCAGGGGTACCTCTGGCTACAGTCAAAGGCCTTCCTTCTGAGGTACCTCTGGGTACAGTCACCAGGCCTTCTCTCCGAGATACCTCTGGGTACACTCACCAGACCTTCCTTCAGAGGTATCTCTGGGTACAGTCAAAGGCCTTCCTTCTGAGGTACCTCTGCGTACAGTCATCCGGCCTTCTTTCTCAGTTCCCTCTGGGTAGTCACCAGGCCTTTCTTCCGAGGTCCCCCTGGGTACAGTCACCACGCCTTTCTTACAAGGTACCTCTGAGTACAGTCACCAGGCCTTCCTTCAGATTTATCTCTGGGTACAGGCACCAGGCCTTCCTTCCGCGGTCCCCCTGGGTACAGTCACCTGGCCTTTCCTCCGAGGTACCTCTGGGTACAGTCTCCAGGCCTTCCTTCCGAAGTACCTCTGGGTACAGTCACCAGGCCTTCCTTCACAGGTACCTCTGGGTACAGTCAAAGGCCTTCCTTCTGAGGTACATCTGGGTACAATCACCAGGCCTTCCTTCTGAGGTACCTGTGCGAACAGTCACTAGGTCTTTCTTCTGAGGTACCTCTGAGTACAGTCACCACGCCTTTCTTCCGAGGTACGTCTGGGTACAATATGCAGGTCTTCCTTCCGAGGTACCTCTGGGTACAGTCACCAGGCCTTCTCTCCGAGGTCCCTCTGGGTACAGTCACCAGGCTTTCTTCCCAGGTACCTTTGGGTACAGTCACCAGGCCTTTCTTCCGAGGTACCCCTGGATACAGTTACCATGCCTTCTTTCTGAGTAACCTCTGGGTACACTCACCGTCCTTTCTAACGAGGTACCTCTGGGTACAGTCACCATTCTTTCCTTCTCAGGTACCTATGGGTACAGTCACCAGGCCTTCCTTCAGAGGTACCTCTGTGTACCGCCCCCGGCCTTCCTTCTGAGGTACCTCCGGGTACAGTCACCTGGCCTTCTTTCTGAGGTCCCTCCGGGTACAGTCACCAGGCCTTCCTTCTGAGTTAACTCTGGGTACAGTCAACAGGCCTTCCTTCAGAGGTACCTCTGGGTACAGTCAAAGGCCTTCCTTCTGAGGTACATCTGGGTACAATCACCAGGCCTTCCTTCTGAGGTACCTGTGCGAACAGTCACTAGGTCTTTCTTCTGAGGTTTCTCTGGGTACCGTCACCAGGCATTCCTTTGGAGGTACCTCTGGTTACATTCACCAGGGCTTTTTTCCGAGGTACCTCTGTTTAGAGTCACCAGGCATTTCTTCCGAGCTAACTCTGGGTACAGTCACCTGGCCTTCCTTCCCAGGTACCTCTCTGTACAGTCACCAGGCTTTCCTTGGGAGTTACCCTGGGTACCATCACCATGCCTTTCTTCCGAGTTGCCTCTAGGTATAGTCCCCAGGCCTTCCTTCCGAGGTACCTCTGGGTACAGTCACCGGCCTTCCTTCTGAGGTACCTATGGGTACAGTCACACGGCCTTCTGTCTCAGTTAACTCTGGGTACAGTCACCAGGCCTTTCTGCCGAGGTCCCTCTGGGTACAGTCACCGGCCTTCCTTCTGAAGTACCTCTGAGTAGAGTTACCCGGCCTTCTTTCTGAGGTACCTCTGGGTAGCGTCACCAGGCCTTCCTTCTGCGGTATCTCTGAGTAAAGTCCCCAGGCCTTCCTTCTGAGGTACATCTGAGTACAGTCACCAGGACTTCTTTCCGAGGTACGACTGGGTACACTCACCAGGTCGTTCTTACGAGGTACCTCTGGGTAGAGTCTCCAGTCTTTCCTTCAGAGGTACCTTTGGGTACAGTCACCAGGACTTCCTTAAGAGGTACCTCTGGGTACACTCAAAGGCCTTCCTTCTGAGGTACCTCTGGGTAAAGTCCCCAGGCCTTCTTCGGAGGTACCTCTGAGTACAGTCACCACGCCTTTCTTCCGAGGTAGGTCTGGGTACAGTATCCAGGCCTTCCTTCCGAGGTACCTCTGGGTACAGTCATCAGGACTTGTTTCCGAGGTAACTCTGGGTACACTCACCATGCCGTTCTTAGGAGGTACCTCTGGTTACAGTCTCCAATTGTTCCTTCTGAGGTAGCTATGGGTACAGTCACCAGGCCTTTCTTCAGGGGTACCTCTGGGTACAGTCACCAGGCCTTCTCTCCGAGGTACCTCTGGGTACAGTCACCAGGCCTTCCTTCAGAGGTACCTCTGGGTACAGTCAAAGGCCTTCCTTCTGAGGTACCTCTGCGTACAGTCAACCGGCCTCCTTTCTCAGTTCCCTCCTTGTACAGTCACCAGGCCTTTCTTCCGAGGTCCCCCTGGGCACAGTTACCAGGCCGTTCTTACGAGGTACCTCTGGGTACAGTCACCAGGCCTTCCTTCTGATTTATCTCTGGGTACAGTCACCAGGCCTTTCTTCCGAGGTACCTCTGGGTACAGACACCAGGCATTTCTGCCGAGGTCCCTCTGGGAAGAGTCACCAGGTCTTTCTTACTAGGTAACTCTGGGTACAGTCACCGGCTTTTCTTCTGAGGTACCTCTGGGTACACTCACCCGGGCTTATTTCTGAGGTCCCTCTGGGTGCAGTCCCCAGGCCGTTCTTACGAGCTGCCTCTGGGTACAGTTACCAGGCCTTTCCTCCGAGCTAACTCTGGAACAGTCAACAGGCCTTCCTTCCGAGGTACGTCTGGGTAGTCACCAGGCATTCCTTCCGAGGTATCTCTGCGTACACTCACCAGGCCGTTCTTACGACGTACCTCTGGTTACAGTCTCCAGTCTTTCCTTCTGAGGTACCTATGGGTACAGTCACCAGGCCTTCCTTCATGGGTAGCTCTGGGTACAGTCAAAGGCCTTCCTTGTGAGGTACCTCTGGGTACAGTCTCCAGGCCTTCTTCCGAGGTACCTCTGTGTACCGTACCAGGCTTTCCTTCCCAGGTGCCTCTGGGTAGAGTCACTAATCCTTAATTCCGAGGTACGATTCGGTACAGCCACCAGGCCTTACTTCTGACGTACTTCCGGGTACAGTCAACAGGCCTTCCTTCCGAGGCATCTCTTGGTACAATCACCAGGCATTTCTTACAAGGTATCTCTGGGTGCAGTCACCAGGCCTTCCTTCCGTGGTACCTCTGGGTACAGTCACGAAGCCTTCCTTCCGAGGCATCTCTGGGTACAGTCACCAGGCCTGCCTTCCGAGGTACCTCTAGGTACAGTCACCAGGCCTTCCTTCTGTGGTACCTCTGAGTACAGTCACCTGGCCTTTTGTCCGAGGCACACCTGGGTACAGTCACCAGGCCTTCCTTTTGAGGTCCTTCTCTGTACAGCCACCAGGCCTTCCTGCCGAGGTCCCTCTGGGTACAGTCACCAGGCTTTCTTCCCAGGTACCTTTGGGTACAGTCACCAGGCCTTTCTTCCCAGGTACCCCTGGATACAGTTACCATGCCTTCTTTCCGAGTAACCTCTGGGTACACTCACCGTCCTTTCTAACGAGGTACCTCTGGGTACAGTCACCATTCTTTCCTTCTCAGGTACCTATGGGTACAGTCACCAGGCCTTCCTTCAGAGGTACCTCTGTGTACCGCCCCCGGCCTTCCTTCTGAGGTCCCTCCGGGTACAGTCACCTGGCCTTCTTTCTGAGGTCCCTCTGTGTACAGTCACCAGGGCTCTCTCCGAGGTACCTCTGGTTACAGTCACCAGGCCTTCCTTCTGAGTTAGCTCTGGGTACAGTCACCAGGCCTTCCTTCAGAGATACCTCTGGGTACAGTCAAAGGCCTTCCTTCTGAGGTACCTCTGGGTACAGTCACCAGGCCTTCCTTCTGCGGTATCTCTGAGTAAAGTCCCCAGGCCTTTCTTCCGAGGTACCTCTGAGTACAGTCACCAGGACTTCTTTCCGAGGTAACTCTGGGTGCAGTCACCAGTCCGTTCTTACGAGCTGCCTCTGGGTACAGTTACCAGGCCTTTCCTCCGAGCTAACTCTGGAACAGTCAACAGGCCTTCCTTCCGAGGTACGTCTGGGTAGTCACTAGGCATTCCTTCCGAGGTATCTCTGGGTACACTCACCAGGCCTTCATTCCGAGGAACCTCTGGGTACAGTCACCAGGTCTTCCTTCCGAGGTACCTATGGGCACAGTCAACAGGCCGTCCTTCTGACGTATCTCTGGGTACACTCACCAGGCCTTCATTCCGAGGAACCTCTGTGTACAGTCACCAGGTCTTCCCTCTGATGTACCTCTGGGCACAGTCAACAGGCCGTCCTTCTGAGGTACCTCCGGGTACAGTCACCAGGCCTTCTTTCTGAGGTCCCTCTGGGTACAGTCACCAGGGCTTTCTCCGAGGTACCTCTAGGTACATGTACGGGTCTTCGTTCTGAGGTACCTCTGGGTAGAGTCAACAGGCATTCCTTCCGAGGTATCTCTGGGTACACTCACCAGGCATTTCTTACAAGGTACCTCTGGGTACAGTCACCGGCCTTCCTTCTGAGGTACCTATGGGTACAGTCACCTGGCCTTTTTTCTGTGGACCCACTGGGCACATTCACCAGGGTTTTCTCTGAGGTACCTCTGGGTACAGTCTCCAGGCCTTCATTCCGATGTACCTCTGGGTACAGTCATCAGGACTTGTTTCCGAGGTATCTCTGGGTACACTCACCAGGCCGTTCTTACGAGGTACCTCTGCTTACAGTCTCCAGTCGTTCCTTCTGAGGTACCTATGGGTACAGTCAAAGGCCTTCCTTCTGAGGTAACTCTGGGTAGAGTCACACGGCCTTCTTTCTCAGTTCCCTCTGGGTACAGTCACCAGGCCTTTCTGCCGAGGTCCCTCTGGGTACAGTCACCGGCCTTCCTTTTGAGGTACCTCTGAGTAGAGTTACCTGGCCTTCTTTCTGAGGTACCTCTGGGTACAGTCACCAGGCCTTCCTTTCGAGTTAGCTCTGGGTACAGTCACCAGGCCTTCCTTCCAAGGCACCACTGGGTATAGCCACCAGGCCTTCCTTCCGAGGTACCTCTGAGTACAGTCACCAGGCCTTTCTTCCGAGGTACGTCTGGGTAGAGTCTCCAGGCCTTCCTTCCGAGGTACCTCTGGGTACAGTCATCAGGACTTGTTTCCGAGGTACCTCTGGGTACACTCACCATGCCGTACTTACGAGGTAACTCTGGTTACAGTCTCCAGTCGTTCCTTCTGAGGTACCTATGGGTACAGTCACCAGGCCTTCCTTCAGAGGTACCTCTGGGTACAGTCAAAGGCCTTCCTTCTGAGGTATATCTGGGTACATTCACCAGGCCTTCCTTCTGAGGTACCTGTGCGTACAGTCACTAGGTCTTTCTTCTGAGGTACCTCTGAGTACAGTCACCAGGCATTCCTTTCGAGGTACCTCTGCGTACATTCACCAGGGCTTCTTTCCGAGGTACCTCTGTTTAGAGTCACCAGGCATTTCTTCCGAGCTAACTCTGGGTACAGTCACCAGGCCTTCCTTCCCAGGTACCTCTGTGTACAGTCACCAGGCTTTCCTTGGGAGTTACCCTGGGTACAGTCACCACGCCTTTCTTCCGAGTTACCTCTAGATATATTCACCAGGCCTTCCTTCCGAGGTACCTTTGGGTACAGTCACTGGCCTTCCTTCTGAGGTACCTATGGGTACAGTTACCTGGCCTTCTTTCTGTGGACCCTCTGGGCACAGTCACCAGGGTTTTCTCTGAGGTACCTCTGGGTACAGTCTCCAGGCCTTCCTTCCGAGGTACCTCTGGGTACAGTCATCTGGACTTGTTTCCGAGGTATCTCTGGGTACACTCACCAGGCCGTTTTTACGAGGTACCTCTGCTTACAGTCTCCAGTCGTTCCTTCTGAGGTACCTATGGGTACAGTCAAAGGCCTTCCTTCTGAGGTACCCCTGGGTACAGTCACACGGCCTTCTTTCTCAGTTCCCTCTGGGTACAGTCACCAGGCCTTTCTGCCGAGGTCCCTCTGGGTACAGTCATCGGCCTTCCTTCTGAGGTACCTCTGAATAGAGTTACCTGGCCTTCTTTCTGAGTTCCCTCTGGGTACAGTCACCAGGCCTTCCTTCAGAGGTATCTCTGGGTACAGTCAAAGGCCTTCCTTCTGAGGTAACTCTGGGTACAGTCACCAGGCCTTCCTTCTGCGGTATCTCTGAGTAAAGTCCCCAGGCCTTCCTTCCGAGGTACCTCTGAGTACAGTCACCAGGACTTCTTTCCGAAGTACCTCTGGGTACACTCACCAGGCCTTTCTTACGAGGTAGCTCTGGGTACAGTCTCCAGTCTTTCCTTCTGAGATACCTTCGGGTACAGTCACCAGGACTTCCTTAAGAGGTACCTCTGGGTACACTCAAAGGCCTTCCTTCTGAGGTACCTCTGGGTAAATCCCCAGGCCTTCCTTCGGAGGTACCTCTGAGTACAGTCACCACGCCTGTCTTCCGAGGTACGTCTGGGTACAATCTGCAGGTCTTCCTTCCGAGGTACCTCTGGGTACAGTCATCAGGCCTTGTTTCCGAGGTACCTCTGGGTACACTCACCAGGCCGTTCTTAGGAGGTACCTCTGCTTACAGTCTCCAGTTGTTCCTTCTGAGGTACCTATGGGTACAGTCACCAGGCCTTCCTTCAGGGGTACCTCTGGCTACAGTCAAAGGCCTTCCTTCTGAGGTACCTCTGGGTACAGTCACCAGGCCTTCTCTCCTAGGTACCTCTGGGTACACTCACCCGGCCTTCCTTCAGAGGTACCTCTGGGTACAGTCAAAGGCCTTCCTCTGAGGTACCTCTCGGTACAGTCTCCAGGCCTTTCTTCCGAGGTACCTCTGTGTACAGTACCAGGTTTTCCTTCCCAGGTGCCTCTGGGTAGGGTCACTTATCCTTAATTCCGAGGTACGATTCAGTACAGTCACCAGGCCTTCCTTCTGACGTACTATGGGGTACAGTCAACTGGCCTTCCTTCCGAGGCATCTCTGGGTACAATCACCAGGAATTTCTTACAAGATAACTCTGGGTGCAGTCACCAGGCCTTCCTTCCGTGGTACCTCTGGGTACAGTCACCAGGCCTTCCTTCCGAAGTACCTCTGGGTACAGTCACTGGGTCTTTCTTCCGAGGAACCTCTGGGTACAGTCATTAGGCCTTCCTTCCGACCTACCTCTGGGTATAGTCACCAGGCCTTCCTTCTGAGGTACCTCTGGGTACAATCACCAGGCCTTCCTTCTGAGGTACCTCTGGGCACCGTCACCAGGCCTTCCTTCTGAAGTACTTCTGGGTAGAGTCACGAGGTCTTTCTTTTGAGGTACCTCTGAGTATAGTACAAGGGCTTCCTTTCCAGGTACCTCTGGGTAGAGTCACCAGACCTTTCTTCCGAGGTACCTCTGGGTACACTCACCAGGCCGTTCTTACGGGGTACCTCTGGTTACAGTCTCCAGTCGTTCCTTCTGAGGTACCTCTGGGTACAGTCACCAGGCCTTCTTTCTCAGTTCCCTTTGGGTACAGTCACCAAGCCTTTCTTCTGAGGTCCCTCTGGGTAGAGTCACCAGGCCATTCTTACGAGGTAACTCTGGGTACAGTCACCGGCTTTCCTTCTGAGGTACCTCTGGGTACACTCACCCGGGCTTATTTCTGAGGTCCCTCTGGGTGCAGTCACCAGGCCGTTCTTCCGAGCTGCCTCTGGGTTCAGTCACCAGGCCTTTCTTACGAGGTACCTCTGGGTACAATCACCAGGCCTTCCTTCTGAGTTAGCTCTGGGTACAGTCACCAAGCCTTCCTTCCGAGGCATCTCTGGGTACAGCCACCAGGCCTTCCTTCCGAGGTACCTCTGGGTACAGTCACCAGGCCTTCCTTTTGAGGTCCTTCTCTGTACAGCCACCAGGCCTTCCTGCCGAGGTTCCTCTGGGTACACTCACCGTCCTTTCTAACGAGGTACCTCTGGGTACAGTCACATTCTTTCCTTCTCAGGTACCTATGGGTACAGTCACCAGGCCTTCCTTCAGAGGTACCTCTGTGTACCGCCCCCGGCCTTCCTTCTGAGGTACCTCCGGGTACAGTCACCTGGCCTTCTTTCTGAGGTCCCTCTGGGTACAGTCACCAGGCCTTCCTTCTGAGTTAGCTCTGGGTACAGTCACCAGGCCTTCCTTTCGACTTAGCTCTGGGTACAGTCACCAGGCCTTCCTTCCAAAGCACCTCTGGGTATAGCCACCAGGCCTTCCTTCTGAGGTATCTCTGGGTAAAGTCCCCAGGCCTTCCTTCCGAGGTACCTCTGAGTAGAGTCACCAGGTCTTTCTTCCGAGGTACGTCTGGGTACAGTCTCCAGGCGTTCCTTCCGAGGTACCTCTGGGTACAGTCATCAGGACTTGTTTCCGATGTACCTCTGGGTACGCTCACCATGCCATTCTTATGAGGTAACTCTGGTTACAGTCTCCAGTCGTTCCTTCTGAGGTACCTATGGGTACAGTCACCAGGCCTTCCTTCAGAGGTACCTCTGGGCACAGTCACCAGGCCTTTCTTACGAGGTACCTCTGGTTACAGTCATCAGGACTTGTTTCCGAGGTATCTCTGGGTACACTCACCAGTCCGTTCTTACGAGGTACCTCTGCTTACAGTCTCCAGTTGTTCCTTCTGAGGTACCTATGCGTACAGTCAAAGGCCTTCCTTCTGAGGTACCTATGGGTACAGTCACACGGCCTTCTTTCTCAGTTCTCTCTGGGTACCGTCACCAGGCCTTTCTGCCGAGGTCCCTCTGGGGACAGTCACCGGCCTTCCTTCTGAGGTACCTCTGAGTAGAGTCACCCGGCCTTCTTTCTGAGGTACCTCTGGGTACAGTCACCAGGCCTTCCTTCTGCTTTATCTCTGAGTAAAGTCCCCCGGCCTTCCTTCCGAGGTACCTCTGAGTACAGTCACCAGGACTTCTTTCCTAGGTACCTCTGGGTACACTCACCAGGTCGTCCTTACGAGGTACCTCTGGTTACAGTCTCCAGGCTTTCCTTCTGAGGTACCTTTGGGTACAGTCACCAGGTCTTCCTTAAGAGGTACCTCTGGGTACACTCAAAGTCCTTCCTTCTGAGGTACCTCTGGGTAAAGTCCCCAGGCCTTTCTTCGGAGGTACCTCTGAGTACAGTCACCACGCCTTCTTCCGAGGTACGTCTGGGAACAATCTGCAGGTCTTCCTTCCGAGGTACCTCTGGGTACAGTCATCAGGCCTTGTTTCCGAGGTACCTCTGGGTACACTCACCAGGCCGTTCTTAGGAGGTAAATCTGCTAACAGTCTCCAGTTGTTCCTTCTGAGGTACCTATGGGTACAGTCACCAGGCCTTCCTTCAGGGGTACCTCTGGGTACAGTCAAAGGCCTTCCTTCTGAGGTACCTCTGCGTACAGTCATCCGGCCTTGTTTCTCAGTTCCCTCTGGGTACAGTCACCAGGCCTTTCTTACGAGGTACCTCTGGGTACAGTCACCAGGCCTTCCTTCGGATTTATCTCTGGGTACAGTCACCAGGTCTTTCTTCCGATGTACCTCTGGGTACAGTCACCAGGCCTTCTCTCCGAGGTACCTCTGGGTACAGACACCAGGCCTTCCTTCAGAGGTACCTCTGGGTACAAAGGCCTTCCTTCTGAAGTACCTCTGGGTACAATCATCCGGCCTTCTTTCTCAGTTCCCTCTGGGTACAGTCACCAGGCCTTTCTTATGAGGTACCTCGGGATACAGTCACCAGGCCTTCCTTCTGAAGTACCTCTGGGTACAGTCATCCGGCCTTCTTTCTCAGTTCCGTCTGGGTACAATCACCAGGCCTTCCTTCTGAGTTAGCTCTGGGTAAAGTCACCAAGCCTTCCTTCCGAGGCATCTCTGGGTACAGTCACCAGGCCTTCCTTCCGAGGCACCTCTGGGTACAGTCACCATGCTTTCCTTCCGTGGTACCGCTGAGTACAGTCACCTGGCCTTTTGTCCGAGGCACACCTGGGTACAGTCACCAGGCCTTCCTTTTCAGGTACTCTCTGTACAGCCACCAGGCCTTCCTGCCGAGGACCCTCTGGGTACAGTCACCAGGCCTTTCTTCCCAGGTACCTTTGGGTACAGTCACCAGGCCTTTCTTCCGAGGTACCCCTGGATACAGTTACCATGCCTTCTTTCCTAGTAACCTCTGGGTACACTCACCGTCCTAACGAGGTACCTCTGGGTACAGTCACAATTCTTTCCTTCTCAGGTACCTATGTATACAGTCAGCAGGCCTTCCTCAGAGGTACCTCTGTGTACTGCCCCCGGCTTTCCTTCTGAGGTACCTCCGGGTACAGTCGCCTGGACTTCTTTCTGAGTAACTCTGGGTACAGTCACCAGGGCTCTCTCCGAGGTACCTCTGGTTACAGTCACCAGGCCTTCCTTCTGAGTTAGCTCTGGGTACAGTCACCAGGCCTTCCTTTCGAGTTAGCTCTGGGTACAGTCACCAGGCCTTTCTTCCAAGGCACCTCTGGGTATAGCCACCAGGCCTTCCTTCTGAGGTATCTCTGGGTAAAGTCCCCAGGCCTTCCTTCCGAGGTACCTCTGAGTACAGTCTCCAGGCCTTTCTTCCGAGGTACCTCTGGGTACAGTCATCAGGACTTGTTTCCGAGGTACCTCTGGGTACACTCACCATGCCGTTCTTACGAGGTAACTCTGGTTACAGTCTCCAGTCGTTCCTTCTGAGGTACCTATGGGTACAGTCACCAGGCCTTCCTTCAGGGGTGCCTGTGGGTACAGTCAAAGGCCTTCCTTCTGAGGTATATCTGGGTACATTCACCAGGCCTTCCTTCTGAGGTACCTGTGCGTACAGTCACTAGGTCTTTCTTCTGAGGTACCTCTGAGTACAGTCACCAGGCATTCCTTTCGAGGTACCTCTGGGTACAGTCACCAGGGCTTCTTTCCGAGGTACCTCTGTTTAGAGTCACCAGGCATTTCTTCCGAGCTAACTCTGGGTTCAGTCACCAGGCCTTCCTTCCCAGGTACCTCTGGCTACAGTCACCATGCCTTCCTTTCGAGGTACCTCTGGGTACAGTCACCGGCCTTCCTTCCGAGGTACCTATGGGTACAGTCACCTGGCCTTCTTTCTGAGGACCCTCTGGGTACAGTCACCAGGGTTTTCTCTGAGGTACCTCTGGGTACAATCTCCAGGCCTTCCTTCCGAGATACCTCTGGGTACAGTCATCAGGATTTGTTTCAAGGTACCTCTGGGTACACTCACCAGGCTGTTCTTAGGAGGTACCTCTGGTTACAGTCTCCAGTTGTTCCTTCTGAGGTACCTATGGGTACAGTCACCAGGCTTTCCTTCAGAGGTACCTCTGGGTACAGTCAAAGGCCTTCCTTCTGAGGTATATCTGGGTACATTCACCAGGCCTTCCTTCTGAGGTACCTGTGCGTAAAGTCAATAGGTCTTTCCTCTGAGGTACCTCTGAGTACAGTCACCAGGCATTCCTTTCGAGGTACCTCTGGGTACATTCACCAGGGCTTCTTTCCGAGGTACCTCTGTTTAGAGTCACAAGGCATTTCTCCTGAGCTAACTCTGGGTACAGTCACCAGGACTTCCATCCCAGGTACCTGTGGCTACAGTCACCAGGCCTTCCTTCCGAGGTACCTCTGGGTACAGTCACCTGGCCTTCCTTCTGAGGTACCTATGGGTACAGTCACCTGGCCTTCTTTCTGAGGTACCTATGGGTACAGTCACCTGGCCTTCTTTCTGAGGACCCTCTGGGCACAGTCACCAGGGTTTTCTCTGAGGTACCTCTGGGTACAATCTCCAGGCCTTCCTTCCGAGATACCTCTGGGTACAGTCATCAGGACTTGTTTCCGAGGTATCTGTGGGTACACTCACCAGGCCGTTCTTACGATGTACCTCTGCTTACAGTCTCCAGTCGTTCCTTCTGAGGTACCTATGGGTACAGTCAAAGGCCTTCCTTCTGAGGTAACTCTGGGTACAGTCACACGGCCTTCTTTCTCAGTTCCCTCTGGGTACAGTCACCAGGCCTTTTTTTACCGAGGTCCCTCTGGGTGCAGTCACCGGCCTTCCTTCTGAGGTACCTCTGAGTAGAGTCACCCGGCCTTCTTTCTGAGGTACCTCTGGGTACAGTCCCCAGGCCTTCCTTCTGCGGTATCTCTGAGTAAAGTCCCCAGGCCTTCCTTCCGAGGTACCTCTGAGTACAGTCACCAGGACTTCTTTCCGAGGTACCTCTGGGTACACTCACCAGGTCGTCCTTACGAGGTACCTCTGGGTACAGTCTCCAGGCTTTCCTTCTGAGGTACCTTTGGGTACAGTCACCAGGCCTTCGTTAAGAGGTACCTCTGGGTACACTCAAAGGCCTTCTTTCTGAGGTACCTCTGGGTAAAGTCCCCAGGCCTTCCTTCGGAGGTACTTCTGAGTATAGTCACCACGCCTGTCTTCCGAGGTACGTCTGGGAACAATCTGCAGGTCTTCCTTCCGAAGTAACTCTGGGTACAGTCATCAGGCCTTGTTTCCGAGGTACCTCTGGGTACACTCACCAGGCCGTTCTTAGGAGGTACCTCTGGTTACAGTCACCAGTTGTTCCTTCTGAGGTACCTATGGGTACAGTCACCAGGCCTTCCTTCAGGGGTACCTCTGGGTACAGTCAAAGGCCTTCCTTCTGAGGTACCTCTGGGTACAGTCAACAGGACTTCCTTCAGAGGTACCTCTGGGTACAGTCAAAGGCCTTCCTTCTGAGGTACCTCTGGGTACAGTCATCCGGCCTTGTTTCTCAGTTCCCTCTGGGTACAGTCACCAGGCCTTTCTTCCGAGGTCCCCCTGGGCACAATCACCAGGCTTTTCTTACGAGGTACCCCTGGGTACAGTCACCACGCCTTCCTTCTGATTTATCTCTGGGGACAGTCACCGGCCTTCCTTTCCAGGTACCTCTGGGTAGAGTCACCAGACCTTTCTTCCGAGGTACCTCTGGGTACACTCACCAGGCCGTTCTTACGAGGTACCTCTGGTTACAGTCTCCAGTCGTTCCTTCTGAGGTACCTCTGGGTACAGTCACCCGGCCTTCTTTCTCAGTTCCCTTTGGGTACAGTCACCAGGCCTTTCTTCCGAGGTCCCTCTGGGTAGAGTCACCAGGCCATTCTTACGAGGTAACTCTGGGTACAGTCACCGGCTTTCCTTCTGAGGTACCTCTGGGTACACTCACCCGGGCTTATTTCTGAGGTCCCTCTGGGTGCAGTCACCAGGCCGTTCTTCCGAGCTGCCTCTGGGTACAGTCACCAGGCCTTTCTTACGAGGTACCTCTGGGTACAATCACCAGGCCTTCCTTCTGAGTTAGCTCTGGGTACAGTCACCAGGCCTTCCTCCCGAGGTACCTCTGGGTACAGTCACCAGGACTTCCTTAAGAGGTACCTCTGGGTACACTCAAAGGCCTTCCTTCTGAGGTACCTCTGGGTAAAGTCCCCAGGCCTTCTTCGGAGGTACCTCTGAGTACAGTCACCACGCCTTTCTTCCGAGGTACGTCTGGGTACAATCTCCAGGCCTTCCTTCCGAGGTACCTCTGGGTACAGTCATCAGGCCTTGTTTCCGAGGTGCCTCTGGGTACACTCACCAGGCCGTTCTTAGGAGGTACCTCTGCTTACAGTCTCCAGTTGTTCCTTCTGAGGTACCTATGGGTACAGTCACCAGGCCTTCCTTCAGGGGTACCTCTGGCTACAGTCAAAGGCCTTCCTTCTGAGGTACCTCTGGGTACAGTCACCAGGCCTTCCTTCGGAGGTACCTCTGGGTACAGTCACCAGGCCTTCCTTCAGAGGTACCTCTGGGTACTGTCAAAGTCCTTCCTTCTGAGGTACCTCTGGGTACAGTCATCCGGCCTTGTTTCTCAGTTCCCTCTGGGTACAGTCACCAGGCCTTTCTTCCGAGGTCCCCCTGGGCACAGTCACCAGGCCTTTCTTACGAGGTACCTCTGGGTACAGTCACCAGGCCTTCCTTCTGATTTATCTCTGGGTACAGTCACCAGGCCTTTCTTCCGAGGTACCTCTGTGTACAGTCACCAGGCCTTTCTGCCGAGGTCCCTCTGGGTACAGTCACCGGCCTTCCTTCTGAGGTACCTCTGAGTAGAGTCACCCGGCCGTCTTTCTGAGGTACTTCTGGGTACAGTCACCAGGCCTTCCTCCTGCGGTATCTCTGAGTAAAGTCCCCAGGCCTTCCTTCCGAGGTACCTCTGAGTACAGTCACCAGGACTTCTTTCCGAGGTACCTCTGGGTAAACTTACCATTCCGTTCTTACAAGGTACCTCTGGTTACAGTCTCCAGTCGTTCCTTCTGAGGTACCTATAGGTACAGTCACCAGGCCTTCCTTCAGGGGTACCTCTGGGTACAGTCAAAGGCCTTCCTTGTGAGGTACCTCTGGGTACAGTCTCCAGGCCTTTCTTCCGAGATACCTCTGTGTACCGTACCAGGCTTTCCTTCCCAGGTGCCTCTGGGTAGGGTCACTAATCCTTAATTCCGAGGTACGATACGGTACAGTCACCAGGCCTTCCTTCTGACATACTTCGGGGTACAGTCAACAGGCCTTCCTTCCGAGGCATCTCTGGGTACAATCACCAGGCATTTCTTACAAGGTAACTCCGGGTGCAGTCACCAGGCCTTCCTTCCGTGGTACCTCTGGGTACAGTCTCCAGTCGTTCCTTCTTGAGGTACCTCTGGGTACAGTCACCCGGCCTTCTTTCTCAGTTCCCTTTGGGTACAGTCACCAGGCCTTTCTTCCGAGGTCCCTCTGGGTAGATTCACCAGGCCATTCTTACGAGGTAACTCTGGGTACAGTCACCAGGCCTTCCTTCCGAGGTACCTCTGGGTACAGTCACCAGGCCTTCCTTCCCACCTACCTCTGGGTACAGTCACCAGGCTTTCCTTCCGAAGTACCTCTGCGTACAGTCACTGGGTCTTTCTTCCGAGGTAACTCTGGGTACAGTCATTAGGCCTTCTTTCCGACGTACCTCTGGGTACAGTCACCAGGCCTTCCTTCTGAGGTACCTCTGTGTACAGCCACCAGGCCTTCCTTCTGAGGTACCTCTGTGTACCGTCACCAGGCATTTATTACGAGGTACCTTTGGATACAGTCACCAGGCCTTCCTTCTGAAGTAACTCTGGGTACAGTCAACAGGCCTTCCTTCTGAGGTAGATCTGGGTACAGTCACCAGGCCTTCCTTCAGATGTACCTCTGGGTGCAGTAACTAGGCTATCCTTCCCAGGTACCTCTGATTACAGTCACCAGGCCTTCCTTCCGAGGTATCTCTGGGTACAGTCACCAGGCTTTCCTTTCCAGGTACCTCTGGGTGCAGTCACCAGTCCTTCCTTCAGAGGTACCTCTGGTACAGTCGCCTGCCTTCCTTCTGAGGTACCTCTGGTACAGTCACCCGGCCTTCTTTCTGAGGTCCCTCTGGGTACAGTAACCAGGCCTTTCTTCCGAGGTACGTCTGGGTAGTCACGAGGCATACCTTCCGAGGTACCTGTGGGTACAGTCTCCAGGCCTTCCTTTTGAGGTCCCTCTGCGTACAGGCACCGGAACTTCCTTCTGATGTACCTCTGGGTACACTCACCAGGCCTTTCTTCCGAGGTACGTCTGGGTACAGTCTCCAAGCCTTCCTTCGGAGGTACCTCTGGGTACAGTCATCAGGACTTGTTTCCGAGGTACCTCTGGGTACAGTCACCAGGCCTTTCTTCCGAGCTACTTCTGGGTAGTCACCAGGTCTTCTTTCCGGGGTAACTCTCGGTACAGTCAAAAGGCCTTCCTTCCGAGGTAACTCTTGGTAGAGTCACCAGGCCTCCTTCTGAGGTAACTCTGGGTACAGTCACCAGGCCTCCTTCCGAGGTACCTCTGGGTACAGTCACCCGGTCTTCTTTCTGAGGTCCCTCTGGGTACAGTCACCAGGGCTTTCTTCTGAGCTACCTCTGGGCACAGTCACCAGGCCTTTCTTACGCGGTACCTCTGGGTACAGTCACCAGGCCTTCCTTCTGAGTTAGCTCTGGCAACAGTCCCCCAGCCTTCCTTCCGAGGTACCTCTGGGTACAGTCAGCAGGCCTGTCTTCCGAGGCACTAATGAGTACAGTCACCAGGCCTTCCTTCCGAGGTACCTCTGGTTACCATCACCAGGTCTTCCTTCTGAGGTATCTCTGGGTACAGTCTCTAGGTCTTTCTTCTGAGGTTCCTCTGCGTTCAGTCACCAGTCCTTCCTTCTGGTTTACCTCTGGGTACAGTCACCAGGCCTTCCTTCAGAGGTACCTCTGGGTACAGTCACCAGACCTTCCTTTCGACGTACCTCTGGGTACAGTTACCAGTCCTTTCTTCCGAGTTACTTCTGGTACTGTCACGAGGTCTTTCTTCTCAGGTACCTATGAGTAGAGTCACCAGGCCTTTCTTCCGAGGTACGTCCGGGTAGTCACCAGGCCTTCCTTCCGTGTTACCTCTGTGTACAGTCACCAGGCCTTCCTTGGGATTGACCCTGGGTACAGTCACCACGCCTTTCTTCCTAGTTACCACTAGGTACAGTCACCAGACCTTCATTCTGTGGAATCTCTGGGTAAAGTTCCCAAGCCTTTTTTCCGAGGTACCTCTGAGTACAGTCACCAGGACTTCTTTCCGAGGTACCTTTGGGTACAGTCACCAGGCCTTGCTTCCGAGATACCTCTGGGTGCAGTCATCAGGCCTTTCTTACGAGGTACCTTTGGGTACAGTCACCAGGCTTTCCTTCTGAGGTACCTATGGGTGCAGTCACCAGAACTTCCTTCAGGGGTACCTCTGGGTACAGTCACTGGCCTTCCTTCTGAGGTACCTCTGGGTACAGTCACCGGCCTTCCTTCTGAGGTACCTCTGGGTACAGTCACTGGCCTTCCTTCTGAGGTACCTCTGGGTACAGTCACCCAGCCTTCTTTCTGCGGTCCCTCTGGGTACAGTCACCAGGCCTTTCTTACGAGGTACCTCTGGGAACAGTCACCAGGCCTTCCTTCTGAGGTACCTTGGGTACTGTCACCAAGCACTCCTTCCGAGGTACCTCTGGGTACAGAAACCAGGCCTTCCTTCTTAGGTAACTCTGGGTACAGACACCAGGCCTTTCTTTCGCGGTATCTCTGGGTACAGTCAGGAGGACTTCCCTGTGAGTTACCTCTGGGTAGAGTCACCGGCCTTCCTTCTAAGGTCCCTCTGGGTACAGTCACCAGGCCTTTCTTCCGAGCTAACTCTGGGTACAGTCATCAGGCCTTCCTTCTCAGTTAGCTCTGGGTACAGTCAAAAGGCCTTTCTTCCAATGTACCTCTGGGTACTGTCACCAGGACTTCTTTCTGAGGCACTTCTGGGTACAGTCACCAGACCTTCCTTCTGAGGTACCTCTGGGTACCGTCACCAGGTCTTCCTTCTGAGGTACTTCTGGGTACTGTCACCAGGCCTTCCTTCCGAGGCATCTGTGGGTACAGTCACCAGGCATTTCTTACGAGGTACCTCTGGGTACATTCACCAGCCTTTCCTTCTTAGGTACCTTGAGTACTGTCACCAGGTTTCCTTCCCAGGTACCTCTGGGTACAGTCACCAGGCCTTCCTTCTGAGGTACCTCTGAGTACAGTCACCAGGACTACCTTCTAATGTACATCTGGGTACGGTCACAAGGCCTTCCTTCCGACGTACCTCTGGGTACAGTCACTAGGCCTTTCTTCCGAAGTACTTCTGGGTACCGTCACCAGGCCTTCATTCCGAGGTACATCTGGGGAAAATCTCCGGGCCTTCCTTCTGAGGTACCTCTGGGTACAGTGACGAAGTCTTTCTTCCCAGGTATCTCTGGGTACAGTCACCAGGCCTTCCTTCCGAGGTAAATCTGGCTACAGTCACCAGGCCTCCTTCCAAGGTACCTCTGGGTACATTCACCCGGTCTTCTTTCTGAGGTCCCTCTGGGTACAGTCACCAGGCCTTTCTTCTGAGCTAACTCTGGGCACAGTCACTAGGCCTTTCTTCCGAAGTACCTCTGGGTACAGTCACCGGGTCATTCCTCCTAAGTACCTCTGGGTACAATCACCGGGTCATTCTTCCAAAGTACCTCTGGGTACAGTCACCGGGCCTTCCTTTTGAGGTACCTCTGGGTACAGTCACCGGTTTTTCCTTCCGAGGTACCTGTGTGTATATTCACCAGACTTTCCTTCCGAAGTAACTCTGGGTACAGTCACCAGTCCTTTCTTCCGAGCTATATTTGGGTACAGTCACTAGACTTTCCTTCTGAGGTACCTATGGGTACAGTCACCAGTCCTTTCTTCCGAGTTACTTCTGGGTACTGTCACGAGGTCTTTCTTCTGAGGTACCTCTGAGTACAGTCACCATGGCTTCCTTTTGAGGTGCCTCTGGGTACAGTCACCAGGCCTTCCTTCACTCGTACCTCTCGGTACAGTCACCAGGGATTCCTTCTGAAGTACCTCGGGCTAGAGTCATCAGGCCTTCCATCTGAGGTACCTCTGCGTACAGGAAGCGGGTCTTTCTACTGAGGTACCTCTGGGTACAGACACCAGGCCTTCCTTCTGAGTGAGCTCTGAGTACAGTCACCAGGCCTTTCTTCCGAGGTACGTCTGGGTAGTAACCAGGCCTTCCTTCCGAGGTACCTCTGGGTACAGTCACCAGGCCTTCGTTCCGATGTACCTCTGGGTACAGTCACCAGGCTTTTCTTAAGAGGTACCTCTGGGTACAGTCACGAGGCTTTCCTTCTGAGTTAGCTCTGGGTACAGTCACCAGGCCTTCCTTCCGAGGTACCTCTGGGTAGAGTCAAAAGGCCTTTCTTCCGAGGTACATCTGGTTACAGTCACTAGGCCTTTCTTCCGAGGTACTTCGGGATGCAGTCACCAGGCCTTCCTTCCGATGTACCTCTGGGTACAATCACCAGGCCTTCCGTCTGAGGTACCTCTGGGTACAGACACGAGGCCTTCCTTCTGAAGTACTTCTGGGGAGAGTCACGAGGTCTTTCTTTTGAGGTACCTCTGAGTATAGTACAAGGACTTCCTTTCCAGGTACCTCTGGGTAGAGTCACCAGACCTTTCTTCCGAGGTACCTCTGGGTACACTCACCAGGCCGTTCTTACGAGGTAACTCTGGTTACAGTCTCCAGTCGTTCCTTCTGAGGTACCTATGGGTACAGTCACCAGGCCTTCCTTCAGAGGTACCTCTGGGTACAGTCAAAGGCCTTCCTTCTGAGGTATATCTGGGTACATTCACCAGGCCTTCCTTCTGAGGTACCTGTGCGTACAGTCACTAGGTCTTTCTTCTGAGGTACCTCTGAGTACAGTCACCAGGCATTCCTTTCGAGGTACCTCTGGGTACAGTCACCAGGGCTTCTTTCCGAGGTACCTCTGTTTAGAGTCACAAGGCATTTCTCCCGAGCTAACTCTGGGTACAGTCACCAGGACTTCCATCCCAGGTACCTGTGGCTACAGTCACCAGGCCTTCCTTCCGAGGTACCTCTGTGTACAGTCAACAGGCTTTCCTTGGGAGTTACCCTGGGTACAGTCACCACGCCTTTCTTCCGAGTTACCTCTAGGTATAGTCACCAGGCATTCCTTTCGAGGTACCTCTGGGTACAGTCACCAGGGCTTCTTTCCGAGGTACCTCTGTTTAGAGTCACCAGGCATTTCTTCCGAGCTAACTCTGGGTACAGTCACCAGGCCTTCCTTCCCAGGTACCTCTGTGTACAGTCACCAGGCTTTCCTTGGGAGTTACCCTGGGTACAGTCACAACGCCTTTCTTCCGAGTTACCTCTAGGTATAGTCACCAGGCCTTCCTTCCGAGGTACCTCTGGGTACAGTCACCGGCCTTCCTTCTGAGGTACCTATGGGTACAGTCACCTGGCCTTCTTTCTGAGGTACCTATGGGTACAGTCACCTGGCCTTCTTTCTGAGGACCCTCTGGGCACAGTCACCAGGGTTTTCTCTGAGGTACCTCTGGGTACAATCTCCAGGCCTTCCTTCCGAGATACCTCTGGGTACAGTCATCAGGACTTGTTTCCGAGGTATCTGTGGGTACACTCACCAGGCCGTTCTTACGATGTACCTCTGCTTACAGTCTCCAGTCGTTCCTTCTGAGGTACCTATGGGTACAGTCAAAGGCCTTCCTTCTGAGGTAACTCTGGGTACAGTCACACGGCCTTCTTTCTCAGTTCCCTCTGGGTACAGTCACCAGGCCTTTTTTTACCGAGGTCCCTCTGGGTGCAGTCACCGGCCTTCCTTCTGAGGTACCTGTGCGTACAGTCACTAGGTCTTTCTTCTGAGGTACCTCTGAGTACAGTCACCAGGCATTCCTTTCGAGGTACCTCTGGGTACAGTCACCAGGGCTTCTTTCCGAGGTACCTCTGTTTAGAGTCACAAGGCATTTCTCCCGAGCTAACTCTGGGTACAGTCACCAGGACTTCCATCCCAGGTACCTGTGGCTACAGTCACCAGGCCTTCCTTCCGAGGTACCTCTGTGTACAGTCAACAGGCTTTCCTTGGGAGTTACCCTGGGTACAGTCACCAGGGCTTCTTTCCGAGGTACCTCTGTTTAGAGTCACCAGGCATTTCTTCCGAGCTAACTCTGGGTACAGTCACCAGGCCTTCCTTCCCAGGTACCTCTGTGTACAGTCACCAGGCTTTCCTTGGGAGTTACCCTGGGTACAGTCACAACGCCTTTCTTCCGAGTTACCTCTAGGTATAGTCACCAGGCTTTCCTTCCGAGGTACCTCTGGGTACAGTCACCGGCCTTCCTTCTGAGGTACCTATGGGTACAGTCACCTGGCCTTCTTTCTGAGGTACCTATGGGTACAGTCACCTGGCCTTCTTTCTGAGGACCCTCTGGGCACAGTCACCAGGGTTTTCTCTGAGGTACCTCTGGGTACAATCTCCAGGCCTTCCTTCCGAGATACCTCTGGGTACAGTCATCAGGACTTGTTTCCGAGGTATCTCTGGGTACACTCACCAGGCCGTTCTTACGATGTACCTCTGCTTACAGTCTCCAGTCGTTCCTTCTGAGGTACCTATGGGTACAGTCAAAGGCCTTCCTTCTGAGGTAACTCTGGGTACAGTCACACGGCCTTCTTTCTCAGTTCCCTCTGGGTACAGTCACCAGGCCTTTTTTTACCGAGGTCCCTCTGGGTGCAGTCACCGGCCTTCCTTCTGAGGTACCTCTGAGTAGAGTCACCCGGCCTTCTTTCTGAGGTACCTCTGGGTACAGTCCCCAGGCCTTCCTTCTGCGGTATCTCTGAGTAAAGTCCCCAGGCCTTCCTTCCGAGGTACCTCTGAGTACAGTCACCAGGACTTCTTTCCGAGGTACCTCTGGGTACACTCACCAGGTCGTCCTTACGAGGTACCTCTGGGTACAGTCTCCAGGCTTTCCTTCTGAGGTACCTTTGGGTACAGTCACCAGGCCTTCGTTAAGAGGTACCTCTGGGTACACTCAAAGGCCTTCTTTCTGAGGTACCTCTGGGTAAAGTCCCCAGGCCTTCCTTCGGAGGTACTTCTGAGTACAGTCACCACGCCTGTCTTCCGAGGTACGTCTGGGAACAATCTGCAGGTCTTCCTTCCGAAGTAACTCTGGGTACAGTCATCAGGCCTTGTTTCCGAGGTATCTCTGGGTACACTCACCAGGCCGTTCTTAGGAGGTACCTCTGGTTACAGTCACCAGTTGTTCCTTCTGAGGTACCTATGGGTACAGTCACCAGGCCTTCCTTCAGGGGTACCTCTGGGTACAGTCAAAGGCCTTCCTTCTGAGGTACCTCTGGGTACAGTCAACAGGACTTCCTTCAGAGGTACCTCTGGGTACAGTCAAAGGCCTTCCTTCTGAGGTACCTCTGGGTACAGTCATCCGGCCTTGTTTCTCAGTTCCCTCTGGGTACAGTCACCAGGCCTTTCTTCCGAGGTCCCCCTGGGCACAGTCACCAGGCTTTTCTTACGAGGTACCCCTGGGTACAGTCACCACGCCTTCCTTCTGATTTATCTCTGGGGACAGTCACCGGCCTTCCTTTCCAGGTACCTCTGGGTAGAGTCACCAGACCTTTCTTCCGAGGTACCTCTGGGTACACTCACCAGGCCGTTCTTACGAGGTACCTCTGGTTACAGTCTCCAGTCGTTCCTTCTGAGGTACCTCTGGGTACAGTCACCCGGCCTTCTTTCTCAGTTCCCTTTGGGTACAGTCACCAGGCCTTTCTTCCGAGGTCCCTCTGGGTAGAGTCACCAGGCCATTCTTACGAGGTAACTCTGGGTACAGTCACCGGCTTTCCTTCTGAGGTACCTCTGGGTACACTCACCCGGGCTTATTTCTGAGGTCCCTCTGGGTGCAGTCACCAGGCCGTTCTTCCGAGCTGCCTCTGGGTACAGTCACCAGGCCTTTCTTACGAGGTACCTCTGGGTACAATCACCAGGCCTTCCTTCTGAGTTAGCTCTGGGTACAGTCACCAGGCCTTCCTCCCGAGGTACCTCTGGGTACAGTCACCAGGACTTCCTTAAGAGGTACCTCTGGGTACACTCAAAGGCCTTCCTTCTGAGGTACCTCTGGGTAAAGTCCCCAGGCCTTCTTCGGAGGTACCTCTGAGTACAGTCACCACGCCTTTCTTCCGAGGTACGTCTGGGTACAATCTCCAGGCCTTCCTTCCGAGGTACCTCTGGGTACAGTCATCAGGCCTTGTTTCCGAGGTGCCTCTGGGTACACTCACCAGGCCGTTCTTAGGAGGTACCTCTGCTTACAGTCTCCAGTTGTTCCTTCTGAGGTACCTATGGGTACAGTCACCAGGCCTTCCTTCAGGGGTACCTCTGGCTACAGTCAAAGGCCTTCCTTCTGAGGTACCTCTGGGTACAGTCACCAGGCCTTCCTTCGGAGGTACCTCTGGGTACAGTCACCAGGCCTTCCTTCAGAGGTACCTCTGGGTACAGTCAAAGTCCTTCCTTCTGAGGTACCTCTGGGTACAGTCATCCGGCCTTGTTTCTCAGTTCCCTCTGGGTACAGTCACCAGGCCTTTCTTCCGAGGTCCCCCTGGGCACAGTCACCAGGCCTTTCTTACGAGGTACCTCTGGGTACAGTCACCAGGCCTTCCTTCTGATTTATCTCTGGGTACAGTCACCAGGCCTTTCTTCCGAGGTACCTCTGTGTACAGTCACCAGGCCTTTCTGCCGAGGTCCCTCTGGGTACAGTCACCGGCCTTCCTTCTGAGGTACCTCTGAGTAGAGTCACCCGGCCGTCTTTCTGAGGTACTTCTGGGTACAGTCACCAGGCCTTCCTCCTGCGGTATCTCTGAGTAAAGTCCCCAGGCCTTCCTTCCGAGGTACCTCTGAGTACAGTCACCAGGACTTCTTTCCGAGGTACCTCTGGGTAAACTTACCATTCCGTTCTTACAAGGTACCTCTGGTTACAGTCTCCAGTCGTTCCTTCTGAGGTACCTATAGGTACAGTCACCAGGCCTTCCTTCAGGGGTACCTCTGGGTACAGTCAAAGGCCTTCCTTGTGAGGTACCTCTGGGTACAGTCTCCAGGCCTTTCTTCCGAGATACCTCTGTGTACCGTACCAGGCTTTCCTTCCCAGGTGCCTCTGGGTAGGGTCACTAATCCTTAATTCCGAGGTACGATACGGTACAGTCACCAGGCCTTCCTTCTGACATACTTCGGGGTACAGTCAACAGGCCTTCCTTCCGAGGCATCTCTGGGTACAATCACCAGGCATTTCTTACAAGGTAACTCCGGGTGCAGTCACCAGGCCTTCCTTCCGTGGTACCTCTGGGTACAGTCTCCAGTCGTTCCTTCTTGAGGTACCTCTGGGTACAGTCACCCGGCCTTCTTTCTCAGTTCCCTTTGGGTACAGTCACCAGGCCTTTCTTCCGAGGTCCCTCTGGGTAGATTCACCAGGCCATTCTTACGAGGTAACTCTGGGTACAGTCACCAGGCCTTCCTTCCCACCTACCTCTGGGTACAGTCACCAGGCTTTCCTTCCGAAGTACCTCTGCGTACAGTCACTGGGTCTTTCTTCCGAGGTAACTCTGGGTACAGTCATTAGGCCTTCTTTCCGACGTACCTCTGGGTACAGTCACCAGGCCTTCCTTCTGAGGTACCTCTGTGTACAGCCACCAGGCCTTCCTTCTGAGGTACCTCTGTGTACCGTCACCAGGCATTTATTACGAGGTACCTTTGGATACAGTCACCAGGCCTTCCTTCTGAAGTAACTCTGGGTACAGTCAACAGGCCTTCCTTCTGAGGTAGATCTGGGTACAGTCACCAGGCCTTCCTTCAGATGTACCTCTGGGTGCAGTAACTAGGCTATCCTTCCCAGGTACCTCTGATTACAGTCACCAGGCCTTCCTTCCGAGGTATCTCTGGGTACAGTCACCAGGCTTTCCTTTCCAGGTACCTCTGGGTGCAGTCACCAGTCCTTCCTTCAGAGGTACCTCTGGTACAGTCGCCTGCCTTCCTTCTGAGGTACCTCTGGTACAGTCACCCGGCCTTCTTTCTGAGGTCCCTCTGGGTACAGTAACCAGGCCTTTCTTCCGAGGTACGTCTGGGTAGTCACGAGGCATACCTTCCGAGGTACCTGTGGGTACAGTCTCCAGGCCTTCCTTTTGAGGTCCCTCTGCGTACAGGCACCGGAACTTCCTTCTGATGTACCTCTGGGTACACTCACCAGGCCTTTCTTCCGAGGTACGTCTGGGTACAGTCTCCAAGCCTTCCTTCGGAGGTACCTCTGGGTACAGTCATCAGGACTTGTTTCCGAGGTACCTCTGGGTACAGTCACCAGGCCTTTCTTCCGAGCTACTTCTGGGTAGTCACCAGGTCTTCTTTCCGGGGTAACTCTCGGTACAGTCAAAAGGCCTTCCTTCCGAGGTAACTCTTGGTAGAGTCACCAGGCCTCCTTCTGAGGTAACTCTGGGTACAGTCACCAGGCCTCCTTCCGAGGTACCTCTGGGTACAGTCACCCGGTCTTCTTTCTGAGGTCCCTCTGGGTACAGTCACCAGGGCTTTCTTCTGAGCTACCTCTGGGCACAGTCACCAGGCCTTTCTTACGCGGTACCTCTGGGTACAGTCACCAGGCCTTCCTTCTGAGTTAGCTCTGGCAACAGTCCCCCAGCCTTCCTTCCGAGGTACCTCTGGGTACAGTCAGCAGGCCTGTCTTCCGAGGCACTAATGAGTACAGTCACCAGGCCTTCCTTCCGAGGTACCTCTGGTTACCATCACCAGGTCTTCCTTCTGAGGTATCTCTGGGTACAGTCTCTAGGTCTTTCTTCTGAGGTTCCTCTGCGTTCAGTCACCAGTCCTTCCTTCTGGTTTACCTCTGGGTACAGTCACCAGGCCTTCCTTCAGAGGTACCTCTGGGTACAGTCACCAGACCTTCCTTTCGACGTACCTCTGGGTACAGTTACCAGTCCTTTCTTCCGAGTTACTTCTGGTACTGTCACGAGGTCTTTCTTCTCAGGTACCTATGAGTAGAGTCACCAGGCCTTTCTTCCGAGGTACGTCCGGGTAGTCACCAGGCCTTCCTTCCGTGTTACCTCTGTGTACAGTCACCAGGCCTTCCTTGGGATTGACCCTGGGTACAGTCACCACGCCTTTCTTCCTAGTTACCACTAGGTACAGTCACCAGACCTTCATTCTGTGGAATCTCTGGGTAAAGTTCCCAAGCCTTTTTTCCGAGGTACCTCTGAGTACAGTCACCAGGACTTCTTTCCGAGGTACCTTTGGGTACAGTCACCAGGCCTTGCTTCCGAGATACCTCTGGGTGCAGTCATCAGGCCTTTCTTACGAGGTACCTTTGGGTACAGTCACCAGGCTTTCCTTCTGAGGTACCTATGGGTGCAGTCACCAGAACTTCCTTCAGGGGTACCTCTGGGTACAGTCACTGGCCTTCCTTCTGAGGTACCTCTGGGTACAGTCACCGGCCTTCCTTCTGAGGTACCTCTGGGTACAGTCACTGGCCTTCCTTCTGAGGTACCTCTGGGTACAGTCACCCAGCCTTCTTTCTGCGGTCCCTCTGGGTACAGTCACCAGGCCTTTCTTACGAGGTACCTCTGGGAACAGTCACCAGGCCTTCCTTCTGAGGTACCTTGGGTACTGTCACCAAGCACTCCTTCCGAGGTACCTCTGGGTACAGAAACCAGGCCTTCCTTCTTAGGTAACTCTGGGTACAGACACCAGGCCTTTCTTTCGCGGTATCTCTGGGTACAGTCAGGAGGACTTCCCTGTGAGTTACCTCTGGGTAGAGTCACCGGCCTTCCTTCTAAGGTCCCTCTGGGTACAGTCACCAGGCCTTTCTTCCGAGCTAACTCTGGGTACAGTCATCAGGCCTTCCTTCTCAGTTAGCTCTGGGTACAGTCAAAAGGCCTTTCTTCCAATGTACCTCTGGGTACTGTCACCAGGACTTCTTTCTGAGGCACTTCTGGGTACAGTCACCAGACCTTCCTTCTGAGGTACCTCTGGGTACCGTCACCAGGTCTTCCTTCTGAGGTACTTCTGGGTACTGTCACCAGGCCTTCCTTCCGAGGCATCTGTGGGTACAGTCACCAGGCATTTCTTACGAGGTACCTCTGGGTACATTCACCAGCCTTTCCTTCTTAGGTACCTTGAGTACTGTCACCAGGTTTCCTTCCCAGGTACCTCTGGGTACAGTCACCAGGCCTTCCTTCTGAGGTACCTCTGAGTACAGTCACCAGGACTACCTTCTAATGTACATCTGGGTACGGTCACAAGGCCTTCCTTCCGACGTACCTCTGGGTACAGTCACTAGGCCTTTCTTCCGAAGTACTTCTGGGTACCGTCACCAGGCCTTCATTCCGAGGTACATCTGGGGAAAATCTCCGGGCCTTCCTTCTGAGGTACCTCTGGGTACAGTGACGAAGTCTTTCTTCCCAGGTATCTCTGGGTACAGTCACCAGGCCTTCCTTCCGAGGTAAATCTGGCTACAGTCACCAGGCCTCCTTCCAAGGTACCTCTGGGTACATTCACCCGGTCTTCTTTCTGAGGTCCCTCTGGGTACAGTCACCAGGCCTTTCTTCTGAGCTAACTCTGGGCACAGTCACTAGGCCTTTCTTCCGAAGTACCTCTGGGTACAGTCACCGGGTCATTCCTCCTAAGTACCTCTGGGTACAATCACCGGGTCATTCTTCCAAAGTACCTCTGGGTACAGTCACCGGGCCTTCCTTTTGAGGTACCTCTGGGTACAGTCACCGGTTTTTCCTTCCGAGGTACCTGTGTGTATATTCACCAGACTTTCCTTCCGAAGTAACTCTGGGTACAGTCACCAGTCCTTTCTTCGAGCTATATTTGGGTACAGTCACTAGACTTTCCTTCTGAGGTACCTATGGGTACAGTCACCAGTCCTTTCTTCCGAGTTACTTCTGGGTACTGTCACGAGGTCTTTCTTCTGAGGTACCTCTGAGTACAGTCACCATGGCTTCCTTTTGAGGTGCCTCTGGGTACAGTCACCAGGCCTTCCTTCACTCGTACCTCTCGGTACAGTCACCAGGGATTCCTTCTGAAGTACCTCGGGCTAGAGTCATCAGGCCTTCCATCTGAGGTACCTCTGCGTACAGGAAGCGGGTCTTTCTACTGAGGTACCTCTGGGTACAGACACCAGGCCTTCCTTCTGAGTGAGCTCTGAGTACAGTCACCAGGCCTTTCTTCCGAGGTACGTCTGGGTAGTAACCAGGCCTTCCTTCCGAGGTACCTCTGGGTACAGTCACCAGGCCTTCGTTCCGATGTACCTCTGGGTACAGTCACCAGGCTTTTCTTAAGAGGTACCTCTGGGTACAGTCACGAGGCTTTCCTTCTGAGTTAGCTCTGGGTACAGTCACCAGGCCTTCCTTCCGAGGTACCTCTGGGTAGAGTCAAAAGGCCTTTCTTCCGAGGTACATCTGGTTACAGTCACTAGGCCTTTCTTCCGAGGTACTTCGGGATGCAGTCACCAGGCCTTCCTTCCGATGTACCTCTGGGTACAATCACCAGGCCTTCCATCTGAGGTACCTCTGGGTACAGACACGAGGCCTTCCTTCTGAAGTACTTCTGGGGAGAGTCACGAGGTCTTTCTTTTGAGGTACCTCTGAGTATAGTACAAGGACTTCCTTTCCAGGTACCTCTGGGTAGAGTCACCAGACCTTTCTTCCGAGGTACCTCTGGGTACACTCACCAGGCCGTTTCTTACGAGGTAACTCTGGTTACAGTCTCCAGTCGTTCCTTCTGAGGTACCTATGGGTACAGTCACCAGGCCTTCCTTCAGAGGTACTCTGGGTACAGTCAAAGGCCTTCCTTCTGAGGTATATCTGGGTACATTCACCAGGCCTTCTTCTGAGGTACCTGTGCGTACAGTCACTAGGTCTTTCTTCTGAGGTACCTCTGAGTACAGTCACCAGGCATTCCTTTCGAGGTACCTCTGGGTACAGTCACCAGGGCTTCTTTCCGAGGTACCTCTGTTTAGAGTCACAAGGCATTTCTCCCGAGCTAACTCTGGGTACAGTCACCAGGACTTCCATCCCAGGTACCTGTGGCTACAGTCACCATGCCTTCCTTCCGAGGTACCTCTGTGTACAGTCAACAGGCTTTCCTTGGGAGTTACCCTGGGTACAGTCACCACGCCTTTCTTCCGAGTTACCTCTAGGTATAGTCACCAGGCATTCCTTTCGAGGTACCTCTGGGTACAGTCACCAGGGCTTCTTTCCGAGGTACCTCTGTTTAGAGTCACCAGGCATTTCTTCCGAGCTAACTCTGGGTACAGTCACCAGGCCTTCCTTCCCAGGTACCTCTGTGTACAGTCACCAGGCTTTCCTTGGGAGTTACCCTGGGTACAGTCACAACGCCTTTCTTCCGAGTTACCTCTAGGTATAGTCACCAGGCCTTCCTTCCGAGGTACCTCTGGGTACAGTCACCGGCCTTCCTTCTGAGGTACCTATGGGTACAGTCACCTGGCCTTCTTTCTGAGGTACCTATGGGTACAGTCACCTGGCCTTCTTTCTGAGGACCCTCTGGGCACAGTCACCAGGGTTTTCTCTGAGGTACCTCTGGGTACAATCTCCAGGCCTTCCTTCCGAGATACCTCTGGGTACAGTCATCAGGACTTGTTTCCGAGGTATCTGTGGGTACACTCACCAGGCCGTTCTTACGATGTACCTCTGCTTACAGTCTCCAGTCGTTCCTTCTGAGGTACCTATGGGTACAGTCAAAGGCCTTCCTTCTGAGGTACTCTGGGTACAGTCACACGGCCTTCTTTCTCAGTTCCCTCTGGGTACAGTCACCAGGCCTTTTTTTACCCAGGTCCCTCTGGGTGCAGTCACCGGCCTTCCTTCTGAGGTACCTGTGCGTACAGTCACTAGGTCTTTCTTCTGAGGTACCTCTGAGTACAGTCACCAGCATCCTTTCGAGGTACCTCTGGGTACAGTCACCAGGGCTTCTTTCCGAGGTACCTCTGTTTAGAGTCACAAGGCATTTCTCCCGAGCTACTCTGGGTACAGTCACCAGGACTTCCATCCCAGGTACCTGTGGCTACAGTCACCAGGCCTTCCTTCCGAGGTACCTCTGTGTACAGTCAACAGGCTTTCCTTGGGAGTTACCCTGGGTACAGTCACCAGGGCTTCTTCCGAGGTACCTCTGTTTAGAGTCACCAGGCATTTCTTCCGAGCTAACTCTGGGTACAGTCACCAGGCCTTCCTTCCCAGGTACCTCTGTGTACAGTCACCAGGCTTTCCTTGGGAGTTACCCTGGGTACAGTCACAACGCCTTTCTTCGAGTTACCTCTAGGTATAGTCACCAGGCCTTCCTTCCGAGGTACCTCTGGGTACAGTCACCGGCCTTCCTTCTGAGGTACCTCTGTGTACAGCCACCAGGCCTTCCTTCTGAGGTACCTCTGTGTACCGTCACCAGGCATTTATTACGAGGTACCTTTGGATACAGTCACCAGGCCTTCCTTCTGAAGTAACTCTGGGTACAGTCAACAGGCCTTCCTTCTGAGGTAGATCTGGGTACAGTCACCAGGCCTTCCTTCAGATGTACCTCTGGGTGCAGTAACTAGGCTATCCTTCCCAGGTACCTCTGATTACAGTCACCAGGCCTTCCTTCCGAGGTATCTCTGGGTACAGTCACCAGGCTTTCCTTTCCAGGTACCTCTGGGTGCAGTCACCAGTCCTTCCTTCAGAGGTACCTCTGGTACAGTCGCCTGAATACTATCTCTCTATGAGGTACCTCTGGTACAGTCACCCGGCTTTCTTTCTGAGGTCCCTCTGGGTACAGTAACCAGGCCTTTCTTCCGAGGTACGTCTGGGTAGTCACGAGGCATACCTTCCGAGGTACCTGTGGGTACAGTCTCCAGGCCTTCCTTTTGAGGTCCCTCTGCGTACAGGCACCGGAACTTCCTTCTGATGTACCTCTGGGTACACTCACCAGGCCTTTCTTCCGAGGTACGTCTGGGTACAGTCTCCAAGCCTTCCTTCGGAGGTACCTCTGGGTACAGTCATCAGGACTTGTTTCCGAGGTACCTCTGGGTACAGTCACCAGGCCTTTCTTCCGAGCTACTTCTGGGTAGTCACCAGGTCTTCTTTCCGGGGTAACTCTCGGTACAGTCAAAAGGCCTTCCTTCCGAGGTAACTCTTGGTAGAGTCACCAGGCCTCCTTCTGAGGTAACTCTGGGTACAGTCACCAGGCCTCCTTCCGAGGTACCTCTGGGTACAGTCACCCGGTCTTCTTTCTGAGGTCCCTCTGGGTACAGTCACCAGGGCTTTCTTCTGAGCTACCTCTGGGCACAGTCACCAGGCCTTTCTTACGCGGTACCTCTGGGTACAGTCACCAGGCCTTCCTTCTGAGTTAGCTCTGGCAACAGTCCCCCAGCCTTCCTTCCGAGGTACCTCTGGGTACAGTCAGCAGGCCTGTCTTCCGAGGCACTAATGAGTACAGTCACCAGGCCTTCCTTCCGAGGTACCTCTGGTTACCATCACCAGGTCTTCCTTCTGAGGTATCTCTGGGTACAGTCTCTAGGTCTTTCTTCTGAGGTTCCTCTGCGTTCAGTCACCAGTCCTTCCTTCTGGTTTACCTCTGGGTACAGTCACCAGGCCTTCCTTCAGAGGTACCTCTGGGTACAGTCACCAGACCTTCCTTTCGACGTACCTCTGGGTACAGTTACCAGTCCTTTCTTCCGAGTTACTTCTGGTACTGTCACGAGGTCTTTCTTCTCAGGTACCTATGAGTAGAGTCACCAGGCCTTTCTTCCGAGGTACGTCCGGGTAGTCACCAGGCCTTCCTTCCGTGTTACCTCTGTGTACAGTCACCAGGCCTTCCTTGGGATTGACCCTGGGTACAGTCACCACGCCTTTCTTCCTAGTTACCACTAGGTACAGTCACCAGACCTTCATTCTGTGGAATCTCTGGGTAAAGTTCCCAAGCCTTTTTTCCGAGGTACCTCTGAGTACAGTCACCAGGACTTCTTTCCGAGGTACCTTTGGGTACAGTCACCAGGCCTTGCTTCCGAGATACCTCTGGGTGCAGTCATCAGGCCTTTCTTACGAGGTACCTTTGGGTACAGTCACCAGGCTTTCCTTCTGAGGTACCTATGGGTGCAGTCACCAGAACTTCCTTCAGGGGTACCTCTGGGTACAGTCACTGGCCTTCCTTCTGAGGTACCTCTGGGTACAGTCACCGGCCTTCCTTCTGAGGTACCTCTGGGTACAGTCACTGGCCTTCCTTCTGAGGTACCTCTGGGTACAGTCACCCAGCCTTCTTTCTGCGGTCCCTCTGGGTACAGTCACCAGGCCTTTCTTACGAGGTACCTCTGGGAACAGTCACCAGGCCTTCCTTCTGAGGTACCTTGGGTACTGTCACCAAGCACTCCTTCCGAGGTACCTCTGGGTACAGAAACCAGGCCTTCCTTCTTAGGTAACTCTGGGTACAGACACCAGGCCTTTCTTTCGCGGTATCTCTGGGTACAGTCAGGAGGACTTCCCTGTGAGTTACCTCTGGGTAGAGTCACCGGCCTTCCTTCTAAGGTCCCTCTGGGTACAGTCACCAGGCCTTTCTTCCGAGCTAACTCTGGGTACAGTCATCAGGCCTTCCTTCTCAGTTAGCTCTGGGTACAGTCAAAAGGCCTTTCTTCCAATGTACCTCTGGGTACTGTCACCAGGACTTCTTTCTGAGGCACTTCTGGGTACAGTCACCAGACCTTCCTTCTGAGGTACCTCTGGGTACCGTCACCAGGTCTTCCTTCTGAGGTACTTCTGGGTACTGTCACCAGGCCTTCCTTCCGAGGCATCTGTGGGTACAGTCACCAGGCATTTCTTACGAGGTACCTCTGGGTACATTCACCAGCCTTTCCTTCTTAGGTACCTTGAGTACTGTCACCAGGTTTCCTTCCCAGGTACCTCTGGGTACAGTCACCAGGCCTTCCTTCTGAGGTACCTCTGAGTACAGTCACCAGGACTACCTTCTAATGTACATCTGGGTACGGTCACAAGGCCTTCCTTCCGACGTACCTCTGGGTACAGTCACTAGGCCTTTCTTCCGAAGTACTTCTGGGTACCGTCACCAGGCCTTCATTCCGAGGTACATCTGGGGAAAATCTCCGGGCCTTCCTTCTGAGGTACCTCTGGGTACAGTGACGAAGTCTTTCTTCCCAGGTATCTCTGGGTACAGTCACCAGGCCTTCCTTCCGAGGTAAATCTGGCTACAGTCACCAGGCCTCCTTCCAAGGTACCTCTGGGTACATTCACCCGGTCTTCTTTCTGAGGTCCCTCTGGGTACAGTCACCAGGCCTTTCTTCTGAGCTAACTCTGGGCACAGTCACTAGGCCTTTCTTCCGAAGTACCTCTGGGTACAGTCACCGGGTCATTCCTCCTAAGTACCTCTGGGTACAATCACCGGGTCATTCTTCCAAAGTACCTCTGGGTACAGTCACCGGGCCTTCCTTTTGAGGTACCTCTGGGTACAGTCACCGGTTTTTCCTTCCGAGGTACCTGTGTGTATATTCACCAGACTTTCCTTCCGAAGTAACTCTGGGTACAGTCACCAGTCCTTTCTTCCGAGCTATATTTGGGTACAGTCACTAGACTTTCCTTCTGAGGTACCTATGGGTACAGTCACCAGTCCTTTCTTCCGAGTTACTTCTGGGTACTGTCACGAGGTCTTTCTTCTGAGGTACCTCTGAGTACAGTCACCATGGCTTCCTTTTGAGGTGCCTCTGGGTACAGTCACCAGGCCTTCCTTCACTCGTACCTCTCGGTACAGTCACCAGGGATTCCTTCTGAAGTACCTCGGGCTAGAGTCATCAGGCCTTCCATCTGAGGTACCTCTGCGTACAGGAAGCGGGTCTTTCTACTGAGGTACCTCTGGGTACAGACACCAGGCCTTCCTTCTGAGTGAGCTCTGAGTACAGTCACCAGGCCTTTCTTCCGAGGTACGTCTGGGTAGTAACCAGGCCTTCCTTCCGAGGTACCTCTGGGTACAGTCACCAGGCCTTCGTTCCGATGTACCTCTGGGTACAGTCACCAGGCTTTTCTTAAGAGGTACCTCTGGGTACAGTCACGAGGCTTTCCTTCTGAGTTAGCTCTGGGTACAGTCACCAGGCCTTCCTTCCGAGGTACCTCTGGGTAGAGTCAAAAGGCCTTTCTTCCGAGGTACATCTGGTTACAGTCACTAGGCCTTTCTTCCGAGGTACTTCGGGATGCAGTCACCAGGCCTTCCTTCCGATGTACCTCTGGGTACAATCACCAGGCCTTCCATCTGAGGTACCTCTGGGTACAGACACGAGGCCTTCCTTCTGAAGTACTTCTGGGGAGAGTCACGAGGTCTTTCTTTTGAGGTACCTCTGAGTATAGTACAAGGACTTCCTTTCCAGGTACCTCTGGGTAGAGTCACCAGACCTTTCTTCCGAGGTACCTCTGGGTACACTCACCAGGCCGTTCTTACGAGGTAACTCTGGTTACAGTCTCCAGTCGTTCCTTCTGAGGTACCTATGGGTACAGTCACCAGGCCTTCCTTCAGAGGTACCTCTGGGTACAGTCAAAGGCCTTCCTTCTGAGGTATATCTGGGTACATTCACCAGGCCTTCCTTCTGAGGTACCTGTGCGTACAGTCACTAGGTCTTTCTTCTGAGGTACCTCTGAGTACAGTCACCAGGCATTCCTTTCGAGGTACCTCTGGGTACAGTCACCAGGGCTTCTTTCCGAGGTACCTCTGTTTAGAGTCACAAGGCATTTCTCCCGAGCTAACTCTGGGTACAGTCACCAGGACTTCCATCCCAGGTACCTGTGGCTACAGTCACCATGCCTTCCTTCCGAGGTACCTCTGTGTACAGTCAACAGGCTTTCCTTGGGAGTTACCCTGGGTACAGTCACCACGCCTTTCTTCCGAGTTACCTCTAGGTATAGTCACCAGGCATTCCTTTCGAGGTACCTCTGGGTACAGTCACCAGGGCTTCTTTCCGAGGTACCTCTGTTTAGAGTCACCAGGCATTTCTTCCGAGCTAACTCTGGGTACAGTCACCAGGCCTTCCTTCCCAGGTACCTCTGTGTACAGTCACCAGGCTTTCCTTGGGAGTTACCCTGGGTACAGTCACAACGCCTTTCTTCCGAGTTACCTCTAGGTATAGTCACCAGGCCTTCCTTCCGAGGTACCTCTGGGTACAGTCACCGGCCTTCCTTCTGAGGTACCTATGGGTACAGTCACCTGGCCTTCTTTCTGAGGTACCTATGGGTACAGTCACCTGGCCTTCTTTCTGAGGACCCTCTGGGCACAGTCACCAGGGTTTTCTCTGAGGTACCTCTGGGTACAATCTCCAGGCCTTCCTTCCGAGATACCTCTGGGTACAGTCATCAGGACTTGTTTCCGAGGTATCTGTGGGTACACTCACCAGGCCGTTCTTACGATGTACCTCTGCTTACAGTCTCCAGTCGTTCCTTCTGAGGTACCTATGGGTACAGTCAAAGGCCTTCCTTCTGAGGTAACTCTGGGTACAGTCACACGGCCTTCTTTCTCAGTTCCCTCTGGGTACAGTCACCAGGCCTTTTTTTACCCAGGTCCCTCTGGGTGCAGTCACCGGCCTTCCTTCTGAGGTACCTGTGCGTACAGTCACTAGGTCTTTCTTCTGAGGTACCTCTGAGTACAGTCACCAGGCATTCCTTTCGAGGTACCTCTGGGTACAGTCACCAGGGCTTCTTTCCGAGGTACCTCTGTTTAGAGTCACAAGGCATTTCTCCCGAGCTAACTCTGGGTACAGTCACCAGGACTTCCATCCCAGGTACCTGTGGCTACAGTCACCAGGCCTTCCTTCCGAGGTACCTCTGTGTACAGTCAACAGGCTTTCCTTGGGAGTTACCCTGGGTACAGTCACCAGGGCTTCTTTCCGAGGTACCTCTGTTTAGAGTCACCAGGCATTTCTTCCGAGCTAACTCTGGGTACAGTCACCAGGCCTTCCTTCCCAGGTACCTCTGTGTACAGTCACCAGGCTTTCCTTGGGAGTTACCCTGGGTACAGTCACAACGCCTTTCTTCCGAGTTACCTCTAGGTATAGTCACCAGGCTTTCCTTCCGAGGTACCTCTGGGTACAGTCACCGGCCTTCCTTCTGAGGTACCTATGGGTACAGTCACCTGGCCTTCTTTCTGAGGTACCTATGGGTACAGTCACCTGGCCTTCTTTCTGAGGACCCTCTGGGCACAGTCACCAGGGTTTTCTCTGAGGTACCTCTGGGTACAATCTCCAGGCCTTCCTTCCGAGATACCTCTGGGTACAGTCATCAGGACTTGTTTCCGAGGTATCTCTGGGTACACTCACCAGGCCGTTCTTACGATGTACCTCTGCTTACAGTCTCCAGTCGTTCCTTCTGAGGTACCTATGGGTACAGTCAAAGGCCTTCCTTCTGAGGTAACTCTGGGTACAGTCACACGGCCTTCTTTCTCAGTTCCCTCTGGGTACAGTCACCAGGCCTTTTTTTACCGAGGTCCCTCTGGGTGCAGTCACCGGCCTTCCTTCTGAGGTACCTCTGAGTAGAGTCACCCGGCCTTCTTTCTGAGGTACCTCTGGGTACAGTCCCCAGGCCTTCCTTCTGCGGTATCTCTGAGTAAAGTCCCCAGGCCTTCCTTCCGAGGTACCTCTGAGTACAGTCACCAGGACTTCTTTCCGAGGTACCTCTGGGTACACTCACCAGGTCGTCCTTACGAGGTACCTCTGGGTACAGTCTCCAGGCTTTCCTTCTGAGGTACCTTTGGGTACAGTCACCAGGCCTTCGTTAAGAGGTACCTCTGGGTACACTCAAAGGCCTTCTTTCTGAGGTACCTCTGGGTAAAGTCCAGAGGCCTTCCTTCCGAGGTACCTCTGTGTAGAGTCAAAAGGCCTTTCTTCCGAGGTACCTCTGCGTACAGTCACTAGGCCTTTCTTCCGCGGTACTTCGCTGTGCAGTCACCACGCCTTCCTTCCAATGTACCTCTGGTTACAATCACCAGGCCTTCCGTCTGAGGTACCTCTGGGTACAGACACGAGGTCTTTCTTCCGAGGTACTTCTGGGTACAGTCATCAGGCCTTCCTTCCGAGGTGCCTCTGGGTACACTCAGCAGGCCTTCCTCCCGAGGTACCTCTGAGTACAGTCACCAGACCTTCCTTCTGAGTTACCTCTGGGTAGAGTCATCAGGCCTACCTTTTGAGGTACCTCTGCATACAGGCAGTGGGTCTTCCTTCTGAGGTAACTCTGGGTACAGTCACCAGGCCTTTCTTTCGAGGTACCTCTGGGTACAGTCATCAGGCCTTCCTTCTGAGGTACCTCTGGGCACAGTCACCAGGCCTTCCTTCTGAAGTACTTCTGGGGAGAGTCACGAGGTCTTTCTTTTGAGGTACCTCTGAGTACAGTCACAAGGCCTTTCTTCCGAGGTACATCTGGGTAGTCACCAGGCCTTCCTTCCTAGGTGCCTCTGGGTACAGTCACCAAGGTTTCCTTCCAAAGTACCTCTGGATGCAGTCACCAGACATATCTTACGGGGTACCTCTGGGTACAGTCACCAGGCTTAACTTCTAAGGTACTTATGTACTGTCACCAGGCATTCCTTCCGAGGTACCTCTGGGTACAGTCACCAGGCCTTTCTTCCGAGGTACTTCTGGTTACCGTCACCAGGCCTTCCTTCAGAGGTACCTCTGGGTACAGTCACTAGGCCTTTTTTCCGAGGTACTTCTGGGTACAGTCACCAGGTCTTCCTTCCGAGGTACTTCTGGGTACAGTCACCAGGCCTTCCTTCCGAGGTGCCTCTGGGTGCAGTCAAAAGGCATTTCTTACGAGGTACCTTTGGGTACAGTCACCAGGCTTAACTTCTGAGGTACTTGGGTACTGTCACCAGCCATTCTTTCCGAGGTACCTCTGGGTACAGTCACCAGGCCTTTCTTCTGAGCTAACTCTGGGCACAGTCACCAGGCCATTCTTACGAGGTACCTCTGGTTACAGTCACTAGACCTTTCTTCCGAGGTACGTCTAGGTACAGTCACCAGGCCTTCCTTCCTAGGTGCCTCTTGGTACACTCAGCAGGCCTTCCTCCAGAGGTATCTCTGAGTACAGTCACCAGACCTTCGTTCTGAATTACCTCTGGGTAGTCATCAGGCCTGCCTTCTGAGGTACCTCTGCGTACAGGCAGCGGGTCTTTTTTCTGAGGTAACTCTGGGTACAGTCACCCGGCCTTCCTTCCCATGTAACTCTGGTTACAGTCACCAGGCCTTTCTTCCGAGGTATCTCTGGGTACAGCCACCAGGCATTTCTTACGAGGTATCTCTGGATACAGTCACCAGACCTTCCTTCTGAAGTACCTCTGGGTACAGTCATCACGCCTTTCTTCCAAGGTACCTCTGGGTGCAGTCATCAGGCCTTCCTTCCGAAGTACCTCTGGGTACAGTCACCAGGCCTTCTTTTCGAGTTACCTCTGGGTACAGTCACCATCGCTTCCTCCCGATGTACCTCTGGGTAGAGTCACCAGGCCTTCCTTCCGAGGTACCTCTGGGTACAGTCACCATCACTTCCTTCCGAGGTACCTCTGGGGACAGTCACCCGGCCTTCTTTCTGAGGTCCCTCTGGGTACAGTCACCAGGCTTTTCTTCCGAGGTAAGTCTGGGTAGTCACCAGGCCTTCCTTCTGTATTACCTCTATGTACAGTCACCAGGCCTTCCTTTTGAGGTGTCTCTGGGTACAGTCACCAAGCCTTCCTTCACACGTACCTCTGGGGACAGTCACCAGGCCTTCCTTCCGAAGTACCTCTGGGTACAGTCACCGGGTCTTTCTTCCAAAGTACCTCTGGGTATAGGCACCGGGCCTTCCTTTCGAGGTACCTCTGGGTACAGTCACCAGGGATTTCTTCTGGGGTACCTCTGGGTACAGTCACCAGGCCTTCATTCCGAGGTACCTCTGGGTACAGTCAGCAGGATTTTCTTAAGAGGTACCTCTGGGTACACTCACGAGGCTTTCTTTCTGAGTTAGCTCTGTGTACAGTCACCAGGCCTTCCTTCCGAGGTACCTCTGGGTAGAGTCAAAAGGCCTTTCTTCCGAGGTACCTCTGCGTACAGTCACTAGGCCTTTCTTCCGAGGTACTTCGCGGTGCAGTCACCAGGCCTTACTTCCAATGTACCTCTGGGTAAAATAATCAGGCCTTCCGTCTGAGCTACCTCTGGGTACAGACACGAGGTCTTTCTTCCGAGGTACCTCTGGGTACAGTCTCTAGGCCTTTCTTCCGAGGTACCTCTGGGTACAGTCACCAGGCCTTCCTTCCGAGGTTCCTCTGGGTACACTCAGCAGGCCTTCCTCCCGAGGTACTTCTGAGTACAGTCACCAGGCCTTCCTTCCGAGGTACCTCTGGGTACAGTTACCAAGCTTTCTTTCCAGGGTACCTCTGGGTGCAGTCACCAGGCATTTCTTACGAGGTACCTCCTGGTAGAGTCACCAGGCTTAACTTCTGAGGTACTTGGGTATTGTCACCAGGCATTCCTTCCGAGGTCCCTCTGGGTACAGTCACCACGCCTTTCTTCCGAGATACCTCTGGTTCCAGTCACCAGGCCTTCCTTCCGAGGTACCTCTGGGTACAATCACCAGGTTTTCCTTCTGAGGTCTCTCTGGGTACAGACACGAGGTCTTTCTTCCGAGGTACCTCTGGGTACAGTCACTAGGCCTTCCTTCCGAGGTACCTCTGTGTACAGTCACCAGGCCTCCCTTCCGATGTACCTCTGGGTACAATCACCAGGCCTTCTTTCTGAGGTACCTCTGAGTACACTCATGAGGTCTTCCTTCCGAGGTACCTCTGGGTACAGTCATCAGGCCTTGTTTTCGAGGTACCTCTGGGTACACTCACCAGGCCGTTCTTAGGAGGTACCTCTGGTTACAGTCTCCAGTTGTTCTTTCTGAGGTACCTATGGGTACAGTCACCAGGCCTTCCTTCAGGGGTACCTCTGGGTACAGTCAAAGGCCTTTCTTCTGAGGTACCTCTGGGTACAGTCATCAGGCCTTCTCTCCGAGGTACCTCTGGGTACAGTCACGAGGCCTTCCTTCCGAGGAACCTCTGGTTACAGGCACCAGGTCTTCCTTCTGAGGTACTTGTCCGTACCCTCACCAGGCCTTACTTCTGAGGTACCTCTGGTTACAGTCACCAGGCCTCTTCTACGAGGTATCTCTGGGTACAATCACCAGGCCTTCCTTTGAGTTAGCTCTGGGTACAGTCACTAGGCCTTCCTTCCGACGTACCTCTTGGTAGAGTCAAAAGGCATTTTTTCCGAGGTATCTCTGGGTAGAGTCACCAGGTCTTCCTTCCACGGAACCTCTAGGTACAATCACCAGGCCTTCCTTCTCAGGTACCTCTGGGTACAGTCACCAGGTCTTCCTTCCGAGGTACCTCTGGGTACAGTCATTAGGCCTTCCTTCTGAGGTACCTCTGCGTACAGGCACCGGGTCTTCTTTCTGAGGTACCTCTGGGTACAGTCAACAGGCCTTCCTGCGGAGGTATCTCTGGGTACAGTGACCAGGCATTTCTTAGGAGGTACCGCTGGGTACAGTCACCAGGCCTTCCTTCTGAGGTACCTCTGGGTACAGTCAACAGGCCTTCCTTCCGAGGTACCTCTGGGTACCGTCACCTGGCCTTCCTTCCGACGTACCTCTGGGTAAAGTCACCGGGCCTTCCTTCTGATGTACCTCTGTGTAGAGTCACCAGGCCTTCCTTCCGCGGTAACTCCGAGTACAATCACCTGGCCTTTCTTCCGAGGCACGCTTGGGTACAGTCACCAGACCTTCCTTTTTAGTTACTTCTGGGTACTGTCACCAGGCCTTTCTTCTGAGGTCCCTCTGGGTAGAGTCACCAGGCCTTTCTTACGAGGTAACTCTCGGTACAGTCACCGGCTTTCCTTCTGAGGTACCTCTGGGTACACTCACCCGGGCTTATTTCTGAGGTCCCTCTGGGTGCAGTCACCAGGCCGTTCTTCCGAGATGCCTCTGGGTACAGTTACCAGGCCTTTCCTCCAAGCTAACTCTGGAACAGTCAACAGGCCTTCCTTCCGAGGTACGTCTGGGTAGTCACCAGGTCTTCTTTCCGGGGTAACTCTCGGTACAGTCAAAAGGCCTTCCTTCCGAGGTAAATCTGGGTACAGTCACCAGGCCTCCTTCCGAGGTACCTCTGGGTACAGTCACCCGGTCTTCTTTCTGAGGTCCCTCTGGGTACAGTCACCAGGGCTTTCTTCTGAGCTAACTCTGGGCACAGTCACCAGGCCTTTCTTACGAGGTACCTCTGGGTACAGTCAGCAGGCCTGTCTTCCGAGGCACTAATGAGTACAGTCACCAGGCCTTCCTTTCGAGGTACCTCTGGTTACAATCACCAGGTCTTCCTTCTGAGGTATCTCTGGGTACAGTCTCTAGGTCTTTCTTCTGAGGTTCCTCTGCGTTCAGTCACCAGGCCTTCCTTCCGGGTTACCTCTGGGTACAGTCACCAGGCCTTCCTTCCGAGGTACTTTTGGGTACAGTCACCAGGCCTTCCTTCAGAGTTACCTCTGGGTACAGTCACCAGACCTTACTTTCGAGGTACCTCTGGGTACAGTTACCAGTCCTTTCTTCCGAGTTACTTCTGGTACTGTCACGAGGTCTTTCTTCTCAGGTACCTATGAGTACAGTCACCAGGCCTTTCTTCCGAGGTACGTCTGGGTAGTCACCAGGCCTTCCTTCCGTGTTACCTCTGGGTACAGTCACCAGGCCTTCCTTGGGATTTACCCTGGGTACAGTCACCACGCCTTTCTTCCCAGTTACCACTAGGTACAGTCACCAGACCTTCATTCTGAGGTATCTCTGGGTAAAGTTCCCAAGCCTTCTTTCCGAGGTACCACTGAGTACAGTCACCAGGACTTCTTTCCGAGGTACCTTTGGGTACAGTCACCAGGGATTCCTTCTGAAGTACCTCTGGGTAGAGTCATCAGGCCTTCCTTCTGAGGTACCTCTGCGTACAGGAAGCGGGTCTTCCTACTGAGGTAACTCTGGGTACAGTCACCAGGCCTTCCTTCTGAGTGAGCTCTGAGTACAGTCACCAGGCCTTTCTTCCGAGGTACGTCCGGGTAGTAAACAGGCCTTCCTTCCGAGGTACATCTAGGTACAGTCACCAGGCCTTCCTTCTGAGGTACCTCTGCGTACAGGCACCGGGTCTTCTTTCTGAGGTACCTCTGGGTACAGTCAACAGGCCTTCCTGCGGAGGTATCTCTGGGTACAGTGACCAGGCATTTCTTAGGAGGTACCGCTGGGTACAGTCACCAGGCCTTCCTTCTGAGGTACCTCTGGGTACAGTCAACAGGCCTTCCTTCCGAGGTACCTCTGGGTACAGTCACCTGGCCTTCCTTCCGACGTACCTCTGGGTAAAGTCACCGGGCCTTCCTTCTGATGTACCTCTGTGTAGAGTCACCAGGCCTTCCTTCCGCGGTAACTCCGAGTACAATCACCTGGCCTTTCTTCCGAGGCACGCTTGGGTACAGTCACCAGACCTTCCTTTTTAGTTACTTCTGGGTACTGTCACCAGGCCTTTCTTCCGAGGTCCCTCTGGGTAGAGTCACCAGGCCTTTCTTACGAGGTAACTCTCGGTACAGTCACCGGCTTTCCTTCTGAGGTACCTCTGGGTACACTCACCCGGGCTTATTTCTGAGGTCCTTCTGGGTGCAGTCACCAGGCCGTTCTTCCGAGATGCCTCTGGGTACAGTTACCAGGCCTTTCCTCCGAGCTAACTCTGGAACAGTCAACAGGCCTTCCTTCCGAGGTACGTCTGGGTAGTCACCAGGCCTTCCTTCCGTGTTACCTCTGGGTACAGTCACCAGGCCTTCCTTGGGATTTACCCTGGGTACAGTCACCACGCCTTTCTTCCCAGTTACCACTAGGTACAGTCACCAGACCTTCATTCTGAGGTATCTCTGGGTAAAGTTCCCAAGCCTTCTTTCCGAGGTACCACTGAGTACAGTCACCAGGACTTCTTTCCGAGGTACCTTTGGGTACAGTCACCAGGCCTTGCTTCCGAGATACCTCTGGGTGCAGTCATCAGGCCTTTCTTACGAGGTACCTCTGGGTAAAGTCACCAGGCTTTCCTTCTGAGGTACCTATGGGTGCAGTCACCAGAACTTCCTTCAGAGGTACCGCTGGGTACAGTCACCGGCCTTCCTTCTGAGGTACCTCTGGGTACAGTCACCCGGCCTTCTTTCTGCGGTCCCTCTGGGTACAGTCACCAGGCCTTTCTTACGAGGTACCTCTGGGAACAGTCACCAGGCTTTCCTTCTGAGGTACCTTGGGTACTGTCACCAAGCACTCCTTCCGAGGTACCTCTGGGTACAGTCACCAGGCCTTCCTTCAGGGGTACCTCTGGGTACAGTCAAAGGCCTTCCTTCTGAGGTACCTGTGGGTACAGTCACCAGGCCTTCCTTCAGGGGTACCTCTGGGTACAGTCACTAGGCCTTCATTCCGAGGTACCTCTGGGTGCAGTCACCAGGCCTTAGTTTCAATGTACCTCTGGGTACAGTCGCCAGGCTTTTCTTCAGAGGTACCTCTGGGTACAGTCACGAGGCTTTCCGTCTGAGTTAGCTCTGGGTACAGTCACCAGGCCTTCCTTCAGAGGTACCTCTGGGTACAGTCACCAGACCTTCCTTTCGACGTACCTCTGGGTACAGTTACCAGTCCTTTCTTCCGAGTTACTTCTGGTACTGTCACGAGGTCTTTCTTCTCAGGTACCTATGAGTAGAGTCACCAGGCCTTTCTTCCGAGGTACGTCCGGGTAGTCACCAGGCCTTCCTTCCGTGTTACCTCTGTGTACAGTCACCAGGCCTTCCTTGGGATTGACCCTGGGTACAGTCACCACGCCTTTCTTCCTAGTTACCACTAGGTACAGTCACCAGACCTTCATTCTGTGGAATCTCTGGGTAAAGTTCCCAAGCCTTTTTTCCGAGGTACCTCTGAGTACAGTCACCAGGACTTCTTTCCGAGGTACCTTTGGGTACAGTCACCAGGCCTTGCTTCCGAGATACCTCTGGGTGCAGTCATCAGGCCTTTCTTACGAGGTACCTTTGGGTACAGTCACCAGGCTTTCCTTCTGAGGTACCTATGGGTGCAGTCACCAGAACTTCCTTCAGGGGTACCTCTGGGTACAGTCACTGGCCTTCCTTCTGAGGTACCTCTGGGTACAGTCACCGGCCTTCCTTCTGAGGTACCTCTGGGTACAGTCACTGGCCTTCCTTCTGAGGTACCTCTGGGTACAGTCACCCAGCCTTCTTTCTGCGGTCCCTCTGGGTACAGTCACCAGGCCTTTCTTACGAGGTACCTCTGGGAACAGTCACCAGGCCTTCCTTCTGAGGTACCTTGGGTACTGTCACCAAGCACTCCTTCCGAGGTACCTCTGGGTACAGAAACCAGGCCTTCCTTCTTAGGTAACTCTGGGTACAGACACCAGGCCTTTCTTTCGCGGTATCTCTGGGTACAGTCAGGAGGACTTCCCTGTGAGTTACCTCTGGGTAGAGTCACCGGCCTTCCTTCTAAGGTCCCTCTGGGTACAGTCACCAGGCCTTTCTTCCGAGCTAACTCTGGGTACAGTCATCAGGCCTTCCTTCTCAGTTAGCTCTGGGTACAGTCAAAAGGCCTTTCTTCCAATGTACCTCTGGGTACTGTCACCAGGACTTCTTTCTGAGGCACTTCTGGGTACAGTCACCAGACCTTCCTTCTGAGGTACCTCTGGGTACCGTCACCAGGTCTTCCTTCTGAGGTACTTCTGGGTACTGTCACCAGGCCTTCCTTCCGAGGCATCTGTGGGTACAGTCACCAGGCATTTCTTACGAGGTACCTCTGGGTACATTCACCAGCCTTTCCTTCTTAGGTACCTTGAGTACTGTCACCAGGTTTCCTTCCCAGGTACCTCTGGGTACAGTCACCAGGCCTTCCTTCTGAGGTACCTCTGAGTACAGTCACCAGGACTACCTTCTAATGTACATCTGGGTACGGTCACAAGGCCTTCCTTCCGACGTACCTCTGGGTACAGTCACTAGGCCTTTCTTCCGAAGTACTTCTGGGTACCGTCACCAGGCCTTCATTCCGAGGTACATCTGGGGAAAATCTCCGGGCCTTCCTTCTGAGGTACCTCTGGGTACAGTGACGAAGTCTTTCTTCCCAGGTATCTCTGGGTACAGTCACCAGGCCTTCCTTCCGAGGTAAATCTGGCTACAGTCACCAGGCCTCCTTCCAAGGTACCTCTGGGTACATTCACCCGGTCTTCTTTCTGAGGTCCCTCTGGGTACAGTCACCAGGCCTTTCTTCTGAGCTAACTCTGGGCACAGTCACTAGGCCTTTCTTCCGAAGTACCTCTGGGTACAGTCACCGGGTCATTCCTCCTAAGTACCTCTGGGTACAATCACCGGGTCATTCTTCCAAAGTACCTCTGGGTACAGTCACCGGGCCTTCCTTTTGAGGTACCTCTGGGTACAGTCACCGGTTTTTCCTTCCGAGGTACCTGTGTGTATATTCACCAGACTTTCCTTCCGAAGTAACTCTGGGTACAGTCACCAGTCCTTTCTTCCGAGCTATATTTGGGTACAGTCACTAGACTTTCCTTCTGAGGTACCTATGGGTACAGTCACCAGTCCTTTCTTCCGAGTTACTTCTGGGTACTGTCACGAGGTCTTTCTTCTGAGGTACCTCTGAGTACAGTCACCATGGCTTCCTTTTGAGGTGCCTCTGGGTACAGTCACCAGGCCTTCCTTCACTCGTACCTCTCGGTACAGTCACCAGGGATTCCTTCTGAAGTACCTCGGGCTAGAGTCATCAGGCCTTCCATCTGAGGTACCTCTGCGTACAGGAAGCGGGTCTTTCTACTGAGGTACCTCTGGGTACAGACACCAGGCCTTCCTTCTGAGTGAGCTCTGAGTACAGTCACCAGGCCTTTCTTCCGAGGTACGTCTGGGTAGTAACCAGGCCTTCCTTCCGAGGTACCTCTGGGTACAGTCACCAGGCCTTCGTTCCGATGTACCTCTGGGTACAGTCACCAGGCTTTTCTTAAGAGGTACCTCTGGGTACAGTCACGAGGCTTTCCTTCTGAGTTAGCTCTGGGTACAGTCACCAGGCCTTCCTTCCGAGGTACCTCTGGGTAGAGTCAAAAGGCCTTTCTTCCGAGGTACATCTGGTTACAGTCACTAGGCCTTTCTTCCGAGGTACTTCGGGATGCAGTCACCAGGCCTTCCTTCCGATGTACCTCTGGGTACAATCACCAGGCCTTCCGTCTGAGGTACCTCTGGGTACAGACACGAGGCCTTCCTTCTGAAGTACTTCTGGGGAGAGTCACGAGGTCTTTCTTTTGAGGTACCTCTGAGTATAGTACAAGGACTTCCTTTCCAGGTACCTCTGGGTAGAGTCACCAGACCTTTCTTCCGAGGTACCTCTGGGTACACTCACCAGGCCGTTCTTACGAGGTAACTCTGGTTACAGTCTCCAGTCGTTCCTTCTGAGGTACCTATGGGTACAGTCACCAGGCCTTCCTTCAGAGGTACCTCTGGGTACAGTCAAAGGCCTTCCTTCTGAGGTATATCTGGGTACATTCACCAGGCCTTCCTTCTGAGGTACCTGTGCGTACAGTCACTAGGTCTTTCTTCTGAGGTACCTCTGAGTACAGTCACCAGGCATTCCTTTCGAGGTACCTCTGGGTACAGTCACCAGGGCTTCTTTCCGAGGTACCTCTGTTTAGAGTCACAAGGCATTTCTCCCGAGCTAACTCTGGGTACAGTCACCAGGACTTCCATCCCAGGTACCTGTGGCTACAGTCACCAGGCCTTCCTTCCGAGGTACCTCTGTGTACAGTCAACAGGCTTTCCTTGGGAGTTACCCTGGGTACAGTCACCACGCCTTTCTTCCGAGTTACCTCTAGGTATAGTCACCAGGCATTCCTTTCGAGGTACCTCTGGGTACAGTCACCAGGGCTTCTTTCCGAGGTACCTCTGTTTAGAGTCACCAGGCATTTCTTCCGAGCTAACTCTGGGTACAGTCACCAGGCCTTCCTTCCCAGGTACCTCTGTGTACAGTCACCAGGCTTTCCTTGGGAGTTACCCTGGGTACAGTCACAACGCCTTTCTTCCGAGTTACCTCTAGGTATAGTCACCAGGCCTTCCTTCCGAGGTACCTCTGGGTACAGTCACCGGCCTTCCTTCTGAGGTACCTATGGGTACAGTCACCTGGCCTTCTTTCTGAGGTACCTATGGGTACAGTCACCTGGCCTTCTTTCTGAGGACCCTCTGGGCACAGTCACCAGGGTTTTCTCTGAGGTACCTCTGGGTACAATCTCCAGGCCTTCCTTCCGAGATACCTCTGGGTACAGTCATCAGGACTTGTTTCCGAGGTATCTGTGGGTACACTCACCAGGCCGTTCTTACGATGTACCTCTGCTTACAGTCTCCAGTCGTTCCTTCTGAGGTACCTATGGGTACAGTCAAAGGCCTTCCTTCTGAGGTAACTCTGGGTACAGTCACACGGCCTTCTTTCTCAGTTCCCTCTGGGTACAGTCACCAGGCCTTTTTTTACCGAGGTCCCTCTGGGTGCAGTCACCGGCCTTCCTTCTGAGGTACCTGTGCGTACAGTCACTAGGTCTTTCTTCTGAGGTACCTCTGAGTACAGTCACCAGGCATTCCTTTCGAGGTACCTCTGGGTACAGTCACCAGGGCTTCTTTCCGAGGTACCTCTGTTTAGAGTCACAAGGCATTTCTCCCGAGCTAACTCTGGGTACAGTCACCAGGACTTCCATCCCAGGTACCTGTGGCTACAGTCACCAGGCCTTCCTTCCGAGGTACCTCTGTGTACAGTCAACAGGCTTTCCTTGGGAGTTACCCTGGGTACAGTCACCAGGGCTTCTTTCCGAGGTACCTCTGTTTAGAGTCACCAGGCATTTCTTCCGAGCTAACTCTGGGTACAGTCACCAGGCCTTCCTTCCCAGGTACCTCTGTGTACAGTCACCAGGCTTTCCTTGGGAGTTACCCTGGGTACAGTCACAACGCCTTTCTTCCGAGTTACCTCTAGGTATAGTCACCAGGCTTTCCTTCCGAGGTACCTCTGGGTACAGTCACCGGCCTTCCTTCTGAGGTACCTATGGGTACAGTCACCTGGCCTTCTTTCTGAGGTACCTATGGGTACAGTCACCTGGCCTTCTTTCTGAGGACCCTCTGGGCACAGTCACCAGGGTTTTCTCTGAGGTACCTCTGGGTACAATCTCCAGGCCTTCCTTCCGAGATACCTCTGGGTACAGTCATCAGGACTTGTTTCCGAGGTATCTGTGGGTACACTCACCAGGCCGTTCTTACGATGTACCTCTGCTTACAGTCTCCAGTCGTTCCTTCTGAGGTACCTATGGGTACAGTCAAAGGCCTTCCTTCTGAGGTAACTCTGGGTACAGTCACACGGCCTTCTTTCTCAGTTCCCTCTGGGTACAGTCACCAGGCCTTTTTTTACCGAGGTCCCTCTGGGTGCAGTCACCGGCCTTCCTTCTGAGGTACCTCTGAGTAGAGTCACCCGGCCTTCTTTCTGAGGTACCTCTGGGTACAGTCCCCAGGCCTTCCTTCTGCGGTATCTCTGAGTAAAGTCCCCAGGCCTTCCTTCCGAGGTACCTCTGAGTACAGTCACCAGGACTTCTTTCCGAGGTACCTCTGGGTACACTCACCAGGTCGTCCTTACGAGGTACCTCTGGGTACAGTCTCCAGGCTTTCCTTCTGAGGTACCTTTGGGTACAGTCACCAGGCCTTCGTTAAGAGGTACCTCTGGGTACACTCAAAGGCCTTCTTTCTGAGGTACCTCTGGGTAAAGTCCAGAGGCCTTCCTTCCGAGGTACCTCTGGGTAGAGTCAAAAGGCCTTTCTTCCGAGGTACCTCTGCATACAGTCACTAGGCCTTTCTTCCGCGGTACTTCGCTGTGCAGTCACCACGCCTTCCTTCCAATGTACCTCTGGTTACAATCACCAGGCCTTCCGTCTGAGGTACCTCTGGGTACAGACACGAGGTCTTTCTTCCGAGGTACTTCTGGGTACAGTCATCAGGCCTTCCTTCCGAGGTGCCTCTGGGTACACTCAGCAGGCCTTCCTCCCGAGGTACCTCTGAGTACAGTCACCAGACCTTCCTTCTGAGTTACCTCTGGATAGAGTCATCAGGCCTACCTTTTGAGGTACCTCTGCATACAGGCAGTGGGTCTTCCTTCTGAGGTAACTCTGGGTACAGTCACCAGGCCTTTCTTTCGAGGTACCTCTGGGTACAGTCATCAGGCCTTCCTTCTGAGGTACCTCTGGGCACAGTCACCAGGCCTTCCTTCTGAAGTACTTCTGGGGAGAGTCACGAGGTCTTTCTTTTGAGGTACCTCTGAGTACAGTCACAAGGCCTTTCTTCCGAGGTACATCTGGGTAGTCACCAGGCCTTCCTTCCTAGGTGCCTCTGGGTACAGTCACCAAGGTTTCCTTCCAAAGTACCTCTGGATGCAGTCACCAGACATATCTTACGGGGTACCTCTGGGTACAGTCACCAGGCTTAACTTCTAAGGTACTTATGTACTGTCACCAGGCATTCCTTCCGAGGTACCTCTGGGTACAGTCACCAGGCCTTTCTTCCGAGGTACTTCTGGTTACCGTCACCAGGCCTTCCTTCAGAGGTACCTCTGGGTACAGTCACTAGGCCTTTTTTCCGAGGTACTTCTGGGTACAGTCACCAGGTCTTCCTTCCGAGGTACTTCTGGGTACAGTCACCAGGCCTTCCTTCCGAGGTGCCTCTGGGTGCAGTCAAAAGGCATTTCTTACGAGGTACCTTTGGGTACAGTCACCAGGCTTAACTTCTGAGGTACTTGTGTACTGTCACCAGCCATTCTTTCCGAGGTACCTCTGGGTACAGTCACCAGGCCTTTCTTCTGAGCTAACTCTGGGCACAGTCACCAGGCCATTCTTACGAGGTACCTCTGGTTACAGTCACTAGACCTTTCTTCCGAGGTACGTCTAGGTACAGTCACCAGGCCTTCCTTCCTAGGTGCCTCTTGGTACACTCAGCAGGCCTTCCTCCAGAGGTATCTCTGAGTACAGTCACCAGACCTTCGTTCTGAATTACCTCTGGGTAGAGTCATCAGGCCTGCCTTCTGAGGTACCTCTGCGTACAGGCAGCGGGTCTTCTTTCTGAGGTAACTCTGGGTACAGTCACCCGGCCTTCCTTCCCATGTAACTCTGGTTACAGTCACCAGGCCTTTCTTCCGAGGTATCTCTGGGTACAGCCACCAGGCATTTCTTACGAGGTATCTCTGGATACAGTCACCAGACCTTCCTTCTGAAGTACCTCTGGGTACAGTCATCACGCCTTTCTTCCAAGGTACCTCTGGGTGCAGTCATCAGGCCTTCCTTCCGAAGTACCTCTGGGTACAGTCACCGGGCCTTTCTTCCGAGGTACCTCTGGGTACACTCACCAGGCCTTCTTTTGGAGTTACCTCTGGGTACAGTCACCATCGCTTCCTCCCGATGTATCTCTGGGTAGAGTCACCAGGCCTTCCTTCCGAGGTACCTCTGGGTACAGTCACCATCACTTCCTTCCGAGGTACCTCTGGGGACAGTCACCCGGCCTTCTTTCTGAGGTCCCTCTGGGTACAGTCACCAGGCTTTTCTTCCGAGGTAAGTCTGGGTAGTCACCAGGCCTTCCTTCTGTATTACCTCTATGTACAGTCACCAGGCCTTCCTTTTGAGGTGTCTCTGGGTACAGTCACCAAGCCTTCCTTCACACGTACCTCTGGGGACAGTCACCAGGCCTTCCTTCCGAAGTACCTCTGGGTACAGTCACCGGGTCTTTCTTCCAAAGTACCTCTGGGTATAGGCACCGGGCCTTCCTTTCGAGGTACCTCTGGGTACAGTCACCAGGGATTTCTTCTGGGGTACCTCTGGGTACAGTCACCAGGCCTTCATTCCGAGGTACCTCTGGGTACAGTCAGCAGGATTTTCTTAAGAGGTACCTCTGGGTACACTCACGAGGCTTTCTTTCTGAGTTAGCTCTGTGTACAGTCACCAGGCCTTTCTTCCGAGGTACTTCGCGGTGCAGTCACCAGGCCTTACTTCCAATGTACCTCTGGGTAAAATAATCAGGCCTTCCGTCTGAGCTACCTCTGGGTACAGACACGAGGTCTTTCTTCCGAGGTACCTCTGGGTACAGTCTCTAGGCCTTTCTTCCGAGGTACCTCTGGGTACAGTCACCAGGCCTTCCTTCCGAGGTTCCTCTGGGTACACTCAGCAGGCCTTCCTCCCGAGGTACTTCTGAGTACAGTCACCAGGCCTTCCTTCCGAGGTACCTCTGGGTACAGTTACCAAGCTTTCTTTCCAGGGTACCTCTGGGTGCAGTCACCAGGCATTTCTTACGAGGTACCTCCTGGTAGAGTCACCAGGCTTAACTTCTGAGGTACTTGGGTATTGTCACCAGGCATTCCTTCCGAGGTCCCTCTGGGTACAGTCACCACGCCTTTCTTCCGAGATACCTCTGGTTCCAGTCACCAGGCCTTCCTTCCGAGGTACCTCTGGGTACAATCACCAGGTTTTCCTTCTGAGGTCTCTCTGGGTACAGACACGAGGTCTTTCTTCCGAGGTACCTCTGGGTACAGTCACTAGGCCTTCCTTCCGAGGTACCTCTGTGTACAGTCACCAGGCCTCCCTTCCGATGTACCTCTGGGTACAATCACCAGGCCTTCTTTCTGAGGTACCTCTGAGTACACTCATGAGGTCTTCCTTCCGAGGTACCTCTGGGTACAGTCATCAGGCCTTGTTTTCGAGGTACCTCTGGGTACACTCACCAGGCCGTTCTTAGGAGGTACCTCTGGTTACAGTCTCCAGTTGTTCTTTCTGAGGTACCTATGGGTACAGTCACCAGGCCTTCCTTCAGGGGTACCTCTGGGTACAGTCAAAGGCCTTCCTTCTGAGGTACCTCTGGGTACAGTCATCAGGCCTTCTCTCCGAGGTACCTCTGGGTACAGTCACGAGGCCTTCCTTCCGAGGAACCTCTGGTTACAGGCACCAGGTCTTCCTTCTGAGGTACTTGTCCGTACCCTCACCAGGCCTTACTTCTGAGGTACCTCTGGTTACAGTCACCAGGCCTCTCCTACGAGGTATCTCTGGGTACAATCACCAGGCCTTCCTTTGAGTTAGCTCTGGGTACAGTCACTAGGCCTTCCTTCCGACATACCTCTTGGTAGAGTCAAAAGGCATTTTTTCCGAGGTACCTCTGGGTAGAGTCACCAGGTCTTCCTTCCACGGAACCTCTAGGTACAATCACCAGGCCTTCCTTCTCAGGTACCTCTGGGTACAGTCACCAGGTCTTCCTTCCGAGGTACCTCTGGGTACAGTCACCAGGCCTTCCTTCCGAGGTACTTTTGGGTACAGTCACCAGGCCTTCCTTCAGAGTTACCTCTGGGTACAGTCACCAGACCTTACTTTCGAGGTACCTCTGGGTACAGTTACCAGTCCTTTCTTCCGAGTTACTTCTGGTACTGTCACGAGGTCTTTCTTCTCAGGTACCTATGAGTACAGTCACCAGGCCTTTCTTCCGAGGTACGTCTGGGTAGTCACCAGGCCTTCCTTCCGTGTTACCTCTGGGTACAGTCACCAGGCCTTCCTTGGGATTTACCCTGGGTACAGTCACCACGCCTTTCTTCCCAGTTACCACTAGGTACAGTCACCAGACCTTCATTCTGAGGTATCTCTGGGTAAAGTTCCCAAGCCTTCTTTCCGAGGTACCACTGAGTACAGTCACCAGGACTTCTTTCCGAGGTACCTTTGGGTACAGTCACCAGGGATTCCTTCTGAAGTACCTCTGGGTAGAGTCATCAGGCCTTCCTTCTGAGGTACCTCTGCGTACAGGAAGCGGGTCTTCCTACTGAGGTAACTCTGGGTACAGTCACCAGGCCTTCCTTCTGAGTGAGCTCTGAGTACAGTCACCAGGCCTTTCTTCCGAGGTACGTCCGGGTAGTAAACAGGCCTTCCTTCCGAGGTACATCTAGGTACAGTCACCAGGCCTTCCTTCTGAGGTACCTCTGCGTACAGGCACCGGGTCTTCTTTCTGAGGTACCTCTGGGTACAGTCAACAGGCCTTCCTGCGGAGGTATCTCTGGGTACAGTGACCAGGCATTTCTTAGGAGGTACCGCTGGGTACAGTCACCAGGCCTTCCTTCTGAGGTACCTCTGGGTACAGTCAACAGGCCTTCCTTCCGAGGTACCTCTGGGTACAGTCACCTGGCCTTCCTTCCGACGTACCTCTGGGTAAAGTCACCGGGCCTTCCTTCTGATGTACCTCTGTGTAGAGTCACCAGGCCTTCCTTCCGCGGTAACTCCGAGTACAATCACCTGGCCTTTCTTCCGAGGCACGCTTGGGTACAGTCACCAGACCTTCCTTTTTAGTTACTTCTGGGTACTGTCACCAGGCCTTTCTTCCGAGGTCCCTCTGGGTAGAGTCACCAGGCCTTTCTTACGAGGTAACTCTCGGTACAGTCACCGGCTTTCCTTCTGAGGTACCTCTGGGTACACTCACCCGGGCTTATTTCTGAGGTCCTTCTGGGTGCAGTCACCAGGCCGTTCTTCCGAGATGCCTCTGGGTACAGTTACCAGGCCTTTCCTCCGAGCTAACTCTGGAACAGTCAACAGGCCTTCCTTCCGAGGTACGTCTGGGTAGTCACCAGGCCTTCCTTCCGTGTTACCTCTGGGTACAGTCACCAGGCCTTCCTTGGGATTTACCCTGGGTACAGTCACCACGCCTTTCTTCCCAGTTACCACTAGGTACAGTCACCAGACCTTCATTCTGAGGTATCTCTGGGTAAAGTTCCCAAGCCTTCTTTCCGAGGTACCACTGAGTACAGTCACCAGGACTTCTTTCCGAGGTACCTTTGGGTACAGTCACCAGGCCTTGCTTCCGAGATACCTCTGGGTGCAGTCATCAGGCCTTTCTTACGAGGTACCTCTGGGTAAAGTCACCAGGCTTTCCTTCTGAGGTACCTATGGGTGCAGTCACCAGAACTTCCTTCAGAGGTACCGCTGGGTACAGTCACCGGCCTTCCTTCTGAGGTACCTCTGGGTACAGTCACCCGGCCTTCTTTCTGCGGTCCCTCTGGGTACAGTCACCAGGCCTTTCTTACGAGGTACCTCTGGGAACAGTCACCAGGCTTTCCTTCTGAGGTACCTTGGGTACTGTCACCAAGCACTCCTTCCGAGGTACCTCTGGGTACAGTCACCAGGCCTTCCTTCAGGGGTACCTCTGGGTACAGTCAAAGGCCTTCCTTCTGAGGTACCTGTGGGTACAGTCACCAGGCCTTCCTTCAGGGGTACCTCTGGGTACAGTCACTAGGCCTTCATTCCGAGGTACCTCTGGGTGCAGTCACCAGGCCTTAGTTTCAATGTACCTCTGGGTACAGTCGCCAGGCTTTTCTTCAGAGGTACCTCTGGGTACAGTCACGAGGCTTTCCGTCTGAGTTAGCTCTGGGTACAGTCACCAGGCCTTCCTTCAGAGGTACCTCTGGGTACAGTCACCAGACCTTCCTTTCGACGTACCTCTGGGTACAGTTACCAGTCCTTTCTTCCGAGTTACTTCTGGTACTGTCACGAGGTCTTTCTTCTCAGGTACCTATGAGTAGAGTCACCAGGCCTTTCTTCCGAGGTACGTCCGGGTAGTCACCAGGCCTTCCTTCCGTGTTACCTCTGTGTACAGTCACCAGGCCTTCCTTGGGATTGACCCTGGGTACAGTCACCACGCCTTTCTTCCTAGTTACCACTAGGTACAGTCACCAGACCTTCATTCTGTGGAATCTCTGGGTAAAGTTCCCAAGCCTTTTTTCCGAGGTACCTCTGAGTACAGTCACCAGGACTTCTTTCCGAGGTACCTTTGGGTACAGTCACCAGGCCTTGCTTCCGAGATACCTCTGGGTGCAGTCATCAGGCCTTTCTTACGAGGTACCTTTGGGTACAGTCACCAGGCTTTCCTTCTGAGGTACCTATGGGTGCAGTCACCAGAACTTCCTTCAGGGGTACCTCTGGGTACAGTCACTGGCCTTCCTTCTGAGGTACCTCTGGGTACAGTCACCGGCCTTCCTTCTGAGGTACCTCTGGGTACAGTCACTGGCCTTCCTTCTGAGGTACCTCTGGGTACAGTCACCCAGCCTTCTTTCTGCGGTCCCTCTGGGTACAGTCACCAGGCCTTTCTTACGAGGTACCTCTGGGAACAGTCACCAGGCCTTCCTTCTGAGGTACCTTGGGTACTGTCACCAAGCACTCCTTCCGAGGTACCTCTGGGTACAGAAACCAGGCCTTCCTTCTTAGGTAACTCTGGGTACAGACACCAGGCCTTTCTTTCGCGGTATCTCTGGGTACAGTCAGGAGGACTTCCCTGTGAGTTACCTCTGGGTAGAGTCACCGGCCTTCCTTCTAAGGTCCCTCTGGGTACAGTCACCAGGCCTTTCTTCCGAGCTAACTCTGGGTACAGTCATCAGGCCTTCCTTCTCAGTTAGCTCTGGGTACAGTCAAAAGGCCTTTCTTCCAATGTACCTCTGGGTACTGTCACCAGGACTTCTTTCTGAGGCACTTCTGGGTACAGTCACCAGACCTTCCTTCTGAGGTACCTCTGGGTACCGTCACCAGGTCTTCCTTCTGAGGTACTTCTGGGTACTGTCACCAGGCCTTCCTTCCGAGGCATCTGTGGGTACAGTCACCAGGCATTTCTTACGAGGTACCTCTGGGTACATTCACCAGCCTTTCCTTCTTAGGTACCTTGAGTACTGTCACCAGGTTTCCTTCCCAGGTACCTCTGGGTACAGTCACCAGGCCTTCCTTCTGAGGTACCTCTGAGTACAGTCACCAGGACTACCTTCTAATGTACATCTGGGTACGGTCACAAGGCCTTCCTTCCGACGTACCTCTGGGTACAGTCACTAGGCCTTTCTTCCGAAGTACTTCTGGGTACCGTCACCAGGCCTTCATTCCGAGGTACATCTGGGGAAAATCTCCGGGCCTTCCTTCTGAGGTACCTCTGGGTACAGTGACGAAGTCTTTCTTCCCAGGTATCTCTGGGTACAGTCACCAGGCCTTCCTTCCGAGGTAAATCTGGCTACAGTCACCAGGCCTCCTTCCAAGGTACCTCTGGGTACATTCACCCGGTCTTCTTTCTGAGGTCCCTCTGGGTACAGTCACCAGGCCTTTCTTCTGAGCTAACTCTGGGCACAGTCACTAGGCCTTTCTTCCGAAGTACCTCTGGGTACAGTCACCGGGTCATTCCTCCTAAGTACCTCTGGGTACAATCACCGGGTCATTCTTCCAAAGTACCTCTGGGTACAGTCACTGGGCCTTCCTTTTGAGGTACCTCTGGGTACAGTCACCGGTTTTTCCTTCCGAGGTACCTGTGTGTATATTCACCAGACTTTCCTTCCGAAGTAACTCTGGGTACAGTCACCAGTCCTTTCTTCCGAGCTATATTTAGGTACAGTCACTAGACTTTCCTTCTGAGGTACCTATGGGTACAGTCACCAGTCCTTTCTTCCGAGTTACTTCTGGGTACTGTCACGAGGTCTTTCTTCTGAGGTACCTCTGAGTACAGTCACCATGGCTTCCTTTTGAGGTGCCTCTGGGTACAGTCACCAGGCCTTCCTTCACTCGTACCTCTCGGTACAGTCACCAGGGATTCCTTCTGAAGTACCTCGGGCTAGAGTCATCAGGCCTTCCATCTGAGGTACCTCTGCGTACAGGAAGCGGGTCTTTCTACTGAGGTACCTCTGGGTACAGACACCAGGCCTTCCTTCTGAGTGAGCTCTGAGTACAGTCACCAGGCCTTTCTTCCGAGGTACGTCTGGGTAGTAACCAGGCCTTCCTTCCGAGGTACCTCTGGGTACAGTCACCAGGCCTTCGTTCCGATGTACCTCTGGGTACAGTCACCAGGCTTTTCTTAAGAGGTACCTCTGGGTACAGTCACGAGGCTTTCCTTCTGAGTTAGCTCTGGGTACAGTCACCAGGCCTTCCTTCCGAGGTACCTCTGGGTAGAGTCAAAAGGCCTTTCTTCCGAGGTACATCTGGTTACAGTCACTAGGCCTTTCTTCCGAGGTACTTCGGGATGCAGTCACCAGGCCTTCCTTCCGATGTACCTCTGGGTACAATCACCAGGCCTTCCGTCTGAGGTACCTCTGGGTACAGACACGAGGCCTTCCTTCTGAAGTACTTCTGGGGAGAGTCACGAGGTCTTTCTTTTGAGGTACCTCTGAGTATAGTACAAGGACTTCCTTTCCAGGTACCTCTGGGTAGAGTCACCAGACCTTTCTTCCGAGGTACCTCTGGGTACACTCACCAGGCCGTTCTTACGAGGTAACTCTGGTTACAGTCTCCAGTCGTTCCTTCTGAGGTACCTATGGGTACAGTCACCAGGCCTTCCTTCAGAGGTACCTCTGGGTACAGTCAAAGGCCTTCCTTCTGAGGTATATCTGGGTACATTCACCAGGCCTTCCTTCTGAGGTACCTGTGCGTACAGTCACTAGGTCTTTCTTCTGAGGTACCTCTGAGTACAGTCACCAGGCATTCCTTTCGAGGTACCTCTGGGTACAGTCACCAGGGCTTCTTTCCGAGGTACCTCTGTTTAGAGTCACAAGGCATTTCTCCCGAGCTAACTCTGGGTACAGTCACCAGGACTTCCATCCCAGGTACCTGTGGCTACAGTCACCAGGCCTTCCTTCCGAGGTACCTCTGTGTACAGTCAACAGGCTTTCCTTGGGAGTTACCCTGGGTACAGTCACCACGCCTTTCTTCCGAGTTACCTCTAGGTATAGTCACCAGGCATTCCTTTCGAGGTACCTCTGGGTACAGTCACCAGGGCTTCTTTCCGAGGTACCTCTGTTTAGAGTCACCAGGCATTTCTTCCGAGCTAACTCTGGGTACAGTCACCAGGCCTTCCTTCCCAGGTACCTCTGTGTACAGTCACCAGGCTTTCCTTGGGAGTTACCCTGGGTACAGTCACAACGCCTTTCTTCCGAGTTACCTCTAGGTATAGTCACCAGGCCTTCCTTCCGAGGTACCTCTGGGTACAGTCACCGGCCTTCCTTCTGAGGTACCTATGGGTACAGTCACCTGGCCTTCTTTCTGAGGTACCTATGGGTACAGTCACCTGGCCTTCTTTCTGAGGACCCTCTGGGCACAGTCACCAGGGTTTTCTCTGAGGTACCTCTGGGTACAATCTCCAGGCCTTCCTTCCGAGATACCTCTGGGTACAGTCATCAGGACTTGTTTCCGAGGTATCTGTGGGTACACTCACCAGGCCGTTCTTACGATGTACCTCTGCTTACAGTCTCCAGTCGTTCCTTCTGAGGTACCTATGGGTACAGTCAAAGGCCTTCCTTCTGAGGTAACTCTGGGTACAGTCACACGGCCTTCTTTCTCAGTTCCCTCTGGGTACAGTCACCAGGCCTTTTTTTACCGAGGTCCCTCTGGGTGCAGTCACCGGCCTTCCTTCTGAGGTACCTCTGAGTAGAGTCACCCGGCCTTCTTTCTGAGGTACCTCTGGGTACAGTCCCCAGGCCTTCCTTCTGCGGTATCTCTGAGTAAAGTCCCCAGGCTTTCCTTCCGAGGTACCTCTGAGTACAGTCACCAGGACTTCTTTCCGAGGTACCTCTGGGTACACTCACCAGGTCGTCCTTACGAGGTACCTCTGGGTACAGTCTCCAGGCTTTCCTTCTGAGGTACCTTTGGGTACAGTCACCAGGCCTTCGTTAAGAGGTACCTCTGGGTACACTCAAAGGCCTTCTTTCTGAGGTACCTCTGGGTAAAGTCCAGAGGCCTTCCTTCCGAGGTACCTCTGGGTAGAGTCAAAAGGCCTTTCTTCCGAGGTACCTCTGCATACAGTCACTAGGCCTTTCTTCCGCGGTACTTCGCTGTGCAGTCACCACGCCTTCCTTCCAATGTACCTCTGGTTACAATCACCAGGCCTTCCGTCTGAGGTACCTCTGGGTACAGACACGAGGTCTTTCTTCCGAGGTACTTCTGGGTACAGTCATCAGGCCTTCCTTCCGAGGTGCCTCTGGGTACACTCAGCAGGCCTTCCTCCCGAGGTACCTCTGAGTACAGTCACCAGACCTTCCTTCTGAGTTACCTCTGGGTAGAGTCATCAGGCCTACCTTTTGAGGTACCTCTGCATACAGGCAGTGGGTCTTCCTTCTGAGGTAACTCTGGGTACAGTCACCAGGCCTTTCTTTCGAGGTACCTCTGGGTACAGTCATCAGGCCTTCCTTCTGAGGTACCTCTGGGCACAGTCACCAGGCCTTCCTTCTGAAGTACTTCTGGGGAGAGTCACGAGGTCTTTCTTTTGAGGTACCTCTGAGTACAGTCACAAGGCCTTTCTTCCGAGGTACATCTGGGTAGTCACCAGGCCTTCCTTCCTAGGTGCCTCTGGGTACAGTCACCAAGGTTTCCTTCCAAAGTACCTCTGGATGCAGTCACCAGACATATCTTACGGGGTACCTCTGGGTACAGTCACCAGGCTTAACTTCTAAGGTACTTATGTACTGTCACCAGGCATTCCTTCCGAGGTACCTCTGGGTACAGTCACCAGGCCTTTCTTCCGAGGTACTTCTGGTTACCGTCACCAGGCCTTCCTTCAGAGGTACCTCTGGGTACAGTCACTAGGCCTTTTTTCCGAGGTACTTCTGGGTACAGTCACCAGGTCTTCCTTCCGAGGTACTTCTGGGTACAGTCACCAGGCCTTCCTTCCGAGGTGCCTCTGGGTGCAGTCAAAAGGCATTTCTTACGAGGTACCTTTGGGTACAGTCACCAGGCTTAACTTCTGAGGTACTTGGGTACTGTCACCAGCCATTCTTTCCGAGGTACCTCTGGGTACAGTCACCAGGCCTTTCTTCTGAGCTAACTCTGGGCACAGTCACCAGGCCATTCTTACGAGGTACCTCTGGTTACAGTCACTAGACCTTTCTTCCGAGGTACGTCTAGGTACAGTCACCAGGCCTTCCTTCCTAGGTGCCTCTTGGTACACTCAGCAGGCCTTCCTCCAGAGGTATCTCTGAGTACAGTCACCAGACCTTCGTTCTGAATTACCTCTGGGTAGAGTCATCAGGCCTGCCTTCTGAGGTACCTCTGCGTACAGGCAGCGGGTCTTCTTTCTGAGGTAACTCTGGGTACAGTCACCCGGCCTTCCTTCCCATGTAACTCTGGTTACAGTCACCAGGCCTTTCTTCCGAGGTATCTCTGGGTACAGCCACCAGGCATTTCTTACGAGGTATCTCTGGATACAGTCACCAGACCTTCCTTCTGAAGTACCTCTGGGTACAGTCATCACGCCTTTCTTCCAAGGTACCTCTGGGTGCAGTCATCAGGCCTTCCTTCCGAAGTACCTCTGGGTACAGTCACCGGGCCTTTCTTCCGAGGTACCTCTGGGTACACTCACCAGGCATCTTTTGGAGTTACCTCTGGGTACAGTCACCATCGCTTCCTCCCGATGTATCTCTGGGTAGAGTCACCAGGCCTTCCTTCCGAGGTACCTCTGGGTACAGTCACCATCACTTCCTTCCGAGGTACCTCTGGGGACAGTCACCCGGCCTTCTTTCTGAGGTCCCTCTGGGTACAGTCACCAGGCTTTTCTTCCGAGGTAAGTCTGGGTAGTCACCAGGCCTTCCTTCTGTATTACCTCTATGTACAGTCACCAGGCCTTCCTTTTGAGGTGTCTCTGGGTACAGTCACCAAGCCTTCCTTCACACGTACCTCTGGGGACAGTCACCAGGCCTTCCTTCCGAAGTACCTCTGGGTACAGTCACCGGGTCTTTCTTCCAAAGTACCTCTGGGTATAGGCACCGGGCCTTCCTTTCGAGGTACCTCTGGGTACAGTCACCAGGGATTTCTTCTGGGGTACCTCTGGGTACAGTCACCAGGCCTTCATTCCGAGGTACCTCTGGGTACAGTCAGCAGGATTTTCTTAAGAGGTACCTCTGGGTACACTCACGAGGCTTTCTTTCTGAGTTAGCTCTGTGTACAGTCACCAGGCCTTTCTTCCGAGGTACTTCGCGGTGCAGTCACCAGGCCTTACTTCCAATGTACCTCTGGGTAAAATAATCAGGCCTTCCGTCTGAGCTACCTCTGGGTACAGACACGAGGTCTTTCTTCCGAGGTACCTCTGGGTACAGTCTCTAGGCCTTTCTTCCGAGGTACCTCTGGGTACAGTCACCAGGCCTTCCTTCCGAGGTTCCTCTGGGTACACTCAGCAGGCCTTCCTCCCGAGGTACTTCTGAGTACAGTCACCAGGCCTTCCTTCCGAGGTACCTCTGGGTACAGTTACCAAGCTTTCTTTCCAGGGTACCTCTGGGTGCAGTCACCAGGCATTTCTTACGAGGTACCTCCTGGTAGAGTCACCAGGCTTAACTTCTGAGGTACTTGGGTATTGTCACCAGGCATTCCTTCCGAGGTCCCTCTGGGTACAGTCACCACGCCTTTCTTCCGAGATACCTCTGGTTCCAGTCACCAGGCCTTCCTTCCGAGGTACCTCTGGGTACAATCACCAGGTTTTCCTTCTGAGGTCTCTCTGGGTACAGACACGAGGTCTTTCTTCCGAGGTACCTCTGGGTACAGTCACTAGGCCTTCCTTCCGAGGTACCTCTGTGTACAGTCACCAGGCCTCCCTTCCGATGTACCTCTGGGTACAATCACCAGGCCTTCTTTCTGAGGTACCTCTGAGTACACTCATGAGGTCTTCCTTCCGAGGTACCTCTGGGTACAGTCATCAGGCCTTGTTTTCGAGGTACCTCTGGGTACACTCACCAGGCCGTTCTTAGGAGGTACCTCTGGTTACAGTCTCCAGTTGTTCTTTCTGAGGTACCTATGGGTACAGTCACCAGGCCTTCCTTCAGGGGTACCTCTGGGTACAGTCAAAGGCCTTCCTTCTGAGGTACCTCTGGGTACAGTCATCAGGCCTTCTCTCCGAGGTACCTCTGGGTACAGTCACGAGGCCTTCCTTCCGAGGAACCTCTGGTTACAGGCACCAGGTCTTCCTTCTGAGGTACTTGTCCGTACCCTCACCAGGCCTTACTTCTGAGGTACCTCTGGTTACAGTCACCAGGCCTCTCCTACGAGGTATCTCTGGGTACAATCACCAGGCCTTCCTTTGAGTTAGCTCTGGGTACAGTCACTAGGCCTTCCTTCCGACATACCTCTTGGTAGAGTCAAAAGGCATTTTTTCCGAGGTACCTCTGGGTAGAGTCACCAGGTCTTCCTTCCACGGAACCTCTAGGTACAATCACCAGGCCTTCCTTCTCAGGTACCTCTGGGTACAGTCACCAGGTCTTCCTTCCGAGGTACCTCTGGGTACAGTCATTAGGCCTTCCTTCTGAGGTACCTCTGCGTACAGGCACCGGGTCTTCTTTCTGAGGTACCTCTGGGTACAGTCAACAGGCCTTCCTGCGGAGGTATCTCTGGGTACAGTGACCAGGCATTTCTTAGGAGGTACCGCTGGGTACAGTCACCAGGCCTTCCTTCTGAGGTACCTCTGGGTACAGTCAACAGGCCTTCCTTCCGAGGTACCTCTGGGTACCGTCACCTGGCCTTCCTTCCGACGTACCTCTGGGTAAAGTCACCGGGCCTTCCTTCTGATGTACCTCTGTGTAGAGTCACCAGGCCTTCCTTCCGCGGTAACTCCGAGTACAATCACCTGGCCTTTCTTCCGAGGCACGCTTGGGTACAGTCACCAGACCTTCCTTTTTAGTTACTTCTGGGTACTGTCACCAGGCCTTTCTTCTGAGGTCCCTCTGGGTAGAGTCACCAGGCCTTTCTTACGAGGTAACTCTCGGTACAGTCACCGGCTTTCCTTCTGAGGTACCTCTGGGTACACTCACCCGGGCTTATTTCTGAGGTCCCTCTGGGTGCAGTCACCAGGCCGTTCTTCCGAGATGCCTCTGGGTACAGTTACCAGGCCTTTCCTCCAAGCTAACTCTGGAACAGTCAACAGGCCTTCCTTCCGAGGTACGTCTGGGTAGTCACCAGGTCTTCTTTCCGGGGTAACTCTCGGTACAGTCAAAAGGCCTTCCTTCCGAGGTAAATCTGGGTACAGTCACCAGGCCTCCTTCCGAGGTACCTCTGGGTACAGTCACCCGGTCTTCTTTCTGAGGTCCCTCTGGGTACAGTCACCAGGGCTTTCTTCTGAGCTAACTCTGGGCACAGTCACCAGGCCTTTCTTACGAGGTACCTCTGGGTACAGTCAGCAGGCCTGTCTTCCGAGGCACTAATGAGTACAGTCACCAGGCCTTCCTTCCGAGGTACCTCTGGTTACAATCACCAGGTCTTCCTTCTGAGGTATCTCTGGGTACAGTCTCTAGGTCTTTCTTCTGAGGTTCCTCTGCGTTCAGTCACCAGGCCTTCCTTCCGGGTTACCTCTGGGTACAGTCACCAGGCCTTCCTTCCGAGGTACTTTTGGGTACAGTCACCAGGCCTTCCTTCAGAGTTACCTCTGGGTACAGTCACCAGACCTTACTTTCGAGGTACCTCTGGGTACAGTTACCAGTCCTTTCTTCCGAGTTACTTCTGGTACTGTCACGAGGTCTTTCTTCTCAGGTACCTATGAGTACAGTCACCAGGCCTTTCTTCCGAGGTACGTCTGGGTAGTCACCAGGCCTTCCTTCCGTGTTACCTCTGGGTACAGTCACCAGGCCTTCCTTGGGATTTACCCTGGGTACAGTCACCACGCCTTTCTTCCCAGTTACCACTAGGTACAGTCACCAGACCTTCATTCTGAGGTATCTCTGGGTAAAGTTCCCAAGCCTTCTTTCCGAGGTACCACTGAGTACAGTCACCAGGACTTCTTTCCGAGGTACCTTTGGGTACAGTCACCAGGGATTCCTTCTGAAGTACCTCTGGGTAGAGTCATCAGGCCTTCCTTCTGAGGTACCTCTGCGTACAGGAAGCGGGTCTTCCTACTGAGGTAACTCTGGGTACAGTCACCAGGCCTTCCTTCTGAGTGAGCTCTGAGTACAGTCACCAGGCCTTTCTTCCGAGGTACGTCCGGGTAGTAAACAGGCCTTCCTTCCGAGGTACATCTAGGTACAGTCACCAGGCCTTCCTTCTGAGGTACCTCTGCGTACAGGCACCGGGTCTTCTTTCTGAGGTACCTCTGGGTACAGTCAACAGGCCTTCCTGCGGAGGTATCTCTGGGTACAGTGACCAGGCATTTCTTAGGAGGTACCGCTGGGTACAGTCACCAGGCCTTCCTTCTGAGGTACCTCTGGGTACAGTCAACAGGCCTTCCTTCCGAGGTACCTCTGGGTACAGTCACCTGGCCTTCCTTCCGACGTACCTCTGGGTAAAGTCACCGGGCCTTCCTTCTGATGTACCTCTGTGTAGAGTCACCAGGCCTTCCTTCCGCGGTAACTCCGAGTACAATCACCTGGCCTTTCTTCCGAGGCACGCTTGGGTACAGTCACCAGACCTTCCTTTTTAGTTACTTCTGGGTACTGTCACCAGGCCTTTCTTCCGAGGTCCCTCTGGGTAGAGTCACCAGGCCTTTCTTACGAGGTAACTCTCGGTACAGTCACCGGCTTTCCTTCTGAGGTACCTCTGGGTACACTCACCCGGGCTTATTTCTGAGGTCCTTCTGGGTGCAGTCACCAGGCCGTTCTTCCGAGATGCCTCTGGGTACAGTTACCAGGCCTTTCCTCCGAGCTAACTCTGGAACAGTCAACAGGCCTTCCTTCCGACGTACGTCTGGGTAGTCACCAGGCCTTCCTTCCGTGTTACCTCTGGGTACAGTCACCAGGCCTTCCTTGGGATTTACCCTGGGTACAGTCACCACGCCTTTCTTCCCAGTTACCACTAGGTACAGTCACCAGACCTTCATTCTGAGGTATCTCTGGGTAAAGTTCCCAAGCCTTCTTTCCGAGGTACCACTGAGTACAGTCACCAGGACTTCTTTCCGAGGTACCTTTGGGTACAGTCACCAGGCCTTGCTTCCGAGATACCTCTGGGTGCAGTCATCAGGCCTTTCTTACGAGGTACCTCTGGGTAAAGTCACCAGGCTTTCCTTCTGAGGTACCTATGGGTGCAGTCACCAGAACTTCCTTCAGAGGTACCGCTGGGTACAGTCACCGGCCTTCCTTCTGAGGTACCTCTGGGTACAGTCACCCGGCCTTCTTTCTGCGGTCCCTCTGGGTACAGTCACCAGGCCTTTCTTACGAGGTACCTCTGGGAACAGTCACCAGGCTTTCCTTCTGAGGTACCTTGGGTACTGTCACCAAGCACTCCTTCCGAGGTACCTCTGGGTACAGTCACCAGGCCTTCCTTCAGGGGTACCTCTGGGTACAGTCAAAGGCCTTCCTTCTGAGGTACCTGTGGGTACAGTCACCAGGCCTTCCTTCAGGGGTACCTCTGGGTACAGTCACTAGGCCTTCATTCCGAGGTACCTCTGGGTGCAGTCACCAGGCCTTAGTTTCAATGTACCTCTGGGTACAGTCGCCAGGCTTTTCTTCAGAGGTACCTCTGGGTACAGTCACGAGGCTTTCCGTCTGAGTTAGCTCTGGGTACAGTCACCAGGCCTCCTTCCGAGGTACCTCTGGGTAGAGTCTAACGGTCTTTTTTCCGAGGTACCTCTGGGTACAGTCACTAGGCCTTTCTTCCGAGGTACTTCTGGGTACAGTCACCAGGCCTTCCTTCCGAGGTGCCACTGAGTACAGTCAGCAGGCCTTCCTCCCGAGGTACCTCTGAGTACAGTCACCAGACCTTCCTTCTGAGGTACCTCTGGGTAGAGTCAGCAGGCCTTCCTTCTGAGGTACCTCTGCCTACAGGCACCGGGTTTTCCTTCTGAGGAAACTCTGGGTACAGTCACCAGGCCTTCCTTCCCACGTACCGCTGGTTACAGTCACCAGGCCTTTTCCGAGGTATTTCTGGTATAGCCACCAGGCATTTCTTACGATGTACCTCTGGGTACAGTCACCAGGACTTCCTTCCAAGGTACCTCTGGGTACAGTCATCGGCCTTCCTTTCGAAGTACCTCTGGGTACAGTTACCGGGCCTTTCCTCCGAGGTACCTCTGGGAACACTCACCAGGCCTTCTTTTCGAGGTACCTCTGGGTACAGTCACCATCGCTTCCTTCCGATGTACCTCTGGGTAGAGTCACCAGGCCTTCCTTCCGAGGTACCTCTGGGTACAGTCACCATCATTTCCTTCCGAGGTACCTCTGGGGACAGTCACCCGGCCTTCTTTCTGAGGTCCCTCTGGGTACAGTCACTCGGCCTTTCTTCCGAGGTACGTCTGGGTAGTCACCAGGCCTTCCTTCTGTGTTAACTCTATGTACAGTCACCACGCCTTCCTTTTGAGGTGCCTCTGGGTACAGTCACCAGGCCTTCCTTTACACGTACGTCTGGGTACAGTCACCAGACCTTCCTTCCGAAGTACCTCTGGGTACAGTCACCGGGTCTTTCTTCCAAAGTACCTCTGCGTATAGGCACCGGGCCTTCCTTTCGAGGTACCTCTGGGTACAGTCACCAGGCTTAACTTCTCAGGTACTTGGGTTCTGTCACCAGGCATTCCTTCCAAGGTACCTCTGGGTACAGTCACCAGGCCTTTCTTCTGAGCTAACTCTGGGCACAGTCACCAGGCCATTCTTACGAGGTACCTCTGGATACAGCCACTAGAACTTTCTTCCGAGGTACTTCTGGGTACAGTCATCAGGCCTTCCTTCCTAGGTGCCTCTGGGTACACTCAGCAGGCCTTCCTCCCGAGGTATCTCTGAGTACAGTCACCAGACCTTCTTTCTGAATTACCTCTGGGTAGAGTCATCAGGCCTTCCTTCCCATGTAACTCTGGTTACAGTCACCAGGCCTTCCTTCCGAAGTACCTCTGGGTACAGTCACCGGGTCTTTCTTCCAAAGTACCTCTGCGTATAGGCACCGGGCCTTCCTTTCGAGGTACCTCTGGGTACAGTCACCAGGCTTAACTTCTCAGGTACTTGGGTTCTGTCACCAGGCATTCCTTCCAAGGTACCTCTGGGTACAGTCACCAGGCCTTTCTTCTGAGCTAACTCTGGGCACAGTCACCAGGCCATTCTTACGAGGTACCTCTGGATACAGCCACTAGAACTTTCTTCCGAGGTACTTCTGGGTACAGTCATCAGGCCTTCCTTCCTAGGTGCCTCTGGGTACACTCAGCAGGCCTTCCTCCCGAGGTATCTCTGAGTACAGTCACCAGACCTTCTTTCTGAATTACCTCTGGGTAGAGTCATCAGGCCTTCCTTCCCATGTAACTCTGGTTACAGTCACCAGGCCTTTCTTCCGGGGTATCTCTGGGTACAGCCACCAGGCATTTATTACGAGGTGTCTCTGGATACAGGCACCAGGACTTCCTTCCAAGGTACCTCTGGGTACACTCACCAGGCCTTGTTTTCGAGGTACCTCTTGGTACAGTCACCATCGCTTCCTTCCGAGGTACCTCTGCGAAGAGTCACCAGGCCTTCCTTCCGAGGTACCTCTGGGTACAGTCACCCGGCCTTCTTTCTGAGGTCCCTCTGGGTACAGTCACCACTCCATTCTTCCGAGCTACCTCTGGGAACAGTCACTAGGCTTTCCTTCTGAGATTTCTATGGGTACAGTCTCCAGTCCTTTCTTCCGAGTTACTTCTGGGTACTGTCACGAGGTCTTTCTTCTGAGGTACCTCTGAGTACAGTCACCAGGCCTTTCTTCCGAGGTACGTCGGGGTAGTCACCAGGCCTTCCTTCCGTGTTACCTCTATGTACAGTCACCAGGCATTCCTTTTGAGGTGCCTCTGGGTACAGTCACAAGGCCTTCCTTCACACGTACCTCTGGGTACAGTCACCAGGCCTTCCTTCCGAAGTACCTCTGAGTACAGTCACCGGGTCTTTCTTCCAAAGTACCTCTGGGTACACTCACCGGGCCTTCCCTTCGAGGTACCTCTGGGTACAGTCACCAGGGATTCCTTCTGAAGTACCTCTGGGTAGAGTCATCAGGCCTTCCTTCTGAGGTACCTCTGCGTACAGGAAGCGGGTCTTCCTACTGAGGTAACTCTGGGTACAGTCACCAGGCCTTCCTTCTGAGTGAGCTCTGAGTACAGTCACCAGGCCTTTCTTCCGAGGTACGTCCGGGTAGTAAACAGGCCTTCCTTCCGAGGTACATCTAGGTACAGTCACCAGGCCTTCCTTCTGAGGTACCTCTGCGTACAGGCACCGGGTCTTCTTTCTGAGGTACCTCTGGGTACAGTCAACAGGCCTTCCTGCGGAGGTATCTCTGGGTACAGTGACCAGGCATTTCTTAGGAGGTACCGCTGGGTACAGTCACCAGGCCTTCCTTCTGAGGTACCTCTGGGTACAGTCAACAGGCCTTCCTTCCGAGGTACCTCTGGGTACAGTCACCTGGCCTTCCTTCCGACGTACCTCTGGGTAAAGTCACCGGGCCTTCCTTCTGATGTACCTCTGTGTAGAGTCACCAGGCCTTCCTTCCGCGGTAACTCCGAGTACAATCACCTGGCCTTTCTTCCGAGGCACGCTTGGGTACAGTCACCAGACCTTCCTTTTTAGTTACTTCTGGGTACTGTCACCAGGCCTTTCTTCCGAGGTCCCTCTGGGTAGAGTCACCAGGCCTTTCTTACGAGGTAACTCTCGGTACAGTCACCGGCTTTCCTTCTGAGGTACCTCTGGGTACACTCACCCGGGCTTATTTCTGAGGTCCTTCTGGGTGCAGTCACCAGGCCGTTCTTCCGAGATGCCTCTGGGTACAGTTACCAGGCCTTTCCTCCGAGCTAACTCTGGAACAGTCAACAGGCCTTCCTTCCGAGGTACGTCTGGGTAGTCACCAGGCCTTCCTTCCGTGTTACCTCTGGGTACAGTCACCAGGCCTTCCTTGGGATTTACCCTGGGTACGGTCACCACGCCTTTCTTCCCAGTTACCACTAGGTACAGTCACCAGACCTTCATTCTGAGGTATCTCTGGGTAAAGTTCCCAAGCCTTCTTTCCGAGGTACCACTGAGTACAGTCACCAGGACTTCTTTCCGAGGTACCTTTGGGTACAGTCACCAGGCCTTGCTTCCGAGATACCTCTGGGTGCAGTCATCAGGCCTTTCTTACGAGGTACCTCTGGGTAAAGTCACCAGGCTTTCCTTCTGAGGTACCTATGGGTGCAGTCACCAGAACTTCCTTCAGAGGTACCGCTGGGTACAGTCACCGGCCTTCCTTCTGAGGTACCTCTGGGTACAGTCACCCGGCCTTCTTTCTGCGGTCCCTCTGGGTACAGTCACCAGGCCTTTCTTACGAGGTACCTCTGGGAACAGTCACCAGGCTTTCCTTCTGAGGTACCTTGGGTACTGTCACCAAGCACTCCTTCCGAGGTACCTCTGGGTACAGTCACCAGGCCTTCCTTCAGGGGTACCTCTGGGTACAGTCAAAGGCCTTCCTTCTGAGGTACCTGTGGGTAGAGTCACCAGGCCTTCCTTCAGGGGTACCTCTGGGTACAGTCACTAGGCCTTCATTCCGAGGTACCTCTGGGTGCAGTCACCAGGCCTTAGTTTCAATGTACCTCTGGGTACAGTCGCCAGGCTTTTCTTCAGAGGTACCTCTGGGTACAGTCACGAGGCTTTCCGTCTGAGTTAGCTCTGGGTACAGTCACCAGGCCTTCCTTCAGAGGTACCTCTGGGTACAGTCACCAGACCTTCCTTTCGACGTACCTCTGGGTACAGTTACCAGTCCTTTCTTCCGAGTTACTTCTGGTACTGTCACGAGGTCTTTCTTCTCAGGTACCTATGAGTAGAGTCACCAGGCCTTTCTTCCGAGGTACGTCCGGGTAGTCACCAGGCCTTCCTTCCGTGTTACCTCTGTGTACAGTCACCAGGCCTTCCTTGGGATTGACCCTGGGTACAGTCACCACGCCTTTCTTCCTAGTTACCACTAGGTACAGTCACCAGACCTTCATTCTGTGGAATCTCTGGGTAAAGTTCCCAAGCCTTTTTTCCGAGGTACCTCTGAGTACAGTCACCAGGACTTCTTTCCGAGGTACCTTTGGGTACAGTCACCAGGCCTTGCTTCCGAGATACCTCTGGGTGCAGTCATCAGGCCTTTCTTACGAGGTACCTTTGGGTACAGTCACCAGGCTTTCCTTCTGAGGTACCTATGGGTGCAGTCACCAGAACTTCCTTCAGGGGTACCTCTGGGTACAGTCACTGGCCTTCCTTCTGAGGTACCTCTGGGTACAGTCACCGGCCTTCCTTCTGAGGTACCTCTGGGTACAGTCACTGGCCTTCCTTCTGAGGTACCTCTGGGTACAGTCACCCAGCCTTCTTTCTGCGGTCCCTCTGGGTACAGTCACCAGGCCTTTCTTACGAGGTACCTCTGGGAACAGTCACCAGGCCTTCCTTCTGAGGTACCTTGGGTACTGTCACCGAGCACTCCTTCCGAGGTACCTCTGGGTACAGAAACCAGGCCTTCCTTCTTAGGTAACTCTGGGTACAGACACCAGGCCTTTCTTTCGCGGTATCTCTGGGTACAGTCAGGAGGACTTCCCTGTGAGTTACCTCTGGGTAGAGTCACCGGCCTTCCTTCTAAGGTCCCTCTGGGTACAGTCACCAGGCCTTTCTTCCGAGCTAACTCTGGGTACAGTCATCAGGCCTTCCTTCTCAGTTAGCTCTGGGTACAGTCAAAAGGCCTTTCTTCCAATGTACCTCTGGGTACTGTCACCAGGACTTCTTTCTGAGGCACTTCTGGGTACAGTCACCAGACCTTCCTTCTGAGGTACCTCTGGGTACCGTCACCAGGTCTTCCTTCTGAGGTACTTCTGGGTACTGTCACCAGGCCTTCCTTCCGAGGCATCTGTGGGTACAGTCACCAGGCATTTCTTACGAGGTACCTCTGGGTACATTCACCAGCCTTTCCTTCTTAGGTACCTTGAGTACTGTCACCAGGTTTCCTTCCCAGGTACCTCTGGGTACAGTCACCAGGCCTTCCTTCTGAGGTACCTCTGAGTACAGTCACCAGGACTACCTTCTAATGTACATCTGGGTACGGTCACAAGGCCTTCCTTCCGACGTACCTCTGGGTACAGTCACTAGGCCTTTCTTCCGAAGTACTTCTGGGTACCGTCACCAGGCCTTCATTCCGAGGTACATCTGGGGAAAATCTCCGGGCCTTCCTTCTGAGGTACCTCTGGGTACAGTGACGAAGTCTTTCTTCCCAGGTATCTCTGGGTACAGTCACCAGGCCTTCCTTCCGAGGTAAATCTGGCTACAGTCACCAGGCCTCCTTCCAAGGTACCTCTGGGTACATTCACCCGGTCTTCTTTCTGAGGTCCCTCTGGGTGCAGTCACCAGGCCTTTCTTCTGAGCTAACTCTGGGCACAGTCACTAGGCCTTTCTTCCGAAGTACCTCTGGGTACAGTCACCGGGTCATTCCTCCTAAGTACCTCTGGGTACAATCACCGGGTCATTCTTCCAAAGTACCTCTGGGTACAGTCACCGGGCCTTCCTTTTGAGGTACCTCTGGGTACAGTCACCGGTTTTTCCTTCCGAGGTACCTGTGTGTATATTCACCAGACTTTCCTTCCGAAGTAACTCTGGGTACAGTCACCAGTCCTTTCTTCCGAGCTATATTTGGGTACAGTCACTAGACTTTCCTTCTGAGGTACCTATGGGTACAGTCACCAGTCCTTTCTTCCGAGTTACTTCTGGGTACTGTCACGAGGTCTTTCTTCTGAGGTACCTCTGAGTACAGTCACCATGGCTTCCTTTTGAGGTGCCTCTGGGTACAGTCACCAGGCCTTCCTTCACTCGTACCTCTCGGTACAGTCACCAGGGATTCCTTCTGAAGTACCTCGGGCTAGAGTCATCAGGCCTTCCATCTGAGGTACCTCTGCGTACAGGAAGCGGGTCTTTCTACTGAGGTACCTCTGGGTACAGACACCAGGCCTTCCTTCTGAGTGAGCTCTGAGTACAGTCACCAGGCCTTTCTTCCGAGGTACGTCTGGGTAGTAACCAGGCCTTCCTTCCGAGGTACCTCTGGGTACAGTCACCAGGCCTTCGTTCCGATGTACCTCTGGGTACAGTCACCAGGCTTTTCTTAAGAGGTACCTCTGGGTACAGTCACGAGGCTTTCCTTCTGAGTTAGCTCTGGGTACAGTCACCAGGCCTTCCTTCCGAGGTACCTCTGGGTAGAGTCAAAAGGCCTTTCTTCCGAGGTACATCTGGTTACAGTCACTAGGCCTTTCTTCCGAGGTACTTCGGGATGCAGTCACCAGGCCTTCCTTCCGATGTACCTCTGGGTACAATCACCAGGCCTTCCGTCTGAGGTACCTCTGGGTACAGACACGAGGCCTTCCTTCTGAGGTACTTCTGGGTAAAGTCACCAGGTCTTCCTTCCGAGGTGCCTCTGGGTACAGTCATCAGGACTTGTTTCCGAGGTATCTCTGGGTACACTCACCAGGCCGTTCTTACGATGTACCTCTGCTTACAGTCTCCAGTCGTTCCTTCTGAGGTACCTATGGGTACAGTCAAAGGCCTTTCTTCCGTGGTACCCCTGGGTACAGTCACCAGGCCTTCATTCTGTGGTACCTCTGGGTACAGTCACCAGGCCTTCCTTCCCACGTATCTCTGGGTACAGTCACCATGCCTTCCTTCCGAAGTACCTCTGGGTACAGTCACTGGGTCTTTCTTCCGAGGAACCTCTGGGTACAGTCATTAGGATTTCCTTCCGACGTACCTCTGGGTATAGTCACCAGGCCTTCCTTCTGAGGTACCTCTGGGTACAGCCACCAGGCCTTCCTTCTGAAGTACTTCTGGGGAGAGTCACGAGGTCTTTCTTTTGAGGTACCTCTGAGTATAGTACAAGGACTTCCTTTCCAGGTACCTCTGGGTAGAGTCACCAGACCTTTCTTCCGAGGTACCTCTGGGTACACTCACCAGGCCGTTCTTACGAGGTAACTCTGGTTACAGTCTCCAGTCGTTCCTTCTGAGGTACCTATGGGTACAGTCACCAGGCCTTCCTTCAGAGGTACCTCTGGGTACAGTCAAAGGCCTTCCTTCTGAGGTATATCTGGGTACATTCACCAGGCCTTCCTTCTGAGGTACCTGTGCGTACAGTCACTAGGTCTTTCTTCTGAGGTACCTCTGAGTACAGTCACCAGGCATTCCTTTCGAGGTACCTCTGGGTACAGTCACCAGGGCTTCTTTCCGAGGTACCTCTGTTTAGAGTCACAAGGCATTTCTCCCGAGCTAACTCTGGGTACAGTCACCAGGACTTCCATCCCAGGTACCTGTGGCTACAGTCACCAGGCCTTCCTTCCGAGGTACCTCTGTGTACAGTCAACAGGCTTTCCTTGGGAGTTACCCTGGGTACAGTCACCACGCCTTTCTTCCGAGTTACCTCTAGGTATAGTCACCAGGCATTCCTTTCGAGGTACCTCTGGGTACAGTCACCAGGGCTTCTTTCCGAGGTACCTCTGTTTAGAGTCACCAGGCATTTCTTCCGAGCTAACTCTGGGTACAGTCACCAGGCCTTCCTTCCCAGGTACCTCTGTGTACAGTCACCAGGCTTTCCTTGGGAGTTACCCTGGGTACAGTCACAACGCCTTTCTTCCGAGTTACCTCTAGGTATAGTCACCAGGCCTTCCTTCCGAGGTACCTCTGGGTACAGTCACCGGCCTTCCTTCTGAGGTACCTATGGGTACAGTCACCTGGCCTTCTTTCTGAGGTACCTATGGGTACAGTCACCTGGCCTTCTTTCTGAGGACCCTCTGGGCACAGTCACCAGGGTTTTCTCTGAGGTACCTCTGGGTACAATCTCCAGGCCTTCCTTCCGAGATACCTCTGGGTACAGTCATCAGGACTTGTTTCCGAGGTATCTGTGGGTACACTCACCAGGCCGTTCTTACGATGTACCTCTGCTTACAGTCTCCAGTCGTTCCTTCTGAGGTACCTATGGGTACAGTCAAAGGCCTTCCTTCTGAGGTAACTCTGGGTACAGTCACACGGCCTTCTTTCTCAGTTCCCTCTGGGTACAGTCACCAGGCCTTTTTTTACCGAGGTCCCTCTGGGTGCAGTCACCGGCCTTCCTTCTGAGGTACCTCTGAGTAGAGTCACCCGGCCTTCTTTCTGAGGTACCTCTGGGTACAGTCCCCAGGCCTTCCTTCTGCGGTATCTCTGAGTAAAGTCCCCAGGCCTTCCTTCCGAGGTACCTCTGAGTACAGTCACCAGGACTTCTTTCCGAGGTACCTCTGGGTACACTCACCAGGTCGTCCTTACGAGGTACCTCTGGGTACAGTCTCCAGGCTTTCCTTCTGAGGTACCTTTGGGTACAGTCACCAGGCCTTCGTTAAGAGGTACCTCTGGGTACACTCAAAGGCCTTCTTTCTGAGGTACCTCTGGGTAAAGTCCAGAGGCCTTCCTTCCGAGGTACCTCTGGGTAGAGTCAAAAGGCCTTTCTTCCGAGGTACCTCTGCATACAGTCACTAGGCCTTTCTTCCGCGGTACTTCGCTGTGCAGTCACCACGCCTTCCTTCCAATGTACCTCTGGTTACAATCACCAGGCCTTCCGTCTGAGGTACCTCTGGGTACAGACACGAGGTCTTTCTTCCGAGGTACTTCTGGGTACAGTCATCAGGCCTTCCTTCCGAGGTGCCTCTGGGTACACTCAGCAGGCCTTCCTCCCGAGGTACCTCTGAGTACAGTCACCAGACCTTCCTTCTGAGTTACCTCTGGGTAGAGTCATCAGGCCTACCTTTTGAGGTACCTCTGCATACAGGCAGTGGGTCTTCCTTCTGAGGTAACTCTGGGTACAGTCACCAGGCCTTTCTTTCGAGGTACCTCTGGGTACAGTCATCAGGCCTTCCTTCTGAGGTACCTCTGGGCACAGTCACCAGGCCTTCCTTCTGAAGTACTTCTGGGGAGAGTCACGAGGTCTTTCTTTTGAGGTACCTCTGAGTACAGTCACAAGGCCTTTCTTCCGAGGTACATCTGGGTAGTCACCAGGCCTTCCTTCCTAGGTGCCTCTGGGTACAGTCACCAAGGTTTCCTTCCAAAGTACCTCTGGATGCAGTCACCAGACATATCTTACGGGGTACCTCTGGGTACAGTCACCAGGCTTAACTTCTAAGGTACTTATGTACTGTCACCAGGCATTCCTTCCGAGGTACCTCTGGGTACAGTCACCAGGCCTTTCTTCCGAGGTACTTCTGGTTACCGTCACCAGGCCTTCCTTCAGAGGTACCTCTGGGTACAGTCACTAGGCCTTTTTTCCGAGGTACTTCTGGGTACAGTCACCAGGTCTTCCTTCCGAGGTACTTCTGGGTACAGTCACCAGGCCTTCCTTCCGAGGTGCCTCTGGGTGCAGTCAAAAGGCATTTCTTACGAGGTACCTTTGGGTACAGTCACCAGGCTTAACTTCTGAGGTACTTGGGTACTGTCACCAGCCATTCTTTCCGAGGTACCTCTGGGTACAGTCACCAGGCCTTTCTTCTGAGCTAACTCTGGGCACAGTCACCAGGCCATTCTTACGAGGTACCTCTGGTTACAGTCACTAGACCTTTCTTCCGAGGTACGTCTAGGTACAGTCACCAGGCCTTCCTTCCTAGGTGCCTCTTGGTACACTCAGCAGGCCTTCCTCCAGAGGTATCTCTGAGTACAGTCACCAGACCTTCGTTCTGAATTACCTCTGGGTAGAGTCATCAGGCCTGCCTTCTGAGGTACCTCTGCGTACAGGCAGCGGGTCTTCTTTCTGAGGTAACTCTGGGTACAGTCACCCGGCCTTCCTTCCCATGTAACTCTGGTTACAGTCACCAGGCCTTTCTTCCGAGGTATCTCTGGGTACAGCCACCAGGCATTTCTTACGAGGTATCTCTGGATACAGTCACCAGACCTTCCTTCTGAAGTACCTCTGGGTACAGTCATCACGCCTTTCTTCCAAGGTACCTCTGGGTGCAGTCATCAGGCCTTCCTTCCGAAGTACCTCTGGGTACAGTCACCGGGCCTTTCTTCCGAGGTACCTCTGGGTACACTCACCAGGCCTTCTTTTGGAGTTACCTCTGGGTACAGTCACCATCGCTTCCTCCCGATGTATCTCTGGGTAGAGTCACCAGGCCTTCCTTCCGAGGTACCTCTGGGTACAGTCACCATCACTTCCTTCCGAGGTACCTCTGGGGACAGTCACCCGGCCTTCTTTCTGAGGTCCCTCTGGGTACAGTCACCAGGCTTTTCTTCCGAGGTAAGTCTGGGTAGTCACCAGGCCTTCCTTCTGTATTACCTCTATGTACAGTCACCAGGCCTTCCTTTTGAGGTGTCTCTGGGTACAGTCACCAAGCCTTCCTTCACACGTACCTCTGGGGACAGTCACCAGGCCTTCCTTCCGAAGTACCTCTGGGTACAGTCACCGGGTCTTTCTTCCAAAGTACCTCTGGGTATAGGCACCGGGCCTTCCTTTCGAGGTACCTCTGGGTACAGTCACCAGGGATTTCTTCTGGGGTACCTCTGGGTACAGTCACCAGGCCTTCATTCCGAGGTACCTCTGGGTACAGTCAGCAGGATTTTCTTAAGAGGTACCTCTGGGTACACTCACGAGGCTTTCTTTCTGAGTTAGCTCTGTGTACAGTCACCAGGCCTTTCTTCCGAGGTACTTCGCGGTGCAGTCACCAGGCCTTACTTCCAATGTACCTCTGGGTAAAATAATCAGGCCTTCCGTCTGAGCTACCTCTGGGTACAGACACGAGGTCTTTCTTCCGAGGTACCTCTGGGTACAGTCTCTAGGCCTTTCTTCCGAGGTACCTCTGGGTACAGTCACTAGGCCTTCATTCCGAGGTACCTCTGGGTGCAGTCACCAGGCCTTAGTTTCAATGTACCTCTGGGTACAGTCGCCAGGCTTTTCTTCAGAGGTACCTCTGGGTACAGTCACGAGGCTTTCCGTCTGAGTTAGCTCTGGGTACAGTCACCAGGCCTTCCTTCAGAGGTACCTCTGGGTACAGTCACCAGACCTTCCTTTCGACGTACCTCTGGGTACAGTTACCAGTCCTTTCTTCCGAGTTACTTCTGGTACTGTCACGAGGTCTTTCTTCTCAGGTACCTATGAGTAGAGTCACCAGGCCTTTCTTCCGAGGTACGTCCGGGTAGTCACCAGGCCTTCCTTCCGTGTTACCTCTGTGTACAGTCACCAGGCCTTCCTTGGGATTGACCCTGGGTACAGTCACCACGCCTTTCTTCCTAGTTACCACTAGGTACAGTCACCAGACCTTCATTCTGTGGAATCTCTGGGTAAAGTTCCCAAGCCTTTTTTCCGAGGTACCTCTGAGTACAGTCACCAGGACTTCTTTCCGAGGTACCTTTGGGTACAGTCACCAGGCCTTGCTTCCGAGATACCTCTGGGTGCAGTCATCAGGCCTTTCTTACGAGGTACCTTTGGGTACAGTCACCAGGCTTTCCTTCTGAGGTACCTATGGGTGCAGTCACCAGAACTTCCTTCAGGGGTACCTCTGGGTACAGTCACTGGCCTTCCTTCTGAGGTACCTCTGGGTACAGTCACCGGCCTTCCTTCTGAGGTACCTCTGGGTACAGTCACTGGCCTTCCTTCTGAGGTACCTCTGGGTACAGTCACCCAGCCTTCTTTCTGCGGTCCCTCTGGGTACAGTCACCAGGCCTTTCTTACGAGGTACCTCTGGGAACAGTCACCAGGCCTTCCTTCTGAGGTACCTTGGGTACTGTCACCGAGCACTCCTTCCGAGGTACCTCTGGGTACAGAAACCAGGCCTTCCTTCTTAGGTAACTCTGGGTACAGACACCAGGCCTTTCTTTCGCGGTATCTCTGGGTACAGTCAGGAGGACTTCCCTGTGAGTTACCTCTGGGTAGAGTCACCGGCCTTCCTTCTAAGGTCCCTCTGGGTACAGTCACCAGGCCTTTCTTCCGAGCTAACTCTGGGTACAGTCATCAGGCCTTCCTTCTCAGTTAGCTCTGGGTACAGTCAAAAGGCCTTTCTTCCAATGTACCTCTGGGTACTGTCACCAGGACTTCTTTCTGAGGCACTTCTGGGTACAGTCACCAGACCTTCCTTCTGAGGTACCTCTGGGTACCGTCACCAGGTCTTCCTTCTGAGGTACTTCTGGGTACTGTCACCAGGCCTTCCTTCCGAGGCATCTGTGGGTACAGTCACCAGGCATTTCTTACGAGGTACCTCTGGGTACATTCACCAGCCTTTCCTTCTTAGGTACCTTGAGTACTGTCACCAGGTTTCCTTCCCAGGTACCTCTGGGTACAGTCACCAGGCCTTCCTTCTGAGGTACCTCTGAGTACAGTCACCAGGACTACCTTCTAATGTACATCTGGGTACGGTCACAAGGCCTTCCTTCCGACGTACCTCTGGGTACAGTCACTAGGCCTTTCTTCCGAAGTACTTCTGGGTACCGTCACCAGGCCTTCATTCCGAGGTACATCTGGGGAAAATCTCCGGGCCTTCCTTCTGAGGTACCTCTGGGTACAGTGACGAAGTCTTTCTTCCCAGGTATCTCTGGGTACAGTCACCAGGCCTTCCTTCCGAGGTAAATCTGGCTACAGTCACCAGGCCTCCTTCCAAGGTACCTCTGGGTACATTCACCCGGTCTTCTTTCTGAGGTCCCTCTGGGTGCAGTCACCAGGCCTTTCTTCTGAGCTAACTCTGGGCACAGTCACTAGGCCTTTCTTCCGAAGTACCTCTGGGTACAGTCACCGGGTCATTCCTCCTAAGTACCTCTGGGTACAATCACCGGGTCATTCTTCCAAAGTACCTCTGGGTACAGTCACCGGGCCTTCCTTTTGAGGTACCTCTGGGTACAGTCACCGGTTTTTCCTTCCGAGGTACCTGTGTGTATATTCACCAGACTTTCCTTCCGAAGTAACTCTGGGTACAGTCACCAGTCCTTTCTTCCGAGCTATATTTGGGTACAGTCACTAGACTTTCCTTCTGAGGTACCTATGGGTACAGTCACCAGTCCTTTCTTCCGAGTTACTTCTGGGTACTGTCACGAGGTCTTTCTTCTGAGGTACCTCTGAGTACAGTCACCATGGCTTCCTTTTGAGGTGCCTCTGGGTACAGTCACCAGGCCTTCCTTCACTCGTACCTCTCGGTACAGTCACCAGGGATTCCTTCTGAAGTACCTCGGGCTAGAGTCATCAGGCCTTCCATCTGAGGTACCTCTGCGTACAGGAAGCGGGTCTTTCTACTGAGGTACCTCTGGGTACAGACACCAGGCCTTCCTTCTGAGTGAGCTCTGAGTACAGTCACCAGGCCTTTCTTCCGAGGTACGTCTGGGTAGTAACCAGGCCTTCCTTCCGAGGTACCTCTGGGTACAGTCACCAGGCCTTCGTTCCGATGTACCTCTGGGTACAGTCACCAGGCTTTTCTTAAGAGGTACCTCTGGGTACAGTCACGAGGCTTTCCTTCTGAGTTAGCTCTGGGTACAGTCACCAGGCCTTCCTTCCGAGGTACCTCTGGGTAGAGTCAAAAGGCCTTTCTTCCGAGGTACATCTGGTTACAGTCACTAGGCCTTTCTTCCGAGGTACTTCGGGATGCAGTCACCAGGCCTTCCTTCCGATGTACCTCTGGGTACAATCACCAGGCCTTCCGTCTGAGGTACCTCTGGGTACAGACACGAGGCCTTCCTTCTGAGGTACTTCTGGGTAAAGTCACCAGGTCTTCCTTCCGAGGTGCCTCTGGGTACAGTCATCAGGACTTGTTTCCGAGGTATCTCTGGGTACACTCACCAGGCCGTTCTTACGATGTACCTCTGCTTACAGTCTCCAGTCGTTCCTTCTGAGGTACCTATGGGTACAGTCAAAGGCCTTTCTTCCGTGGTACCCCTGGGTACAGTCACCAGGCCTTCATTCTGTGGTACCTCTGGGTACAGTCACCAGGCCTTCCTTCCCACGTATCTCTGGGTACAGTCACCATGCCTTCCTTCCGAAGTACCTCTGGGTACAGTCACTGGGTCTTTCTTCCGAGGAACCTCTGGGTACAGTCATTAGGATTTCCTTCCGACGTACCTCTGGGTATAGTCACCAGGCCTTCCTTCTGAGGTACCTCTGGGTACAGCCACCAGGCCTTCCTTCTGAAGTACTTCTGGGGAGAGTCACGAGGTCTTTCTTTTGAGGTACCTCTGAGTATAGTACAAGGACTTCCTTTCCAGGTACCTCTGGGTAGAGTCACCAGACCTTTCTTCCGAGGTACCTCTGGGTACACTCACCAGGCCGTTCTTACGAGGTAACTCTGGTTACAGTCTCCAGTCGTTCCTTCTGAGGTACCTATGGGTACAGTCACCAGGCCTTCCTTCAGAGGTACCTCTGGGTACAGTCAAAGGCCTTCCTTCTGAGGTATATCTGGGTACATTCACCAGGCCTTCCTTCTGAGGTACCTGTGCGTACAGTCACTAGGTCTTTCTTCTGAGGTACCTCTGAGTACAGTCACCAGGCATTCCTTTCGAGGTACCTCTGGGTACAGTCACCAGGGCTTCTTTCCGAGGTACCTCTGTTTAGAGTCACAAGGCATTTCTCCCGAGCTAACTCTGGGTACAGTCACCAGGACTTCCATCCCAGGTACCTGTGGCTACAGTCACCAGGCCTTCCTTCCGAGGTACCTCTGTGTACAGTCAACAGGCTTTCCTTGGGAGTTACCCTGGGTACAGTCACCACGCCTTTCTTCCGAGTTACCTCTAGGTATAGTCACCAGGCATTCCTTTCGAGGTACCTCTGGGTACAGTCACCAGGGCTTCTTTCCGAGGTACCTCTGTTTAGAGTCACCAGGCATTTCTTCCGAGCTAACTCTGGGTACAGTCACCAGGCCTTCCTTCCCAGGTACCTCTGTGTACAGTCACCAGGCTTTCCTTGGGAGTTACCCTGGGTACAGTCACAACGCCTTTCTTCCGAGTTACCTCTAGGTATAGTCACCAGGCCTTCCTTCCGAGGTACCTCTGGGTACAGTCACCGGCCTTCCTTCTGAGGTACCTATGGGTACAGTCACCTGGCCTTCTTTCTGAGGTACCTATGGGTACAGTCACCTGGCCTTCTTTCTGAGGACCCTCTGGGCACAGTCACCAGGGTTTTCTCTGAGGTACCTCTGGGTACAATCTCCAGGCCTTCCTTCCGAGATACCTCTGGGTACAGTCATCAGGACTTGTTTCCGAGGTATCTCTGGGTACACTCACCAGGCCGTTCTTACGATGTACCTCTGCTTACAGTCTCCAGTCGTTCCTTCTGAGGTACCTATGGGTACAGTCAAAGGCCTTCCTTCTGAGGTAACTCTGGGTACAGTCACACGGCCTTCTTTCTCAGTTCCCTCTGGGTACAGTCACCAGGCCTTTTTTTACCGAGGTCCCTCTGGGTGCAGTCACCGGCCTTCCTTCTGAGGTACCTCTGAGTAGAGTCACCCGGCCTTCTTTCTGAGGTACCTCTGGGTACAGTCCCCAGGCCTTCCTTCTGCGGTATCTCTGAGTAAAGTCCCCAGGCCTTCCTTCCGAGGTACCTCTGAGTACAGTCACCAGGACTTCTTTCCGAGGTACCTCTGGGTACACTCACCAGGTCGTCCTTACGAGGTACCTCTGGGTACAGTCTCCAGGCTTTCCTTCTGAGGTACCTTTGGGTACAGTCACCAGGCCTTCGTTAAGAGGTACCTCTGGGTACACTCAAAGGCCTTCTTTCTGAGGTACCTCTGGGTAAAGTCCAGAGGCCTTCCTTCCGAGGTACCTCTGGGTAGAGTCAAAAGGCCTTTCTTCCGAGGTACCTCTGCATACAGTCACTAGGCCTTTCTTCCGCGGTACTTCGCTGTGCAGTCACCACGCCTTCCTTCCAATGTACCTCTGGTTACAATCACCAGGCCTTCCGTCTGAGGTACCTCTGGGTACAGACACGAGGTCTTTCTTCCGAGGTACTTCTGGGTACAGTCATCAGGCCTTCCTTCCGAGGTGCCTCTGGGTACACTCAGCAGGCCTTCCTCCCGAGGTACCTCTGAGTACAGTCACCAGACCTTCCTTCTGAGTTACCTCTGGGTAGAGTCATCAGGCCTACCTTTTGAGGTACCTCTGCATACAGGCAGTGGGTCTTCCTTCTGAGGTAACTCTGGGTACAGTCACCAGGCCTTTCTTTCGAGGTACCTCTGGGTACAGTCATCAGGCCTTCCTTCTGAGGTACCTCTGGGCACAGTCACCAGGCCTTCCTTCTGAAGTACTTCTGGGGAGAGTCACGAGGTCTTTCTTTTGAGGTACCTCTGAGTACAGTCACAAGGCCTTTCTTCCGAGGTACATCTGGGTAGTCACCAGGCCTTCCTTCCTAGGTGCCTCTGGGTACAGTCACCAAGGTTTCCTTCCAAAGTACCTCTGGATGCAGTCACCAGACATATCTTACGGGGTACCTCTGGGTACAGTCACCAGGCTTAACTTCTAAGGTACTTATGTACTGTCACCAGGCATTCCTTCCGAGGTACCTCTGGGTACAGTCACCAGGCCTTTCTTCCGAGGTACTTCTGGTTACCGTCACCAGGCCTTCCTTCAGAGGTACCTCTGGGTACAGTCACTAGGCCTTTTTTCCGAGGTACTTCTGGGTACAGTCACCAGGTCTTCCTTCCGAGGTACTTCTGGGTACAGTCACCAGGCCTTCCTTCCGAGGTGCCTCTGGGTGCAGTCAAAAGGCATTTCTTACGAGGTACCTTTGGGTACAGTCACCAGGCTTAACTTCTGAGGTACTTGGGTACTGTCACCAGCCATTCTTTCCGAGGTACCTCTGGGTACAGTCACCAGGCCTTTCTTCTGAGCTAACTCTGGGCACAGTCACCAGGCCATTCTTACGAGGTACCTCTGGTTACAGTCACTAGACCTTTCTTCCGAGGTACGTCTAGGTACAGTCACCAGGCCTTCCTTCCTAGGTGCCTCTTGGTACACTCAGCAGGCCTTCCTCCAGAGGTATCTCTGAGTACAGTCACCAGACCTTCGTTCTGAATTACCTCTGGGTAGAGTCATCAGGCCTGCCTTCTGAGGTACCTCTGCGTACAGGCAGCGGGTCTTCTTTCTGAGGTAACTCTGGGTACAGTCACCCGGCCTTCCTTCCCATGTAACTCTGGTTACAGTCACCAGGCCTTTCTTCCGAGGTATCTCTGGGTACAGCCACCAGGCATTTCTTACGAGGTATCTCTGGATACAGTCACCAGACCTTCCTTCTGAAGTACCTCTGGGTACAGTCATCACGCCTTTCTTCCAAGGTACCTCTGGGTGCAGTCATCAGGCCTTCCTTCCGAAGTACCTCTGGGTACAGTCACCGGGCCTTTCTTCCGAGGTACCTCTGGGTACACTCACCAGGCCTTCTTTTGGAGTTACCTCTGGGTACAGTCACCATCGCTTCCTCCCGATGTATCTCTGGGTAGAGTCACCAGGCCTTCCTTCCGAGGTACCTCTGGGTACAGTCACCATCACTTCCTTCCGAGGTACCTCTGGGGACAGTCACCCGGCCTTCTTTCTGAGGTCCCTCTGGGTACAGTCACCAGGCTTTTCTTCCGAGGTAAGTCTGGGTAGTCACCAGGCCTTCCTTCTGTATTACCTCTATGTACAGTCACCAGGCCTTCCTTTTGAGGTGTCTCTGGGTACAGTCACCAAGCCTTCCTTCACACGTACCTCTGGGGACAGTCACCAGGCCTTCCTTCCGAAGTACCTCTGGGTACAGTCACCGGGTCTTTCTTCCAAAGTACCTCTGGGTATAGGCACCGGGCCTTCCTTTCGAGGTACCTCTGGGTACAGTCACCAGGGATTTCTTCTGGGGTACCTCTGGGTACAGTCACCAGGCCTTCATTCCGAGGTACCTCTGGGTACAGTCAGCAGGATTTTCTTAAGAGGTACCTCTGGGTACACTCACGAGGCTTTCTTTCTGAGTTAGCTCTGTGTACAGTCACCAGGCCTTTCTTCCGAGGTACTTCGCGGTGCAGTCACCAGGCCTTACTTCCAATGTACCTCTGGGTAAAATAATCAGGCCTTCCGTCTGAGCTACCTCTGGGTACAGACACGAGGTCTTTCTTCCGAGGTACCTCTGGGTACAGTCTCTAGGCCTTTCTTCCGAGGTACCTCTGGGTACAGTCACCAGGCCTTCCTTCCGAGGTTCCTCTGGGTACACTCAGCAGGCCTTCCTCCCGAGGTACTTCTGAGTACAGTCACCAGGCCTTCCTTCCGAGGTACCTCTGGGTACAGTTACCAAGCTTTCTTTCCAGGGTACCTCTGGGTGCAGTCACCAGGCATTTCTTACGAGGTACCTCCTGGCAGAGTCACCAGGCTTAACTTCTGAGGTACTTGGGTATTGTCACCAGGCATTCCTTCCGAGGTCCCTCTGGGTACAGTCACCACGCCTTTCTTCCGAGATACCTCTGGTTCCAGTCACCAGGCCTTCCTTCCGAGGTACCTCTGGGTACAATCACCAGGTTTTCCTTCTGAGGTCTCTCTGGGTACAGACACGAGGTCTTTCTTCCGAGGTACCTCTGGGTACAGTCACTAGGCCTTCCTTCCGAGGTACCTCTGTGTACAGTCACCAGGCCTCCCTTCCGATGTACCTCTGGGTACAATCACCAGGCCTTCTTTCTGAGGTACCTCTGAGTACACTCATGAGGTCTTCCTTCCGAGGTTCCTCTGGGTACAGTCATCAGGCCTTGTTTTCGAGGTACCTCTGGGTACACTCACCAGGCCGTTCTTAGGAGGTACCTCTGGTTACAGTCTCCAGTTGTTCTTTCTGAGGTACCTATGGGTACAGTCACCAGGCCTTCCTTCAGGGGTACCTCTGGGTACAGTCAAAGGCCTTCCTTCTGAGGTACCTCTGGGTACAGTCATCAGGCCTTCTCTCCAAGGTACCTCTGGGTACAGTCACGAGGCCTTCCTTCCGAGGAACCTCTGGTTACAGGCACCAGGTCTTCCTTCTGAGGTACTTGTCCGTACCCTCACCAGGCCTTACTTCTGAGGTACCTCTGGTTACAGTCACCAGGCCTCTCCTACGAGGTATCTCTGGGTACAATCACCAGGCCTTCCTTTGAGTTAGCTCTGGGTACAGTCACTAGGCCTTCCTTCCGACGTACCTCTTGGTAGAGTCAAAAGGCATTTTTTCCGAGGTACCTCTGGGTAGAGTCACCAGGTCTTCCTTCCACGGAACCTCTAGGTACAATCACCAGGCCTTCCTTCTCAGGTACCTCTGGGTACAGTCACCAGGTCTTCCTTCCGAGGTACCTCTGGGTACAGTCACCAGGCCTTCCTTCCGAGGTACTTTTGGGTACAGTCACCAGGCCTTCCTTCAGAGTTACCTCTGGGTACAGTCACCAGACCTTACTTTCGAGGTACCTCTGGGTACAGTTACCAGTCCTTTCTTCCGAGTTACTTCTGGTACTGTCACGAGGTCTTTCTTCTCAGGTACCTATGAGTACAGTCACCAGGCCTTTCTTCCGAGGTACGTCTGGGTAGTCACCAGGCCTTCCTTCCGTGTTACCTCTGGGTACAGTCACCAGGCCTTCCTTGGGATTTACCCTGGGTACAGTCACCACGCCTTTCTTCCCAGTTACCACTAGGTACAGTCACCAGACCTTCATTCTGAGGTATCTCTGGGTAAAGTTCCCAAGCCTTCTTTCCGAGGTACCACTGAGTACAGTCACCAGGACTTCTTTCCGAGGTACCTTTGGGTACAGTCACCAGGGATTCCTTCTGAAGTACCTCTGGGTAGAGTCATCAGGCCTTCCTTCTGAGGTACCTCTGCGTACAGGAAGCGGGTCTTCCTACTGAGGTAACTCTGGGTACAGTCACCAGGCCTTCCTTCTGAGTGAGCTCTGAGTACAGTCACCAGGCCTTTCTTCCGAGGTACGTCCGGGTAGTAAACAGGCCTTCCTTCCGAGGTACATCTAGGTACAGTCACCAGGCCTTCCTTCTGAGGTACCTCTGCGTACAGGCACCGGGTCTTCTTTCTGAGGTACCTCTGGGTACAGTCAACAGGCCTTCCTGCGGAGGTATCTCTGGGTACAGTGACCAGGCATTTCTTAGGAGGTACCGCTGGGTACAGTCACCAGGCCTTCCTTCTGAGGTACCTCTGGGTACAGTCAACAGGCCTTCCTTCCGAGGTACCTCTGGGTACAGTCACCTGGCCTTCCTTCCGACGTACCTCTGGGTAAAGTCACCGGGCCTTCCTTCTGATGTACCTCTGTGTAGAGTCACCAGGCCTTCCTTCCGCGGTAACTCCGAGTACAATCACCTGGCCTTTCTTCCGAGGCACGCTTGGGTACAGTCACCAGACCTTCCTTTTTAGTTACTTCTGGGTACTGTCACCAGGCCTTTCTTCCGAGGTCCCTCTGGGTAGAGTCACCAGGCCTTTCTTACGAGGTAACTCTCGGTACAGTCACCGGCTTTCCTTCTGAGGTACCTCTGGGTACACTCACCGGGCTTATTTCTGAGGTCCTTCTGGGTGCAGTCACCAGGCCGTTCTTCCGAGATGCCTCTGGGTACAGTTACCAGGCCTTTCCTCCGAGCTAACTCTGGAACAGTCAACAGGCCTTCCTTCCGACGTACGTCTGGGTAGTCACCAGGCCTTCCTTCCGTGTTACCTCTGGGTACAGTCACCAGGCCTTCCTTGGGATTTACCCTGGGTACAGTCACCACGCCTTTCTTCCCAGTTACCACTAGGTACAGTCACCAGACCTTCATTCTGAGGTATCTCTGGGTAAAGTTCCCAAGCCTTCTTTCCGAGGTACCACTGAGTACAGTCACCAGGACTTCTTTCCGAGGTACCTTTGGGTACAGTCACCAGGCCTTGCTTCCGAGATACCTCTGGGTGCAGTCATCAGGCCTTTCTTACGAGGTACCTCTGGGTAAAGTCACCAGGCTTTCCTTCTGAGGTACCTATGGGTGCAGTCACCAGAACTTCCTTCAGAGGTACCGCTGGGTACAGTCACCGGCCTTCCTTCTGAGGTACCTCTGGGTACAGTCACCCGGCCTTCTTTCTGCGGTCCCTCTGGGTACAGTCACCAGGCCTTTCTTACGAGGTACCTCTGGGAACAGTCACCAGGCTTTCCTTCTGAGGTACCTTGGGTACTGTCACCAAGCACTCCTTCCGAGGTACCTCTGGGTACAGTCACCAGGCCTTCCTTCAGGGGTACCTCTGGGTACAGTCAAAGGCCTTCCTTCTGAGGTACCTGTGGGTACAGTCACCAGGCCTTCCTTCAGGGGTACCTCTGGGTACAGTCACTAGGCCTTCATTCCGAGGTACCTCTGGGTGCAGTCACCAGGCCTTAGTTTCAATGTACCTCTGGGTACAGTCGCCAGGCTTTTCTTCAGAGGTACCTCTGGGTACAGTCACGAGGCTTTCCGTCTGAGTTAGCTCTGGGTACAGTCACCAGGCCTCCTTCCGAGGTACCTCTGGGTAGAGTCTAACGGTCTTTTTTCCGAGGTACCTCTGGGTACAGTCACTAGGCCTTTCTTCCGAGGTACTTCTGGGTACAGTCACCAGGCCTTCCTTCCGAGGTGCCACTGAGTACAGTCAGCAGGCCTTCCTCCCGAGGTACCTCTGAGTACAGTCACCAGACCTTCCTTCTGAGGTACCTCTGGGTAGAGTCAGCAGGCCTTCCTTCTGAGGTACCTCTGCCTACAGGCACCGGGTTTTCCTTCTGAGGAAACTCTGGGTACAGTCACCAGGCCTTCCTTCCCACGTACCGCTGGTTACAGTCACCAGGCCTTTTCCGAGGTATTTCTGGTATAGCCACCAGGCATTTCTTACGATGTACCTCTGGGTACAGTCACCAGGACTTCCTTCCAAGGTACCTCTGGGTACAGTCATCGGCCTTCCTTTCGAAGTACCTCTGGGTACAGTTACCGGGCCTTTCCTCCGAGGTACCTCTGGGAACACTCACCAGGCCTTCTTTTCGAGGTACCTCTGGGTACAGTCACCATCGCTTCCTTCCGATGTACCTCTGGGTAGAGTCACCAGGCCTTCCTTCCGAGGTACCTCTGGGTACAGTCACCATCATTTCCTTCCGAGGTACCTCTGGGGACAGTCACCCGGCCTTCTTTCTGAGGTCCCTCTGGGTACAGTCACTCGGCCTTTCTTCCGAGGTACGTCTGGGTAGTCACCAGGCCTTCCTTCTGTGTTAACTCTATGTACAGTCACCACGCCTTCCTTTTGAGGTGCCTCTGGGTACAGTCACCAGGCCTTCCTTTACACGTACGTCTGGGTACAGTCACCAGGCCTTCCTTCCGAAGTACCTCTGGGTACAGTCACCGGGTCTTTCTTCCAAAGTACCTCTGCGTATAGGCACCGGGCCTTCCTTTCGAGGTACCTCTGGGTACAGTCACCAGGCTTAACTTCTCAGGTACTTGGGTTCTGTCACCAGGCATTCCTTCCAAGGTACCTCTGGGTACAGTCACCAGGCCTTTCTTCTGAGCTAACTCTGGGCACAGTCACCAGGCCATTCTTACGAGGTACCTCTGGATACAGCCACTAGAACTTTCTTCCGAGGTACTTCTGGGTACAGTCATCAGGCCTTCCTTCCTAGGTGCCTCTGGGTACACTCAGCAGGCCTTCCTCCCGAGGTATCTCTGAGTACAGTCACCAGACCTTCTTTCTGAATTACCTCTGGGTAGAGTCATCAGGCCTTCCTTCCCATGTAACTCTGGTTACAGTCACCAGGCCTTTCTTCCGGGGTATCTCTGGGTACAGCCACCAGGCATTTATTACGAGGTGTCTCTGGATACAGGCACCAGGACTTCCTTCCAAGGTACCTCTGGGTACACTCACCAGGCCTTGTTTTCGAGGTACCTCTTGGTACAGTCACCATCGCTTCCTTCCGAGGTACCTCTGCGAAGAGTCACCAGGCCTTCCTTCCGAGGTACCTCTGGGTACAGTCACCCGGCCTTCTTTCTGAGGTCCCTCTGGGTACAGTCACCACTCCATTCTTCCGAGCTACCTCTGGGAACAGTCACTAGGCTTTCCTTCTGAGATTTCTATGGGTACAGTCTCCAGTCCTTTCTTCCGAGTTACTTCTGGGTACTGTCACGAGGTCTTTCTTCTGAGGTACCTCTGAGTACAGTCACCAGGCCTTTCTTCCGAGGTACGTCGGGGTAGTCACCAGGCCTTCCTTCCGTGTTACCTCTATGTACAGTCACCAGGCATTCCTTTTGAGGTGCCTCTGGGTACAGTCACAAGGCCTTCCTTCACACGTACCTCTGGGTACAGTCACCAGGCCTTCCTTCCGAAGTACCTCTGAGTACAGTCACCGGGTCTTTCTTCCAAAGTACCTCTGGGTACACTCACCGGGCCTTCCCTTCGAGGTACCTCTGGGTACAGTCACCAGGGATTCCTTCTGAAGTACCTCTGGGTAGAGTCATCAGGCCTTCCTTCTGAGGTACCTCTGCGTACAGGAAGCGGGTCTTCCTACTGAGGTAACTCTGGGTACAGTCACCAGGCCTTCCTTCTGAGTGAGCTCTGAGTACAGTCACCAGGCCTTTCTTCCGAGGTACGTCCGGGTAGTAAACAGGCCTTCCTTCCGAGGTACATCTAGGTACAGTCACCAGGCCTTCCTTCTGAGGTACCTCTGCGTACAGGCACCGGGTCTTCTTTCTGAGGTACCTCTGGGTACAGTCAACAGGCCTTCCTGCGGAGGTATCTCTGGGTACAGTGACCAGGCATTTCTTAGGAGGTACCGCTGGGTACAGTCACCAGGCCTTCCTTCTGAGGTACCTCTGGGTACAGTCAACAGGCCTTCCTTCCGAGGTACCTCTGGGTACAGTCACCTGGCCTTCCTTCCGACGTACCTCTGGGTAAAGTCACCGGGCCTTCCTTCTGATGTACCTCTGTGTAGAGTCACCAGGCCTTCCTTCCGCGGTAACTCCGAGTACAATCACCTGGCCTTTCTTCCGAGGCACGCTTGGGTACAGTCACCAGACCTTCCTTTTTAGTTACTTCTGGGTACTGTCACCAGGCCTTTCTTCTGAGGTCCCTCTGGGTAGAGTCACCAGGCCTTTCTTACGAGGTAACTCTCGGTACAGTCACCGGCTTTCCTTCTGAGGTACCTCTGGGTACACTCACCCGGGCTTATTTCTGAGGTCCCTCTGGGTGCAGTCACCAGGCCGTTCTTCCGAGATGCCTCTGGGTACAGTTACCAGGCCTTTCCTCCAAGCTAACTCTGGAACAGTCAACAGGCCTTCCTTCCGAGGTACGTCTGGGTAGTCACCAGGTCTTCTTTCCGGGGTAACTCTCGGTACAGTCAAAAGGCCTTCCTTCCGAGGTAAATCTGGGTACAGTCACCAGGCCTCCTTCCGAGGTACCTCTGGGTACAGTCACCCGGTCTTCTTTCTGAGGTCCCTCTGGGTACAGTCACCAGGGCTTTCTTCTGAGCTAACTCTGGGCACAGTCACCAGGCCTTTCTTACGAGGTACCTCTGGGTACAGTCAGCAGGCCTGTCTTCCGAGGCACTAATGAGTACAGTCACCAGGCCTTCCTTCCGAGGTACCTCTGGTTACAATCACCAGGCCTTCCTTCAGGGGTACCTCTGGGTACAGTCAAAGGCCTTCCTTCTGAGGTACCTCTGGGTACAGTCATCAGGCCTTCTCTCCGAGGTACCTCTGGGTACAGTCACGAGGCCTTCCTTCCGAGGAACCTCTGGTTACAGGCACCAGGTCTTCCTTCTGAGGTACTTGTCCGTACCCTCACCAGGCCTTACTTCTGAGGTACCTCTGGTTACAGTCACCAGGCCTCTCCTACGAGGTATCTCTGGGTACAATCACCAGGCCTTCCTTTGAGTTAGCTCTGGGTACAGTCACTAGGCCTTCCTTCCGACGTACCTCTTGGTAGAGTCAAAAGGCATTTTTTCCGAGGTACCTCTGGGTAGAGTCACCAGGTCTTCCTTCCACGGAACCTCTAGGTACAATCACCAGGCCTTCCTTCTCAGGTACCTCTGGGTACAGTCACCAGGTCTTCCTTCCGAGGTACCTCTGGGTACAGTCATTAGGCCTTCCTTCTGAGGTACCTCTGCGTACAGGCACCGGGTCTTCTTTCTGAGGTACCTCTGGGTACAGTCAACAGGCCTTCCTGCGGAGGTATCTCTGGGTACAGTGACCAGGCATTTCTTAGGAGGTACCGCTGGGTACAGTCACCAGGCCTTCCTTCTGAGGTACCTCTGGGTACAGTCAACAGGCCTTCCTTCCGAGGTACCTCTGGGTACCGTCACCTGGCCTTCCTTCCGACGTACCTCTGGGTAAAGTCACCGGGCCTTCCTTCTGATGTACCTCTGTGTAGAGTCACCAGGCCTTCCTTCCGCGGTAACTCCGAGTACAATCACCTGGCCTTTCTTCCGAGGCACGCTTGGGTACAGTCACCAGACCTTCCTTTTTAGTTACTTCTGGGTACTGTCACCAGGCCTTTCTTCTGAGGTCCCTCTGGGTAGAGTCACCAGGCCTTTCTTACGAGGTAACTCTCGGTACAGTCACCGGCTTTCCTTCTGAGGTACCTCTGGGTACACTCACCCGGGCTTATTTCTGAGGTCCCTCTGGGTGCAGTCACCAGGCCGTTCTTCCGAGATGCCTCTGGGTACAGTTACCAGGCCTTTCCTCCAAGCTAACTCTGGAACAGTCAACAGGCCTTCCTTCCGAGGTACGTCTGGGTAGTCACCAGGTCTTCTTTCCGGGGTAACTCTCGGTACAGTCAAAAGGCCTTCCTTCCGAGGTAAATCTGGGTACAGTCACCAGGCCTCCTTCCGAGGTACCTCTGGGTACAGTCACCCGGTCTTCTTTCTGAGGTCCCTCTGGGTACAGTCACCAGGGCTTTCTTCTGAGCTAACTCTGGGCACAGTCACCAGGCCTTTCTTACGAGGTACCTCTGGGTACAGTCAGCAGGCCTGTCTTCCGAGGCACTAATGAGTACAGTCACCAGGCCTTCCTTCCGAGGTACCTCTGGTTACAATCACCAGGTCTTCCTTCTGAGGTATCTCTGGGTACAGTCTCTAGGTCTTTCTTCTGAGGTTCCTCTGCGTTCAGTCACCAGGCCTTCCTTCCGGGTTACCTCTGGGTACAGTCACCAGGCCTTCCTTCCGAGGTACTTTTGGGTACAGTCACCAGGCCTTCCTTCAGAGTTACCTCTGGGTACAGTCACCAGACCTTACTTTCGAGGTACCTCTGGGTACAGTTACCAGTCCTTTCTTCCGAGTTACTTCTGGTACTGTCACGAGGTCTTTCTTCTCAGGTACCTATGAGTACAGTCACCAGGCCTTTCTTCCGAGGTACGTCTGGGTAGTCACCAGGCCTTCCTTCCGTGTTACCTCTGGGTACAGTCACCAGGCCTTCCTTGGGATTTACCCTGGGTACAGTCACCACGCCTTTCTTCCCAGTTACCACTAGGTACAGTCACCAGACCTTCATTCTGAGGTATCTCTGGGTAAAGTTCCCAAGCCTTCTTTCCGAGGTACCACTGAGTACAGTCACCAGGACTTCTTTCCGAGGTACCTTTGGGTACAGTCACCAGGGATTCCTTCTGAAGTACCTCTGGGTAGAGTCATCAGGCCTTCCTTCTGAGGTACCTCTGCGTACAGGAAGCGGGTCTTCCTACTGAGGTAACTCTGGGTACAGTCACCAGGCCTTCCTTCTGAGTGAGCTCTGAGTACAGTCACCAGGCCTTTCTTCCGAGGTACGTCCGGGTAGTAAACAGGCCTTCCTTCCGAGGTACATCTAGGTACAGTCACCAGGCCTTCCTTCTGAGGTACCTCTGCGTACAGGCACCGGGTCTTCTTTCTGAGGTACCTCTGGGTACAGTCAACAGGCCTTCCTGCGGAGGTATCTCTGGGTACAGTGACCAGGCATTTCTTAGGAGGTACCGCTGGGTACAGTCACCAGGCCTTCCTTCTGAGGTACCTCTGGGTACAGTCAACAGGCCTTCCTTCCGAGGTACCTCTGGGTACAGTCACCTGGCCTTCCTTCCGACGTACCTCTGGGTAAAGTCACCGGGCCTTCCTTCTGATGTACCTCTGTGTAGAGTCACCAGGCCTTCCTTCCGCGGTAACTCCGAGTACAATCACCTGGCCTTTCTTCCGAGGCACGCTTGGGTACAGTCACCAGACCTTCCTTTTTAGTTACTTCTGGGTACTGTCACCAGGCCTTTCTTCCGAGGTCCCTCTGGGTAGAGTCACCAGGCCTTTCTTACGAGGTAACTCTCGGTACAGTCACCGGCTTTCCTTCTGAGGTACCTCTGGGTACACTCACCGGGCTTATTTCTGAGGTCCTTCTGGGTGCAGTCACCAGGCCGTTCTTCCGAGATGCCTCTGGGTACAGTTACCAGGCCTTTCCTCCGAGCTAACTCTGGAACAGTCAACAGGCCTTCCTTCCGACGTACGTCTGGGTAGTCACCAGGCCTTCCTTCCGTGTTACCTCTGGGTACAGTCACCAGGCCTTCCTTGGGATTTACCCTGGGTACAGTCACCACGCCTTTCTTCCCAGTTACCACTAGGTACAGTCACCAGACCTTCATTCTGAGGTATCTCTGGGTAAAGTTCCCAAGCCTTCTTTCCGAGGTACCACTGAGTACAGTCACCAGGACTTCTTTCCGAGGTACCTTTGGGTACAGTCACCAGGCCTTGCTTCCGAGATACCTCTGGGTGCAGTCATCAGGCCTTTCTTACGAGGTACCTCTGGGTAAAGTCACCAGGCTTTCCTTCTGAGGTACCTATGGGTGCAGTCACCAGAACTTCCTTCAGAGGTACCGCTGGGTACAGTCACCGGCCTTCCTTCTGAGGTACCTCTGGGTACAGTCACCCGGCCTTCTTTCTGCGGTCCCTCTGGGTACAGTCACCAGGCCTTTCTTACGAGGTACCTCTGGGAACAGTCACCAGGCTTTCCTTCTGAGGTACCTTGGGTACTGTCACCAAGCACTCCTTCCGAGGTACCTCTGGGTACAGTCACCAGGCCTTCCTTCAGGGGTACCTCTGGGTACAGTCAAAGGCCTTCCTTCTGAGGTACCTGTGGGTACAGTCACCAGGCCTTCCTTCAGGGGTACCTCTGGGTACAGTCACTAGGCCTTCATTCCGAGGTACCTCTGGGTGCAGTCACCAGGCCTTAGTTTCAATGTACCTCTGGGTACAGTCGCCAGGCTTTTCTTCAGAGGTACCTCTGGGTACAGTCACGAGGCTTTCCGTCTGAGTTAGCTCTGGGTACAGTCACCAGGCCTCCTTCCGAGGTACCTCTGGGTAGAGTCTAACGGTCTTTTTTCCGAGGTACCTCTGGGTACAGTCACTAGGCCTTTCTTCCGAGGTACTTCTGGGTACAGTCACCAGGCCTTCCTTCCGAGGTGCCACTGAGTACAGTCAGCAGGCCTTCCTCCCGAGGTACCTCTGAGTACAGTCACCAGACCTTCCTTCTGAGGTACCTCTGGGTAGAGTCAGCAGGCCTTCCTTCTGAGGTACCTCTGCCTACAGGCACCGGGTTTTCCTTCTGAGGAAACTCTGGGTACAGTCACCAGGCCTTCCTTCCCACGTACCGCTGGTTACAGTCACCAGGCCTTTTCCGAGGTATTTCTGGTATAGCCACCAGGCATTTCTTACGATGTACCTCTGGGTACAGTCACCAGGACTTCCTTCCAAGGTACCTCTGGGTACAGTCATCGGCCTTCCTTTCGAAGTACCTCTGGGTACAGTTACCGGGCCTTTCCTCCGAGGTACCTCTGGGAACACTCACCAGGCCTTCTTTTCGAGGTACCTCTGGGTACAGTCACCATCGCTTCCTTCCGATGTACCTCTGGGTAGAGTCACCAGGCCTTCCTTCCGAGGTACCTCTGGGTACAGTCACCATCATTTCCTTCCGAGGTACCTCTGGGGACAGTCACCCGGCCTTCTTTCTGAGGTCCCTCTGGGTACAGTCACTCGGCCTTTCTTCCGAGGTACGTCTGGGTAGTCACCAGGCCTTCCTTCTGTGTTAACTCTATGTACAGTCACCACGCCTTCCTTTTGAGGTGCCTCTGGGTACAGTCACCAGGCCTTCCTTTACACGTACGTCTGGGTACAGTCACCAGGCCTTCCTTCCGAAGTACCTCTGGGTACAGTCACCGGGTCTTTCTTCCAAAGTACCTCTGCGTATAGGCACCGGGCCTTCCTTTCGAGGTACCTCTGGGTACAGTCACCAGGCTTAACTTCTCAGGTACTTGGGTTCTGTCACCAGGCATTCCTTCCAAGGTACCTCTGGGTACAGTCACCAGGCCTTTCTTCTGAGCTAACTCTGGGCACAGTCACCAGGCCATTCTTACGAGGTACCTCTGGATACAGCCACTAGAACTTTCTTCCGAGGTACTTCTGGGTACAGTCATCAGGCCTTCCTTCCTAGGTGCCTCTGGGTACACTCAGCAGGCCTTCCTCCCGAGGTATCTCTGAGTACAGTCACCAGACCTTCTTTCTGAATTACCTCTGGGTAGAGTCATCAGGCCTTCCTTCCCATGTAACTCTGGTTACAGTCACCAGGCCTTTCTTCCGGGGTATCTCTGGGTACAGCCACCAGGCATTTATTACGAGGTGTCTCTGGATACAGGCACCAGGACTTCCTTCCAAGGTACCTCTGGGTACACTCACCAGGCCTTGTTTTCGAGGTACCTCTTGGTACAGTCACCATCGCTTCCTTCCGAGGTACCTCTGCGAAGAGTCACCAGGCCTTCCTTCCGAGGTACCTCTGGGTACAGTCACCCGGCCTTCTTTCTGAGGTCCCTCTGGGTACAGTCACCACTCCATTCTTCCGAGCTACCTCTGGGAACAGTCACTAGGCTTTCCTTCTGAGATTTCTATGGGTACAGTCTCCAGTCCTTTCTTCCGAGTTACTTCTGGGTACTGTCACGAGGTCTTTCTTCTGAGGTACCTCTGAGTACAGTCACCAGGCCTTTCTTCCGAGGTACGTCGGGGTAGTCACCAGGCCTTCCTTCCGTGTTACCTCTATGTACAGTCACCAGGCATTCCTTTTGAGGTGCCTCTGGGTACAGTCACAAGGCCTTCCTTCACACGTACCTCTGGGTACAGTCACCAGGCCTTCCTTCCGAAGTACCTCTGAGTACAGTCACCGGGTCTTTCTTCCAAAGTACCTCTGGGTACACTCACCGGGCCTTCCCTTCGAGGTACCTCTGGGTACAGTCACCAGGGATTCCTTCTGAAGTACCTCTGGGTAGAGTCATCAGGCCTTCCTTCTGAGGTACCTCTGCGTACAGGAAGCGGGTCTTCCTACTGAGGTAACTCTGGGTACAGTCACCAGGCCTTCCTTCTGAGTGAGCTCTGAGTACAGTCACCAGGCCTTTCTTCCGAGGTACGTCCGGGTAGTAAACAGGCCTTCCTTCCGAGGTACATCTAGGTACAGTCACCAGGCCTTCCTTCTGAGGTACCTCTGCGTACAGGCACCGGGTCTTCTTTCTGAGGTACCTCTGGGTACAGTCAACAGGCCTTCCTGCGGAGGTATCTCTGGGTACAGTGACCAGGCATTTCTTAGGAGGTACCGCTGGGTACAGTCACCAGGCCTTCCTTCTGAGGTACCTCTGGGTACAGTCAACAGGCCTTCCTTCCGAGGTACCTCTGGGTACAGTCACCTGGCCTTCCTTCCGACGTACCTCTGGGTAAAGTCACCGGGCCTTCCTTCTGATGTACCTCTGTGTAGAGTCACCAGGCCTTCCTTCCGCGGTAACTCCGAGTACAATCACCTGGCCTTTCTTCCGAGGCACGCTTGGGTACAGTCACCAGACCTTCCTTTTTAGTTACTTCTGGGTACTGTCACCAGGCCTTTCTTCCGAGGTCCCTCTGGGTAGAGTCACCAGGCCTTTCTTACGAGGTAACTCTCGGTACAGTCACCGGCTTTCCTTCTGAGGTACCTCTGGGTACACTCACCCGGGCTTATTTCTGAGGTCCTTCTGGGTGCAGTCACCAGGCCGTTCTTCCGAGATGCCTCTGGGTACAGTTACCAGGCCTTTCCTCCGAGCTAACTCTGGAACAGTCAACAGGCCTTCCTTCCGAGGTACGTCTGGGTAGTCACCAGGCCTTCCTTCCGTGTTACCTCTGGGTACAGTCACCAGGCCTTCCTTGGGATTTACCCTGGGTACAGTCACCACGCCTTTCTTCCCAGTTACCACTAGGTACAGTCACCAGACCTTCATTCTGAGGTATCTCTGGGTAAAGTTCCCAAGCCTTCTTTCCGAGGTACCACTGAGTACAGTCACCAGGACTTCTTTCCGAGGTACCTTTGGGTACAGTCACCAGGGATTCCTTCTGAAGTACCTCTGGGTAGAGTCATCAGGCCTTCCTTCCGAGGTGCCTCTGGGTACACTCAGCAGGCCTTCCTCCCGAGGTACCTCTGAGTAGAGTCTCCAGACCTTCCTTCTGAGTTACCTCTGGGAAGAGTCATCAGGCCTTCCTTCTCAGGTACTTCTGGGTATAGGCAGCGGGTCTTCCTTCTGAGGTAACTCTGGGTACAGTCACCAGACCTTCCTTCCGAGGTATCTCTGGGTACAGCCACCAGTACTTCCTTCCAAGGTACCTCTGGGTACAGTCATCAGGCCTTCCTTCCGAAGTACCTCTGGGTACAGTCACCGGGCCTTTCTTTCGAGGTATCTCTGGGTACACTCACCAGGCCTTCTTTTCGAGGTACCCCTGGGTACAGTCACCATCGCTTCCTTCCGATGTACCTCTGGGTAGAGTCACCAGGCCTTCCTTCCGAGGTACCTCTGGGTAGAGTCACCATCACTTCCTTCCGAGGTACCTCTGGGAACAGTCACCCGGCCTTCTTTCTGATGTCCCTCTGGGTACAGTCACCAGGCCATTCTTCCGAGGTACATCTGGGTAGTCACCCGGCATTCCTTCCATGTTACCTCTATGTACAGTCACCAGGCCTTCCTTTTCAGGTGCCTCTGGGTACAGTCACCACGCCTTTCTTCCGAGATACCTCTGGGTGCAGTCACTAGGCATTTCTTACGAGGTACCTCTGGGTACAGTCACCAGGCCTAACTTCTGAGGTACTTCGGTACTGTCACCAGGCATTCCTTCCGAGGTCCATCTGGGTACAGTCACCACGCCTTTCTTCCGAGATACCTCTGGGTACAATCACCAGGTCTTCCTTCTGAGGTCTCTCTGGGTACAGACACGACGTCTTTCTTCCGAGGTACCTCTGGGTACAGTCACTAGGCCTTTTTTCCGAAGTACTTCTGGGTACAGTCACCAGGCCTTCCTTCCGAGGTGCCTCTGGGTACACTCAGCAGGCCTTCCTGCGGAGGTACCTCTGAGTAGAGTCTCCAGACCTTCCTTCTGAGTTACGTCTGGGAAGAGTCATCAGGCCTTCCTTCTGAGGTACTTCTGCGTATAGGCAGCGGGTCTTCCTTCTGAGGTAACTCTGGGTACAGTCACCAGGCCTTCCTTCCGAGGTATCTCTGGGTACAGCCACCAGACTTTTCTTACGAAGTATCTCTGGGTACAGTCACCAGGACTTCCTTCCAAGGTACCTCTGGGTACAGTCATCAGGCCTTCCCTCCGAAGTCCTCTGGGTACAGTCACCGGGCCTTTCTTTCGAGGTATCTCTGGGTACACTCACCAGGCCTTCTTTTCGAGGTACCTCTGGGTACAGTCACCATCGCTTCCTTCCGATGGACTTCGGGGTAGAGTCACCAGGCCTTCTTTCTGAGGTCCCTCTGGGTACAGTCACCAGGCTTTTTCCCGAGATAACTCTGGGTACAGTCACCAGGACTTTCTTACGAGGTACCTCTAGGTACAGTCACCAGGCCTTCCTTCCGAGGTACCTCTGGGTACAAGCACCAGGACTTCCTTCTGAGGTACCTCTGGGTACAGTCACGAGGTCTTTCTTCTGAGGTTCCTCTGCGTACAGTCACCAGGCCTTCCTTCCAGGTTGTCTCTGGGTACAGTCACCAGGCCTTCCTTCCGGGTTACCTCTCGGTACAGTCACCAGGCCTTCCTTCCGAGGTACCGCTGGATACAATCACCAGGCCTTCTTTCCGAGGTATCTCTGGGTACACTCACCAAGACTTTCTTACGAGTTACCTCTGGGTACAGTCACCAGGGTTTCCTTCTGAGGTACCTATGGGTACAGTCACCAGGCCTTCCTTCAGAGGTACCTCTGGGTACAGTCACCAGGCCTTCCTTCCGAAGTACCTCTGGGTACAGTCAGCGGACCTTTCTTCCGAGGTAACTCTGGGTACACTCACCAGGCCTTCTTTTCGAGGTACCTCTGGGTACAAGCACCAGGCCTTCTATCTGAGGTCTCTCTGGGTACAGACACGAGGTCTTTCTTCCGAGGAAACTCTGGGTACAGTCACTAGGCATTTTTTCCGAGGTACCTCTGGGTACTGTCACCAGGCCTTCCTTCCGAGGTGCCTCTGGGTACACTCAGCAGGCCTTCTTCCCAAAGTATCCCTGAGTGCAGTCACCAGACCTTCGTTCTGAATTACCTCTGGGTAGAGTCATCAGGCCTTCCTTCTGAGGTACCTCTGCGTACAGGCAGCGGGTCTTCCTTCTGAGGTAACTCTGGGTACAGTCACCCAGCTTTCCTTCCCTTGTAACTCTGGTTACAGTCACCAGGCCTTCCTTCCGAAGTACCTCTGGGTACAGTCAGCGGACCTTTCTTCCGAGGTAACTCTGGGTACACTCACCAGGCCTTCTTTTCTAGGTACCTCTGGGTACAGTCATCATCGCTTCCTTCCGAGGTACCTCTGCGAAGAGTCACCAGGCCTTCCTTCAGAGGTACCTCTGGGTACAGGCAGCGGGCCTTCTTTCTGAGGTCCGTCTGGGTACAGTCACCAAGCCTTTCTTACGAGTTACCTCTGGGTACAGTCACCAGGCCTTCCTTCCGAGGTAACTCTGGGTACAGTCACCAGGCCTTTCTTCTGAGCTAACTCTGGGCACAGTCACCAGGCCTTTCTTATGAGGTACCTCTGGGTACAGTCACTAGGCCTTCCTTATGAGTTAGCTCTGGGTACAGTCCCCTAGCCTTCCTTCTGAGGTACTAATGAGTACAGTCACCAGGTCTTTCTTACGAGTTACCTCTTGGTACCGTCACCAGGCCTCCTTCTGAGATACCTCTGGGTACAGTCACCAGGCCTTCCTTCCGAGGTATCTCTGGATACAATCACCAGGACTTCTTTCCGAGGTACCTCTGGGTACACTCACCAAGCCTTTCTTACGAGTTACCTCTGGGTACAGTCACCAGGGTTTCCTTCGGAGATACCTATGGGTACGTCACCAGGCCTTCCTTCAGAGGTATCTCTGGGTACAGTCACCAGCTTTCCTTCTGAGGTACTTCAGGGTACAGTCACCCGGCCTTCTTTCTGAGGTCCCTCTGGGTACAGTAACCACGCCTTTCTTCCGAGATACCTCTGGGTGCAGTCACCAGGCATTTCTTACTAGGTACCTCTGGGTACAATCACCAGGTCTTCTTTCTGAGGTCTCTCTGGGTACAGACACGAGGTCTTTCTTCCGAGGTACCTCTGGGTACAGTCACTAGGCCTTTTTTCCGAGGTACTTCTGGGTACAGTCACCAGGCCTTCCTTCCGAGGTGCCTCTGGGTACACTCAGCAGGCCTTCCTCCCGAGGTACCTCTGAGTAGAGTCTCCAGACCTTCCTTCTGACTTACCTCTGGGAAGAGTCATCAGGCCTTCCTTCTCAGGTACTTCTGCGTATAGGCAGCGGGTCTTCCTTCTGAGGTAACTCTGGGTACAGCCACCAGGCTTTTCTTACGAGGTATCTCTGGGTACAGTCACCAGGACTTCCTTCCAAGGTACCTCTGGGTACAGTCATCAGGCCTTCCTTCCGAAGTACCTCTGGGTACAGTCACCGGGCCTTTCTTTCGAGGTATCTCTGGGTACACTCACCAGGCCTTCTTTTCGAGGTACCTCTGGGTACAGTCACCATCGCTTCCTTCCGATGTACCTCTGGGTAGAGTCACCAGGCCTTCCTTCCGAGGTACCTCTGGGGACAGTCACCCGGCCTTCTTTCTGAGGTCCCTCTGGGTACAGTCACCAGGCCATTCTTCCGAGGTACATCTGGGTAGTCACCCGGCATTCCTTCCGTGTTACCTCTATGTACAGTCACCAGGCCTTCCTTTTGAGGTGCCTCTGGGTACAGTCACCAGGCCTTCGTTCACACGTACCTCTGGGGAGAGTCACCGGGCCTTCCTTCCGAAGTACCTCTGGGTACAGTCACCCGGCCTTCCTTTCGAGGTAACTCTGGGTACAGTCACCAGGGATTCCTTCTGAGGTACCTCTGGGTAGAGTCATCAGGCCTTCCTTCTGAGGTACCTCTGCGTACAGGAAGTGGTCTTCCTACTGAGGTAACTCGGGTACAGTCACGAGGCCTTCCTTCTGAGTTAGCTCTGAGTACAGTCACCAGGCCTTTCTTCCGAGGAATGTCTGGGTAGTCACCAGGCCTTCCTTCCGAGGTACATCTTGCTACAGTCACCAGGCCTTCCTTCCTAGGTGCCTCTGGTACAGTCACCAAGCCTTCCTTCCGAGGTACCTCTGGGTAAAGTCACCAGGCATTCCTTCCGAGGTACCTCTGGGTACAATCACCAGGCCTTCCTTCTGAGGTCACAATGGGTACAGTCACGAGGTCTTCTTTCTGAGGTACCTCTGAGTACAGTCACCAGGCCTTTCTTCCGAGGTAAGTCTGGGTAGTCACCAGGTATTCCTCCCGAGGTACCTCTGGGACAATCACCACGTTTTCCTTCCGTGGTACTTCTGAGTAGAATCACCTGGCATTTCTTCTGAAGAACGCCTGTGTACAGTCACCAGGCCTTCCTTCCGAGGTATCTCTTGGTACACTCACCAGGCCTTCCTTCCGAGGTACCTCTGTGTACAATCACCAGGCCTTCTTTCTGAGGTCTCTCTGGGTACAGACACGAGGTCTTTCTTCCGAGGAACCTCTGGGTACAGTCACTAGGCCTTTTTTCCGAGGTACTTCTGAGTACAGTCACCAGGCCTTCCTTCCGAGGAGCCTCTGGGTACACTCAGCAGGCCTTCTTCCCAAGGTATCCCTGAGTACAGTCACCAGACCTTCGTTCTGAATTACCTCTGGGTAGAGTCATCAGGCCTTCCTTCTGAGGTAGCTCTGCGTATAGGCAGCGGGTCTTCCTTCTGAGGTAACTCTGGGTACAGTCACCCGGCTTTCCTTCCCATGTAACTCTGGTTACAGTCACCAGGCCTTTCTTCCGAGGTATCTCTGGGTACAACCACCAGGCATTTCTTAAGAGGTATCTCTGGGTACAGTCACCAGGACTTCCTTCCTAGGTACCTCTGGGTACAGTCACCAGGCCTTCCTTCCGAAGTACCTCTGGGTACAGTCAGCGGACCTTTCTTCCGAGTTAACTCTGGGTACACTCACCAGGCCTTCTTTTCGAGGTACCTCTGTGTACAGTCATCATCGCTTCCTTCCGAGGTACCTCTGCGAACAGTCACCAGGCCTTCCTTCCGAGGTACCTCTGGGTACAGTCGCCCGGCCTTCTTTCTGAGGTCCCTCTGGGTACAGTCACCAAGCCTTTCTTACGAGTTACCTCTAGGTACAGTCACCAGGCCTTCCTTCCGAGGTAACTCTGGGTACAGTCACCAGGCCTTTCTTCTGAGCTAACTCTGGGCACAGTCACCAGGCCTTTCTTACGAGGTACCTCTTGGTACAGTCACCAGGCCTCCTTCTGAGATACCTCTGGGTTCAGTCACCAGGCCTTCCATCCGAGGTATCTCTGGATACAATCACCAGGACTTCTTTCCGAGGTACCTCTGGGTACACTCACCAAGCCTTTCTTACGAGTTACCTCTGGGTACAGTCACCAGGCCTTCCTTCAGAGGTACCTCTGGGTACAGTCACCCGGCCTTCTTTCTTAGGTCCCTCTGGGTACAGTCACCACGCCTTTCTTCCGAGATACCTCTGGGTGCAGTCACCGGGCATTTCTTACGTGGTACCTCTGGGTACAGTCACCAGGCTTAACTTCTGAGGTACTTGGGTACTGTCACCAGGCATTCCTTCCGAGGTCCCTCTGAGTATAGTCACCACACCTTTCTTCCGAGATACCTCTGGTTACAGTCACCAGGCCTTCCTTCCAAGGTACTTCTGGGTACAGTCACCCGGCCTTCTTTCTGAGGTCCCTCTGAGTACAGTCACCAGGCTTTTTCCGGAGATAACTCTGGGTACAGTCACCAGGACTTTCTTACGAGGTACCTCTAGGTACAGTCACCAGGCCTTCCTTCCGAGGTACCTCTGGGTACAGTCACCAGGCCTTTCTTCCGAGGTACTTCTGGGTACAGTCACCAGGCCTTCATTCCGAGGTACCTCTGGGTACAATTACCAGGCCTTCCTTCTGAGGTCACAATGGGTACAGTCACCAGGCCTTCCTGCCGAGGTAACTCTGGGCACAGTCACCAGGCCTTTCTTACTAGGTACCTCTGGGTACAGTCACCAGGCCTTCCTTCTGAGTTAGCTCTGGGTACAGTCCCCCAGCCTTCCTTCCGAGGTACTAATGAGTACAGTTACCAGGCCTTCCTTCCGAGGTACCTCTGGGTACAAGCACCAGGCCTTCCTTCTGAGGTACCTCTGGGTACAGTCACGAGGTCTTTCTTCTGAGGTTCCTCTGCGTACAGTCACCAGGCCTTCCTTCTGGGTTGCCTCTGGGTACAGTCACCAGGCCTTCCTTCCGGGTTGCCTCTGGGTACAGTCACCAGGCCTCCTTCCGAGGTACCTCTGGATACTATCACCAGGCCTTCTTTCCGAGGTACCTCTGGGTACACTCACCAAGCCTTTCTTGCGAGTTACCTCTGGGTACAGTCACCAGGATTTCCTTCGGAGGTACCTATGGGTACAGTCACCAGGCCTTCCTTTAGAGGTACCTCTGGGTACAGTAACCGGCCTTCCTTCTGAGGTACTTCTGGGTACAGTCACCACTCCTTTCTTCCGAGATACCTCTGGGTACAATCACCAGGTCTTCCTTCTGAGGTCTCTCTGGGTACAGACACGAGGTCTTTCTTCCGAGGTACCTCTGGGTACAGTCACTAGTCCTTTTTTCCGAGGTACTTCTGGGTACAGTCACCAGGCCTTCCTTCCGAGCTGCCTCTGGGTACACTCAGCATGCCTTCCTGTGGAGGTACCTCTGAGTACAGTCACCAGACCTTCCTTCTGAGTTACCTCTGGGAAGAGTCATCAGGCCTTCCTTCTGAGGTACCTCTGCGTATAGGCAGCGGGTCTTCCTTTTGAGGTAACTCTGGGTACAGTCACCAGGCCTTCCTTCCCACGTAACTCTGGTTACAGTCACCAGGCCTTTCTTCTGAGGTATCTCTGGGTACAGCCACCAGGCATTTCTTACGAGGTATCTCTAGGTACAGTCACCAGGCCTTCCTTCCGAGGTGCCTCTGGGTAAAGTCACCAGGCATTCCTTCCGAGGTACCTCTGGGTACAATCACCAGGCCTTCTTTCTGAGGTCTCTCTGAGTACAGACACGAGGTCTTTCTTCCGAGGAACCTCTGGGTACAGTCACTAGACCTTTTTTCCGAGGTTCCTCTGGGTACAGTCACCAGGCCTTCCTTCCGAGGTGCCTCTGGGTACACTCAGCAGGCCTTCTTCCCAAGGTATCCCTGAGTACATTCACCAGACCTTCGTTCTGAATTACCTCTGGGTAGAGTCATCAGGCCTTCCTTCTGAGGTAGCTCTGCGTATAGGCAGCGGGTCTTCCTTCTGAGGTAACTCTGGGTACAGTCACCAGGCCTTCCTTCTGAATTAGCTCTGAGTACAGTCACCAGGCCTTTCTTCCGAGGAATGTCTGGGTAGTCACCAGGCCTTCCTTCCGAGGTACATCTAGCTACAGTCACCAGGCCTTCCTTCCTAGGTGCCTCTGGGTACAGTCACCAAGCCTTCCTTCCGAGGTACCTCTGGGTAAATTCACCAGGCATTCCTTCCGAGGTACCTCTGGGTACAATCACCAGGCCTTCCTTCTGAGGTCACAATCGGTACAGTCACGAGGTCTTCTTTCTGAGGTACGTCTGAGTACAGTCACCAGGCCTTTCTTCCGAGGTAAGTCTGGGTAGTCACCAGGCATTCCTTCCGAGGTACCTCTGGGACAATCACCAGGTTTTCCTTCCGTGGTACTTCTGAGTAGAATCACCTGGCATTTCTTCTGATGTACGCCTGTGTACAGTCACCAGGCCTTCCTTCTGAGGTACTTTTGGGTACAGTCACCAGGCCTTTCTTCCGAGGTACCTCTGAGTACGATCACCAGGGCTTCCTTCCGAGGTACCTCTGGGTACAATCACCAGGCCTTCTTTCTGAGGTCTCTCTGGGTACAGACACGAGGTCTTTCTTCCGAGGAACCTCTGGGTACAGTCACTAGGCCTTTTATCCGAGGTACTTCTGGGTACAGTCACCAGGCCTTCCTTCCGAGGTGCCTCTGGGTACACTCAGCAGGCCTTCTTCCCAAGGTATCCCTGAGTACAGTCACCAGACCTTCGTTCTGAATTACTTCTGGGTAGAGTCATCAGGCCTTCCTTCTGAGGAAGCTCTGCGTATAGGCAGCGGGTCTTCCTTCTGAGGTAACTCTGGGTACAGTCACCAAGCCTTTCTTACGAGGTACCTCTGGGTAAAGTCACCAGGCATTCCTTCCGAGGTACCTCTGGGTACGATCACCAGGCCTTCCTTCCGAGGTACCTCTGGGTACAATCACCAGGCCTTCTTTCTGAGGTCTCTCTGAGTACAGACACGAGGTCTTTCTTCCGAGGAACCTCTGGGTACAGTCACTAGACCTTTTTTCCGAGGTTCCTCTGGGTACAGTCACCAGGCCTTCCTTCCGAGGTGCCTCTGGGTACACTCAGCAGGCCTTCTTCCCAAGGTATCCCTGAGTACAATCACCAGACCTTCGTTCTGAATTACCTCTGGGTAGAGTCATCAGGCCTTCCTTCTGAGGTAGCTCTGCGTATCGGCAGCGGGTCTTCCTTCTGAGGTAACTCTGGGTACGGTCACCAGGCCTTCCTTCTGAGTTAGCTCTGAGTACAGTCACCAGGCCTTTCTTCCGAGGAATGTCTGGGTAGTCACCAGGCCTTCCTTCCGAGGTACATCTAGGTACAGTCACCAGGCCTTCCTTCCTAGGTACCTCTGGGTACAGTCACTAGGCCTTCCTTCTGAGTTAGGTCTGGGTACAGTCCCCCAGCCTTCCTTCCGAGGTACTAATGAGTACAGTCACCAGGCCTTTCTTACGAGTTACCTCTTGGTACAGTCACCAGGCCTCCTTCTGAGATACCTCTGGGTACAGTCACCAGGCCTTCCTTCCGAGGTATCTCTGGATACAATCACCAGGACTTCTTTCCGAGGTACCTCTGGGTACAATCACCAGGCCTTCTTTCTGAGGTCTCTCTGGGTACAGACACGAGGTCTTTCTTCCGAGGAACCTCTGGGTACGGTCACTAGGCCTTTTTTCCGAGGTTCCTCTGGGTACAGTCACCAGGCCTTCCTTCCGAGGTGCCTATGGGTACACTCAGCAGGCCTTCTTCCCAAGGTATCCCTGAGTACAATCACCAGACCTTCGTTCTGAATTACCTCTGGGTAGAGTCATCAGGCCTTCCTTCTGAGGTAGCTCTGCGTATCGGCAGCGGGTCTTCCTTCTGAGGTAACTCTGGGTACGGTCACCAGGCCTTCCTTCTGAGTTAGCTCTGAGTACAGTCACCACGCCTTTCTTCCGAGGAATGTCTGGGTAGTCACCAGGCCTTCCTTCCGAGGTACATCTAGGTACAGTCACCAGGCTTTCCTTCCTAGGTACCTCTGGGTACAGTCACTAGGCCTTCCTTCTGAGTTAGGTCTGGGTACAGTCCCCCAGCCTTCCTTCCGAGGTACTAATGAGTACAGTCACCAGGCCTTTCTTACGAGTTACCTCTTGGTACAGTCACCAGGCCTCCTTCTGAGATACCTCTGGGTACAGTCACCAGGCCTTCCTTCCGTGGTATCTCTGGATACAATCACCAGGACTTCTTTCCGAGGTACCTCTGGGTACAATCACCAGGCCTTCTTTCTGAGGTCTCTCTGGGTACAGACACGAGGTCTTTCTTCCGAGGAACCTCTGGGTACGGTCACTAGGCCTTTTTTCCGAGGTTCCTCTGGGTACAGTCACCAGGCCTTCCTTCCGAGGTGCCTCTGGGTACACTCAGCAGGCCTTCTTCCCAAGGTATCCCTGAGTACAATCACCAGACCTTCGTTCTGAATTACCTCTGGGTAGAGTCATCAGGCCTTCCTTCTGAGGTAGCTCTGCGTATCGGCAGCGGGTCTTCCTTCTGAGGTAACTCTGGGTACGGTCACCAGGCCTTCCTTCTGAGTTAGCTCTGAGTACAGTCACCAGGCCTTTCTTCCGAGGAATGTCTGGGTAGTCACCAGGCATTCCTTCCGAGGTACATCTAGGTACAGTCACCAGGCCTTCCTTCCTAGGTACCTCTGGGTACAGTCACTAGGCCTTCCTTCTGAGTTAGGTCTGGGTACAGTCCCCCAGCCTTCCTTCCGAGGTACTAATGAGTACAGTCACCAGGCCTTTCTTACGGGTTACCTCTTGGTACAGTCACCAGGCCTCCTTCTGAGATACCTCTGGGTACACTCACCAAGCCTTTCTTACGAGTTACCTCTGGGTACAGTCACCAGGGTTTCCTTCCGAGGTACCTATGGGTACGTCACCAGGCCTTCCTTGAGAGGTATCTCTGGGTACAGTCACCAGCTTTCCTTCTGAGGTACTTCTGGGTACAGTCACCCGGCCTTCTTTCTGAGGTCCCTCTGGGTACAGTCACCACGCCTTTTTCCGAGATACCTCTGGGTGCAGTCACCAGGCATTTCTTACGAGGTACCTCTGGGTACAGTCACCAGGCTTAACTTCTGAGGACTTGGGTACTGTCACCAGGCATTCCTTCCGAGGTCCCTCTGAGTACAGTCACCACACCTTTCTTCCGAGATACCTCTGGTTACAGTCACCAGGCCTTCCTTCCGAGGTACCTCTGGGTACAATCACCAGGTCTTCCTTCTGAGGTCTCTCTGGGTACAGACACGAGGTCTTTCTTCCGAGGTACCTCTGGGTACAGTCACTAGGCCTTTTTTCCGAGGTACTTCTGGGTACAGTCACCAGGCCTTCCTTCCGAGGTGCCTCTGGGTACACTCAGCAGGCCTTCCTCCCGAGGTACCTCTGAGTAGAGTCTCCAGACCTTCCTTCTGAGTTACCTCTGGGAAGAGTCATCAGGCCTTCCTTCTGAGGTACCTCTGCGTATAGGCAGTGGGTCTTCCTTCTGAGGTCACTCTGGGTACAGTCACCAGGCCTTCCTTCCCATGTAACTCTGTTTACACTCACCAGGCCTTTCTTCCGAGGTATCTCTGGTACAGCCATCAGGCATTTCTTACGAGGTAACTCTGGGTACAGTCACCAGGACTTCCTTCCAAGGTACCTCTGGGTAGAGTCACCAGGCCTTCCTTCCGAGGTACCTCTGAATACAGTCACCATGCCTTACTTCCCAGCTACGTTTGGGTACGGTCACCAAGCCTTCCTTCCGAGGCACCTCTGGTTACAGCCACCGGGCCTTACTTCCGAAGTACCTCTGGGTACAGTTCCCAGACCTTCCTTCCGAGGTACCTCTGAGTATAGTCACCAGGCGTTTCTTCCGAGGTGCTTTTGGGTACAGTCACCAGGCCTTGCCTCCGAGGTACCTCTGGGTAAAGTCACCAGGCCTTTCTTACGAGGTACCTCTGGGTATAGTCAGCAGGCTTTCTTTCTGAGGTACCTATGCGTACAGTCACCAGAACTTCCTTCAGAGGTACCTCTGGGTACAGGCACTGGCCTTCCTTGTGAGGTAATTCTGGGTACAGTAACCAGGCCTTCCTTCTGAGGTAACCCTGGGTGCAGTCACCAGAATTTTCTTCCGGGGTACATCTGGGTACAGTCACCAGGCCTTTCTTTCGAGGTATCTCTGGGTACAGTCAGAAGGACTTCCTTGTGAGTTACCTCTGGGTAGAGTCACCAGGCCATCCTTCCGAGGTACCTCTGCGTACAGTAACCAGGCCTTCCTTCCGAGGTACTTCTGGGTACAATCACCAGGCCTTCCTTCCGAGGTATCGCTGGGTACAATCACCAGGCCTACCTTCTGAGGTACCTTTGGGTACAGTGACGTGGTGTTTCTTCTGAGGTAGCTCTAAGTACAGTCACCAGGCCTTTCTTCCGAGGTACTTCTGGGTAGTAACCATGCCTTCCTTCCAAGGTACCTCTCGGTACAGTCTCCAGGCCTTCCTTCCGAGGTACTTCTGGGTACAGTCACCAGGCCTTCTTCCGATGTAACTCTGGGTACAGTCAGCAGGCCTCCTTCCGAGGTAACTCTGGGTACAGTCACCGGGCCTTCCTTCTGAGGTAACTCTGGGTACAGTCACCAGGCCTTTCTTTCGAGGTATCTGTGGGTACAGTCAGAAGGACTTCCTTGTCAGTTACCTCTGGGTACAGTTACCAGGCCTTTCTTACGAGGTACCTCTGGGTACAGTCACCGGCCTTCCTTCTGAGGTACTTCTGGGTACTGTCATTAGGCCTTCCTTCCGAGGTACCTCTGGGTACAGTCACCACGCCTTCCTTCCCAGGCATCTCTGGGTACAGTCACCAGGCATTTCTTACGAGGTACCTCTGGGTACATTAACCAGGCTTTCCTTCTGAGGTACTTGAGTACTGTCACCAGGCATTCCTTCCGAGGTACCTCTGGGTACAGTCACCAGGCCTTCCTTCTGAGGTAACCCTGGGTGCAGTCACCAGAATTTTCTTCCGGGGTACCTCTGGGTACAGTCACCAGGCCTTTCTTCCGAGGTATGTCTGGGTACAGTCAGAAGGACTTCCTTGTGAGTTACCTCTGGGTGCAGTCACCAGGCCTTCCTTCCAAGGTACCTCTGGGTACAGTCACCAGAACTTCCTTCTAATGTACTTCTGGGTACGGTCACAAGGCCTTCCTTCCGAGGTAACTCTGGGTACAATCCCGGGTCTTCCTTCTGAGGTACCTCTGGGTACAGTGACAAGGTCTTCCTTCTGAGGTACCTCTGAGTACAGTCACCAGGCCTTTCTTCCGAGGTACTTCTGGGTAGTCACCAGGCCTTCCTTCCGAGGTACCTCTCGGTACAGTCACCAGGCCTTCCTTCCGAGGTAACTCTGGGTACAGTCACCAGGCCTCCTTCTGAGGTACCCCTGGGTACAGTCACCAGGCCTCCTTCCAAGGTCCCTGTGGGTACAGTCACCAGGCCTTCCTTCTGAGTTAGCTCTGGGTTCAGTCCACCAACCTTCCTTCCGAGGTACCTCTGGGTACAGTCACCAGGCCTTTCTTCCGAGGTACTAATGAGTACAGCCACCAGGCCTTCCTTCCGAGGTACCTCTGGGTAGAGTCAGCAGGCATTTCTGCCGAGGTACCTGTGGGTACAGTCACCAGGCCTTCTTTTCGAGGTTCCTCTGAGTTCAGTCACCTGGCCTTCCTTCTGATGTACCTCTGGGTAGAGTCATCAGGCCTTCCTTCTGAGGTACCTCTGAGTACAGTCACCAGACCTTCCTTGCGAGGCATCTCTGGGTACAGTCAGCAGGCATTTCTTACGAGGTACCGCTGGGTACAGTCACCAGGCGTTTCTTCAGAGGTACGTCTGGGTAAAGTCACCAGGCCTTTCTTCCGAGGTACTTCTTGGTACTGTCAGCAGGCCTTCCTTCCGAGGTACCTCTGGGTACAGTCACCAGGCCTTCTTTCCGAAGTACTTCTGGGTACAGTCACCAGGCCTTCGTTCCGAGTTATCTCTGGGTACAGTCATCATGTCTTCCTTCCGAGGTACCTCTGGGTACAGTCACCAGGCCTTTCTTCTGAGGTACTTCTGGGTACAGTCACTAGGCCTTCCTTCCGAGGTACCTTTGGGTACAATCACTAGGCCATCCTTCCGAGGTACCTCTGGGTGCAGTCACCAGGCCTTCCTTCCGAGGTACCTCTGGGTATTGTCACCGGGACTTTCTTCCGAGGTACCTCTGGTTACAGTCACCGGGCCTTCCTTTCTAGGTATCTGTGTGTAGAGTCAGCAGGCGTTCCTTCCGAGTACCTCTACGTACAGTCACCATGCCTTCCTTCCGTGGTAGCTCTGGGTACAGTCTCCAGGCCTTCCTTCCCACGTACCTGTGGGTACAGTCACCAGGCCTTCCTTCCGAAGTACCTCTGGGTACAGTCACCGAGCCTTTCTTCCGAGGTACGTCTGGGTACAGTCTCCAGGCCTTTCTTCTGAGTTACCTCTGGGTACAGTCACCAGGCCTTCCTTTCGAGGTACCTCTGGGTACAGTCACCAGGGCTTCCTTCCGAGGTACCTCTGGGTAGTGTCACCATGCCTTTTACAAAAACAGGCAAATGTATAGAGACGAAAGTTTATAGGGGTTCTCAGGGGCAGGAGGGAGGGAATAAAGAGGTGCTATTGCATATTTTTTTTTATTGCATATGGAAACTGAGTTTCTGTTTACAATGATGGAAAAATCACACAGATTAAGGGTAGGGTTGCACAGCCGATTAATGTAATTTCTGTCAATAGTGTGTACACCTGTAGAACTCGTTCACTTGGCAAAGGTTGTGTGTTATATTTACATCAACAACAAAAATGTGTAGCTGCTGAGGCAAAATGATAGTACTGAATTGATGAGATATATTCTTTTATTATACTCTTCTCTATTTTCTCATTTGTTTTTATAAGAAGTTACTGTTAAAATCAAAGGAAATAAAATGTTTGCATGATGAAAGTGGATAGCAATGTCTATTCCACCCATTGTGTCCCTCTGAAGTTTAAATGAGGAACTACATGCCACTAGCAGACGTCCAGCCTTATTTAGCACTCAGGAAATATTCATTTCTCCTACCTCTCTGGCTCACAGTCTTCTCCCCGTCTTTATATGCTCTTTTCTGGTTGCATGTGACCACCAGGCTTCCTGACTCCATCATTCTGCTTTCCATACTAATGTTATTATAACCTTGGGATCTTGGGCAGTGGTGAAAGTCACACATTGTCCCTGCCATTAGGAAGGGGACAAGCCAGTGCGGGTGGGAGGGGCAGTGGGGAAATTCGGCTTAGAGAAAGGACAGACCACCTTCCAGGAACCACACTGGCCTTCAGAGAGCTTTGTTGGCTGTGGTTCACCTGGCCAGCTTGTAGGCGTCAGGGTGCCCTAGGGCTCGGTGTTTAGTCCTCTCTCTCTATTGACACCCTCTGTCTGGAATGCCTCAGTGTGTCCACAGCCATTGGCCTATAGCTGAGGACGTGAGATTTACACCTCCAGCCATTTCAACTCCTCCTGGGTCCAGACTTATACTCAAATATCAGCTTAAATCTCTGTATCGGCCTCTTCATGTATAAAATGTGCATTATAATGATACATTCCTCATAGGGCTATCGTGCAGAACAAATATCTTAGGAAAGGAGAAGCCCTTACAAGAATCCTGGCACCAGTGCATGTACTCAGTAAGTGTTAGCTGTTAGTATTATTACCTGACATCTCCATGTGGATATCTTAACAGCTATTCCATGTTATCAAGGCCACGAGACAATTCCGGTCCCAACTCCATTCCACACTTATAAATGAATTTCCCAAGGCTTCAGTGATGGGAGGCTGTGTGTTTTTCCACACAACGGACATGGGTACGAAAGGTTGGCCAGGGCCTTCATAATAAGCTGCTCCAAAGTTCATATGAGTGGCCATTGAGACAAGTTACAACCAACTAATGCGGGAAAAAAATAGAACCACTCCTAGCTGCTCATGCTAGTATTCTCAGTCCAGAATATCTGGTGAGGGCACTATTATGGACTGAATTGTAAAACCCCAAAAGGTATGTTGAAATCCTAACCACCGTACCCGTAAATGTGACCTGATTTGGATATAGGGGATTTTAAAATTATATTAATGAGGCCATACCAGTGTAGGTTGGGTCCTAAACCTAGTCCCTTCTGAGTTATAAAAACAGCAGAATAGACACAGACACACTCAGTAGGAGAGGAAGACAGACAACGGAGCATATGCATCTACAAGACCAGGAACACAATGGGTGGCTGGAAGCTGCTAGAAGCTGGAGTAGACATGAGCCATGCCCTGAATTCAGGCAGGTAGCCTCCTGAACTGCGAGAGAATAAATTTTTATTCTCTAAAACCACCCAACTGTGTTATTTTTTTTTTTTCTTACGGCAGCACTAGGTAACTAACACACATAGCTGTGCTTATAAATCCAGCCCAGTGTAAAATAGTGCTTTCCCCTCCTTGGTCTAAAAAAAAATCTAGCCCACCTGAATCCTGCTGTTTCCCTGTCAGTGTCCTCTGCTTTCACTGAGAGCTATGACAGAGTTGCCTTGATGCTGCTGCAGAGAAATTCACTTTATTTTTTACTTTGTATTTATGATTAACTAATATTAATTCTAATATTTTCTATGGTTTTTAAATTTTTCTGTGGAGACATTCCTATAATCTATGAATAATAAGAGTTATATGTTTTCTTTTTCTTTTTGTACTCCAGTGTTAAATATTTAATAGAAATAATGAGAGAAAGCATCCTGATTTTGTTGCTAATTAATATTAAAGAGAATGTTCCATATTTCACCAGGAACTATCATGCTAGTTGTAGTTTTCCACATTCGGGAACTCCTTTTCTGTTCCGTGTTTGCTCAGAGTTCTTATGTCTCAGTGTGGTTGGATTTTATCACTGCCTTTTCACCGTCTCTTGAGGTGAACCTATGTCTTTTCTTCCTTAACCTACACATGTGGTGAATTAAATTATTAAACCTTTAATGTTCACTCAAGCTTGCATCCTTTAAATAAACCCCCTTGATCATGGCGTATTACGTGCTTTATACTTTGCTGGATTTCTTTGCCAGCATTTTAGGTAGGTTTTTGCATCTCAATTGCTTAGTGTGCTTGTCCTGTAACTCCCCTTGTACCTTCTTTTTCTAATTTGGTATCAATATTAAAGTGGCCTTAGGGAACAAGTTGGGAAGCATCTCATAGTTTTCTCTTCTTTATTGACTGTGTACAAGATTGAAATGATCTGTTTTTTGCGTGTTTGCTGGAACCTGCCTAAAAGTGATCTACCAAACCCAAAACCAGTTGGCCATTGAGTTGATTCCATCTTTGTAGGGAGATCTTGAACTACTGACCCATTTTGTGTAGTGATTAAAGGCCTCTTCTGATGCTACTTTACTTAGAAAAATTTCCACTGCATGTTTTAGGCTGTTAGGATTTCATCTTTAAATATTATGTGGTTATCACTGTTTTCCGCCTCATCCAGGTCAATTAATCCCAGATTTTCCATTTTCCTGAAGTGAGAGTGTGTATCTACTCCTGGTACCAATTCCCTAATCTAAGACTTATTTGCAAAGAAAGATACAACCCAGCCTCCTTGACTCCAAAATGTGAGGTCACAGTCTCATATTATGTGATTTTTTTTTGTTTTGTTATTTTTTTCTTTTACATATTCTGTAATTGTTCTTTTTCTTAAAATTTTTTTATTTACTTTTTTTTCCTTTTTTCATTTCCCACCTATCTAGCAGTTTTAGGAAACCTTGTGGAGTAGTGGTTAAAAGCTACAGCTGGTAACTAAAAGGTTGGCAGTTCAAGTCCACCGGGCGCTCCTTGGGAACCCTATAGGGCAGTTCTACTCGGTCCTTTATGGTCCCTATGAGTCGGAATGGATTAGACGACAACGAGTTATTGGTTCTAGTGGTTTTAAGGTTGTGCATTTCAGGTTCAGGTCTTTAATCTAGCTGAGAACCGACTCCGGGTTCTGTGTGGTGAGGTGCCCAGTTGCATCTGTGCATCAAGAGAAGGTGCCTCAAGAACTAGGGGAGGGGGCGGCAGGGATGCTCAGAGAGGGGCACCCGGGAGAGGTGCGGGGTCCTGGGCAGCTCTACCACAAGCTGGTGGGGAGCAGGAAAGAGCTGGCTTCAGGAGCCTTTTGTGACAGTCCCAGCCCACCCAGCCCCACCCACACCTCAGACTGCCCAGACTGGCAGGTCCCAACAGAACTCGGGGACCCGAAGGCCATAGAGGGCAAGACCCAGGGTACATACTGGAGCATGATCACAGCGCATATGATGAGATAGGAGGGCAGAGGAGGCATATGGGGACTTGGGTCCAGACAGTGGACACAGAAGGGTGAGAACTTGTGGTGAGCGTCAGGATCCAAACGTGGAGGCCTTCGAGATGCACTTCCTGGAGGAGAAGGTGAAGCCACAGAGGCCACACTGCCTGGCACCCACCCCGTCCCCTTCCCAGGGCCCCAGACTGGACTCGCCACCTGCACTGCCCTAGGAGAGCTCCCCAAGTGTGGTACTCTTAGTTTGAGGAGCAAGAGAGCCCGCCCTGGTCTAGGCTAGGGAATTTATTTCCTTTGCTTTCATCATGGGTGTGAGTGGACTCTTGTCTGCACAGACTAAAGACGAATTATCAAAATCAGCTCAAGACTCCAGATTTGACTTAGATATCATAAATTAAAACAGAGAAATACAACTTTAGCAATAAGTGCCTGCCTGGAGCCCAGGTTGCATTAAAAAACAAAAAAACCTGAACAAGATCCAAGAGGGAGTGAGTGATAGGAGCCTCCTTCTTTTGCCACCCTCCTGTGGTCCCAAGCTTTCTCTTTTCCCACCTCACAAGACTGTAGCAACTGCTCTGAGATTTTTAGAATAAAGATACCCAGGAATATCACTGCTCCCACCCTGTGAGGATTTCCCCAGTGCTCGGTTAGACTAAGACTGAGAATCCTCCTGAGGCTTCCGGGTCCTGTGTACTGGACGGTCAACACACCGAGGTTCAGAGCCACTTCATTTTTCCTGCAATTGGGCATGACCCTAGGACATGTCTCTGAGAGTGCTGACACTTCCAGAAACCAATGACCCTCTCACTGAGTTTCTGTCTGTCTTGGTCTCAAGATCAGTCAGGACAGCTTGTCACCTCAGGAGTGTTTCTGTTGAAGGAAACCTAAGCAGCACTATGGGTTTGTCCCTCACACCCCGCAAACCTGCCTCCTCTGAGTGGGGCGAGGAGCTACTGAAACATTGAAATCATTAAAACTAGCAGAAGCCACAGCCCATGGTACTGGGAGAAAACTGGGAGGGAGAGAGAGCTGGAGAGGTATAAAGACCCAGTTGTGAAGGCGACCAGCGGCCAAGATGTCCGAAGCCACAAAGCTGACAGAAGCTGAATGGCCTCAAACCTGCTGCTCCTGAGCCCATTTCTTCTTTCAATGGAAAAAGCCTTTCCCTGCTCTTATGTGACTGGGCTGGAAGGGCTTTTGACTTATAACATGAAGCAGCCTCCAGAGCCTCTTGGGGCAAGTGATGGTCAAGGAGGCTCTGCCCAATCCCACCCTGCCCTTCCCACTTGTCAGAGGACCAGGAATTTCAGTCTTCCAGCTCCTGGGCTGATCTAGTGACTTGTAACAGGATTTCACTTTCAAACTTTGAAAGATGGGAAATACTGCCTGGGTCCTGGTCTCATTACAGAACTTACATACAGGATAAGAAGAGTAGTTTGGGGCTTGACACCTGACATCTCAGCAAAGGTTTCTGTTTGTTTAGGAGGGAAGAGGTAAAAAGAAGGCAGTGTCTACTATGTTCTTTTCCGCGTGTTTAGAAAATCCTCACGAAGACGCTCTCAGGTAAGGAGTTATGGGAAATGCCTTGGTTTACTCTTAAACTTTGCCCTTGAGGCATTTTCTTCATGGAGGACATGTAAAATGTTGTCCATTCAAGGAGGCACTCTAATTCTTATGGAGACTTTGTACAGAATGACTATGTATGAAAACTAAACTTGGTCCTTCAGCAAAGAGGTTACTTCTCAGGGAAGGCCCACGGGGAAGTTTGTACCAAATTCTGTGGTGCTGCCATTATTCCAAGGAGCCCTGGTGGTGCAAAGTTTAAGTGCTTGACTGCTAACCGAAAGGTCAATGGTTTGAACCCACCCAAAGGCTCAAAGGAGTAAAGATCTGGCAATCCTCTCCCATTAAGATTACAACTCAGGAAACCCTGTTGGGACAGTATTGCCTTCACTCTGGGCAGCAATGACTCACAAATCCACTCCATGGCACCTAGCAACAAGAACAAGCCATTGCTCCCAATGTGCCTGAAACGCCTCTCTGGGGGAGGCCGGCCTTCAGAGGCAGCTCATGACCACATCAGAATTGAGACTCATTTTTTGTTACCACACCTTATTTTGGGTCCCAAAATTTAGTTTCCATTTTATTCACCAGACTTGACTACAGACATCTTTCAGATATTGTCAAAATTAGTTCTATTCTCTAATAATGATTTTCTGTCAAGAGTATGTTCCCAAGCGTTTCCAAGAGACTGGAAAAACTTTCCAAAGAGTCATGTCCAGCGCCATGTTGTGCAGTGACTACAGTATTAACACAGTATATTTACCCACATAGTTCCCATGTTTTCTGCTTTCCTGAAATACGGCTGAAATTCCAAGTCTACCTCCTGAAGCACTTCCATTAGCGTCTCGTTTGGGAGAAGTCTGGTGGCGATGAATTCTCTCAGTTTTCCTTCGCTAAGAATGGCACTATTTTTTCTTTACTCCTGAAGGTAATGATTGGATATAGAAATCTGGGGTAATGTTTCTGATCTTTCAGTGTTGAAAAAATGTTTTTTCACAACATTTCAGCCTCTGTGGTTTTCTGATAATGAAGAAAGAGTCAGTGAAATTATTTTTCCCATGTGAAATCTATTGTTTTCTCTCTAGCTTCTTCCTGGGTATTTTCTTGATCTTTGTTATTCTGCAGTTGATTATGATGTACTGTATTTTTGTGCAAATAATGCACACATTATAGATATTTTTTGCCAACTGAGCCTTCCTCTTTCCGGGTACTCTTATGAGAAATGGTGCCTAATTTTATTTTTTTTTTTATATATGTTGGTGTAAAAAACTAGCACAGCATGCTTGCAAATATGCCGGTTTGGGGGGAGGGGAGCGTGTGATTTGCAAAAAACACATAACACAATATTTGCATAAAAATATGATATTTTCACACAGAGTTCTTTAGGATTAACCTGTTGGGGTTTGCTGACCTTCTGAATCTGTAAGTTCACGTCTTTCATCAAACTTGGAAAGTGTTCACCCAGTATTTCATCAAATATGTTTTCCTACAGCACACATTTTCTCCACTTCTTCTGGAGTTCTAATAAATAAACAGATTTTTTCTCTAATTCTTGAGGCTCTTTTCATTTTTTTCCGTATTTTTTCTCTCTTTTCAGAGTAAATATTTTAAACTCATCTATTTTTTTCTCCGTCATCACCATTCTGCTGTTGAAACTATCAAATGAATTTTATTTCTACCATGTATTTTTACCATGTAAAATTTTCCTTTGCAAATAGCACCTGTTATCTTTCCATTTATTTAAAAAAGTGTCCCTGTTATTTCTTGGAGAATGATTAGAATAGCATTTTAAAATCTGTGTCTTATGATTTCAAGACTACAAGTCTGGCTTAATTTTATGAGAATTTTTTTCTTTTTTGTTTTTAGCAGTCTATTGACCCAGTTATGTTCAGGCTCCAAGTTCTGTCCCATCTTCTCTATTCTATGGTTCAAATGTTAGTTCAATTTTTGAAGGCTTTGCAGCTGTATTCAGATCTAATCTATGTGAGCCCCACTCAGTCTGGAACCTTGATGGCGTTCTAACCCATAGGGCGCCTCTTAAAGGATTTGATAATGCTTCTTAGAGTCAGGGCAATGCATATGCATCTGGGGGGTGAACCAGGAGTTCATAGCAAGTCTGCAGAATCTCTTTCTTGCACAGTCTCCTCTCTTTATTTCTCTGCTGCTGTCTGAGTTCTGAAGGAGTGCTTTCCTGGCCCACTGGCAGGAATGCTGGGGCTTTAATCTCTTCATTCTGTCGTTCACATAAGTGACTGGTTCTTCCTATGGGGCCAAAGAACTGGACAACCAGCCAAAAGGCTGGCAGTTTGAACTTGTCAAGAAGCACCTCAAAAGACAAGCCTGGCAATCTGCTTTTGAAAAGTCTCAGCCTTTGAGGTAGAATTGACTAGGTGCCAGGTAACAACAGAGAGAGAAAAAAAAATATATTGGAGATTCTTCTACACTCGTTGGCCCTTCCATACTCTGGTCAGAGAGAAGGATTCTCCTCTGCCAGAGTTTCAGGTGTCTGCCCACCTGTCCACCTGCCCACCTGCCCATCTCTCTCCTTTATGGACCCTCTATCCCATTTATATGAGAGAGGGCTTCTCTCGTAGCTGTTTCTGTCCACAACAGATGTGCAGCTCTGGGATTTGGGCTCATTTAATTTCAACCTCTGGAATGTTCATACTCTGTGTTCTGGTTTCCCACCCCCCTAATCCACCTTCAACAGTTTCCCTTGCAGAATCCTCAGATAGAATCCCATGCATTTGTCCAGATACTTAGCTGTCAGATACCAGCATAGCCACCGGGGGAAGTGATAGTTGTGGTAAGGGGGGGAGGGAGTGTACACTGCAGGAGCTGCAAGACCTGGCTGCCTTGTGTGAGCAGGACGGGAGTGTGCTGAGGGATGAGTGCTGAAGGTGCTGAGTCAAGGGGAGTTTAATATAAAGTTGGGTCAAGGAGAGTTTGTTGACAAGGATTTATTGCCGTAGCAAGGGTTCTGGAAATGGGTTTAATATGCTGTGGGATTGCTTTTGGAAGCTTAGAAAAGGCAATGGCCCAAATTCTATGAAATTGAAATGCCGGACCTACTGTGTCGGGTGTTGGAAGAAGAAATAAAAGCCTCCAATATGTGGGCATGTCTGAGTTAGTCCTCTATAAGACCATTTCTTGGAGGTCCTGAAGGACACCCATTTCATCAAAAGAATAAGGAATGCGGAGATGAGGGGAGCACCAGCAACATGGAGCTTACCAATATGTACCTTTGCAGGGGGTCCCTGGGTGCCACAAACAGTTAAGTGTTCTATACTAGCTGAAAGTTCGTTAGTTTGAACCTACCCAAAGGCACCTCAGAAGACAGTCCTGACGATCTGCTTTTAAAGGATCACAGCCTTGAAAACCCTATTGAACACTTCTACTATTCCCACATGGGGTGGTCATGAGTCAGAAATGACCTGATGACAGCTAACAAGAACAATTCTCTATAGGCTCATGTTGTTAGTGGGAGCTGGGCTGCCTAGTAGCAGTGTAAATCATGGGATCCCAGCTGAACAGAGGCCAGGTGGAAGTACTTACCTGTCAGAAACAAGTTGTGTGTAGATTACCATAAAGGTCAGTAGCTCGGAGTATTAGTTATCTATTGGTGCATAACAAATTATCCCCAAACTTATCAGGTGTGAGATAAATGGAAAAATATTAAACCCATTCCGATAAATTTGGAACTAGACAAAAATTTTGCTATCACTCAACATAGTTTTTAGGTGAAGGAATAAACTAGAAAATTTAAATAACTAGTACAAGTATTAAAAGAGATATTTAAAATAATGATGATATAATTACATACCTGCATAAAAGACAAATGCATCAAAATCAATGGTTTCTCTCCAGTATAGAATGAGGGTCTAAAATTGGCAAGGGTGGGAAGGGCAGACCCTTCTCTTTCCCCTACTACTTGACTGTATCACACTGTGTCCAAAACTGTAAAATATTTAGCAAAACATTGTTTTAACCAGAGCAGCAAAGGACCTCTATGAGGGAAAACAATGTATTAAAGTACATAAAATGAAACCTGAATATATGCAAAAATATGCCATATTTTCAAATGGAACGTCTTGTCAATTAAATGGAGGTCCCTAAAACTAATATATAAGTGGAATGCATTTCTAGCCGGAATATTAAGATAGTTGTTTTTGAACTGTATACAGGAATCATATGCTACAAATAGTACAGTAGATAAAAGAATAGATAACAAAGAATATACCTGTTGTTACGAGACTTGGAGGCGATTTTTGACTCAAAGCGATCCCATCTGACTGCCCCATAGGGTTTTCTAGGTTGTAATCATTACGGGAGCAGAACACCAGGTCTTTCTCCCTTGGAGCCACCTGGTGGGTTCCACCTGCCAAACTTTCTTTGGATTAGCAGTTGGGCACTTAATCGCTGCAAAACGAGGGCGGTTTTACCAAAGTAAAACATGAAAAAGCAGGATAGTAACAGGTGTCTACCTCTTCGGGTAACAGAACAAATTGACATTATATAGCATAGAAACTGACAAGTCGACCAATGAAACAGAAAATCTGTTAAGAAGTCACAATAACTTACAAAGGTCATATTTCAAGAAAATTATATTTATTTAATAAATGGTGCTGACTCAAGTGATCGTTCTGGGGGACAAAGCTTGCAAAAATGTGATACACAAATGATAGATTTGGAAAATCATGTGAAATGGAGATGACAAGGCTTAATAACAATTTCCATTTTACCCAGAAGGATAAAAGTTAATCACTTGAACAATGAGCAGTGAATTCAAACAGTTCATTCAGAGTAAATCCACATGCCCAGTAAACATAGTCCAAGTTAAGAAAATATCACACTGCCAGTGAAACTGGCACAATTTGAAAATCAGCACCACCTATGGCTGGCTGGGCTGTGGGGAGAAGGATGCCCTGAGACGTGGCTGGAGAGGTGCATTATGGCAGCCTCTAGGGGAATTTTTTTTTAGGGGAAAGACATGGCCATGGCTCTGTACTTTTACTATTCTTTGAATTGGAAATCTCACTCTGTGGAGTCTATTCCACAGAAACAAATCCTATAGTATAGAAAGGATAGTTATTATTAATATGAGGAAACTTTGTCCATTGATGGTGGAATGATAGATAACTTATGGTAAAGCTACATCCTCAATAAAACAGGGAGTCATTAGAATGAAAAAGAGTTGTAGTAGTTGAGTGGGAGAAATCTCTATGAAGTATTATGGAAGTATTACTGAAACAATCAAGGTGCAGAGAAGTGTATATAAAATGAGCCCATCTGGGTTAAACAATATCAATTTTTTGAATATGCTTGAATACCTGTTGATGTTTATGTGTGTGTATAAATGAGAAGATGAGGATACATGTAAGTCTGTGTGTGCTTGTTTAAGCAAGGATAAGAGAGACTACTTACCACATTGTTAACCCGAATTACCTTGGATTCACTTGTGGGTAGGAACAGGGGGAGGAGAGCTAGAACATGCAGGAAGAGTGGACTTAAAAAGCATGGATGATAATGTTTCCATTTTAGTGGTGTTATATATGGGTGAATAAATCTGTCTTGTACAGAGAAGGCCAGAATATTCCTTAGAAGTAAGGATGGCTTTGGACATGTTATCAAGAAGGACCAGTCCCTGGAAAAGGACATCATGCTTGGTAAAGCAGAGGTCCAGGGAAAAAGAGGAAGACCCTCAATGAGATTGATACAGTGGCTGCAACAGTGTGCTCAAATATAGCAACTATTATTGGGATTGCAATGACCGGGCCGAGTTTTGTTCTGTGGTGCCTAGGGTCACTGTGGGTCAGAACTGACTTGATAGCTTCTAACAACAACATGTATAAGTCCAGATAAAGTGTACTGAGTTGATATCATCTATTTAAATTTTTCATGTAAGTTAAAGACCCAAAAATATAGTGTCAGTGCCATATCTAATGACTTACAGAGAATCAAGGTAGAATGTCAAGTGAAAGAAGGGGCGAGAGCAATGTGGGTACAGTGAGACCAAGTTTCCATAAAAGCAAACACTCCAGCAGATGTACTTGTGTACCTGTGACTGTGTGTATGTGTCCCTGCAGAGAAATGTAGGGAAGGACACACATGTGTCTATTAACATTGGATACCTTGTGGGAGCGGGAGCAAATTACATATGAGGGTGGGACCCTGATGTAACTTTTTTGTCATACAAATCTGTAATCTTGCAAATGTAATAAAAAACAATTTCAGAACTTTGGAAATTGATAAACATCACAGATACATGTATATTTTAATGTGTTTCGTTAGATATTTTAAATAGGTGAAAATTTTCTATAATGACAGACAAAAGATTTTAATCACTGGAAGGAGAGCACACCACAGACAGTAATAATCAGATCCAGTGGATTTCTTGTTCTTGGAACCAGTGAGCTCTTCTGGTCTCTATAACTGGAAATGACCAAAAATAATTTTGGGAAGTCAGTAGAGTTACCCCTCAAACATGTTTGCAAGCACATGTCTACAGCTAAATGTAGAAGGCTGGACACTATGTGCGATTCACTAGGTAACTCATGATGCTCCAGAAAATTCTCTTTCCTGGATGTGCTGGTACCACCTCCTCCCTGCCTTGACCCACTGTATAACCCGCCTTTGTGCATTCGAGGCCCTTTTCAGTTCTGAGCCTAGAGCATAGAGGACATCAACTGGGAAGGTAGCTTATAAGAATTAAGACGTTGATGAAAAGATTTCAGAAAGCAGTACCTCCCCAGCCAGCCTCTCCCCAGCCTGGGAATGCCAACCCCTCCCACCCTGATACCTCTGAGAATCTCTGATTTTTTGTTTTGGATCCTTAGGAGACTGCAGAATTTACCTGGCCTGAACACCTTGGCTCTTCTCTGCCTGTGACCCTCTCCCTCACAGGAGCTGTCTCTGCCACTCTGAGGCATACACACAGGACAGACTGTGGATGGAGGTGCCCATCCTAGAGGTTCTGCCCTCCTTTCCTCTGCCCTCTGCGGTCTCATCACCCAGAGAGATGGATACATCCCTGTCATGTCCAGGGCTTCCCCACACCTGGGATTTGATGTTGTGACTGAGACTTGGTCTTTGTTGTCCACTGTTGAGTCTGGGCCTGAATTTGCCTCTTCCCATCCATACCTCTGGTCACCTGTGTTCTCGCTGTTCTCCCCAGGTTCAGAAGCCTCTCCTCTCTTTTGCTTCTCTCATCTCAGATGGCCTTTTTCTTCCAGTTCTTTGACCTCGGGACAGGTCAGATTTGACAGGGGGGAAAAAAAATTAACAAGATTTATTGACGTGTCAAGAACTGGAATGTACAGCTTTATTTAAAGGAGAAGAAAAAGTTCCAAAGCTCTACCCCTTACCCGAGGACATACTCTACAAGAAATACCCTGCAAGCGCTGAATCAACTCTTATCCAGAAATGGTTAACACCCAGGGGGATTTTCTACACCACCTCCCACTTACATTCCCCTAATGAGGCAACAACAATGCATCCTAATCAGAACCCCAAATTCACCCTAGGAAACCAGAAGACATGGCTGGGGTGAATTCATTTTCCTTCACCGGGCCCTCCTCTCCTCCTGCCAAGCCCTACCTCTTTCTCTGCCTGTATGCTGCTGGGAAGGGACCCAGAGTCCTTGGTTTAGGGCTTTATGCCCACTGCTCACCTGCAGGCAGGTTTCCTGACACCCTGCCATCTCTCTGATTCCTTCTCCTCCAAAGAACTCAGTGATACCCCCTTCACCATCACACCTCAACAGGGTCCCCCTTAGCCTCCCAAGTCCCACTGAAATCCCATTCCCCTTTCCCTACTTACGCTGTGCTCATCCTTAGGGTCCCAAGACCTCACCATCAAGATGAGGCCTGTCCTGTCCTCTCCTGGGCCAGGGGAGCCTCTTAGGGGACCTGGTGTCTGTGTTCAGCTATCTGGGGCTTCTTCCATCCAGATCCCCCTTAGGGCTGGAGCTCTTTGTGCCCTTGGGGTTGAAGGCTGGTGGGCACACGGGAAGGAGGCTAGGATCTTCCAGGGAAGCTGGGTTAAACGAACCTGAATGGAGGTCTCTCCTGAAGGGCCCACGTTTCCAGCCCAAAGGCCCTGCTCCTCCTAGTCCCAGGGTGCTAGCAGGTCTTTAGGTGCTTCCCCCTCTGGCCTTGGTGCTGTGCCTTCTGCAGCCTGGCCTGCCTCTGCAGCCTGTCCAGCTGGTGCCTCAGCCTCTTCAGTTCTTCTCTCTGCTTCTCCAGCTGCTCCTCCAGGTGCCTGCAGACCGCTCTCTTCTCCCTCACCTCCCTCTTCTTGGAGGCCATCAGGTAACGCCTGGCCAGCTGCTGGCAGCGTTGGGGCCTGCGCTGGACTGAGCGTGGCAGCCGCCTCTCCAGCAGCTCTTCAAAGAAGACCCGGCAGCTGAAGCCCTGAGTCACACCACGCGCCGCGTGCGCAACCAGGGCCTCCCGGGACTCGAACACGCGGTAGCAGGCCACGCAGCGGAAGCCGTGCTCACGGGTCACCAGCCACTCTGGGGTGGCTGCGCGGGGGCTCTCCCCATGCTCCTCCCCTTGGTCGGTGGTGTCCGGAGTACAGGTCTGGGTCCCCTCCTGCCAGGGCTCCAGGTTGCTGACCAGGGACTGAGTGTTGGCCAGTGTGGGGGCAGAGCTGATCGTGCTCTCCTCAGAGAGCTTGGCCTCAAAGACCTGGGGCATCTTGCCCACGGGGGCAAAGGAGGTTTTGGTCTGCCAGGCGACCGCCACCCCCTTGACTGTGCGCACCTTGGTGAAATATGTGCACCTGACCCATCGCTGTCCTGGGGCAGCCCCGTAGCTGGAGGAGTGAGAGGTTTGCTTGGTGGAAAATGAAGGAAAAGAGCTCTCTGATGGTTTTTGGAATCTTCCTGGGCCTGGAACTTGGGCTTTTTGCTTGGGATATTGTTGACTCCTGGGCATTTTCCTCTTGGATAGAGACCTCTGAGAATAGAGAGTAGATTTAGTAGAGCTTTCAGGGTCCTTATCCTCACCTGTGAGCCCAAAGCTTTGGTCACAGGGACCCCTGGAGGCCTCTCCATCACCACATCCTCCACCTCTGCAGACCCCATGCTTTCTTTCTTCTTCCCCAGAGACCCACCACCCTTTGGGGGCACTGCTGTGGAAGACAAAGTCTCCATTGTAAAGTGGCACTGTTTATGGTAGTTCATTTTTTAAGAAGTTATTTTTCTTTAATTCCACATTTATTGAATTCCAATGAATTTGTTCCTTTGGAACTTAGAAATGACCTCATTCCCCTGAAACGTCATAATAAATGTGTGACGTCATTGAAAGAAGTTTTCTATGAGGGTGATTTTCTTAGTAAATTTGGGGTGTAAACGCTCAAAGGAGAGCAATGCTCACCTCTTTTCAATCTCTTTTCCTGAAAGGCTGTTTTACGGAGAAGTTATACTTAAAGAGAAGAATGCGTATATTTAGTTAAGACACTTAACTAAATATACGCATTCTCCTTCTATCATTCATTAGATTTGGGTTGTTTTAGAATAACTCACTGTTGAATGAGAATATGTTAGAGCCAGGACATATGACAAAATATAAACACAAGAATTTGTTAAAATGAATAAATTTTTAACACTAAAACAATTTCATCTGGGAATAAAAATTCTTTTATATATATTGTTGATCCTCTACTATATACAGAGAATTTCTATTTTAATAACTTTCATTTCTTTCTTCCTTCCTTCCTTCCTCCCTCTCTCTTTCTCTTCCTCCCTCCCTCCCTTCCTTTACTTCTTTCCTTTCTCTCTCTCTTTCTGTTCTATGGCATTAAAAAGTGTACCACCCTTTAGATTCACCAGTTCCAAATAGTTGAGAGATAATATAGGGTAGCTGTGAGTTGGAATCAACTCTATGGTAATGGGTTTGGTTTACAGGGTATGTATTTTAAAAGGTTTTATATATATACATAATTTAGCTGGACATTTAGGGAAAACTACTTAAAATCTCCTCATATCAATTTTATCATCTATAAAATGTCAGTGGTGATATCAACCTTAAGAGGTTGTGTGAAGTATAAACTACAATTTAATCCTGACATGAATCCTGAAATATTTTAGGTGTCACCCAGTGAAGGTGGTGAATAAAAGTTTTACCTCCCATGTATGGTCATGGTCCAGATTTAAGGCTTGTTTCTCCCACTTTTGTTTCTTCTCTGAAACTATCATCAGATTTTTTTCTCCTTGTCCTTTCTTTTTGTGTATAATGTAATAAATGCTAGTGCCCATATCACAAAATTATGGGGGAAAATTAAAAATAAAGACAGGTTAAAAGTTTTGTAAATAGACTACAAATAAATATTTATTTTTCTTTCAATGGATAAAATAAAAATAAAAGGGACAAAAAAAACCTATTTGGATTTATTTTTACAGAAGAAAAAACATCCTCTTCTATTTAGACCTGGGGAAAATGCTTAAAGCTGCTTCCGGGTCAGGCACACAGCCCTTGAAATGAGTTCACAGGACAGGATACTAGCACATAAACAGGGAGACATGGATAAAAAACAATATGTTCCATTGGCAGTCATAAGACATGGCATCAAATAACTGATCTGATGTGGCATTCATTACTTCTGTATTGTGCTGTTTTCCCCACTTCTTTAATTTAGGAAAATATTAGCTACCTCGTGGGCAAAACCATTTTAAAAACATGATTGTAAATATGATGTACATATATTCACAAAACGTGGAGGAATTCTATCCCTTCAAAAATATAGGAAAAAACATTTGGGGAACTAGTGACTAAAAACAATGAAACATATAAATCCTTAGATTAGGGAAGGCAAAGATATCCCAAGAGGGTAAAGTAAAAATAAATCTGAATCAAGATATAATGTAGTGAAACTTCAGTACATGAATACAATAAAAAATCTTAAAAAGAACCAGAGAGTAAAGAAAGACATTTATTCAAGAACATAGTGGAAAAATTCACAAGTTGCAAGAATCCTTAGAGAGACAGCATGTAGAAATCCAAAAGATTAACAATAAAATTACAGAATTAGACAACGCAATAGGAAGTCAGAGGAGCAGACTCGAGCAATTAGAATGCAGACTGGGACATCTGGAGGACCAGGGAATCAACACCAACATAGCTGAAAAAAAATCAGATAAAAGAATTAAAAAAAATGAAGAAACCCTAAGAATTATGTTGGACTCTATCAAGAAGGATAACCTGCGGGTGATTGGAGTCCCAGAACAGGGAGGGGGGACAGAAAACACAGAGAAAATAGTTGAAGATCTGCTGACAGAAAACTTCCCTGACATCATGAAAGATGAAAGGATATCTATCCAAGATGCTCATCGAACCCCATTTAAGATTGATACAAAAAGAAAAACACCAAGACATATTATCATCAAACTCGCCAAAACCAAACATAAACAGAAAATTTTAAAAGCAGCCAGGGAGAAAAGAAAGGTTTCCTTCAAGGGAGAATCAATAAGAATATGTTCTGACTACTCAGCAGAAACCATGCAGGCAAGAAGGGAATGGGACGACATATACAGAACACTGAAGGAGAAAAACTGCCAGCCAAGGATCATATATCCAGCAAAACTCTCTCTGAAATATGAAGGCGAAATTAAGATATTTACAGACAAACACAAGTTTAGAGAATTTGCAAAAACCAAACCAAAGCTACAAGAAATACTAAAGGATATTGTTCGGTCAGAGAACCAATAATATCAGATATCAGCACAACACAAGGTCACAAAACAGAACGTCCTGATATCAACTCAAATAGGGAAATCACAAAAACAAACAAATTAAGATTAATTAAAAAAAAAATACACATAACAGGGAATCATGGAAGTCAATAGGTAAAAGATCACAATAATCAAAAAGAGGGACTAAATACAGGAGGCATTGAACTGCCATATGGAGAGTGATACAAGGCGATATAGAACAATACAAGTTAGGTTTTTACTTAGAAAAATAGGGGTAAATAATAAGGTAACCACAAAAAGGTATAACAACTCTATAACTCAAGATAAAAACCAAGAAAAACGTAACGACTCAACTAACATAAAGTCAAGCACTATGAAAATGAGGATCTCACAATTTACTAAGAAAAACGCCTCAGCACAAAAAAGTATGTGGAAAAATGAAATTGTCAACAACACACATAAAAAGGCATCAAAATGACAGCACTAAAAACTTATTTATCTATAATTACCCTGAATGTAAATGGACTAAATGCACCAATAAAGAGACAGAGAGTCACAGACTGGATAAAGAAACACGATCCATCTATATGCTGCCTACAAGAGACACACCTTAGACTTAGAGACACAAACAAACTAAAACTCAAAGGATGGAAAAAAGTATATCAAGCAAACAATAAGCAAAAAAGAAGAGGAATAGCAATATTAATTTCTGACAAAATAGACTTTAGACTTAAATCCACCACAAAGGATAAAGAAGGACACTATATAATGATAAAAGGGACAATTGATCAGGAAGACATAACCATATTAAATATTTATGCACCCAATGACAGGGCTGCAAGATACATAAATCAAATTTTAACAGAATTGAAAAGCGAGATAGACACCTCCACAATTATAGTAGGAGACTTCAACACACCACTTTCGGAGAAGGACAGGACATCCAGTAAGAAGCTCAACAGAGACACGGAAGATCTAATTACAACAATCAACCAACTTGACCTCATTGACTTATACAGAACTTTCCACCCAACTGCTGCAAAGTATACTTTTTTTTCTGGCGCACATGGAACATTCTCTAGAATAGACCACATATTAGGTCATAAAACAAACCTTTGCAGACTCCAAAACATCGAAATATTACAAAGCATCTTCTCAGACCACAAGGCAATAAAACTAGAGATCAATAACAGAAAAACTAGGGAAAAGAAATCAAATACTTGGAAAATGAACAATACCCTCCTGAAAAAAGACTGGGTGATAGAAGACATCAAGGAGGGAATAAGGAAATTCATAGAAAACAATGAGAATGAAAATACTTCCTATCAAAACCTCTGGGACACAGCAAAAGCAGTGCTCAGAGGCCAATTTATATCAATAAATGCACACATACAAAAAGAAGAAAGAGCCAAAAGCAGAGAACTCTCCCTACAACTTGAACAAATAGAAAGTGAGCAACAAAAGAATCCATTAGGCACCAGAAGAAAACAACTAATAAAAATTAGAGCTGAACTAAATGAATTAGAGAACAGAAAAACAATTGAAAGAATTAACAAAGCCAAAAGCTGGTTCTTTGAAAAAATTAACAAAATTGATAAACCATTGGCTAGACTGACTAAAGAAATACAGGAAAGGAAACAAATAACCCGAATAAGAAATGAGAAGGACCACATCACAACAGAACCAAATGAAATTAAAAGAATCATTTCAGATTATTATGAAAAATTGTACTCTAACAAATTTGAAAACCTAGAAGAAATGGATGAATTCCTGGAAAAACACTGCCTACCTAAACTAACACATTCAGAAGTAGAACAACTAAATAGACCCATAACAAAAAAAGAGATTGAAACGGTAATCAAAAAACTCCCAAGAAAAAAACCCTGGCCCGGACGGCTTCACTGCAGAGTTCTACCAAACTTTCAGAGAAGAGTTAACACCACTACTACTAAAGGTATTCCAAAGCATAGAAAATGACGGAATACTACCCAACTCATTCTATGAAGCCACCATCCCCCTGATACCAAAACCAGGTAAAGACATTACAAAAAAAGAAAATTATAGACCTATATCCCTCATGAACATTGATGCAAAAATCCTCAACAAAATTCTAGCCAATAGAATCCAACAACACATCCAAAAAATAATTCACCCTGATCAAGTGGGATTTATACCAGGTATGCAAGGCTGGTTTAATATCAGAAAAACCATTAATGTAATCCATCACTTAAATAAAACAAAAGACAAAAACCACATGATCTTATCAATTGATGCAGAAAAGGCATTTGACAAAGTCCAACACCCATTCATGATAAAAACTCTTACCAAAATAGGAATTGAAGGAAAATTCCTCAACATAATAAAGGGCATCTATGCAAAGCCAACAGCCAATATCACTCTAAATGGAGAGAACCTGAAAGCATTTCCCTTGAGAATGGGAACCAGACAAGGATGTCCTTTATCACCGCTCTTATTCAACATCGTGTTGGAAGTCTTAGCCAGGGCAATTAGGCTAGACAAAGAAATAAAAGGTATCCGGATTGGCAAGGAAGAAGTAAAGTTATCACTATTTGCAGATGACATGATTATATACACAGAAAACCCTAAGGAATCCTCCAGAAAACTACTGAAACTAATAGAAGAGTTTGGCAGAGTCTCAGGTTATAAAATAAACATACAAAAATCACTTGGATTCCTCTACATCAACAAAAAGAACACCGAAGAGGAAATAACCAAATCAATACCATTCACAGTAGCCCCCAAGAAGATAAGATACTTAGGAATAAATCTTACCAAGGATGTAAAAGACCTATACAAAGAAAACTACAAAGCTCTACTACAAGAAATTCAAAAGGACATACTTAAGTGGAAAAACATACCCTGCTCATGGATAGGAAGACTTAACATAGTAAAAATGTCTATTCTACCAAAAGCCATCTATACATTTAACGCACTTCCGATCCAAATTCCAATGTCATATTTTAAGTGGATAGAGAAACAAATCACCAATTTCATATGGAAGGGAAAGAAGCCCCGGATAAGCAAAGCACTACTGAAAAAGAGGAAGAAAGTGGGAGGCCTCACCTTACCCGACTTCAGAACCTATTATACAGCCACAGTAGTCAAAACAGCCTGGTATTGGTACAACAACAGACACATAGACCAATGGAACAGAATTGAGAACGCAGACATAGATCCATCCACGTATGAGCAGCTGATATTTGACAAAGGACCAGTGTCAATTAACTGGGGAAAAGATAGCCTTTTTAACAAATGGTGCTGGCATAACTGGATATCCATTTGAAAAAAAATGAAACAGGACCCATACCTCACACCATGCACAAAAACTAACTCCAAGTGGATCAAAGACCTAAACATAAAGACTAAAACGATAAACATCATGGAAGAAAAAATTGGGACAACCCTAGGAGCCCTAATACAAGGCATAAACAGAATACAAAACATTACCAAAAATGATGAAGAGAAACCCGATAACTGGGAGCTCCTAAAAATCAAACACCTATGCTCATCTAAAGACTTCTCCAAGAGAGTAAAAAGACCACGTACAGACTGGGAAAGAATTTTTAGCTATGACATCTCCGACCAGCGCCTGATCTCTAAAATCTACATGATTCTGTCAAAACTCAACCACAAAAAGACAAACAACCCAATCAAGAAGTGGGCAAAGGATATGAACACACATTTCTCTAAAGAAGATATTCAGGCAGCCAACAGATACATGAGAAAATGCTCTCGATCATTAGCCATTAGAGAAACGCAAATTCAAACTACGATGAGATTCCATCTCACACCAGCAAGGCTGGCATTAATCCAAAAAACACAAAATAATAAATGTTGGAGAGGCTGTGGAGAGATTGGAACTCTCATACACTGCTGGTGGGAATGTCAAATGGTACAACCACTTTGGAAATCTATCTGGCATTATCTTAAACAGTTAGAAATAGAACTACCATACAACCCAGAAATCCCACTCCTAGGAATATACCCTAGAGATACAAGAGCCTTCATACAAACAGATAAATGCACACCCATGTTTATTGCAGCTCTGTTTACAATAGCAAAAGTTGGAAGCAACCAAGGTGTCCATCAACGGATGAATGGGTAAATAAATTGTGGTATATTCACACAATGGAATACTACTCATCGATAAAGAACAGTGACGAATCTGTGAAACATTTCATAACATGGAGGAACCTGGAAGGCATTATGCTGAGTGAAATTAGTCAGAGGCAAAAGGACAAATATTGTATAAGACCACTATTATAAGATCTTGAGAAATAGTAAACCTGAGAAGAACACATACTTTTGTGGTTACGAGGGGGGGAGGGAGGGAGGGTGGGAGAGGGTTTTTTATTGATTAATCAGTAGATAAGAACTGCTTTAGGTGAAGGGAAAGACAACACTCAATACATGGAAGGTCAGCTCAATTGGACTGGACCAAAAGCAAAGAAGTTTCCGGGATAAAATGAATGCTTCAAAGGTCAGCGGAGCAAGCGCGGGGGGTCTGGGGAACATGGTTTGCAGGGACTTCTAAGTCAATTGGCAAAATAATCTATCATGAAATCATTCTGCATCCCACTTTGAAATATGGCGTCTGGGGTCTTAAATGCTAACAAGCAGCCATCTAAGATGCAGCAATTGGTCTCAACCCACCTGGAGCAAAGGAAATTGAAGAACACCAAGGCCACACGACAACTAAGAGCCCAAGAGACAGAAAGGGCCACATGAACCAGAAACCTACATCATCCTGAGACCAGAAGAACTAGTTGGTGCCCGGCCACAATCGATGACTGCCCTGACAGGGAGCACAGCAGAGGACCCCTGAGGGAGCAGGAGATCAGTGGGATACAGACCCCAAATTCTCATAAAAAGACCAAACTTAATGGTCTGACTGAGACTGGAGGAATCCCGGCGGCCATGCTCCCCAGACCTTCTGTTGACACAGGACAGGAACCATCCCTGAAGACAACTCATCAGAAATGAAAGGGACTGGTCAGCGGGTGGGAGAGAGACGCTGATGAAGAGTGAGCTAATTATATCAGGTGGACACTTGAGATTGTGTTGGCAACTCTTGTCTGGAGGGGGGATGGGAGGATAGAGAGAGAGGGAAGCCGGCAAAATTGTCAAGAAAGGAGAGACTGAAAGGGCGGACTCAAGAGGGGGAGAGCAAGTGGGAGTAGGGAGTGAGAAGTATGTAAAGTTATATGTGACAGACTGATTGGATTTGTAAACGTTCACTTGAAGCTTAATAAAAGTTATTAAAAATAAATAAATAAATAAATAATATAGGAAAAAACATTTGGGAAACTAGTGACCAAAAACAATGAAACATAAAAATCCTTAGATTAGGGAAGGCAAAGATATCCCAAGAGGGCAAAGTAAAAATAAATCTGAATCAAGATATAATGTAGTGAAACTTCAGTACATGAATACAATAAAAAATCTTAAAAAGAACCAGAGAGTAAAGAAAGACATTTATTCAAGAACATAGTGGAAAAATTCACAAGTTGCAAGAATCCTTAGAGAGACAGCATGTAGAAATCCAAAAGATTAACAATAAAATTACAGAATTAGACAACGCAATAGGAAGTCAGAGGAGCAGACTTGAGCAATTAGAATGCAGACTGGGACATCTGGAGGACCAGGGAATTAACACCAACATAGCTGAAAAAAAAAAACAGATAAAAGAATTAAAAAAAATGAAGAAACCCTAAGAATCATGTGGGACTCTATCAAGAAGGATAACTTGTGTGTGATTGGAGTCCCAGAACAGGGAGGGAGGACAGAAAACACAGAGAAAATAGTTGAAGATCTGCTGACAGAAAACTTCCCTGACATCATGAAAGACGAAAGGATATCTATCCAAGATGCTCATCGAACCCCATTTAAGACTGATCCAAAAAGGAAAACACCAAGACATATTAACATCAAACTCGCCAAAACCAAACATAAACAGAAAATTTTAAAAGCAGCCAGGGAGAAAAGAAGGTCACCTTCAAGGGAGAATCAATAAGAATAAGTTTAGACTACTCAGCAGAAACCATGCAGGCAAGAAGGGAATGGGACGACACATACAGAGCACTGAAGGAGAAAAACTGCCAGCCAAGGATCATATATCCAGCCAAACTCTCTCTGAAATATGAAGGTGAAATTAAGATATTTACAGATAAACACAAGTTTAGAGAATTTGCAAAAACCAAACCAAAGCTACAAGAAATACTAAAGGATATTGTTTGGTCAGAAAACGAATAATATCAGATACCAGCACAACATGAGGTCACAAAACAGAACATCCTGATATCAACTCAAATAGGGAAATCACAAAAACAAATTAAGATTAATTAAAAAAAAATGCTCATAACAGGGAATCACTGAAGTCAAAATGTAAAAGATCACAATAATCAAAAAGAGGGACTAAATACAGGTGGCATAGAACTGCCATATGGAGAGTGATACAAGGCGATATAGAACATTACAAGTTATGTTTTTACTTAGAAAAATAGGGGTAAATATTAAGGTAACCACAAAGAGGTATAACAACTCCATAACTCAAGACAAAAGCCAAGAAAAAAGTAACGACTCAACAAACATAAAGTCAAACACTATGAAAATGAGGATCTCACAATTTACTAAGAAAAACGTCTCAGCACAAAAAAGTATGTGGAAAAATGAAATTGTCAAGAACACACATAAAAAGACATCAAAATGACAACACTAAACACTTATTTTTCTATAATTACGCTGAATGTAAATAGACTAAATGCACCAATAAAGAGACAGAGAGTCTCGGACTGGATAAAGAAACACGATCCATCTATATGCTGCCTACAAGAGACACACCTTAGACTTGGAGACACAAACAAACTAAAACTCAAAGGATGGAAAAAAATATATCAAGCAAACAACAAGCAAAAAAGAAGAGGAGTAGCAATATTAATTTCTGACAAAATAGACTTTAGACTTAAATTCACCACAAAGGATAAAGAAGGACACTACATAATGATAAAAGGGACAATTGATCAGGAAGACATAACCATATTAAATATTTATGTACCCAATGACAGGGCTGCAAGATACATAAATCAAATTTTAACAGAACTGGAAAGTGAGATAGACACCTCCACAATTATAGTAGGAGACTTCAACACACCACTTTCGGAGAAGGACAGGACATCCAGTAAGAAGCTCAATAGAGACACGGAAGACCTAATTACAACAATCAACCAACTTGACCTCATTGACTTATACAGAACTTTCCACCCAACTGCTGCAAAGTATACTTTTTTTTCTGGCGCACATGGAACATTCTCTAGAATAGACCACATATTAGGTCATAAAACAAACCTTTGCAGACTCCAAAACATCGAAATATTACAAAGCATCTTCTCAGACCACAAGGCAATAAAACTAGAAATCAATAACAGAAAAACTAGGGAAAAGAAATCAAATACTTGGAAAATGAACAATACCCTCCTGAAAAAAGACTGGGTGATAGAAGACATCAAGGAGGGAATAAGGAAATTCATAGAATACAATGAGAATGAAAATACTTCCTATCAAAACCTCTGGGACACAGCAAAAGCAGTGCTCAGAGGCCAATTTATATCAAGAAATGCTCACATACAAAAAGAAGAAAGAGCCAAAATCAAAGAACTGTCCCTACAACTTGAACAAATAGAAAGTGAGCAACAAAACAATCCATCAAGCACCAGAAGAAAACAACTAATAAAAATTAGAGCTGAACTAAATGAATTAGAGAACAGAAAAAACAATTGAAAGAATTAACAAAGCCAAAAGCTGGTTCTTTGAAAAAATTAACAAAATTGATAAACCATTGGCTAGACTGACTAAAGAAATACAGGAAAGGAAACAAATAACCCAAATAAGAAACGAGAAGGATCACATCACAACAGAAGCAACTGAAATTAAAAGAATCATATCAGATTATTATGAAAAATTGTACTCTTAGAAATTTGCAAACCTAGAAGAAATGGATGAATTCCTGGAAATACACTACCTACCTAAATTAACACATTCAGAAGTAGAACAACTAAATAGACTCATAACAAAAAAAGAGATTGAAAGAGTAATCAAAAAACTTCAATAAAAAAAAAAAAGAGATTGAAAAGGTAATCAAAAAACTCCCAAAAACAAAAAGCCCTGGCCCGGACGGCTTCACTGCAGAGTTCTACCAAACTTTCAGAGAAGAGTTAACACCACTACTACTAAAGGTATTTCAAAGCATAGAAAAGGACGGAATACTACCCAACTCATTCTCTGAAGCCACCGTCTCCCTGATACCAAAACCAGGTAAAGACATTACAAAAAAAGAAAATTACAGACCTATATTCCTCATGAACATAGATGCAAAAATCCTCATCAAAATTCTAGCCAATAGAATTCAACAACATATCAAAAAAATAATTCACCACGATCAAGTGGGATTTATACCAGGTTTTTTTTTTTATGCAAGGCTGGTTTAATATCAGAAAAGCCATTAGTGTAATCCATCACATAAATAAAACAAAAGACAAAAACCACATGATCTTATGAATTGATGCAGAAAAGGCATTTGACAAAGTCCAACACCCATTCATGATAAAAACTCTCACCAAAGTAGGAATTGAAGGAAAATTCCTCAACATAATAAAGGGCATCTATGCAAAGCCAACAGCCAACATCATTCTAAATGGAGAGAGCCTGAAAACATTTCCCTTGAGAACGGGAACTAGACAAGGATGCCCTTTATCACCGCTCTTATTCAACATCGTGCTAGAAGTCCTAGCCAGGGCAATTAGGCTAGACAAAGAAATAAAGGACATCCAGATTGGCAAGGAGGAAGTAAAATTATCTCTATTTGCAGATGACATGATCTTAATACACAGAAAACCCTAAGGAATCCTCCAGAAAACTACTGAAACTAATAGAAGAGTTTGGCAGAGTCTCAGGTTATAAGATAAACATACAAAAATCACTTGGATTCCTCTACATCAACAAAAAGAACATCGAAGAGGAAATCACCAAATCAATACCATTCACAGTAGCCCCCAAGAAGATAAAATACTTAGGAATAAATCTTACCAAGGATGTAAAAGACCTATACAAAGAAAACTACAAAGCTCTACTACAAGAAATTAAAAAGGACCTACTTAAGTAGAAAAACATACCTTGCTCATGGATAGGAAGACTTAACATAGCAAAAATGTCTATTCTACCAAAAGCCATCTTTACATACAATGCACTTCCGATCCAAATTCCAATGTCATTTTTTAATGTGATAGAGAAATCACCAACTTCATATGGAAGGGAAAGAAGCCTCGGATAAGCAAAGCATTACTGAAAAAGAAGAAGAAAGTGGGAGGCCTCACTCTACCTGATTTCAGAACCTATTATACAGCCACAGTAGTCAAAACAGCCTGGTATTGGTACAACAACAGGCACATAGACCAGTGGAACAGAATTGAGAACCGAGATATAAATCCAACAACATATGAGCACCTGATATTTGACAAAGGCCCAGTATCAGTTAATTGGGGAAAAGATAGTCTTTTAACAAATTGTGCTGGCATAATTGGATATCCATTTGCAAAAAAATGAAACAGGACCCATACCTCAGACCAAGCACAAAAACTACCTCCAAGTGAATCAAAGACCTAAACATAAAGACTAAAACGATAAAGATCATGGAAGAAAAAATAGGGACAACCCTAGGAGCCCTAATACAAGGCATAAACAGAATACAAAACATTACCAAAAATGATGAAGAGAGACCCGATAGCTGGGAGCTCCTAAAAATCAAACACCTATGCTCATCTAAACACTTCACCAAAAGAGTAAAAAGACCACCTACAGACTGGGAAAGAATTTTCAGCTATGACATCTCCGACCAGCGCCTGATCTCTAAAATCTATATGATTCTGTCAAAACTCAACCACAAAAAGACAAACAACCCAATCAAGAAGTGGGCAAAGGAAATGAACACACTTCACTGAAGAAGATATTCAGGCAGCTAACAGACACATGAGAAAATGTTCTCGATCATTAGCCATTAGAGAAATGCAAATTTAAACTACGATGAGATTCCATCTCACTCCAACAAGGCTGGCATTAATCCAAAAAACACAAAATAATAAATGTTGGAGAGACTGCGGAGAGACTGGAACTCTTATACACTGCTGGTGGGAATGTCAAATGGTACAACCACTTTGGAAATCTATCTGGCGTTATCTTATACAGTTAGAAATAGAACTACCATACAACCCAGAAATCCCACTCCTCGGAATATACCCTAGAGAAACAAGAGCCTTCACACAAACAGATATATGCACACCCATGTTTATTGCAGCCCTGTTTACAATAGCAAAAAGCTGGAAGCAACCAAGGTGTCCATCAACAGATGAATGGGTAAATAAACTGTGCTATATTCACACGATGGAATACTACGCATTGATAAAGAACAGTGACGAATCTGTGAAACATTTCATAACATGGAGGAACCTGGAAGGCATTACGCTGAGCGAAATTAGTCAGAAGCAAAAGAACAAATATTGTATAAGACCACTAGTATAAGATCTTGAGAAATAGTAAAAACTGAGAAGAACACATACTTTTGTGGTTATGACTGGGGGAGGGAGGGAGGGATGGAGAGGGTTTCTTACTGATTAATTAGTAGATAAGAACTGCTTTAGGTGAAGGGAAGGACAACACTCAATACATGGAAGGTCAGCGCAATTGGACTGGACCAAAAGCAAAGAAGTTTCCGGGATAAAATGAATGCTTCAAACGTCAGCGGAGCAAGGTCCAGGGTTTGGGAACCATGCTCTAAGGGGACTTCTAAGTCAACTGGCAAAATAATTCTGTTATGAAAACATTCTGCATCCCACTTTGAAATGTGGCGTCTGGTGTCTTAAATGCTAACAAGTGGCCATCTAAGATGCATGAATTGGTCTCAGCTCACCTGGAGCAAAGGAGAATGAAGAACACCAAGGTCACATGACAACTAAGAGCCCAAGAGACAGAAAGGGCCACATGAACCAGAGACCTACATTATCCTGAGACCAGAAGAACTAGTTGGTGCCTGGCTACAATCAATAACTGCACTGACAGGGAGGACAATAGAGAACCCCTGAGGGAGCAGGACATCAGTGGGATGCAGACCCCAAATTCTCATAAACAGACCATACTTAATGGTCTGACTGTGACTAGAGGAATTCCGGCGGTCATGGTCCCCAAACCTTTTGTTGGCACAGGACAGGAACCATCCCCGAAGACAACTCCTCAGACATGAAAGGGACTGGACAGTGGGTAGGAGAGAGATGCTGAGGAAGAGTGAGCTAATTATATCAGGTAGACACTTGAGACTGTGTTGGCATCTCCTGTCTGGAGGGGGGATGAGAGGATAGAGAGAGTTGGAAGCTGGCAAAATTGTCACGAAAGGAGAGACTGGAAGGGCTGACTCATTAGGGGGAGAGCAAGTGGGAGTAAGGAGTAAGATGTGTATAAACTTATACGTGACAGACTGACTTGATTTGTAAACGTTCACTTGAAGCTGAATAAAAGTTAATAAAAAAAACTTTATTTAACAGAAGAAATGAGAAAATAATATCTGCTCTTAACACTTCTATTCATATTCATATTTCAGATTTACACCCCCCCAAAAAAGAAAGAGAAAGAAATTATAATGGTTGTGAATTGATATAAAAAATTATTATTGAAGGTTATACAATAGTCTAAACAGAAAACCTAATAGAAATTAAATGCAATTGATGAATTGTAACAGAAAACTTAGCAATGATTTTAGATGAATTTTCAAAACCATTTAATTAAACAAAAGCTTTACAAGATTTATTTTAAAAGATACAAGTACATAAGAACAAAACTGCACACACTCCTCAATGACATGCATGGAATCAAGCTTTCGAGACCTTCATTTGCTGATGTGGCATGACTCAAAATAAGAAGAAACGGCTGCAAACATCCATTAATAATAGAAACACAGAATGTATGAAGTATGAATCTAGGAAAATTAGAAATCATTAAAAAATGAAATGGAACACATAAACATCAATATCTTAGGCATTAGTGAGCTGAAATGGACTGATATTCGCCATTTTGAATCGGACAATCATATGGACTACTATGCCAAATCGAAGAGAAATGGCATTAAGTTTATCATCAAAAACAACATTTCAAGATCTATCCTGAAGTACAATGCTGTCAGTGATAGAATGATATCCATATGCCTACAAGGAAGACCAGTGTCTTAGTCATATAGTGGTGCTATAACAGAAATGCCACAAGTGGGTGGCTCTAACAAAGAGAAATTAATTTTCTCACAGTCTAGTAGGCTAGAATTCAAAATTCAGGGTGTCAGCTCCAGGGGAAACTTTCTCTGTCAGCTCTGTGGGAAGGTCTCCATCATCAATCTTCCCCTGGTCAAGGGGCTTCTCAGGTGCAGGGACCCTGGGTCCAAAGGACATGCTCTGCTACTGGGGATGCTTTCTTGGTGTTATGAGGTCGCCATATCTCTCTGCTTGCTTGTCTCTTTTATATCTCAAAAGGTATTGCCTTAAGACACTATCTAATCTTATAGATCTCATCAATATAACTGCGACTAATCCATCTCATCACATCATTGTGACAGGATTTACACCACATAGGGAAATCACATTAGATGACTAAATGGTAGACAATCATACAATACTGGGAATCATGGCCTAGGCAAGTTGACAGATATTTTTTAGGGACACATTTCAATCCATGACAAGCACTTAATATGACTATTATTCAAATTTATGCACCAACTGCTAATGCCAAAGATGAAGAAACTGAAGATTTTTACCAACTTCTGCAGTCTGAAATTGATCAGACATGCAATCAAGATGCATTGATAATTACTGATGAGTGCAATGTGAAAGTTGGAAACAAAGAAGAAGGAACAGTAGTTGGAAAATCTGGCCTTGGAGACAGCATGATAGAATTTTGCACGACCAATGACTTCTTCATTGCAAATACCTTTTTTCAACAACTTAAATGGTGAGTATACGCATGGGCTTCACCAGATGGAATATACAGGAATCAAATGTCTACATCTGTGGAAAGAGACAATGGAAAAGCTCAATATCATCAGTCAGAACAAGACCAGGGGCTGACTGTGGAACAGACCATCAATTTCTCATATGCAAGTCTATGAGAGCCAAAGCACAACCTTGATTATATCTCACCTGAATTTAGAGACTATCTCAAGAATAGATTTGATAAATTGAAGGCTAATGCTTGAAGGCCAGATGAGTTGTGGAATGACATCAAGGACATTATACATGAAGAAAGTAAGAGGTCATTGCTCTGACAGGGATCACAATAGAGGGTCTGAGAGCTGGAGAAAAATGTGGAACAAAATTCTAACTCTCAAAAAAGACCAGATTACTCACCTGACAGAGACTGGAGAGATGCTGAGTATGTCCCCCGGACACACTTTTAGCTCAGTAATGAAGTCACTCCTGAAGTTCACCCTTCAGACAAAGATTAGACAGACCCATAAAGCAAAACTAAAGGGGCACAAAAGCCCAGGGGCAAGGGCTAGAAGGCAGGAGGGGACAGAAAAGCTGGTCATAGGGAACCCAGGGTCAAGAAGGGCAGAGTGTTGACATATTGTGGGGTTGGTAATTAGTGTCACAAAACAATACGTGTACTAATTGTTTAATGGGAACCTAGTTTGTTCTGTAAACCTTCATCTAAAGTATGACAATAAAGATATAAAATAAAATATATATGTATATCTGTTGGAAAAAAAAGAAAGCAAGAGGTCATTAAAAAGCCAGGAAAGAAAAAAAGAAGACCAAAATGGATGTCAGAAAAAACTCCGAATTTGCTCTTGAATGTAGAGTAGCTAAAGCAAAAAGAAAATAATGAAGTAAAAGAGATGAATAGAAGATTTCAAAGGGCACCTCAAGAAGACAAAGTAAAATATTATCATGAAATGTGTAAAGACCTGGAGTTAGAAAACCAAAAGGGAAGCACATGCTCAGCATTTGTCAAACTGAAAGAACTGAAGAAAAAATTCAAGCCTTGTGTTGCAATATTGAAGGATTCTACAGGGAAAATATTAAATGACACAGAAAGTATCAAAAGAAGATAGAGAGAGGCAGAGTCAAGATTGCACAGTAGTCAGACACTTCCAGTGATCCCTCTTACAACAAAAACCAAAAAAAAAAAACAAAAAACAAAGACCTGAAAAAACAAGTGCAACAATTTTATACATGACAAGATAAGGGCCCTGAACATCAAAGGCAAAGTTAGGAAATCAGACTGAGTGGCAGGGGGAGGGAGACACGGTTCAGAAGTGGCGAGCAGTTGCTGGACCTGACGTGGTGAGAAATGGCACCCCTTGGACACAATCCCCTGGAGGGACACTGGCAGGGCTGGCAGTAGCATTCAGGATGCAGTTTCCTCAGGGGGAGACAGCAAGTCACACAGTCTACTCACAACTCCGGAACCAGAGAAGAACAGTGTTGTTGGCAAAAGCTAAGTATTTGCATTCGTTTTACTGTGCGCTCAGCCCCCAAGACGGCTTCAGTAGCTGTAGATTTCCCTGCACCTGAGATAGGTGTTGCTGTGCAGCCTGAGCCGTTCTCCTGGCCTTGGAGAAGGAATAAATTAACAACTGGTGGAAAAGATAATCTGCCAGCTCCACTAAGCTGGGGAGCTCAGGACAGAAGAAGCTCCTTTCCAGGCACAAATGGTCCACGGACTTTAAATACCTTTCACCCCTGCATGGACCTGTGTAGGCCCATCTCGGGAGATTAGGCCCTTGTTACTGCAACGGTGTATGTGCTGGGTATCCAACTTCAACTGTTTTACCTTGCAGTGGAGAGGTGTGTTTTTGATGTTTGACACTGCTCTGCCTATTAAACAGGGTCCTCACCTACCTACATTGGTGGCCTGAGGAGTGGTGGCTCCACCCACATCATCTAGACACCCAAGACAGGGGTCCAAGGATAACAGGTGCCTCCCAGTCCTTACAACCAAAAGCATAGGGTGCCTGTGGTATAAATGCAGAACCCAGCTACCTGTGCACTATAGAAAACGGGTGCACTTTCCTCACAGACACTTGGGAGATGGTTGTCAGCCCCCTGCCTTTGTTCAGAGTGTGACCCCCTGATGCAACCAGATACCTGTGTCTCCAACAATCACCCCTCCCCATCTAAGACTATAGGACTTGATGACCTACAATTGATGACCAACTATCTAGACACCTGAGCTGAATCTATACAAGAAAAGTGAATGGACTCCTAGGCTCATATACCTGGTAACAGCTCGAGCCATCTGGTGACAGGACGTTAAATCTTGAAAGTTGCAAATGATCAAGCGAGCTCACTCAAGCACCCTATTTGGGCATATCAAAACAAAACAAAGCAAAAAGCTAGGATACAGTAGGCAAAAGTAAAATTATAAAATAAAATAACTTATGGATGGCTCAGAGACAGCAGTCAATATCAAATCACATAAAGAAGCAGACCATGATCACTTCAACAATCTCTCAAAACAAAGAATCAAGGAATCTTCCACATGAAGGTGTCTTCCTGGAATTACCAGACGTAGAATACAAAAGGTTAATATACAGAACTTTCAAGAGATCAGGGAGATCAGGCAAAGTGCAGAACAAGCCAAAGAACACACAGATAAACTAGATGAAGAAATTAAAAAGGCTACCCAAGAACATAAAGAAAAATTTAATAGGCTGCAACAATCCATAGAAAGAAAGCAATCAGGAATTCAGAAGATTGACAATAAAATTACAGAATTAGACAACTCAGTGGACAGAGGAACAGTATTGAGGAAATGGAAAGCAGAATTGGTGAGATTGAAGATAAATAACGTGGCACCAATATATTTGAAGAAAAATCAGATAAAACTATTTTTAAAAACATGAAGAAATCCTAAGAATCATGCGGGACTCTATCAAGAGAAATAACCTAAGAGTGAAGTATCAGATTAGGGAGGGTTAACAGAAAAAACAGAGAGAATTGTTGAAGATTTGTTGGCAGAAAATTTCCTTGATACCGTGAAAGATGAGCAGCAGATATCTATTCAAAATGCTCATTGAACCCCACATAAGGTAGATCTCAAAAGAAAGTCACCCAGACATATTATAAACAAACTTGCCAAAACCAAAGACAAAGAGAGAATTTTAAGAGCAGCTAGGAATAAACGAAAAGTCGCCTACAAAAGAGACTCAATAAGAATAAGCTCAGACTACTCGAGAGAAACCATGCAGGGAAGAAGGCAATGGGATGAGTTATATAAAGTAATGAAGGAAAAGATTTGCCAGCCAAGAATCATATACACAGCAAAACTGTCTCTCAAATATGAAGGTGAAATTAGGACATTTCCAGATAAACAGAAGATTAGGGAATTTGTAAAAAAAAAAAAAAAAAAACCTACAAGAAATACTAAAGAGGGTTTTCTGGTTAGAAAATCAACAATATCAGATATCAACCCAAGACTAGAATGCAGGACAGAGCAACCAGATATCAACCCAGGTAGGGAAATCACAAAAATAAATCAAGATAAAAAAATGCTCAGAACAGGGAAACAGTGATGTTATTACGTAAAGGACGACAATACTAAAATAATAAAGAGGGACTGAAAAATGTAGTCATAGATCTTTCATATAGAGAGATAGTCAAGGGGTAGAGAGAAATAAAAGTTAGATTTAAACTTAGAAAAATAATGGCAAATATTAAGGTAACCAAAAAGGAGACTAACAATCCTACACATCAAAATAAAATACAAGAAAAACGTAACAACTCAGAAAAAAAAAATCAACAACGAATAAGAGGAAAAGACCACATACAGAGAAAAACTACTCAGTACAAAAAATTAAGCAGAAAAAAGAAACTCGACAACATACAAAAAAAGATATCAAAATGACAGCACAAAACTCATAACTACCAGAATTACACTGACTGTAAGTGGACTAAATGCACAAATAGAGACAGAGAGTGAAAGAATGGATTAAAAAACACGATCCATCTATACACTGCCTACAAGAGACACTCCTTAAAGACACAAACAAACTAAAACTCAAAGGATGGAAAAAATATATATCAAGCAAAAAAGAATCAACAAAGAGCAAGAGTGGCAATATTAATTTCTGACAAAATAGACTTTAAAGTTAAATTCACCGAAAAGGATAAGGAAGGACACTATAAAATGATTAAACAGACAATATACCAGGAGGATATCACCATATTAAATATTCACACACCCAATGACAGGGCTTCAAGATACATAAAACAAACTCTAACAGCATTGTAAAGTGAGATAGACAGCTCCACAACAATATTAGGTGACTTCAACATACCACTTTGGTGACGAACAGAACATTCAGAAAGAAGCTCAGTAAAGACATGGAAGATCTAAATGCCACAATCAATCAACTTGACTTCACATACATATACAGAACACTCCACCCAACAGCAGCCAAGTATACTTTCTTTTCCAATGCATATGGAACATTCTCTGGGAGAGACCACATATTAGGCAATAAAGCACACCTTAAAGAATCCAAAACATCAAAATATTGCAAAGCATCTTCTCTGACCATGAAGCTATAAAAGTAGAAATCAAAAACAAAACAAAAAAAAAAGCAGGGGAAAGAAATCAAACACTCAGAAACTGAGCAATACCTTGCTCAAAAACGACTGGGTTATAGAAGAAATTAAGGATGGAATAAAGAAATTTACAGTATCCAATGAGAATGAAAACACTTCCTACCAGAACCTTTGAGACACAGGTAAAGCAGTGCTCAGAGGTCAATTTATAGCAATACATGCACACATCCAAAAAGAAGAAAGGGCCAAAATCAAAGAATTATCCCTACAACTTGAAGAAATAGAAAGAGAGCAACAAAAGAAACCCTCAGGCATCAGAAGAAATTAAATAATAAAAAGTAGAGCAGAATTAAATGAAATAGAGAACAGAAAAAAAAATTGAAAGAGTTAACAAGACCAAAAGCTGGTTCTTTGAAAAAATTAACAAAATTGCTAAAACATTGGCCAAACGGACAAAAGAAAAACAGGAGAAGAAGCAAATTACCCAACATCACAACAGACCCAACTGAAATTAAAAGAATCATATCAGATTAGTATGAAAAATCATACTCTAACAACTTTGAAAACCTAGAAGAAATGGATGAATTTCTAGAAACACATTGCCTACCTAAACTAACAGAAACAGAGGTAGAACAGTTAAATAAACCCATAACAGAAGAAGAGGTTGAAAAAGGTAATTTTAAAAATTAAAAATCTCCCAACAACAACAACAAAAGCCCTGGCCCTGACAGCTTCCCTGGTGAGTTCTACCAAACTTTCAGGAAAGAGTTAACACTACTACTAGTAAAGGTATTTTAGAGCATTGAAAAAGATGAAATACTCCCAAACTCATTCTATGAAGCCAGCATATCCCTGTTACCAAAACCAGGTAAAGACACCACACACACACACACACAAAAAAAACAAATTACAGACCTATATTCCTTACGAAATTAGATGCAAAAATCCTCAACAAAATTCTACCCAATAGAATTCAATAACATGTCAAAAAAAATAATTCACCAGGACCACGTGGGATTCATACTAGGTATGCAGGGATGGTTCAACATTAGAAGAACAATCGAAGTAATCCACCATATAGGTAAAACAAAGGACAAGAACCACATGATCTTATCAACTGATGCAGAAAAGGCATTTGACAAAGTCCAACACCCGTTCATGAGAAAAACTCTCAGCAAAATAGGAATTGAAGGAAAATTCCTCAACACAATAAAGGGCATTTATATAAAGCCAACAGCCAACATCACCCTTAATGGAGAGAGCCTGAAAGCATTCCCTTGAGATGGGGAACCAGACAAGGATGCCCTTTATCACCACTCTTATTCAACAGTATGCTGGAGGTCCTAGCCAGAGCAATTAGGCCAGATAAAGAAATAAAGGGCATCCAGATTGGTAAAGAAGAAATAAAAGTATCTCTATTTGCAGATAACACGATCTTATACAGAGAAAACCCTAAAGAATCCTCAAGAAAACTACTGAAACTAGTAGAAGAGTTCAGCAGAATATCAGGATACAAGATAAACCTACAAAAATCAGTTGGATTCCTCTACACCAACAAAAAGAACATTGAAGAGGAAATCACCAAATCAATACCATTTACAGTAGCCCCCAAGAAGATAAAATACTAGGAATAATTGTAACCAGAGACATAAAAGACCTATACAAAGAAAACTACAAGACACTACTACAAGAAACCAAAAGAGACTTACGTAAGTGGACAAACATACCTTGATCATAGACAGGAACTCTGAACATTGTAAAAATGTCTCTTCTACTGAAAGCGATCTATAGATATGCTGCAATTCCAATCCCAATTCCAAGGACATTTTTTAATGTGATGGAGAAACAAATCACCAACTTCATATGGAAGGGAAAGAGGCCCCAGATAAATAAAGCATTACTGAAAAAGAAGAACAAAGTGGGAGGCATCACGTTACCTGATTTTAGAACTTATTATACCGCCATAGTAGTGAAAACAGCCTGGTACCGGTACAGCAGCAGACACATAGACCAATGGAACAGAACTGAGAAACCAGACATAAATCCATTCACTTATTAGCTGATATTTGATAAAGGCTCAAAGTCAGTTAAATGGGGGAAAGATAGCCTCTTTAACAAATGGTGCTGGCATAACTGGATATCCCTCCACAAAAAAATGAAACAAGATCCATACCTCACACCATGCACAAAAACTAACTGAAATGGATCAAAGACCTAAATATGAAATCTAAAATGATAAAAATCATGGAAGAAAAAACAGGGACAACACTAGGAGCCCTAATAAAAAAAAAATATGTAGCATAAACAGTACAAAAAACATTGCTAACAATGTGCAAGCACCCAAAGAGAAAAGAGACCTCCTAAAAATCGAACACTTACGCTCAGCCCAAGCCTTCACCAGAAGAGTAAACTGATTACTTACAGAGTGGGAAACAATTTTTAGCTATAACATTTCCGATCAGCCTCTGATCTCTAAAATCTACATGATATTGCAAAAACTCAATAACAAAAAGACAAATAATCCATTTTAAAGATGGGCAAAGGATAGGAACAGGCACTTCAACGAAGAAGACATTCAGGCAGGTAACAGATACATGAGGAAATGCTCACAATCATTAGCCATTAGAGAAATGTAAATCAAAACTACAACGAGACACCATCTCACTCCAGCAAGGCTGCCATTAATGCCAAATCACAAAATAATAAATGTTGGAGAGGTTGTAGAGAGACTGGAACACTTATTCACTGCTGGTGGGAATTTAAAATGGTGCAGCCACTTTGGAGATCAATCTGGCACTTCCTTAAAAAGCTAGAAATACAACTACAATAGGATATGGCAATCCCACTCCTTGGAATATATCTTAGAGAAATAAGAGCCTTTATATGAACAGATACATGGACAACCATGTTCATTGCAGCACTGTTTACAATAGCAGAAAGATGGAAGTAACCAAGGTGCCCATCAACAGATGAATGGATAAATAAATTGTGGTGCATTCACACGATGGAATACTTCACACAGATCAAGAACAATGATGAATCCGTGAAATATTTCATAGCTTGGAGGAATCTGGAGGGCATTAGGCTGAGTGAAATTAGTCAGTTGCAAAAGGACAAATATTGTATGAGACCACTATTATAAGAACTCAAGAAATAGTCTAAACAGAGAAGAAAATATTCTTTGATAGTTACGAGGGTGGGGAGAAAGGGAGGGAGAAGGATATTTGCAAATCTAGATAGTAGACAAGAACTATTTTAGGTGAAGGGAAAGACAACATACAATAAAGGAGAGGTCAGCATAAATGGACTAAATGAAAAGCAGATTCCTGAATAAACCAAATGCTCCAAAGGCCAGAGTAGCAGGGGCAGCAGTTGAGGGACCATGTTTTCAGGGGACATCTAGGTCAATTGGCATAATAAAATCTATTAAGAAAACATTCTGCATCCCACTTGGTGAGTGGCGTCTGCAGTCTTAAAAACACTATCAAGCGGCCATCTAAGATGCATCCATTGGTCTCAACCCACCTGGAGCAAAGGAGAATGCAGAACACCAAAGACACAAGGTAATTATGAGTCCAGAAGACAGAAATGGCCACATAAATCCAAGACTATATCAGCCTGAGACCAGACGAACTAGATGGTGCCTGTCTACAACCGAAGACTGCCCCGACAGGGAACGAAACAGGGCATCCCTGACGGAGCATGAGAGCAGTGAGATGCAGACCTCAAAGTCTCATAAAAAAAAATCAGACTTAGTGATCTGACTGAGACTAGAGGAACCCTGGAGGTCATGGTCCCCAGACCTTCTGTTGGCCCAAGACTGGAACCATTCCCAAAGCCAACTCTTCAGACAGGGATTGGCCTGGATTATAGGATAGAAAATGATAGTGGTGAGGAGTGACCTTCTTGTCTCAAGTGGACACATGAGACTATGTGGGCAGCTCCCGTTTGGAGGGGAGATGAGAAGGCAGAGGGGGACAGAAAGTAGCTGAAGGGACACAGGGAATTCAGGGCTGAGAGAAGAAGTGTGCTGTCTCATTAGTGGGAGAGGAACTAGGAGTACATAGCAAGCTGTATACAAATTTTTGTATGAGAGACTGACTTGATTTGTAAAGGTTCACTTAAAGCACACACACACAAAAGATGGAAAGAATACACAGAGTCACAGTACCAAAAGAAATGGTCGACTTTCAGTCGTTTCATGAGGTGGCATATGATGAAGAACTGGTAGTAGTGAAGCAAGAAGTCCAAGCTACACTGAAGACACTGGCGAAAAACAAGGCTCCAGGAGCTGACAGAACACCCACTGAGTTGTTTCAACAAACAGATGCAGCACTGCAGATGCTCACTCCACCATGCAAAGAAATTTGGAAGCTAGCTACCTGGCCAACAGACTGCAAGAGATGCATGTTTGTGTCCATTCAAAGAAAGGCGATCCAACAGACTGCGGAAGTTATCAAATGTAAATCATAGTATTAGTAAATATGGTAAACAAACAAACAAAGAAACTCTATCTATTCTACACTGAATATGACATTCTATCCCCAGGAGATCTAGTGAGTTTATGATGTTGTTGTTAGGTGCTGTTGGGTCAGTTCCAACACATAGCGACCCTGTGTACAACAGAACGGAACAGTGCCCAGCCCTGGGCCTTTCTCATTGCTGTGTCTGAGCCCACTGTTGCAGCCACTGTCTCAATCTGTCTCATTGAGGATCTTTGTCTTTTTCACTGACCCTCTACTTTACCAAGCACGATGTCTTTTTCCAGGGACTGATTCCTCCTGATAATATGTCCAGAGGACGTGAGACCAAGTCTTGCCACCCACTTTTCTAAGGAGCATTCTGGCTGTACTTCTTCCAAGACAGGTGTGTTCATTCTTCTAGCAGTCCATGGTATATTCATTATTCTTCACCAACAACATAATTCAAGTTTCAGTTCTTTCGTCTTCCTTATTCATTGTCCAGCTTTAGCATGCATATGAGGTGACTGAAAATATCATGGCTTGGTTCAGGCACACCTTAGTCCTCAAAGTGACATCTTTGATTTTTAACACTTTAAAGAGGTCTTTTGTAGCAGATTTGCCCAATAAAATATGTCATTTGATTTCTCAAAGTGTGCTTCCATGGGTGGTGATTGTGGATCCAAGTAAGATGAAATCCTTGACGACTTCAGTATTTTCTCTGTTTATTGTGATTTTTTTATTGTTCCAGTTGTGAGGATTTTTGCTTTCTTTATGTTGAAGTGTAATCCATACTGAAGGCTGAAGTCTTTGATCCTCATCAGTAAGTGCTTCAAGTTCTCTTCACTTTCAGTAAGCAAGGTTGTGTCATCTGCATGTCTAGGCTGTTAACGAGTCTTCCTCCAATCCTGGTGCCCCTTCTTCTTCATATGATCCAGCTTCTTGGACTGTATGGATTATATGTTTTTTTAAAGACACTGAGTTTTTGGTAATTTACTATGGCAGCCCTAGAAAATGAATACAGAGCCCTTCACCAAGAACAAGTCAAGTTAGCACCAAAAATGCTCCTGTAAGGGTAGCCACGTAACATGAGACATGGCAGTTTTAAAAAGTATAAAGTAAAACTCTCAGCTTTGACAGACAAAGGGCTCCTCTAAGACTAAGTTCATTGCTGTTGAGTCGATTCTATCTCATAGCAACCCTAAAGGACAGAGTAGAATTGACCCATAGGGTTTCCAAGGAGTGACTGGTAGATTCGAACTGCTTGAATAAGTATTGTGAAAAAATACAACCCTGACACACAACTTTTCTGAGCTTAGTATTAAAACAAAACAAAACAAAAAGAAGTCGCTATCGAGTGGATTCTCACTCATAGGGACCGTACAGGACAGAGTAGAGCTTCCCCACAGGGTTTCCAAGGAGCGACTGGTAGATTCAAACTGCAGACCTTTTGGTAGCAGCCAAATGCATAACCACTGCACCACCAGTGGCTTTCAAATCAGCTATAGGCTGATGATCTCCAAATTCTTAGAACCTGGAAAACTATTCTACCTCAGAGTGGTATCCACAGCTGGGAACTGTTCTCCACACTTGGATGACCTCAGACATCCAAATCTAACATGTCCAGAAAAAATCTTTTGGTCATTTTCTCAAGTTTGTTCCTCCATGGTTTTCCACATGGTAGAGAATGGCTCTGGTGACCATGCGCTCATGGTAGCCTGAATTCCAGAAGTCACCTTTGATTCTCCATTCCCCTCATCCCATACGTCTGATCGACCAGCAGTTCTTGGCAGCTCAAGCTCCAAAGTACACCTCAAGCCTGTCCACTGTTCCCACCTGCACTTCCACCATCACTCCTCACCCTGACCACTGCAGAAGCATCCTGACCGGTCCTCTGTATTTGCTGTCTTCAAGTTCTCCTGGGCTACAGTTAATTCCTGGGACACATTCTTTCTCAAGATCATTGAACAATAGAAGGAGAAGGGCATTTAGTTGTATGCTACCTCCTCCGCTTGAGCTGCATGCCCCTCAGAAATCACTTTTCACTGTCCACTCTATAATGTCTCTATTCCAATTTCCTGTCTTTGGCCGCACTGCTTTGATAGCGTGCATGCATGTTTGCTTCAGGGGTCATGTAGACAGCTGCTTGGAGGAATTTTTCTTAGTACAATCATGGTTGTGTGCCATCAAGAGATTCTGACTCATATCAACTCTGTATGACAACTTAGAACTGCTTCACAAGGTTTCCTAGGTTGCGGCTTTTTATGGTGCAGCCCCGGTGGCACCGTGGTTAAGAGCTCGGCTGCTAACCAAAGGGTGGACAGTTCAAATCCACCAGTTGCTTCTTGGCGGAAATACATGGCAGTCTGCTTCTGTAAAGACTTATAGTCTTAGAAACCCTATGGGGCAGTTCTACTCTGCCCTATAGGGTCACTACGAGTCTGAATTGATTCAACAGCAACTGGTTTGGATTTTGTTTGGTTAGAATCTTTATGGGAGCCCATCTCCAGATCTTTTCAACCCCTGAGCTGGTGGGTTCCAACGGCCCACCTTTCAGTTAGCCAAGCACTTAACCGTTGCACCTCCAATACTTAACTCTGCACGCGAGAGGGCCCTCTCCTGACGTCTCCCGTCTCCTCACCCCGCACACCTTGGCGTTGTCCTTGCTTCTAGACCCCACCCTCCCTCTGGAGGCCCAACCCCCCCACGCCGGCCCCCCACCCGGGCCGCTGGGCCGGGCCAGCAGCCATGTTCCTCGCCCTCCAGCCAGTTACTCACAGAAGCGCCCGGACGGGTGGTGAGGGGCCCGGGCCGGATGGCGCGCCTTATAGCGGACGGTGTTCGTGCTGCTTTCCGTGCGTGTTTTCTGAAAGGTATGAAACTCCGGCAGGTGGGTGGAGGGACCCGCTCGCAGACTGAACAAGCCCGGCCCCTCGAAGGTGTGGAGGGAAGGCGCCAGGAGGGCAGGTTCCAGTGCCAGCACCCCGTGGGCTCCAGAGGTTGGAGAGTCCGGAAGTTGGTTTAGCAGCTGGCATCGCCCCCTCCTGCGTACCCCGACCCGAGTGATCCCCAGGGGCGGATGCGGCGCGGGGGCGGGCGGACGCAGCCACTCTAGGGGCTGCGAGAGGGAGCCTCTGGCCCGGGAGACGCAGCTGGTCTGCGAAATTTGCATCCCCATGGATTTGCGGGGGGCGGGGGTGGGGGTCCAGCCGCGGGGTCCAGCTGCGGAGTGCCCTCGGGCCTGGGGGCTTGAAGGGCTTGGGGAGAAAGGCCGTGTCCAGGGCTGCGCCCAGGTCCCTACTCTGCCCGGGGCGGGTTTGCGGGCCAAGCTGGGTGATGGGCTCCTGCCCCCTCCGCCCCCTACCTGCTCCCTGTGCCAGGGGAGAAACCAAGGCCCAGAGTTCACCCGGGGGCGGTGAGATTCCAGACTGAGGAGGGGGCACTCGCCCCCGTTCGTCGTCCCACCCCCACCAGACTCCGTAGGGTGCCAGGGACGGGGAGAGAGCGATCCCCCGCCCAAGGCCCCGCTGCCCCTTACTGTTTTGGGCGCTGTGCCTGGGAGGCTGAGGCACCCCGCGCCCTCGCCCGCGCCCAGCTGGTCTACTCTCGGGGCTGGGGCGTCGGCGCGGCCCCGGCCGCACCTGGAAAGGAAGGGGTCTTGGGAATCTCTGGAGCAGCGTGGGGACCCTACTCCTTGTGGAAGCAGCGATTCAGTGTGTGTTAACAGTGTGGATGCCGGTCCCACTCCCCCTCTGGGTGGCGGGGGTGGGGGTAGCAGGAAGGGGTCCTGAGCAACCATGTTGTTTGTTAACTTAAACGTTTGTGCGGCGCTGTGTACCGGTCGCTGTGGACGCGATCTCTGGTGCTGAGGGGATTTGAGGGTTCCTCACACTGGCGGGATTTGGAGCCTCTACCCTGGTGGCAGTGGGTTTAGTGGGTTACCCTGGTGGCTAGTGGTTAAGTGCTAAGGCTGCTAGCCAAAAGGTTGGCAGTTTGAATCCACCAGGCGCTCCTTGGAAACTCTGTGGGGCAGTTCTACTCTGTCCTATAGGGTCGCTATGAGTCAGAATTGACTCGATGGCCACAGGTGTGTTTTTTTTTTTTTTTTTAGGTTGGAGATTAGGTGTCTCTCGGGCTGACATTTGAAGGTCTGGAGCTGGCCGTTTATGAGGGTTTATAAGGGTTTTAAGTGCTCCGGCCATGGGCACCAACCCGATCTTCCAGCCCCTGCGGACGGACCGCCTCCCCCGCCCCGGGGGGATTGGCTGCTCTGGGACCCCGAGCCCAGAGGGCGGTGAGAAGCTGACAAACGTGAGTGATTGCCCTGCAGGCTCCAGTCGGCGGGGCAGCCCTGCTCACATGGTCTCAATACGGGCAGTCGGGCAGTGGGCTTCGTGCCTGGGGAGTGGTTTCCGAATGTTCCCTGGTGTCCCCCCACCCCGTGTGGGGCGACAACTCTCCCCTGGGCGGGGACCTAGTAGAGGCCTGCAGGGCATCAGGGTATGGAGGGGCAGAGCTTGGGCGGGGAGGGCACGGCCCTGCAGGTTCCTCTACGTGACCACGGCGGGGGGGTTGCGGGTCGTGAAGGCTGGGCCTGGTCGAGGACCCACTAGGTCTTGCAGAAGGAGTGGGTTAGGATAATCATAGCATTAATGGGAGTATTGAGAGAGCGCCCTGGGGCGTTGGGTCCCTCGGGAAGAAAAGCTTCTGCTATCCCCACTGGAGCGGTACCCAGGTCGTCCCGGCTTAGGTCCAGGAGGTTCCCATGCACGGAGGGCCTGGTGGGCAGAACAGAACCGGCGGTGCGCGCGCCCTCTCGCGCCCTTGCGCCGAATCGCTGAAGTTCAGTGTCAGGCGATTCTAAGCCATGGTTCTGGAACTCAATAGTGAAGCAGAGCAAATGATGCAGTGCCTTGATGGGACCGGTGGAGACAACAAGAAGCAAAGCACAGCGGAAACTTCAAAATTCCACCGAGTGTTAGTAGGATTTGGAGGGAGAAAATAGACGGAGACTCGAGAGGCCCAGAGATGCAGAAGGGTTAGAGGATTAGGGTTAGGGGTTAGGGTTTGGTGTTAGGGGTCCAGGTTTGGGGGTTAGAGGTTTGGGAGTTAGGTTTAGGGGTATAGGTTTTAGGTGGTTGGGGGTTGGGTTAGAGCTGGGGTTACTAGGCTCGGGCACAAGTGGTTTAGGGTTATGGTTAGGGTTGGAGTGAGGCTGAGGTTGATTCCTCAGTCTTGTGTACCGTCTCTTCCTTCACCAGAGTTACCACATATCTGTTGTTTGGTTGGAAACCCTGATGGCGTAGTGGTTAAGAGCCACCGGTGCTAACCAAAGGTCTGCAGTTCGAATCCACCAGGCACTCCTTGGAAACTCTATGGGGCAGTTCTAATCTGTTCTATAGGGTCTCTATGAGCTGGAATCTACTCGACGGCAGTGGGTTTCGTTGTTTTGGTTATTGTTTAGTTAGCTTTTCTCTACCCACTCCGTCTCCTTGGTGAACATCAAGGATTGTTTCTGTGCGTAAATGTTTTCATGAATTTTTATGATAGTGGTCTCTCACTGTATATGTCGTTTTGTGATTGACTTAGTCAGTATGATGCGCCCCAGATTCATCCATGGTGTGAGATGTTGCGGAGATTCATCATTGGTCTTTATTGTCGTGTAGTGTTCCACTGTGTGTATGTACCGTAGTTTGTTTATCCGTTCCTCCATGGATGAGCACTTAGGTTGTTTCCATCTTTTTGTTACTGTGAATAATGTTGCAGTGAACACGGGTGTGCATATGTCTATTCCTGTGACTGCTCATGGAAACCCTGGTGGCTAGTGGTTAAGTGCTACTGCTGCTAACAAAAAGGGTTAGGGTTTGGGGTTAGGGATATTAGGGTTAGGGTTGTTAGAGTTAGGGTCCTTAGGGTTTGGGGTTAGAGTTTAGGGTTAGGGTTTTTCGGTTAGGGTTTTTGGGTTGGGGTTATGTGTTAGGGTTAGGTTTAGGGTTTGAGGTTAGAGTTTGAAGTTACAGGTTAGGTGTTAGGGGTTGCAGTTTAGGGTTTTGGGGTTTAGTCATTAGGGTTTGGGTTAGGTTTTAGGGTTTAGGGTTTAGGTTTAGGGTTGGGTTTGGTGTTGGGTTTGTTTAGGATATGTGGTTTGAGGTTAGAGGGTGGGTGTTAGAGGGTTGGGGTTTAGAGGGTTGGGGGTTAGAGATTGAAGGAGTTAGAGGGTGAGGGGTTAGAGGGTGAGGGGTTAGAGGTTGAGAAGATTATAGAGTGAGGGAGTGAGAAGGTGAGGGTGTGAGGAGGTGAATGTTAGGGTTTAGGGTTAGAGGGTTTAGGCTTAGGGTTCAGAGGCTTAGGGTTAGGGGGTTAGGGTTTCAGGGTTCAGAGGTTGGGGTTGGTGTTGTGGTTAGGGTTAGAGGTTTAGGGTTAGAGGATTAGGGGTATGGTTTAGAGGTTTAGGGTTAGGGGTTAGGGCTAGGGTTTAGGGATTCAGGTTTAGGGGTTTGGGATGGGTTTGGGGTAAGGTGTTAGGGTTAGGGTTAGAGGGTTAGGTTTAGGGCTTAGGGCTTAGAGTTTAGGGTTTTAGGACTTAGCTTTTAGGGCTTACGGCTTAGAGCCTAGGATTTAGGGCTTAAGATTTAGAGTTTAAGGCTCAGAGTGAGGGCTGGGGGCTGGGGTTAGAGTTTAGGGTTAGGGTATTAGGGTTAGAGGGTTAGATAGTTAAGCGTTTAAGTTTAGGGGTTAGTGGTTGGGGTTAAGGGTGTTAGTGTATAGGGTTTTGACGTTTAGGGTGTTAGGTTTAAATGTGTTAGGGCTAAGGGTGTTAGGGTTTTAAGTGTTATGGTTTAGGGTTTATGGTTAAGTGATAGGGTTAGGCTTAGGCTCATTGTTAGGTTTAGGGCTAGGGATTTGAGGTTTAGAGTTTGGAGCTGGGTTTGGGGGTTGAGGTTAGGTTTAGGGCTAGGGTTAGAGGATTAGGTTTAGAGGGTTAGGGTTCTGGGTTAGGGTTTCAGGTTAGCATTAGAGGGTTAGGGTTCGAGGGTTAGTGTTAGGGTTGTTAGGGTTAGAGAGGCTAGGGGTTAGGGTTAGGTGTTAGGGTTTAGGGTTTATGGTTAGGCTTAGGGTTTGGGCTTTGGGGTTTGAGGTTTGGGTTTAGGGTTTGGGGCTTAGAGTATAGGGTTTAGAGTGTAGGGTTTTGGTGTGTAGTGTTTTGGGGTGTAGGTGTTTAGGTTGTAGGGTTTAGGGTATAGGGGTTAGGGTTTGGGTTAGGGTTAGAGTTTAGGGCCTTGGAGGTTAGGACCTAAGGGCTTAGGGTCTTAGGGGCTTTGGGGCTCATGGCTTAGGGGCTAGAGTTAGAGGGCTAAGGCCAGAGGGCCAGAAGGCCAGAGGGCCAGGGTTATGGTTTGATTCCTGGCTGGCAATTTTTTTCCTTCAATATTTTGTATAAGTCATCCCATTGCCTTCTTGCCTCCATGATTTCTGCTGAGTAGTCCAAGTTTATTATTATTTACTCTCCTTTGTTGGTGACTTCCTTTATCCCTAGCCTCTCTTTAAGTTCTCTTTATATTTGATTTTGGCAAGTTTGATTATTATATGTCTCGGTCACTTTCTTTTGAGATCTACCTTATGTGGAATTCGATGAGCATCTTTCATGATATCAGGGAAGTTTTCTGCCAAAAAATCTTCAACAGTTCCCTCTGTATTTTCTGTTAGCCCTCCCTGTTCTGGTACTCCAATCACTCATAGTTATTTCTCTTGATAAAGTCCCACATGATTCTTTGGATTTCTTCATTTAAAATTCTTTTATCTGCTTTCTCTTGAAATATATTAGTCCCAAGAGATTTATCTTCAATCTCAGTAATTCTGCCTTCCAGTTCTTCAATTGTGCTCTTCTTAGTTTCTATTGAGTTTTCTAACTCTGTAATTTTATTTTTAATCTTCTGAATTTCTGCTTGCAGTCTCTCTGTGGTTTCTTGCAGCTTATTAAATTTTTAATTATGTTCTTGAGTAACCTTTTTAATTTCTTCAGCTGCTTTATCTTTGTGTTCCTTGGCTTGTTCTGCATTTTGCCTCATTTCCTTCCTGATGTCTTTAAGAGTTCTGTATATTAATCTTTTGTATTCTGCGTCTGGTAATTCCAGGATTGCACCTTCATCCAGAAGATTCCTTGAGTCTTTGTTCTGAGTGCTTGTTGAAGCAATCATGGGTGAGCTTCTTTTTTTTATTATTTTAATAATTTTTATTGTGTTTTAAATGAAAGTTTACAAATCAAGCCAGTCTCTCACATAAAAACTTATACACAACTTGTTACATATTCCCAATTACTTTCCCCCCAATGGGACAGCCCACTCCCTCCTTCCACTCTTTCTTTTCGTGAGCATTTTGCCAGTTTCTAAGCCCCTCTACCCACCCATCTCCTTTCCAGGCAGGAGATGCCAACATTGTCTCAAGTGTCCACCCAAACCAAGTAGCTCATGCCTCACCAGCATCCCTCTCCAACCCATTGTCTAGTCCAATCCACGTCTGATGAACTGGCTTTGGGGATGGTTCCCGTAGTGGGTAAACGGAAGTTGTGGGGGCCATGATCACTGGGCTCCTTCCAGTCTCAGTCAGACCATTAAGTCTGGTCTTTTTATGAGAATCTGGGGTCTGCATCCCACTGTTCTCCTGCTCCCTCAAGGGATCTCTGTTATGTTCCCTGTCAGGACAGTGATTGGTTGTGGCTCGGCACTATCTAGTTCTTCTGGTCTCAGGATGATGTAGTCTCTAGTTCATGTAGTCCTTTCTGTCTGTTGGGCTCATTATTATCTTATGTTCTTGGTGTTCTCCATTCTCCCTTGATCCAGGTGGGTTGAGAATCATTGATGCATCTGAGATGGCTGCTTGCTAGCATTTAATATCCCAGATGCCACTCTTCAAAGTGGGATGCAGAATGTTTTCTGAATAGATTTTATTATGCCAGTTGACTTAGATGTCCCTTGAAACCGTGGTCCCCAAACCCCTGCCCCTGCTTTGCTGACCTTTGAAGCATTCAGTTTATTCAGGAAACTGCTTTGCTTTGGGTTTAGTCCAGTTGTGCTGACCTCCACTGTGTTGAGTGTTGTCCTTCCATTCACCCAAAGTAGTTCTTGTCTATCTCTTTAGTAAATACCCCTCTCCTACCCTCCCTCCCTCCCCCCTCTCGTAACAACAAAGGAATATGTTCTTCTCAGTTTAAACTATTTCTCAAGATCTTATAATAGTGGTCTTATACAATATTTGACCTTTTGCAACTAATTTCACTCAGCATGATGCCTTCCAGGTTTCTCCATGTTATGAAATGTTTCACAGATTCATCACTGTTCTTTATTGATGTGTAGTATTCCATTGTGTGAATATACCATAATTTATTTATCCATTCATCCATTGATGGGCACCTTGGTTGGTTCCATCTTTTTGCTCTTGTAAACACTGCTGCAATAAACATAGATGTGCATGTATCTGTTTGTGTAACAGCTCTTATTTCTCTAGGATATATTCTGAGGGGTGAGATTGCTGGGTTGTATGGTAGTTCTATTTCTAGCTTTTTAAGGAAGTGCCAAATTGATTTCCAAAGTAGTTGTATACCATTTTACATTCCCACCAGCAGTGTATAAGTGTTCCACTGTGTCAATCCCCCTCATTGAGGGTCACCCTCTTTTCCGCTGACCCTGTACTCTGCCAAGCATGACGTCCTACTCCAGGGACTGATCCCTCCTGACAACATATCCAAAGTATATAAGATGCAGTCTCGCCATCCTTGCCTCTAAGGAGCATTCTGGCCGCACTTTTTCCCAAACAGATTTGTTCGTTCTTTTGGCAGTCCATGGTATATTCAATATTCTTCACCAACACCACAATTCAAAGGCGTCAACTCTTCTTCGGTCTTCCTTATTCATTTTCCAGCTTTCACATGTATATGATGTGATTGAAAATAGCATGGCTTGCGTCAGGCGCACCTTAGTCTTCAGGGTGACATCTTTGCTCTTCAACACTTTGAAGAGGTCCTTTGCAGCAGATTTGCCCAATGCAATGTGTCTTTTGATTTCTTGACTGCTGCTTCCATGGCTGTTGATTGTGGATCCAAGTAAAATGAAATCCTTGACAACGTCAGTCTTTTCTCCATTTCTCATGATGTTGCACGTTGGTCCAGTTGTGAGGATTTTTGTTTTCTTTATGTTGAGGCGTAATCCATACTGGAGGCTGTGGTCTTTGATGTTCATTAGTAAGTGCTTCAAGTCCTCTTCACTTTCAGCAAACAGGGTTGTGCCATCTGCATAATGAAGGTTGTTAATGAGCCTTCCTGCAATCCTGATGCCCCGTTCTTCTTCATATAGTCCAGATTCTCGTATTATTTGCTCAGCATACAGATTAAATCGGTATGCTGAAAGAATACAACCCTGACGCACACCTTTCCTGACTTTAAACCAATCAGTATCCCCTTGTTCTGTCTGAACAACTGCCTCTTAATCTATGTAAAGGTTCCTCATGAGCACAATTAAGTGTCCTGGAATTCCCATTCTTCCCAGTGTTATCCATAGTTTGTTATGATCCACACAGTCGAATGTCTTTGCATAGTCAATAATGCACAGGTAAACATCTTTCTGGTATTCTCTGCTTTCAGCCAGAATCGATATGGTTTCAGCTATGATATCCCTCCTTCCATGTCCTCTTCTGAATCCTGCTTAAATTTCTGGCAGTTCCCTGTCAATGTACTGCTGCAGCTGCTTTTGAATGATTTTTAGCAGAATATTACTTGCATGTGATATTAATGATATTGTTTGATAATTTCCACATTTGGTTGGATCACCTTTCTTAGGAATAGGCGTAAATATGGATCCTTTCCAGTTCGTAGGCCAGGTAGCTGTATTCCATATTTCTTGGGATTAGACAAGCGAGCGATTCCAGTGCTGCATCCATTTGGTGAAACGTCTCAGTTGGTATTCCATCAATTCTTGGAGGCTTTTTTTTCTCACCAATTCCTTCAGTGCAGCACGGACTTCTTCCTTCAGTACCATCGGTTGCTGATCATATGCTACTTCCTGAAATGGTTGAAGATCGACCAATTCTTTTTGGTATAGTGACTGTGGGTATTACTTTCATCTTCTTTTGATGCTTCCTGCGTCATTTAATATTATACCTGTAGAATCCTTCAGTATTGCAACTCAAGAGTTGAATTTTTTTGTCAGTTCTCTCAGCTTGAGAAATGCTGAGTGTGTTCTTCCCTTTTGGTTATCCATCTCCAGATCTTTACACATGTCATTATAATACTTTTTCTTCTCAAGCCACCCTTTGAAATCTTCTGTTCAGCTCTATTACTTCATCATTTCTTCCGTTCACTTCAGCTACCTGACATTCAAGAGCAAGGTTCAGAGTCTCTTCTGACATCCGTTTTGGTCTTTTCTCTTTCCTGTCTTTTAAAGGACCTCTTGCTTTCTTCATGTGTGATGTCCTTGATGTCATTCCACAACTCGTCTGGTCTTCAGTCATTAGCGTTGAACACGTAAAATGTATTCTTGAGGTGGTCTCTAAATACAGGTGAGATATACTCAAGGTCGTACTTTGGCCCCTTTTGACTTATTCTAATTTTCTTCAGTTTCAACTTGAACTCCCATGTGAGCAATTGACAGTCTGTTTCACAATCGATCCCTGGCCTTGTTCTGACTGATGATATGAGTTTTCCCATCTTCTCTTTCCACAGATGTAGTCAGTTTGATTCCCGTGTATTCCATCTGGTAAAGTCCACGTGTATAGCTCCCGTTTATGTTGGTGGAAAAAAATATTTGCAGTGGATGAGTCACTGGTCTTGCAAAATTCTTTCATGAGATTTCTGGCATCATTTCTATCAGCAATGCTGTGTTTTCCAACTACTTTTCCTTCTTTGTTTCCAACTTTAACATTCTAATGACCGGTAATTATCAATGCATCTTGATTGCATGTTTGATCAATTTCAGGCTGCAGAAGTTGTTTAAAATCTTCAATTTCTTTGTCTTTGGCATTAATGGTTGGTGCATAAATTTGAAGAGTCATATAAACTGGTCTTCCTTGTAAGTGTATGGATATTAGCTATCAGTGACAACATTGTACTTCAGGCTAGATCTTGAAATGTTCTCTTTGATGATTAATGTAACATCATTCTTTTGACTCTGGTGGAATATCCATGTTTGTAAGACCGCTCACAGACTGTTTCACCAGAGAGTTTTCTGGTACTGCAATATCTACCACTAATCTCTGTGATCCCTGTGAATTGGCAAAATAAGAATAGCGCTATAGATTTCTTCCAAATACAGAAAACATAATTATGAAAATGTTCTTGCTATTGATTATATTCTTTACTAATCTGTTCCTATGGGATTTTTGGTACTTCACTTGAAAAATGAGTCCATGGTACTCTGTTGTGATTGTTTACTTTGTGTGGCCTTTCTAGCCATGGTCTTATAACATCCACCCTGGTGCTTGGGCAGGACTGTGTGATAGGGTAATTGTGGCTCACCAAGGGGATTGTTTAGTTTTCCCTTCAAAGAGCACCAGTTCCAGAGCAAAGAGGAGGATTCAACTCCCATCAAGGAAGAACAGCCAGGAGCTGAGCGTATATTATAGACCTGAGATCCCTGCACTGAGAAGCTCCTAGAAGCAGGAGACTGAGATAGAGAGAGGAAGCTGTAACCCTGAAGACGGTAAGATGCCATGGCAGGAGAGACCAAGCAACAGGGACCCGGCTATAGGAGATGATGGCCCAGGGAGAAGGAAAGCTGAGTGCCTTCGGAGAGAGGCCCAAGGCCAGGCAGAGTCACACCTATGAGCACAGGAGGGAAGAGGCTGTCCTGATATAGAAGAACTGTATTCTGAGTGTCTTTGAGCCTGAGCTATAACTGTTACTTCCCTAATAAACCCCATAATCGTGAATATGGACTATGAGTTCTGTGTGGCCATTGTAATGAGTTATTGAACCCAGCAGAGAAGTGCTGTGTGAGGGACAGTTGGTGTCATAGTAGTGAAGATGGTGGAGAGAGGATAGTTTTTTCACCAATGCCTTCAATGCAGCTTCGATTTCTTCCTTTTATACCATCAGTTCTTGATCTTATGCTACCTCTTGAAATGGTTGAAAATTATCCAGTTCTACTGCAGTAACTATATTAATATCAGATAAATTATACTTCAGAAAAAGGAGTATTATTGGGAATAAGTAGGGACATAACATAATAAAGGTTCAATTCTCCAAAAAGATACAACAATCCTAAATGTGTATGTATTTAACAACAGGGCTCCAAAATACAAAAACTGATAAATCTGAAAGGGGAAATGGACAAATACGCATTTATAATTGATATCAGTACTTTTCTATCAATAATTAATAGAGCCCTGCTGGTTGAAGTCCAAAGCATCTGTGTGATGTCTATGTGTGTGTATGTGTGTATGTATGTATATAGTATAATGACAAGTAATACAGAAATAAATAGAGATGTTGTAGTCCTTGGGAGGTGCAAACGGTTAATGCATTCAGCTGCTAACCAAAATGTTGGAGGTTTGAGTCCACTCAGAGGGACTTCAGAAGAAAGGCTTGGTGATCTACTTTTGAAAAATTAGTCACTGAACTGACACACTTGTGTGTCACTACTACTCTGACTCATGGGGGGAGGGGTTACCATGAGTCAGATCAGCTTGATAGCAATCGAATGATTTTTTTTTTTCATTCTGCCAATGTTTGCCCTTTAATTGGTATCTTAGGCTGGGTTCTCTAGAGAAGCAAAACCAGTGAGATATATATATACATATATATTTATATGTAAATAGATTTATATCAAGGAAATGGCTCACGAGGCTGTAGAGGCTGGTAAGTCTCAAGTCCATGGGTCAGGCTGGTAGCTTCTCCTGACTCACACAGATGCAGGGACTGCAGAACTCAAGATCTGCAGGTCATACAACAGGTCTGTGGCTCACAGGCTGCAAAGGCTGACAAATCTCAAGATCGGCAGGTAAGCTGGCAGGTCGTGGCTCACAGACTGCGGAGGCTGATGAATCCCAAAATTGGAAGGTAAGCTGAGAGTTCAAGTCCCAAAAACTTGAGATCAGATGAAGAGGAGCCAGCTGCAGGATTCAGAGTGAGCAAAAGCTCAAGAGCCTTGCCAGAAAGTCCACCTATATTGGATGCAGTCCACACCCCTGAGGAAACTCCCTTACATCTGATTGGCTACTCACAGCAGATCCCATCATGGAGGTAATCACATTATGTCACATCTCATCATGGAAATGATTGCATCGTTATACGACTGCTAAACTACAAGATAACTGCCAAAGCACTGAAAATCATGGTCCGACAAAGTTGACACACAACTTTAATGATCCCAATTGTGAATTTAATCTATTTATATTTAAAGCGATTAATGATAAGGAAGGACTTATATCTTCTACTTTTGTAGTAGGTGTTATATGTATTTTGTTTCTCATTTTCTTGACTACTGTCCACTTTTGTGTTTGACTGATTTTTTTCAAGTGTACAATTTTGATCCTCTCCTTTTTTCCTTTCCTGATATTTTTTAGCTTCTTAGTGGTGACCATGAGGATTACAATTAATATTTTATATTTATAACAATCTTCTTTTAATTAATACAAATTTAGCTTCAACAGTATAGAAAATTCTGCTTTTATTCAGCTCAGTTACCACCCCTACTTATGTTGCTGGTACAAGAATTGCATCTTTATACATTGTGTGTCCATTAAGAGAGATGTGTAATCATTTTTATGCATTCGTGCTTTAAATCATATATGAAAAAAAGAGAGGCGTGATATAAAAATATTACTGACTTTGTTTTATCTAAGTAGTTACCTTTACAGAGTCTTTGTTTCTTTTTATGGCTTCCAGTTACTGTCTAGTGTCCTTCCATGCCAGCCAGAATGATTCCCTGTAGCATTTCTCATAAGGCAGTTCTGCTGCTAACACACTCCCTCAGGTTTTGTGTATCTGGGCATGTCTTAATTTCGCCTTCATTTTTGAAAGATAGTTTTGCTAGATATTGAAATCTTGGTTCATAGTTTTGTTTCTGTATTTTTTTTCCAGTATCTTAACTACATCATCCCACTATTTTCTTGTCTCAATGGTTTCTGATGAAAAATCAACAGTTAAACTTGTTGAGACTCTCTTGTACCTTAGGAGTCACTTATCTCTTTCTGCTTTCAAGTTTCTGTCTTCATCTTTTGACATTTTGATTGTGTCTGTCTGTGGATATCTATGTATTTATCGTCCTTTGAGTTTATTGAGCTTCTTGGATATCCAGATGACATTTGGGAAACTTCCAGTCATTACGCTTTCAAATATTCTTTCTGTCCTTTCATCTTTCTTTCCTTTCTGGGACTCCCTTAATGAGTATATTGGTATGCTTGATGTTGTCCCGCAGGTCCCTTAGGCTCTGTTCGTTCTCTTCATTCTTTTTCCTTTATGCTCCTCAGTTAGAACAATTTCAGTTGTGCTTTTTCAAGTTTACATTTTCCTGCTTTCTTGCTCAAATCTGCTGTTGAGCTCCTCTGATGAAAATTTTATTTCAGCTATTCTGCTTTTCAGCTCTATAATTTCTATTTGGTTCTTTTGTATAATATTTCTTTATTAATATTTTCTACTTGTTCATACATTCTTCTCCTGGTTTCCTTTTTTTGTGTGTGTGTCTATGGTTTCTTTAGCTCTTTGAGGAAATTTAAGACAATTGGTTTAAATTCTTTGTCTAGTAATCCCAATATCTGTGTTTCCTTAGGGATGCTTTCAGTTCATTTCTCTTCTTTCTTTCTTCTTAACAAATGAACCATCCTTTTCTTTTTTCTTTTTATGACTTAAAATAGTGTGTTGCAAACTGGATATCTTAAATATTATAATGTAACTCTGGAAATCAGATTCCCTCCAGTCATTAGGGTTTGCTTTTTTATTTTTAATTGTTGAGGGCCAGTCATCCATTTGCTTAGTGATGTTCCCAAACTATTTCTGCAAAGATTGTATGTCTTCTCATGTGTGGACACTGAAGTTCTGTTCTGTTATGTCAGCAGTCAGTTCATGACCTGACAGTGCTTTCTTTAAATGCTTGTAGCCAAAAAGAAAAAGTAACATTATCCCAGTCTTTGCAGATTGGCTCTGAACTGGGGCATTCTTTCAATGCTAAGCAAGAGCGCCTAAAACTCTGCCTTAGCCTTCACTTCCTGCCTCCATGGAGCCCAAAGATCAGCCAGAGGTGCAAGCCTAAAGCTTTGTCAGGATCTTTATGAGCATGTCTTCATCCTTAGGCAAGAACATTGCACTCCAGATTCCTCAGTATATGTGGTGGCCCTTCAAAGCCCTTAAACCACCAACCATCTTCCTTTCAGCCCCCTTTTTTCCAAGCTTTTTGGATGTCTCTGCTGTTTACTCTGTCCTTCATCCTTTGACCCTGGAGGTAGGACCAATTCTTTGAGCTTCGTACTCCTGAGTTTCCATCACATCATACATTTTTTCTTGTGTGCTGTTGAGTCAATTCTGACTCATAGTGACTATAGGATGGAGTAGAACTTCTCCAAAGGGTTTCTAAGGCTGTAATCTTTATGGAAGGAAACGGTCATATCTTTCTCCTGTGGAGTAGTTGGTGGATCAAATCAAAAAGTTTAAGAGCTGGGTGCTTAACCACTGCTTACTGGGGCTCCTTTTGACATCATGCATCATAACAGATTTTTAACACACCCCTCAGAAACATAGAAGTCCATAAATTATCAAGGATACAGAAGATTTAACATGTATAAAAATAATACCAAATTGATATATGTATATCTGCATGCATTATTCAACCACTAAAGAATGTACATTCATCTCATGCACATAAAAACATAGTGTTTATAAAAATTGACTGTATACTGTGTTATAAAGCAAGTCTCAACAAATTTCAAGAGTCTGCAATAATATAGAGGATACTATGTAAGTACACCATAATTCAAAAAAAAAACCATCTTAGAAAAAGAAAATACAAAATCTCCACGTGCTTGAATATTTTCAAATACTATGAGTCAAAAAAGACATCGTGATGAAAATTAGAATACATTTTGAAGTGAACAGTTATGAACATAGTGCATATAAAAATTTGTGCAGTACAGACAATATAATATAGGAAACTAATAGCCTTAAAAATATAATTGGAAATAACAAATCTTGAAAAATAAGTGAGTTAAACATCCATTCAAAATGTTGGGAAAAAAACAGAAACAAACATTCATAGGAATTTTTGTTTCTATTAATGATTGAATACATGCAACAGACGATCAACGAAGACTAAAGTTGATTCTTAGAAAATGCTAGTAAAATTGAGAAACTCTAGGCAAGATTGATCAAGTGAAAAAGAATGAAGGTATAAATAACGAATATCAGGAATTAGAAAGAAAATGACTACAGATCTTGCAGAACTTAAAGGTAATGTGAGAATGTCATGAACCATATTAGCCAATAAATTTGCAAATTTAGGTAAAGTAGGCAAACGTATCATACCATGTAAGTTAATAACAACGATTCAAGAAGAAACAGGAAGTAAAAGTAATTCCACAACTGTTAATAGAATTGAATTAGAGCTCAAACTATTCTCAAAAAGAAAACTTCATGTCAGATGGCTTTTCCTGCAAATTCTGCCAAATATTCAAGAAATATTTGACAAATTCTTCAATATAAAATGAAATATATACCCAAACTTATTTTATAAAGCTTGTAGAATGAATATTGATACCAAAACCTGACAAGAGCAGCACAAGATGGGAAAAATACAGGCCAATGTCACTGATGAACATAGATGCAAAATATAAAAATAAATACGCAAAACAAATCCAGCAATACTATAAAGAAGAATATATTATGACCAAGTTGGGTCTATCCCAAGAATTCAAGGTTAGTTTAACATTCAAAAATGAATCAGTATAATTTACCATATGTACAGGAAAAATAAATGTGATTACATTAATAGGTGTAATAAAATAAGTATTTGATAACCTTCAGCATCCACTCATGTTTTTTAAAAGAACATCTAGCATGCCATGAGACCAGAAGAACCAGAAGGTTCCCGGCTACTGTCGCTGAACATTTTGATCAAAGAGTCCATAGAAAAGCCCTGATCAAAAGGGGGAAAATGCAGAACAGAATTTCACATTCTCATGAACCCTAGACTTTGTGGAGCCGTTGAGGGTGAATGAACTCCTGAAACTATTGCCGTGAGATAATCTTTAAACGTTACACCAAAAGCATTCCCTTGAATCATGTTAAAACCGAAGCATAAAAAAGAAAAAACCAGACTGTTGCTGTTGAGTTGATTCTGACTCAGAGACCCTGTAGAATAGCACTGCCCCACAGGGTTTCCAAGGTGCAGGTGGTGGATTCAAACTGCTCTTCTTTTGCTTGGCTACCGTATCACTTAACCACTGTGCCACGAGGGCTCCAGAACATTAGCTTACTTAACTAATAAAAGTGGTCTACCTTGAGCATATGCTCTTTGAAGAACTGTCTACATGGCATCAGATTGACAACAGCTACTGAAAAGATTAGATAGGAACCTTAAGGAGCAGTGGGTTTATGTTAATGACAGAGGAACAACTCAGAAAAGGAGGGTAAGAATGGTTGCACAACTTGAATGTAACCGATGTCATTAAATTGTACAGGTAGAAACTGCTGAGTTGGTGTATGTTTTGCTACATATATTCTCCACCACAAAAAATAAATTTACAGGTAATAACGAAAAATGTCAAGGAGAGCTAAATATTTTGAAAATAAGACAGAGTTGCATGTGAGGGAATGAGTGGGGTGAGCTGTTTTAGATTAATAGTCAGTAAAGGCTTATGGGAGCAGGATATTTAAGAAGATAACTGACCTATATCAAATGAGATAATAGCTGTATGAAGTTCTGAAGGGAGGATATTGCCAATAAAGGCAAGAGTTGTTTCTGAGGCCCTTAAATAACCAAGTGTTTTGGCATGTTTGAGGAAGCTCAGGAAATAAGTCATGGCTAGTGTGGAGTGAACCGAGGGAAGACTGTTAGGAAATGAGGTTAGTATGGTGGGCAAGCCCTGCATCATGAAAGACCATGGGAAGGGTTTGGGAATTTTTCCTAATCGCCATGAGAAGCCACTGAAATGATGCTGTTATGTAGACTGTAAGAGGGAAGATCAGTGGCATGGAGTCCAGTTTTAACCAAGAGATGATGGTGGCTGTAAGGTGGAGGTAGTGAGAAGTGGATAGAGTCAGGATTTATCTTAAGGTAGCGCCAAGAGTCCAGAATATGTGTCAATGGATTGGATGCAAGATTTGAATAAAGGAGAGAAATCAAGGATGATTTCTAGGTTTTTGTCCTGAACAACTCAGAGGATAGTGAGAACATTTGCTGAGATAAGGAAGACTGGCAGGTAAATAAGACACTTGGAGCAAGAATTTTATTTGAACCACATTAAGTTTGAGATGCCTAGTAGACATTCAAGGGGCGATGCGAAGTCAGCCATTAGTGAAGGAACAACAGCGCAGAGTATGTAAATGAGGGTATCCTAGGGCTCAGGTGGAATTGACTGCCATGAATTGGCTCAGATAACCTAGACAGTGAGAAGTGATGAGTGATGTTACTTAAACAGGGCATGGAAATCAATGAAAAAGGTGTGGGAGTGGCAGGGAGGCTAAGGTAGAGAAGTTTCTCTCTCCCTAAACCTGATTGGCTGGATTTGAAGACAGCATAAGTTCCTATATAAGAAATATCCAGCAAATTACCAGTTGATTTAATAAATTGATAACAAAGTCCACCTTTCAGCCAAAGATTGAAAAACAAACAAACCAATTACCATCCAGTGGATTCTGACTCTTAGCAACCCTATAGGACGGAGTAGAACTACCCCACAGGGTTTCTAAGGAGCAGCTCATGGATTCAAACAGCAGACTTTTTGGTTAGCAGCTGAGCTCTTAACCACTGCACCACCAGGGCTCAGACCAAGAATAACACACGTGAGGAACTTACTCCTTAGTTCAATCAAGTATGTAGAAATTCAAATTTGTAATTTTGGAGATTCCCCCTCCTTTTTTTCAAAATGGTGGACATTGAGATGGAGGATTTTCCTATGCCCACCATCCTAAGGGATTTAATTAACCCATAGTTGAGACATTGTAAACATCTCAAGAGATTATTACCTTTGAGAAACTTGAGGGTGAGTAGGCATATCACCTGGCACCTCTTAAACTCCTTTTAAAAACCTGACTTGAAGACTCACCTGCCTTTTTGAATAAGTGCCAGCTTGAATAGGCAGGGTTCAGGGAATTGCCAACCAAAGGTATGGTTTCTCCAGAGGCCTCCAAGGGGTGTAAAAGAAGAGTGGAGCCAGACCCCGTGCTTGGGACACACCGTTGGTATGAAATATTTGAGTGTGTGTGTGGTGAGGGGAGCACTCGGTGTGGGAGAGTGGGGTGGGTGGGTAATAGGGAAATGCCTGGGGTTTTTTTTGTTTGTTTTTAAGAAACAGTGTTTTACAATTTTTTTTATTATTATTATTTATTACAATGAACAGTTCAGTGGAGACACATTCCTTATCTGCAGGGGCTAGTGGAAGTGCTGATAGCTGAGAATGTAGCCTGCTCCCCAAGTGCCAGTTGGCATTTTGGAGAGAAAACTTGATGTTTGGAGCACTGACTGGCCCTGCCTTTTCTAAATAATTAAGGGTGGTGGGGTGGTGGTGAGAGAAAGAGGATGGTCTATGAACACTGACCCTGGAAAATTAACCCGAGTGTGTGGGTTGTGGATAGCAGGAAAAGAACATCACCCGCAAATGACAGCAGTGCCTTTATTTATTTGTTTATTTATGCTTCTTTTTAGTTCTGAGTTGTTTTTAAACCACAAATTAATGGGGCCACCATGAGTTTTCAGAGAATGAGTTTTACAAAAATCTAAGTGTTTTAAATATTGCAAGGATTTATTTATATATGCTGTATATGAGAAAAGTCCTTACAGTTAAAGGGAGGAGAAAGAAAGTATATTCAGGAATTAAATTTTCACAGTTCTCTAAATTCTTATATTTCTCTTGTTGTCCATTTTTCTTTTTTTGTCCTTCATCCACCCCTTCCACCTTGACCCACTGTCTTCATCATCTAGTGCTGCCATAACAGAAATACCATGAGTGGATGGCTTTAACCGAGAGAAATTTAATACCTCACATTAAAGTAGGCTGATAGTCCAAATTCAAGGCATCAGCTCTAAGGGAAAGCTTTCTCTCTCTTTCGGCTCTGGAAGAAGGTCCTTGTCCTTAGCCTTCGCATGGTCAAGGAGCTTCTCAGGTGCAGGGACTCTGGGTCCAAAGGACATGCTCTGCTCCTGGTGCTGCTTTCTTGATAGTATGAGGCCCCCAACTCTCCGCTTGCTTCCCTTTCGTTTTATCTCTGGAGAGATAAAAGGTGGTGCAGGCCACACCCCAGGGAAAGGTGACCTGAGTGAGGGTGGTGTTACAATCCCACCCTAATCCTCTTAAAGTAAAATTACAATCAAAAAATGGAGGACAACTACACAATAGTGGGAATCATGGCCTAACCAAGTTGAAACACAGGTTTTTTTCGGGTTATAATTCAATCCATGACACCCACCAAACCAAACTTGTCACCATCAAGTTGATTCCAACTCATAGAGACCCTAGTTGATTCGAACTCGTAGAGACCCTATAGCATAGAGTAGAACTACCCAATAGAGTTTCCAAGGACTAGTTGTTGGATTCGAACTGCTGACCTTTTGGTTAGCAGCTGAGCTCTTAACCACTATGCCACCAGGGCTCTTCTTGATCCACAGTCCACCCTAATTCACCACTGTGTTAGAAAAAGGTTTTGCTACTCTGAAATAAGAACTTTTGTGTTAGTGGTTGCTTTTGGTATGTCTTTAAGCACTGAACAGTTACCTCATACCCGTTAAAAACCCATTGCCACTGAGTCTATTCCAACTCATAGCGGCCTAATAGGGCAGAGCAGAACTGTGCCATAGACTTTCCAAGGAGCACCTGGTGGATTTGAACTGATGACCTTTTGGTTAGCAGCCATAGCTCTTAAACAGTACACCACCAGTGTGGGAGGGGTTTAATTGATAACATCATGTCTGGGCTCCAAGGGAGATGGAATGGATGTGCAGGAGAAGGGCATGCAGAGTCTGCCTGTATAGTCCCCAGAGCTCTGTTCAAGATCATAACACACCTCAGTAATCACTTGAATCTAAACATACAACTTTAACAGTTGATGTAAATGACTTTACACATGAATTTTGGAACTCAACTCTTTCTCAATGGAAGTTCCTTCAACCTAGCCGTTTGTTTGTATTCCCTTAATAATTATGAAAACTAACATTTATTGTGTTCATTCTGTGTGTAAGGCCTTTTTCTAAGTGCTTTGTGTGTTTTATTTAACCTGCGTAACAACCTTTTGAATAAGACCCATTTTAGAAATGGGAAACTGAGGCAGTGAGAGGTAAAGTAACGTGCCCAGATCACCCAGCTGATAAACTGAGTTAGGATTTAAACCCAGGGAGTTTGTTTCAGAATTTGCTTATGTAATCACTGTAGATGACAGCAGTGAGCCCTAGTGGCTCTGTGGTTAAAGAACTTGGCTGCTAACTGAAAGGTCAGTGGTTCGAACCCACCAGCCTCTCTGTAGGAGACAGATGTGGCAGTCTGCTTCAGTGAAGACTTACAGCCTTGGAAACCCTATGGGGTAGTTTTACTCTGTCCTTTGGGGTCAGTATGAGTTAGAATCGACTTGATGACAGTGGGTTTTGGCACATAATACTAACGTACAGTGTATTCTACATGCCGTGTATATGTTCAGGAACTAATTTTCCCAACATTTATGCCATATATAGATTACCAATCCAGTTGCCGTTGAGTAGATTTTCACTCATGACGACCCCGTGAGTTTTCAGAGTAGGACTGCCGTCCATACGGTTTTCAATAGCTGTGACCATTTGGAGGTAGATTGCCAGGCCTTTCTTCCAAGACAACTCTGAGTGGATTTAAACTGCCTACCTTTCAGTTAGTAGCTGAGCACTTAACTCTTTGTGCCACCTAATACATATATATACTAGGAGGTTTTCCTCCTTATTTGTACTTTAACGTTTTTTAGACTCTTATGAATACTTGTTCCTGGCAGTGAACTAGATGCTAAAGAACAGAATAGGCACATGTAACCCTCTGTCACCTCCTCCCTCCCCTCTTTTGCTGAGATGAAATGAAAAGGAATTAATGAGGACAGATTATTGGATTAGGGCCCATACTCAGGGCTCTAACAGCATGGGGAGTTTCTCCTGTCACTTCAGTTCTTGTTCAGGAATTGACACCTCCTTTTTGTGAATCACAAAAGACCAGTGCTTTATATCAAGCCATTTACATGTGGTGTATGGAGCAGTGATTTAAAAAAATTAAATTTTATTTTCAGAGATTTTTTTCTAATAATTGTTTACATTTATTTTAATTGTATATTCCAAAACCCCTACAAAAAGGCTGAATGAAGTTCTTCCCTGAAAGGTGCATATTTTGCAGTCCAGACATCCTGCTCCTCTCAGTCTAAGAGTCCTAGCACATCTTCAGGTGCTTTCTCCTTTGACCTTGAGGCCATGCCTGCACCCTCTGCAGCCAGATCTCCCAAATGTGTAGCAGCACCAGTAGGTGTGGTAGCCTCTTCAGCCCCTGTCTCCTCCTCCAGATGCTCCTGGAGGTGCCTGGCTCTTCTTGCCAGGACTCCAGGATGCTGACCAGGGACTCAGTGTTGGTTAGAGTGAGGGCAGACCTGATGGCACTCACTCTCTTCAAAAACTCAGCCCCAAGACCAGGGGCCTTTTGCCGACAGGGGTGTGAGATGTTTTGGTCTGGTCTGTCAGACCATGGCTAACCCCTTGACTTTACACACTTGGGTAGATACCCATACTTGACCTATTGATCTCTGGAGTAATTTGATGAGTGAGAATTCTGCCTAGTGGAAGCTGATGAAAAAGACCTCGCTGATAACTTGGGGAATCTTCCTGGGGTTGGAACTTGGGCTTTTTGTTCTCATGTTCTACCCTGAGTGACACTTTCCTCTTGGGTTGAGACTTGCAATAGTGGAGAGTTAATTTACATGAGCCCTCTGGGCTCTGGTGTCTGAACTGTGACCTAAGTCTCTGGTCTAGGGATCCCTGGAGGCCTCTCCATCACCACCATCCTCCACTTCCACAGTCCCCATGGTTTCTTTCTTCTTCCCCAGGCACAGACCATACTTTAGGGAATTTACTCTGGGCAATAAAGTCTCCTCCTGAAAATTTCAGTGATGGTACTACCTTATAGCAAAAGTCTATCGTTTTTCAAAAAATTATAATACATTGATTTAAAAAAAAAAAAAAAAACTCCCAGTTTTCTTTTAGTAGATTCCAATTCTTAGCAACCCTATAGGACAGAGTAGAACTCCCCACAGGGTTTCCAAGGAGCAGCTGGTGGATTCCAACTGCCAACATTTTAGGTAGCAGCCAAAGGTTTATCCAGTGATAGTTTATAATATAAACAGAGGACAGCACATTAAAAAACATTTTTTTTTTTTTTTTTTTGCATTTGTTGGATGGAAGTGAACTTGCTCCTGTGGAATATGGAAATTACCTCATTCTCTGCACTTTCATGATAATACATGGTTTCTCTAAAAGCTGTTTTCTATGAAAGTTATTTTTTTTAGTAAATTTAGAGTGTAAACATTGAAACAGGAGAATCGGTCTCCTCTTTGTAACTTGTTTTCATCCTCCTTTTAAGGGAAGGATTTTCATAGAAGGAATTATACTTAAAGAGACAGCATAATTTGTACTTTTCTGTATAATTTAAAACTTCTCCTCATACCCATAACTAGCCTACACCAGGAGATTAAAATTGCCTTTCTCTGAACAGAAGCCCATTACCATGTCCTTCAGGGTGAGGCAGAAACAGATGTCCATATATGAGAGTCTGATGGCACAAACCTTAGTAGCCAAATCACAACCATGCCTCCTGTGGGCGGGGGGGGGGCGGGGGGCAGGCTTGAATATGTCAGCATAAGGGTCAGTATTTTTCTAAGTATGAGGGAATGATTGGCCAGTTAAGGAAGAAAGAGAAGGATTTTGGGAGGAGAGTGTAAGCTCCAGTGACAGACAGAAGATGGGGTGGGGGATCTCTCAAAGGGTATTAGAGGCCAGTCAGAAAACCAGGAAGCAGCAGGAAGCAGGGCCAGTGGAGGGCAGCACTGGGTGGAGGAGCACAGCAGAGGTAATAGTAGTGGGGAGGGTAACAAAACTGGCCTGAAAAGAGTGATACATGACTGATCCTAGATGAAGCTCAGGTTGAGAAAAGTAGGAAAATAAAAAATTCTATCCTGTAGCCATGTTTGTGGTTAGGAGTTGTTAGGCTCTTGAAGGAGGTGGGTAGGAGACACAGGAGGGTAACGGGAGTTCCTGGATCTAGGGAGGAGTCTACAGCCCTTCTTCTGCCCTCAATGATGTGGGTTCTGGGCTCTTCAACCTACTACTCCCAGAACCTCCTGAGTAATTTCCTTAGTTCTTCACATGGTATATTAATTCCATCTCATTAGAAAATATAATAATTAAGTACACTTCTTCCTACCCACCCTTTCCACCATCCTATATTCTCTGCCCCAGTTGCCCACTGGCTTCCTTCCCTTCCATCATGTTCAGATCCAGAAGAAAAGAGTGCCTTGTCAGCAGCTATTCTGGAAAGCTCTCAAACTTACAATTGAATTCTTTCGTTTCATCCCTCATTTATTCCTACATTTCTTATTGACAAAATAAACTTTGGTTAATTATCTACTAAATGACAGAAAGTGCTTTCTCAGGAGAATCTTCCTTATGACCTTATCCATTCATCCCAAATCCTTCATCTTGTCCTACCATGGCTCTCTTTTCTGGTGGAAGTCAGACCTTTTGTTCTGTAGCACTCATCAATCTGGGTCGATTTTTCCTTATCTTTATCTAGAGTCTTAGAGAAAGGCCTTTTCCTCGTGTATCACTGTTTCATCCTGCTTGGGTGAAGATGTCCAAACATAATGGTCTCTGAAGGACCTTTATCCCTTCTCCCAGCAGGACCCTTTGATAACCTGGGGACTCTGGCTTGCTCCTGAATTTCCTTGATTCAGTAGCTACGGTTTCTCTCCCACAAGACCTGAGATCGGCACCCTTTTCAAAAAGCAGCTGAGATCTGAGTTAGCACCAAGGCTTCCGTGATCCTGTGTGACATCATTGCTGACAGTGCTGAGTTCCATGGGCCCAGTTTGAAGCTAAACAGGGCAACCAGAAAAACATGAAACTGTCAGGTAGACACTTGAGAAGTGCTAGTGCCAATGTAGGAAGAAGGAGATTAGATACTAAAAATGAATTGAAATTTTCCATGCCGTGTAAGGGGTTACTATCCCCTGGTGGGTAAAGAGAGCACAGGGAATGATAACAGTATAATGGGCAGCTGCTTTCTCCCAGTCCTCTCATTTGACTCTGTTGGAATCATGTCTCTCCAGCTCTGGTTATAAAATGTCCACTCTGAGCCCCTCTTAGGTCTCCTTAGCCTCTGAGGCTTCACACAGGCTCTGCTCTCTGACTAGGAGATGTTCTCTCCCTTCCCGTCTGCTGGTCTACTCTCCCTGGTGAAGCGTGAAGGTGAAGAAAACTGACCCCATTGGAAAGATTAGGCTCATGACTTCACCAAGAAGCCCTAAGACTCAGGAGTTTTGTGGTCAGTCAGAATGGGAAGTTTGGGAGTTGACTTGGGGAAAGCCCATGACAGACTCTGCTTTTGTTTAGGAGGCCATTTAGAAGAGAAGGCAGCAAATGGGGAGACCATTTGAGGAGGAAATTAAGAAGGTTGGGGTGGTGATGAGGAAGGAGGAGACTTCTCCAAGGAAAATAAAAGTTTCAACATGGGGATGGTAGGGGCTTGTTTTGTGTGACCCCAAAGGACAGAAGAGGCAGGAATGGTAGGGAAACAATAGAACAAAAGATAATCTGTGCCTGTTCACAAATGTAACAAATGCCCCAGTGTTTTCAGCCTATTTCCTCAGACTTTTCTCATCAAGCCATCCCTCCCCTTTTACTGAAGCCTCTGGAAAATACCTGGGGCTTCCTGGATGCTCGGCCTTTTTTCACCCCTTAACTATTCAGTCATATTCCCAACTTGGTTCAGGCATCACTTCCTGGTTGTAGTCTTCCCTGAATCTTCTCCTGGTAGATGAGTCCACTTCTTGCTCTGTACTCCATTGTACCCAGGAAACCCTTTACTGCCGCATAAAACACAATTGCATTTACTACACATTCTTCCTCTCTCTGTGCCCACGCCTTCTATGAGACTCCAGAGCACCTTTCATTAGCAGTAGGAGTCTTCTTCTAATGGTTGCTTCAGCCATTGAAATAGTAGCAGAGATGATACAAGGAGAGAATTGAAAAGATTTTACATTGAGTCTTGCCCTTTTGTTGCTCTTAAACCCTGAGAACCTGTGGGAGTGACCCCAGGCCAGCCTGCTGAATGATGAGGGACCATTGGAAAGAGGATCCAGCGGTTTCCCTGAGTTGATTTTATGAAACTGACTCGCAGGTGACCTGGAATCAAATTGTAGACACATGAGTAAGCCCTGCTGTGAGCCACTGTGGCTGGCCCAGATCAGAAGAACCCCAAATTGACAACCTGAAAAATTGTGAGCTTAGTAAATGGTTGTTTTTTTAAGACACTACCTTTTGGAGTCATCTGTTACACAGCAATACGTGACTGATACACCTGTTAACTTGGCCGTTTCTCTCACCAGGCAGTGAGGCAACTTCTCTAAGTCATTTCATCACCAAGAGCATCTGGCCTAGGGTCTGACATGTAGCTGTTTATACAGGAAATCTTTGTTGACTTAATGCACGAATGAGTAATACGAATTTTATGTGCGAGTCTGCACAAAATCATGTATGAATAAAAGCATGATTTTTTAAAAAATAAAATGAATTGAGGCTCAGAACTACCTGCTTACAAAATTGAGGGGAGTTTTTAACCTCACTTACTTTTAGGGTACTCCCTCCTCCAGATATGCAATAATTCCCAGGGTCTGGACCAGTGCTTGGAGAAGACCTTCAACACACCCATTGCCTCAGCCTATGTGGGTGATCTCTCTAGAAGCATTCGTTCTGCTGTTTCCATTCTCAGCTGGATCATGAGAACCTTGGTGGGGCTGTCAACAGCATAACAGGGTTTGTCTACTTATGTGCCTGCATCAGCCTTTGAAGTGCTGTAACCTACTCCAGGGCACTATCAAGAAGGAGGTCCTACCCCTTCCCAATGTCTAGGACCCTACTATCTGACTGTCACTCTTCCCCTGGGCTCCAGTTCCCTCAGTGTGATCACCTCAGTGAGCTGAGGCTTTTACCACAGACTCTTCAGAGTCTTGAAGTTTCAGGGCTTCAACACTGTGAGTCCAGCTATCTCCTTGAAATGAGGTAGGGAAGGAGGAAAAATGTAGGAAGATTTTATTTTCCATTTAATGTTGCAATAAAATTTCCTGCCCTGCATTTTTGAAGGGTCCTGCCTAACAATTCCCTCTGTTCTCTTCCAAGATGTAGGACGATGAAGAGTGAATGTTTGTTGTGTCATAATCTGCAGAAGGCTGCAAAGTGCACATGGGGTCCATTCCCCCGATGCTCACACTAGAGCACCCCACCCATGTGGAAATCTCTGCAAGTGTTACTGAGTCCCTCTCACATCCACAGTGAACAGCTTTCAGATTCTTATAAGAGGGAATTGTGTCCCAACACCAGCTGCTCCCTAGAAACCCTATGGGGCAGTTCTACTCTCGTATAGGGTCTCTGAGTCAGAATTGACTAGATGGCTACAGGTTTGGTTTTTTCTTTCAGCCAAGTGGTGAGAGTTTGATGTCAGCTCCATAATCATGTTATTAAAAAATAATGACAGGGTACCAGGTGAAAGTAACAAAACAAAACTGAAATGTAATGGCTTTTTCACATTTATTGGCCCCACAGAGTTCCTTCGAGGTGTTTACTTTTCACTAGATTCGGAGAAATCTTTGTGAGAGAGACAACAGCTTGAGATAGCTCCAAAATTACGTTTCCCTCCTTAATGTTAGGTTACATTAAGAGCTGGTTGGCTGGTTTATCATCTGCCTGCTTCACAAAAATAGAAGGCCCATGCAGGCAGGAACTTGTCTGTTGTGTTTGTCCGAGTATCCTGGTACATGGCACCTAAGAAGTGCTAAAAAATGATTTGAGCGAATGTGGGTGGGTTTTTATAAAAAACACTGTGTTGCTGTCTTTATTTAGTTAAATAGTGAAAACAGGGATAAGGAAAATGGAGACAATTATTTGTATAATTTAGAGTTACATAAGATGAGAATAGAAGTTGAATAATGAAGAGATAAAAAAATAAGCTGTACGGATGGAATGTACCCCCTTCCCTTTGCTTTGGAGGGAGACGTTTTAAAATTGGATTGTTTTTTTCCCTACTGATTTATAGGTTCTATATGTTAATTGAAAAGTTAGTCTTTTAGGAATCACAAATATTTCTATTGAGATACAATTCACCTGCCGTAACACTGCCTTTGAAAATATGCACAATACCGTGGCTTTTAGTATATGGGCAGACTTGGCACAACAGTCACCACTGTCTATCTTCAGAATATTTTCAGTGCCCCGTAAATAAAGGCCCTTGTTAATGAAGGCGTATTAACAGTCACCCTCATTACTCCTTTCCTCCAAGCCGTAGCAACGACTAATCTACTTCTGTCTGTGTTGGTTTGTTCTGGACATTTCACGTAAATGGAATCATGCAGGATGCGGTCATTTGTGTTTGGCTTCTTTCATTTAGCGTAATGTTCTCAAGGTTCGTCCATGTTGTGGCATGTATCAGTACTTGGTGCCTTTTTGTGGCTGAGTAATATTCCAGTCTATGAATATACCACATCCTGTCTATCAGGTCATGACATGTGGGTTCTCTCCACAGTTTGGCTGTTATGAATAACACTACTAGGAATACTCTGTGTAAGTTTGTATGTGAACATGCTTTTGATTCTCCGGGGTACAGACCTAGGAGTGCAATTGCAGTGTTGTGTGGTAATTCTCTGTTTAACTTTCTGCAGAATTGCCAAACCGTTTTCCAAAACAATTGGATCATTTTACATTTCCACCAGCGGTATTCCAGCTTCTCCACATCGTCGCCGACACTTGTTGTCCATCCTGTTGAGTTTAGCCATCTTACTGCTTTTGAAATAATAGTGCACTTTAGTTTAGATTTGAATTTCCCTGATGACTAATGAGGTTACGCTTCTTTTCCTGTGCTTGTTGACAGTTTCTGTATCTGCTTTTGAGAACTCTCTATTCAAATCCTTAGCCTGCAAACTTTTTTTCAGCTTTTTGCCTGTATTTTTACTCTCTTCATATACTTTTTGATATGCCAAAGATCTATAGATCTTAACAGTTTTAGCCTTCATATTTTGGGATTTTTAAAAAGTCTTTCTCTTTTATCAATAAAAAGAAAATAAAAACTTCTAAAATTTTTATGGTTGCATATTTTAGTTTTAAATATTCGATCCATCTGGAATTTTGTTTTGTGTAAGGTTGTTTTGTGTAAGGTATGAGAAAAAGGATGAAAACATTTTTACAGGTGGTCTGAGTGATTACCAAATTGCTACAAACGCTCCTTTTCCCATGACCCATATCTTGACTGCATTTTCCCGTAGTCCGTACAGAGAAGCCTTTTTACAAAGGGAGGCCACCATTCCCAGCCATTTCATTTTAAGGTTTGTTTTCTGCAATTAAATCCCTTGTGTATCTTATCTACACACCTTTTCTTTTAAGCTAATACAAATTTTGTGTGAGTAGGACCTTGGCGAGTGTAAGATGGGCTTGAATTTCATAACTGGTTCCGTGTGGTGCAGCCCAGCAGACGGACAGACAGAAGCAGGGGCTGCAGAGGCGACAGAAGCTATGAGAACAGGAGCCTCTAGAGATTTGCTGTGGAATTTCACATAAAGCTCTAGACTTTTCTGTGTAAACTTATCATCATATATGGACATCACCTTAGAACAGACAGAGAATAATGCTTTAAAAGTTAGACATTCCTAAGGAAGGTGTTCATTCCTTAGCAGATGCTGAGAAGTGTATGTGTTTTGGTGAAGATATGTACCCATTTCTACTGGGTATGTATCTAGAAGTAGCATTGCTGGGTCCTAGGATATATGTATGTTCACAGCTCTTGTAAATACAGACAAAACATTTTTAAACTGGTTGTATCAAATTACACTTCCAGTAGCGGTAGATTAGAGCTCCATTTACTCCACGTTATACCCAATAGTTGGTATTTTCCATCCTTTCCATTTTAGCCATTCTGGCGTGTAGGGGATAGTATCACATTATGGCTTTTTATTAGAATTTCTCTGATAACCAGTGAAGTTTTGTCACTTTTCATATGTTTCTTGGCCATATAGAAATCTTTTATACAGTGTACAAGTATTCGCTCATTTTTCTATTGAACTGTCCGCTTCCTTTTTCCTTTTTGGATTGTTCTTTATGTATTCCAGAACCAAGTCAGTATTAGGATATATGTATTGCAAATAACTTCTGCTACCACATGAATTCACCCTTGTGGCTTGTCGTGAACTTTCAGATGCAAACACCCGTCTTTTACAAAAACAAGCAAATGTGTAGACATAAAAGTTTATTAGGGGTTACCAGGGGCAGGAAGGAGGAAATAAAGTGGTGTTCCTGCATATGGAGACTGAGTTCTGGTTAACAGTGGTAGGAAAGTCACATTGATTAAGGGCAGGGTTGCACAGCCAATTAATGGTAATTACTGTCAGTTGTTCAGTCACCAAAGGTTGTGTGGTATGTTTACAACAACAACGATGAGCAGCTGCTGGGGCAACATAATAGTACTCAACGGATGAGGCGTATTCTTTTATTATACTTTTCTCTATTTTCTAATTTGTTTTTGTAACATGCTACTGTTCAAATTTATAAAATGTTTGCATGATGAAAGTGGATAACAAGGTCTATCCCACCCATTACATCCTTCTAAGGTTTAAATGAGGGACTACATGCCATCAGCAGAGGCTCAGCCTTGGTTGGCACTCGATAAATACTTGATTTCTCCCACTCTTCTGGCTCACTGTCTTCTCCCCTGGTTTATTTGCTCTTCTCTTTCGAGCTGGAAGCATGTGACCACCAGGCTTCCCGACACCATCATTCTGCTTTCCATACCAATGTTATTGTAGTCTTGGGTTCCTGGGCAGCCTCTCCACAGGTTTAATTCTTTCACTTCTGTTCATTTATTGTTTAAATATATTCGTTTAATTTTGTCCTGCTTGTAGAAGTATATTCTAGTCATTGAAAATTTGGAGACTACCCCAACACACATGGGAACACCATGAGTAAGAATAGACTCCACGGCAATGGGTTTTATATGTGTGTCGCACACATTTATGTATATTCACTTAAATATTATATCCTGCTCCTTTCACTCAATATTATATTTCCATGATAAAGTTTTGTTTATTTTACAGACAACATCAAATTGTTTTATTATATTCTGCTGTGTGCAAGGAGTATATAATTTTAGCAATTTGAGTATAGTTGAAATATTAAATGTGCATGTTTCTGGTAATCTTCAACCTATACTTAAATCTTTTAACAAAAATCTTTGCTATTGAACCTTTTTTTTTATTTGTTATTCAGCATTCTTTAACACTAGGAGATAGTCTCAGGATCAACTCAGATCATATTTTCTCCCTCTTACACACGAAGGCCCTTAAAGTATTCAAAGATTGTCGTTGTTGTTGTTAGGTGCCGTCGGGTCGGTTCTGACTCATAGGGACCCTATGCACAACAGAACGGAACACTGCCTGGTCCTGCGCCATCCTTACAATCATTGTTATGCTTGAGCTCATTGTTGCAGCCACTGTGTCAATCCCCCTCATTGAGGGTCACCCTCTTTTCCGCTGACCCTGTACTCTGCCAAGCGTGACGTCCTTCTCCAGGGACTGATCTCTCCTGACAACATATCCAAAGTATATAAGACGCAGTCTCGCCATCCTTGCCTCTAAGGAGCATTCTGGCCGCACTTTTTCCCAAACAGATTTGTTCGTTCTTTTGGCAGTCCATGGTATATTCAATATTCTTCACCAACACCACAATTCAAAGGCGTCAACTCTTCTTCGGTCTTCCTTATTCATTTTCCAGCTTTCACATGTATATGATGTGATTGAAAATAGCATGGCTTGCGTCAGGCGCACCTTAGTCTTCAGGGTGACATCTTTGCTCTTCAACACTTTGAAGAGGTCCTTTGCAGCAGATTTGCCCAATGCAATGTGTCTTTTGATTTCTTGACTGCTGCTTCCATGGCTGTTGATTGTGGATCCAAGTCAAATGAAATCCTTGACAACTTCAATCTTTTCTCCATTTCTCATGATGTTGCACATTGGTCCAGTTGTGAGGATTTTTGTTTTCTTTATGTTGAGGCGTAATCCATACTGGAGGCTGTGGTCTTTGATGTTCATTAGTAAGTGCTTCAAGTCCTCTTCACTTTCAGCAAGCAGGGTTGTGTCATCTGCATAATGAAGGTTGTTAATGAGTCTTCCTCCAATCCTGATGCCCCGTTCTTCTTCATATAGTCCAGATTCTCGTATTATTTGTTCAGCATACAGATTAAATAGGTATGGTGAAAGAATACAACCCTGACGCACACCTTTCCTGACTTTAAACCAATCAGTATCCCCTTGTTCTGTCTGAACAACTGCCTCTTAATCTATGTAAAGGTTCCTCATGAGCACAATTAAGTATTCTGGAATTCCCATTCTTCCCAGTGTTATCCATAGTTTGTTATGATCCACACAGTTGAATGCCTTTGCATAGTCAATAAAACACAGGTAAACATCCTTCTGGTAGTCTCTGCTTTCAGCCAGGATCCATCCAACATCAGCAAGGATATCCCTGGTTCCACGTCCTCTTCTGAAACTGGCCTGAATTTCTGGCAGTACCCTGTCGATATACTGCTGCAGCCGTTTTTGAAAGATCTACAGCAAAATTTTGCTTGTGTGTGATATTAATCATATGGTTCTATAATTTCCACATTCGTTTGGGTCACCTTTCTTGGGAATAGGCATAAATATGGATCTCTTCCAAAAAATATATATATATATATATATTTTTTTTTTTTTTCCAATCAGTTGGCCAGGACGCTGTCTTCCATATTTCCTGGCATAGACGAGTGAGCATCTCCAGCGCTGCATCTGTTTGCTGAAACATCTCTATTGATATTCCATCAATTCCTGGAGCCTTGTTTTTCGCCAATGCCTTCAGAACAGCTTTGACTTTTCTTCCTTCAGTACCATTGGTTCCTGATCATAGGCCACCTCTTGAAATGGTTGAATAGTGACCAATTCTTTTTGGTATAATAATTCTGTGTATTCCTTCCATCTTCTTTTGATGCTTCCTGCATCATTTAATATTTTCCCCATGGAATCCTTCACTTTCGCAACTCGAGGCTTGAATTTTTTCTTCAGTTCTTTTAGCTTGAGAAACACCGAGCATGTTCTTCCCTTTTGGTTTTCCATCTCCAGCTCTTTGCACATGTCATTATAATACTTTACTTTGTCTTTTTGAGAGGCCCTTTGAAATCTTCAGTTCTTTTATTTCATCAATTCTTCCTTTTGCTTTAGCTGCTCGAGGTTCGAGAGCAAGTTTCAGAGTCTCCTCTGACACCCATCTTGGTCTTTTCTTTCTTTCCTATCTTTTCAGTGACCTCTTGCTTTCTTCATGGATGATGTCCTTGATGTCATTCAAAAACTTGTCTTGTCTTCGGTAACTAGTGTTCAATGTGTCAAATTTATTCTTGAGATGGTCTCTAAATTCAGGTGGGATATTTTTGCTGTCATGGACTTGCTCTGATTTTCCTCAATTTCAGCTTGAACTTGAATATGAGCAATTGATGGTCTGTTCCACAGTCAGCCCCTGGCCGTTTTGTGACTGATGATATTGAGCTTTTCCATCGTCTCTTTCCACAGATGTAGTCAATTTGATTTCTGTGTGTTCCATCTGGCGAGGTCCATGTGTATAGTCACCGTTTATGCTGGTGAAAGAAGGTATTTGCAATGAAGAAGTCATTGGTCTTGCAAAATTCTATCATTTGATCTCCGGCATTGTTTCTATCACCAAGGCCGTATTTTCCAACTACTGATCCTTCTTTATTTCCAGCTTTTGCATTCCAATAGCCAGTAATTATCAATGCATCTTGATAGCATGTTCGATCAATTTCAGACTGCAGCAGCCGAAAAAAATCTCCTATTTCTTCATCTTTGGCCCTGGTGGTTGGTGTGTAAACTTGAATAATAGTTGTGTTAACTGGTCTTTCTTGTAGGAGTGTGGATATTATCCTATCATTGACAGCGTTGTATTTCACGATAGATCTTGAAATGTTCTTTTTGACGATGAATGCAACATCATTCCTCCTCGAGTTGTCATTCCCAGCATAGAAGACTATATGATTGTCTGATTCAAAATGGCCAGTACCAGCCCATTTCAGCTCACGAATGCCTAGGATATTGATGTTTGTGCATTCCATTTCATTTTTGATGATTTCCAATTTTCCAAGATTCATAATTCGTACATTCCAGGTTCCAATTATTAATGGATGTTTGCAGCTATTTCTTCTCATTTTGAGAAGTGCCATATCAGCAGATGAAGGTCCTGAAAGCTTTACTCCATCCATGTCATTAAGGTTGACTCTACTTTGAAGAGGCAGCTCTTCCCCAGTCATGTTTTGAGTGCCTTCCAACCTGGGGGGGTCATCTTCCGGCCATATATCAGACAGTGTTCCGTTGCTGTTCCTAAGGTTTTCACTGGCTAATGCTTTCCAGAAGTAGATTTCCGGGTCCTTCTTCCTAGGCTCTCTTGTCTGGAAGCTCAGCTGAAACCTGTCCTCCATGGGTTACCCTGCTGGTATCTGAATACCGGTGGCATAGCTTCCAGCATCACAGCAACACACAAGCCCCCACAATATGACAAACTGTCAGACACGTGGGGGTAGCAAACTATGATTTCATTCATCATTTTCATTTTTTCATTCAATCAATATTTAGAAAGATTCCATGTGCCAGGAATAGTCTACATCATGTGGATGCAGTGGTGAAAGGTACACATTGTCCCTGCCATTGTGAAGGGGACACCCAGTGCGGGTGGGAGGGGGACTGGTAAAATGCAGTCCAGAGAAAGGACAGACCATGCTCCAGGAACCACACTGGACTTCAGAGAGCTTTGTTGGCTGCCGTTCATCTGTCCGGCTTCTAGATGTCAGAGTGCCCTCAGGCTCAGTGCTTAGTCCTCTCTCTCTATATAGACACCCTCTCTCTAGGATGTCTCAGTGAGTCGGTGGCTGTCTGTAGCTGAGGATGTGATGTTTACACCTCCATCCATTTCAACTCCTCCTGGTTCATGACTTCTATTCAAATGTCAGCGTAACTCTCTGTACTGAGTTCTTCATCTGTAAAATGTGCCTTATAATGATACATTCCTCACATGGGTATCATGCAGAGCAAGTATCTTAAGAAAGGAGAAACCCTCACAAGAGTCCTGGCACCAGTAAGTGTTAGCTGTCAGTATTATTACCTGCCATCTCCACGTAGATGTCTAACAGCTATGCCATGTTATCAACGCCATGAAACAATTCTTGGTCCCAACCCCATTCCACCCTTATCGATGAATTTCTCAGGGCTTCAGTGATGGGAATGTGTGCGTTTTCCCACATAATGGACATGGCTAATAAAGGTTGGCCTGGTCCTTCATAATAAGTTGCTCCAAAGTTTATATGGGTGGACTCAGACAAGTGATAGCCAACTAATATAGACAAAAAATAGAACTCTCAGCTGCTCATATTTGTACTCTCAGCCTAGAATATCTGGTGAGGGTACTATATGGACTGAATTGTGTAACCCCAAAGGTACGTTGAAATCCTAACTACTGTACCTATAAATGTGACCTGATTTGGATATAGGGGATTTTTAAAATTATTTTAATGAGGCCATACCAGTGTAGGGTGGGTCCTAAACCTAATCCCTTGTGAGTTACAAAAAGAACAGAATAGACACAGACACAAACAGGGGAAGAGGGAGACAGACAAAGGGGAAGATAATCTACAAGGCCAGGAACGCAAAGGGTGGCTGGAAGCTGCTAGAAGCTGAAGTAGACATGAGCCATGCCCTGAATTCCTACTTCTAGCCTCCCGAACTGTGAGAAAATAAATATCTGTTCTTTAAAGCCACCCAATAGTGTTATTTTTTTCTTATGGCAGCCCTAGATGACTAACACATACCCATGGTTATCCATGAAGCCTGGTGTAAAATAGTGTTCTCCCCTCCTTGTCTAGCCCACCCGAATCCTGCTATTTCCTTATCAGTGTCCTCTGCCTTCACTAAGAGCTACAACAGAGTCGGCTTGATGCTGATGCATAGAAATGCAGTTTATTTTTTAGTTTATATTTATGATTGACTAGCATTAATTTCAATGGTTTGTTAATTTTTCTGTGGAGGCATTTCTGTAATCTATGAGTAATAGCAGTTGCAGCTTTTCCTTCTTTTTGTTGTCGCTTTGTTCTAGCTTGGGCCTCCAGTGTTAAATATTTAATATAAATAATGATAGAAAGCATCCTTATTTTTTTAAAGAATTTTTTTGTGTGCTTTAAGTGAAAGTTTTCAAATCAAGTCAGTCTCTCACACAAAAACGCGTATGCACCTTGCTACACACTCCCAATTACTCTCCCCCTAATGAGACAGCCTGCTCTCTCCCTCCACTCTCTCTTTTCGTGTCCTTTTCGCCAGCTTCTAAACCCCCTCCACCCTCTCATCTCCCTTCCAGGCAAGAGATGCCAACATAGTCTCAAGTGTCCACCTGATTCAAGAAGCTCACTCCTCACCAGCATCCCTCTCCAACCCATTGTCCAGTCCAATCCATGTCTGAAGAGTTGGCTTCGGGAATGGTTCCTGTCCTGGGGCAACGGAAGGTCTGGGGGTCATGACCACTGGGATCCTTCCAGTCTCAGTAAGACCATTAAGTATGATCTTATGAGAATTTGGGGTCTGCATCCCACTGTTCTCCTGCTCCCTCAGGGTTTCTCTGTTGTGTTCCCTGTCAGGGCAGTCATTGGTTGTAGCCGGGCACCATCTAGTTCTTCTGGTCTCAGGATGATGTAGTAACTGATTCACGTGGCCCTTTCTGTCTCCTGGGCTCGTACTCACCTCGTGTCCTTGGTGTTCTTCATTCTCCTTTGATCCAGGTGAGTTGAGACCAATGGATGAACCTTAGATGGCTGCTTTCTAATGTTTAAGACGCCAGACGCCAGTCTTCAAATTGGGAAAGCATCCTTATTTTAATGCTAATTAATTTTAAAGAGAATGTCCCACATTTCACCATGAACTATCATGCCAGTTGTATTTTTCCAACTTAAGGAACTCCTTTTCTGGTCCATGATTGCTCAGAGTCCTTATCTCTCAGTGTGATTGGATTTTATCAACTGCTTTGTCCCCATCTCTTGAGGTGAACATGTCTTTTCTTCTTCCGTCTGTGCTTATGGTGAATTAAATTATTAAATCTTTAATGTTCACTCAAGCTTGCATGCTGATGATAAACCCCCTTGATGATGGCGTATTACCTGGTTTATACTTTGCTGGATTTCCTTTGCCAGTATTTTATGTAGGTTTTTGCATCTCAGTTACTTAGTGTGCTTGCCCTGTAACTCTTCTTCTACGATCCTTGTCTAATTTGGTGTCAATATTAAACTAGCCTTAGGGATGAAGTAGAGGAGCATCTCATCTTTTTCTCTTCTTTTCTGACTTTGCACAAGACTAAAATGCTCTGTTTCTTGCCTGTTTGCTGCAACCTGAATGAAAGTGGTCTCGGCCTCCTATTTTCTTAGGGAGATCTTGAACTACTGACCCATTTTGTGTAGTGATTAAAGGTCTTTTCTGGTGCTACTTAGAAAAATTTCCACTGCATGTTCTAGGCTGCTAGGATTTCATCTTTGAATGTTATGTTGTTATCACTATTTTCAGTCTCATCCACGTCAATTAATCAATCCCAGATTTTCCCTCATTTTTCCAAAGTCAAACTCTACATCTATTCCTGGTACCAATTCCCTTATCTAAGACTTGTTTGCAAACAAAAATACAACCCAGCCTCTTTGAGTCCATGATGTGAGAATACAGTCCCATATAACTTTTTTTGTAACTGTTTTTCTTGTTAAGTGTTTCTCCTCTTTTTTTTTTTTTGTTCATTTCCCACGTATCTAGCAGTTTCAAAGTTGTGCACTTCAGGTTGAGGTCATTAGCTGGATTGACTCCGTGCAGGGCCATGGGGTGCCAGTTGCAAATGGGCATCCAAAGAGCACTCCTCTAGAACTAGGAGGCAGGAGGATGTGGTTGGGCGGTTGCGGGGGCGGGGGAGGGAACTGGGCAGGGCTGTGTGGAGAGGGGCGCCCAGGGGAGGTGCCAGGTCGGAGGCTGCCCCACCACAATCTCACGTGCATCAGGAAGGAGCTGGCTGCAGGAGCCTTTCGCCAGGCTTTCCCTGAACTCAGACCCGCTAGGCTCACAGGTCCCACCAGAACTAGGGGAAGCCTGAGTCTACCGAGGTCAAGTCCCAGGGTACACCCCTGAGCCCAGTCACAGTGCTTATGCTGGGATAGGAGGGCAGAGGAGGCGTATGGGGACTTGGGTCCAGAGGGTGACCCAGAAAGGGTGGGAGAGTTGTGGTCACCCTAGGACTCTGGCTCTGCACGTGAAGGGCCCCAGGTTGCACTTCCAGGAGGAGAAGGCAAAGCCACAGAGCCCACACTGCTCACACAAACAATCCCCCACCCCCCTCTGCCCTTTCTCCAGGCGGGACGCCCCTCCTGTGCTGTCCTCAGAAGGGCTCTTCAGGGACCACACCCCTAGTTTGCGGAGCAGCAGAGCCTGCCCCAGTCTGGACTAGGGACTTTATTTCTTCCACTCTCACCACTGGCTGAAGGCAGACTCCTGTCTCCACAGACTAAAGAGGAATTATCAAAATGAGCTCGAAACTCTAGATTTGAGTTAAGGATCATAAATTAACACAGAGAAATACAACTTTAACAACAAAGACCTGTTTGGAGCCCCAGTTGGAATTAAAAAAAAAAAAACTTGAACAGAGGGAGTGATAAAGGCTTCCTTCTTTTGCCATCCTCTCTCGGTGGTCCCAAGCTTTCTCATCTCCCACCTCACAAGACTGTATCAACTGCTTTGAGACTTTTAGAATAAAGATCCCCAGGCGTATCACTGCTGTTACCCTGTGAGGATTTCCCCAGTGCTGGGTTAGACTAAGACAGAATCCTTCCAAGGCTTCCAGGGCCAGTGTACTGGACGGTCAACACACAGAGCCTCAGAGCCCACTTCATTTTTCCTGCAGTTGGGCATGACCCCAGGGACATGACCCTGAGAGTGCTGACACTTCCTGAAGCCAGTGACCCTCCCCCTGGGCTTCTCTCTGCCTGGGTCTCAGAATCTCTGAGGCCAACTTGTACCCTCGGAAGTGTTTCTGCTGAAGGACACGTAAACAGCACTGTGGATTTGTGTCCTGCAGTCTGCAAAACTGCCTCCCCTGAGTGGGGTGAGGAGCTACTGAAATACTGAAATCATTGAAACTAGCAGAAGCCACAGCTCATGGTGCTGGGAGAAAACTGGGAAGGACGGAGAGGTGAAGAGGCTATAAAGGCCCAGGTGTGAAGGCGACCATGGGCCAGGATGTCCTGAAGTCGCAAAGCTGACCAATGCTGAGTGCCCTAAAACCTGCCACTCCTGTGCCCATCTTTTCTTTCAATGGACAAAGTCTTCCCCTGCTCTTATGTGCCTGGGCTGGAAGGGCCTTTGACTTAGAACATGAAGCAGCCTCCAGAGCCTCTTGGGGCAAGTGATGGTCAAGGAGGCTCTGCCTAACCCCACCCTGCCCTTCCCAGTTGTCAGAGGACCAGGAATTTCAGTCTTCCAGCTCCTGGGCTGATCTAGTGACTCGTAACAGGATTTCACTGGAACTGGAAGGTGTTGAAGACAGGAAGTACTCCTGGGTTTCTTCACCCAGCTGAATGCCTAGTTCCTGGTCTTATTACACGGCTTACATTCAGGATAAGAAGAGGCGTTTGGAGCTTTACGCATGACCTCTTAGCAGCGGTTTCTGTTCAGGAGTGAAGAGGTAAAAAGAAAGCAGTGTCTACTAAGTCCTTTTCCAAGAGTCTCAGGAAATTCTCACGAAGACCCTCTCAGGTAAGGACTGATGGGAAATGCCTTGGTTTAATATTAAACTTTGCCTTGACACATTTTGTTTATGGAGGGCATATACAATATTGTCCGCTCAAGGAAGCACTGTAATTCTTATCTAGACTTTATGTAGAATGAGTATATATAAAACCTAAACTTGGTCCTTAAGCAAGGGGTTACCTCTCAGAGAAGGCCTATGGGAAGGTTTCTACCAAATTCTGTGGTGCTGCCATTGCTCCAAGGAGCCCAGGTGGTGCCAAGTTTGAGCACTCGGCTGTTAACTGAAGGTTAGTTTTTTGAACCCACCAAAAGGCTCTAAGGAGTAAAGACCTGGCGAACTGCTTCCATTAAGATTACAAACCAGGAAACCCTATCAGGGCAGTTCTCCTTTTACACTGGGCCGCAATGACTCAGAAACCCACTCGATGGCACCTAGCAATAACAACAGGAAGCTGTTGCCCCCAATGTGCTTGAAGTGCCTCTCTGGGGAAGGCTGGCCTTCACAGCCAGCTCATGGCCACACGGGAACTGAGACTCATGTTTTGTTGCCACACCTTAGTTTCAGTCAGTAAATTTATTTTCCAGTTTATTGACGAGACTTGACTACAGACATCTCTCAGGTATTGTCAAAATTAATTCCATTCTCTACTAATGATTTGCCAGGATGTATTTCCAAGCATTTCCAAGAGACTGGAAAAACTTTCCAAAGAGGCTTGTCCAGCGCCATGTTGTGCAGTAACTACAGTGTTGACGTAGTATATTAACCACATAGTTTCCACGTTTTCTGCTTTCCTTAAATAACAACTGAAATTCCAAGTCTACCACCTGAAGTACTTCCCGTAGTGTTTCACTTAGAAGTCTGGTGGTGATGAATTCTCTCAGTTTTCTTTCCCCTAAGAATGGCATTATTTGAGCTTTACTCCTGAAGGTAATGATACATAGATACATGATACATAGAATTCTGGGTTAATATTTCCATCTTTCAGGGTTGAAAAAATGTTGTTTCACAATCTTTTTTTTTTTGGCTTCCATGGCTTCTGATAGTGAATACAGAGTCATTCAAATTATTTTTCTCAGGTGAAATGTGTTGTTTTCTCTCTACCTCCTTCCTGAGTATTTTCTTGACCTTTGTAATTCTGCAGTTGATTTATATATATATGTGTGTGTCAACTGTTTTTCCCCTCCCGGGTATGTCTGTAAGTTCAGTACACTGTTTTTTTCTTTTTACATGCTGCTGTTAAAAAATATATATATATATTAGTAATGTACTTACAAATATACTTGGGATGTGGCGTAAGGCCCACTGGGTTGGCAAAAAACCCATAACCCGCAGAATATTTTTGTGCAAATTCGGTATTGGGGCATGGAATTCTTTAACTTGCTGTGGTTTGCTGAACTTCTTGAATCTGTAAGTTTATGTCTTTCACCACATTTGGAAAGTGTTCAGCCAGTATTTTTTCAAATACTATTTTCTTCACCACACGTTTTGTCCACTTCTTCTGGAGTTCCAATAAATAAGCTTTTTGTCTAGTTCTTGAGGCACTGTCCATTTTTTTCCATATTTTCCTCTCAGTTTGCAGAATGGATATTTTCTACTGATCTATTTCAAGTATTTAGTTTTTTTCTCTGTCATCACCATTCTGCTATTGTGAAAATATCAACTGAATTTTTGATTTCTACGATTGTACTTTTAACATGTAAAATTTTCATTTGCAAATAGCACCTATTATCTTTCCATTTATTTAAAAAGTGTCCCTGTTATTTCTTGGATTAGAATAGCATTTTAAAATCTGTTTCTTATGATTTTGAGAGTACAAGTCCTGCTTAAATTTTATGGAGAATTTTTTTGTTTTTAGCAGTCGATTGACCCAGTTATGTTCAGGCTCCAAGTTCTGTCCCATCTTCTGTATTCTATGGTTGAAATGTTAGTTCAATTTTTGAAGGCTTTGCAGCTGTATTAAAGTCTAATCTATGTGAGCGCCACTCAGTATGGAACCTTGATGGCATTCTAACCCATAGTGCGGGTCTTAAAGGATTTGATAATGCTTCTTTGGGTCAGGGCAATGGATACGCACCTGAGGGGTGAACCAGGAGTTCATAGCAAGTCTGCAGAATCTCTTTCTTGCACAGCCTCCTCTTTCTCTTTCTCTTCTGCTCTCTGAGTTCAGAAGGAGTGCTTTCCTGGCCCACTGGTGGGAATGCTGGGGCTTTAATCTCCTCATTCTGTTGTGCACATCAGTGACTGGTTCTGCCTATGGGGCCAAAGCACTGGACAACCAGCCAAAAGGCTGGCAGTTTGAACCTGTCAAGAAGCGCCTCAGAAGACAAGCCTGGCGATCAGCTTTTGAAAAGTCTCACCCTTTGAGGTAGAATTGACTAGGTGTCAGTTAACAGCAGAGAGAGAGAAAATGTAATGGAGCTTTCTCTACAATATTTGGTTCTTCCATACTCTGGTCAGAGAGAAGGATTCTCCTCTGCCAGAGTTTCAGGTGTCTGCCCACCTGCCCAGCTGCCTGTCTCTCTCCTTTGTGGACCTTCTATCCCATTTATATGAGAGAGGGCTTCTCTCGGGGCTGTTTCTGTCCACAACGGGTGTGCAGCTGTGAGATTTGGGCTCATTTAATTTCAGCCTCTGGAATGTTCATACTTTATGTTCTGGCTCCGCCCCGCCCCCATCCACCTTCAACACTTTCCTTTGCAGAGTCCTGAGATAGTGTCCCATGCATTTGTCCAGATACTTAGTTGTCAGATACCAGCATAGCCACCGGGGAAGTGTTGGTTGTGGTTGCGGGGAGGGACTGTACACTGAAGGAGCTGCAAGACCTGGCTGCCTTGTGTGAGCAGGACGGGGGTGTGCTGAGGAGTGGGTGCTGAAGGTGCTGAGTCAAGGGGCGTTTAATATAAAGTTGGGTCAAGGAGAGTTTGTTGACAAGGATTTATTGCCGTAGCAAGGGTTCTGGAAATGGGTTTAATATGCTGTGGGATTGCTTTTGGAAGCTTAGAAAAGGCAATGGCCCACATTCTCTGAAATCGAAATGCCAGACCTGCTGTGTCAGATGTTGGAAGAGGGATTAAAAGCCTCCAATATGTGGGCACGTCTGAGTTAGTCTTCTATAAGACCATTTCTTGGAGGTCCTGAAGGATACCCATTTCATCAGAAGAATAAGGAATGCGGAGATGAGGGGAGCACCAGCAACACAGAGCTTTCCAATATGTATACTTTGTAGGGAGTCCCTGGACACCACAAACAGTTAAGTGCTTGACTATTATCCGAAAGTCTGGCAGTTTGGCAGTTTGAACGTACTCAGAGGGTCCTTGGAAGACAGTCCTGGCCATCTGCTACTAAAGGATGAAAGCCTTAAAAACACTATTGAACAGTTAGTTCTACTATGCCCACATGGGGTGGTCATGAGTCAGAAATGACTTGATGACAACTAACAGCAACAATCGTCTATAGGCTCAGGTTGTTAGTGGGAGCTGGGCTGCCTAGTAGCAATGCAAATCATGGGATCCCAGCTCCACAGAGGCCAGGTGGAAGTACTTAACTGTCAGAAACAAGTTGTGTGTGATTCCAATAATGCTCAGCAGGTCAGAGTAGTAGTTATCTATTGGGGCATAATAGATTCTCCCCAAACTTAGCAGGTGTGAGTTAAATGGAAAATTAATATTCAACTCATTCTGATAAATTTGGAACTAGACAAAAATTTTGGTATCACTCAACATAGTTTTCAGGTGAAGGAATAAACTGGAAAATTTAAATAACTAGTATAAGTATAATAAGAGATTTTTCAAATAATGATGATATAATTGCATACCTGAATAAAAGACAAATACATCAAAATCAATAGTTTGTCTCCAGCGTAGACATGAGGGTCTCAAATTGGCAAGGGTGAGAAGGGCAGACCGTTCTCTTTCCCCTACTACTTGACTGGATCAAACTGTGTTCAAAACTGTAAAATATTTAGGAAAACATTGTTTTGACCAGAGCAGCAAAGGACTTCTATGACGAAAACTAATGTACTAAAATACATAAAATGAAACCTGAATATATGCAAAAAAATGCCATATTTTCAAATGAGAAGTCTTGTCAATCAAATGGAGGTCCCTAAAACTAATATATAAGTGGAATGTATTTCCAGTCAGAATATTAAGATAGTTGTTTTTGAATTGTATACAGTGATCATATGCTACAAATAGTACAGTAGATAGCAGAGGATGTTGCTGGTGTTAGGAGACTTGGAGTCCATTTCTGACTCATAGTGATCCCATTTCACTGCCCCATAGGGTTTTCTAGGCTGTGATCATTATGGGAGGAGAACAATAGGTCTTTCCCCTCAGTGCCCCCTGGTGGGTTCGACCTGCCAAACCTTCTTTGGATTAGCAGATGAGCACTTAATCACTGCAACACCACGGCTGCTTTAAAAGGTATAGAGAAGAAAAACATGAAAAAGCAGGATACTGACAGGTGTCTACCTCCTCAGGTAACAGAAAAAATTGATATTACATAGCATAGAAACTGACAAGTCGACCAATGAAACAAAATCTGCTAAGAAGTCACAATAACCATTGATACAAAGGCGCTATTTTGAGAAAATTATATTTATTTAATAAACGGTGCTGACTCAAGTGATCGTTCTGGGGGACAAAGCTTGAGAAAATGTGATACACAAATGATAGATTTGGAAAATCATGTGAAATGGAGATGATAAGACTTAATAACAATTTCCATTTTACACAGAAGGATAAAAGTTAAGCACTTGAAAAATGAGCAGTGAATTCAAAAAGATCGTTCACAGCAAATCCACATGCCCAATAAACATAGTCCAAGTTGCTCAAAAACACTGCTAGTTAAGAAAATATCAAAGTCCCAGTGAAACTGGCACAATTTAAAAATCAACACCATCTATGGCTGGCTGGGCTGTGGGGAGAAGGATACCCTGAGACATGGCTGGAAAGGTGCTTTAGGACAGCCTCTAGGGGAAAGACACGGCCATGGCTCTGTACTTTTAAAACATACTTTGAGCTGGAAATCTCACTCTATGGAGTCTATTCCACAGAAACAGATCCTGTAGTACACAACGGATAGTTATCATTAGTGTTGACCAAACATTGACTGTACATTGATAGTTGAATGATAGATAACTTATGGTAAAGCTACATCATCAATAAATGAGTTGTAGTAGTTGAGTGGGAAAAATATCTGTGAAGTATTATTTATTACTGAAAAAATCTAGGTGCATGCAGAGAAGTGTATATAAAATGAGCATTTCTGGGTTAAACAATATCAATTGTTTGAATATGCTTGAATACCTGTTTATGTTTATGAGTGTGTATAAGTCCGTGTGCTTGTTTAAGCAAGGATAAGAGAGACTACTTACCACACTGTTAACCTGAATTATCTTGGATTCACTTGCGGGAAAGAACAGGGGGAGGAGAGCTAGAACACGCAGGAAGAGTGGACTTAAAAAGCATGGATGATAATGTTTCCATTTTAGTAGTGTTACGTATGGACGAATAAATCTGTCTTAAAGGGAGAAAGCCAGAATATTCCTTAGAAGCAAGGATGGCTTTGGCCATGTTATCAAGAGGGAGGGACCAGTCCCTGGAAAAGGACATCATGCTTGGTAAAGCAGAGGTCCAGTGAAAAAGAGGAAGACCCTCAATGAGATTGATACAGTGGCTGCAACAGTGTGCTCAAATAGAGCAAAGATTATTAGGATTGCACGTGACCGGGTGGTGTTTTGTTCTGTGGTGCAAAGGGCCACTGTGAGTCAGAACTGACTTGATAGCTTCTGACAAGAACATGTAGAAGTCCAGATAAAGTGTACTGAATTGATATCATCTATTTAAATTATTCATGTAAGTTAAAAGATCAAAAAATATAGTGGCAGTGCCATATCTAATGACTTACAGAGAATCAAGGTAGAATATCAAGTGAAATAAGGGGCGAGAGCAATGTGGGTGGAGTGTGACCAGGCTTCCATAAAAGTAAACACCCCAGCAGATGTACTTGTGTACCTGTGACTGTGTATATGTGTCCCTGCAGAGAGGTGTAGGGAAGGATACACGTGTGTCTATTAACATTGGATACCTTGGGGGAGCAGGACCAAATTACATATGAGGGTGGGACCCTGACATAAATTTTTTTGTCACACAAATCTGTGATCTTGCAAATGTGATAAAAAACAATTTCAGAGCTTTGGAAATTCATAAACATCATAGATATATGTATATTTTAACGTGTTTTGTTAGATATTTAAAATAGGTGAAAATTCTCCAGAATGACAGACAAAAGATTTGAATCACTGGCAGGAGAGCACACCGCAGAAAGTAATAATCAGATCCAGTGGATTTCTTGTTGTTCTTGGAGCCAGTGAGTTCTTCTGGTCTCTATAACTGGAAATGACCAAAAATAACTTTGGGAAGTCAGTAGAGTTACCCCTCAGATACGTCCTGCAAGTACACGTCTACAGCTAAATGTAGAAGGCTGGACACCACGTGCAATCCACTAGGTAACTCATGCGCCTCTAGAAGATTCTCTTTCCTGAATATGCTGCTTCCACCTCCTCCCTGCCTAGCCCCACTGGATAACCCACCTTTGTGCATTGTAGGCCCCATTCAGGTCTGAGCCTAGATCATAGAGGACATCAACTGGGAAGGTAGCTTTTAAGAAGAAAGATGTTGATGAAAAGATTTCAGAAACCAGCACCTCCCCAGCCAGCCTCTCCCCAGCCTGGGAATGCCAACCCCTCCCACCCTGATACCTCTGAGAATCTCTGAGTTTTCGGTTTGGATTCTTAGGAGACTGCAGAATTTACCAGGTCTGAACACCTTGGTTCTTTTCTGCCTGTGACCCTCTGCCTCGCAGGAGCCGTCCCTGTCACTCTGAGGAATACACACAGGACAGACTGTGGACGGAGGTGCCCATCCTAGAGGCCCTGCCCTCCATTTCTCTGCCCCTGGGGGGTTCCCTGTGATACTTGTGGTCTCATTTCCTAGAGAGATGGATACACCCCTGTCATGTCCAGGGCTTCCCCAGACTTGGGATTTGATGTCACGACTGAGACTGGGGCTTTGTTGTCCACTGTTGAGTCTGGGCCTGAATCTGCCCCTTCCCGCCATTACCTCTGATCACCTGTGTTCTTGCTGTTCTCCCTGGGTTTGAAGCCTGTCCTCTCTTTTGGTTCTTTCACCTCAGAGGGCCTTTTTCTTCCAGTTCTTTGACCTCGCGACAGGTCGGATTTGACCACAGGAAAACAAAAAAAAATTAGCAAGTTTGTTTGACATGTCAAGAACCGGAATGTACAGCTTGATTTTAAGGAGAAGAAAAAGTTCCAAAGCTCTACCCCTTACCCTAGGACATGCTCTACAGGAAATATCCTGCAAGCCCTGGATCAACTCTTATCCAGAAATGGTTAACACCCAGGGGGATTTTTCTACACCACCTCCCACTTACATTCCCCTAATGTGGCAAAAAGGATGCATCCCAATCATAAACCCAAATTCACCCTAGGAGCCCAGAAGACATGGCTTGGGTGAGTTCATTTTCCTTCAACCTGCCCTCCTCTCCTCCTACCAAGCCCTGCCTCTTTCTCTGCCTCTATACTGCTGGGAAGGGACCCAGAGTTGTTTGTTTAGGGCTTTATGTCCACTGCTCACCTGCAGACATGTTTCCCAACAGCCTGCCATCTCTCTGATTCCTTCTTCTCCAAAGAACTCAGTGACACCCCCTTCACCATCACACCTCAGCAGGGCCCCCCCCAATCCTCCCAAGTCCCACTGAAATCCCATTTCCCTTTCCCTATTTATGCTGCGCTCATCCTTAGGGTCCCAAGATCTCACCATCCAGATGAGGCCTGTCCTATCCTCTCCTGGGCCAGGGGAGCCTCTGAGGGGACCTGGTGTCTGCGGTCAGCTATCTGGGGCTTCTTCCATCCAGATCCCCCTTAGGGCTGGAGCTCTCTGTGCACTTGGGTTGGGAGGTTTGGGGTCACAGGGGAAGGAGGGTAGGATCTTCCAGGGGAGCTGGGTGAAACGAACCTGAATGGAGGTCTCTCCTGAAGGGCCCACGTTTCCAGCCCAAAGGCCTTGCTCCTCCTAGTCCCGGGGTTCTAGCACGTCTTCAGGCGCTTCCCCCTCTGGCCTCGGTGGTGTGCCTGCTCCTTCTGCAGCCTGGTCTCCTGCCTCTTCAGCCTGTCCAGCTGGTGCCTCAGCCTCTTCAGTTCTTCTCTCTGCTTCTCCAGCTGCTCCTCCAGGCGTCTGCAGACCGCTCTCTTCTCCCTCACCTCCCTCTTCTTGGCAGCCATCAGGCAACGCCTGGCCAGCTGGTGGCAGCGTCTGGGCCTGCGCTGCACTGAGCGTGGCAGCCGCCTCTCCAGCAGCTCTTCAAAGAAGACCCGGCAGCTGAAGCCCTGGCTCACACCATGCTCCGCATGGGCCACGAGGGCCTCCCGGGACTCGAACACGCGGCAGCAGGCCACGCAGCGGAAGCCGCGCTCACGGGTCACCAGCCACTCCGGGGTGGTTGCACGGGGTCTCTCAGCATGCTCCTCCCGTTGGTCAGTGGGCTCCTGGGTACAGGTCTGGGGCCCCTCCTGCCAGGGCTCCAGGGTGCTGACCAGGGACTCAGTGTTGGCCAGACTTGGGGCAGAGCCGATGGTGCTCTCCTCAGAGAGCTCGGCTTCAAAGACCTGGGGCATCTTGCCCACAGGGGCAAAGGAGGTTTTGGTCTGCCAGGAGACCGCCACCCCCTTGACCGTGCGCACCTTGGTGAAATATGCACACCTGACCCATGGCTTTCCTGGGGCAGCCCCGTAGCTGGAGGAGTGAGAGGTCTGCTCGGTGGAAGAGGAAGGAGAAGCGTTCTCGGATTGTTTTGGAATCTTCCTGGGCCTGGAGCTTCGACTTTTTTCATGGGACGTTGTTGACTGTTGCACATTTTCCTCTTGGATAGAGACCTCTGAGAATAGAGAGTTAATTTAGTTGAGCTTTCAGGGTCCTTATTCTCACCTGTGACCCCAAAGCTTTGGTCATAGGGACCCCTGGAGGCCTCTCCATCACCACATCCTCCACCTCTGCAGACCCCATGCTTTCTTTCTTCTTCCCCAGAGACCCACCACCCTTTGGGGGCACTGCTGTGGAAGACAAAGTCTCCATTGTAAAGTGGCACTGTTTATGGTAGTTCATTTTTTAAGAAGTTATTTTTCTTTAATTCCACATTTATTGAATTCCAATGAATTTGTTCCTTTGGAACTTAGAAATGACCTCATTCCCATGAAGCTTCATAATAAATGTGTGACTTGATGTTTTGTATGCGGGTGATATTCTTAGTAAATTTGGAGGGTAAACACTCCAGAGCAATGGTCACCTCTTTTCATCCTCTTTTTACTGAAAGGCTTTTTATAGAGGAGTTATACGTAAAGAGAAGAATGTGTATATTTAGTTATGATTCTTACACGTATACCTCTTCCTTGCACCCTTCTTAACCCAGCCACAGTAGAAGATGAAAATTGTTTTTCTCGGAATAGAAGCCCAGTCCTTAGTAGATGAAGTGAGGCAGAAAGAGATGGCCGTATCTGAGAACCTTGATGCGAGAACTTCAGATGGAGAACACACAGCCTCCTCCGCTGTGTATGTCTCAGTGGGTTGTCTATGTCAACCTAAAGGCCTCTGTATGTTTCTGAATCTTTGGGAACGACTGCAGAGTTCAGGATGCAGAAAGAGATGGAGCTAGGTCAGGTGCGTTGGATGGAGGGAAAGCTTGAGAGAGAGACAAGATTCAGAGATGGAACATGCCAGCAGTTGGTTAGAAGGATACAGAGATCAAGGAGGGAGCAGAAAGCAGGGCTCAGCCACTGAAGGGCAGAATGGGGCAGCAACAAAGAAGACAAGGCGGGGGCAGACTAGTCGGAGAAAGAATGGATAACTAAGAATGATAGCAGAAGCTGAGGTTAGCTATAGTTGGAATTTTAAAATTCTTTCCTGCTAGACTTTGAAAACATCATGCTAAATGGAATAAGTTAGTATTTGCCCTAAGTATAGGGCAAATACTGTACGATCTGACTTATATGAAATAAGCAAATATATAGAAAGCAAGGATTATTGGTCGTTGCCAGTTGTGGGCAGGGGGAAGGGGAAGTTTTTCCACTGGGGCATTGAGGTTATGTTAATGGTTGTAGAAAAGTTTGGAGAAGGATATTGAGAATGGTTATATGACTTGAAGAATGTAATGAGTATCACTGACTCATACATTAGCAATTATTCAGTTATGTTTTATGTATATTTTGAACACAATTAAAAAAAATAAAACTTTGCAATTACAAGAGAAAAAAAAACGATCTATACTATAGCTGTCTTTACCTAGAAGAAATGTTAAACCCTTAGGTAAAGATGGTCAGGAGACCTTGGAGGAGAAGGGAAATCCCTAGAGCTAGAGGGGCAGGGCCTTCCTGGACCTTCTTCTGCTTGAGTCCAGGCTGAGGACTGTGGCAGCTTACATTGACTGGGAACTCTGAATGAACGTGTCGTACTGTGCTCCATCACACCACCCACTCCCAAAACCTCCTGATAAATTTGATATATTTTTTTAATTCGCATGATATATTAATTCATTCTCATGAAAAAATTAAGTACAAGTCTCTGTAACCACCCTTCTCCCTGGTTCTATACCCACTGCCCCAGTTGCCCACCTGCGTTCTTTCCACTAACAAAGCAGGAGAGTTCACCAATCTGACTTGTCTGCTACTGTTATGGAAAGCCCCTCAGATGACAGTAGAATTCTATACTTCACTTACATATTTATTCCTTCGTTTATTTATTCACACTATAATTTCTTACTGTTTACTAATTGACAGGAAGTTTTTTCAGGTGAAAGCCTCGGTGATCCCTTGTGGTCCTTGTTTCCAGGGTGAATCAAACCCCTTGCTGCCCAGCACCCATCGCACAGACTGAATTTTCCTCCCGCCCTTACCTCGGGCCTTAGAGAAAGGCCTCTTCCTCATGTATTGCCGCTCCATTCTGGCTGGGTGAAGATGAACCACGAAGGATGGTCACCGGCAAGATGTTTCTCCTCCTCCCACGTAGAGATGATGTCCCAAACTCTCACAAGTTGGGGACCTTGATTTAGGCAGAACCGTTTGTAATTTGGTATCCAAAGTCGCTCTCCCACAGGAGACCTCAGACCCACAAAGAGCAGTTGGGATCTGAGTGAGCACCAAGGTTTCCAGTAACTCTTGTGTGACATCATCGCTGACATCGCTCAGTTCCAAGGGCCCAGTTTGAATCTAAACAGCGCACTAGGAAAAAATATGGCAACTGTTGTGGGAGAGGCTAGGAGGCTGGGAGGAGGGAAATTATATCTTAAAAATGAATTGAAATGTTCACTTAAAGAAGTCAACATCTAAGAGGAAGGAAACTGTGAGTTGAGGAAATAGAAGAGTATAATGAGTCGCTATTTCTCCCAAACCTCTTCTCTGGCCCTGAATCAAATCTCTCCAGCCCTAGAAACACAATGTCCACTCTGAACACCTCTCAGGCCTCCTTTGCCACTTAGGCTTCACACAGGCTGTTCCCTCTGACTAGTAGACATTCTCTCCCTTCCTGTTGACTGGTTCCTCCTCCAAGGTACCCAGTCTGTGCTTCTGGTTTATGTATTCAGAGGACCTAGTAATCTTTTAGTAATCCTCCATCATAGCACTGAGTCATAGGAGATGCTCAATTTCCAATTTGTGTCTTCCAAATGTGTTGTAAATAACTTGGGGACAAAGACAAGGTCTGCCTCATATTTGGTAGTCCCAGAAAGTGAGACAGAACCCCACCCATAGGAGATACCCAATATATATCTATTGATTAAATAAAAGAAAACTCTTCCAAAAGACTCACCCTTCGTAGCTATCCGTGCAGAATGGAGTTTTTGGTCTGTTGCCTGGAGGTACCATCACTCAGTGGTGGTGTCTAGGCCACTCTCTCTTGACCTCCTGACTCTAAACCCTGTGAAGCCTCTTGGCCTGTCCACACGCTTCTCCCTTGGAGCCACTAAAAAGGGTAGGATTACATCATCACAGAAAAGCACTGAGACTCCGGACGTCTATGGTTAACCTGCCTGGGAGGCTTAGGAGAGCCCTCGGGGAAAGGTCCACTGTCCTCTGCTTGATCTCCTTGTTTGTCCAAGGGGCAATCAGAAAAGGAACAAGCAAATTGTTGAAACATTTTAAGGCAGGGTTTGGGAAGTTGTGCTTGGTAGGTAGAGGAGAGCCTGAGGATTTGAAGGAAAAAAATAAAGATGTCAACGTGGGAGCAGAGGGCTCGCTTTGTGTGACGACAGATGGTAGAATGTGGGCAAGTGGTTGGAAATATATAAAAAAAGAAAATCTCCTAACCATCCACTCGTATTTCAAAATTTAGGTCAAGCATCACTTCCTGGTGGAAGCCTTTCCGACCCTACACCTGGTAGAATTTCCCACCCTGCTCCACACTCTATTGTATTTAAGAAACGCTTCTGCCACAACTAGGGACAAACTTGGTTGCATTTACATGTTGTGATGGATAGCAAAAATGGCCACATGTTCTAATATGTATGTATCCATACATATTATATGACTTATATCTCCCTTTCTCAAGAGCAAGATTCTTCCTCCACTCCTTGAATTTGGACTGATCTATGATTGCTTTGGCCTTTGGAACAGTACAAAGACCAATAGAAGCAGAGACCGAACATAATTAGACACATCGTGACTTGCTCTCTTACCAAAAACGAAACCCATCACTCTCAAGTATATTCTAACTCATAGTGACCCTGAAGGACAGAGTAGAACTGCCCCATAGGATTTCCAAGGCTGTCATCTTTACAGAAGGAGAGTGCCATGTCTTTCTTCCACAGAGCAGCTGGTGGGTACAAACTGATTACCTTTCCTTTAGCAACTGAGCCCTTAACCACTGCACCACCAGGGCTCCTCCTTGCCTTCTTGCTGCTCTTCAAACACTGAGAACCCATGGGAACAGCCCAGGCCACCCTAATAAATGACAAGAGACCATTAGAGAGAGAATCCAGCTGAGAAGACTTCAGGCCCTCTGCCCGCCAGCTGACATGGTGGCTGATTCCAGATACATGAGGGAGCCCAGCCGAGAGCGGCTGAGTCTGGCCCAGACCAGAAGAACCCCAAACTGCCAACCCGGAAACCTGTGAGCGAAGTAACTGCTTGTTCTTTTAAGGCACTTCATTTTTGGGTCATTTGTTATACAGCAATTGATAACTGATTCATTAACTGGGCTGTTTCTCTCACCAGACTGCAAGGAATCTTAATCATTTCTGTATCAACAGTATCTGGCAGAGGGTTGTTCCTGTAGTCATTAGACAGTAGAAATTTCTTCATTTGCATAATTTAAAAGTTTCTATCATTATGTTTTAACTTTCTTTTATAAATAAGATATGGCTGGATTTGCAAGTCTAAGCTGAGTGTACATGTTTTTTCCTTAGGTATTAATCCCTTTTTCTTGCTATTACTCATACATTTAGACATAATTCCAATATTATACTTCATATTCACTGTTCTTTTTTTTCTGCCTTTCCTGTTTCTTTTTTTATTGGAATGATGAAATTTCTCTTACTTTCTTTTTCCTTCTAGCTATTTGAAAGTCGTATTTTCAATTCCTATTCATTCATGGCAAACATGAGATCTTTGAACATTTTAATATGTGGTATATTGTATCAAGTTCATATCTCAGTTCTCCTCTCAAACAGTAATTTTTTGCTAGCTGCCATTGAGGTGACTCCGACTAATGGTGAACTTAGGTAACACAGAACTAAAGGTTGCCAGGTCCTGTGTCATCCTCACAAGTGCCAGCAATTTAGATTCCATCATTATGGCTAATGTGCCAGTCCATCTCACCAAGGGTCTCCTACAGCCTTGTTGGCCTTCTCCTTCACCAACCATGATATTCTCCTCTAGGACTGATTAATCTCTCCTGATGACATGTCCAAAGCAAGTGAATTGGACAGTATTCTCTTGTGATCTGTAAGGGTTTAATTGTCTAATTTTCAGAAGTAAATCTCCAGGTCTTTCTTCCTAGTGTGTCTTAGTCTTGAAGCTCCACTGAAACCTGTCCACCATGGATAACCCTGTTGGTATTTAAAATACTGGTGGCCTAGCTTCCAGCATCATAGCAACATCCAAACCACCACCGTACAGCAAACTAAGACAGGCAGCGAGCTGAACAGCATATTGTTGTTGTTAGGTGTCATCAGGTCAGTTCTAATTTATAGTGACCCTATATACAGCAGAACAAAACACTGGCCAGTCTTGTGCCATCCTCACACTTGTTATTATGCTAGAGCCCATTGTTGCAGCCACCGTGTCAATCCATCTCACTGAGGGTCTTCCTCTTTTTCACTTTCTACTTTACCAAGCATAATGTCTTTCTCCAGGGCCTGGTCTCCCCTGATAACATGTCCAAAGTATGTGATACAAACACTCACCATCTGTGCTTGTAAGGAATATTCTGGCTGTACTTCTTCCAAGACAGATTTGTTTGTTCTTCTGGCAGTCTATGGTATATTCAATATCGTTCACCAACACCATAATTCAAAGGCAGCCTTTCTTCATCAGTTTCCCTTATTCATTGTCCAGCTTTCACATGCGTATGAGGCGTTTGAAAATGTCATGGCTTGTGTCAGGCACACCTTAGCCTTCAGAGTGACATCTGTGCTTGTCACCAGCTTAAAGAGTTCTTTTGCAGCAGATTTGCAATACGTCATTTGATTCCTTGATTGCTGCTTCCATGAGCGTGGACTGGGGAACTGAATAAAATGAGATGCTTGATAACTTCAATTTTTTCTCTGTTTATCATGATGTTGCTTATTGGTCCAGTTGTGAAGATTTTTGTTTTCTTTATGTTGAGGTGCAACCCATGCTGAAGGTTGTAGTCTTTGATATTCACCACTAAGTGCTTCAGGTCCTCTTCACTTTCACCAAGTTTGTGTTATCTGCATATCGTAGGTTGTTAATGAATCTTCCTCTAAACCTAATGCCACGTTTGTCTTCATAGAGTGCAGCTTTTTGGATTATTTGCTCAGCATACAGATTGAATAAATGTGATGAAAGGATAGAACCCTGACACAAACTATTCCTGATTTTAAACCACATAGTGCCCTTTGTTCTCTCTGAAAAACTGCCTCGTGGTCTATGTACAGGTTTCAAATGAGCAATATTAAGTGTTCTAGAATTTCCGTTCTTTGAAGTGTTATCCATAATTTTTTATGATTCACACAGTATAATGCCATTTCATAGTCAATAAAACGCATGGAAACATCTTTCTGGTATTCTGGTATTCTCTGCTTTCAGCCCAGATCCATCAGACATCAGTAATGATATTCCTCATTCCATATCCTCTTCTGAATCTGACTTGAATTTCTGTTGCAACTTCTTTTTAATGATCTTCAGCAAAATTTTACTGAGTTTTGATATTAATGATATTGTTTGATAGTTTCTGAATTTTGTTGAATCACTTTCTTTGGAATGTGCACAAACATGGATCTCTTCCAATCGGATGGCTAGATTATTCGGCCAGTGCTGCATCTGTTTGTTGAAACATCTCAATTGGTACCTGTCAGTTCTTGGAGTCTTGTTTTTTGCCAATGCCTTCAGTGAAGTGTGGACTTCTTCCTTCAATACCATCAGTTCTTGATGACATGCTACCTCCTGAAATGGATGAACATCGACCCATGCTTGTGTGTGTGTGTGTGTGTGTGTGTGTGTGTGTGTGTGTGTCTGTGCAGTGACCCTGTGTATTCTTTCCATCTTATTTTGATGCTTCCTGTGTTGTTCAAGATTTTGCCTGTATAATCCTTCACTATTGCATCTCGAGGCTTGGATTTTTTCTTCAGTTCCTTTAGCTTGAGAGATGCCAAGCATGTTCTTCCCTTTTGTTTTTCTAACGCCAAGTCTTTGCACATGTCATTATCATACTTTGTCTTCTCGAGCCGCCCTTTGAAATCTTCTCTTCAGCTCTTCTACTTCCTCATTTCTTTCATTTCCTTTAGCTACTTTACGTTCAAGAGCAAGTTTCAGAGTATCTCTGACATTCATATTGGTCTTTTCTTTCAGTATAAGGGCTGTATTAGAGGGTACCATCATTTTTATAACTTGCAAGTATCCTCTGTCAGGGCAGTTATTGACTGTAGCTGCACACCACCTAGTTCTTCTGGTTTCAGGCTGATGGCGTCTCTGGTTTATGTGGCCATTAAGGGAAGACCTTTTATTCAAAGAATTATACTTAGAGCAAAATTTGTATATTTATGTATAATTTAAAGCTTCTCCTTTAAGATTGCCTTTCCCTGAACAGAAAGCTCTCACCATGTCATTATGAGAAATACTCTTTCAGTGTGAGGCAGAAAGAGATGTCCATATTTGAGAGTCCGATGGTACAAATCTCAGTAGCCAAGACACAACCACATCAACTGTGTGTGTGGGTGGGTTGTATAAGGGAACATAAGGGTCTGTATTTTCCTGAGTATGAAGGTAGGATTGGCGAGTTAAGGAAGAAAGAGATGGAAGCATCTTGGGAGTGGAGTGCAAACTCCGTGACAGAAGTTGCAGCAGGGGATCTCTCAAGAGGGTTTTAGAGGCCAGTTAGAAACCTAGGAAGCAAAAGGAAATATGGCCAGTGGAGGGCAGCACTACAGTAGTGGTGGGGGGTAGCAAAAATAATGGTAGTGGAGAGGGCAACAAAACTGCCCTGAAAGGAGTGGCAAATTAAAGATCCTAGACAAAATTCAGGTTAAGAAAAGTAGGAATGTAAAAAAATTCTATCCTATAGCTTTCTTTGCTGTGAGAGTTTTTTAGGCCCTTCGAGAGATGTGGGGAGAAGACATAGGAGGAGAAGGGGAGTTCCTGAATCTAGGGGAGGAGTCTGCAAGCCATCTTCTGCCCTCAATGATGTGGGCTCTGGGCTCCTTCAACTTCTCACTCCCAGAACCTCCTGAAATATTTTCTTAATTCTTCACATAGTACATTAATATCATGTCATTAGAAAATATAATAAGTACGCTTCTCTCTAACCACCCTTTCCCCCATCTATACTCTCTGCCCTAGTTGTCCACTGGCTTCCTTCCTTTCCATCAGGTACAGATCCTAAACAACAGAGTGCCTGGAAAGCTCTCGAACTCCCAATGAATTCTGTAGCTTGATCCCTCACTTATTCCTACATTTCTTATTGATATAAGAATTTGGTTAATTGCCCACCAAATGACAGGAAATGCTTTCTCAGGACCCTCCTTCTTATGACCTTATCCATTCCCAATTCCTTCATCTTGTCCTATCATGGCTCTCTTTTCTGGTGGAAACCAGACCCTTTGTTCCGTAACACACATCAGTCTGGGACAATTTTTCCTCTCACCCTTATCTAGAGTCTTAGAGAAAGGCCTCTTCCTTGTGTATCACTGTTTCCTCCTCTCTGGGTGAAGAAGTTCAATCATAATGATGTTCTGAAGGATCTTTATCCCTTTTCCCAGTTCTTCACGATGCATGACCGTTTGGTGACTTGGGGACCCCGGTTTAGTCCGGAATTTCCGTGATAGAGTAGTTCCAGGTGCTCTCGCACAGGATCTCAGATCGACACCCTCTCCAAAAGAGTAGGTGAGATCAGCGTGAACTTCCATAACCCTGTGTGACATCATTCCTGACATTGCTCAGTTCCATGGGCCCACTTTAAATAGAAACACAGCAAAAACAAAAATATGAAACAGTTCAAGTAGGAGCTTGAATACTGCCAGTCCCAGACTGGGAAAAGGGGGCTTAGATATAAAAAAGGAATTGCAACTTTTCTCTGCACTCCATGTCGTTACTATCCCTTGGTGGGGAGAGAGAGAGTACAGGGAATCGTTACAGTGTGATCAGGAGTTGATTTGCCCAAAACTTCTCATTTGACTCTCTTGGAATCATGTCTCTCCAGCCCTGGTCATACAATGTCCACTCTGAACACCTCTCAGGTCTCCTTAGCCTCTGAGGCTTCACACAGGCTCTTCCCCGTGACTAGAAGATTTTCTCTCCCATCCCATCTTATGGCCTACTCTCTGGTGAAGCATGGTGGTTAAGAGAACTGACCCCATTGGAACAGATTGGGCTTATGAGCTCACCATAAAATGCTAAGACTCAGGAATTTGTGGTCAGCCAGAATGGGAGATTTAGGAGTTGAGTTGGGGAAAGTCCATGACCTCTGCATCTTCCAGGCTCTGCTTTCACTCTGGAGCCCATATAGAAAAGGAGCTGGTAAATGGAGACAGCATTTGAGGAAGCAATTAAGAACGTTGGGGTGGTGATGACTTCTCAGAGGAAAATAAAAGTTTCAACAGGGAAATGCTAGGGTCTACTCTTGTATGACTCCAAACTATAAATAGGGACGAGTGGTTGGAAAACAGTAGAACAAAAGATGATCTGCATCTGGTCACAAATGTACCAAATGCCTCAGTGGCTTCAGCCTGTCTCCTCAGACTTCTCTCTGGAGAAGACATGGGGCTTCCTGGACCTGGGCCTTTTGTCACCCCTTAACTATCCAATCATATTCCCAACTTGGTTCAGGCATCAATTCCTGGTTGTGCTCTTCCCTAAATATCCTCCTGGTAGATTTGTTCACTTCTTGCTCCTTACTCCATTGTACCTGCAAAACCCTTTACCACAGTATAAAACACAATTGCATTTACCTGTTGTGGTTGATGTAAGAAATGTCTACACATTTATCCGCTGTCTGTGCCCATGCCTTCTATGAGACTCTGGAGCGCCTTTCATTAGCAGTAGGAGTCTTTCTCCATCCCTTAGTTGGGGCTGACATTATTGTTTTGGACATTGGGATGGTAGAAAATCTGATAAAATGAGAGAGTTGAAAGACTTTACACTGAGACTTCCCTTTTGTTGCTCTTAAACCCTGAGAACTCATGGGAACATCCTCATGCCAGCCTGCTAGATGATGGAAGACCAATGGAGGGAGGATCTAGCGGTTTCACTGACTTGATGTTATGAACTGGCTCCCAGCTACCTGGAAGCAAATTGTGGACACATGAGGAAGCCATGTTGTGAGCCACTGTGCCTGGCCCAGATCAGAAGAGCTCCAAACTGACAACTTGAAAAATTGTGAGCTGGTAAATTGTTGTTGTTTTAAGACACTACAATTTGGGGTCATTTGTTACAGAGCAATACATGACTGATACAACTGTTAACTTGGCTGTTTCTCTCACCAGGCATTGAGGGAAATTCTCTGAGTCATTTCATCATCAAGAGCAACTGCCATAGGGTCTCACATGTAGCTATTGTATAGTAAATCTTTGGTGGCTTCATGGATGAATGAATAATATGAACCATAACTGTGAATCTGCACAAATTCATGTGTGCAAGAAAACATGATATTTCTTTCAATCAACTGAATTCCAACTCAGAGCTCTTGGCTTACAAAATTGGGGTGAAATTTTAACCTTACTTATTTTTAGGGCTTTGTTTTTTTTTTCCGTGTTGGTTTATTTTTAGGGTGCCCCTCACCCAGATATGCAGTAATTCCTGGAGTCTAATGAAGGACCAAGGTTTGGAGAAGAGCTTTAACACACTCATTGCCCCAGTCTATGTGGGTGATCTCTCTAGAAGCATTGCCTCTGCGGCTTCCTTTCCCAGCTGGAGCATGAGAACGTTGGCAGGGCTGGGAACGCCATAAGGGAGTCTGTCTACTTACGTGCCTGCATCACCCTTTGAGGTGCTGCCACTTACCCCAGGGCTTTATCAAGAAGCAGACCTCACCCCTTCCTAATGTCTAGGACTCTGCTGTCTGACTCCCACTCTTCCCCTGGGTTCCAGTTCACTCACTGTGATTAATCCAGTGAGCTGAGGCTTTTACCATAGACTCTTCAGAGTCTCCAGGCTTCAGGGATTCAACTCTGTGAGTCCAACTACCTCTCTGAAATGAGGTAGGGAAGGAAGGAAAATGCAGAAAGATTTTATGTTGAATTTAATGTTTCAATAAAATTTCTTGCCCTGCGTTTTCAAAGGGTCCTGCCTGACGGTTCCCTCTGTTCTCTTACAAGATGCAGGACGATGAGGAGGGAATGTTTGTTGTGTCATAATCTGTGGAAGGATGCAAAGTGCACATGGGGTTCGTTACTCCTGATGCTCACACTATTGCACCCCACCTACTGGGAAATCACCGTAAGTGTTGCTGAGTCCCTCACACATCCACACTGAACAGCTTTCGGATTCTCATAAGCAGGAGTTATTTGTGTCCTAAGATGAGCCACTCCTTGGAAGCCCTACCCTGTCCTATAGGGTCGCTGTGAGTCGGAATCAACTGCATGGCAAGAGTGTTTTTTTTGGAGAGGGGTTGATATTAGCTGCAGAATAATGTTTAAAAAAATGCTGACAGCGTAGCAGGTGAAACCAACACAATGAAACTGAAATGAAATCTCTTTTTCACACTTATCAACCCCACAGTTCCTTCGAAGTGTGTACTTTTCACTGGGTTTAGAGGAAAGAGAGAACTCTTCACGAGAGAGACACAGCTTGGGACACCTCCAAAATCACACAACTCCTCCCTGATGTTAGGTAACATTCCATGCTGTTTGGCTGGTTTATCATCTGACTGCTCCACACAAATAGAAGGCCCATAAGGGCAGGAGCTTCTCTGCTGTGTTGCAAGAGTATCCTGGTTCCTAGCACCTAAGAAGCACTCAAAACTGATTTGAGTGAATGAATGAGTGGGTGGGTTTTTATAAAAACCATGGTACTGCTCTCTTTATGTAGTTACAATAGTGAAAACAGGGATAAGGAAATGGAGACTAGTACTTGTATAACTTAAAGTTATATAAAATGAGAACAGAACTTCTATAATGAAGAGAGAGACAAAAATAAAGTGTACTAACTGAATGTACCCCCTTCGCTTTGGTTGGAAAGAGACATGGTAAAGTTGGGTTGTTTTTCCCCTACTGATTTATAAGTTCTATATATTGAATTGAAAAGTTAGTCTTTTAGGAGTCAGAAATATTTCTATTGAGAGATAATTCACCCGCCATAACATTGCCCTTTGAAATGTGCACAATTCTGTGGTTGTTAGTATATGGACAGAGTTGTGCAACAATCACCACTGTCTAGCTTCACGATATTTTCAGTGCCCTGTAAATAAATGCCCTACATATTAGTAGTCATCCTCATTATTCCTTTCGTCCAAGACGTAGCAACCACTAATCTACTTTCTGTCTGTGTTGGTTTGTCTGTTCTGGACATCTCATATAAATGGAGTCACACACCATGTGGTCATTTCTGTTTGGCTTCTTTCACTTAGCATAACGTTCTCAAAGTTTGTCCATATTGTTGCATGTATTTTAATGACTAATATTCCAGTCTACGAATATACCACAGCTTGTCTATCAGTTCATGACATTTGGATTCTCTCCATATTTTGGGTATTTATGAATAATTCTGCTATGAAAATTCTTTTGTAAGTTGTTATGTGAACATGCTTCAGCTCTCCTGGGTACATACCTAGGAGTGGAATTGCTATGCATGGTAACTCTATGTTTAACTTTCTGAGCAAGTACTTAACTGTTTTCCAAACTGATTGGATCGTGTCACATGTCCACCAGCAATGTATGAGGGTTCCAGTTTCTCCACATCCTCACCACATATGTTGTCCATCCTATTGATTTGAGCCATCTTAGTGGTTTTGAAATAATAGTGCGTTTTGGTTTTGATTTGCATTTCCCTAATGACTAATGAGGTTGAGCTTCTTTTCATGTGATTATTGACCATTTATATATCTTCTTTGGAGAAATGTCTAGTCAAATCCTTAGCCTGCAATTTTTTTTTTCAGCTTTTTGCCTGTATTTTTGCTTTCTTCATATAGTTTTTGCTATGCCAAAGATCTGTATCTATATCTTACCAGTTTTAGCCTTCACAGCTTTGGGATTTTTAGAAAATCTTTCTCTTTTACCAATAAAAAGCAAAACAAAATCTCTCATAGTTTCTTCTGAAATTTTTATGGTGGCATATTTTACTTTTAAATATGTGATCCTTTTGGAATTTTTTTTCCTGCAAGCTATGAGAAAAAGGATGAAAATATTTTTACAGGTGATCTAAATGATTACCAAATTGCTGCAAACATTCCTTTTTGCCTTTTTGCATAAGCCATATCTTAACTGCATTTTCCCATATTCCATATAGAAAAGCATTTTTACAGAAGGAGGCCCGCCATTCCCAGCCATTTCATTTTAAGGTTTTGCTTTGCTGCAATAGAAATCCCTTCTATACCTTATCTATACACCTGTTCTCATAGCCAATAAAAATTTTGTGTGAGTAGGACTCCTGTGAATTTATAAGATGAGGTTGAATTTTATAACTGGTTCCATGTGGTGCAGCCCAGCAGAAGGACAGACAGAAGCAGTAGCTCCAGAGGGAACAGAAGCTATAAGCACATGAGCCTCTAGAGATTTGCTCTTGAATTTCAGAGAAAGCTCTAGACTCTTCTATATAAACATATTATATATGGCCATCACCTTAGAACAGACAGAGAATAATGCTTTGAATGTGAAGCATTCAGGACAGAACTGGAGAAAAATGTAGAACAATCTTCTAACTCACAAAAAAAAACACCAGACTTACTAACTTGACAGGGATTGGAGAAACCCTGAGTGTATGGACCCCAGATATCCTTTGAGGTCAATAATGAAGTCGCTCATGAGGTTCACCCTTCAGCCAAAGATTAGACAGGCCCATAAAACGAAATGAGGCTCCAGCAGCATACTAGCCCAGGAACAAGGACTAGAAGGTAGAAGAGGACAGGAAAGCTGGTAATAGGGAACCTAAGTTGAAGAAGAGAGAGTGTCGACATGTCATGGGGTTGGTAACCGTTGTTATAAAACAATATATGTACTAGCTGTTTAGTAAGAAGCTAGTTTGTTCTGTAAACCTTCATCTAAAGAAAAATTTAAAAAGTTAGGCTTTCAGAATGAGAGTGTTCATTCCTTAGAAGTATGTGCTTTGTTGAACATATCTACGCATTTCTATTGGGTATGTATCTAGAAGTAGAATTGCTGGGTCGTAGGATACATGTGTGTTCACAGCTTTAGTAGATATGGCCAAAGCATTTTTAAAGTGGTTGTACCAAATTACACTTTCACTAGCAGTAAATTAGAGATCCCTTTGCTCCATGCTCTACCTAGTAGTTGGTATTTTCCATCTTTTTCATTTTAGCCATTCTGGTGTGTGGGGGATAGTATCACATTGTGACATTTTGTTAAGAGTTTCTCTGATAACTAATGAATGTATGTTGGCCATATAGAAATCTTTTCAAGTATTTCCTCATCTATTGGACTTTTTTTTTGTTTTTGCTTTATAAACGGTTCTTTATATATTCTAGAACCAAGTCCATAGTAGGACATAGGTATTGCAAATAACTTCTGCTACCATACGAATTCACCCTTGTGGCTTGTCAAGAGCTTTCAGATTCAGAAACCTGCCTTTTATAAGAACAGGCAAATGGTTAGTAACGAAAGTTTATTAGGGGTTAACAGGGGCAGGAGGGAGGAAATAAAGCAGTGTTATTGCATACAGAGCACGGAGTTTCAGTTTATGGTGATGGAAAAATCCCATTGATAAGGGTAAGTTTGCACAGCTGATTAATGTAATTGCTGTCAATAGCTTGTACACCTGTACGACTTGTTCACTTGGCAAAGGTTGTGTGCAATATTTACAGCAGCAACAAAAATGAGCAGCTTCTGAGGCAACACTATAGTCTGCAATTGATGAGATGTATTCTTTTATTATACTTTTCTCAGTTTTCTGGTTTGTTAACATGTGACTGTTAAAATCAAAGATAATAAAGCGTTTGCATGATGAAAGTGGTAACAATGTCTATCCCACCCATTGTGTCCCTCTGAAGCTTAAATGAGGAACTACATGCCACTAGCAGTCGCCCAGCCTTACTTGGCACTCGGGAAATATTTCATTTCTCCCACTCCTCTGGCTCACGGTCTTCTCCCCTTGTTTATTTGCTCTTTTCTCTTTCCAGCTGGCTGCATGTGACCACCAGGCTTCCTGACTCCATCATTCTGCTTTCCATACCAGTGTTATTGTAACCTTGGGATCTTGGGCAGTGGTGAAAGTTACACACTGTCCCTGCCATTAGGAAGGGGACAAGCCAGTGCGGGTGGGAGGGGCAGTGGGGAAATTCGGCCTAGAGAAAGGACAGGCCACCTTCCAGGAACCGCACTGGCCTTCAGAGAGCTTTGTTGGCTGTGGTTCACCTGGCCAGCTTGTAGGCGTCAGGGTGCCCTAGGGCTCGGTGCTTAGTTCTCTCTATTGACACCCTCTGTCTAGGATGACTCAGTGAGTCCACTGCTGTCTATCTGTAGCTAAAGATGCCAGCTTTGTAGCTCTAGTCAAATTCCTCCTGGGTGCAGACTCGTATATTCAAATGTCAGCCTAACTCTCTGTATCGACCTCTTTTGTAAAATGGGCATTATAATGGCACATTCCTCATAGGACTATCATGCAGAGCAAAACTCTTAAGGAGAAGCTTTTACAAGAGCCCCTGACACCAGTGCATGTGCTCAGTAAGTGTTAGCTGTTAGTATTATTACCTGACATCTCCACGTGGACGTCTGACAGCTATGCCATGTTATCAAGGCCATGAAGTAAGTCTTGGTCCCAAACCCATTCCACCCGCATCAATTTCTCAATGCTACAGTGATGGGAGTCTGTGTGTTTTTCCACATAATGGACATGGTTAAAAAGGTTGACCAGGTCCTTCATAATAAGTTGCTCCAAAGTTCATATGGGTGACCATTGATACAAGTTACAGTCAACTAATATAGAAAAAAAACAGAACCACTCTCAGCAGCTCATGCTTGGACTCTCAGTCCAGAATATCTGGTGAGGGCACTATTATGGACTGAATTGTATAACCCCAAAAGGTATGTTGAAATCCTAACCACTGTACCTGTAAATGTGACCTAATTTAGAAATAGGGGATTTTTAAAATTATGTTAATAAGGCCATACCAGTGTAGGGTGGGTCCTAGACCTAGTCCCTTCTGAGTTATAAAAACAGCAGAATAGACACAGACAGGAGCAGATGCATCTACAAGGCCAGGAACACAAAGGGTGGCTGGAAGCTGCTAGAAGCTGAAGTAGACATGAGCCATGCCCTGAATTCAGACTTCGAGCCTCTCCTGAACTGTAAGAAAATAAATTTCTGTTCTTTAAAGCCACTCAGTTGTGTTATTTTTTTCTTATGGCGGCACTAGGTAACTAACACACATATCTGTGCTTATAAATCCAGCCTAGGGTAAAATAGTGCTCTCCCCTCCTTGTCTAGCCCACCTGGATCCTGCTGTTTCCCTATCAGTGTCCTCTGCTTTCACTAAGCTACAAAAGAGCCGGCTTGATGCTGATGCATAGAAATTCACTCTATTTTTTACTTTGTATTTATGATTAGTATTAATTCTAATGTTTTCTATGGCTTTTAAAAATTTCCTGTGAAGACATTCGTATAATCTATGAATAATAACAGTTATACTTTTTCTTGTCATTTCGTTCTAGCTTCGACCTCCATTGTTAAATATTTCATAGAAATAATAAGAGAAAGCATCCTTGTTTTATTGCTAATTAATTTTAAAGAGAATGTCCCACATTTCGCCATGAACTATCATGCTAGTTGTAGTTTTCCAAGTTTGGGAACTCCTTTTTTTGTTCCTAGTTTGCTCAGAGTTCTTATGTCTCAGTGTGATTGGATTTTATCACTACTTTTCGCCATCTCTTTATGTGAGCCTTGTCTTTTCTTCCTTAACCTACACATGTGGTGAATTAAGTTATTAAATGTTTAATGTTCACTCGATTGCATGCTGACAATAAACCCCCTTGATCGTGGCGTATTACATGGTTTACACTTGTCTGGAGTTCTTTGCCAGCATTTTATGTAGGGTTTTGCATCTCAATTACTTATACCTTTCTTTTCTAATTCGGTATCAATATTAAAGTAGCCTTAAGGATCAAGTTGGAGAGCATCTCATATTTTTCTCTTCTTTGGTGACTATGTACAAGATTAAGATGATCTGTTTTTTGCATGTTTGCTGGAACTTGCCTGAAAGTGGTCTCCCAAACCTGAAACCATTTGGCCATCGAGTTGATTCCTTCTTCTTAGGGAGATCTTGAACTACTGACCCATTTTGTATAGTGATTAAAGGCCATTTCTGGTGCCAATTTACTTAGAAAAATTTTCACTGCATGTTGTAGACTGCTAGGATGTCATCATTAAATATTACGCAGTTATCACTGTTTTCAGCCTCATCCAGGCCAATTAATCAATCCCAGATTTTCCATTTTCCGGAAGTCACGCTGCGTATCTACTCCTGGTACCAGTTCCCTTATCTAAGACTTATTTGCAAAGAAACATACAACCAAGCCTCCTTTGAGTCTATGATGTGAGAATACAGTCAGTCCCATATAATGTGACATCTTTGTAATTGTTCTTTTTAAGTGTTTCACATTTACTTTTTTTTTTTTCATTTCCCACCTATCTAGCAGTTTTAAAGTTGTGCATTTCAGGTTGAGGTCATTAGCTGGATTGACTCTGCGGGGCGGTGCGGTGCCCAGTTGCATCTGGGCATCAAGAAAAGGCGCCTCTAGAACTAGGAGGCCTGAGGCGGAGGGTGGGTGGTTGGGGGGTGGGGGCGGGGCAGGGCTGCACAGAGAGGGGCGCCCTGGGGGATGCGCGATGCCCAGGGCTGCCCCACCGCAAGCTCGCGGGCAGCAGGATGAAGCTGGCTTCAGGAGCCTTTTGCGACAGTCCCAGCCCACCCAGCCCTGCCCTGAACTCACCCACCAGGCTCACAGGTCGCACCAGAATAGGGGAAGCCTGAGGCCACAGAGAGCGAGACCCAGTGCACGCACCTGAGCCTGATCACAGCGCTTATGCTGGGATAGGAGAGCAGAGGAGGCATATGGGGACTTGGGTCCAGAGGATGACCCAGGAAAGGTGGGAGAGTTGAGGTCACCCTCTAACTCTGGGTCCGCACGTGGAGGCCCGAGGTTGCACTTCTGGGAGGAGAAGGCAAAGCCCCAGAGGCCACACTGTAGGTACACACACTGCACCCCCTTTCTCCCTCAGAAGGGCTCCCCAGGGAGGTCACCCCTAGTTTGGGGTGCAGCAGAGCCGACCCCGGTCAGGACTAGGGACTTTATTTCCTGCACTTTCACCACTGGCTTATAGTAGACTCCTTTCTCCATAGACTAAAGAAGAAATCATCAAAATAAGCTCAAAACTCCAGATTTGAGTTAAGGATCATAAATACAACTTCAGTGATAAATGCCTGTTTGGAGCCCAAGTTGCATTAAAAAAAAAAAAAATCCTGAACAAGACCCCAGAGGGAGTGATAGGAACCTCCCTCTTTTGCCACAGTCCCTCTGTGGCCCCAAGCTTTCTTATCTCCCACCTCCTAAGACTGTATCAACTGCTTTGAGAGTTTTAGAATAAAGATCCCCAGGAATATGGCTGCTCTCATTCAGTAAGGATTTCCCCAGTGCTGGATTAGACTAAATTCTGAGAATTCTCCAGAGGCTTCCGGGGCCTTCATACTGGACGGTCAACACACCAAGCTGCAGAGCTAATTCCTTTTTCCTGCAATTGGGCATGACCCCAGGGACATGACCCTGAGGGTGCTGACACTTCCTCAACCAATGACCCTCCCCCTGGGTTTCCCTCTGTCTGGGTCTCAGGATCAGTCAGGCCAACTTGTCCCCTCCAGAGAGTTTCTGTTGAAGGACACCTAAGCGGCACTATGGGTTTGTGCCCCCCACCCTGCAAACCTGCCTCCTCTGAGTGGGGTGAGGTGCTACTGAAACATTGAAACTAGCAGAAGCCACAGCCCATGGTGCTGGAAGAAAGCTGGGAGGGAGAGAGAAGTGGAGAGGCTATAAAGGCCCAGTTGTAAAGGTGAACTGGGGCCGGGATGCCCTGAAGCCAAAAAGCTGAATGGTCTCACACCTGCAGCTCCTGAGCCCATCTCTTCTTTCAATGGAGAAAGTCTTTCCCTGCTCTTACTCTGCTGGGCTGGAAGGGCCTTTGACTTTTAACATGAAGCAGCCTCCAGAGCCTCTTGGGGCAAGTGATGTCAAGGAGGCTCTGCCCAGTGCCCCCCCCGCCCCCACTTGTCAGAGCACCAGGAATTTCAGTCTTCCAGGTCCTGGGCTGATCTAGTGACTTATAACAGGATTCCCCTGGAACTCGAAACTTTGGAAGATGGGAAATACTAAAAAAAAAAAAAAATTTTTTTTTTCTCTTCACACAGCTGAACACCTGGTTCCTGGTCTTACTATACAAGTTTCATAGAGGATGCGAAGAGGAGTTTGGGTTTGACACCTGACATCTTAGCAGTGGTTCCTGTTTGTTTGGGAGGGAAGTGGTAAAAAGAAGGCAGCATCTACTACTTCCTTTTCCATGAGTCTCAGAAAATCCTCCTGAAGACCCTCTCAGGTCCCAAGGACTGGTGGGAAATCCCTTGGTTTATTCTTAAACTTTGCCCTTGAGGCATATTTTGTTGATGACCACATATAAAATATTGTCCTCTCAAGGATGCACTCTAATTCTTACCTAGACTTGATGCAGAATGAGTATATATGAAAACTAAAGTTGGTTCTTAAGCAAGGGATTATCTCTCAGAGAAGGTCCATGGGAAGGTTCATACCAACTTCTGTGGTACTGATATTGCTCCAAGGAGCCCTGGTGGTACAAAAGTTAAGTGCTCGGCTGCTAACCGAAATGTTAATTGTTTGAACCTACCCAGAGGCTCTAAGGAATAAAGATCTGGCAACCTCCTCCCGTTAAGATTACACACCAGTAAACCCTATGGGGACAATTCTCCTTTCACACCGGGCCACGGTGACTCAGAAATCCCCTCGATGGCACCTAGCAAAAACAACAGGAAGACATTGCTCCCGATGTGCTTGAAATGCCTCTCTGGGGAAGGCCTTCAGAGCTGGCTCATGGCCACATGGGAATTGAGACTCATTTTTTTGTTTCCACGACTTATTTTGGGTCCAAAAATTTATTTTCCAGTTTATTCACCAGACTTGAATACAGCCAGCTCTCAGATATTGTCAGAATTAATTCCTTTCTCTAATAATGATTTGCCACCAAGAGTGTATTCCCAAGCATTTCCAAGAGACTGGAAAACCTTTCCAAAGAGGCATGTCCAGCGCCATGTTGTGCAGTGACTACAGTGTTGACATAGTATATTTACCCACATAGTTCCTACGTTTTCTGCTTTCCTGAAATACGAATGAAATTCCAAGTCTACCACCTGAACCACTTTTCTCAGTGTTTCATTTAGCAGAAGTCTGGTGGTGATGAATTCTCTCAGTTTTCCATCCCCTGAGAATGGCATTACTTTTGCTTTACTCCCAAAGGTATGACTGGGTATAGAATTATATATCTATATAGATTAATATTTCCCTCTTTGTGTTGAAAAAATGTTGTTTCACAATCTTTTGGCTTCCATGGCTTCTGATAATGACTATAGAGTTATTTGAATTATTTTTCCCATTTGAAATGTGTTGTTTTCTGTCTAACTTCTTCCTGAGTATTTTCTTGGTCTTTGTTATTCTGCCATTGATTATGATATATCATATTTTTATGCAAATAATGCATGTTTTATATATATTTTTTCTTTTTTTGTCAACTGCATTTTCCCCCTCCCAGGTATTGTCATAAGCACAGTACGCCGTTTTCTTTTTTACATGTCACTGTAAAAGAATTCGTATAGTGTGCTTAAAATATTTTCATAATAATATGTTATTGCGGTATATAATTCCTTAAATTTAACTCATTGGGGTTTGCTGAGCTTCTTGAATCTGTAAGTTCATGTCTTTCACCAAATTTGGAAAGTGTTAGTATTTCTCCTAATACTTTTTTCTGCACCACACATTTTCTCCATGTCTTCTGGAGTTCCAATAAAGAAATAGGGTTTTGGTCTAGTTTTTGAGGCTCTGCTCATCTTTTTCTGTATTTTTTCTCTGTTTTCAGAATAAATATTTTCTATTGATCTACTTCCAACTCAGTTTTTTTCTCTGTCATCACCATTCTGCTTTTGAAACTATCAAATGAATTTTTCATTGCTAGCATTGCATTTTTAGCATGTAAAATTTTCCTTTGCAAATAGCCACTATCTTTCCACGTATTTAAAAAATGTCCCTGTTATTTCTTGGAGCATGATTAGAATAGCATTTTAAAATACGTGTCTTAAGATTTCAAAACTGTAAGTCTTGCTTAAATGTTATGGAAAAACAAAATGTTAATTTTGTTTTTTTTAGCATTCAATTGACCCAGATATGTTCATGCTGCAAGTTCTGTCCTGTTTTTGTATTCTGTGGCTCACATCTTCGTTCAATTTTTGAAGCCTTTGCGGTGATACTCGGGTCTAATCTACATGAGTGCCACCCAGACTGGAATCTTGATGGCGTTGTAACCCCTAGTGAGGCTCTTAAAGGATTTGATAGTGCTTCTTAGGGTCAGAGCAAGGCATATGCATCTGGGGGGATGGGTGGTGAACCAGGAGTTCATAGCAAGTTTGAAGAATCTCTTTCTTGTGCCGCTTCCTCTCTCTATTTCTCTGATGCTCTCTGAGCTCTGAAGGAGTGCTTTCTTGGCCCACTGGTAGGAATCCTGTGGCTTTAATCTCCTCATTCTGTCGTGCACATAAGCGACTGGTTCTGCCTATGGGGCCAAAATACTCCACAACCGGCCCAAAGGTTGGCAGCATGAGTCTGTCAAGAAGCGTCTCAGAAGACTAGCCTGGTGATCTGCTTTCGAAAAGTCACACCCTTTGAGGCAGAACTGACTAAATGCCAACAGCAGACAGGGAGAGAGAAAACTTAATGGAGCTTCCTCCACACTCTTGGGCCCTTACATACTCTGGTCAGAGAGAAGGAATCTGTTCTTCCAGAGTTTTAAGTTTCTTCCCACCTGCCGACTTGCCCACCTCTCTCCTTTATGGACCCTCTATCCCATTTGATATGAGAGAGGGCTTCTCTTGGAGCTGTTTCTGTGCACAGCTGGTATGCAGTTACATGATTTGGACTCATTTAATTTCAGCCTCTGGAATGTTTATACTTTATGTTCTGGTTTCCTACCACTGCCAACCACTTCCTTTGCAGAGTCCTGAGATAGCAGCCCATGCATTTGTCCAGATACTTAGTTGTCACATACCAGTATAGCCACTGGGGGAAGTGTTGGTTGTGGTAAGGGGGGGAGGGACTGTACACTGAAGGAGCTGCAAGATCTGGCTGCCTTGTGTGAGCAGGACGGGGGTGTGCTGAGGATGGGTGCTGAAGGTGCTGAGTCAAGGGGAGTTTAATATAAAGTTGGGTCAAGGACAGTTTGTTGATATGGGGGAACTCTCTCCTAACAAGGATTTATCGCCATAGCAAGGGCTCTAGAAATGGGTCTCGTAAGCTGTGGCATTGTTCTTCGATGCTTGGAAAAGGCAATGGCCCACTATCTACGAAATAGAAATGCCAGACCTGCTGTGTCAGATGTGGGAAGATGAGGCAAAAGTCTCCAATATGTGGCCGTGGCAGAGTTAGTTTCTATAAGACCATTTCTTGGCGGTCCTGAAGGACGCCCATTTCATCAAAATAATAAGGAATGCAGAGATGAGGGGAGCAGCAACAACACTGAACTTACTGATATCTGTCTTCTCTAGGGGGTCCCTGGGTGCCACAAACAGTTCAGTGCTCAACTACCAGCTGAAAGGTTGGCAGTTTGAACCCACCGAGGGGTGCCTCAGAAGACAGGCCTGGTGATCTCCTTCTAAAGGGTCACAGCCTTGGAAACCCTATTAAGCAGTTGTACGCTGCACACATGGGGTTGTCATCAGTTGGAAATGACTTGACAGCAACAAACGACAACAACAAACGACAACAATTCTCTATTGGCTGAGATTGTTCATGGGAGCTGGGCTACCTCATACCAATATAAGTAATGGGATCCCAGCCCAACAGAGGCCAGGCAGAAGTACTTAACTGTCAGAAACAAGTTGTGTGTGATTACAACAACGGTCAGCAGGTCAGAGTATTAGTTACCTATTGGGGCATAATAGATTATCCCCAAACTTAGCAGATGAGAGATAAATGGAAAAATATTCAATTCATGCTGATAAATTTGGAACTAGACAAAGATTTTGGTAAGACTCAACATACTTTTAAGGTGAAGGGTTAAACTAGAAAATTTAAATAACTGGTATAAGTATAAAAACAGATTTTCAAAATAATGATATAATTGCATACCCGAATAAAAGACAAATACATCAAAATCAAGGGTTTCTGTCCCATGTGGACATAAGAGACTAAAATTAGCAAGGGTGGGAAAGGCTGGTCGTTCTCTTTCGCCTATTACTTGACTGTAGCAAACTGTGTCCAAAACTATAAAATATTTAGGGGAACATTGTTCTGACCGGAGCAGCGAAGGACATATATAAAGAAAACTAATGTATTAACGTAAATAAAACAAAACCTGAATATGTGCAAAAAAATATGCCATATTTCCAAGTGGGAAGCCTTGTTAATCAAATGGAGGTTCCCAAAACTAACACATAAATGGATTGCATTTCCAATTAGAATATTCGGGTAGTTGTTTTTTAATTGTATACATTAATCATAAGCTACAAGTAGTACAATAGATAACAAAGAATGTTGTTGCTGGAGCCTTGGACAAGATGTTTGACTCACAGCCGTCCCGTCTGACTGCCCAGTAGGCCTTTATAGGCCGTAATCTTTATGGGAGCAGACCGCCAGGCCTTTCTCCCTCAGAGCCACTGGGTGGGTGCGACCTGGCAGCCTTTCTTTCAATTAGCAGTCAAGCACTTAACCATTGCAACACCAGGGCTGCATTACCAAAGAATAGACAAGAAAAACCTGAAATAACAGGATAGTAACAGGTGTCTACCTCATCAAGTAACAGAACAAATCAATATTACATAGCATACAAACTGACAGACAACTGAAATAGAAATCCTACTAGGAAATCACAGTAACTATTCATAAAAAAAAAAAAAAAAAGGTGGTGTGAAAATCATATTTATTTAATAAATGGTGCTGACTCAACTGATTGTTCTGGGGGACAAAGCTTGCAAAAATGTGATACACAAATCATAGATTTGGAAAATTATGTGAAATGTAGATGACCAGGATTAATAACAGTTTATATTTTACACAGAAGGATAAAAGTTAAGCACTTGAAAAATGAGCAGTGAATTCAAACAGATCGTTCACAGCAAATCCACATGCCCAATAAACATAGTCCAAGTTGCTCAAAAACACTGGTAGTTAAGAAAATATCAAAGTCCCAGTGAAACTGGCACAATTTAAAAATCAACACCATCTATAGCTGGCTGGGCTGTGGGGAGAAGGAAACCCTGAGACATGGCTGGAAAGGTGCTTTAGGACAGCCTATAGGGGAAAGACATGGCCATGGCTCTGTACTTTTAACATTCTTTGAACTGGAAATCTCACTCTGTGGAGTCTACTCCACATAAGCGAATCCTGTACTATACAAAGGATGTTTATTATTGATGCTGACAATACATTGACTGTCCATTGGTGGTGAAATGATAGAGAATATATGGTAGAGCTACATCATCAATAACATAGGAAGTCATTAGAATGAAAAAGAGTTGTAGTAGTTAAGTAGGAGAAATCTCTGTGAAGTATTATGGAAGTTTACTGAAAAAATCAAGGTGCAGAAAAGTATATATAAAATGAGCACATTTGGGTAGAACAATAACAATTGAACATATTTGAATACCTGTTTACATGTATGTGTGTGTATAAATGAACAGATGATGGTACATGTATGTGTGCGTGTGCTTGTTTAAGCAAGGATAAGATAGACTACTTACCATATGGTCGAAGTGAATTACCTTGGATTCACTTGTGGGAAAGAACAGGGGGTGGAAACCTAGAACATGCAGGAAGAGTGGACTGAAAAAGCATGGGTGATAACGTGTTTCCATTTCACTAGTGTTATGTATGAGACAAACAAATCTGTCTTGAAAGAAGCTGGAATGTTCCTTAGAAGCAAGGATGGCTTTAGACATGTTATCAGAAGGGACCAGTCCCTGGAGAAGGACACCATGCTTGGTAAAGCAGAGGTCCAGCGAAAAAGAGGAAGACCCTCTATGAGATTGACTGACACAGTGGCTACAACAGTGGGCTCAAATATAGCAACCATTATGAGGGTTGCCCAGGACCAGGCAGTGTTTTGTTGTGTTGTGCATAGGGTCGCTGTGAGTCAGAGCCAACTCGATAGCACCTAACAACATGTCTAAGTCTAGATAAAGTGTACTAAAACTGTTATTATCTATTTAAATTATGTGTGTAACTTAGAAGACATAAAAATATAGTTAATGCTATATCTAATGACTTACAGAGAGTCAAGATAGAATGTCAGGTGAAAGAAGGGGCAAGAGCAATGTGGGTAGAGTATGACCAAGTTTCCATAAAAGCAAACACCCCATCAGATCTACTTGTGTACCTGTGACTGTGTATACATGTCACAGCAGAGAAACCTAGGGAAGGGTACACATGTGTCTATTAACTTTGGATACCTTGGGGGAGCAGGAGCAAAATATGAGGGTGGGACTCTGCATGTTAACTTTTTCATTATACAAATTTGTATTCTTAGATATGTAATAAAAAAGAATTTCATAGCTTTGGAAATTTTTGGAAATTAGTAAATGACATAGACATATATTTTTAAATAGGTGAAAATTCTCTATGACAGACAAAGGTTTTAATCACTGAAAGGAGAGCATACCACAGACAGTAATAATCACGATCAGTGGATTTCTTGCATGTTCTTGGAGCCAATGTGCTCTTCTGGTGTCTGTAACTAGAAATGACCAAAAATAATTTGGGGAAGTCAATCACCTCTTGCAAACACACGTCCACAGCTAAATGAAGGAGAATGGACACCATGTGCAATTCACTAGGTAACTCATGTGCCTCTAGAAGATTCTCTTTCCCAGATATGCTGCCACTACCTCCTCCCCACCTTGCCACACCGAATAACCCACCCTTGTGCATTCTAGGCCCTTTTCAGGACTGAGCATAGATGACGTCAACTGAGAAGATAGTTGATGAAGAGAAGAGGGTTTGATGAAAAAATTTCAGAAAGCAGTACCTCCCCAACCAGCCTCTCCCCAACCTGGGAATGCCAACCTCTCCCACTCTGATACCTCTGAGAATCTCTGATTTTCCGTTTGGATCCTTAGGAGACTGCTGAATTCACCTGTCCTGAAAGCCTTCACTGCCCTCTAGCTCTGACGCTGTTCCATGCAGGAGCTGTCTCTGTCACTCTGAGAAATCCACACAGGACAGCCTGTGGTTGGAGGTGCTCATTCTGGAGGTCCTGCCCTCCCTTCCTGTGCTCCCGAAGGCTTCCCTGTGACAGTAGAGGTCTCATCTTCCAGGGAGATGGCTACGCCCCTGTCATGTCCAGACATGGGACCTGATGCTACGGCTGAGATTTGGGCTTTTCTGTCCACTGCTTAGTCTGGGCCTGAATCTGCCCCTTCCCACCCTCACCTCTGATCACCTGTGTTCTTGCTGTTCTCTCTGGGTTTACAAGCCTGCCCTCTGCTTCTTTCATCTGAGTCAACCTTTTTCTTCAGTTCTTTGACCTCAGGACATGTCAGGTTAGACCACAGAAAGAAGAAAAAATATTAGCAAGTTTCATTAACATGTGGAAAACCTGAAAGAATAGCTTGATTTATTGGAGAGGAAAAAGTTCCAAAGCTCTACTCCTTACTTTAGGACATGCTATACAGAAAATATCCTGCAAGCACTGGATCAACTCTTATCCAGAAATGGAAAACACCCAGGAGGATTTTGCTACACCAGCTCCCCCTTCCCCTCCCCTAATCCTAATTGTAAACCCAAATTCATCCTGTGAGGACAGAAGACATGACTGGGGTGAGCTCCTTTTCCTCCACCCCGCCCTCCTGTCCTCCTCCCAAGCCCTGCTTCTTTCTCTGCCTGCAGGCTGCTGGGAAGGGACCCAGAGGCCTTGGTTTAGGGCTTTATGTTCACTGCTCACCTGCAGGCAGGTTCCGCACAGTCTGCGGCTTCTCTGATTCCTTCTCCTGCAAAGAACTCAGTGATACCCCATGACCGTCACACCTCCCTTAGAGCTGTCCTTGCAGGGACCCCTCAACCTCCCAAGTCCCACTGAAATCCCATTTCCCTTTCCCTACTTATGCTATGCTCATCCTCAGAGTTCTGAGACCTCATCATCCAGGTGAGGCCTGTCCTCTCCTCTTCTGGGCCAGTGGAGCCTCTGAGGGGACCTGGTGTCTGCGGTCAGCTATCTGGGGCTTCCTCCATCCAGATCCTCCTAGGGCTGGAGCTCTCTGTGTACTCGGGGTGGGAGGGTGGGGATCTTCCAGGGGAGCTGGGTTAAACAAAACTGAATGGAGGTCTCTCCTGAAGGGCCCACACTTCCAGCCCAAAGGCCCTACTCCTCCTAGTCCGGGGGTCCTAGAGGGTCTTCTGGTGCTTCCCGCTCTGGCCTTGGTGCTGCACCTGCACCCTCTGTAGCCTGAACTTCTGCCTCTGCAGCCTCTCCAGCTGGTCCCTCAGCCTCTTTAGCTCCTCTCTCTGCTTCTCCAGCTGCTCCTCCAGGTGCCTGCAGACCACACTCTTCTCCCTCACCTCCCTCTTCTTGGCGACCATCAGGCAGCGTCTGCCCACCTGGCGGCAGCATTCGGGCCTACAGGGGACTGAGGGTGGAATCTGGAAGGCATTATGCTGAGTGAAATTAGTCTGTTGCAAAACGACAAATACTGTATGAGACCACTATTGTAAGAACTCATGAAAAAGTTTAAACGCAGCAGAAAACATTCTTTGATGGTTAAGAGTGTGGGGAGTGAGGGAGAGGAAAATTCACTAACATTGTGAAAATGTCAGTTCTACCCAAAACCATCTACAGATACAATGCAATCCCAATTCCAATTCCAAAGACAGTTTTTTAACAGTAACTGTAGACAAATATCATCTTAGGTGAAGGGAAGGACATCACACAATACAGGGGAAGTCAGCACAACTGGACTAAACTAAAAGCTAAGAAGTTTCCTGATCACAACCAAATACTTTGAGGGACAGGAGAGCAGGGGCAGTGGTCTGGGGACCATGGATTCGGGGGACGTGTAGGTAATTGGCATAAGGAAGTTTATTAAGAAAATGTTCTGCATCCAGTTTTGGTGAATGGCATCTGGGGTCTTCCCAGCTAGTAAGCCGCCATCTAAAATTCAGAGATAAGAGGTTTGGGAGAAACCACAGCCCATCACACTCCATTATCATTCCCTGAACTCACATTTCTCTTCCCAATAGAATGGTAACCTCTTTGAAGGCAGGGAAAACTTTCAATTCATTTTTATTACATACTTATTATTAAGTTTCCCCCAATCCTCCCAACACCTCCAAAAGCTGCCATGTTTGTCTTGTTTAGGTTCACACTGGGCCCTCGAAACTGAACAATGTCAGCAATGATGTCACACAAGTGTTATGGAAGCCTTGGTGCTCACTCAGATCCAACTGCTCTTTGGAGAGGTTGTTGATCTGAGGTCTCCTGTGGGAGAGCAACTTAAGCTACCAGTTCACAGAGAGTGATTCCTCAGTTGGAGTTCCCAACTCGTGAGAGCTTGGAACAGAGGGGTGAACATCCTTTGGGGGACCTTTTTTTTTTTTTTTGGTTTACCTTCACCCAGTCAGGATGAAATGGCAATATGGGAAGGAGAAACCTCTAAGACTCGAGGTAGGGGTGGGAGAAAAATTCTTCCTGATTGACAGGAGGTGTGTGGCAAAGAGTCTGATTTCACCAGACAAGATTTGGAGACAAGATATGGATTTTGAGTGAGGAGATGAAGTGGCTCTCCCAGAGAAAGTACTTGCTGTCATTTAGTAGACAACAAAACAGTGATATGAATAAAGGAATGAGCGAGTGAACCAAAGAACACTACTGTAACTCTAAGGGCCTTTCTGAGTAGGCACAGACTAGCTACTCAATTGTTCAGGCTTGGGAACCTCCTATGTTGAGGAAGCCACTGGGCAACTGGGACGGGGGTGAAGGGTGTTTAGGGAGATCAGTTATTCATTTGTATCATATTTTCAAATAAGATTGAATTAATATGTCATGTCAGGAATAACGAAAGAAGTAAAATTTCTCAGGAGCTTATGAAAGTGGGTGGCGTGAGGAAGCACTGTGTCTGTACCACTGTGAGCTATGCTGTCCCCAGCCTGGGCTTGGGCGGAAGAACCCATCCCCCTAGATCCAGGGAATCCCCTTCTCCTCTTCCAAGGCTTAACACCCAGTCACAGCAAAGCCTCACTTCAGGATAGCATTTTAAATTCCTACTCTACTTAGCTTGAAGTATAGGTTAAGGAGGTAAAAGTGCCTAGATGATGCAGTTTGTGCTCAACAGCTCACCTAAAAGTAGGAGTACTGGGGAGAAAAGTCCTGGCGATCTGCTTCTGTTAAGATTACAGTCAAGAAAACCCAATGGAGCAGTTCTACTGTGAAACACATGGGGTCGCCACAAGTCAGAATCGACTTCATGGCAACTGACAACAACAAACTGAACCTGAGCTTCTGTGGTTCCTAATTGTGCACACTTTCATCAGCCAGTGTCTGTCCTCCTTCATCTTTTCAGCTGCTTGCCCATGCTGCCCTGGACCTCCCCAGCCCCGTTTCCTGTTTCCTCCTTGGTCCTCTGCCTGGCCGCTAACTTGCTTCTGAGCGCTTTCGCTACTTTCCACCCCACACCCAACCTGGCTCCGTCTGTTTTCTCTCTTCATCCTGAGGCCTTGAATCCTTCCCTCATGTTCAGAAGTGTACATAGATAGACCTTATGTTGACACACACAACCCTCCTAGACACACACAGGTGAGGTGGTTGTGTCTTAGCCTCTCAGGTTTGTGGCATCAAGGCTTTCAGTCAAACATATGTTATCTGCATCACTCTGAAGTCACTCATCTAATAAGGACATGGTAAGGGGCTTCTGTTCAATTGTTTTCAAGAGGAAACAATTTTAACCTATTACTGTGGCTTGGTTAAGAAGGGTACAAGGAGGAGGTATACCTGTCAGGGTCTTAACTAAATATACAAATTATTCTCTAACTTTTAGGTATAATTCCTTCTATGAAAGGCTTCCCTTAAAAAGAGGTGAAAAAAAATTTTAAAAAAAGAGGTGAAAATTTCTCCCATTTGCGTGTTTAAATTTACTAAGAAAATCACTTTCATAGGAAACTCCTTTTGGAGAAGTCACAAAATATTATAAAAGTTCAAGAAAATGAGGTCATTCCCATGTTCCAAAGGAGCAAATTCCCTGAACATTCAGCAAATAAAGGGGGGAGGGAGCACATTGGATGATCTTCTATTTACAAATATAAAATCCCAAGACATGTTATAGTGTTTTCAGAGTAAACATTTTTGTTATAAGGTACTACTATCATTAGTGTCATTGTGCCCAGGGGATTCTGTCTCCCACAGCAGCGCCCCCAAGAGGAGTGAGGGGTCCCAGGACAGAGGGAGAATTGATGGGAGGATGGTGGTGATGGACAGGCCCCAGGGATCCCTAAGACCAAATCCTTGGGCTCATAGATGAGTCTTCCCAAGACCCAGACTCGATAATGAGCAGAAAAGGCCAAGTTTCAGCCACAACAGCAAGCACTAGGAGCTGGGAAACCCTGGAGGTGCCAGGGGTATGTCCTTCCCTCGGTGATGAGACCCCAAGTGGCACAGGGAAGCCCTCAGGGGCAAGGAAGGGAGGGCAGGGCCTCCAGGAGGGGCATTTCCAACCACAGGCTGCCCTGTTTGTACTTCTCAGAGTGACAGACTCTCCTGCGAGGGACAGGGTCAGAGGCGGAGGAAGCGAGGGCTTTCAGGCGAGGTGAATTCTGCAGTCTCTGATGATCAAACAGAAAGCCCTGGATGCTCAGAGGTACAAGAGAGTGAGGGGGCCGGCATTCCCACAGTGGCCATAGGCTGGCTGAGGGGGTCCTACTGTCCCTGGAGCTATTGGTCGAAATATTTTTCCTTAAAAGCTGCATCTTTCCAGTTAACTTCCTCTATGTTCAGTCCAGGAAAAGGTATAGCATGCAAAGGGTACGTTTTCCAGCAGAGCAACAAGTGGAAGGAAGTGATAGTGGCATATCAGGGAAAGAGAATCTTCTAGTCATCTATGAGTTACCTAGTGAACTGCATGTGGTGTCCAGCCTTCTTCCTTTATCTGTAGACATGTACTTGCAAGAAACATTTGAGGAGTAACTTCATGGACCCTTACAAAATTCTTGCTGGTCATTTCCGGGTGTAGAGACCAGAAGAGCTCATTGTCTCTAAGAACAAGCAAGAAATCTGCTGGGTCTGACTGTTGAGCAGTCTGTGGTGTGCTCTTCTTCCAGTGATTAAAATCTTTGTATCTGTTGTTAAAGATATTTTCCCCCTGTTCAAAAAAAAAAATCCAACAAAATGTTTTTAAAATAATGTATCTATGATGATGTTTATCAACTTTCAAAGCTCTGAAAGTCTTTTGTATAACACCTCTAAGGGTACAGATTTGTATAAGGAAAAAGTTACAGTCATGGTCCCACCCTCATATGTAATTTGGTCCTGCACCCCCAAGGCATCCAATGTTAACAGACACATGTGTATCTTTCCCTACGTTTCTCAGCTGGGACACATACACACAGTCACAGGTTCGCAAGTAGATTCCCTGGTTTGTTTGCTTTAATGGAAATTGGGTCATACACTACCCACGGTGCTCTGTAAATTGCTGATTCCCTGAAGGTCATTAGGTATGGCACTAACACTGCCTTTTTGGGTTTTTTTTAAGATTGAACTCATATTTACATATAAAGCATTTAAATAGATGAGAACAATTACTGTATACACTATCTAGACTCATACATAGCACTAAAAAAAAATTTTTTTATTGAACTCATATTTACACATAAAGCGTTTAAATAGATGAGAACAATTACTGTATACACTATCTAGACTCATACATAGCACTAAAAAAAATTTTTTTTTTATTGAACTCATATTTACACATAAAGCATTTAAATAGATGAGAACCATTACTGTATACACTATCTAGACTCATACATAGCACTACTACAGTGGAAACACATATCACCCGTGCTTTCTAAGTCCGCTCTTCCTGCATGTTCTAACTCCCCCGCCCCCGCCAGTCCTTTTCCAGAAGTGAATCCAAGGTGCTTCAGGTTAACAATGTGGTAAGTAGTCTCTCTTACCCTTGCTTATACGAGCACACACAGACATACATGTATCTTCGTCTGCTCATTTACACACTCACATAAACACAAACAGGTATTCAAGCATACTCAAACAATTGCTATTGCTTTACCCTAATGTGCTCATTTTATACAGACTTCTCTGCACCTTGATTTTCTCCTTCAATAATACTTCACAGAGATTTCTCCTATTTAACTACCAGAGTTCTTTTTCATTCTAATGACTCCTAAATTTTATTGATTTAGCTCTACCATAAATTATCTTTCCACCATCCATGGCAGTCGATTTTGCCATTATTAACAATAACCGTCCTTTGTATACTAGAGGATTTGCTTCCATGGGATAGATTCCAAAGGGTGAGATTTCTAGGTCAAAGAATGTTTCAAAATTACAGAGCCATGTACGTGTCTTTCCCCTAAAGGCTGTCATAATGCCCCTTTCCAGCCATGTCTGAGGCACCCTTCTCCCCACAGCACCCCCCGGCCCCAGCCATAGGTGGTGTAGATTTTTAAATTGTGCCAGTTTCACTGGGACTTTGATATTTTCTTCACTGCCAGTGTTTTTGAACAACTTTGATTATGCTTATTAGCCATTCGTATTTGCTCTGAACGGTCTTTTGAATTCATTGCTCATTTTGCAAGTCCTCAATTTTTGTCTTCCTTGTATAAAATGGAAATAGTTGTTAATCCTTATCATCGACATTTCCCATAATTTCCCAAATCCATCGCTGATGTATCACATTCTTAGAAGTTTTTTTTTTTTTTTTTTGCCCAGAATGATCAGTTGAGTCAGCAGCATTTATAAGATAAACCATAATTTTCCTGAGTTGAAATACCACCTCTGTATTAACGGTTATTATGATAATCTTTGTGGATTTGCTACTTCGTTTCCTTGGTCTAGCTTTCAGTTCCTATGCTATGTAATATTTGTTCCATTAGTTGATGAAGCAGCCTCCTTCTTTTTCATGTTTTTGTTGTCTGTTCTTTTGTATCTGTTATACTATTTGCATCTTAAGATTACTGTATACAGTTCAACAAATAACTAGGTAAATATTCTAATGGGAATTGCAATACATTTGTATGTTGATTTTGGGGGACTGTCATTGATTAAACAAGACTTCCCATTTGATAAAACATATTTTTTGCATTATTAAGGTTTAATTTTATTTCCTCCTCTACTTCAAATAGGTTCTTTTCTGTTCCAGTCAAAACAACGTTTTCCTAAGTAGTTCATGGTTTTGGACACAATTTGATGCAATCATGTAGCAAAGAAAATTGTCTTTATTCCTCCCACGCTGAAACTTCCAATTTTGGGCACTGTGTCTAGATTGGAGAGAAGTCATTGATTTTGGTATATTTGGCTTGTCAGTTTACCAAAATTTTTATCCTCATTTTCTAGGTATGCAATTATATTATCATCATAAAAAGAAGAAAATCTGTTTTAATATTTAATTCATTCCTTAACTTTTCTAGCTCATTAATTCACCTAGAAAAGTATGTTGGGTCATAAAAGTAATAACAGTATATTTGTCTACTTCGAAATTTTATTAGCATGAATGGAGTATTTTTCCATTTATCTAATATCTACTATGTTTTATGATAATTTTTTATGCCCCAGTAGATAATATATTGACCTGTTGACCATTACAGTAATGACATACACCTTGTTTCTGATACTTAAGTGCTTCCACCTGGCTTCTGCTGCTCTGGGACCCCATTATTCCCATTGCTACTAGGCAGCTGTCTCCTACCCACAACCTAAGCCTCCAGAGGACAGACATCGCTAAGTTTCACTTTGCTGCCGCTCCCCTCCACCGTGCCTTCCTTATTGTTCTGATGAGAGGAGTGTCCTTCAGGACTTCTCAAAAATGGTCTTAAGAAAACTCACTCTGGATGTCCATGTATTAGAGACTTTCCCCCATTTTTCAACATCTGACACAGCAGTAACGGCATTTTGATTTCATAGAATGTGGACCATTGCCTTTTCCAAGCTTCCAAGCGCAATCCCTGTAGCATATTAAACCCATTTCCAGAACCCCAACAATGGCAATAAATCCTTTTTAGGAGAGAGTTCCCCCATATCAACAAACTCTTCTTGACCCAACTTTACGTTAAACTCCCCTTGACTCAGCACCTTCAGCACTCGTCCCTCAGCACACCCCGGTCCTGCTCACACAAGGCAGCCAGGTCTTGCAGCTCCTTCAGTGTACAGTCCCTCCCCGCAACCACAACCAACACTTCCCCGGTGGCTATGCTGGTATCTGACAACTAAGTATCTGGACAAATGCATGGGATGCTATCTCAGGACTCTGCAAAGGAAGTGGTTGAAGGTGGCTGGGGGAGGAAACCAGAACATAAAGTATGAATATTCCAGAGGCTGAAATTAAATGAGCCCAAATCTCATAACTACACTCAGGTTGTGGATAGAAATAGGTCCAAGACAATCCTTCTTTCTCTCATGTGGGGGGTAGACGGTCTGTAAAGGAGAGAGATGGGCAGGCAGGCAGGGGGGCAAACACCTAATACTCTAAGTCCAAAGAGTGTAGAGGAATGTCTGTTACATTTTCTGTCTCTATCATACCATTATTTCGCCCCATAGACAGACCCACTCACTTAACCGTGTGGCAGAATGAAGAGATTAAAGCCCCAACATTCTTGCCAGTGGGCCGGAAAGGTAGCCCCTCAGAAGGCAGATATAGAGAGGAAGCAGCTCAAGACAGGGATTTCATAAAGTCGCACATAAAGTCACCTCTAAGTTGACTCGACGGCAATGGGTAAGTTGCACATGCATAGATCTGATCCTAAGAAGCATTGTAAACCTTTGAGCACTGTATTATGGGTTAGAACACCATCTAGGTCCCAGACTGAGTGGCACTCACATAGATAAGTCCTCAAAATATTTTCGTCCTCTTAAGCTTTGAAAATTCAAAAGACATTTGAGCCACAGCATACAGGAGATGAGACAGAACTTGCAGCCTGAACATAACTGGGTCTATTTCTTGCTAAAACAAGCAAACAAAAAAAATGACAATTTCCATAAGGTTAAAGCAGGACTCACAGCACTGGCATAACAGAAAAACTGTAAAAAGGTATTGTAACCGTGCTCTAAGAAGTAACAGGAAGAGTTTTTTTTTTTTTTAAACAAATGGCAATGTAAATATTATCACTAAAGAAAAAGAAGGTATTTACAAATGACAATTTTTGATGTGAGAAAAATTTAGGTATGAATACACTAATAAAAAAAATTTTTTTTAGAAATTAAAAATTCACTTGATGGGCTCAATAGCAGAATGTAGATGGTATTCTGTGTAGGTGTTAAAGTATTTGAAAAAATCTGGGCTGAACAGTTCCCAATTTTGGTGAAAGACAAACTTACGAATTTAAGAAGCTCAGGACATGCCAACAAATTAAATTCAAAGAACTTTATGCCCAAATAAGTTATAATCAACTATAGAATACCAAAGACAACGAAATGCCTTGGAAGAAGTTAGAGAGAAAACAACACATTTCACAAAGGGGAAGAAAATTTTCAATTACTCTACAGTTCTCATCCAAAACCATGGAGGTCAAAAGACTGCAACAACATTTTTTCAGTGCTGAAAGAAAAGAATCGTTAACTCAGAATTCTATATCCAGTGAAAATATCCATCAGGAATAAAGGAAAATAATGACATTCTCAGCTGAAGGAACTCTAAAGAGAATTCATAACCACCAGACTTAGTTTAAGCACTAAAGGAAGTTCTTCAGGTGGCAGACTCGGAATTTCAGGAATTATAGAAAGCAGCACAGTGCTAAGTATCTGGGTGAACACTCTATGCCAGCCCTGCTGTCACTACACAACATGGCGCAGGACTGCCCTCTTTGGAAAGTCTTTACAGCTTGGTGCAAACACTTTGGAATACACTCTTGGTGGCGTATCAGTACTAGAGAATGAAATTTACTTTGAAAATATGAGAGATGTCTGTAGCCACATCTGGTGAAAAACTGGATAATAACATTTTGGACACCAAATGAAAGATGGTAGCAAACAAACAAACAAAATGAGTCTGAATTCCCATGTGCCCATGAGCCAGCTCTGAAGGCCTTCCCCAGGGAGGCATTTCAAATACATCTGGAGCAATGGCAGCATCAGGGAATGAAGGCTATATACCTCTCCTCTGGCCTTCTCTGAAGGGTAACCACTTGCTTAAGTACCAAGCTTAGTGGTTAACATATAGTCATTCTGTAGACAGTCTAGCTAAGAATTACAATGCCTCCTTGAGAGGAAAGCATTTTATACAAATGACATAAACAAGTGCCTCAAAGACAAAGTTATAGTAAACCAAGGCATTTCCCATCAGTCTTTACCTGAGAGGGTCTTTGTAAGGATTTCCAGCGGCTCAGAAAAAAGAACAGAGTAAACTCTGTCTTCTTTCACCTCTTCCCTCCTCAAGAAACAGGAACTGGTGCTAAGATGTCAGGGGTCAAGCTCCAAACTCCTCTCCTGGTCCCGTATCTAAGTTGTGTAATAGCACCAGACAATGAGCTATAAGAAGATGAACCCAAGGAGTATTTCCAGTCTGTGACAGGTTTGCCTTCCAGTGAAATCCTGTTTCAAATCGCTAGACCAGTGGAGGAGCTCTGGTCCTCTGACCTGAGAGAAGGACAGGGTGGGGTTGTCAGAACCTCCTTGACCATCATTCTCCCCAAGAGGTTTTAGAGACTCGTTCATGTCATAACTCAAGGACTATTACTGCCCAGTTGCATAACTGCGGAAAAAGACTTTCTCCTTTGAAGGAGCAAAGGGCCCAGGAGGGGCAGGTGTGAGGCTTTTCTCTTTAAGTCAGCTTTGTGGCTTCAGGTCACTGGCCCCTGGCCACCTTCACAACCTGCCTTTTGAACTCATCCTCATCTCTCCCTCCCAAATTCCCCCAGCACCCTGGGCTGTGGCTTCTGCGGGTTTCAATGGTGTCCTTTCAGTAGCTCCTTGCTCTCCGCTGAGGGAGCAAACCCACAGTGCCCTTAAGTGTCCTTCAGTAGGAACATTGCTGAGAGTACACGATGGCCTGACTGATCCTTAGACCCAGATGGGCAGAACTTTGGGCGGGGGGTCATTGTCCAGAAGTCTCAGCTTCCTTTAAGTGGCTCCAAACTTCAGTGTGTTGACTGCCCAATACACAGGTGGGGGAAGCCTGTGGAAGATTCTCAGTCCTAGTTTCACCCAGCACTGGGCAAACCCTAAGGGGGGAGAGCAGTGATATTCCTGAGGATCTTTATTCTAAAGTTCTCAAAGCAGCTGATATAGTCTTAAGAGGTGGGAGATGAGAAAGCTTGGGACCATGGGAGGGTGGCAAAAGAAGGAGACTCCTATCACTCCCTCTGCGGTCTTGAGTAGTCCTTTCTTCCTTCCTCCCTTCCTTCCTCACACCCTCCCCCTTCCTTCCTTTCTCTTGCTTTTCCTCCCTTCCCTTCCTCCCTCCCTCCCTCTGTCGCTTCTTTCCTTCCTTCCCTCCATCCCTCCCTTTCTCCCCGCTTCTTCCCTCTTCTTTTTTTTTTTTTTAATGCATCTCAGACTCCAAGCAGGCATTTGTTGCTAAAATCATATTTCTCTGTGTTAACTTATGATCCTTAACTTAAATCTGGAGTATGTAGCTCATTTTGATAATTCCTCTTCTGTCTGCACAGAGAAGAGACTGCTCACAGCCAGTGATGAGAGGGGAGGAAACAAATTCCTTAGCCAGAGCAGGCTCTGCTGTTTCCTGTACTAGGGGTGACGCCCCTGGGGAGCCTTTCCCAGGGCAGCAGGGCAGGCAGTGAGTCCAGCCTGGGGCTGCGGCCAGGCTGTGTGGCCTCTGTGGCTTTGATTTCTCCTCCTGGAAGGGCACCCTGTGGGCTTCCCATGGGAGGACCCTGACTCCATGGGTGACCACAACTCACTGCCCTGCCTCCTGTCCTCCTCTGGACCCATGTCCTGATAGGCCTTCTTCCCTCCTTCCCAGTATAAGCATTGTGATCAAGCGGGGCAGAAAAAGTCCTCAGGGCCAGACCCTGGGCCTTGCCCTCCGTGGCCTTAGGCTTCCCCGAGTTTTGGTGGGACCTGTAGCCTGGCGGGGGTCTGGGGCCTTGAGGTGCTGGACTGGCTGGGCCTGTCCCAGAAGGCACAGCAGGCCGGGCTCTGTCCAGCAGCCCCACGGGTTTACGATGGGGCTGCCCCGGGCCTCGCGCCACCCTCGCGCCCCTCTCCGCGCAGCCCCGCCCCCCCCCCAACTGCCCAACCGGCGCCCTCCCCGCCTTCTGGTTCTAGAAGTGTGTTCTCTCGCTGCATAGATGCAACTGGGCACTGCACTGCACACAGAGTCAATCCCACCTGAGTTGAAGACTTGAACATAAAACCCACAACTTTAATACTACCAGATGGAGGAGGAGGGAAGGGATGAAAAAAGAAAGTAAAGAAAAAAAGTTTTAGCAAAAGAACAATTAGAAAAATAAGTATTAGAAGATTATATGCTCACATTATGGATTCACGGAGCCTGTGCACACAAAACTGCTTGGATAGCATACTGTGATATCTTTCTTTGGAAATAAGACTTAGATACGGGGATTGGTGCCAGGAATAGTTGCAGAGGCTGACTTTGGGAAAAGGGGGAAAATTTGGCATTGATTAGTTGGTCTGAATGAGGCTGAAAACCATGAAAATCAAGATAATATTTAAGATAGAATTCTAGTAGCCTAGAACAGGCAGCAGAAATTTTTCTAATTACTACCAGAAGAGGCCTTTAATCACTAAACAACATGGATCAATAGTTCAAGATCTCTGTACAAAGAAAATAATGGGCCTAGATAATTTTCAGTCAGGTTACCATCAAACATGCAAGAAACAGATAATTTTAAACTTGTACATAGGCAACAAAGAATAGAAAACCATGAGACACTCCTCCAACTGTATCTTAAGGCTAGTTTAATAAGGATAACCAATTACAGAAGGATGGTAGAAGAAGAGTTACAGGACAAGCACACTAAATAACTGAGATGCAAAAACCTACGTGAAGTGCTGGCAAAGGAAATCTGGCACAGAATAAAACATATAATATGCCATGATCAAGATGGTTTATTGTAGGCACGCAGGTTTGAGAGAACATTAAAGATTTAATAATTTAATTCACCACATGTATAGGTGAAAGAAGAAAAGACAGGGTCACCTGAAGAGATGGGATAAAGCAGTTGATAAAATCCAGTCACTGTGAGAGATAAGAACTCTGAGCAAACATGAAACAGGAAAGGAGTTGCCTGACCTGGAAAACTATAATTAATATGGTATTAACTGGAAATGTTGGACATTTCATTTAAAATTAGCAATAAAATAAGAATGCTTTGTATTATTTTTATTAAACATTTAAAATGGAGATCAAACTCATACAATAAGACACAAAACAAAAAAGAAAGAAAAGGCATAACTTTTATCATATGTAGATTACAGAGCAGTCTCCATAGAAAAAAATTCAAAACTATAGAAAGTATTGTAATTAATAAAAATTAATCATACATATGAGGAACCCTCGTGGCACAGTAGTTCTGTGTTCGGCTGCTCAGTGAAGGATGGGCGGTTCCAACCCACCAGCCTCTTCAGGAGGAAGATGTGGCAGTCGGCTTCCGTAAAAATGTACAGCCTTGGAAACCATATGGAGCACTTCTACTCTGTCCTACAGGGTGACTACGAGTTGGAATTGACTGGAAAGCAGTAGGTAATCATAAATATAAAATAAGAATATGTATTTTCACCACAATTAAAAATTAATCAATCAAATTTCTATCCATCAGCACGAAGCTGACCCTGCCAAGGCTCTCGGGTGAGAGCAGAGGACACTGAGAGGGAAAGAGCAGGATTCTGGTGGGCCGCACCGAGGAGGAAGGGGGCAGGGTGGTTCAGTGGTTGAATCCTTGCCTTCCATGCAGGGGACCCCAATCAATTCCCGGCCCGTGCACCGCACGCACGGTTACCACCATCTGTCAGAGGAAGCTTGCTTGTTGCTGTGAGGCTGAACAGGTTTCAGCAGAGCTTCCAGACTAAGAGGAATGAAGAAGAAAGAGGTGGCAATCTATTTTTGAAAATCAGCCAGTGAACACACTACGAATCAAAACAGTCCCATCTCGCTTTGCATAGCATCACCATTAGTCAGGGGCTGAGTAAAGAGCAGCTAACACCAACAACGAATACCAAGGAGGAAAGAACATTACTTTACTTTGGGCTAAATTTATCATCTTGGTACCTGTAGGAGTTACAATAACAACAACAAAAACAAAGTGACTATTGGGTGGCTTTAAAAGAGAAATATATTTCCTCACAGTTCAGGAGGCCAGAAGTCTGAATTCAGAGCATAGCTCCAGGGGAGGGTCCTTCCTCCTCTATTTCAGCTTCTAGAAACTGCCAGCAATCCTTAGAGTTCCTGCACTGTAGAGGCATTTGTCTCCACCCTCCACCATCTGCCTTCCTCTGCCCCGTGTGTATTTCTGTGTCTATTCCACACATTTTCATAGCTCAGAAGTGAATAGGTTTAGGACCCACCGTACACTGTTATGGCCTCATTAACATAACAAAGGGAGCCCCCTATTTTCAAGCTGGGTCATATTTACAATTGCGGGAGTTAGAATTTCAACACACATTTTTGTGGGACACAATTCAGTCCATAACAATAGTCTTACCAGATATTCTGGATTGAGAGTCCTAGCAGGAGCAGCTGAGGATGATTCTAATTGTTTGCTACATTAGTTGGCTAAAGCTCGTAGCAAAGTTTGCCCATTCAAATGTCTGAGCAATTCATTAGGTAAGACCCGGCCAAACTTTCCTAAACATATCCATTGTGTGGAAGAAAACACATACTACCATTATGGAAGTCTGGAGAAATGCATTAATAAAAGTAGAGTAGGGCTTGGGACCAAGAATTATTTCATGGCCTTGATAACATGTGATAACTGTTAGACGTCCACCTGGAGATGTCAGGTAATGATACTAACAGCTAACACGTATTGAGTACATGCACTGGTGGTGCCAGGACCCTTGTGAGGGCTTCTCCTTTCTTACGATATTTGTTCTGCATGATAGCTGTATGAGGAATGTATCATTATAATGCACATTTTATACATGAAGAGGTCGATACAGAGATTTATGCTGACATTTGAGTATAAGTCTGGACCCAGGAGGAGTTGAAATGGCTGGAGGTGGAACCTTGACTTAATAAATAAGTGAATAGAAATGGAAGCACTACATCTGTGGAGAGGCTGCCCATGAGCCCAAGATTACGGTGCACTGGTATGGAAAACAGAATTGCGAAGTCATGAACCCTGTAGCCATATGTAGCCCTCAAGGTCTTAGTAGAGCAATAAGGAAAAGAGAGAGAGCCAGAGGAGAGAAGAACACATTCCCTGAGTGACGTAGGAGGCTTGGCCCTCTGCTATGTTCACATGTCATTCCTCATTTAACCCTTAGATTGATACAGTGTGTGAGATAGGTATTATTATTCACTTTTAACATTGCAAAAGTTTTATTTTCTCTGACTTAACAGTAATGAGTGTTTATTGAAACAAACGAGAAACTAGAGAAAAGTATACTTAAAGGGGAAATCTCATCAATTGACTACTATTATTTAGTCAGAAACTGAGGAAGTTGTTGTTGTTAGGTGCCATCCAGTCATTTTTGACTCATAGTGACCTGATATGACCGAACAGAACTGCTCCATAGGTTTTTCTAGGCTGTAATCTTTATGGAAGCAGATTGCCAGGTCTTTCTCCCATGGAGGTGCCTTGTAGGTTTGAACTGCCAACCTTTCAGTTCGCAGGGAGCTCTTAACCTTTGCACCACCAGGGCTCAGGAGATATGTATGGAAAAAGAAAATAGAACATCATTAAAAGAGTCAAGCAGAATGGTGGTGGGAGTATTTCTAATACAGGGCTTAGCTGCTACCAGTTAGGAAAGCAGACAGAAGTATATGATCTACAAGGAAAAATGGCACATTATTTCTGACTCCTTTTTTTACCCCAGCCCTCACTCTCACCTCCCACTTTGGCCTGCCTAGTGAGCAATAAACACAAGAAAAGGGGCTAGACATCTTTGGTCATCATGCAAATGCAAATATAAAGCAACAATATTATACTACCCCATACCAACCAGGATGGGTAAAATAAAAAAGATACTAAATACCAAATTTTGAGTAGAATGGAGGAACTGGAACTCTAATCTACTGCAAGGGAGAGTGTAAACTGGTATAACCATTTTAAACAATTATTTGAACCTATCTATAATTTATAATTCAGCAAATTTACTTCTAGACAAATACCCATCAAAAATGAAAATATATGTTCACCAAAATACATATACTTGTAAATATCCTCCAAGGCATGAATATATTCCGTATAAATGCCTATGGCTTAGGGTGTTATTCCCTGTGGATAGTAAAGTTGATATACAGATTCATCTTCATATGGAAAAAATCTAGAGCCCTTTGTAGAACAAAATAGCAAATCCCAGAGAATCATGTTCTCATGGCTTAAGACATCCTTGTGGTTTCTATTTACACCTCTCCTGCTTTGAGGCTGGAACACATAGACCCAGTTATGAAATCACCCTTGCTTGTTAGTTTTGCAAAAATCCCGCACACCTCAAAATTTTTGTGAGTTTAATAGAGAAAAGATCACAGATGGATAAATAAAAAAAAAAAAGAGAAAGGGTATATTTTGCACCAAAGCAATATATTTAAAATGAAATGGTGAGAATGGTGGGCTTCCTTTTTCTGAAAATGCTTTTCAATTTGTTTGATGGTGGGGAGCAGAGGAAAGAGACGGTTTATTCAAGAAGTAGTTTTCTGGGCAATTTGGTAACTACCTAAACAATAACCTCTAAAAATAAACATTTTGATCCATTGACTTGCTGCTTACACCTGCTTATTTCCAGTTAGATCACATATTTAAATTTAAAATACAAAAAATAAAAAAATTTTAAGAAACTATGGCATTTTTGCTTAATTTTTTAACTGATAAGGAGGAAGTGCATTCTAAAATACTCAAAGTCATAAAATAGAAAGGTGATAAGTTAGGTGTAAGAAAATATAACCAAATAGAGAAGTAGTAACTTTGGCAAAGGATAAAAGAGTACACAATACTGGGGAAACCAGCAGAACTGTATAACTCAGGGTCATGGTAGCTCCATAAACACATCCAAACTCCCTGAGGGACCAAATTACTGGGCTGAGGGACCAAATTACTGGGCTGAGGGACCTGGGGACCATGGTCTCAGGGAACATCCAGCTCAACTGGCATAACATAGTTTATAAAGAAAATATTCTACATTCTACTTTGGCGAGTATCATCTGGGGTCTTAAAAGCCTGTGAACAGCCATCTAAGATACTCCACTGGTCTCACCCCTCAGGAGCAAGGGGGAATGAAGAAAACCAAAGACACGAGGGGAAGATTAGTCCAAGGGACTAATGGATCACAACTACCATGGCCTCCACCAGACTGAGTCCAGCACAACTAGATGGTGCCAGGCTACCACCACTGACTGCTCTGACAAGGATCACAATAGAGGGCCCCAGACAGAGCTGGAGAAAAATGTAGGAAAAAATTCTAACTCACAAAAAAAGACCAGACTTACTGGCCTGACAGAGACTGGAGAAACTGCAAGAGTATGGTCCCCAGGCATCCTTTTAGCTCAGTAATGAAGTCACTCCTGAGGTGTGCCCTTCAGCCAGAGATTAGAGATTATGGCCCACAGACACCTGCTAACCCAGAACTGAAGACACTCCCAAAGTCTACCTTTCAGCCAAAGATTAGACAGGCTTATAAAACAAACAATAACACACGTGAAGAACATGCTTCTTAATTCAATGAAGTGTATGACACCAAATGGGCATCATCTGTTCAGGACAACTGGAGGAATGGACACAGGAAACCTGAGGTGTAAAGGGAAAGTGGGAGCATGCTAATAGATAGTGGGGATTGCAACCAACGGCAACAAAACAATTTGTGTATAAATTTTTGAATGAGAAAATAATTTGTGCTGTAAACTTTCACCTAAAGCAAAATAAAAATATATCACTCATAAAGGCAAACTTAAATAAACAGAAGCAATACATCAATAGGGGTTACTATAAAATCCCCAATTAATAAATGGGCAAGGTCAATGATTCCACTTTAAGACAGAAGATTGAATACGCATACTTACCTCCTTTAATTCCTTAAAGTCCACTAAAATAAAAAATAGCCATAGAAAAATCATTTTTAAAGGAATTAATATGCAAGTATCAGACTGGGAGAGGCAACCAAGAACATTGATTCCTGAGCTGTCAGTAGGGCATGAGACCTGATTTGTAGTGTAAATACCCAAAAAGGCTCAGCAAATAATGACACCTCATCCTACTTTTGAAGTGACAGTGAATGTGATGCGAAAAACAATATAGTTGAAAAAACTTAATGTAATGGAAAATGGCAGAGTAGAAAGCACCAAGTATTGGTCTCTCCAGCAAAACAGCACTAAGCTTGAAAAAAAAAGTCAGAATCATCTATTGCAGTGCTCTGCAACCTAATCAGATACTTAGGGCAACCAGAGAACTACTTGATGAAGAGAGTGGCTGCTGAGCTTTGGTAAGAGAGCAACATGGGGGAACGAGCTACCAGCACCCATTCCTCAGCATGACCACAGACATACGGGCAGTGGCTTTTATTCTTAGAGTGGCTAACTGATGCCAGCATGGACTATAAGAACCTTGTCCTCCAAATATTTGGAGTTGTACATTTTGGTGGGTCAGGGGGTTACTTGAGGGAACACTGAGGATATTTTTGCCCTGTTTTAGCCCCTTCAGGATCCAGTGGCTGAAAGAGATACAAACAAACAAAAAAAAACTTGTTGCCATAGAGTCATTTCCAACCAACAGCAACCCTATAGGACAGAATAAAACTGCCTCATAGGATTCCCAAGGAGCAGCTGTTGGATTTGAACTGCCAACCTTTTGATTAGCAGCCGAGCTCTTAACCACGGTGCTAACAGGGTTTCTAAAGAGATATACACACCTTTAAAAAAATCTCCATATTTAAGGAAATATCTGTAAGGTCACAAACTGACCACAGAGATAATGGAACAGATGCTTGACTGACCACTCACAGGTGAAATAAAGACATTACATACATAATTTAAAAATCCACTTTGCAAATGGATGGCTGAAGCCCTCAAAAAACAACAGCAGTAACCATGATGAGGGAGAGAATATAATTTCCAGAACTGCCACATTTTAATAGTCAAAATTTCCATTTCTCAACAAAAAATTCCAGAGCATACAAAAAACCAGAAAAATATGGCTCATATAAAGTAAAGAAAAATATCTGACAGAAACAATCTCTGAGGGAGCCTAGACATTGGAAGTAGTAGTCAAAGACATTAAATCAAATATCTTAAATATGCTCAATGAAATAAAGAAAGCCATGAATAAAGAGGTAAATCACAAGAACAATGTATGAACAAATAGAAAATGTCCACAGTGGTATAAATCAAACCGGTTGCTATTCAGTTGAACCTGACTCATTGTGACCCTATAGGACAGAGGAGAACTGCCCCATATGGTGTCCAAGGAGAAGCTGGTGGATTCTAGCTGCCAAACTCTTAACCACTGCACCAGCAGAGCTCTAATAAAGATACAGAAACTTTTTTTTTTTCAGCTGTTGTGCTTTTCATCTTCATGATTTCCATTTGGTTCATTTTTATAGTTTCTATGATATAGTCTCACTCATGATGACATAGTTTCTATAATAAAGGAATTGAAACTATAAAAATGAACCAAATGGAAATTATGAAGCTGAAAACACAACAGCTGAAATAAAAATTCACTAGAGTGGCTCAATGACAGATTTGAACAGGCAGAACACAGAGTCAGCAAATTTGAAGACAAGGTATTTGGAATTATCCAGTCTGAAGGGGGAAAAAAGAATAAGAAAAACAAACAGAACCTGCATTTCCCGTGGGACATCAAACACGCCAGTAAACATATCACACCAAAACCAAACCCATTGCTGTTGAGTCGATCCCAACTCATAGCAACCTTGTAGGACAAAGTAGAACCAGCCTCATAGGGTTTCCAAGGCTGTAAATCTTTATGGGAGCAGACTGCCATATTTTTCTCCCGGCAACACATCATGGTCATCCCAAAAGTAGAGGATAGAGAGAAAGGTGCAGAAGCAAAAATAACAGCCGGACACTATCCAAATTTGATGAAAGACATAAATCATGCAGCACACTGGCCTTGGCTCAAACCCATGAGTTTCCAGGGTTTGAAGAGCAGCTATAGAGCAAGCCCCAAAGCCCAAGTCCTTTCAGTTCTCTACTTCTATCAGGTTTGGTATTGGCCAATGGCCAAAGCTGTCATAAGTTCAGTCGCAATTCAAGAGGTTAACAGACTTCTGCTTTTGATGAAAGCAGCTTCCAGGTCATTTTCCAAAGGCATGGAAAACAAACAGGAAAAATATATGGCCATACTGTATTCAGGTACAATAAATAAAAGCACTTGAGTGTTTTCTGAACTATGGTAAGGAATTTCTTGAGTACAAGAATCTCCCGGAGTGGGACATAGTTCTGTTGTACATAGGGTCACTATGAGTCGGAATTGACTCAATGGCACCTAAAGACAACAGCAACAGGGAGTAGGATGTGCTACCAGGAATAGTGTCAAGAAAGGCTTCAACCAAGAAGTGATGCTTGAAACATTAAAAGGGCACAGGTACAGAGATAGCAAGAATGAGTGGCCACTTTTACCATCAATCACAAGAAGCAAATACAATCAAGTGTGTTCTGAGCTATGGCAAATTGTTTCTAAAACACAATGGAGTACACAGCAGGGAGTGACGAGTTATACCAGCAGTAGGGTCAGAGAAGGGTTTACCAGGAAGTGATGCTGAGCCAAATGTGGAAATATCAGTAGCTGGTTAAAAAGTAGGAAATGGCCCAATATATTCAGGAAACCCCAAGTATTCTCCTGAGGCCACAGTGCAAGTGCATGGGTATCATGAACGTAAAAATTCTGAGGAGACAGGGTGAAGCTATTGGGGCATTTTTGCTGCATTTCTGAGCAAGAAAGTTCTTCTTTTGTCCTTTTGTGTTTAGAGATGCTTGTCCCGGTTCTACCCTTTGCAGTCACACAAAACAATCCTCCTCTCCTCCTCATCTGAGACCTTCCGTTTTCCTCCAAGTTATCAGATTCCCTTCTGTTCACCAACAAAACTTTCTAAAACCCCTTCTCAAATGGTTTCAACAATTTTACTGGTTGCTTTTCTAAACAGCGCTCTAGAACAAAATCAAATGTGCAGCAAAGCAGAGAACAGTGGGCTTTTTCCTGAGGGCTCTGCTAGGCCTCCCATGTGGGTTGACCATGGAGGTCCTTATACTCATTACTTTTCTGTGAGGCCATAATGCTAACCCTTTTCCAGAAGGCCCAAGAGAAAGCATGGGAAGGGGGTAAGTGTACCATATTCTGGGGCTCAGAGCCAGGAAGATCAATGAATTTGGGTCAACAGCCTACCCATGAGTGATGGTGCTTTTAGGCACCACATCGAAGAGTTCTATTCTGCGCTGATTTTCTACAAAGGATGGGTCTTTTGGGGGACTCATTATTCATCATTCATTGATCCAACTAATATATGTCAAGTATCTACTATGTGTCAGGTACTATCCTACTTTCTAGGACTACACGTATAAGGCAGACCTTGTGTTTGCCCCTAAGTTGCTTATAATCCTTCTAAAGGAGATAGATTTTTAAATGAGGATTTCACGTGAACAGTTGAGTGGGGTGGGGAGGGGGAGTGTTATCATGTAGGGATTATAGAGTGATCTGATATACTTAGAGCAGGAATATCAAGTAGTTTAGGCAGACTCAGCAAGCTGTGACATGAAGTATAACAATGTTGTTGTTGTTGCTATGTTCTATCAACTCGATTCCAACTCCTACTGACCCCACGTGACAGAGTAGAACAGCCCCATGAGGTTTCCAAGGCTGTAATCTTTACGAGAGCAGATAGCCAGCTCTTTCTCCCCAAAAGCCACTAAGTGGGTTTGAACTGACACCTTTTTCCTTAGTAGCCAACACTTAACAATTGCACCACCATGGCTCCTCTAACAGTGAGCATTCACACAATCTTAGTCTGTAGCAGTCACTGTTGTTAAAGGTGGCATCTTCTCAACAACCCTATGAGAAGGATAAAAAAAAAAAAGAGTTCTCTTAATCTGACAGGTGATGGAAGTGAGGCATAGAGAGGTTAAATGCCTCATCCAAGGTCATATGGCAGGTATATGGAGACACTGGGACTCAAGCCCAGGAGTTTGGCTGGGGCCTGCTGTCTTCACCATCATGGTTCACCACGGAGAAGAAGGGAGGGGAGAGAACATCTTCCATCCGAAGGGAACAGCCTATGTGAAGCCTCAGCTGCAAAGGAGGCCTGAGAGGGCTTCAGAGTGCACATGTGTTTCTAGGACTGGAGCAAAGTGGTTCAAACAGTGTCAGAGGAGTGGCTTGGGGAACAACAGCCCTTATACTGTTATCATTCCCTGGACTCTCAAGTCACCCCAGTGGATATTAACCTGTTTAAGGGCAGGGGAAAGGTTCAATTCATTCTTTCTATATTATTTCCCTTAAAATAACTTCCTAACCCCTGCCAGAAGAGTTGCCACATTTTTCTTGTTGCCGTGTATGGATTCACAATGGGCCCTTGGAACTGAGATATGTCGACAATGATGTCACACAAGAGTTACGGGAAGCCATGGTGTTCACTCAGATCCCAACGGCTCTTTGGAGAGGTTGTTGATCTGAGGTCTTCTGTGGGAGAGCGACTTAAGCTACCAGTTGCCAGAGAGTGTTTCCTAAGTCAGAGTCGTCCAGCTAGTGAGAGTTTGGGATATCTTCTCTAACTGGGAGGAGGGAGAAACCTCCTTCAGAAAACCACCCTTTTTGGCTCATCTTCACCCAGGGATGGAGCAGCGGAATGCAACGAAGAGGGCTTTCTCTAAGAATTGAGGTGGGAGGAAAATTCTTCCCAATCAATTAGAGCTGGCAGTGAGGGGTTGTATTTCCCTGAAAAAGAAGGCCACAAGGAGAGAAGATGAAGCCTTTGATGTGGGATGACCGGGCTCACTAAGGTTTTTGTTGGGAAAGTACTTCCTGCCATTTAGTAGATGATTAAGCAAAGTAGGTAATGTGAAGGAATAAATGCGTTAATCATAAAATTCTACTGTAACCTGAGGGTTTTTCAGAGTAGGGAGGAGAAGACACTCAATATTTTAGGCATATGCTTCTATCTCTGGGATTGAAGGAGGCAAGTGGTCACCTAGGGCAGTGGGTGAAGGACCAGGAAGAAGGGTAGTTATGGAGACTTGTACTTATTTTTAATATGTTCTAATGAGATCGAATTGATAAGTCATGTGATGAACTAAAAGAAATAAAGGTATTTGAGGAGTTTTGGAAGTGGGTGGTGTGAGAGAACACAGTACCCCACGCTGACCCAGAGTTGCCGGTCACTGTGAGCCCCAACAGTTCCCAGCCTGGACTCAGGCAGCAGAAGGTCTGGGCATGACTTGCTGCCTGAGCTCCAGGGACTTGCCCTTTTCCTCCAAGTTCTAAAGTTCTATTTAGACTTGAAGTTTTAAAATTTTACCACACTGAACCTGAGCTTATGCTGTAAATCCTGGTGGCACACCCTGATACTATAACCTCTTCCACCACCCACCCCTTTTTCTTCTCTGCTTTTCTCCTGTATTGCCCCACAGTGGCTGAGCCCTGCTTTCTGCTCCCTCCTTGGTCTCTGTATCTCTCTAACATACTCCTGGGAGGTCCCTCCTCTCTATCCTGTATCTCACCTTGGAGTTTTCTGTCCATCCAACTCACACAACCTACCTCCATCTCCTTCTTCTCTCTGAGCTCTCCAGTCCTTCCCTCAGATACAGAAAAACCTACAGACCTTTAGGCTGACATGGACAACCCACCCAGACACACCCAGGTGAGGTAGTTTTATTTGACCACTGACGTCTGTGGAATCAAGACTCTCAGATACATACAGTCATCTGTTTTCTGCCTGAGGACCTTGAAAGAGTTCATCTAAGATGGACCTGTAGAGGGGACTTCTGTTTACAGAAAGATGAGTTTAACCCTCTGTTGCTTGTTTAGGAAGGGTACAAGGAAGAGGTATACCTGTAAGGTTTTTAACAAAGTATACAAATTTTTCTTTCTCTTTAGGTACGGCGCCTCTATAAAAGTCCTCCCTTCAAAGAGAGTTAAAAGAGATGAGCATTTCTCCTGTTTGAATGTTTACTTGTTAAATATGGTAAGAAAATCACCGGTGTAGAAGAAATCTTTAGGAGAAGTTTCAGACTGTTAAAAAGGTTCAGGGAAATGAGGACATTTACATGTTCCAAAGGAGGGAATTCACTTGGCATTCAACATATCAATGCCACGAAAAAATTAACTTGAAGATTCTTTGTTTACAAATATGAAACCCCACAATACTATTTTCAAAGGGCGTGAACTTTTGTTACAAGGCACTACTATCACTAGAAGGGGACCTTTGGTGGCACAAACCGTTTGTGCTCTACAGATAAACGAAGGGTTAGTGGTTCCAACTCACACAGGTGCGTCCTGAAAGAGAGGCCTTGCTTCTGCTGTCATAATGATTACAGCCAAGAATACTCTATGGAGTGCAGCTTTACTCTGTAACACATGGTATAGCCATGAGTCAGAATCCACTGCTTGGAAATGGCTATTATCATTGGTACCATTTTGCAGAGATTTTATTGCTCACAGCAATGCCCCCAAAAATATGGTAGCTTCTGTGGAAAGAGAGAAGGGACGAGGTCTGCAGAGGTGGAGGATGCTGGTGATGGAGAGGCCTCCAGGGATTCCTGAGACCAGAGCCTTGGGCTCCTATATGAAGATCAGGGCCATGAGAGCTCATATAAATTAACTATTCTCAGAGGTCTCTATCCAAAAGGAAAATGCCCAAGAATCCACAACATCTCAAGCAAAAAACCCAAGCTCTAGGGCCAGGAAGACTCCACTACCATCAGAGAGGCCTTTTCCCTCAGCTTCCGCTGAGCAGACATCTCATTCATCCAGCTAAGGGGCTACCCCAGAGAAGCGATGGGTAAGGTGTGCATATTTCACCCAGGTGCGCACGGTCAAGTGGGTGGCTGTGGCCTGGCAGACCAAAACCTCCTTTGCCCCCGTGGGACAGATGCCCCAAGTCTTTGAGGCCGAGCTCTCTGAGTAGAGCACCGTCGCTGTGCCCCCAGTCTGGCCAACACTGAGTCCCTGGTGAGCACCCTGGGGCCTTGGAAGGAGGGGCCCCAGGCCCGCACCACCGAGCCCAGCATCTAAGGAGAGGAGCATGGGGAAAGCCCCCACGCAGCCACCCCGGAGTGGCTAGTGACCCATGAGCGCAGCTTCCACTGCTTGGCCTGCTGCCTTGTGTTCAAGTCCCAGGAGGCCCTGGTGGCTCACGTGGAGCATGGACTACGCCAGGACTTCAGCTGCCAGGTCCTGTGTGAAGAGCTGCTGGAAAAGGAACTGCCACCCTCACCCCCACGCGAGCCCAGAGGCGGCCACCAGCTGGCCAAGGCCACTTGATGGCCTCCAAGAAGAGGAAGGTGTGGGAGAGGAGTGCCATCTGCAGGAGTTGGAGGGGCAGCTGGAGAAGCAGAGAGAGCAGCTGAGGAGGTTGAGGCACCAGCTGGTGAGGTTGCAGAGGGAGGAGGCCAGGCTACAGAGGGTGGGGACACAGCAGAAGAGGAAGAGCCTGAAGACCTGCTAGCAACTTGGGACTGGGAGGAGCAGGGCATTTGTGCCGGGAAATGTGGGTTGTCTCATCAGCTGCTACCCAAAAGATATGTGGCCCATGGAAGAAAGGCCTGGCAATCTACTTCTGTACTATCACAGTCGTTGAAAACTCTGTGCAGTGCAGTTCTACTCTGAAACACCTGGGTTCACCATGCATTGAAATCAACAAGACAGTAGGTTTTTGTTCTGTTAAGGCCTCTGTTCAGGCTCCTTTAACCCACCTGCCCTGTAAGAACCTCTCCTCCCAGCCTGTGCCCCAACCCAACTACTCCAAGTGCATGGAGAGCTGCAATCCTAGGGGAACCTGGATGGAAGGAGCCCCAGGACACCTGACTGCAGACACCAGGTCTGCTCAGAGGTTCCCCTAGCCTAGGAGAGGAGAGGACAGGCCTGATCTGGATGGTGAGGTCTCAGAACCCTGAGAATGAGCACAGCATAAGGAGGGGGAGGAGAAATGGGATTTCAGTGGGACTTGGGAGGCTGAGGGGGACCCTGGAAAGACAGCTCCAAGGGAAGTGTGCTGGTGAACGGGGTGTCACTGAGTTTTTTGCATAGAAGGAACCAGAGAGAGAGTAGGCTGTGGGGAGACCTGCCTGTAGGTGAGCAGTGGGCATAAGGCCCTAACCAAGGACTCTGGGTCACTTCTCATCATCCTCCAAGCATAGAAAGGAAGAGGTCCTGGTTGGGCAAAGAGGAGGAGGTGGTGAAATAAAGAGCTCACCGCATTCAAGTCTACTGCCCTCGCTGGGGGGATTTGGGTTTATTGCTGTGATTTAGTGTTGCCTCTTTGGAGGAAACCCTCATGGTGTATTGGTTAAGTGCCAGGGCTGCTAACCAAAGCGTCGGCAGTTCGAATCCACCAGGTACTCATTGGAAACTCTATGGGGCAGTTCTACTCTGTCCTATAGGGTCACTATGAGTCGGAATCGACTTGGCGGCACTGGGTACTGGGCCTCTTTGGACTGGACTGGGAGATGGTTTAGAAAAACTCTCCTGGGTGTCACTCTTTTCTGCGTAACAGTTGATCTAGTAGTGTCTGCATAACTCATGCAAAGGATGAGTTCCTAGGATGTAAGGGAACTTTTTTTTTTCTTTTAAAAAAGATTTTTCTGTTTGATTTTGCACATATCAATGACACTAGCTTGTTCTTTCTTTTTTTCTGTGGTATAATTTGGCCAATCCTGAGGTCAGAGAACCGGAAGAAAAAGACTGGGCTGGAAGTATAGGAACAAAGGCAGACGAGGCCTCTTAACCCTGGGAGAACACAGATGGTTAGAGGTGAGGCCAGCAAGGGGCAGATTCAGGCCCAGACTGTATAATGAACAAAAAAGCCCAAGTCTTAGACACATCATCATGTCCCACGCCCTGGGAAGCCCTGCAGGTGCCAGGGGCATGTTGACCCTCCTGGGAGATAAGACCCCAAATGGCACAGGGAAGCCTTCAGGAGCAAGGAAGGGAGGGCAGGGCCTCCAGGACAGGCATCTCCATCCACAGGCTGCCCTGTGTATATTTCTCAGTGACAGTAATGGCTCCTGCGAGGGACGGGGTCAGAGGCAGACAGAAGCGAGAGCTTTGAGACAGGATTAATTCTGCCAGTACCAGAGGATGAAAAAGGAAAGCCTACGGTTCTCAGAGGTACAGAACTGCCAGGGGCCTGATGTTTACAAGGTGGGCAGAGGTGTCTGAAGAGGTCCACCTGTCTAAAGACTTATGGCCATAGTCTTCATTATCCTAAAAGCAGCAATTTCCCAGTTAACTTCCTCTAAGTTTAAACCAAAGCCAAACCCATTGCCACTGAGTCCTGATAAAAGGCCTGGAGTGCTCAAGGGTGGGTTTTCCAGTAGAGCAATGAGGGGAGGAAGATGGTAATAGCATACCTGACAAGGAGACTCTTCTTTGTGCCTTGCGTTACCTACTCAATTGCACATGGTGTTCAGCCCTCATCTTTGCGTATACACGTGTACATGCATTAAGAGTTACTGTATTGAGCCTCGCAGAATTCTTTTTGGTCCTTTCTAGGGATAGAGATCAGAAGAGGTCACTGGCTCCATATACCAAACATGAAATCTGCAGAGTCTGACTTTTGTACAGTCTGTGTTTGTGTTCTCTATCCAGGGATTAAAATCTCTGATCTGACATTAAAGATTGTTTTTTTTCCTACAAGAAAAAGAGGAAGACCCTCAACAAGATGGATTAACACAGTGGCTGCAACAATGGGATCAAACAGCAACAGGTGTGAGGATGGTGCAGGATGGGGTAGTATTTCCTACTGTTGTACATAAGGTCATTATGAGTCGGAACCAACTTGATGGCACCTAACAACAACAACAACATAAAAAAAATAGTTTTAAAAACATATATGTCATATTTTACGACTTGCAAATATCTTATAATCTTATTATGACATACGTAACAGTACAAATTTGTAAAGAAGTTATAATACAAGCCATCCCTACATATGTATGATGCTCCTGCTCTCCCAAGGTGTCCAGTGTTCAAAGACACATGTGTGTCCTTCCTTACATTTCTCTTTTCTGGGACACATGTTACAGTTGTACGTATCCATGTAGATCTATTTGCATGTTTGCTGTTACAGAACCTTCAACACAGTCTACCCACATTGCTCCTTGCCCCTTTTTTCACTTGACATTTGATCATGGCCCCCTGTAAGTCAGTAGATATGGAACTAATGCTGTTTGGTTCTTCTAATTTTTTAACTCGTATTTATACACAAAGAATGTAAATAAATGGGAACAATGACAATGTGCAACCTATACACTTTCATATAATTCTACAGAAATGAAAACACATAGCAGCTATGATCTTTAAAAAAATCTGCTGCCATTGAGTCGATTAAGCATAGTCTTTTCAGTATGTTCTAGCTCCCCACCCCTTGTCCCTTCCCATAACTGAATCTAAGATAGTTCATATCAACAATCAGGTAAGTGTTCTATCTTATTATTCTTGCTTAACTATCATACTCATACATGCAAATAACCACATCTACTCATTTATGGACATATATATATATACATATAAAAAAATTTTTTTATATGCTTATGTAAATACATTTGGTTATTTGTTATTGTTTTACCCATAGGGGCTCACTTTATATATATACTTCTCTCTGTCTTGCTTTTTTTTCTTCAATGATACTTCACAGTGATTTCACTTACTAATCTTCTATAGCTCTGTTTCATTCTAATGACTACCAGATATTATTATATGATATGGTTATTATATTATTATTCTAATATTACTGGAATATTTGAATATTATGTATTAAAATTTTATCATAATATCACATCATCAATGGGCAATAATTTTATTTTTCCTTTTTTGTCTTTAACAATAACCATCCTTTGCATATACTACATGGAGCCTTGGTGGCACAGTGGTTAAGAGCCCAGCTGCTAACCAAAAGGTTGGCAGTTCGAATCCACCAGCTGCTCCCTGGAAACTGTATGAGGCAGTTCTACTGTGTCCTGTAGGGTTACTATATACTCTAGGATTTGTATCTGTGGGGTAGATTCTAATGAGTGACATTTCCAGTTCAAAGAATGTTTTAAAAAGTATAGAGCCATGTCTATGTCTTTCCCCTATGAGCCTGTAGTAACGCACCTGTCTTTGTCATCTAGTGCTGCTTTAACAAAAATACCACAAGTGGATAGCTTTAACAAAGAGAAATTTATTCTCTCACTGTCTAGTAGGCTGCAAATCCAAATGCAGGGTGGCTTTCTATCTCTGCTAGCTCTGGAGAAAGGTCCTTGTCATCACTCTTTCCTTGGTCTGGGAGCTTCTCAGTGTGGGAATCTCAGGTCAATTGCTTCCCTTTCCTTTTATCTCTTGTAAGGTAAAAAGTGGAGCAGGCCACACCCCAGGGAAACTCCATTTACACTGGATCATAGTAAGGGTGTTAAAATCCCACCCTAATCCTCTTTAACGTAAAATTACAATCAAAAGTGGAGGACAATTACACAATACTGGGAATCATGGCCCAGACAAATTGATATATACCTTTTGGAGGGGACATAATTCCATCCATGACAGCACCTTTCCAGCCATGTCTGAGGGCATCCTTCTTCCCACAGCCCACCCAGCCATAAGTGGTGTTGATTTTTAAATTGTGCCAGTTTCACTGGGATTTTGATTGACATTTTCTTAACTATCAGTGTTTTTGAAACTTTGATTATTTTTATTGGGGATTTGGATATTTTCTGAATGGTCGGTAATTGCTCATTACCAACAGTGCTGATGAGGGCCACGATACATAGATGCTGAAAAAGTGGGAGAAAAATGAAGAACAGAACTCAGGTTATTAAAAAGTCCAGACTTACTGGACCAGTTGAGACTAGAGGACTCCCTGAGATTATCACCCTGAGATACTCTTTAAACCTTGTACTGAAACTATTCCCTGAGTTCATCTTTTAGCGAAATAGCAGACTGGCACACAAAATAAAGGGTATTATCCATCAGTACGGCACTCCATTAAAAAGCCATTATATGCAGCCAAAATGTCAACCATTACTCTAAAGCAAAGACGAGATGATAAGGGGGCAGGGAAACTAGAGTACTGGAAATGGAACAACCAGAACACAATTAAAGACACTGTTGACACGCTGTGAAAGATCTGAATGATTTTTGTAGAAATTGTCAGACAGGAACCTAATTTGCTGCGTAAAGTTTCACCAAAAACATAATAAAATATTATTAAAAAAAATCATTGCTCATTTTCCAAATGCCAAATTTTTGTGTCTCCTTCATCTAAAGTAGGAATAGTTATTAGTCCTTTGTCATCTACGTTTCAAATTTTTAAATCTTTTGCTTGTTTATCTTTTCTTTTTTTTTTTTTTTGCGAGTGATATTTTCCTCTCTTCAATAATTGAAATGTTTTATGCTCAATTACATCTACCTTTTCTCTTAGAATTTCTGGATTTCCTATATAGGTTAAGAAAATCTTACATGTAACTTCGTAATTTTCTGTTAAGATTGTTGTTGATTTATACATTAAATTTGTAAATCCATGTGGTATTTTGGCACACTTTTCTATAAGGACAATCAGTTGAGTCAGCACCATTTATTATGTAAATCATAATTTTGCCTAGTTGAAATATCAACTCTGTCTTCGTGGTTATTAGGATCTCCTTATGAATTTTCTATTTTGTTCCATTGGTGTATTTCTCAGTTCCTAGTATAAACCCTGGTGGCGCAGTGGTTAAGAGCTATGGCTGCTAACCAAAAGGTTGGCAGTTCAAGTCCACCAGGCGCTCCTTGGAAACTATGGGGTAGTTCTACCCTGTCCTATAGGGTCACTATGAGTCAGAATCGACTCGACAGCATGGGTTTGGTTTTTTGGTTTAGTATAATGTATTAATATGTTCTATTATTCAATGAAAGAAGGCTGCACTTACTATCCTTTTTCATATTTCAATTGTCTGTTCTTTGGTATAAGGAGCCCTGGTGGTGCAATGGTTAAGCACTTGGCTGCTAACCGAGAGGTTGGCGGGTCGAACGCACCCAGCAGCTCTACAGGAGAAAGACCTGGGAATCTGCTTCTGGAAAAATTACAGCCCCCTTCCTTCCCCCTCAGAAAAAACCCTAAGTGGCAGTTCTACTCTGTGTTCAGTTCAACAGACAACTATTTTGATATTCTAATGGGAATCACATTATATATATATCTTAGTTTTGAAACACTTGACTTGTTTTACAAGTCTTCATGTTTGGGAGAACAGGCATATTTCTTTGCGTTCATTCGGGTTTTGTTTTATTTACTTCAGTAGATTATTTTCTTCATATAGGTTCCTTACCGTTTCTATCAAAACATTTCCCTAAGTATCTTATTGTTTTTGACACTATTTGGTACAATCAAATAGCAGAGAAAAAAGAATGGTCTATCCTTCCCATTTCCATTTTTTCGCGTGCTTATTTCTGGTCGAAAATATAGCACTGATTTTGGTATATATGTCCTATATCCTGCCACTTTATCAGCAATTTTATATTCGTCTTCTAGGTTTGCAATTATATCAGCATTAAAAAAGTTTTAAAATCTTTTAATAGTTACCCTCGTTATTTAAAATTTCTGGCTTATTCATTCACCGTCAAAACTATATTCTGGGATAGAAGTAATTATAGCTATCTTTGTTTAGTTGTGAATTTTATCAAAATGAATGGACTGTTTTGTAGTCTATCCCACATTTGTTAAGTTTTGGGATAATTCGTTGCGCACCAGTAGATAACAAACACATTGACCTTGCCGACCATGATTGCATTTAGCTTCGTGGGCAAGTTGGGGAGAGTTTCATCTTCATCTATTCTTTGATGGATCCTGTCTAAGACCAAAATTAACTGTTTGCATGCTTCATGAAATCTGAGAGCCAACCAGGCCTGTAATTTTCTTTGCAGGAAGATTTTTAACTCTAATCCATTTTCGACTCAACGGCAAGTAGCGACAACAACAATCCATTTTGCTTCATGGAATCTTCTGGCAATAATTTATTAGAGAAGTTTCCAATGTGTGCTCTAGGCTGCTAGAAACCCATCTTTAAAGATTATGTGGATATTCACTCTTTTCAGCCTTATCCAAACCCATTGATCAATCCCAGATTCTCCCCATTTCCACAAAGGTCCTTTCCTGCATCCACTCCTGGTACCAGTTCCCTCCTCTCAGACTTTGTATTTTCTGAAAAGAAATGAACAGTGTGCCACCCAAGCAGTGTCGTGCCCACAGGCTCCTGAGTCCAAAATAGGGAGGATACTGTCTTCAAATATTCTTTTATTTTCTATTTTTGTCTTTACTTAATTTCTTTTTCATACCGTATCGTAATTGTTTTAAAGTTGTGCTTTTATGTCTGGGTCTGAAACCCAGCTGAGATTCCCTTTGTGTGTGGTATGTTGTGGTGTCCAGCTGCATGTGGGCATCAAAAGGACACATTTTTCAGGAGGGTGGGGATGGGGAGGGTGCTGACACATTGCCGGGATTGCAACCAATGTCGAGGAACAATTTGTGTATGAATTGCTGAATGGCAAACTAATTTACTATGTAAATTTTCACCTAAAGCACAAAAATGTTATACACACACACACACACACACGCACATTGTGAAACTAAAAGGCAGGGAGAGGCAGTTGGGGCGGTTGGGCCAACCACAGTGGGTGCTGCGCGCGGGGAGAGGAGCACTCCAGGGCGTCACGGAGTCCTGCGCCCAGCAGGGCTGGCAGAGGACCTGAGCCTGGGTCCGGTGCCTCTGGCGAAGGGCCAGCTCCCCTCATACCTGCCTGCCAGCCAGGCTTCAGCCCCTGCCCTCATCCCTTTGGGTCTCCCCCACCAGTCTCCTCATTGCTACCACTAAAATTTAGGGGGAGGCCAATGCCACGGAGGGGGTGGCCCAGAACCTGGACTTCAGGAGCTCCGCGTGCACCGCCGGGCCCGCAGCACTTCCGCTGCGAATCAGTCAGCTGTCGGGTATCCCTAGGACGCTAGGCACGGGTGAGTGAGTTGCGATCACACATGGGTTTCTAAATCCATCCATAGGAAACCCCGGGGGGTGCACTTCCAGGAGGAAAAGGCCAGGCCAAAGAGGCCACACTGTCAGGTGGACCCTCTCTCCAGTCAGGACTCACCACCTGCACCGCACTGGGAAGAGTCCTCCCAAGGGCTCACCCCTAGATTGAAGGCCACGATCAGACTGTGGGGATCCCCAGGCTCCCAGAGCTGCAGCACCGCACGGGGAGGGTGAAGTGGTGCTTACAGGCCAAGCCCTGGCAGCAGTTCCTCTTGCATGTGACCCCTTTGTCAGCCTGAATTTCTTGCACTGTTTTTCCACCAGCCTGGCATTCCGCAACAGAAGCTGCAGGGAGAGTTGCCTCATGAAGCTGCTTTGCACTGAGGTCCTGAGCCTGTGCACTCCCAGGACGAGGTCCCATGATTTTAGTTGGGTGGTTTCTTTCCAATGACATGTTTTCCTAGATTTTCTTCTCAGCCCTATCTAGTTCTTTCTTCTTTTCCTCCCACCTCCATTTTGTTGGCTCCTGTGACATCTATCAGTTCTTTTGCCCCCACCCTCCCATGACTCTGCCACTGTAGACCCCACCCTGGAAGACCCCCATGGAAGGTGCTAGAGAGTGGTTCATGGGCCCCTAGCTGCTCAGCAATTTGGGGAGGGGGTATCTAGGGATCTACACTTCTAAGAAGCTCTTCAGGCAATTCTGGTCCTGATACAATGGAAGGCTTTATTTTAGAGGTCAGCTGTGAGCAGGCCCCTACTGAGAATGGCTGTGGCAGGTTTTCCACACACCCCTCTGCTTTGCTCAGTCTAGGGGAGACAGAAGAAGATAGCAGAGCTAAGCTGCAAGGATTTCCTGCAGCAAAGCCTGCCCTGGTGTGGGCTAGGGAATTTGTTTCCCCCATTCTCATCACTAGCTGTGAGCAGACTGTTCTCTGCTCAGACAGAGTTAACAAAATGAGCTCAAAACAATAAATGCCTGTTTGGAGCCCTAGTTGCTAAAAAAAAGGCGGGAGGGGGGGAATGAAACAAGAATCCAAAGGACGTGAAATGAGCCTCCTCTTTTGACACTCTGCCTGGTCCCTAACTTTCTCATCTTCCACCTCCCAAGACTGTACAAACTGAGTTCAGATCCTGGAATAAAGATCCCCAGGAATATTGCTGCTTTCGTCGCCCCGTGAGGGTTTCCCCAGTGCTGGCCAGAATAAGGTCTGAGAATCCTCCAGGGACTGCCCAGGCCTGTGTACTAGACATTCAACACACTGAGGTTCAGAACCACTTCAGTTTTCCAACACTCGGGCTTGACCCCAGGGACCTGACCCTGAGGAAGCTGAGATTTTCTGAAGTCAATACTCCCACCCACTCCTCGGGTTCTCCCCATCTGAGCCTCAGGATCAGTCAGGCCTCATGTCCTCTCAGCAGTGTTTCTGCTAAAGGACAACAAAGGGTACTGTAAGGAGCCCTGGTGGCACAGTGGTTAAAGTGCTCAGCGGCTAGCCAAAAGTTTGGTGGTTCAAACCTGCCAGCCACTCCACAGGAGAAGAGGTGGCAGTCTGCTTCTGTGAAGATTTACAGCCTTGGAAACCCTGTGGGGCAGTTCTACTGTGTTGTACAGGGTCTCTATGAGTTGGAATCGACTTGATGGCAGTAGGTTTGGGTTTTGAAGGACACTGTGGGTTTGTGCTCTATACCCTGAGCACCTGCCCACTCTGAAAGGTGCAAGGAGCTACTGAAAGGACACCATCATAACTGGCAGAAGCCACAGCCCATGGTGCTGAGGGAAAGCTGGGAGGGAGAGAGAGGTGGATGAGTTAGAAAGGCCCGGTTCTGCAGGCAGCCAGGGGCCAGGGTGACCTGAAGCCAGAAAGCTGACTGAAGACGAAAAGCTTCAAACCTGCCCCTCCTGAGTCCGTTTCTTCTTTCAAAGTCTTTCGCTGCTCTTATTGGCTAGGCCTGAAAGGCCTTTGCTTTAACACGAAGGAGCCTCCAAAGCCTCTTGGGGCAAAGAATAGCCCAGGAGGCCCTGTCAACCACACTCCGTCCTTCCCGCAAGTCCGAGGGCCAGTAGTTTCAGCCTTCCAGCTCCTCCACCGATCTAATGACTTGAAACAGGGTTTCACTGAAGCTCAAACATGACATAGACTGGAAATACTCCTGGGTTCTCTTCTCACAGCAGCTGATCGCTTGGTTCCTAGTTTTATTAGAAAACTTAGATACGGGACGAGAAGAGGAGATTGTGGAATGCCTGACATCTTAGCGCCAGTTTTTTTTTTTTTTTTCTTGAGGAGAAAAGAAGGCGGCATTTACTGTGTCCTTTTCCGTGAGTCTCACGAAATTCTCACGAAGACCCTCTCAGTTAAGGACTGGTGGGAAGTGCCTTGCTTTTCTTTTAAACTTTGTCCTGAGGTGCTTTGATTATGGAGCACATATGAAGAATTTTCCCCTCAGGGAAGCATTCTAATTCTTACCTAGACTGTAAGCAGAATGACGACATTTTAAGCACTAAGCTTGGTACATAAGTGAGTGGGCACCCCTCAAAGCAGGCCTGTGGAGAGGTTCATTCACGATTCCCTGGGAGGCACACCCGTTGCTCCAGACAACTTTGAAATGCCTCCCTGGGGAAGGCCTTCAGGCCTGGTTCCTGGCCACATGGGAATTCAGTCCCGTTTTTCTGTTAACACTGCTCATTTGGGGTCCAGAATGATATTGCCCAATGTCTCATTTCCAAGGCCTCTGCTGTGAGTGTGACTAAGAGACAATATGGGAATTCTTAGAAAATCCTGCAAGAAAGGCACTTTTTAAATTCAGTATTTTTCAAACCAATGAAGTTTTCATTCTTACTGAAAAAGGGGAAAAAATGCCACAAACTCGGGGGGGGGGGGTGGGTGGGGATATTTGCAATGAACATAACTACCTAAGGATAGGCATTCAGAATATGTTAAGATCTCTCTCAGTGAATAGAGAAAAAGCAAAAACCCAATGGAGAAGAGTCACTAGAAGGCAGATTATAGCAGAGGCACCTAAAATGGCCTATAAACCCGAGCTCCTCAGAAGTAATCAGGGATCATCACAGAGACCACACAGAATAGTCCTTCCCACACAGGGAGCAGTCCAGGGCCAGGCCCCTGAATGAACGTGTTATGAAGCTATCACTGAGAAAAGAGGATCAGTCCGTCTATACCACCACTGGGGCCCACTCGGCATCCTGCATGCCTTTGACCAGAATACCTAGGTTCTGCTTCTGGTTAAGTAAAAAAACCAGGTGACCTTATAGAGGGGTTTGGAGAGCATTTCCCTTAGCCCAGCTTCTCAAAACGGGTGTCTGCTGCCCAAGAGGAGAAAATCAGAGGGAAAACCCATGCAGTGCGCAGATGGGGAGATGACCTATTTCCCTGGGGCCAGCCCTGAAATCCTATAGCCTATTTCAAGGTGGCACAGCATAGCCATATTGAGAGGGAAATCTCCATGGTTCCCTGAGATGAGCTCACAGCTCTGCCCATGTCCTGGCCCATTCCAGCACCACCTCTGGCCCCCAGAATCTAGGATTTAGATGTGACTAATTAGCTCACCATTTAAAATTCATTGCTCAAAATCCATTTCCTCATTAAGGGTTACCCTGACCACCCATTTAAAATTGCAACCAGGGAAACTCTTCCCTCCCATTCACACTCACATGCTCCCTAGCCCTGCCCTATTTTATTACTAGCACTTATCACCTTTAACTGTCTTAGTCATCTAGTGCTGCTGTAACAGGAATACCACAAGCTGATGGCTTTAACAAAGAGAAATTTATTTTCTCATACCCTAGTAGGCTAAAAGTCCAAAATCAGAGCACCAGCTCCAGTGGAAGTCTTTCTCTCTCTGTCATCTCTGGAGGAAGGTCCTTGTTACCAATCTACCCCTGGACTAGGAGCTTCTCTGTGCAGGAACCCCAGCACTGCTTTCTTGGTGTTATGAGATCTCCAACTCTCTGCTTACTTCTCTTTCATTTTATCTCTTGAAAAGAAAAGGTGGTGTAGGCCATACCCCGGAGAAACTCCCTTTACATTGGATCAGGGATGTGACCTTAGTAAGGGGGTTACAATCCCACCCTAATCCTCTTTAACATAAAATTACAATCACAAAATGAAGGGCAAGCACACAATACTAGGAATTATGGCCTAACCAAGTTGACTCATATTTTGGGAAGACACAGTTTGATCCATGACATTCCACCCTTTGCCCCCTAACCAAATTCATGTCCTTGCTACATGTAAGATGTATTTACCCCATCATATGACAGCAAAAGTCTTAAATCAACTCCTAGTCTAAAATCCAAACATTCCTCTTCATCTGTGAAATCTAGAATATAAGTTTTCTGTTTTCAAATGCAGTGGCAGGACAAGTGCAAGCTGTACGTTTCCATTACAAATGGAGAAACTAGAAGAATAGAAGGGATAACAAGCACCAAGCAAGTTAACAGAACACATTACATTATCCCTAAAGGCTTTGCAAATAATCCTCTGTTCTCTGAGACCATTTACACAATGGCCCAGCCCTCTAGACTCTAGGTATTGGCCACACTCTCCAGATTCTGAGCGGAGGCCCCAGAGCCCTGGGGTTCAGCTCTGCCTTCCTGACCCACTTTGATGGCAACTCTGCTCCCTCGACTTTAGTCATACCATTCTCCTGGTCCATCTGAGTGGCGACTCCACCCTTAGAAACACCAGAAGTCATGGCTCCACTTTGAAATCCCAGAGGTCAAGGCTATACCTTTTGAGACTAAGGCAGCTCAGCTTACAGTGTTCCTTGTCTCTTTTAACCTCTGCTTTTTGGCTTCTTGGCCCTCTGGCCTTATGCCCACATCTGTCCTATTGGGGCAAGTGTTCCAAAGCTCAGTAGCTCCCCTGATAAGTGCCTGGAGGCACCCCACTCTGCCAGGAATCCTCCAGCACACAGGCACTCAGCTCTCTCGCTCCTTGGGTTGACTTCAGCACTGCCTGGCCCTGGTTTCCTGGGTGTGCTGCTCCTGGCTCCCTGCTGCTGCTGGTCCTCTGCTGCTGTTTCTCACCATCGGTACCTTCTCCGGTGTTACCAGTTCTCCTCACTTCCTTCTGAGTCTGTCCATTTACAGTTTCAAAACCACTTCCACATTTTAAGTATCTGTTAGAGCAGCACCCCATTCTCTCAGTACCAAATTCTGTCTTAGTCATCTAGTGCTGCTACAACAGAAATACCACAAGAGGATGGCTTTAACAAAGACAAATTTATTTTCTCACAGTCTAATAGGCTGGTGATCCAAATTCACGGTGTCAGCTCCAGGGGAAGGCTTTCTCTATCAGTTTTGGAGGAAGTCTTTGTCACCTTCACTAATTGTGCCCTATTTTATTACTAGCACTTATCACCTTTAACATAATAAATATTTCCTAGTTTATTACATTTATTATCTATTGTCTCTCCACTGGACTATAAGCTTAGTGAGGACAGGAATTTTTGTGTGCTTTATGCATTGATATATATCCCCCGATCATAGATAGAACACTTCCTAGTGTAGTATGTTTTAGGTAGTTCAATATTTGTGGAATGGATGCATGAATCCAAAGAAAGACAGCTCGAATAGGGAAATTCTCTGCTATCTCTTCTCCCAATGATGGAGGCACAACTGTCATATCTCTGGTGATTCCAGGGCTTTCCATGCCTCTCATTTGCAGCCAAAGCTGTAGACTGGGATTTCCTAACTACTCTTTATGCTGGAGACATGCACGTGAAATGCTCCATGTCCCCCTCCCACCACTGAGATTCAAGTTGACACCCCTCACCCAGGCCCAACCAACATCCCCTCTTTTTTGCTCTTTTGGGCACTCGCTGCATCTGATCTTGCGATGTCAGCAAGGGTCAGAGAGCCCCATGGAAAGAAAGAAAGGCCCCCCCGTGTCAAATCTGCGCCCCAAAACAGACACCAAGCCCATCAGAAAATCCCAAGGCCACAGATCTTCTCATCAAATTTGTCTCAGAGGTGTCTCTTATGGAAGAATTCTGAGCTGACCACAGGTCATGGAGCCTCACCAGGTCTAGAAGGAGGGAGTCACAAGTTGGGCCTGCATGTATTGAGGTCAACACTCACACCCGTGCTTATGATAGAAGTAGACTCGGCCACTTCTGACTTCACCAATCCGTATTACTCTTCTTTGTACCTTGGTGGGCTGAGCACAGGAACCCAGCCATGGCTCTGGCTACTGCTCTGATATCCCGGTTGGGTTTGGGAATGAAGGATGGTTGCTCTAGGCACTTTTGACCCCCACCCTTCTCAGAGGTATGGCCAGTTGAATTGATGTAGATGTTTCTTCTTTATTCCCTGAATCTTCTTGAATCTGAATTCTTCATTTGGATATTCTAGGACCTCTCTCCTCAGGCTGGGATCCAGGGACCAGCAGCACTGGTAGCACCTGGAACCTTGATGGAAATGTAGACTCTTGGGCCTCAACCCAGACCTCCTGACTCAGACTCATCATTTTAACACGATCCTTAGGTGATCTGGGTGCACAGTGAAGTTTGGGAAGCACCATGACTGACCTGGATCTCAGAGAAATCAAATATAATGCATGTGAGTTCTTGGGCCCATTACAAAAGGGATTGTCATCCCTGAGATCTGGTTTGGCCCCATCTTTCTGTCAGTAAGTGAGATCTCTTTGGTTCCTTCTCAGGAGATAAGCCTTCCCAGCTTCTAGTTGAGGTCTTAAAGAGAAGTACTTAGTACCAAAGGACATGAAAAATAAACTTGAAAGAAAAATGTGTTCATTTCGAGGAGAAAACCCAGTGCAAAGTGTTGCATTTATACTTGGTATATTTTCAATCTCAGAGGAATTCACAGTTTAAATAATTCTGTTAAAACATTTTTTGTTAATTGACTGCTGAATTAATGTCTACCACTGGGACATGGAAACAACACGGATTTGCTCAACCTTGGTAATGTGAATTTATCATATTATTTCAGGAAGAAAATGCACGTTTCTTCATGAACGTGTAATTTAAATAGGGAATCTGCAGAGTTTTATAACTGTTTAACGGTTTAAGCAAGGATAATGAGATAAACTTAACAGATTCTTAGTGTGAATTCCCTTGGATTCACTTGTCGGAAAAGACAGGCAGAGGAGAGTTAAAACATATAGAAACAGTATGCTTCAAAAGCATTGATGATATGTCTTTTCATTTCTGTAGAGTTGTATGTGACTGTTGACAGTGTGTACTGCCCTGGTGGCACAGTGGCTAAAAGCTCGCTTGCTAACCAAAAGATTAGTGGTTCAAATCCACCAGCTGCTCCTTAGAAACCCAATGGGCAGCTCTACTCTGTTCTATAGGGTTGCTATGAGTCGGAATCAACTTGCTGGCAGTGAGTTCGGGTTTTTTGTTTTTTTGGTATGTTCCCGTTTATATATGAGTTAAAAATTAGAAGAACCAAAAAGATAGTGTTACTGCGATGTCTACTGACTTATGGGAAACAAGATAAATTGTCAAGTGAAGAATGGTGCAGAGAAACATGTGGGTAGAGTGTGACCTAATCTCCAGAAGAGCAAACAAACCATAAAGCTACGTGTGTACCTGTGACTATGCATATGTGTTCCAGCAAACAGGAATGTGTGAAGAGGTACACATGTGTCTTTGAACACGGACACCTTGGAGAAGCAGGTAAAATTTACACATGTGGGGATGGCTCTTATTATAATTCTTATAAAGATCTGTGTTGTTAAATGTGTTATAATAAGAATACAAAAGTTTTCAAAGTAAAAAAAAAATCATAGAAATATATATATGTATATATTTAAAACAGTTTTATTGGCTGTTATTTTATATAGGCAAAACACTGTCATCAATACTGGATTCAGAGACTTTCACCACTGGATGAAGAGCAAACTCAGAGATGGAACAAAAGTCTCAGCAAATTTCTTGCTTGTTCTTGGAGCTAATGACCTCTTCTGGTCTCTATACCTGGAAATGGCCAAAAAGAGTTCTGTCAGGATTAATGTAGTCATTGTTCAAACATCTACTGCGTGTACATGTCTTCGGGGTAAGGAAGAATGCTGGACACCATGTGCAATTCATTAAGTAACAAGTGGACCATTAGACAGTTTTTTCTCTGATGTCCCACTACCCCGTTCCTCCCCTTGTTGATCTACTGGAAAACCCACGGTATACATTGTAGGCCATTTTTCAGGACTCAACATAGAGGAAGTTAACTGGAAAGATACATCTTTTAAAGATAAAGAAGATTTTGTCCACAAGGTCTTTAGACAGGTGGACCTCCCAGGCAGCCTCTGCATAGGATGGGAATGCAAGACCCCTCTCACTCAGTATCTCTGAGCATTTCAGTCTTTCTGTTTCTTTATCAGGAGACTGCAGAATTTACCCACTTCAGAACGCTTGCTGCCATCAACCCCAACCAGTCCCATATAGGACCCCTCACTTCCACTCTGAGAAATAAAAGTAGGACAGCCTGCAGGTGGAGGTGCCTGACCTGGAGGCCCTGTCTATCCTTCCTTACCCCTGAGGGCTTCCCTGTGCCAACTGGGGTTTCATTTCCCAGGGTGGACATACTTCTGGCACTTCCAGGGCTTCCCAGGCCCTGGAGCTTGATATTAAGGATGGGACTTGGGCTTTTCTGGGCCTGCAGAGCCTGGGCCTCAAGCTGCCCCTTCCTACCCTCAACCTTTGGTTATCTGTACTCTGGCTGTCTTTACCAGGTTTAGGAGGCCTTGCCTTCTCTTTTGCTCCTTTCATCTCAGTCAGGCTTTTCTCTTCCAGTTCTCTGATCTCAGGGCAGTTCAGGCTAGACCACAGAAAAGAGAAAGATGAAACAAGTGTCATTGATTATGTGTGGAGGCTGCTGGGAAAGGAATTGACTGTCATTGGTTTAGGGCTTTATGCCCACTGCTCACCTGCAGGCAGGTTTCCCCACAGCCTACTGTCTCATTGGCTCCTTCTGTCACAAATAACGTGGTGATGCCCCCTTCACCATCACACTTCCCTTAGAGCTGTCATTACAGAGGCTCCCTCTCAGTCTCCCAAGTCCCACTGAAATCCCATTTCACTTTCCCTACTAATGCTGTGCTCATCCTCAAGGCCTCAAGAGCTCACCATCCAGATGAGGCCTGTCGTTTCCTCTCCAAGAGAGCCTCTGAGCAGACCTGGTGTCTATGATCAGCTGTCCTGATGCTTCTTCCATCCAGTTCCCCCTCCGGCTGGAGCTCTCCATGCAGTTAAGGGGATGGAGTGGGGTGGGGAGGAAGGCACATGTGAGGATTTTACAGGTGTAGTGGGTGAAAGGAGCCTGAAAGGATGTCTTTCCAGAAGGGCCCACACTTTAAGGCCATGCCTGTACCCTCTGTAGCCAGGTCTCCCACATCTGCAGCAGCACCAGTAGGTGCTGTAGCCTCTCCAGCCCCTGTCTCTGCTCCTCTAGATGCTCCTGAAGGTGCCCGGCTCTTCTTGCCAGGACTCCAGGATGCTGACCGAGGCTTAGGTATTGTGTAGACTGGAAGCAGAGCCGATGGGGCTGTCTTTGAGAACTTGGCCTCAAGACTGGGGGCATCTTGCCTACGGAGGCATGGGATGTTTTGGTCTGCCGGACCACGGCTACCCCCTTAACTGTACACACTTGGGTGAAATACACATACTTGGCTCATTGCTTCTCTGGAGTAGCTTGATGAGTGAGATATCTGTTCAGAGGAAGCTGAGAAAGAAGATCTCTCTGATTCTTAAGGAGTCTTCCTGGACCTGAAGCTTACGTTTTTTGCTTCCGATATTCTGGCTTGAGTGGCACTTTCCTCTTGGGTTGAGACTTCTGATAATAAAGAGTTAACTTACATGAACCCTCTGGGCACTGAGTTCTCAACTGTGACCCAAGACCCTGGTTTCAGGTGTCCCTGGGAGCCTCTCCATCATCACTGTCCTCCACCTCTGCAGGACCTGTGGTTTCTTCCTTTTTCCCTGGGGACCTTCCATCTTTGGGGAACATCACTGTGGGAGACCAAGTCTCCTCTGGAAAATCTTTTGTGATATTAGCACTTCATAACAGAAGTCTATAGTCTTTCAAAGGACTATAATACACTGATAATTTCTATTGCAAAGAGAGGGTCTCCACATTAATTTTTTTGGCATTTGTTGAATGCCAAATGAAATTGTTCCTTTGGAACTTGAAAATGACCTCATTTGTCTGAACTTTCATAATCACACATGACTTCTCTGAGAGACATTTTCTATGAAAGTGATTTTCATAACAGATTTAGAGTGTAAACAGTGAAACAGGAGAAATTGTCATCACTTTTTAAACTCTTTTCAGCCTTCTTTTAAGGGAAGGGTATTTATAGGAGGAAGCATACTTAGAAAAATTTGTATTTTATATGCATATAAAGCTTCTCCTTGTATCCTTAACCAACCCAGGGTAGAAGGTTAAAATTGCCCTTTTCTGAACAGAAGGCCCTTACCATGTTGCTATGAGAAGCACTCCTTCAGGGTGAGGCAGAAACAGATGTCCATTTCTGAGAGTTTTGATGCCACAAACCTCAGGTGGGCAACATACAAGAACCTCACCTGAGTGTGGCTGGGTGTGCTGTAATGTCAGCCTAAGGGTCTGTGTACATTTCTGAATATGAAGGAAGGATTGGTGAGTTAACGAAGAAATGAATGGAAGCAGTTTGGGAGGGGAGTGAAAGCTCCAGGGACAGACAGAAGATGGGATGGGGGACTTGTCAAGAGGGTGTCAGAAAACCAGGAAGGAGCAGGAAGCACGGCCAGGGGAGGGCAGCATAGGCTAGGGGGCATCAGAGATAATGGTAGTGGGGAGAGCAACAAAACTGGCCTGTGATACAGTGGGAAATTAGTAATCCTAGATGAAGCTCAGGTTAAGTCAAGTAGGAATGTAAAAAATTCTATCCTGTAGCTATCTTTGCTGTGAGGGATTTAGGCCCTGGGGGAGAGGTAGGGAGGAGACATAGGAGGAGAAGATGAGTTCCTGGGTCTAGGGAAGGAGTCTGAAAGACCTTCTTCTGCCCTAACAGGCTGGGGCTGCATGGTTGACAATGATGTGGGCCCTGTACTTCTTCACACCACCCACTCCTAGAACCTCGTGAAAATTTTCTTAGTTCTTCACATAGTATGTTCATTCCATCTCATTAGAAAATATAATAATGCAGTACACTTTTCCCTAACCACCCTTTCCTCAGTCCTACATTCTCTGTCCCAGTTGTACACTGGCTTCCTTCCTTTCCATCAGGTTTAAAGGCCAGAACAATTGAGTATTATTTCTGCACTTATTCCAGAAATTTCTCAGAATCCTAAGTTTGATCATTGATTTATTCCTGCATTTCCCATTGACATTACAAACTTTGGTGAATTATCTACCAAATGACAGGAAATGCTTTCTTAGGTCAATCCTCCTTATGACCCTATCTGTTCACCTCAAATCCTTCATCTTCTCCTGTCATAGCCCTGATTTCTGTGGAAATCAGATCCCCTAGTTCCCTAGCTCTCACCCATCTGGGAGATTTTTCCTCCCACCCTTATTTAGAGTCTTAGAGAAAGGCCTCTTCTTCGTTTATCACTGATTCATCCTGTCTGGGTGAAGACATCCAAAAATAATGGTATTCTGAAGGATCTCTATTCCTCCTCCCAGTTACTGATGATATCTGAATCTTTCATGACTTGGAGACTCTGACGTAGTCCTGAATTTCCTGGATTTGCTATCTAAAGACACTCTCCTGCAGGAGACCTCAGATCGGCACCCTCTCCAAAGAGCAGTTGACATCTGAGCGAGCACCAAGACTTCCATAGCCCTTGTGTGACATCATTGTTGACACTGCTCGGTTCTATGGGCCCAGTTTGAAGCGAAGCTGGGCAGCAAGGAAAATATGGCAACTGTTGAAGTAGGGGCTTGGGGGCTGGGAGGAGGGAGATTATATATTAAAAATAAATTAAAACTTCTCTCTGCACTCAAAGAGGTTACCATCCCTTGGGAGGGAGAGAGAGCATACAGGGAATGAAAATAGTGTGATAGGCAGTTGCTTCCACCAAATCCTCTCATTTAACTCAATTTGAATCGTCTCTCCAGCCCTGGTCATACAACATCCACTCTGCACCCTTTTCAGGTCTCCTTAGCCTCTGAGGCTTCACACAGGCTCTTCACTCTGACTAGGAGATGTTGTCCCCCTTCCCATCTCCTGGCCTACTCTCCCTGGTGAAGTATGTGGTGAAGAGAACTGACCCTGTTGGAACAGGTTAGGCTTATGGCCTCACCAAAAAGCCCTAAGACTCAGGACTTTTATGCAGCCAGAATAGGAGGTTTAGGAGTTGACTTGGGAAAGCCCATGACCTCTGCTTCTTCCAGACTCTATTTTTGTTTTGGATGCCATTTAGAAAAAGATCCTGGAAATGGGGAGATCTATTATGGAAGAAATTAGGAAAGTTGGGGAGGTGATGAGAGAGGTGCTGACTTCTCGGTAGAAAATAGAAATTTTAACACGAAGATGCTAGGGGCTCGTTTTGTGTGACTCCCAACTGTATAGGAGGGAGGACTGGTTGGAAAACAGAACAAAAGACGATCTGTGCCTGTTGACAAATGCACCAGTGGCTTCACTCTGTCTCCTCAGAATGTTCTCATCAAGCCATCCCTCACCTTGTACTGAAGCCTCTAGAGAATTCTTGGGGTTTCCTGGATTCTGGGCCTTTGTCATCCCTTAACTATCCAACCATATTCCCAACTTGGTTCAGGCATCACTTCCTAGTTGAGATCTTCCCTGACCCTTTTCCTGGTAAATTTGTCCACTTCTTGCTCTGTACACCTTTGTATTCAAGATACCCTTTACCACCACATAAAACACAATTACATTTACTTGCCACAGATGATTTTAGGAAGGTCGACACATTCTCCCTCTCTCTGTGTCCATGCCTTCTGTGAGACTCTGGAGCGCCTTTCCTCAGCAGCAGGAGTCTTTCTGCACCCTCAGTTGAGGCTGACCTTACGGTTGCTTTGGCCATTAGGATAGTAGTGAACCGGATACAAGGTGAGAGTTGAAAGGACTTTGCATTCAGACTTGCCCTTTTGTTGCTCTTAAAGCCTGAGAACCCATGGGAACGGACCCAGACCAGCCTGCTGGATGATGGGAGACCATTGGAGAGAGGATCCAGCAGTTTCACTGAGTTGATTTTAGATGAAATGGCTCCTAGCTGACCTGGAAGCGAATTGTAGACACATGAGGAAGGCCTGCTGCGAGTCACTGTGCTTGGCCCAGATAGGAAGATCCCCAAATTGACAACCAGAATAACTCTGAGCTTAGTAAGTGGTTGTTCTTTTAAGTGCTACATTTTGGGGTCATTTGTTACACAGCAATACACAACTGATACAACGGTTAACTTGGCTCTTTCTCTGATCAGGCAATGAGGGACCTTCTCTGAGTTATCTTATCATCAAGAGTACATGGCATAGGGTCTGACATGTAGTCAGTATACAGTAGATCTTTGTTGACTTAATGGATAAATGAATAATATGAATCATAAGTGTGAATCTGCATAAAATCCTGTGTGAAAAAAAGCATGATATTTCTTTAAATAAACTGAATTCCAGCTCAGAGCAGCCTGCTTACAAAATTGGGGGGCGGGGGGGGGGGGACGGGGTGGTGGATTTTCACCGTACTTATTTTTAGGTTTCCTCCTCATCCAGATATGCAATAATTCCTGGGGTCTAATGAAGGACCAAGGTTTGGAGACAGGCTTCAAAACACCCATTGCCCCAGCCTACGTGGGTGATTTCTCTAGAAGTATTGGCTCTGCTCCTTCCATTCCTAGCTGGAGCAGGAGAACCTTGGCAGGGCTGCGAACACCATGATGGGGTTTGTGTACCTATGTGCCTGCATTATCCTTTGAGGTGCTGCCGTCTACCCCAGGGCACTGTCAAGAAGCAGGGCCAACCCCTTTTCTATTTCTAGGACTCTGCTATCCGACTCTCACTCCTCCCCTGGGTTTCAGTTCACGCAGTGTGATTACTCCAGTGAGCTGAGACTTTTACAACAGGCTCTTCAGGGTCTCAAAGCTTCAGAGGTTCAACCCTGTGAGTCCAACTACCTCCTTGAAATAAGATAGAGAAGGAAGAAAAATATAGGAAAATTTTATTTTGAATTTAATGTTTCAATAAATTTTCTTGTCATGTGTTTTGAAAGCGTCCTGCCTAAAAATTCCCCCTGTTCTCTTACAATTTGCAAGACAGTGAAAAGGGAATGTTTGATTGTGTCATAATCTGCAGAGAATGTAAAGCACACATTAGGTCCATTCCTCCTGATGCTCACACTAGAGCACCCCACCCACTTGGAAATTTCTGCAAGTATTTCGGAGTCCCTCACACATCCACAATGAACAGCTTTCAAATTCTCCTAAGCAGGAATTATTACTGTCACAGCCTGTGACCCAATAAGCAAGGTTATGCATGGGTCCAGTTGTGCCTTCCCACTAATCTACAGTGCACCATTTCACCTGTCAACCACCACATCAAAGACGTGGTGAAACCCATGTGAAATTGCCGTACATTGTTGCTGTTGTGTTGTTCTTGTTAGGTGGATCTAATCAGTTCCAGCTCATACTGACCTTATGGACCACAGATGGAAACACTGCCCAGTCCTGCACCATCCTCACAGTTGTCACCATGTTGGAGACCACTGTTGCAGTCACTGTGTTAATCCATCTCATTGAGGAACTTCCTCTTTTTTGCTGAGCTTCTACTTTATCAAGCACGATGTCTTTGTCCAGGGACTGGTTCCTCCTGATAACATGTCCAAAGTATGTGAGACAGAGCCTCATCATCCTCGCTTCTAAGGAGCACTGTGGTCATACTTCTTCCAAAACAGATTTGTTTCTACTTCTGGTAGCCCATGGTATATTCAATATTTTTTTGCCAACACCATAATTCGAAGGTGTCAGTACTTCTTCAGCCTTCCTTATTTATTGTCCCAGCTTTTGCATGCATGTAAAAAAAAAAAATGCATATAAGGCGATGGAAAATACCATGGCTTGGGTCAGGCCCACCTTAGACCTCAGAGTGTCATCTTTGCTTTTGAACACTTTAAAGAACTCTTTTGCAGCCAATCTGCCCAATACAATAAGACATTTGATTTTTTTGACAGCTGCTTTCCTGGATGTTGATTGTGGATCCAAGCAAAATGAAATCCTCTACAACTTCAGTCTTTTCTCTGTTTATCATGTTGCTGCTTATTGGTTCAGTTTTGATGATTTTTGTTTTCTTTATTTTCACCATACTTATTCAATCTGTACGTTGACCAAGTAACCTGAGAAGCCAGACTGTATAGAAGAATTTGGCATCAGGATTAGAGGAAGACTCATTAACAATCTGTGATATGCAGATGACAAGACCATGCTTACTGAAAGTGAAGAGGACTTGAAGCACTTAGTGATAAAGATCAAAAACCACAGCCTTCATTATAGACTACACCTCAACATAAAGAAAACAGAAATCCTCACAACCAGATCAGTAAGAAACGTCATGATAAAAGGAGAAAATATTGAACTTGTCAAGGATTTCATTTTACTTGGAGAGACAATCAAAGCAGCATTCAAGAAATCAAATGACGTGTTACTTTAGGCAAATCTGCTGCAAAAGACTTCCTTAAAGTGTTAAAAAGCAAAGATGTCACTTTAAGGACTACGGAGTGCCTGATCCAAGCCATGGTGTTTTCAACTGCCTTATACGTGTGTGAAAGCTAGACAAGGAGTAAGGAAGACCAGAGAAGAGTTGGTGCCTTTGAATAATGGTTTTAGTGAAGAATATTTAATGTACCGTTGACTGCCAAAAGGAGAAAAAAATCTGTCTTGGAAGAAGTAGAGCAAGAATGTCCTACTGAGCAGTTACATCTCTCTTAGAGGGTTGCTGTAAGTTGGAATCAACTCAATAACAATGGGTTTCATTTGGTTTAAGTGGCATTCAAGGCAAAAATGTTTTATATAAATATCACCAAATACATTTCCTAAATATAAATTGATAATTTAAATTTTGTTGCATTTTTGATTTTATAAGAAAATAAAATTTATAACTCTTCAGGGTTATACTTTATCTATATTAATGGGGTGCCAATTATACTTTCTGAGCATTCTTTTTAGTTTATATGATTTTTCAGTTGAATCTAATAGTGTTTCAGGATGATTATATCATACGTAAATACCATTCGTTTTTGCTAGCTTTTCAAAGGTAAGATTTTTTGGTTCCAGTGTTGATATCCAGATCTACGATTTCCAAGAAAAATGTTGAGTATTGGATCCTTAATGTTTGATTCTAACATTGATGGAAAACATTAACAGTGTTTTATTTTCCATTTAAAATATGTATGCATTTTATCATATTACAGATTTTTTTCTGCCTCTTCTAGACTATTAAAAAAAATTAGTATGTTTGTATTTAGTGTTCTATGGGAATTTGTATTATTTTTTACCAAAAATGTTTCTCCTCCACTGATGTGATGTCGGGGTTTTTCTCTAATTTGGAGTATTCATTGACTTCTCTCTTTCTCTAACATCTTACATACAACACTTTCTGTTGGTTGTATCTTCAGAATAGATTCCATATCTGCCCACTTCTAAATTACTCCCTTGCCAACACCCTGGGCCTGGCTGCCATTACAGCTTGCTCAGACACTGAAAGGGCCTCCTAACTGCTCTCCCAACTTTCAATTTTTCCCTCTAGAGTCTAATCAGACAACAACCAGGGAGAAGTTCTTAAAACATTACTCAGGTGACATGTCTCTCTGATCAAATCTTTTCAAAGATTTTAAATAAATCCAAGTCCTTTAGGCTGCCATGATAATCTTTTGGACATATCTCTCACCTCACTACAGAGCACCCCTCTCTCCCTTGATTTCTGCTGTGCATCCTCCTTATTTTGTTTCATTGCCTCCAGGCCTTTGGACTGGGGTTGGTTCTCTCTCCTAGTATTTTTTTTTTTTTTTTGCATATTTTCCTGTTGGTTGTCTCTCCCCTTTCATTCAGATCTCTGCTCAGATATCACTCTTAAGAAAGGACTTTGCTGACCAACTAATTTAACCTATAAATTAACATTCTACTTCAATGCCTTGCTCATTTTGTAAGCATTAGCATTACTTTGAGTTTTACTGTATCTCTATTTGTATATGCATTTTTTGTGTATTTCTACATTGGAATGTAAGTTTCTGCTGGGCAGAGAATTTGTCTGATGGTTTACTTCCATTTCTATGGGACCTGAAACAGCAGTTGACAAACAATATGCACTTACTTAATATTTTTTAATGAATGGATGATTGTACTGGTCCTATTGTAGGACCATCTTAGGAATTTTGTAATTACAAATATATGTTTAAAATACAGTATCTTTTTATCTACTGATAGCACACATTTTCTGGGATTTTATTTATGGTATTAAATAATATGCATAAGTGAGACTTGTCCAACTTTATATTTTTGTTCTCTTTGTTATCAAATGTTTCAGTGATAATGCCATAAATATTCATGATATATTGATAACAATTAAGTAGCAACTACAATATACCAAGCAGTGTTCTACACATTTTGTTTATAATAAGTCACTTAACTTTCACAGGGAGTCCCTAGTTGCACGAATTATTAAGCTCTTTGCTGTTAACCAAAAATATTTGTGGTTTCAATCTGCCCAGAGGCACCTCAGAAGAAAGACCTAGTGATCTACCTCCAAAAGGTCACAGCAATTGAAAGCCCTACAGAGTACAGTTCTGCTCTGACACACATGGGCTTGCCATGAGATGAAATCAGTTGGATGGCAACTAGTTAATCCTCACAACGTCAAGACCTATTACTTCTATTGAATCTGTTACTGTTATTACTGCCATTGTACAGATGACAAAGTTGAGGCTCAGAGAGGTTAAGTAACTTGTCCTTGGTCATGCAACTAGAATTTGTATGATTATTATTAATCACATGGTTTTGTTCTATTTTATATTCTCCATTGTCTAAACAGAAGCATCGCAAAAGGGGGGCAGAGGAGGGCACGTGCGCCAGGGTCCAAGTCCAAGGGTGCAGCAGACAAGGTACAGAATGCTTTTAGGCGCCACAAATATGAAAGCCAGACAAGAGGGGGGACATTTCTGCTGACTCATCAACATCTATTCGTCTTGAAATTTGGGATAGGGAAAGGCTGAACTTAGAGATTGCCCCTGGAAATGCCTTACCCTCACTATGCCCTGTGTCTGAAATATATTACAAAGTATAAGAATTGCAAGTTTCTTGATATTTTGATAAAAGTAACATAAAAATTATACGACAGTGATTTGCTTTGGATTTTACTAGTTCAGTAGCTTTCTAGTTTAGGTATTTTCTATTCAGTATTTTTTTTGTATTTTATTGATTATATTTTGCTAATGTATATCTGTGAACAGACTTACACGCGTGTATATGAACGCACACATGCATGCACACACTCCTACACTCGTGAACACACATATCCACTCAAGGATTTCATGGATAAAATTAAAATATTGACATGAAGGTAGATCTCAATAATTCTCGAGATACAGAAAGTTAATGGTTAAGAAGACTAAATTCCACCAATACTGTTTATATATTCTATGCAAATCTAATAAAAATCACAACAAAATTTGTAAAGAAAATGACAAACTAATTCTAAAACTTATGTAGGTATGTAAAGGCCCAATAGTAGCTAGAGTAGTACTAAAAAATAAGTAACAGCCCCTACCAGATACCTGACATTTTGTAATAAATGAACAGTGCTGTGTCCTTACTTAAATAAACAGACTTCTCATTTGACTAAATCTAGTTTATGTCATTGTTTAATTTCTATCTCTATGCTTACAACTACCAAATTCATATCTCCAAATAGAATCTCTTCCCTGAAATCCATGGTTGAATATCAACTTCCAAGTTAATATCTCCATTAGGATATATATTAAGTATTCAAAATTGACTTATTTGAAGTTTAAAGGTTGATTAGGCTCTCCAAGATATTTTCCTGCTCAATCTTCATCCTATCAATAAATGATGCCTTTATTCAACCAAAGCTTTAGTAGCATCCCTGACTCCACTGTTCTCTCAAAGAATGCATTATTCAGCATTTCCTCATTGTCTTCAGGATTTTGCTACTTTTGCTATTTTCCATAGTTGATGGTTCAAGTCATCATACTTACTCACCTGTACTTTTGTAATATCTATCTAAATGGTCTTACTGTGCCCATCTTTGTACCATAAAGCACATGGAATAATCCATTTAAAGTATGTTAGATTTTATTAAGGTTCTATTCAATTTTACAAAAACCTGAGTTGAATGGAAAGCTTTTAAAATTAAACTCAAGGCCCAACTCCACCTGGCCTCCATTATTGTATGCTCCTCAATTCCTATTACATCACTGGGCTCTTTCATTGTATTACAGCTATATTTTGCTGAGGTTTCTTCTATTTTAGGGCTTTAGCCAGTTCATTTACTTTGAGCAGTCTGCTTCTAGAAATGATAGAGAGACTTCATCCCTGAACCAGTTACTATCTTGTCTTTTTACCCTACTTTTTAAATTTTTCTTCAGATAGCAAGGCACCATCTTACTATATATATGTAATTATGTGTATCTATTTCTGTCTATCTACTACTAGAAAAAGAATCGATGCATGCAAACTCCAGCATTGATGAAGAATGTTGAATATACCATAGACTCCCAATAGAATGAATGTTTACTCATTCAGTCTTAGAAGAAATACAACCAAAATGTACCTTAGAAATTAGGATGGTGTCTTAGTCATCTAATGCTGCTATATCAGAAATACCACAGGAGGATGGCTTTAACAAAGAAAAATTTATTCTCTCACTGTCTAGTAGGCTACAAGTCCAAATTCAGTCGTCAGCTCCAGGGGAAGGCTTTCTCTGTCTGCTCTGGAGGAATGCCCTTGTCATCAATCTTCCCTTGGTCTGGGAGCATCTCAGTGCAGGAATCTCAGACCCAAAGGACATGCTCTGCTTCAGCACTCCTTTCTCGGTGGTATGAGGCCCCCATGTCTCTCTTCTCACTTTGCTCTTTTGTATCTCAAAAGAGATTCACTTAAGACACTACCTGATCTTATACATTTCATCAACATAACTTCTGCTAATCCATCTTATTACATCATAGTGATAGGGTGTACAACACTTAGCGAAACCACATCAGATCGTAAAATGATAGGCAATCATAGAATCACACAAGGTAATCATGACCTAGGCAAGTTGACAGATATTTTGGGGGGGGGACACAATTCAATCCATGACAGATGGTGAGACTTCAAATTGCTTACTTTGAACATGTCATCAGGAAAAACCAATTGCTAGAAAAAGGTACCATGTTTGGTAAAGTAGAGAGCCAACCAAAATGGGGGAAACCCTCAGTGAGACGGATTAACCCAATAGCTGCAACAATGGACCCAAAATACCAAAGATCATGAAGATGTTACAGGACATGGCAATCTTTCATTTTATGATGCATAAAGTCACCATAACTCGGAACCAACTTGATGGCAGCTAACAACAACTAGAATGCATATACTTTGACATCCTGCTTTGGTATCTGAAAAAAATATTTGTGTCCAGAAAGTATTTCTTGGATGAGTGAATGCAACTTGTGTAGATTAGATTATTAAAAAAAAAAATTATTATTATTAGTCACCAAATATTGACATTATTCCTGTGCTTGCCCCCACACACATAGACCTACACTGTCTCCATGGGAGGAGTATATTTCCTGACCCACTGACACTAGTCTTGGCCATGTTACTTGGTTAACGGAATGTGGATATGAGTGTGAGTGTGGTGTTTCCCAGCCTAGTCTGTAAGAGACTTCTCCTCTGAAAGCTTGAAGTTCTACCATGAGATGAACATGCCTCAAGTGTCTGCTGCCCCTTCAACTTGTCCAAGGAAATTAAGAGATGCATGGAAACAACCTGAACTCAAAACCTAGCTGATCTGTAGAGTTGCATGAAATACTTTTTATTATGTGTCACTAAGATTTTGTGGTTGTCTTTTATGCATCATTATTGTAGTAAAATTCTGACTAATATCCCAACCCAGTGCCTTCGAGTCGATTCCATGACTAATATAGGAACATGATATGGAAGCCAAATACAGACCTAATGGTATATGAAATATATGATTAATTCACTATACCTAGAAACAAGGGAGAGGGTTATCCTTGGTGCATCCTGAGTAGCGGGGTATTTCTCATCTCTTTCACGTCAGGATTTGCCATATGACTTGCTGGGCAAATGGAATATGAGTGAAGTGAAAGATTCCACATTCAAACAGAAGAATTAAGTGCCATTTACCTGGTTCCAGGCATATTCCTATGCATTTGCCATGATAGTGGCTAACATAAGAGCTGCTAACCACAAATGAAATTAGAAAAGATGATAATACAGAGCAGATTTGCACTTGACTCACACCCAAGGGGTATTATAAATGAGAAATATCCCCACATTTTAAGTCAATGAAACTTGTGGATTGTCAATCAACTAGGATAGAGTTCAAGCCCAGTTCTAAGGATATAACCTAACCATTTCACCAATAACAGTAATCCCATTTGTCGTGATTATTTCTGGAGCATGAATTAAACCAGATGTTGTCTAATTAGGTCAATTGTTTATTTATTCTAGAAGGGGTTCATGCACCTGTAATTATTATACAAGTTTGAACTCAGGTTTTTTTTTTAACCCAGTTCACACAAATTTTAACTGATTTAGTGATAATGCAAAAAAAGTGCTTTTGCTGATGATAATGGTGATGATATACACCCGTCCCAATCCATATGTATTTTATATAATTAATACTGACAGAAGCTTGGGTGAAACTTTGACTTGCTCTACAAACATGACTAGAAACCAGTGAGATATCACAGGTGTCTCCTATGAACAATAGGCATATTGGTTTTTACAGACCCTAAACCAAAGATGTCTCTATAATAGCTGACTTGAATATCATATTTTTAATACCATTAGGTGACCATTAATATATATATATTTATTAACTTTTATTGAGCTTCAAGTGAACGTTTACAAATCAAGTCAGTCTGTCACATATAAGTTTACATACATCTTACTCCGTACTCCCACTTGCTCTCCCCCTAATGAGTCAGTCCTTCCAGTCTCTCCTTTCGTGACAATTTTGCCAGCTTCCCACTCTCTCTATCCTCCCATCTCCCCTCCAGACATGAGATGCCAACACAATCTCAAGTGTCCACCTGATATAATTAGCTCACTCTTCATCAGCATCTCTCTCCCCAATACTATCTCTCTATGTTCATGTCTGATGAGTTGTCTTCAGGGATGGTTCCTGTCCTGTGCCAACAGAAGGTCTGGGGACCATGGCCGCCAGGATTCCTCTAGTCTCAGTCACACCATTAAGTATGGTCTTTTTATGCGAATTTGGGGTCTGCATCCCACTGATCTCCTGCTCCCTCAGGGGTTCTCTGTTGTGCTCCCTGTCAGGGCAGTCATCTATTGTGGCCGGGCACCAACTAATTCTTCTGGTCTCAGGATGATGTAGGTCTCTAGTTCATGTGGCCCTTTCTGTCTCTTGGGCTCTTAGTTGTCGTGTGACCTTGGTGTTCTTCATTCTCCTTTGCTCCAGGTGGGTTGAGAGCAATTGATGCACCTTAGATGGCCGCTTGTTAGCATTTAAGTCCCCAGACACCACATTTCAAAGTGGGATGCAGAATTTTTTCATAATAGAATTATTTTGCCTATTGACTTAGAAGTCCCCTTAAACCATGGTCCCCAAGCCCCCGCCCTTGCCCCGCTGACCTTTGAAGCAGTCATTTTATCCCAGAAACTTCTTTGCTTTTGGTCCAGTCCAATTGAGCTGACCTTGCATGTATTGAGTGTTGTCATTCCCTTCACCTAAAGCAGTTCTTACCTACTAATTAATCAGTAAAAAAAACCCTCTCCCTCCCTCCCTCCCCCCCTCCCCGTGAAATATTTCATAGTTTGGAGGAATCTGGAGGGCATTATGCTGAGTGAAATTAGTCAGTTGCAAAAGGACAAATATTGTATGAGACCACTATTATAAGAACTCAAGAAATAGTTTAAACAGAGAAGAAAATATTCTTTGATGGTTATGAGGTTGGGGAGAAAGGGAGGGAGAAGGATATTCGCAAATTAGATAGTAGACAAGAACTATTTTAGGTGAAGGGAAAGACAACATACAATAAAGGAGAGGTCAGCATAACTGGACTAAATCAAAAGCAGTTTCCTGAATAAACCAAATGCTCCAAAGGCCAGAGTAGCAGGGGCAGCAGTTGGGGGACCATGTTTTCAGAGGACATCTAGGTCAATTGACATAATAAAATCTATTAAGAAAACATTCTGCATCCCACTTTGGTGAGTGGCGTCTGCAGTCTTAAAAACACTATCAAGCGGCCATCTAAGATGCATCAATTGGTCTCAACCCACCTGGAGCAAAGGAGAATGAAGAACACCAAAGATACAAGGTAATTATGAGTCCAAAAGACAGAAATGGCCACGTAAATCCAAGACTACATCAGCCTGAGACTGGAAGAACTAGATGGTGCCCATCTACAACCGAAGACTGCCCCGACAGGGAACGAAACAGAGCATCCCTGACGGAGCACGAGAGCAGTGAGATGCAGACCTCAAAGTCCCGTAAAAAAATTAGACTTAATGATCTGACTGAGACTAGAGGAACCCTGGAGGTCATGGTCTCCAGACCTTCTGTTGGCCCAAGACTGGAACTATTCCCAAAGCCAACTCTTCAGACAGGGATTGGACTGGATTATAGGATAGAAAAAATAGTGGTGAGGAGTGACCTTCTGGTCTCAAGTGGACACATGAGACTATGTGGGCAGCTCCCGTTTGGAGGGGAGATGAGAAGGCAGAGGGGGACAGAAAGTGGCTGACTGGACACGGGGAATACAGGGTTGAGAGGAGTGTGCTTTCTCATTGGTGGGAGAGGAACTAGGAGTACATAGCAAGCTGTATACTAATTTTTGTATGAGAGACTGACTTGATTTGTAAAGTTTCACTTAAAGCACACACACAAAAGATGGAAAGAATACACAGAGTCACAGTACCAAAAGAAATGGTCAATTTTCAGTCGTTTCATGAGGTGGCATATGATCAAGAACTGGTAGTAGTGAAGCAAGAAGTCCAAGCTACACTGAAGGCACTGGCGAAAAACAAGGCTCCAGGAGCTGACAGAATACCCACTGAGTTGGTTCAACAAACAGATGCAGCACTGTAGATGCTCACTCCACTATGCAAAGAAATTTGGAAGCTAGCTACCTGGCCAACAGACTGCAGGAGACGCACGTTTGCGTCCATTCCAAAGAAAAGCGATCCAACAGAATGTGTAAGTTATCAAATGTAAATCATAGTATTAGTAAATATGGTAAACAAACAAACAAAGAAACTCTATTTTTCTACAGTGAATATGACATTCTATCCCCAGGAGATCCAGTGAGTTTATGATGTTGTTGTTAGGTGCTGTTGGGTCAGTTCCAACTCATAGCGGCCCTGTGTACAACAGAACGAAACAGTGCCCAGCCCTCGGCCTTTCTCACTGCGATGTTTGAGCCCACTGTTGCAGCCACCGTCTCAATCTGTCTCATTGAGGATCTTTGTCTTTTTCACTGACTGTCTACTTTACCAAGCACGATGTCTTTTTCCAGGGACCGATTCCTCCTGATAATATGTCCAGAGGACGTGAGACCAAGTCTTGCCACCCACCTTTCTAAGGAGCATTCTGGCTGTACTTCTTCCAAGACAGGTGTGTTCATTCTTCTAGCAGTCCATGGTATATTCATTATTCTTCACCAACAACATAATTCAAGTTTCAATTCTTTTGTCTTCCTTATTCATTGTCCAGCTTTAGCTGCATATGAGGCGATTGAAAATATCATGGCTTGGTTCAGGCACAACTTAGTCCTCAAAGTGACATCTTCAATTTTTAACACTTTAAAGAGGTCTTTTGTAGCAGATTTGTCCAATAAAATATGTCGTTTGATTTCTTGACGGCTGCTTCCATGGGTGTTGATTGTGGATCCAAGTAAAATGAAATCCTTGACAACTTCAGTATTTTCTCTGTTTATTGTTCCAGTTGTGAGGATTTTTGTTTTCTTTATGTTGAAGTGTAATCCATACTGAAGGCTGAAGTCTTTGATCCTCATCAGCAAGCGCTTCAAGTCTTCTTCATTTTCAGTAAGCAAGGTTGTGTCATCTGCATGTCTAGGCTGTTAATGAGTCTTCCTCTAATCCTGAGGCCCCTTCTTCTTCATATAATCCAGCTTCTTGGACTGTATGGATTATACGTTTTTTTAAAGACACTGAGTTTTTGGTAATTTACTATGGCAGCCCTAGAAAATGAATACAGAGCCCTTCACCAAGAACAAGTCAAGTTAGCACCAAAAATGCTCCTGTAAGGGTAGCCACGTAACATGAGACATGGCAGTTTTAAAAAGTATAAAGTAAAACTCTCAGCTTTGACAGACAAAGGGCTCCTCTAAGACTAAGTTCATTGCTGTTGAGTCGATTATATCTCATAGCGACCCTAAAGGACAGAGTAGAATTGACCCATAGGGCTTCCAAGGAGTGGCTGGTAGATTCGAACTGCTTGAATAAGTATTGTGAAAAAATACAACCCTGACACACAACTTTTCTGAGCTTAGTATTAAAACAAAACAAAACAAAACAAAGTCGCTATCGAGTGGATTCTCACTCATAGGGACCCTATAGGACAGAGTAGAGCTTCCCCACAGGGTTTCCAAGGAGCGACTGGTAGATTCAAACTGCAGACCTTTTGGTAGCACCCAAATGCATAATCATCGCACCACCAGTGGCTTTCAAATCAGCTATAGGCTGATGATCTCCAAATTCTTAGAACCCAGAAAACTACTCTACCTCAGAGTGGTATCCACAGCTGGGAACTGTTCTCCACACTTGGATGACCTCAGACATCCAAATCTAGCATGTCCAGAAAAAATCTTTTGGTCATTTTCTCAAGTTTGTTCCTCCATGGTTTTCCACATGGTAGAGAATAGCTCTGGTGACCATGCGCTCATGGTAGCCTGAATTCTAGAAGTCACCTTTGATTCTCCATTCCCCTCATCCCATACGTCTGATCCACCAGCAATTCTTGGCAGCTCAAGCTCCAAAGTACACCTCAAGCCTGCCCACTGTTCCCACCTGCACTACCACCATCACTCCTCACCCTGACCACTGCAGAAGCATCCTGACTGGTCCTCTGTATTTGCTGTCTTCAAGTTATCCTGGGCTACAGTTAATTCCTGGGACACATTTTTTCTCAAGACCATTGAACAATAGAAGGAGAAGGGCATTTAGTTGTATGCTACCTCCTCTGCTTGAGCTGCATGCCCCTCAGAAATCACTTTTCACTGTCCACTCTATAATGTCTCTTTTCCAATTTCCTGTCTTTGGCCGCACTGCTTTGATAGCGTGCATGCATGCGTGCTTCAGGGGTCATGTAGACAGCTGCTTGGAGGAATTTTTCTTAGTACAATCATGGTTGTGTGCCATCAAGAGATTCTGACTCATATCAACCCTGTACGACAGCTTAGAACTGCCTCACAAGGTTTCCTAGGTTGCAGTCTTTATGGCGCAGCCCTGGTGGCACCCGTGGTTAAGAGCTCGGCTGCTAACCAAAGGGTGGACAGTTCGAATCCACCAGTTGGTTCTTTGCAGAAAGACATGGCAGTCTGCTTCTGTAAAGACTTACAGTCTTAGAAACCCTATGGGGCAGTTCTGCTCTGCCCTATAGGGTCACTATGAGTCGGAATTGATTCAACAGCAACTGGTTTGGATTTTGTTTGGTTAGAATCTTTATGGGAGCCCATCTCCAGATCTTTTCAACCCTTGAGCTGGTGGGTTCCAACGGCCCACCTTTCAGTTAGCCAAGCACTTAACCGTTGCACCTCCAATACTTAACTCTGCACGCGAGAGGGCCCTCTCCTGACGTCTCCCGTCTCCTCACCCCGCACACCTTGGCGTTGTCCTTGCTTCTAGACCCCACCCTCCCCTCTGGAGGCCCAACCCCCCCACGCCCGCCCCACACCCGGGCCGCTGGGCGGGGCCGGCAGCCATGTTCCTCGCCGTCCAGCCAGTTACTCCCGGAAGCCCTGGGACGGGTGGTGAGGGGCCCGGGCCGGATGGCGCGCCTTAGAGAGGATGCTGTTCGTGCTGCTTTCCGTGCCGTGTTTTCTGAAAGGTATGAAACTCCGGCAGCTGGGTGGAGGGACCAGCTCCCAGACTGAACAAGCCTGGCCCCTCGAAGGTGTGGAGGGAAGGCGCCAGGAGGGCGGTTCCCAGTCCCAGCATCCCGTGGGCTCCAGAGGTTGGAGAGTCCGGACGTTGGGTTAGCAGCTGGCATCGACCCTTCCAGGGTACCCCGTCCCGAGTGATCCCCAGGGGCGGATGCGGCTCGGGGGCGGGCGGACGCAGCCACTCTAGGGGCTCCGAGAGGGAGCCTCTGGCCCGGGAGACTCAGCTGGTCTGCAAATTTGCATCCCCATGGATTTGCGGGGGGCGGGGGTGGGGGTCCAGCCGCGGGATCCAGCTGCGGAGTGCCCTCGGGCCTGGGGGCTTGAAGGGCTTGGGGAGAAAGGCTGTGTCCAGGGCTGCGCCCAGGTCCCTACTCTGCCCGGGGCGGGTTTGCGGGCCAAGCTGGGGGATGGGCGCCTGCCCCCCCGCCCCCCACCTGCTCCCTCTGCCAGAGGGGAAACCAAGGCCCAGAGTTCGCCCAGGGGTGGTGAGATTCCAGACTGAGGGCGGGGCACTCGCCCCCATTCGTCCTCCCACCCCCACCAGACTCCGTAGGGTGCCAGGGACAGGGGAGAGAGGGATCCCCCGCCCAAGGCCATGCTGCCCCTTATTGTTTTGGGCGCTGTGCCTGGGAGGCTGAGGCACCCCGCGCCCTCGCCCGCGCCCGGCTGGTCTACTCTCGGGGCTGGGGCGTCGGCGGGGCCCCGGCCCCACCGGGAAAGGAAGGGGTCCTGGGAATCTGTGGAGCAGCGTGGGGATCCTACTCCTTGTGGAAGCAGCAGCGATTCAGTGTCTGTTAACAGTGTGGATGCCGGGTCCCGCTCCCCCTCTGGGTGGCGGGGGTGGGGGTAGCAGGAAGGGGTCCTGAGCAACCAGGTCGTTTGTTAACTTAAACATTTGTGCGGCGCTGTGTACCAGTCGCTGTGGATGCGGTCTCTGGTGCTGAGGGGATTTGAGGGTTCCTCACACTGGCGGGATTTGGAGCCTCTACCCTGGTGGCAGTGGGTTCAGTGGGTTACCCTGGTGGCGTAGTGGTTAAGTGCTAAGGCTGCTAGCCAAAAGATTGGCCATTTGAATCCACCAGGCACTCCTTGGAAACTCTGTGGGGCAGTTCTACTCTGTCCTATAGGGTCGCTATGAGTCAGAATTGACTCGAAGGCAACGTGTTTTTTTTTTTTTTTTAGGTTGGAGGAGATTAGGTGTCTCTCGGGCTGACATTTGAAGGTCTGGAGCTGGCCGTTTATGAGGGTTTATAAGGGTTTTAAGCGCTCCGGCCATGGGCGCCAACCCGATCTTCCAGCCCCTGCGGACGGACTGCCCCCCCCCCGCCCTGGGGGGATTGGCTGCTCTGGGACCCCGAGCCCAGAGGACAGTGAGAAGCTGACAAACGTGAGTGATGCCCTGCAGGCTCCAGTAGGAGGGGCAGCCCTGCTCACATGGTCTCAATACGGGCAGTCGGCTTCGTGCTTGGGGGGTGGTTTCCGGATGTTCACTCGTGTCCCCCCACCCCGTGCAGGGCGACAACTCTCCTCTGGACGGGGCCCTAGTAGAGGCCTGCAGGGCATCAGGGTGTGGAGGGGCAGAGCTTGGGTGGGGAGGGTGCGGCCCTGCAGGTTCCTGTACATGACCACGGCAGGGGGGTGCGGGTCGTGAAGGCTGGGCCTGGTCGAGGACCCACTAGGTCTCACAGAAGGAGTGGGTTAGGATAATAACAGCATTAATGGGAGTATTGAGAGAGCGCCCTGGGGCGTTGGGTCCCTCGGGAAGAAAAGCTTCTGCTATCGCCACTGGAGCGGTACCCAGGTTGGTGCCGGCTTAGGTCCAGGAGGTTCCCATGCACGGAGGGCCTGGTGGGCAGAACAGAACCGGCGGTGCGCGCGCCCTCTCGCGGCCTTGCGCCAAATCGCTGAAGTTCAGTGTCAGGTGATTCTAAGCCATGGTTTTGGAACTGAATAGTGAAGCAGAGCAAAGAAATGATGCAGTGCCTTGATGGGCCCGGTGGAGACAACAAGAAGCAAAGCACAGCTCAAACTTCAAAATTCCACTGAGTGTTAGTACGATTTGGAGGGAGAAAATAGACGGAGAGTCGAGAGGCCCATAGATGCAGAAGGGTTGGAGGATTAGGGTTAGGGGTTAGGGTTTGGTGTTAAGGGTCCAGGTTTGGGGGTTAGAGGTTTGGGAGTCAGGTTTAGGGGTATAGGTTTTAGGTGGTTGGGGGTTGGGGTTAGGGCTGGGGTTACTAGGCTCGGGCACAAGTGGTTTAGGGTTAGGGTTAGAGTGAGGCTGAGGTTGATTCCCAGTCTTGTGTACCGTCTCTTCCTTCACCAGAGTTACCACATATCTGTCGTTTGGTTGGAAACCCTGATGGCGTAGTGGTTAAGAGCCACCGGTGCTAACCAAAGGCCTGCAGTTCAAATCCACCAGGTGCTCCTTGGAAACTCTATGGGGCAGTTCTAATCTGTCCTATAGGGTCTCTATGAGCTGGAATCAACTCGACGGCAGTGGGTTTGGTTTTTTTGGTTATTGTTTAGTTGACTTTTCTCTACCCACTCTTCGTCTCCCTGGTGAACATCAAAGATTGTTTCTGTGCGTAAATGTTTTCATGATAGTGGTCACTTACTGTATATGTCGTTTTGTGATTGACTTAGTATGATGCGCTCCAGATTCATCCATGGTGTGAGATGTTTCGGAGATTCATCATTGGTCTTTATTGTCGTGTAGTGTTCCACTGTGTGTATGTACCGTAGTTTGTTTATCCGTTCCTCTGTGGATGAGCACTTAGGTTGTTTCCATCTTTTTGCTACTGTGAATAATGTTGCAGTGAACACGGGTGTGCATATGTCTATTCCTGTGACTGCTCATGGAAACCCTGGTGGCTAGTGGTTAAGTGCTATGGCTGCTAACAAAAAGGGTTAGGGTTTGGGCTTAGGGATGTTAGGGTTAGGGTTGTTAGAGTTAAAGTCCTTAGGGTTTGGGGTTAGGGGTTGGGGTTTGGGGGTTAGAGTTTAGGGTTGGGTTTTTTGGTTAGGGTTTTTGGGTTGGGGTTAGGTGTTAGGTTTAGGGTTTGAGGTTAGAGTTTGGAGTTACAGGTTAGGTGTTAGGGGTTGCAGTTTGGGGTTTAGGGTTTTGGGGGTTTAGGGTTTTGTGGTTTAGTCATTAGGGTTTCGGTTAGGTTTTAGGGATTTAGGTTTAGGCTTGGGGTTGGGTTTGTTTGGGATTTGTGGTTTGGGGTTAGAGGGTTGGGGTTAGAGGGTGGGTGTTAGAGGGTTGGGGTTTAGAGTTTGGGGGTTAGAGATTGAGGGAGTCAGGGTGAGGGGTTAGAGGGTGAGGGGGTTAGAGGTTGAGAAGATTATAGAGTGAGGGAGTGAGAAGGTGAGGGTGTGAGGGGGTGAAGGTTAGGGTTTAGGGTTAGAGGGTTTAGGCTTAGGGTTCAGAGGCTTAGGGTTGGGGGTTAGGGTTTTTGGGTTCAGAGGTTGGGGTTGGTGTTGTGGTTAGGGTTAGAGGGTTAGGGTTAGAGGGTTAGGGGTATAGTTTAGAGGTTTAGGGTTATTGGTTAGGGCTAGGGTTTAGGGGTTCAGGTTTAGGGGTTTGGGATGGGTTTGGGGTAAGGTTTTAGAGTTTAGGGTTAGAGGGTTAGGTTTAGGGCTTAGGGCTTAGAGTTTAGGGTTTTAGGACTTAGGGTTTAGGGCTTAGAGCCTAGGGTTTAGGCCTTAGGGTTTAGGGTTTAAGGCTTAGAGTGAGGGTTAGGGCTGGGAGCTGGGGTTAGGGTGTAGGTTTTAGGGTTTAGAGTTAGGGTATTAGGGTTAGAGGGTTAGATGACTTAGGCTTTAAGTTAGGGTTTAGGGGTTAGTGGTTGGGGTTAAGGGTGTTAGTGTTTAGGGTTTTGGCATTTAGGATGTTAGGGTTAAATGTGTTAGGGCTAAGGGTGTTAGGGTTTCGCGTGTTAGGGTTTCGCGTGTTATGGTTTAGGGTTTAGGGTTGTGTTTTAGGGTTAGGCTTAGGCTCATTCTTAGGTTTAGGGCTAGGGATTTGAGGTTTAGTGTTTGGGGTTGGGTTTGGGGGTTGGGGTTAGAGGGTTAGAGTTAGAGGGTTAGGGTTTTGGGTTAGGGTTTCATGTTAGCGTTAGAGGGTTAGGGTTGGAGGGTTAGGGCTAGAGTAGTTAGGGTTAGGGTTGTTAGGGTTAGGGTCGTTAGGGTTAGGGTGATTAGGGTTTAGGGTTAGGTGTTAGGGTTTAGGGCTTACGGTTAGGTTTTGGGTTTGGGCTTTGGGGCTTGAGGTTTGGGTTTAGGGTTTTGGGCTTAGAGTATAGGGTTTAGTGTGTATGGTTTTTGTGTGTAGTGTTTTGGGGTGTAGGTGTTTAGACTGTAGGGTTTAGGGTATATGGTTACGGTTTGGGTTAGGGTTAGAGTTCAGGGCCTTGGTGGTTAGGACCTAAAGGCTTAGGGTCTTAGGGGCTTTGGGGCTCAGGGCTTAGGGGCTAGAGTTAGAGGGCTAAGGCCAGAGGGCCAGAGGGCCCGAGGGCCAGGGTTATGGTTTGATTCCTGGCTGACAGTTTTTTTCCTTCAATATTTTATATAAGTCATCCCATTGCCTTCTTGCCTCCATGATTTCTGCTGAGTAGTCCAAGTTTATTATTATTTACTTTCCTTTGTTGGTGACTTCTTTTATCCCTAGCCTCTCTTAAAATTCTCTTTATATTTGATTTTGGCAAGTTTGATTATTATATGTCTTGGTCACTTTCTTTTGAGATCTACCGTATGTGGAATTCGATGAGCATCTTTCATGATATCAGGGAAGTTTTCTGCCAACAAATCTTCAACAGTTCCCTCTGTATTTTCTGTTAGCCCTCCCTGTTCTGGTACTGAAATCACTCATAGTTATTTCTCTTGATAAAGTCCCACATGATTCTTCAGATTTCTTCATTTTTTAAATTCTTTTATCTGATTTCTCTTCAAATATATTGGTCCCAAGTGTTTTATCTTCAATCTCAGTAATTCTGCCTTCCCGTTCTTCAATTGTGCTCTTCTTACTTTCTGTTGAGTTTTCTATCTCTGTAATTTTATTGTTTATCTTCTGAATTTCTGATTGCAGTCTCTCTATGGTTTCTTGCAGCCTATTAAATTTTTAATTATGTTCTTGAGTAACCTTTTTAATTTCTTCGGCTGCTTTATCTGTGCGTTTCATGGCTTGTTCTGCATTTTGCCTCATTTCCTTCCTGATGTCTTTAAGAGTTCTGTATATTAATCTTTTGTATTCTGCATCTGGTAATTCCAGGATTGCACCTTCATCCAGAAGATTGCTTGAGTCTTTGTTCTGAGAGCTTGTTGAAGCAATCATGGGTCAGCTTTTTTTTTATTTTAATAATTTTTGTTGTGTTTTACGTGAAAGTTTACAAATCAAGCCAGTCTCTCACATGAAAACTTATACACAACTACTTACATATTCCCAATTACTTTCCCCCCAATGGGAGAGCCCACTCCCTCCTTCCACTCTTTCTTTTCGTGACCGTTTTGCCAGTTTCTAAGGCCCTCTACCCACCCATCTCCCTTCCAGGCAGGAGATACCAACATTGTCTCAAGTGTCCACCCAAACCAAGTAGCTCACACCTCACCAGCATCCCTCTCCAACCCATTGTCTAGTCCAATCCATGTCTGGTGAACTGGCTTTGGGGATGGTTCCCGTAGTGGATAAATGAAAGGTGTGGGGGCCATGATCACTAGAGTCCTTCCAGTCTCAGTCAGACCATTAAGTCTGGTCTTTTTATGAGAATTTGGGGTCTGCATCCCACTGTTCTCCTGCTCCCTCAAGGGATCTCTGTTATGTTCCCTGTCAGGGCAGTCATTGGTTGTGGCCCGGCACTATCTAGTTCTTCTGGTCTCAGGATGATGTAGTCTCTAGTTCATGTAGTCCTTTCTGTCTCTTGGGCTCGTTATTATCTTATGTTCTTGGTGTTCTGCATTCTCCCTTGATCCAGGTGGGTTGAGAATCATTGATGCATCTGAGATGGCCGCTTGTTAGCATTTAAGACCCGAGACGCCACATTTCAAAGTGGGATGCAGAATGTTTTCTTAATAGATTTTATTATGCCAGTTGACTTAGATGTCGCCTGAAAACATGGTTCCCAAACATCTGCCCCTGCTTTGCTGACCTTTGAAGCGTTAGGAAACTGCTTTGGTTTAGTCCAGTTGTGCTGACCTCCACTGTGTTGAGTGTTGTCCTTCCATTCACCCATAATAGTTCTTGTCTATCTCTTTAGTAAATACCCCTCTCCTACCCCCCTCCCTCCCCCTCTCATAACAACAAAGGAATATGTTCTTCTCAGTTTAAACTATTTCTCAAGATCTTATAATAGTGGTCTTATACACTATTTGACCTTTTGCAACTAATTTCACTCAGCATAATGCCTTCCAGGTTTCTCCATGTTATGAAGTATTTCACAGATTCATCACTGTTCTTTATCAATGTGTAGTATTCCATTGTGTGAATATACTATAATTTATCCATTCATCCATTGATGGGCACCTTGGTTGGTTCCATCTTTTTGCTATTGTAAACAGTGCTGCAATAAACATAGATGTGCATATATCTATTTGTGTAAAGGCTCTTATTTCTCTAGGATATATTCCGAGGAGCGGGATTGCTGGGTTGTATGGTAGTTCTATTTCTAGCTTTTTAAGGAAGCACCAAATTGATTTCCAAAGTAGTTGTATACCATTTTACATTCCCACCAGCAGTGTATAAGTGTTCCAGTCTCTCCACAGCCTCTCCAACATTTATTATTTTGTGTGTTTTGGATTAATGCCAGTCTTGTTGGAGTGAGATGGAATCTCATTGTAGTTTTGATTTGCGTTTCTCTAATGTCTAATGATCGAGAGCATTTCCTCATATATCTGTTAGCCGCCTGAATGACTTCTTTAGTGAAGTGCCTGTTCATATCCTTTGCCCATTTTTTAATTGGGTTGTTTGTCTTTTTGTGGTTGAGTTTTAGCAGAGTCATGTAGATTTTATAGATCAGGCGCCAGGCGGAGATGTCTTATCTGAAAACTTTTTCCCAGTCTGTAGGTGGTCTTTTTACTCTTTTGGTGAAGTCTTTAGATGAGCATAGGTGTTTGATTTTTAGGAGCTCCCAGTTATCTGGTTTCTCTTCGTCATTTTTAGTAATGTTTTGTATTCTGTTTATGCCATGTATTAGGTCTACTAATGTCCCTATTTTTTCTTCCATGATCTTTATTGTTTTAGATTTTATGTTTAGGTCTTTGATCCATCTGGAGTTAGTTTTTGTGCATGGTGTGTGGTATGGGTCCTGTTTCATTTTTTGCAGATGGATATACAGTTACGCCAGCACCTTTTGTTAAAAAGACTGTCTTCTCCCCAATTAACTGACACTGGGCCTTTGTCAAATATCAGCTGCTCATATGTGGATGGATTTATATCTGGATTCTCAATTCTGTTCCATTGGTCTATGTGTCTGTTGTTGTACCAGTATCAGGCTGTTTTGACTACTGTGGCAGTATAATTGGTTCTAATATCAGGCAGAGTGAGTCCTCTCACTTTGTTCTTTTTTAGTAATGCTTTACTTATCCACGACTTTTTTCCCTTCCATATGAAGTTGGTGATTTGTTTGTCCATCTTTTTAAAAAATGTCATTGGAATTTGGATCGGAAGTGCATTGTATCTATAGATGGCTTTTAGTAGAATGGACAATTTTACAATGTTGTCTTCCTATCCATGAGCAAGGTATGTTTTTCCAATTACGTAGGTTTCTTTTGTTTTTTTGCAGTAGTACCTTGTAGTTTTCTTGGTATAGCGGTTTTGGTTTTTGGTGAGGTTTATTCCTAAGTATTTTATCTTCTTGGGGGCTGCTCTGAATGGTATTCATTTGATGATTTCCTCTTCAATGTTCTTTTTGTTGATATAGAGGAATCAACTGATTTTGTACGTTTATACTGTAACCTGAAACTCTGCTGAACCCTTCTATTAGTTTTAATAATTTTCTTGAGGATTCCTTAGGGTTTTCTGTGTATAAGATAATGTCGTTGGAAAATAGAGATAATTTTACTTTTTTCCTTACCAATCTGGATGCCCTTTATTTCTTTGTCTAGCCCAGTTGCTCTGGCTAGGACCTCTAGCACAATGTTGAATAAGAGCGGTGATAAAGGGGATTCTGGTCTGTTTCCCCTTCTCAAGGGAAATGCTTTCAGGCTCTCCATTTAGGATGATGCTGGGTATTGGCTTTGTACTAATACCCTTTATTATGTTGAGGAATTTTCCTTCTATTCCTATTTTGCTGAGAGTTTTTATCATGAGTGGGTGTTGGACTTTGTCAAATGCCTTTTCTGTATCAATTGATAAAATTATTTGGTTCTTGTCTTTTTTTATGTGGTGGATTACATTAATTGTTTTTCTAATATTGAACCAACCTTGCATACCTGGTATAAATCCCACTTGGTGATGGTGGATTATTTTTTTGATACGTTGTTGAATTCTATTGGCTAGAATTTTGTTGAGGATTTTTGCATCTATGTTCATGAGGGATATAGGTCTGTAATTTTCTTTCTTTGTGTTGTCTTTAGCTGGTTTTGGTATCAGGGTTATGCTGGCTTCAGAGAAGGAGTTAGGTAGTATTCCGTCCTTTTCCATGCTTTGAAATACCTTCGGTAGTAGTAGTAAGTCTTCCCTGAAAGTTTGGTAGAACTTTGCAGTGAAGCCGTCAGGTCCAGAGCTTTTTTTGGTTGGGAGTGTTTTGATTACCTTTTCAATCTCTTTTTTTGTTATCGGTCTATTTAGTTGTTCTACTTCAGTGTGTGTTAGTTTAGGTAGGCAGTGTGTTTCTAGGAATTCATCCATTTTTTCTAGGTTTTCAAATTTGTTAGAGTACAATTTTTTGTAGTAATTTGATATGATTGTTTTAATTTCAGTTGCATGTGTTGTGATATGGCCCATCCCATTTCTTATTCGGGTTATTGGTTTCTTTTCCTGTATTTCTTTAGTCAGTCTGGCCAGTGTTTTATCAATTTTGTTAATTTTTTTCAAAGAAGCAGTTTTTGGCCTTGTTAACTCTTTCATTTGTTTTTCTGTTCTCTAATTCATTTAATTTTGCTGTAGTTTTTATTTTTTGCTTTCTTCTGGTGCCTGACAGTTTCTTTTGTTGCTCTCTTTCTGTTTGTTCAAGTTGTAGGAACGGTTCTTTCATTTTGGCTCTTCTTTAATATGTGTGCCTTTATTGATATAAATTGACCTCTGAGCACTGCTTTCACCATGTCCCAAAGGTTTTCATAGGAAGTGTTTTCAGTCTCGTTGAATTCTGTGAATTTCTTTATTCCCTCCTTAAGGTCTTCCATAACCCAGTCTTTTTTGAGCAGGGTATTGTGCAGTTTCCAAGCATTTGATTTCTTTTCCCTGGTTTTTCTGTTATTGATTTTTACTTTTACGGTCTTTTGTTCAGAGAAGATGTTTTGTAATATTTCAGTGTTTTGCATTCTGCAAAGGCTTGTTTTATGACCTAATATGTGATCTATTCTAGAGAATGTTTCATGTGCACTAAAAAAAAAATTATACTTTGCAGCTGTTGGGTGGAGTGTTCTGTATAAGTCTATGAAGTGAAGTTGTTTAATTGTAACAATTAGATCTTCTGTGTCTCTATTGAGCTTCTGACTGCATTTCCTACCCTTCACCGAGAGTGTTGTGTTGAAGTCTCCTACCATAATTGTGGAGGTGTCTATCTCACTTTTTAATTCTGTTAACGTTTGTTTTATGAATGTTGTGGCTCTATCATTGGGTGCATAAATATTTAATATAGTTGTATCTTCCTGGTAAATTGTCCCTTTAATCATTACGTAGTGTCCTTCTTTATCCTTTGTGGTGGATTTAACTTTAAAGTCTGTTTTGTTGGAAATAAATATTGCCTCTCCTGCTCTTTTTTGATTGTTGTTTGCTTGATATATTTTTATCCGTCCTTTCAGTTTTAGTTTATTTGTGTCTCTAAGTCTAAGGTGTGTCTCTTTTATGCAGCATACAGACTGATAGTGTTTTTTTATCCAGTCTGCAACTTTCTGTCTCTTTATTGGTGAATTTAGTCCGTTTACATAAGTGTAATTATAGATAAGTATGAGTTTAGCGCTGTCATTTTGATGCCTGTTTTTGACAATTTCATTTTTCCATTTACTTTTTTGTGTTGAGTTTTCTTTGTAGAATGTGTGTTCCTCCCTTTCATAGTAGTTGAATTTATTTTGCTGAGTCGTTATGTTTATCTTGGTTTTTATTTTGAAGTATGGAATTGTTAGACCTCATTGTGGTTACCTTAATATTTACCCCAGTTTGACTAAGTAAAAACCTAACTTGTTTCACCCTATATCACCTTGGTTTCCTCTGCATATGTAAGATCTATGCCTCCTGTATTTAGTCCCTCTTTTTTGACTGTTGTAATCTTTTACATAATGACATCAATGATTTCCTGTTTTGAGTAATTTTTTTTTAATTAATCTTATTTTGTTTTTGTGATTTCCCTATCTGAGTTGATATTAGGATGTTTTGTTCTGTGACCTTGTGTTGGTATCTGATATTATTGATTTTCTGACCAAAGAATTTCCTTTAGTAATTCTTGCAGTTTTGGTTCGTTTTTTGCAAATTCTCTAAGCTTGTGTTTATCTGTAAATATCTTAATTTCACCTTCATGTTTTAGAGTTTTGCTGGATGTATGATTGTTGGCTGACAGTTTTTCCTCTTTGAGTGCTCTATATATGTCATCCCATTGCCTTCTTGGCTGCATGGTTTCTGCCGAGTAGTGCAAACTTATTGATTCTCCTTTGTAGGTAACTTTTCGTTTATCCTTGGGTGCATTTAAAATTTTCTCTTTATCTTTGGTTTTGGTATGTCTTGGTGATTTTCTTTTGGGATCTATCTTGTATGAGGTTCGATGAGCATCTTGGGTAGATACCTTTTCATCTTTCACGATGCCAGGGAATGTTTCTGCCATCAGATCTTCCACTATTCTCTCTGTATTTTCTGTTATCCCTCCCTCTTCCGGAACTCCAATCACACGCAAATTATTCTTGAGAGAGTCCCCCATGATTCTTAGGGTTTCTTCATAGTTTTAAATTCTATTTGATTTTTCTTCAACTATATTTGTGTCAGTTGCCTTATCCTCCAGCTCCCCCACTCTGCATTCCAGTTCCTCGAGTCTGCTCCTCTGACTTCCTATTGAGTTGTCTGATTCTGTGACTTTATTGTTAATCTTTTGGATTTCTGAATGCTATCTCTCTATGGATTCTTACAGCTTATTAATTTTTTTACTATGTTCTTGAATAATCTTTTGGATTTCTTCAACTGCTTTATCCGTGTATGCCTTGGTTTTTTTGTAGATTGCCTTATTTCATTTGTGAGGTCATTCCTGATGTCTTGAAGCATTCTGTATACAATTTTTTTATATTCTACATTTGGCAATTCTAGGAATGTATCTACATCCGGGAATGATTTTGATTCTTTGATTTGGGGGTTTGTAGAATCAATCATGGTCTGCTTCTTCATGTGATTTGATGTCGACTGCTGTCTCTGAGCCATCTATAAGATTTTGTAATATTTTCTTTTATATTTGCTCACTGAGTCTTATCTTGTTGTTTTGTTTTGTTACAATACACCCAGATGGGCTACTAGATTGTGGTATCGTGATTGCTGTAGCTTTTGAATCACTTACATCCTATTACCAGCTTGCCTGAGCTGTTACCAGGTATATAAGTGTATGAGCCCATTCACTATTCTTGAATAGAATCAGCTCAGGTGTCCTGATAGCTGGTCCCCTAGTGTGTGGTGTAGGCTCTCACCTATTATCTTAGAGGAGTAGTGGTGATGGTTGTATGTGCCAGTTTCTATTAGTGGTAGGGGGTCACATTTCGAGGAGGGCAGGATGCTGACAGCCTTCCTTCAAGTGTCAGTGAGGTAGGTGTGGCTCTATTCTCTAGAGTGCTCTGGTGGGTGAGCTCTGCAGCTGTATCTTAGGCACCCAATACTTGGGTAGACGTCACTATTCTCAGACTCCTCTAGCAGGTGGCTAGGTGGTGTGGGTGGAGTTTCAGCCCTCTTTTCGCTGGTGTGGACCAGTGAGGGCTCTGTTTAATAGGTACAGAGGTATCTGACCTCCAAAACTTGCCTTTCCACTGCTGAGCTAAAACAATTATGGTCAGATCTCTATCAGAATTACCTTTGCATTATAATAGCCACCTAGTTACCTGTAGGGTGAAAGCCAAAGACTATGGGTCTGTTAATGCCTGGATGGAGCTGATTCTGTATTGTTAATTGCAGTTTAGGGAAGTCAGGGAAGGATTTTTTCTTTGATTGTTAAATGGTACTTTTCTCAGGCCAGGAGAATGGGTTAGAAAAGAAAGAAGAAAAAAAAAATCGAGCAGTGCACTTCACTCTCTGGCACAGGGAATTCCAGTCTTAATGAAGCTGGCTGGGGCAATGAGGGGTGGAATCAGATATATAGAAGAGAGTAACCTGGCAAAATATACAAAGTTACTTATGTTGTTTGGTGAGGACTGTTTTTTCTGAGATTCCAGAGCGTTGTGTAGCTTGCGTGTGCTGGCTGTATCCCTGCTGAGACTGTCCCAGAGGGTTAGGGTTGCGTCCATGCTCACACCATCTCAGGAAGCCACAATCAGCTCCCCCACACTTTGTCCAACACCCAGCACCAAGGTTTCCTTTCTGGGGCGCTGCACTCCAGGCTCCAAAACCAGTTGCTGCTTCCCCGTGGTTTTTCATTTCCCTGCCAGCCGCGTCTGTGTGGAGCCTGCGTGTGCTGCCTGGGTCCCCTCTGAGGTTGGTCCTGAGGTTAGGCCTACATCCGTGCTTCCCTGTCTCAGTAAGCCACAATCAGCCCCACCACTCTGACACCAGGAAACCGTGAGGGCTCAAGGCTGTGGCGTGGGACACTGGCTCCGGAAGCGGTCGCTGCTGCAGTGTGGCTTTTCACTCCCCTGTCACTCAGGTCAACTCCTTAGTTCTGTGTTTGATGGTCAGGGTTTGTAGATTGTCCTTTATGTAATTGATTCACTTGTTTTTTCGAGTCTTTGTCTCAAGAGGGATAAGCGGAAGCTTCTACCTAGTCAGCCATCTTGGTCCTGCCCCCGTGTCTGCCTCTTTATGTGATTTGATATTGACTGTTGTCTCTGAGCCATCTATAAGTTATTGTATTAGTTTATTTTATGCTTGCTTTTTGTATCCTAGCTTCTTGCTTTGTTTAGTTTTGGTATACCCAAATAAGCTGCTTGAGTGCGTTAGGTTGATTATTTTCACTTTTGAAGCTCTAATGTACTATCACCAGATGGCTAGCACTGTTACCAGATATATGAGCCTAGGAGTTCATTTATTTTTCTTGTATGGATTCAACTCAGGTGCCCAGGTAGTTGGTCATAAAGTGTGTGGTACAGGCTCTGTCCTACAGTCTTAGAGGGGCAGGGGTTATTGGTGTAGGCAGAAGTATCTGGCTGCAGTAGGGGGTCAGGCTCTGATCAAGGCAGGGGTCTGACAGCTGTCCTCTGAGTGTCTGTGAGGAAAGTGCATCCCTGTTCTGTAGAGCACACGGGTGGGTTCTGCAGAAGGGCAGTGGGTACCCAATGCTTTTGGTTGTAAGTTCTGGGCGGTACTACTTATCCTTGGAACCCTATCACAGGTGGCTAGGTATTGTGGGTGGAGCCACCAGTCCTTAGGCCCCTGATGTGGGTAGGTGAAGACCCTGTTTAATAGGCAAAGCAGTGTCAAACATCAAACACCCATCTTTCCACCGTCCAGCTGAAACCATTGCAGTCTGGCAACAAGGGCCTATTCTCCTGAAATGGGCCCACACAGGTCCATGCTGGGGTGAAAGATATTCAAAGCCCATGGACCGTTTGTGCCTGAACAAGAGCTACTTCTGTCCTGAGCTCCCCAGCTTAATTGAGATGGCAGATTATCTTTCCCCCAGTTGTGAACTTATATCTTCTTCAAGGACGGAAGAATGGCTCAGAGTGCTACCGGGGCCTATCTCAGGCCCAGGGAAGTTGACAGCCACTGAAGCCGGCTTGGGGGCTGGGGGCGTGGTAAAATAAACACAAGTAATTAGCTTTTGCCGAGAGTGCCGTTCTTCTCTTGTTCTGCAGGTGTGAGTAGTCTGTGCAACTTGCTGTCTTTCCCTGAGTGAAGCGCCTCTGGAACGCTACTGCCAGCCTCACTGCAGTCGCTCCAGGGAATGGTGCCTGAGGGTTCCTGGCAATTCAGGTCCAGTAACTCCTCTCCACTTCTGAATAGTCTCTCCCTCCCTCTGCCGTTGAGTCCATTTTCTAACTTTGCCTTTGATGTTCAGGGTTCCTAGCTTGTCATAAATATAATCGCTTCACTTGTTTTTTTGGGTCTTTTTTGTAAGAGGGATCACTGGCAGCGTCTCACTAGTCTGCCATCTTGGCCTCGCCTCTCTAATATAATCAACAATTTTTTTAAAAAAGAAAGAAAAGAGTGAAACCTGTAGAAACAACAAATAACAGAATGAGATCCACAGAAAAACTAGATATTTGAACTATCAGACAAAAACAGTGAAATAACTCTATTATGTTCAAAGAAATAAAGGCAAGACTTAGAAATTTGGCAAAAAACTAGAAACTACGAAAAAGATAAACTTAGAAAGTCAACTGAAAACTACAGCTGAAGTTAAAATCTTAATGTATGTATATAACAGCAGATTACAAATGCTGAAGAGAGATTTAGTGAACTGGAAGACATGTTGGAAGAAAATAGAGGCATAGACAAAAGGAAAAATATATATAATATAAAAAGGAATAAGATACAGAGAATACAATGAGAATATCTAGCATAAAATACTTTAAGAAGGAAGAAAAAGAATGAGGCAGAAAAACTGAGATCATTGCTGAGAATTTTCCTCAAATGATTAAAGATATCAAGTCATGGATTCTAGAAGACTTACAAAACCCAAACCAAAAAAAAAAGAACAAAGCCACTGCTGTCAAGTCGATTCTGACTCAAAGCGACCCTATAGGACAGAGTAGAACTGCCCCGTAGAGTTTCCAAGGAGCGCCTGGTGGATTCGAACTGCTGACCTTTTGCTTAGCAGTCGTAACGCTTAACCACTACGCCACCAGGGTTTCCTTATAAGACCCATGTAGGGTAAATACAAAGAAATTCATAGTAGGACTGCTGAAGCTAAAGACAAAAAACCCCACAAAAAGCAAATAATTGAACACTACTAAAAGATTATCTTTAAAGGACAAAGAAACTGACCGATGACTTCTGTACAGAAATAGTGAAAACCGTAAGACAATAAGATGGTATATTTAAATTATAGAGAGAAAATCCATGGCAACCCAGAACTCTATGCTGAGGAAAAACATCCTTCATGAACGAGCAAAGACCTTTTGTTTTCAGACAAACAAAACCTAGATAAGTTAACATCAGCATGCCCACATTAAAGAAAATTCCAAAGGTATTCTTCAAGCAGAAAGAAAATAGGGTGAAAGGCTTAAGATGCAAGAAGGAATGAAAGTTAATGAAATGGGTAAAAATAGAGGATTACTGACTGCATAACATAATAAGAATAGACTTTATTGGGTTTAAAATATGTAAGAAATTAAAATGTGTGATAGCGACAGCATTTTGACTTTTATGGCTTTATGGTCAGGAAACATGCTGTGTAATATTTTGATGTCTTGGATTCTGTTAATGCTTGCTTTGTGGCCTAATACGTGGTCTATTCTCAAGAATGCTCCATGAGCGTTAGAAAAGAAAGTTTACTTGACTACCGTTGGGTGAAGTGTTATGTTTAAGTCTATGAGATCAAGTTGGCTGATTGTGGTAGTTAGATCTTCCGTGTCTTTATTGAGCTTGTTTATGGATATCCTGTCTGTCATCAGAAGTGGTATGTTGAAGTCTTCGACTATTATTGTGGAGCTATTTCTCTTTTCAATGCTGTTTGAGTTTGTTTTATGTATTTTGGAGCCCTGTCATTGGGTATGTAAGTATTTATTATGATTTTGTCTTCCTGGTATATTGACCCTTTAATCATTATATAGTGTATTTCCTTTTCCTTTGTGGCGGATTTTACTTTAAAGCCTGTTTTATCAGAGATTAATATTGCCACTCTTATTTTTTATTGTTGTCTGCTTGATATATATATATATTTCCATTCTTTGAGATTTAGTTTGTTTATGTCTTTGAGTCTATGGTGTGTCTCTTGCAGTCTGCATACAGAAGGATCATGTTTTTTAATCCATTCTGCTACTCTCTGTCTCCTTATTGGTGCAATTAAACCATTTACATTTATCTTAATTATTCATAGTTATGAGTTTAGTGCTGTCATTTTCGTCTTTTTTGTGAATGTCTTGTTGACATTTTCCTTATTCCACCTAATTTTCTCTGTTGAGTCGTTGTTCTTTGTGCATTTTCTTTCCATCCTCTTCATTTTTGTTGCCTTTGTATTTACTGCTAATTAATTTTTTCTGTGCTGAATCGTTTTTCTTTTTAGTCTTTCATCTTTTTCCTTGTTGTTGCTTTTGTATTTGCCGAAAATTTATGTTTTCCTTGTTTTTTTTATTTTAATGTGTAGGATTGCTAGTTTCCTTTGGGTTACCTTAACATTTACCTCTGTTTTTCTAAATTTAAACCAATCTTTTATTTCTTTATATCGTCTTGACTTCCTCTCCATATGAAAGATCTATGACTACATTATTTAGTCCCTCTTTTTTCTCTTAATGTTGTCATCTTTTACAGATCGATGTCTCTGTTTCTACATTTTCAGTGTTTTAGCTTTGATTTATTTGTGACATCCCTACGTGGGTTGATATCTGGTTGTTCTGTCCCGTGTTCTAGTGTTGGGTTGTTAGCTGATGTTATTGATTTTCTAACTGGAGAACTCCCTTTATTATTTCTTGTCATATTGGTTAGGTTTTTAAAAATTCCCTAAACTTCTGCTTATCTGGAAATGTCCTAATTTCACCGTCATATTTGAGACACAGTTTTGCTGGATATATAGTTCTTGGCAGGCAATTTTTTTTTTCCTTCAGGGCTTTGTATATGTCCTTCTTGCCTGCATGGTTTCTGCTGAGTAGTCCGAGCTTAGTCTTACTGACCCTTCTTTATAGGTGACTTTTTGTTTATCCCTAGCTACTCTTAAAATTCTCTCTTTATTTTTGGTTTTGGCAAGCAAGATTATTATATGTCCTGGTGACTTTATCTTGGCATCTACCTTGGGTGGGGTTCAGTAAGCATCTTGGATAGATATCTTCTTATTTTTCACAAGATCAGTGAAGTTTTTAGCCAAAAAGTCTTCAACAGTTCTCACTGTGTTTTCTGCTATCCCTCCACTCCCTGCCGCAATTCTGGTGTTCCAATCACTCTTGATAGAGTCCCGCATAATTCTTAGAGTTTCTTCAATTTAAAAAAATTACTTTATCTGATTTTTCCTCAAATAAGTTGGCGTCAAGAGCTTTATCTTCAGTCTCACTAATTCTGACTTCCAGTGCCTCAATTCTGCTCCTCTCATTTTCTATTGGGTTGTCTAATTCTGAAATTTTATTGTTACTCTTTTGGATTTGCTTGCTGTCTTTCTATGGATTCTTGCAGCCTGTTACATTTGTCATTATATTCTTGTGTAACTTTCTTAAGTTCCTCTATTGTTTTATCTGTGTGTTCCTTGGCTTGTTCTTCGTTTTGCCTGATCTCCTCCTGGATCTCTTGAAGGGCTCAGTCTATTAATCTTTTAAATTCTACCTCCAGTAATTCCTGGAATTTTTCTTCATTTGGAAGATTTCTTGATTTGTTGTTTTGGGAGCTTCCTGAATCCATCATGGTCTGCCTCTTTATGTTATTTGATATTTACACTTGTCTCTGAGCCATCAATAAGTTATTATATTCATTTATTTTATGTTTGCATACTGAGTCGGAACCTACTTGATGGCACTGGGTTTGGTTTTGTTGTTGTTGTTGTTGTATTGTGTCCTAGTTTCTTGTTTTATTTTAATATGCCCAAATAGGCTGCTTGGTTGAGCTAGTTTGATTATTGGCACCTTTGAAGCTCTTACATCCAGTCACCAGGTGATCAGAGCTGTTACTAGGTATGTGAGCCTAGGAGCCCTTTTACTTTTCTTGTATGGATTCAGCTCAGTTGTCCACGTAGTCGGTCACCAAGTGTGTGGTGTAGGCTCTCACCTACAGTCCTGCACAGACAGGGTTGATTGGTGTAGGTACAGGTGTCTGGCTACTGTGGGGGGAATGACTGCCCCTGAGTGTCTGGGAGGAAAGCATGTCCCTGTTCCCTAGAGCACATAGGTGTGTGGGTTTTACAGCCAGACCATGGGCACCCAATGCTGTTGGTTGTAAGGACTGGGATTCACCACTTATTCTTGGACTCCTGAATTGGGTGGCTAGGTGACGTGGGTGGAGCCACCAACCCTCAGGTCACTGATGTGGGTAGGTGAGGACCCTGTTTAATTGGCAGAACATTGTCAAATATCCCGAACCTGCCACTCCACTTTATAGCTGATAGAGTTGAAAATAGGCTTCAGGTATATACCCTGTTGTAGTGTGCTAATGAGGGCCTACGCTGTTGAAATGGGCCCACACAGGTCTATGCAAGGGTGAAAGTCTTTGGACCCCTTATGTCTGTGCCTTTCCTGAGTTCCTGGCTTAGGGAAGCTGGCAGATTATTTTTTGTTGTTTGTTCCTGCTCCAGGGCATGTGATAGTTCCTACTTCTGGCCCAGGGGACCCAGAAATAGCCGAAGCTGGTCTAAGACTAAAAACAGAGAGGGAGGAAGCAGGTAAATGGGAGAGATGTTCTTCCCAAAGGGGATGATTTTTGATTTGTGTGGCATTTTAAATGCATGTACTTATCTTTTGCCAACTTAGCACTGCTTTTCACTGGTTCTGGAGACTTGTGTAGACTTTCTACCACTCAGTCTCTTCTGATGTGAAAAACATGTCCCGAGCGTCACTGCTTGTGTCACCGCACATGCCATCCGATCCAGCCTGCAGGGTGCTGGTTTCTGCCGGGTCAGATCTGTCCACCTCTCACTGCTTCTGAACCATATCCCCCTCCCCCTGCCACTAAGTCCAATTCTGTAACTTCACCTTTGATGTTCAGGGCTCCTAGATTGTCATATATAATCGATTTACTTCTCTGGGTCTTTGTTATAAGAGGGGCTACACAAAGCATCTGACTATTCTGCCATCTTGGCCCCACCCCTACAAGAGACATTTTTCATCACATTCCTGAATCTGACACTATCACAGAAACTTATCTCTGAGAAAATGAAATAGGGATGAGGCAGTAGGCAGAACAAACCTGTTGGGTTGGAGTCGATTCTGATGCATAATGACCCTATAGGTCAGAGTAGAACTGCCTCATAGGGTTTTCAAGGAGCGGGTGTTGCATTTGAACTACTGGGCCAGAGTATATTTGGAGCACTGGTGGTGCAGTGGTTAAGAACTCAGCTGCTAACCAAAAGCTTGGCAGTTCGAATACATTAGCTGCTCCATGGAAACCCTATGGGGGCAATTCTATTCTGTCCTATAGCGTTGCTATGTGCTGAAATCAATTCACCAGCAATGGGTTTGGTTTTTTGGTTTACACGCCTACATGAGTAAAATTTGTCTTCAATCTCTAAACTTAATTCTAATGTAAGAATGAAATTGTAGCACTTCTCCATAAAGGTTTATCTTAAGTCATCAGGATAAAAACCAAACCCACTGCCGTCGCGTCGATTCTGACTCATCCCGCCCCTATAGGACAGAGTAGAACTGCCCGATAGAGTTTCCAAGGAGCGCCTGGTGGATTTGAACTGCTGTCCTCTGGGTTAGCATTCGTAGCACTTACCCACTGTGCCACCAGGGTTTTCTCATCAGGATAAGCCTGTGCTGGTTTATTGGGTACCTTCAGGAATTCTTCATCAGTTATATTCACATTAAGAAGGAAAAAAATATCAGAAGGAACTTCATACATCTTCACCCTTCATTTCATGCAAGATTCAGGTGTGTCAGTGAGGATGGTTGTGTGAAATTGATCCCTGGCACTCAATACTTCTGGAGCATTTCTGTCATTTACTTGTTTCTTTTAATGCTTCTGCAACAATAAACTGCTTGATAATCAGTATTTGGCAGTATTTGTTTTATTGTGTTTTCAAAATATTCTCTTATGTAAATATCTTGTTAATAGCTGGTAGAGATCCATGCATGTCTATAAATTTACTTCTGAATCTTGGAGAATTGACTCGTCAAATGAAAATAATGCAATATATTATTATACATAACAAACATAAATATATGGGCTGTGTTTACATTTTGTTGGCGACGTTTTAAGCTTCTGTTCTGGTATCTCCTTTTTGTGACTGGTCTTCAGCAATATTCTCTATGGCACCTAGAATCTGAGTGTGTGATTCCAGGATTGCACTCGTTGCTATAGCATGTGCTTCCCAGTGGGTATTAGAAAGACATTTTAATGCTGATCATTTCCTATGAAGAGCTCATCGGTGAATAGAGATGGCAAAAAATTTGTAAAATATCTGAATAGAAGAAAAAATCATTTTTTTGACAAAAATCCATTGTGATACATCCTACAAAATTAAGTGAATATGCAGCACCTTGGTATGAAAATGGCATATTCATTACATTCCAGAATTTTCTGTTGCATGCCTTTATAATGCAGTGACATTTCACAGCATTGTCATAGGATTGGTCTCTGCACTTAGAAAAATCAATTTTGCAAGTTTCTCCTAATTAGTGAAACACTTGGTTTGCAATGTCTTTGAGGGCTAATGCGATGTGTTCTCCTGACTCGCTTGGTGCATGTTACGCCTTCTTTCCCTCAAGTTTCTTCAGTTTGTAATGCAAATGTCTAGCTTGTGCCTTTTATGCCATTGTACCTTTGGAAGCAGATAACTTGTGTCCTAGATTTCACAGATGAAGAGGGATTTTTGAATTTTGGACTTGGACTTGATTTAAGACTTTTTCTATGCTATGATGGGATGAGGAAACCCTGGTGGCGTAGTGGTTAAGTGCTATGGCTGCTAACTGAAAGGTCGGCAGTTCGAATCTGCCAGGCGCTCCTTGGAAACTCTATGGGGAAGTTCTACTCAGTCCTATAGGGTCGCTATGAGTCAGAATCAACTGGACGGCAGTGGGTTTGGTTTTGGTTTGTGATGGGATGAATATGTTTTCCATTTGCAAGAATGTGATTTGGGGTGGGGGCCAAAGGGTATAATGTCATGGATTGAATTATGTCCCCCCAAAATGTGTGTATCAACTTGGATAGGCCATGTGAGGTTGTCCTCCATTTTGTGATGGTAATTCTATGTTGAGAGGATTAGGGTGGGATTTTAATACCTCCCTGATCCGAGATACAGGGAGTTTCCCTAGGGTGTGGCCTGTACCACCTTTTATCTCTCAGGAGATGAAAGGAAAGAGAGTTGGGGACCTCATACTACCAAGAGCAGAGCATGTCCTTTGGACCCGGGGTCCCTGCGCCTGAGAAGCTCCTTGACCATGGGAAGATGGAGGACAAGGACCTTCTTCCAGAATCAACAGAGAGAGAAAACCTTCCCCTGGAGCTGACGTCCTGAATTGTAACCTTTTTTTTTTTTTTTTTTAGACTGTGAGAAAATAAATTTCTCTTTGTTAAAGCCATCCGCTTATGGTATCTGTTATGGCAGCACTAGATGACTAAGGCAGCGATGATTTTAGCTTCTGTTTTGGTGTTTCCTTTTTGTATCTGGTCTTCAGCAATATTCTGTGTGGCACCTAGAATTGTACTTGTTGCTATAGCATGTGCTTCCCAATGTGTATTAGACATTTTAATGCTCAATCATTGCCTGAATGTGTTTTAAGAACAGCTCATCAGTGAATAGAGGTGGCAAAAAATTTGTAAAGTAACTGAATATTAGAAAAAATATCAATTGCTTTTGGACAAAAAAAATCTATTGTGATACATCCTACAAAATTAAGTGAATGTGCAGCACCTTGGTATGAAAAGGGCATATTAATTTCATTCCAGAATTTTCTGTCGCATGCCTTTATAATGCAGTGACGTAATGGCAGCATTGTCACAGGATTGGTCTCTGCACTTAGAAAAATCAATTTTGCAAACTTCACATAATTAGTGAAACACTTGCTTCACAATGTCTTTACTAGTATGATTTTTTAGATTTTTTAAGCTAGCAAATGTGATAAATCACCACACAGGTTTTCTGTCTGTTGGAGATATGGATCTTTAAACAATACTTAGCTGGCCTGTATGAGAAGGCTCAGAAGTGGAATCCACAGACAAAATAAAATATCGAGCTATACTTATTTCACTGACAGTGGTTGATTGAACTTCATCACTTATCAAGATTATAAATTTTTTACACATTATTTTAGAATTATAGGATGGATTGCCCTTTCCTGTGTTACCGTATTTTGAGATGTGACTCGTTAAAAATAGATCAAATGAGCAACAAGTTGAAGCCAACTTTAAAATTTTCCATTTCGTGGGGACCCAAAGACTTCATTTCTTTTTCACGAAGATAGTCCACATTCAGTGATTGTTAGGAAAACAAAGACACATTACAAAATGGCTTTTCAATACTGATGTTCATTAATTTGTGATTCCAGTTCATAAATTAAGCCAGAACAATGTGTTTGGTTTAAATATGATAACATAATCTCTGTGAATTGAACTATTTTCATGTTTACCGATCCTATTCAATTTGCACCAATTGCTAAATTCATCTGTAACAATTCGAGAATTAAATGAGGATGACGGGTTTGTTTGTTTGGTTAGTAGGTTTGCAAACAAAACAATACACAGAGCTGACTGATGGAGATTGCAGTAGCCACTCCCTCTTATAATTTTCATCATTAACATTGCACTCTAGAAAAAATTCTGGCTACAGAAGTTTGTTTACCGTCCAGAAATTTTCAACACAAATTTACAAGTGGACAAATGTGATGTTGACAATCACTTGGGCCTCTTTTGATCCAGTAATTTACTTCATTGGAAGAAAATTATTCCACAAGGCAGGATCTGCATTTCTGTTATTTATGGGGTCTGCAGATGTGACAATTTAATACTCTTAGTTTCACTTTCTAGATCATTACTAATTTCTTTTTTTTTTTTACTACAGCAAGAAATAGTTGCAGAATTTGGAACAAATTCTGTTATATTTGTATTGCCATCGTTAATTTCAGCACTAGTGGTACTAGTAAGATGATTTCCACCCATTAAGCACGTACCTTTAATGCAAGAAGTCTCTGCTGATTTATTACATTCTAAAAACGAATTTTGGAATAGTCTTTAGGGATTCACAGATCATTTTCTTTTTATCTTCTGCAGGCTTCCATTTTTGTACAGCACTTAGTTATTGCCATTTCATTTTGCCTGGATTGAAAATTAATGTCACTTTTTAAATTTGATTCTACCATAACAATAAATTTGAATAATAGAAAATAAATTTATAAAACCGGAAGTTTATAAAATAAAATTTACTTTAGAATTTAGATATTAACACAAAAAAATTTATATTTGAAAATTAAATAACTCATTGCTGTGGATTAAATTTTAACTAACAGTGACCCTATTGGACAGAATAGAACTGCACAGTAGGGTTTCTAAGGAGAGGCTGGTTGAGACCTTTTAGTTTCAGCCAAGCTCTTAACCACTGTTCCACCAGGGCTACATTTGAAAATTAGTAAGTAAAAATGTTAATTTGGACCATGAGATTTTGTTCTTGAGGTCTTAGATAGTCCAAAGAAATAGTACATGATATCCTTCTCCATGGACTAATTCCTTCTGAAAACAGGTCCAAAGTATTGTAGGATGTAGTCTAGCCAGCCATCTTTGCTTCTAGGCTAGGGTACATTCTCGTTATACTTCTTTCAGGATAGATTTTTTCCTTCTTTTGGCAGTTCATGGTATATTCAGAATTCTTCACCAACACAATTAAAAGGCATCAATTCTTCTACGGTCTTCCTTATTCATCAGCCAGCTTTCCCACACATACGAGGCCACTGAAAACACCTTGGCTTGGATCGGTTGCATCTTAGTTTTCAAGGTGATGTCTTTGCTTTTCAACACTTTGGAGGTCTTTTGGGCCGATTTGCCTGATGTCAGTGCATCTTTTGATTTCTTAACTGCTGTTTCCATGGGTGTCGATTGTGGATCCAAACAAAATGAAATCCTTGACAACTTCAGTCTTTTCTCCGTTGATCATGATGTTGCTCATTGGTCCAGTTGTGAGGATTTTTGTTTTCTTTATGTTGAGGTGCAATCTCTACTGAAGGCCGCGGTCTTTGATCTTCATCATTAAGTGCTTCAAGTCCTCTTATCTTTTAGCAAGCAGGGTTGTGTCATCTGCAAAATGCAGGTTGTTAGTGAGTCTTCCTCCAATCCTGATGTCGTGTTCTTGGTAAAGTCCAGCTTCTCAGATTATTTGCAGATTAAATAAGTATTGTAAAAGAATACAACCCTGATACACACCTTTCCTGACTTTAAACCACGCAGTATCACCTTTTTCTGTTTGAACGTCTACCTCTTGATCAGGTTCCTCATCAGCACAATTAAGTGTTCTGGAATTCCCACTCTTTGCAATGTTATCCATAATTTGTTATTACCCAAGCAGTCAAATGCCTTTGCATAGTCAATAAAACACAGGTTTAAACATCTTTCTGGTATTCTCTGCTTTCAGCCAGAATCAATATGACATCAGCTGTGATATCCCTCCTTCCATGTCCTCTTCTGAATCCTGCTTAAATTTCTGGCAGTTCCCTGTCAATGTACTGCTGCAGCTGCTTTTGCATGATTTTTAGCAGAATATTACTTGCATGTGATATTAATGATACTGTTTGATAATTTCCACATTTGGTTGGATCACCTTTCTTAGGAATCGGCATAAATATGGATCCTTTCCAGTTCGTAGGCCAGGTAGCTGTATTCCAAATTTCTTGGGATTAGACAAGTGAGCGATTCCAGTGCTGCATCCATTTGGTGAAACATCTCAGTTGGTATTCCATCAGTTCTCGGAGGCTTTTTTTTCTCACCAATTCCTTCAGTGCAGCATGGACTTCTTCCTTCAGTATCATCGGTTTCTGATCATATGCTACTTCCTGAAATGGTGGAAGGTCGACCAATTCTTTTTGGCATAGTGACTGTGGGTATTACTTTCATCTTCTTTTGATGCTTCCTGCGTCATTTAATATTATACCCGTAGAATCCTTCAGTATTGCAACTCAAGGGTTGAATTTTTTCTTCAGTTCTTTCAGCTTGAGAAATGCTGAGTGTGTTCTTCCGTTTTGGTTATTCATCCCCAGATCTTTACACATGTCATTATAATACTTTTTCTTCTCAAGCCACCCTTTGAAATCTTCTGTTCAGCTCTATTACTTCGTCATTTCTTCCTTTCCCTTTAGCTACTCGACATTCAAGAGCAACGTTCAGAGTCTCTTCCGACATCCATTATGGTCTTTTCTTTCTTTCCTGTCTTTTAAAGGACCTCTTGCTTTCTTCATGTGTGATGTCCTTGATGTCATTCCACAACTCACCTGGTCTTCAGTCATTAGTGTTTAACACATAAAATGTATTCTTGAGGTGGTCTCTAAATACAGGTGAGATATACTCAAGGTCATACTTTGGCCCTTTTTGACTTATTCTACTTTTCTTCCGTTTCAACTTGAACTCCCATATGAGCAATTGATAGTCTGTTTCACAATCGATCCCTGGCCTTGTTCCGACTGATGATATGAGTTTTCCCATCTTCTCTTTCCACAGATGTAGTCAGTTTGATTCCTGTGTATTCCAACTGGTAAAGTCCACGTGTATAGCTGCCGTTTATGTTGGTGAAAAAAAATATTTGCAGTGGATGAGTCACTGGTCTTGCAAACTTCTTTCATGAGATTTCTGGCATCATTTCTATCAGCAATGCTGTATTTTTCAACTACTTTTCCTTCTTTGTTTCCAACTTTAACATTCTAATGACCAGTAATTATCAATGCATCTTGATTGCACGTTTGATCAATCTCAGACTGCAGAAGTTGTTTAAAATCTTCAATTTCTTTGTCTTTGGCATTGGTGGTTGGTGCATAAATTTGAATAGTCATATAAACTGGTCTTCCTTATAAGTGTATGGATATTAGCCTATCAGTGACAACATTGTACTTCAGGCTAGATCTTGAAATGTTCTCTTTGATGATTAATGTAACGTCATTCTTTTGACTCTGGTGGAATATCCGTGTTTGTAAAACTGCTCACAGACTGTTTCACCAGAGAGTTTTCTGGTACTGCAATATCTACCACTAATCTCTGTGATCCCTGTGAATTGGCAAAATAAGAATAGTGCTATAGATTTCTTCCAAATACAGAAAACATAATTATGAAAATGTTCTTGCTATTGATTATGTTCTTTACCAATCCGTTCTGATGGGATTTTTGATACTTCACTCGAAAAACGAGTCCAAGGTACTGTGATGTGATTGTTTACTTTGTGTGGCCTTTCTAGCCATGGTCTTATAACATCTACCCTGGTACTTGGGCAGGACTGTGTGATAGGGTAATTGTGGCTCACCAAGGGGATTGTTTAGTTTTCCCTTCAAAGAGAACCAGTTCCAGAGCAAAGAGGAGGATTCAACTCCCATCAAGGAAGAACAGCCAGGAGCTGAGCATATATTATGGACCTGAGATCCCTGCACTGAGAAGCTCCTAGAAGCAGGAGACTGAGATAGAGAGAGGAAGCTGTAACCCTGAAGACGGTAAGATGCCATGGCAGGAGAGACCAAGCAACAGGGACCCGGGTATAGGAGATGATGGCCCATGGAGAAGGAAAGCTGAGTGCCTTTGGAGAGAGTCCCAAGGCCAGGCAGAGGCACACCTATGAGCACAGGAGGGAAGAGGCTGTCCTAATAGAAGAACTGTATTCTGAGTATCTTTGAGCCTGAGTTATAACTGTTACTTCCCTAATAAACCCCATAATCATGAATATGGACTGTGAGCTCTGTGTGGCCGTTGCAATGAATTATTGAACCCAGCAGAGAAGTAGGGAGTGCTGTGTGAGGGACAGTTGGTGTCAGGGTTAGTGAAGATGGTGGAGAGAGGATAGTTTTTTCACCAATGCCTTCAATGCAGCTTCGATTTCTTCCTTTTATACCATCAGTTCTTGATCTTATGCTACCTCTTGAAATGGTTGAAAATTATCCAGTTCTACTGCAGTACTATATTAATATCAGACAAATTATACTTCAGAAAAAGGAGTATTATTGGGAATAGGTAGGGACATAACAAAATAAAGGTTCACTTCTCCAAAAAGATAAAACCATCCTAAATGTGTACATATTTAACAACAGGGCTCCAAAATACAAAAACTAATAAATCTGAAAGGGGAAATGGACAAATACGCATTTGTAATTGGTATCAGTACTTTTCTATCAATAATTAATAGAGCCCTGCTAGTCGAAGTCCAAAGCATCTGTATGAACCACTCATGGATGTCTATGTGTGTGTGTATGTATATAGTATAAAGACAAGTAATACAGAAATAAACATAGAGTCCTTGGGAGGTGCAAACGGTTAATGCATTCAGCTGCTAACCAAAATGTTGGAGGTTTGAGTCCACCCAGAGGCACTTCGGAAGAAAGGCTTGGCGATCTACTTTTGAAAAATTAGCCGTTGAACTGACACACTTGTGTGTCACTACTACTCTGACACACATGGGGCGAGGGGTCACCATGAGTCAGATCAGCTTGATAGCAATCAAATGATTTTTTTATTCATTCTGCCAGTGTTTGTCTTTTAATTGGTATCTTAGGCTGAGTTCTCTAGAGAAGCAAAACCAGTGAGATATATATATGTATGTATTTATATATAAATAGATTTATATCAAGGAAATGGTTCCCGAGGCTGTAGAGGCTGGTAAGTCTCAAGTCCATGGGTCAGGCTGGTGGCTTCTCCTGACTCACATAGATGCAGGGACTGCAGAACTCAAGATCTGCAGGTCATACAACAGGTCTGTGGCTCACAGGCTGCAAAGGCTGACAAATCTCAAGATCGGCAGGTAAGCTGGCAGGCCGCGGCTCACAGACTGCGGAGGCTGATGAATCCCAAAATTGGAAGGTAAGCTGAGAGTTCAAGTCCCAAAAACTTGAGATCAGATGAAGAGGAGACAGCTGCAGGATTCAGAGTGAGCAAAAGCTCAAGAGCCTTGCCAGAAAGTCCACCTATATTGGATGCAGTCCACACCCCTGAGGAAACTCCCTTACATCTGATTGGCTACTCACAGCAGATCCCATCATGGAGGTAATCACATTATATCACATCTCATCATGGAAGTGATTGCATCGTTTTACGACTGCTAAACTACATCATAACTGCCAAAGCACTGAGAATCATGGTCCAACAAAGTTGACACACAACTTTAATGATCCCAATTGTGAATTTAATCTATTTATATTTAAAGCGATTAATGATAAGGAAGGACTTATATCTTCTACTTTGTAATAGTAGGTGATATACGTATTTTGTTTCTCATTTTCTTCACTACTGTCCACTTTTGTGTTTGAATGATTTTTTTTCAAGTGTACAATTTTGATCCTCTCCTTGTTTCCTTTCCTTATATTTTTTAACTTCTTAGTGGTGAGCATGAGGATTACAATTAATATCTTATATTTATAACAATCTTCTTTTAATTAATACAAATTTAGCTTCAACAGTATAGAAAATTCTGCTTTTATTCAGCTCAGTTACCTCCCCTACTTACGTTGCTGATACAAAAATTGCATCTTTATACATTGTGTGTCCATTAAGAGAGATGTGTAAGTATTTTTATGCATTCGTGCTTTAAATCATATATGAAAAAAAGAGAGGCGTGATATAAAAATATTACTGACTTTGTTTTATCTAAGTAGTTACCTTTACGGAGTCTTTGTTTCTTTTTATGGCTTCCAGTTACTGTCTAGTGTCCTTCCATGCCAGCCAGGATGATTCCCTGTAGCATTTCTCATAACGCAGTTCTGCTGCTAACATACTCCCTCAGGTTTTGTGTATCTGGGCATGTCTTAATTTCGCCTTCATTTTTGAAAGATAATTTTGCTAGATATTGACATCTTGGTTCATAGTTTTGTTTCTGTATTTTTTTTCCAGTATCTTAAATACATCATCCCACTATTTTCTCATCTCAATGGTGTCTGATGAAAAATCAACAGTTAAACTTGTTGAGACTCTCTTCTTGTACATTAGGGGTCACTTATCTCTTGCTACTTTCAAGTTTCTGTCTTCGTCTTTTGACATTTTGATTATGTCTCTCTGTGGATATCTATGTATTTATTGTCATTTGAGTTTATTGAGCTTCTTGGATATCTAGATGACATTTGGGAAACTTCCAGTCATTACGTTTTCAAATATTCTTTCTGTCCTTTCATCTTTCTTTCCTTTCTGGGACTCCTTAATGAGTATATTGGTATGCTTGATGTTGTCCCGCAGGTCCCTTAGGCTCTGTTCATTCTCTTCATTCTTTTTCCTTTATGCTCCTCAGTTAGAACAATTTCAGTTGTGCTTTTTCAAGTTTACATTTTCCTGCTTTCTTGCTCAAATCTGCTGTTGAGCTCCTCTAATGAAAATTTTATTTCAGCTATTCTACTTTTCAGCTCTATAATTTCTATTTGGTTCTTTTGTATAATATTTCTTTATTAATATTTTCTACTGGTTCATACATTCTTCTTTTGGTTTCCTTTTTTTTTTGTCTATGGTTTCTTGAGCTCTTTGAGGAAATTTAAGACAATTGGTTTAAAATCTTTGTCTAGTAATCCCAGTATCTGTGTTTCCTTAGGGATGCTTTCTGTTCATTCTCTTCTTTCTTTCTTCTTAACAAATGAACCATCCTTTTCTTTTTCCTTTTATGACTTAAAATAGTGTGTTGAAAACTGGATATCTTAAATATTATAATGTAACTCTGGAAATCAGATTCCCTCCAGTCATTAGGGTTTGCTTTTTTTTTTTTTTAATTGTTGAGGGCCAGTCATCCATTTGCTTAGTGATGTTTCCAAACTATTTCTGCAAAGATTGTATGTCTTCTCATGTGTGGACACTGAAGTTCTGTTCTGTTATGACAGCAGTCAGTTCATGACCTGACAGTGATTTCTTTAAATACTTGTAGCCAAAAAGAAAAAGTAACATTATCCCAGTCTTTGCAGATTGGCTCTGAACTGGGGTGTTCTTTCAGTGCTAAGCAAGAGCGCCTAAAACTCTGCCTTAGCCTTCACTTCCTGCCCCCGTGGAGCCCAAAGATCAGCCAGAGGTGCAAGCCTAAAGCTTTGTCAGGATCTTTATGAGCATGTCTTCATCCTTAGGCAAGAATATTGCACTCCAGATTCCTCAGTATATGTGGTAGCCCTTCAAAGCCCTTAAACCACCAACCATTGTCCTCTCAGCCCCCTTTTTTCCAAGCTTTTGGATGTCTCTGCTGTTTTCTCTGTCCTTCATCCTTTGACCCTGGAGGTAGGACCAATTCTTATACCTTTGTACTGCTCAGTTTCCATCACATCATACATTTTTTCTTATGTGCTGTTGAGTCAGTTCTGACTCATAGTGACTATAGGATGGAGTAGAACTTCTCCAAAGGGTTTCTAAGGCTGTAATCTTTATGGAAGGAAACTGTCATATCTTTCTCCTGTGGAATAGTTGGTGGATCAAATCAAAAGATTTAACAGCTGAGTGCTTAACCACTGCACTACTGGGGCTCCTTTTGACATCATGCATCATAATAGATTTTTAACACACCCCTCAGAAACATAGAAGTCCATAAATTGTCAAGGATACAGAAGATTTAACATGTATAAAAATACCAAATTGATATATGTGTATGTGTGTGCATTATCTAACCACTAAAGAATATACATTCATCTCATGCATATACATAGTGTTTATAAAAATTAACTGTATACTGTGTTATAAAGCAAGTCTCAACAAATTTCAAGAGTCTGCAATAATATAGAGGATACTGTGTAAGTACAGCATAATTAAAAAAAAAATCTTAGAAAAAGAAAATACAAAATCTCCATGTGCTTGGATATTTTAAAATACTAGGCGTTAGAAAAGACATCATAATGAAAATTAGAATATATTTTGAAGTGAACAATTATGAACATAGTGCATATAAAAATTGGTGCAGTACAGACAATATAAAATAGGAAACTTATAGCCTGAAAAATATAATTGGAAAGAACAAATTTTGAAAAATAAGTGAGTTAAACATCCATTCAAAATGTTGGGAAAAAAACAGAAACAAACATTCATAGGAATTTTTGTTTCTATTAATGATTGGATACATGCAACAGACGATCAACGAAGACTAAAGTTGATTCTTAGAAAATGCTAGTAAAATTGAGAAACTTTAGGCAAGATTGATCAAGTGAAAAAGAATGAAGGTATAAATAACGAATATCAGGAATTAGAAAGAAAATGACTACAGATCTTGCAGAACTTAAAGATAATGTGAGAATGTTATGAACCATATTAGCTAATAAATTTGCAAATTTAGGTAAAGTAGGCAAACGTATCATACCATGTAAGTTAATAACAACGATTCAAGAAGAAACAGGAAGCAAAAGTAATTCCACAATTGTTAATAGAATTGAATTGGAGCTCAAACTATTCTCAAAAAGAAAACTTCATGTCAGATGGCTTTTCCTGCAAATTCTGCCAAATATTCAAGAAATACTTCACAAATTCTTCAATATAAAATGAAATATATACCCAAACTCATTTTATAAAGCTTGTAGAATGAATATTGATACCAAAACCTGACAAGAGCAGCACAAGATGGGAAAATTACAGGCCAATGTCACTGATGAACATAGATGCAAAATATAAAAAGAAATAGGCAAAACAAATCCAGCAATACTCTAAAGAAGAATATATTATGACCAAGTTCGGTCTATCCCAAGAATTCAAGGTTAGTTTAACATTCAAAAATGAATCAGTATAATTTGCCATATGTACAGGAAAAATAAATGTGATTATACTAATAGGTGTAATAAAATAAGTATTTGATAACCTCCAGCATCCACTCATGTTTTTTAAAAGAACATCTAGCATGCCATGAGACCAGAAGAACCAGAAGGTTCCCGGCTACTGTCGCTGAACATTTTGATCAAAGAGTCCATAGAAAAGCCCTGATCAAAAGGGGGAAAATGCAGAACAGAATTTCAAATTCTCATGAACCCTAGACTTTTTGGAGCCATTGAGGGTGAATGAACTCCTGAAACTATTGCCGTGAGATAATCTTTAAACATTACACCAAAAGCATTCCGTTGAATCATCTTAAAACTGAAGTATAAAACAGGAAACACCATACTGTTGCTGTTGAGTTGATTCCGACTCAGAGACCCTGTAGGACAGAATAGCACTGCCCCATAGAGTTTCCAAGGTGTAGGTGGTGGATTCAAACTGCTCTTCTTTTGCTTGGCTACCGTATCACTTAACCACTGTGCCACGAGGGCTCCAGAACATTAGCTACTTAACTAATAAAAATGGTCTACCTTGAGCATATGCTCTTTTAAGAACTGTCTATATGGCATCAGATTGACAACAGCTACTGAAAAGATTAGATAGGAACCTTAAGGAGCAGTGGGTTTATGCTAATGACAGAGGAACTACTCAGAAAAGGAGGGTAAGAATGGTTGCACAACTTGAATGTAACCAGTGTCGTTAAATTGTACAGGTAGAAACTGTTGAGTTGGTGTATGTTTTGCTGCATATATTCTCAACCACAAAAAATACATTTACAGGTAATAATTAACAAAAAATGTCAAGGAGAGCTAAATATTTTGAAAATAAGACAGAGTTGCATGTGAGGGAATGAGTGGGGTGAGCTGTTTTAGATTAATAGTTAGTAAAGGCTTATGGGATCAGGATATTTGAGGAGATAACTGACCTATATCAAAGGAGAGAATAGCTGTATGAAGTTCTGGAGGGAGGATATTGCCAATAAAGGAAAGAGTTGTTTCTGAGGCCCTTAAATAACCAAGTGTTCTGGCATGTTTTGAGGAAGCTCAGGAAATAAGTCATGGCTAGTGTGGAGTGAACCGAGGGAAGACTGTTAGGAAATGAGGTTAGTATGGTGGGCAAGCCCCGCATCATGAAAGACCATGGGAAGGATTTGGGAATTTTTCCTAATTGCCATGAGAAGCCACTGAGGTGATGCTGTTATGTAGACTGTAAGAGGGAAGATCGGTGGCATGGAGTCCAGTTTTAACCAAGAGATGATGGTGGCTGTAAGGTGGAGGTAGTGAGAAGTGGATAGAGTCAGGATTTATTTTAAGGTAGCGCCAAGAGTCCAGAATATGTGTCAATGGATTGGATACAAGATTTGAATAAAGGAGAGAAATCAAGGATGATTTCTAGGTTTTTGTCCTGAACAATCCAGACGATAGTGAGAACATTTGCTGAGATAAGGAAGACTGGGAGGTAGATAAGACACTTGGACGAAGAATTTTATTTGAACCACATTAAGTTTGAGATGCCTAGTAGACATTCAAGGGGAGATGTGAGGTCAGCCATTTGTGAAGGAACAACAGGGCAGAGTATGTAAATGAGGGTATCCTAGGGCTCAGGTGGAATTGACTGCCATGAATTGGCTCAGATAACCTAGATAGTGAGAAGTAATGAATGATGTTACTTAAACAGGGCATGGAAATCAATGAAAAAGGTGTGGGAGTGGCAGGGAGGCTAAGGTAGAGAAGTTTCTCTCTCCCTAAACCTGATTAGCTGGATTTGAAGACATCATAAGTTCCTGTACGAGAAATATCCAGCAAATTACCAGTTGATTTAATAAATTGATAACAAAGTCTACCTTTCAGCCAAAGATTGAAAAACAAACAAACCAATTGCCATCCAGTGAATTCTGACTCTTAGCAACCCTCTAGGACGGAGTAGAACTACCCCATACGGTTTCTAAGGAGCAGCTGTTGGATTCAAACAGCAGACCTTTTGGTTAGCAGCTGAGCTCTTAACCACTGCACCACCAGGCTCAAACCAAGAATAACACACATGAGGAACTTACTCCTTAGTTCAATCAAGTATGTAGAAATTCAAATTTGTGATTTTGGAGATTCCCCCTCTTTTTTTTCAAAGTGGGGGGCATTGAGATGGAGGATTTTCCCATGCCCACCATCCTAAGGGATTTAATTAACCCATAGTTGAGACATTGTACACATCTCAAGAAATTATTACCTTTGAGAAACTTGAGGGTGAGTAGGCATATCACCTGGCTCCTCTTAAACTCCTTTTAAAAACCTGACTTGAAGACTCACCTGCCTTTTTGAATAAGTGCCAGCTTGAATAGGCAGGGTTCAGGGAATTGCCAACCAAAGGTATGGTTTCTCCAGAGGCCTCCAAGGGGTGTAAAAGAAGAGTGGAGCCAGACCCCGTGCTTGGGACACACCCTTGGTAGGAAATATTTGAGTGTGTGTGTGGTGAGGGGAGCACTCGGTGTGGGAGAGTGGGGTGGGTGGGTAATAGGGAAATGCCTGTTTTTTTTGTTTTTTTTCTGGTTTTAAGAAACAGTTTTTTACTTTTTTTTTTTTTAATTACAACGAACAGTTCAGTGGAGACATGTTCCTTATCTGCACGGGCTAGTGGAATTGCTGATAGCTGAGAATGTAGCCTGCTCCCCAAGTGCGAGTTGGCATTTTGGAGAGAAATCTTGATGTTTGGAGCACTGACTGGCCCTGCCTTTTCTAAATAATTAAGGGTGGTGGGGTGGTGGTAAGAGAAAGAGGATGGTCTATGAACACTGACCCTGGAAAATTAACTCCCAAGTGTGTGGGTTGTGGATAACAGGAAAAGAACATCACCCGCAAATGACAGCAGCGCCTTTATTTATTTATTTATGTTTCTTTTTAGTTCTGAGTTGTTTTTAAGCCACAAATTAATGGGGCCACCATGAGTTTTCAGAGAATGAGTTTTACAAAAATCTAAGTGTTTTAAATATTGCAAGGATTTACTTATATATGCTGTATATGAGAAAAGTCCTTACAGTTACAGGGAGGAGAAAGAAAGTATATTCAGGAATTAAATTTTCACAGTTCTCTGAATTCTTATATTTCTCTTGTTGTCCATTTTTCTTTTTTTGTCCTTCATCCACCTCTTCCACCTTTACCCACTGTCTTCATCATCTAGTGCTGCCATAACAGAAATACCATGAGTGGATGGCTTTAACCAAGAGAAATTTAATACCTCACATTAAAGTAGGCGAATAGTCCAAGGCATCAGCTCTAAGGGAAAGTTTTCTCTCTCTTTCGGCTCTGGAAGAAGGTCCTTGTCCTTAGCCTTCCCATGGTCAAGGAGCTTCTCAGGTGCAGGGACCCTGGGTCCAGAGGACATGCTCTGCTCCTGGTGCTGCTTTCTTGATAGTCTGAGGACCCCAACTCTCCGCTTGCTTCCCTTTCCTTTTACCTCTTGCGAGATAAAAGGTGGTGCAGGCCACACCTCAGGGAAAGGTGACCTGAGTGAGGGTGGTGTTACAATCCCACCCTAATCCTCTTACAGTAAAATTACAATCACAAAATGAAGGACAACTATGCAATAGTGGGAATCATGGCCTAACCAAGTTGAGACACACATTTTTTAGGGTCATAATTTAATCCAAACCAAATCAAACTTGTCACCATCAAGTTGATTCCAACCCATACAGACCCTAGTTGATATTAACTCATAGAGACCCTATAGCATAGAGTAGAACTACCTCATAGAGTTTCCAAAGACTAGTTGGTGGATTCGAACTGCTGACCTTTTGGTTAGCAGCTGAGCTCTTAACCACTATGCCACCAGGCCTCCTCTTGATACACAGTCCACCCTAATACACCACTGTGTTAGAAAAAGGTTTTGCTATTCTGAAATAAGAACTTTTTACTATACTTTTGTGTTCGTGGTTGCTTTTGATATGTCTTTAAGCACTGAACAGTTAACTCATACCCATTAAAAACCCATTGCCACTGAGTCTATTCCAACTCATAGCGGCCCAATAGGGCAGAGCGGAACTGTGCCATAGACTTTCCAAGGAGCGCCTGGTGGATTTGAACTGATGACCTTTTGGTTAGCAGCTGTAGCTCTTAAACAGTACACCACCAGTGTGGGAGGGGTTTAATTGATAACATGATGTCTGGGCTCCAAGGGAGATGGAATGGATGTGCAGGAGAAGGGCATGCAGAGTCAGCCTGTATAGTCCCCTGAACTCTGTTCAAGATCATAACACACCTCAGTAATCACTTGAATCTAAACATACAACTTTAACAGTTGATGTAAATGACTTTACACATGAATTTTGGAACGCAACTATTTCTCGATGGAAGTTTCTTCAACTAAGCTGTTTGTATTCCCTTAATAATTATGAAAGCTAACATTTATTGTGTTCATTCTGTGTGTAAGGCCTTTTTCTAAGTGCCTTGTGTGTTTTATTTAACCTGCGTAACAACCTTTTGAATAAGACCCATTTTAGAAATGGGAAACTGAGGCAGTGAGAGGTAAAGTAACGTGCCCAGATCAACCAGCTGATAGATTGAGTTAGGATTTAAACCCAGGCAGTTTGTTTCAGAATTTGCTTATGTAATCACTGTACATGACAGCAGTGAGCCCTAGTGGCTGTGTGGCTAAAGAACTTGGCTGCTAACTGAAAGGTCAGTGGTTCGAACCCACCAGCCTCTCTGCAGGAGACAGATGTGGCAGCTTGCTTCAGTGAAGACTTACAGCCTTGGAAACCCTATGTGGCAGTTTTACTCTGTCCTTTGGGGTCACTATGAGTTAGAATCGACTTGATGACAGTGGGTTTTGGCACATAATACTAATGTGCAGTGTATTCTGTATGCCGTGTATATGTTCAGAAACTAATTTTCCCAACATTTATGCCATATATAGATTACCAATCCAGTTGCCGTTGAGGAGATTTTCACTCATGACGACCCCGTGAGTTTTCAGAGTAGGACTGCCCTCCATACGGTTTTCAATAGCTGTGACCATTTGGAGGTAGATTGCCAGGCCTTTCTTCCAAGGCAACTGAGTGGATTTAAACTGCCAACCTTTCAGTTAGTAGCTGAGCACTTAACTCTTTGTGCCACCTAATACATATATATACTAGGAGGTTTTCCTCCTTATTTGTACTTTAATGTTTTGTAGCCTCTTATGAATACTTGTTCCTGGCAGTGAACTAGATGCTAAAGAACAGAATAGGCACATGTAACCCTCTCTCACCTTCTCCCTCCCCTCTTGCACAGAGATGAAATGAAAAGGAATTAATGAGGACAGATTATTGGATTAGGGCCCACACTCAGGGCTCTAACAGCATGGGGAGTTTCTCCTGTCACTTCAGTTCTTGTTCAGGAATTGGCACCTGCTTTTTGTGAATCACAAAGACCAGTGCTTTATATCAAGCCATTTAGATTTGGGGTATGGAGCAGTGACTTAAAAAAATTAAATTTTATTTTCAGAGATTTTTTCTATTAATTGTTTACATTTATTTTAATTGTATATTCTGAAACCGCTACAAAAAGGCATGAAATAATTGTTTAAATTTTAATTCGTATGGGTCAAAATGTATGTTAAACTACCTATCGTCGCCTTCACAGTCGTTGTTATGTTTGAGCCGATTGTTGTGGCCACTTGTTACCAAGTATGACTTTCTTCTCCAGGGACCGATCTCTCCTGACAACATGTCCAAAATATGTGAGATGAAGCCTCGCCATTCTTGCTTCTAAGGAATATTCTGGCTGTACTTCTTTCAAGACAGATTTGTTCATTCTTTTGGCAGTCCGTGGTATATTCAATATTCTTTGCAAATACCGTAATTCAGTGCCTTCAATTTTTCTTTAGTCTTCCTTATTCATTGCCCACCTTTCGTGTGCGTATGAGGTGACCGAAAACACCATGGCTTGAGTCAGGGGCACATTAGTTTTCAAGGTGACATCTGTGCGTTTGAACACTTTAAAGAGGTCTCTGGCAGCAGATTTGCCCAATGCAACGTGTCGTTTGATTTCTTGACTGCTGCTTCCATGGGTGTTTATTGTGGATCCAAGTAAAATGAAGCCCTTAGTGATGTCAACATTTTCTCCGTTGTCCTGATGTTGCTTATTGGTCCTGTTGTTAGGCTGTTGGTCTGTAGTCTTTGATTTTCTTCAGTAAATGCTTTAAGGCCTCTTCACTTTCAACAAGCGAGATTGTATCATCTGCATATCTCAGGTTATTAATGAGTCTTCCTCCAATCCTGACGCCTTATTCTTCTTCAGACAGTCCAGCTTCTCGGATTATTTGCTCAGCATACAGGTCGAATAGGTATGGTGAAAGGATACAATGGAGATGCACACCTTTCTTGACTTTAAACCATGCAGTATTCCTTGTTCTGTTTAGATGACTGCCTCTTTTTCTGTGTACACGTTTCTCCTGAGAACAATTAAGTGTCCTGGAAATCTCATTCTTCCCCATGTTATCCATAATTTGTTATGAGCTGGAGTAGGTCTCAGAAATAATGTGCCATTTCTTCCAGTTGGTCCTGCACGGCTGCCTGCTTCCCTAGGTGGTAGCAAGTAAGGCCTGTCTCAGAAACACTCCCCTCCTCACTAAGCATGATTCTTCACACTGCTCCATCTTCTTTCCCGTGTGTGTTTCCTGCCCTCCTCAGTGGCTGGGGAAAATGATAGTAGTCCACTATGAGATTTATTCTTTTATTATACTTTATTTTATCATTTGTTTTTATAACATAGTTCCGTTAAAATCAAGGGTAATAAAAATGTTTGTGTGATGGAAGTGGATAATCCCACCCATTGTGTCCATCTAAAGTTTCATGAGAAAACTGTGCCCACAACAGAGGGCTCCCACTCCTCTGGCTCACTGTATTTTCTCCTTGTTTATTTGCTCTTCCCTCTTTCCTGATGCATGCATGGGACCACTGAGCTTCAGGACTCCACAATTCTGCTTTTCATACCAGTGTTACTGTAATCTTGGGTTCATGGGCTGCCTTGCCACAGATTTACTCATTCTGTTTCTGTTGATTATTTCATTACTTAAAAATCTCTCATGAATTTTTCCAGAAGTACATTCTATTCCTCAAAAACTTGGAAGCAATGGGAAAGTATGCAATAAATAACAAGAAAACATACGTAATGCATAGAATAAATTACTAACGTTCCGATATGTCTGTTATCTTACTTACATTGGCATGTATGTGTGTTAGAGTCTCTGGTTGGTGCAAATGGTTAATATCTTGAGCTGCTGACAGAAAGTTGGAGTTCAGGTCCACCCAGAATTGCTATGAAAGAGAGGTCTGGCAGTCTACTTCCGAAAACTCAGCCATTGAAACCCCTATGGAGTACAGTTCTACTCTGGCACGCTGGTGTCATCATGAATCAGAACTGACTCAATGGCAACTGGTTTTATGTGTGTATTAGCACACACATTTATGTATATTAACACGGATATTATATCCTGATATTTTCATTCATCATTAGTCTTTTCTCATGATAATTTTTTTTGTTTTTTTTAATGAGAGCATTAAATTACTTTATAATATTCTGTGTGCATGTAGTATATTTTTTTTAACAATTTGAACTATAGTTGCAATAATAAATGTGCATGTTTCTAGTAATCTTCAACGTATACTTACATCTTTTTAACATACATCTCTGCCATTAAATCTCTTTGTTTAATTATTGTTTAACACTCTTTACGCCTAAGAGATGGTCTCAGAAGCAGCCCTGATCAGTTTTTCTCCCTCTTACTCATGAAGCTCCTTAATGTATCCCAAGGTATCAACTACGAAGGATTTTACGTACTTATCGTTTATTTTTCATTCAGTCAGTATATTCCATGGGCCAGAAGTAGTCTATGTTATGCAGATACAGTGGTGAAAGGTACACACTGCCCCTGTCCTCATGAAGGGGACAACCCAGTGCAGGTGGGAGGGGCACTGGGGAAATGCAGCTGAGAGCAAGGACAGACAACCCTCCAGGAACCACACTGGACTTCAGAGAGGCTTGTTGGCTGCTGTTCACCTGGCAGGCTTCTAGATACCCGAGTACCCTTGGGCTTGGTGCCTGTTCCTCTCTCTATTGACACCCTCTCTCTAGGATGCCTCAGTGAGTTTACTGCTGTCTATTTGTAGCTAAGGACGTGAGGTTTATACCTCCATCCATTCAAACTCCTCCTGGGTCCAGACTCATATATTCAAATGTGAGCCTAGCTCTCTGTATTGACCTCTTTAGGCATTATAATGATACATTCCTCATATGGCCATCATGAAAAGCAAACATGAAAGAAAAAGCACAGGAGTGCCTGGCACCAGTGTAGGTACTCAATGAACATTAGCTGTTGGTATTATCCTTGACATCCCCATGTGGGGTGAAGTTTTATTACCTGACATCTCCATGTGAATATCTAACACCTGTACCATGTTATCTAGGCTATGAAACAATTCTTGGTTCCAACCACCATTCTTTTCTTATCCATGAATTTCTCAAGGCTTTGGTGATGGGATTGTGTGTTTTTCCACACAATGGACTTGATTAGGAATGGTTGGCCAGGTCCTACACAATAAATTGCTCTAGCATTCCTTTGGGTGACCATTGAGACAAGTTTCAGCCAACGAATGTAGCAAAGAATTGGAACCACTCTCAGCTGTTCATGCGAGTACTCTCAATCCAGAATATCTGGTAAGTCGACTGTTAGGGATTGAATTGTGTCCCTCCAAAATGTCTGTGGAAATCCTAACCCCTGTACCTGTAAATCTGACCTTGTTAGGAAAGAGGGGGCCTGCTTTTATTATGTGAATGAGGTCATACCAATGTAGGGTGGGTCCTAAGCCTAACTCTTCTTAGTTATAAAAGGAGCAGAATACACACAGACTCAAACAGGTGAAAAGGAAGACAGACAAAGAAGACAGATGCTTCTAGAAGGCCAGGAACACAAATGATTGCTGGCATCTACTAGAAGCTGAGGTAGACAAGGAAGGACCTCCCACTACAGCCATGCCCTGAATTCGAACGACCACCTGCTAAACTGTGAGAAAATAAATTTCTGTTCTTTAAAGCCATCCAGTTGTGTTATTTTTTGTTATGGAGGGACTAGGTAACTAACACACATAAGACCCGTTCTTATAAGTTCAGCCCAGTGCAGAATAATTTTCTTCCCTCCTTGGTCTAGACCACCCGAACCTGCTCTTTCCCTATCAGTGTCCTTTGCTTTCACCTAAGAGCTATGACAGAGTCAGCTTGATGCTGATGCATTGAAATTTCAATTTATTTTTTATTTATGATTACTATTAATTCCGGTATTTTCTACAGTTTTCAATGGAGACAGTCCTATAATCTATGAATAGCAGTTATACTTTTTCTCTTTTTGTACTAGCTTACACTTCCGGTGTTCAATGTTTAATAAAAGTAATGATAGAAGCACCCTTATTTTATTGTTTATTAATTTTAAAGAGAATGTCCCACACGTCACCATGAACTATCATGCTAGTTGTAGTTTTCCACGTTCGGGAACTCCTTTTCTGTTCCATATTTGCTCCTAGTCCTTATCTCTCCATGTGATTGGATTTTATCAACCTGCTTTGCCCCCATCTCTTGAGGTGAGCATATGTCTTCTCTTCTTTCACCTATGCATGTGGTGAATGAAATTACTAAATCTTTAACGTTCACTCAAATTTGTATGCCTACATGATCATGGCATGTTACGTGGTTTATACTTTGCTGGATTTCCTTTGCTGGCATCTTACGTAGAGTTTTGCATCTCAGTTACTGAGTGTGCTTGTCCTCTAACTCTTCTTCTACCATCCTTCTCTAATTTGTTATCATTTTTAAACTAGCCTTAAGGATCAAGTTAGGGGAGTATCTCATGGTTTTCTAATCTCTGTTGACTATGTACAAGATTAAAATGACTGTTTCTTGCATGTTTGCTGGAACCTGACTGGAAACGATCTAGGTCTGCCGTTTTCTTTTTAGGGAGATCTTGAACTACTGACCCATTTTATTTAGTGGTTAAAGGCATCTTCTGGTGCTAATTTACTTAGAAAAAATTCTGATGCATGTTCTAGGTTGCTCGAATCTCATCTTCAAATATTGATTATCAGGGCTTGTAGCCTCATGCAAGGCAATTCATCAATCCCAGATTTCCCCAAAGTCAGGCTCTGCAACTCTTCCCGGTACCAAATTCCCTCATTTAAGACTTATTTGCAAAGAGACAACAGTATGCTATCTACGCAGTTGTTTATCCGCAACTTTCTTGAGTCCATAATGTGAGGATACAGTCTTCTAATACTTTTTTTGTAATTGTTCTCTTTCTTATTTTTTTTTTTTGCTTTTTTCACTGCCAATAACCTCCCCCCCCCGTCTAGTAGTTTTAAAGTTGTGCGTTTCAGGTTCAAGTCTGTAATCCAACTGAGCTTCTGTGTGTGCTGCATGTGTACATCAAAAGAACACGCTTCTAGAAGCAGAAAGCAGGCAGTGCGACTGTTGGGTGGTTGGCGGGGGAGGGGGAGGGGAGCTGCTGCTCAGAGAGGGCTCCCAAGGGAGGCACGAGATGCCGGGCTGCCCACTGCAAGCCCACAGGCTCCAAGGAGGAGGAACCTGAGTGCGCCATGAGCCTTTTGAGACAGGCCCAAGCCCACCCAGCCGGGTGCTAACCTCGCATCCGCCAGGCTTGCAGGTTCCACCAGGACTAGGGAAGCCTAAGGCCAAGGAGGGCAAGGTCTAGGGTCTGGACCTGAGAACTGGTTCTGCCACTTGTGATCGCAGCGCTTATGCTGGAAAGGAGGGCAGAAAGCATATCGCAACGTGTGTCCGGACGATGACCCAGAACGGGGGAGTTGTGGTCACCCACGGACTCTGGGTCTGCATATGGAGGCCCCCAGGGTGCAATTCCAGGAGCAGAAGGCAAAGCCACAGAGGCCAAAGTGCACCTCGCCGATGCTTCCCAGGGGCATTTCCCCAAATATGGGGAGCAGTCCCTCCTCTGGGCTAGGGACTTTGTTTCCTCCATTGTCATCACTGACTGTGAGCAGACTCTAGTCTATGCAGACTAATGAGGAGTTATCAAAATGAGCTCCAAACTCCAGATTTGAGTTAAGGATCATAAATTAACACAGAGAAATACGACTTTAGCAATATGTGACTGTTTGAAGCCCAAGTTGCCTTAAAACACGGAATTTCAGTCTTTCAGCTCCTCTGCTAATCTAGTGACTAAGAACAGGATCTCACTGGAGCTCAAAGATGTGGGGCACTGGGAATACTCTGGGTCTGTCTGCTCACGGCTGATTGCCTGATCCCAGTTTTATTATACAGCTTAAATACAGACCAGAAGAGGAGTTTGGGGCTTGACACCTGACGTCTTAACACCAGTTCCTGTTTCTTGAGGAAGGAAGAGGTAAAATAAATCAGCGTTTACTGTGTCCTTCTCCATCCCCGGAAGTCTTCATGAAGACCCTCTCAGGTAAGGATTGACAGGGAGTGGCTTGGTTTACTATTTGACTTTGTCCTTCAGTCACTTTGTTTATGTCCTGCATGTAAACTATTATGCATTGACAGAAGCATTCTAATTCTTATGCAGAAGGACTAGACCTGCTGCAGAATGACTATATTGTGCCTCCCTTGGGCACCCCTGTCTGCGCAGCACCCCCCACCCCCAACTGCCCAACCGCCTCTCTCCTGGCATTCTGCTTCTAGAAGCATGTTCTTTTGATGCAGAGATGCAGCACACACAGAATCCCAGCTGGATTACAGACTTGAACCTGAAGACCTTATGCAGAATGACTATTTATGAACCCCTAAGCTTTTTTTTTTTTAAGCTTAGTACTAAAGCAGGTACTTACTCCTCAGAGAAGGCCCTGGGGGAGGTTGATACATGCATTCCCCAGTGCTCCTGCTGCTCTAGAAGTGCCTGAAATGCCTCTCTGGGAAAGGCCTTCAGATTAGGCTCATGGCCCACGTGGGAATTCAGGCCTATTTTTCTGTTAGAACATCTCATTTCGCTCTGAAAATTTTATTATCCAGTTTATTCACCAGACATGAGTACAGACATCTCATATTTTCAAAATAATCCCATTCTCTAATACTAATTTGCCACCAAGAGTATATTCCAAAGTGTTTCCAATAGGCTAGCAAGTCTATCCAAAGAGGGGAGTCCTGCGCCATGTTGTGCAGTGACAGCAGGGTTGGCGTAATATGTTTACCCAGATACCTACCACTTTTTAAAAAATTTTTATTGTGCTTTATTTGAAACTTTACAAAGCAAATTACTTTCTTGTTCAGCCATTTATACACAATTGGTTTGTGACATTGGTGGCAATATTCATGATGTGTCAATATTCTCTTCTATGCTCCAGTTCCCCGTTCCCATCCGCCATGATTCCTGTTCCATCCTGCCCTCTTTTCTGTGCTTTTGGGCAGGTTTTGCACCTTTGGTCTCATACACACGATTGAACTAAGAAACACTTTCTTCACGTGTGTTATTGTTTGTTTTATAGACCTGTCTAATCTTTGGCTGAACGGCAAACTTCAGAAGGTACTTTCGACTTTGTTGCTTTCCATAATTCCTGAAATTCCAAGTCTACCACCTGAAGAACTTCCTTAGTGTTTCATTTAGAACAAGTCTGGTGGCGATGAATTCTCTTAAGCGTCCTTCACCTGAGAATGTCAATATTTTTCCTTTACTCATGAAGGAAATAACAGCCTATAGAACACTGGGTTAATGTTTCTTTTCTTTCAGTGTTGAAAAAATGTTGTTTTCACAGCCTTTTGGCCTCCATGGCTTCTGATGATGAATACAGAGTCATTCCAATGGTTTCTCCTGTGTGAAATGAGTTGTTTTCTCTCTAGCTTCTTTGAAGATATTTTCTTGGTCCTTGTTATTCCACAATTGACAGTGAGGCATTTGGGTGTAAAATTATGTGAGTTTAACTTGTTGGAGTTTGCATAGCTTCTTGAATCTGTAAGTTTATGTCTTTCAACAAATTGGGAAAGTGTTGAGCCAGTATTTCTTCAGATATTTTTTTCTACACTATATATTTTCTCTACACCTTATGGAATTCCAATAAATAAATGTTAGGTATTTTTGGATTTTTTTGAGGCTCTGTTCATTTTTTTTTCAATATTTGTCCTCTGTTTTCAGATTGGATATTTTCAATTGAACTATTTTCATCTCATTGATCCTTTTGTCTGTCAACAGCATTCCGCTGGTCAAGTGAATTTTTTATCTCTATTTTTCCTGTCTAAAATTTTCATTTGTGAATGGTTTCTATGTATTTTTCTATTTTTCTAAGGTGTGACTGTTACTTCTTTGAGCATGGTTAAAGTAGCTTTTTAAAGTTTTTGTCTATGATTCTAAGACTATGTCTTACTTCAATCTTACAGAAAATGTCGATGTTGTTTGTTTTAGCAATCACTTGACCCAGTTATGTTCAGGCTGCATGTTCTTTCCCAACTTCTGGATGCTGTGGCTCAGATGTCAGTTCAGATTTTGAAGACTTTGCAATGATATTTGGATGTAATCTATGGGAGTGTCGCTCAGTCTGGGACCTTGTTGGTGTTCTAACCCATAATGCAGTTCTCAAAGGATTGATCTACTTCTTGGGGTCAGAGGAAAGCATATGCAACTATGGGAGTGGAGGGGGGTATGAAAAACAACTTTATGGTATCCCTCTCTTGAGCCACCTGGTCTCTGTCTCTCTGAGGCTCTCTGATGTCTGAGCAGCTACCTTCCTGGTCCACTGGCAAGAATGTTGGGCTTTAATCTCTTCATTCTGCCGTGCAATTAAGTGACTGGGTCTGCCTATGAGGCCAAATAACGGTAAGATGGAGAAAATGTAACAGAGATTCCTCTATATTATTTCGTCCTTATATACTTAGGTCAGAGAGAAGGCACACTGTTTCTGGTGATACTTCCAAATGGGTATGGAGAAAAAGGCATTAACAGGTCGATAGCTGCATACTAGGTGTTATGGATTAAACTCTGTCTTCCCAAAATGTATATATCAGCTTGACTAGGCCATGCTTCCCAGTATTGTGCGATTATCCACCATTTTGTCAGCTGATGTGATTTTCCAATGTATTGTAAATCCTACCTCTATGATGTTAATGAGCGAAAATTTGAAGCAGTTATGTTAAGGAGGCCGGGCTCAATCTACAAGATTAAGTTGTGTTTTAAGTCAGTCTCTTTTGAGATATAAAAGAGAAAAGAGCAGAGAGACGGGGGACCTCAGTACCACCAAGAAAGAAGTGTCAGGAGCAGTGCATCCTTTGGACCTAGGATCCCTGTGCTGAGAACCTTCTTGTCCAGGGGAAGACTGGTGACAAAGACCTTCCCCTAGGAGTGACAGAGAGAAAAAGTCTTCCCCTGGAATTGGCACCCTGAATTTGGACTTATAAAGCCTCCTGGACTGTGAGGGAATAATTTTCTTTGTTAAAGTCATCCGTTTGTGGTATTTCTGTTACAGGAGCACTAGATAGCTAAGACACTAGGTACCAGGAGATGTACATTTCCCAGCTCTTTCACTCCCAGGGACACTATGACTAAGTAGCCATTGCCATAAATCCATGTGAGCAGACTATTCTGATTACTGCTTTGACTCTACTGTCTGTTATGGTAACCACACCCACCTTGTCTTTGTTCATTGAGTGCCACCACTTGGCTGTTACCACCATGGGGTCCAGTCAACTGCATTGTAGTTAGGTGTCTTAATTCAGTTAGGGCAGTTCTCACTGTGGACTCTTACTTACATAAAATAGCAACCACAGAAGTCTTCAATAATGCTGGGGCTTGCTGCACAAATTTGTACCTCACTGCTATGGTAAAAAGAGAGCCCTCTGGGCACTCCGTGTGTGGGTCTGTGGGTCCAGCCTAATAAATCCATTCTAACCTGCCAGTTTCCCTCAGCCTTTGGTTACCTTCTCCTACAGTATACAATGGCAGATCTGCCATTTCCACTTGATTTATTGTAGGCCACCACTTAATCCATGCTTCAGTAAACCAACCAAATAAACTATGAGATCCTTTTCTAACCTTTGAAGCTGAAACACTGAATGAAGAATCTATGCTTCCTGGGTCTATATCAATAAACTTAGACTAATCCACCTTTATGTTGCTTGCACCGTTATCCCACACCCATAATAGCCATTCCCACACATATTCACCAGGTTTCTGTATATATATATTAGAAAAATCAAGTAGTTCTTTTGGAGTTTAGCATACCTTCTCCTGGGTCACACTTCATAGTTCACCTTTTGGGGCTTGTTGGGACTGAAGTCTAGGTATAGGTCTAGAAGCAAAAATGGGCAGTGGCAGTGGGATGTTCAGCCGTGTCTTATAAGACATCTGCCTAAGGTGATGCCCCAGGCAATGCCCCAGATACCACCCCAGGAGATAACTCAAACAAGACACTTCAGGCACAGCTGGGGTAATCTCATCAGATGGAGGTGGAAGGGATAATTGTTTTACTGGGAAGGGTGCCTTAGCGGCAGAGTTAGAGAATCTCTTCAGATGGGAGTAAGAGGTCTGGTTCTGTTAGGAAGAGCGATTCAATAGAAATTGGAGGTTCATTGTCCCCCGCTTCCTGACTGTCTGCCCATATGTCCTCATCCTGAGTTTCAGGATCCCATTTCTTCCCAATCAGTGCCCTCACTCTAACTTCAGACACCATTTGAGGCTGGATATTCAACTAGCGCTTTAATTCAGTCACTCTTATGATAAGAATCTGAGTTTATTTTTGGCAGCATTAGCCTTGTTACTATAAGAAATATGGTTTTCTTTCTGGGCACAAGTGGCAGCTTTCAGATCTTGTATGTGGTGCTTCAGCTTTGAGCCCATTTCTTTCATTCACCAGTGTGGCTAGCAAAAGCAGGACTAACCAAGCAGCTTCCTTATTATTCTTATTCTGACAAAATTATAGAAAAGTATCAAATATGTAATCAGGCAGAGCCTTGTCTCTCACAAATATTTGATCCAGTGGTAGTAGTATTTTGCGTATTTCTATTGTCACCTCCCACCATGGATTAGCAATAGCCTGTTTACTACTGGAGACAGTCATCAGTGCCTTTAAGACTAGCCAGACTTGAGAATCAATTCAGAAAACTCATCCTTAAGATTTGGTTCCTCTAGAACCACAGTAGGTACCAAATGTCTTAGCCTGGGATCTCTAGAGATGCAAAACTAGTGAAGAGAATATATATATATATATATATATATATATATATATATATATATATGGAAACCCTAGTCGCATAATGGTTAATAGCTATAGCTGCTAACCAAAAGGTTAGCAGTTCGAATCCACCAGGCGCTCCTTGGGAACTCTGTGGGGCAGTTCTACTTTGTCCTGTAGGGTCACTATGAGTTGGAAACGACTCGATGGCAATGGGTATATATATATATACACACACACATACACGCATACATATGTTAGTTGTGGCTGTTAGATGCCATCGATCCTGTGTAAAACAGAATGAAACACCACCTGATCCTGAACCATCCTCACAATCATTGCTATGTTTGAGCCCATTCTTGCAGCCATTGTGTCAGTTCATGTTGTTGAGCGCCTTCCTCTTTTTTTCTGACCCTCAGCTTTTCCAAGCATGATGAGCCTCTCCTGGGACAGGTCCCTCCTGAAAATATGTCCAAGGCACGTGAGACGAAGTCTCGCCATCCTTGCTTCTAAGGTGCATTCTTGGTGTACTTCTTCCAAGATGGTTTTGTTTATTCTTCTGGCAGTCCATGGTATATTCAGTATTCTTTGCCAACACCATATTTTAAATGAATCAGTTCTTCGGTTTTCCGTATTCATTGTCTAACTTGCTCAAGCATGTGAGGTGATAGAAAATATCATGGCTTTGCTCAGGCACACCTTAGTCCTCAAAGTGACATATTTCTTTCTCAACACTTTAAGGAGGTCTTTTGCAACAGATTTGCCCAATGCAATACATTGTTTGAATTCTTGACTGCTGCTTCTGTGGGCATTGATTATGGATTCAAGTTAAATGAAATGCTTGATGACTTCAGTATTTTCTCTGTTTATCATGGTGTTGCTTACTGGTCCAGTTGTGAGAATTTTTGTTTTCTTTATGTTGAGGTGTAATCCATAGTGAAGGCTGTAGTGGTTGCTCTTCATCAGCAACTGCTTCAAGTCCTCTTTACTTTCAGCAAGCAAGGTCGTATCAGCTGCATATCATAGGTTGTTAGTGAATCTTTCTCCAAAACTAATGCCATGTTCTTGTTCTTCGAGACCAGCTTCTCAGAATGTTTGCTCAGCATACAGATTGAGTAAGTATGGTGAAAGGATACCACCATGACACATAACTTTCTGATTTTAAACCACAGAGTATCACCTTGCCCTACTCAAATGACTGCCTCTTGGTCTACGTAGATATTCCGCATGACTACAGTTAAGTGTTCTGGAATTCCCATTCTTTGCTAAGCTATCCATAATTTGTCATGAGCCACACAGTTGAGTGTGCTTGTATAGGAAACAAAAATAGGTAAACATCTTACTGATATTCTCTACTTTCAGCCAAGATCCATCAGACATCAGAAATGATATCCCACATTCCATGTCTTCCTCTGAATCCAGCTTGAATTTTTGGTAGTTGCCTATCTGTGTACTGCTGCAACTGTTTTTAAATTATATTCAGCAAAATTTTTCTTGCGTGGGATGTTAATGACATTGCTCGATAATTTCCGCATTGCGTTGGACCACCTCTCTTTGAAATGGGTACACATGTAGATCTCTTTCAGTCATTTGGTCAGGTAGCTGTCTTCCAAATATATTGGAATAGTCAAGTGAGCGCCTCCAGCACTGCGTCCCTGTGTTGAAACATCTCATTTGGTACTCCATCAGTTCCTGGAGCCGTGTTTTTTGCCAATGCCTTCAGTGCAGCTTGGAGTTCTTCCTTCAGTACCATCAGCTCTTGATCCAATGCTACCTCCTGAAATGGTTGAATGTCGACCAATTCTTTTTGGTGTATTGAGTCTGTGTATTCCTTCCGTCTTCTTTTGATGTTTCCTGTGTTGTTCGATATTTTCCCCATAGAATCCTTCCTTCAGTATTGCACCTAGAGGCTTGAATATTTCCTTCAGTTCTTTCAGCTTGAGAAATGCCAGGTGTTTTCTTCCCTTTTGGTTTTCTAACTCCAGATCTGTTCACATTATTATTATCATACTTTGTCTTCTCCAGCTTCGCTTTCAGGTATTCTGTTGAGCTCTTTTACTTTATTTTTCCTTCCATTCTCTTTAGCTACTGTACATTCAAGAGCAAGATTCAGAGTCTCTTGTGACATCCTCTTTGGTCTTTTCTTTCTTTCCTGTCTTTCTAATGACTTTTTGTTTTTTTCATATATGATGTCCTTGCTATCATCCCACAACTAATCTGGTCTTCGATCATTAGTGTGCAGTGCATCAAATCTATTCTTGAGATGGTCTCTAAATTCAGGTTTGATATACTCAAGGGCATACTTTGACTCATGGACTTGTTTTAATTTTCTTCAGCTTCTACTTGAACGTGAATATGAGCAACTGATCATCTGTTCTGCGGTCAGCCCCTGGCCTGATTCTGACTCATGATATTGACCTTCTCCATCATCACCTTCCACAAATTTGATTCCTATCTATTCTGCCTGGAATAGTTCATGAGTATAGTCACCATTTATGTTCCTGACGAAAGGTATGTGCAATGAATAAGTCATTGGTCTTGCCAAATTCTATCATGTAAGCTTCATTGTCATTTCTATCATCAATACCTTATTTTCCAACTGCTGATTTGTCTGCTTTGTTTTCAACTTCGCATCCTAATTACGTAATTATCAGTACATCTTGATTGATTAATGCATCACGTTTGATCAGTTTCAAACTGCGGAACTTGGTAAAAACCTTCAACTTCTTCATCTTTCACATTCATGATTTGTGTGTAAATTTGAATAATAGTCTTATTAACTGGTCTTCCTAGTAGGCCTGTGGATATTATCCTATTGTTCGTAGTGTTCTACTTCAGAAAAGATCTTGAAATGTTCTTTTTATCGATGAATATGATGCCGTTCTCTTCAGTATCTCAATCCTGGCATAGTAGAACATATCATTGTCTACTTTAAAATGTCCAAAACCAAGCTATTTCAGCTCACTAATGCCTTGGATTACTGACCTTTATGCATTCCATTTCATTTTTGATGACTTCCAATTTCCCTAGATTCATACTTCCTTCATTCCACATTCTGATTATTAAAGGATATTTGCATCAGTTTCTTCTCATTATGAGTTGTGCCCATCAGGAAACGTCATTAAACTGGGATCTACTTTGAGGAGGTAGCTCTTCCCCACTTGTATTTTGAGTGCCTTCCAACCTAAGGGGTTATCCTCTGTCATTCAGTCAGACAGTGTTCCAGTACTATTCGTAAGATTTCACTGGCCAGTTTTTTTTAGAAATAGATCACTAGGTCCTTTTTCCTAGTCCGTCTAAATCCAGAGCTCCACTCAAACCAGTCTACCATGGGTGAACCTGGTGGTATTTGAAATACCGGTGGCATAGCTTCTAACATCACAGCAACATGCAAGCCACCACAGTACAACAAACTGACAGAAGAGTGGTGGGAGTTAAAAATAAGAAGAACCAAAAAGAGTGCTTCTTCCATGTCTGCTGATTTAGAGGAACCATGAAAAATTGTCAAGTGAAGAGTGATTCAGAGGAAAACATGGGTAGAATGTGACCTAATTTCCATAAAAACAAACAAATGAATGTACTTACATGTGTCCAAGCAAAAAGAAGTGTGTAAAAGGGTACATATGTATCTTTGGACACTGGACACTTTGGGGGAGCAGGTACAATATAATTATGTGGGGATGGCTCTTATTATAACTTCTGTATACAAATCTCTGTTGTTAAATGTGTTATAAGAATGTAACATCTTTTAAAGTTTAATAACATCATACGTGTATGTGTGTGTATTTGAAACATTTTTTTTTTTTTGACTATTTTATATATGTGTTTTTTAGTTATCTAGTGTGGCTATAGCAGAGATTCCACAAGTGGATGCCTTTAACAAACAGAAACTTATTCTCTCACAGTTTAAGAAGCAAGAAGTTTGAAGTCAGGACACCAGCTCTAGGAGAAAGCTTTCTCTCTTTGTGGCTCTGGGGGAAAGTCCTTGTCATCCATCTTCCCCTGGCCTAGGAAATTCTCAGTGCGTGGACGCTGGGTCAAAAGGACCTGCTCCACTCCAGGCACTTCTTCCTTGGTGGTATGAGGTCCCTCTCATTTCTGCTCACTTTTCTCTTTGTATCTCAAAAGAGACTGACTCAAGACTCACCCTTATCCTGTAGATTGTGTCCTCCCTCATTAACCTAACTGTCTCTAATCCCGCCTCATTAACATCACAGAGGTTAGAATTTACAACACATAAGTAATCACATCAGATCACAAAATGCAGGACAACCACACAATACTGGGAATCATGGCCTGGCCAGGTTGACACACATTTTGGGGGACACTATTCAATCCATAACAATAGAGAAAACACTGTCTTCAATGCCAGATTCAGAGACTTTTATCCATTTGTGAAGGGCAAACACAGAAATTGAACAAAATTCAGACCAGCGAATTATTGCTTGCTCTTGTAACTAATGAATTCTTCTGGTCTCTGTACCTGGAAATGGCCAAAAAGAATTCTGTGAGGATTAATTCAGTTATTGCTAAAACATCTACTGCATTTGCATGTCTACAGGTAAGGAAGAATGCTTGACACTGTCTGTGATTCATTAAGTAACACAGGGACCCTTAGACTATTGTTCTCCTTCTCTGATATGTCACTATCACCTTCTCCCCTTGTTGCTCTCCTGAAAAACCCACACTTGTATATTCTAGGCTTTTATCCAGGATTGAATTTGCAGGAAGTTAAAGATATATCTTTGAAAGATAAAGAAGACTTTGGCCACATTGTCTTTAGACAGTCGAACTTCCCAGCCAACCTCTGTGCAGGATGGGAATTCACAATCCCTCCTACTCAGTACCTCTGAGCAGGACGGGATTTCTGTTTCATTGTCAGGAGAAGGCGGAATTCACCCCACTTCAGAAAACTTACTTTCCTTTGCCTCAAACTGTCCCTCTCAGGATCTGTCACGGTCACTCTGAGAAATTCACATGGGCAGCCTGTATGGAAGTGCCCATCCTAGAGGCCCTGCCCTCCCTTCCTTGCTCCGTAGGGCTTCCTCTGACACTTGGGGTCGCATCTCCCAGGGAGTACACACCTCTGGCACTTCCAGGGATTCCAGGCCCTGGGATACTGTGGATGGGACTTGGAACTCAATCTGTTTCTTCCCATCCTCACCTTTGGTTATCTGTGTTCTGTCTTCACCAGATTTAGGAGGCCTTGTCTTCTCTTTGCTCGTTTCATGTCAGTCAGGCTTTTCTATTCCAACTCTCTGATCTCAGAACAGATCAGGTTAGACCACAGAAAAGAGAAAGACCAAGCAAACATCACTGATCTGTGCAGAAGCTGCTGGGAAGGGATTCGATTCTCATTGGTTTAGGGTTTTATGCCCACTGCTCACCGGCAGGCAGGTTCCCCCCAGAGTCTGGCTTCTGTCTGCTACCTTGTACTACAAAGAACTCAGTGACCAGCCCACCTTCACAATCACACCTCCCTTAGAGCTATCTTTGCAGAGGCTCTTTCTCAGACTTCCATGTCCCACTGAAATCCTATTTCTCTTTCCTTACAGACATTATGCTCATTCTCAGGGCCCTGAGACCTCATCTGCAGGTAAGTCTTGTCCTCTTCTCTCCTTGGCGGGGGAAGCTTTTGAGTGGGCCTCATGTCTTCGGACAGCTATCCTGGGGCTTCTTCCACCCTGGTGCCGTAGGGCTGCATCTCTCTTTGTACTAGAGGGGGCGTGGAAGGGGCACAAGGCTAAAAGAGGATGGATTTTCCAGGTGAGGTGAGTTTAAGAAGCTTGAATGAACTTCTTCCCTGAAGGGTGCATATTTTGCAGTCCAGACATCCTGCTTCTCTCAGTCTAAGAGTCCTAGCACGTCTTCAGGTGCTTTCTCCTTTGACCCTGAGGCCATGCCTGCAATCTCTGCAGCCAGGCCTCCCACATGTGTAGCAGCACCAGTAGGTGTGGTAGATTCTTCAGCCCCTGTCTCCTCCTCCAGATGCTCCTGGAGGTGCCTGGCTCTTCTTGCCAGGACTCCAGGATGCTGACCAGGGACTCAGTGTTGGTTAAAGGATGTCGGCCAGTGACCACGTGTCCTCATTTCCTTTGAAGGCTTAGGCTAGTTGCCTGGGCAGAAGACAGCCAAGGTCAGTCTGAGCCTAGACACCTAGTGACCTGTGACACTGCAGCGAGTGACAGGTGTTAATTTCCATGCTCAGGTATCCGCAGGTGGCGGATTCAGAGTGGTCGGAGGAGAAGTGTAACTAGAGATCACACACTCATGAGGGCACGGGCCCAAGGTCAGGGAAAATAGCTGAGGTCGTGGAGCTCTAGCGGAGCCAGTCTAGGGCACAGGTCTCCCTCCTGTATGTGGCAAAGAGGCGATCCATGTGCCGCCTTCTGCAGACTCTGGACTTCTGGGGCCCTGGTTGTCCGGATTTCGGCCTTGTCTTTGGAGAAGTGACGTGCATGCAGTGTGCCACCGGGGGCTGTGGCCCAGCAGAAGCAAAATCTTGACAATGGGGGCTTCAGTTGACTTTGCCTGTGCTCTCCTTTGGCTGAGTGACATCGTGTGTTTCCTAGCAGGTGAAGGCATTCGTGGAGAGAGGCGGTTTCCGTGCGTGCAGGCAAAGTGTGTGCTGAGATGAGTCGCTGGAGACTGGGGTGGACTCTTCAGACCCAGGATAGGCCTCTGGCAGGTATATGTCAATGTTTTCTGCCCATGGCACTCACCCGGATATTTGCATACAATGTTATCAGTGGAATTAGTAGTCTCCAGAGAGGCTGCCACATGTCAGCAAGCTTCACCTGGCCAGGTCCGCCCAGGATGTAGCTCCCCAATCAATCACTACTCTCTAGACCTTCCAGATAGACTAGCAGATCTTCTCTGCCCATGGGCAACCAGTAGAGCCAGAGGCCTTCTCTCTTTGCTCTTTCGTCTCTAGGCATTCTATCAGGCATTCCAAGCTGTGAAGTGCCTGGGAGGAGAAGGAAGAGATTTCAGAGAATGAACACATACAGAGAGACAGGCAAGAGACGGTGAGTGGGGATGTCTTGCCTACTGATATCCTCAGGAAAGTGGGAAAATTGGACCCTGGCCTGCTATGACAATGCCCTGAAGCAGTCCGCACCAGGGGCTCCCTTGTGCCTGCATAGCCTTTCCCAGGGTGTGCTCAAATCCTGTGGCCACTAGGTGTCCTGGGTCACAATGGAGGGCCCTGTGTCATCTGCCTGTTGGGCTGGATCTCTGCCATTGGCTGAGTCTTGTCACCAGGCCCATCATAAGCTCTGCCCACTCTTCCTGTGGGGGGACTGTCTCCATGGTGATGGCAAAGAAGCCTGAGTTCCGCCCACCTGGCCTTGACTTCACCTACCTGGCCTGCTGACCCTCACTCAGACCTCTGTGTTGATCAAAATGAGTGTCCGCCAGTGGCCAGGTGTCAGCATCTGGGATAAAGGATTGGGGACCTTGCCTGGGGCAGAAGGCAGCCTAGGTCTGTGGGTACCTGGAAGTCTTGTGACTTCTGCCGCTGCTGCCAGTGACAGATGGTGACTCCCACACTCACATATCCCCTGGTGGCAGAAGGATAGTGATGGGCGGAGAAACATGGCTCCGGAGCACACTTTAAATGCGGCACCAGCCAAAGGCCAGGGCAAGGAGTGGACGTCGTGGAGCTTAATTGCAAGCCAGTGAAGGGCCCAAGGATTTCTCCTATATGTGGCAAACAGGTCATCCGTGTCCCCACGTCCATAAACCATTGGACTGCAGTGCCAGACTGCCAGGATTTCGGCCTTGCCATTGGAGCCCGTCCACATACGCTGCGTTGCACCGGAGGCGGGGACATGTAGACAGCAAAAATTTGGAAAATGGCATCATCTCTTCAATTTCCCTAGCATTGGCCTTTTTCAGTGGCATGCTTTGTTTCCTAGTAGGATAAGGCACTGACGGAGAAAGGCAGGAGTATGTGTGTAGGAAAGGTGTGTGCCGAAAGGGTGACGACGTTGAGACCACATTGGGATCTTTAGTCCCAGGAAAGGCCCCTGGCAGGTGTGGGTCAATGTTCTCTGCTCATCCGAGTTGGCGGGGGAGGTTTTCACCAAACAAAGCAGCAGTGGAATTATTCGTAGCCTGAGAGGTTGCATCTGCCCACAAGCTCCACCTGGCCAGGGTCCGCCCCTACTGTATTGCCCATGTCAATCAACAGAAGCTAAGACCTTCCAGAGAGACTACCTGCTATTGTCTACCCACCGGGAAGCGGTCCAGCCAGAAGCCTCCCCCGTTTCATCTCCAGGCTCTCTGTCAGGGCCCTCATACTTGTGATGTGTCTCAGGGGTAGAAGGAAGAGATTTCTCTGAATGAACACATCCAGAGAGGAGCCATAGATGCTGAGGAAGGGCGCCTTGTCTACTGATATCCTAGCGTAAGTGTAAAAGAGGTACCTGCCTGCTGTCCCAGTGTGTCGAACGTGTCCACATCAGGGGTTGGCTACTGTAAAATTATTCCCTGGTGCCCTCGATTTTGTGGCCAAAGACACGAGGGGCCGTTGTGTGTCCATGGGTACAATGGAGGGCTCTGCGGAACGGGCTGGTTAGGCTGGACTTCTCCTATTGGCTCAGTGTTTGTGACTCGTCCCCGTCAGAAGTTCCGCCCAGCCTTCTGGTGGCTGTCTCCATGAGGATTGGGAAAGAAGCCCTAGGCCCCGCACTCGGCCTTCACCTGGCCTACCTGGCCTCTTTACCCTCATCTAGACCGCTCTGTGCATGAAAGAAAGGATGTCGGCCACTGACCAAGCATCCTCATTTCCTTGGAAGTATTAGGCTCCTTGCGTGGGCAGAAGACAGCCAAGGTCAGCCTGAGCCTAGACACCTAGTGACCTGTGACACTGCAGCCAGCGATAGATGTTGATGTCCACGCTCAGGTATCCGCAGTTGACGGATTCAGAGTGGTCAGAGGAGAAGTGTAACTAGAGATCACACACTCATGAGGGCACGGGCCAAAGGTCAGGGAAAATAGCTGAGGTCGTGGAGCTCTAGCGGAGCCAGTCAAGGGCGCAGGCCTCCCTCCTGTACGTGGCAAAGAGGTGTCACCTTCCGCAGAGTATGCTGCCACCCGCAGACTCTGGACTGCTGGGGCCCTGGATGCCCGGATTTCGGCCTTGTGTTTGGAGAAGTGACGTGCATGCAGTGTGCCACCGGGGGCTGTGGCCCAGCAGAAGCAAAATCTTGAAAATGGGAGCTTCAGTTGACTTTGCGTGTTCTCTCCCTTGGCTGAGTGCCATCCTGTGTTTCCTAGCAGGAGAAGGCATTCGTGGAGAAAGGCAGATTCCATGTGTGCAGGCAAAGTGTGTGCTGACATGATGAGACCCTGGAGACCAGGGTGGACTCTTCAGACCCAGGACAGGCCTCTGGCAGGTATGTGTCAATGTTTTCTGCCCGTGGCACTCAACCGGGTATTTGCATACAGTGTCATCAGCAGAATTAGTAGTCTCCGGAGAGGCTACCACATGTCAGCAAGCTTCACCTGGCCAGAGTCCACCCGTGATGTAGCTCCCCAATCAGTCACTACTGTCTAGACCTTCCAGATAGACTAGCAGATCTTCTCTGCCCATGGGCAACCAGTAGAGCCAGAGGCCTTCCCCCTTTGCTCTTTCGTCTCTAGGCACTCTATCAGGCACTCCAAGCTGTGAAGTGACTCAGGGAGAGAAGGAAGAGATTTCAGAGAATGAACACATACAGAGAAAGAGGCAAGAGATGCTGAGTGGGGATGTCTTGCGTACTGATATCCTCAGGAAAGTGGGAAAATTGGACCCTGGCCTGCTCTGCCAATGCCGTGAAGCAGTCCACTCCAGGGGCTCCCTTGTGCCTGCATAGCCTTTCCCAGGGTGTGCTCAAATCCTGTGGCCACTAGGTGTCCTAGGTCACAATGGAGGACCCTGTGTCATCTGCCTGGCAGACTGGATCTCTGCCATTGGCTGAGTCTTGTCACCAGGCCCATCATAAGCTCTGCCCACTCTTCCGGTGGGGAGACTCTCTCCATGGTGATGGCAAAGAAACCTTAGTCCTGCCCACCTGGCCTTCACTTCACATACCTGGCCTGCTGACCCTCACTCAGACCTCTGTGTTGATCAAAATGAATGTCCGCCAGTGGCCCGGTGTCAGCGTCTGGTATAAAGGATTCGGGACTGTGCCTGAGGCAGAAGGCAGCCTAGGTCTGCGGGTACCTGGAAGTCTAGTGACTTGTGACGCTGCTGCCAGTGACAAATGGTGACTCCCACACTCACATATCCCCTGGTGGCAGAAGGATAGTGATGGGTGGAGAAACATGGCTCCGGAGCACACGTTCAGTGGGGCACCGGCGAAATGCCAGGGCCAGTAGTGGACGTCGTGGAGCTGTATGGCGAGCCAGTGAAGGGCCTAAGGATTTCTCCGATGAGGCAAAATGCAGATCAAGCCAAGGAACACAAAGATAAAGCAGCTGAAGAAATTAAAAAGGTTACTCAAGAACATAATTAAAAATTTAATAAGCTGTAAGAAACCATAGAGAGACTGCAATCAGAGATTGAGAAGATTAACAATAAAATTACAGTTAGAAAACTCAATACAAAGTAAGAAGAGCACAATTGAGGAATTGGAAGGCAGAATTACTGAGATTGAAGATCAAACTCTTGGGACTAATATATTTGATGAGAAAGCAGATAAAAGAATTTTAAATGAAGAAATCCAAAGAATCATGTGGGACTTTATCAAGAGAAATAACTATGAGTGATTTCAGTACCAGAACAGGGAGGGCTAACAGAAAATACAAAGGGAACTGTTGAAGATTTGTTGGCAGAAAACTTCCATGATATCATGAAAGATGCTCATCGAATTCCACATAAGGTAGATCTCAAAAGAAAGTGACCGAGACACATAATAATCAAACTTGCCAAAATCAAATATAAAGAGAATTTTAAGAGAGGCTAGGGATAAAGGAAGTCACCAACAAAGGAGAGTAAATAATAAAAAACTTGGACTACTCAGCAGAAATCATGCAGGCAAGAAGGCAAAGGGATGACTTACACAAAATACTGAAGGAAAAAAATTGCCAGCCAGGAATCAAACCATAACCCTGGCCCTCTGGCCCTCTGGCCCTCTGGCCTTAGCCCTCTAACTCTAGCCCCTAAGCCCTGAGCCCCAAAGCCCCTAAGACCCTAAGCCCTTAGGTCCTAACCCCCAAGGCCCTAAACTCTAACCCTAACCCAAACCCTAACGCCTATACCCTAAACTCTACAACCTAAACACCTACACCCCAAAACACTACACATCAAAACCCTACACACTAAACCCTATACTCTAAGCCTCAAACCCTAAACCCAAACCTCAAACCCCAAACCCTAAACCTAACCGTAAACCCTAATACCTAACCCTAACCCCTAACCACCCTAACCCTAATGACCCTAACTCTAACCCTCGAACCCTAACCTTCTAACGCTAACATCAAACCCTAATCCGAAACCTGAACCCTCTAACTCTAACCTCTAGCCCTAACCCTCTAACCCTAGCCCTAATCCTAACCCTAACCTCCAAACCCAACCCCAAACCCTAAACCTCAAATCCCTAGCCCTAAACCTAAGAATGAGCCTAAGCCTAACCCTATCACTTAACTCTAAACCCTAAACCATAACACTTAAAACCCTAACACGCAAAACCCTAACACCCTTAGCCCTAACACATTTAACCCTAACACCCTAAACGCCAAAACCCTAAACACTAACACCCTTAACCCCAACCCCTAACCCCTAAACCCTAAACTTAAACACTAAACCGTCAAACCCTCTAACCCTAATACCCTAAACCCTAACCCCAGCCCCCAGCCTTAAAGCTCACTCTAAGCCTTAAACCTTAAGCCCTAAACCCTAGGCTCTAAGCCCTAAGCCCTAAACTCTAAATCCTAAAACCCTAAACTCTAAGCCCTAAGCCTAACCCTCTAATCCTAAACCCCAAAACCTTACCCCAAACCCCTAAACCTTAAGCCCTAGCCCTAACCCCTAACCCTAATCCTCTAAGCCTAACCCTCTAACCCTAACTCTCTAACCCTAACCACAACACCAACCCCAACCTCTGAACCCTGAAACCCTAACCCCCTAACCCCAAGCTTCTGAACCCTAAGCCTAAACCCTCTAACCCTAAACCCTAACCTTCACCCCCTCACACCCTCACCTTCTCACTCCCTCACTCTATAATCTTCTCACCTCTAACCCCCTCACCCTCTAACCCCTGACCCTCTAACTCCCTCAATCTCTAACCCCCAACCCTCTAGACCCCAACCCTCTAACACCCACCCTCTAACCCCAAACCACATATCCCAAACAAACCCAACACCAACCCCAACCCTAAACCTAACCTCTAACTCCTAAAACCTAACCCAAACCCTAACGACTAAACCCCAAAACCCTAAACCCCAAACTGCAACCCCTAACACCTAACCTGTAACTCCAAACTCTAACTTCAAACCCTAAACCTAACCCTAACACCTAACCCCAACCAAAAAATCCTAACCCTAAACTCTAACCCCAAACCCTAACAACCCTAACCCTAACATCCCTAACCCCAAACCCTAACCGTTTTTGTTAGCAGCCGTAGCACATAACCACTAGCCACCAGGGTTTCCACGAGCAGTCACAGGAATAGACATATGCACACCCGTGTTCACTGCAACATTATTCACAGTAGCAAAAAGATGGGAACAACCTAAGTGCTCGTCCACAGAGGAATGGATAAACAAACTACGGTACATACACACAGTGGAACACTACACGACAATAAAGACCAATGATGAATCTCCGAAACATCTCACACCATGGATGAATCTGGGGCGCATCACACTGACTAAGTCAATCACAAAATGACATATACAGTGAGAGACCACTATCATAAAAACTCATGAAAACATTTACGCACAGAAACAATCCTTGATGTTCACCAGGGAGACGAAGAGTGGGTAGAGAAAAGCCAACTAAACAATAACCAAAAAAACCAAACCCACTGCTGTCGAGTCAATTCCAGCTCATAGCGATCCTACAGGACAGATTAGAACTGCCCCATAGAGTTTCCAAGGAGTGCCTGGTGGATTCGAACTGCAGACCTTTGGTTAGCACCGATGGCTCTTAACCGCTACGCCACCAGGGTTTCCAACCAAACAACAGATATGTGGTAACTCTGGCGAAGGAAAGACGGTACACAAGACTGGGGAATCAACCTCAGCCTCACTCTAACCCTAACCCTAAACCACTTGTGCCCGAGCCTAGTAACCCCAGCCCTAACCCCAACCCCCAACCACCTAAAACCTATACCCCTAAACCTAACTCCCAAACCTCTAACCCCCAAACCCTAACCCCTAACCCTAATCCTCTAACCCTTCTGCATCTCTGGGCCTCTCGACTCTCCGTCTATTTTCTCCCTCGAAATCGTACTAACACTCAGTGGAATTTTGAAGTTTGAGCTGTGCTTTGCTTCTTGATGTCTCCACCGGTCCCATCAAGGCACTGCATCATTTGCTCTGCTTCACTATTCAGTTCCAAAACCAAGGCTTAGAATCGCCTGACACTGAAATTCAGCGATTCGGTGCAAGGCCGCGAGAGGGCGCGCGCACCGCCGGTTCTGTTCTGCCCACCAGGCCCTCCGAGCACCGGAACCTCCTGGACCTAAGCCGGGACGACCTGGGTACCGCTGCAGTGGCGACAGCAGAAGCTTTTCTTCCCGAGGGACCCAAGGCCCCAGGGCGCTCTCTCAATACTCCCATTAATGCTATGATTATCCTAACCCACTCCTTCTGCGTGACCTAGTGGGTCCTCTACCAGGCCGAGGCTTCAGGACCCGCAGCCCCCCGCCGTGGTCACGTAGAGGAACCTGCAGGGCCGCGCCCTCCCCGCCCAAGCTCTGCCCCTCCATACCCTGATGCCCTGCAGGCCTCTACTAGGTCCCCACCCAGGGGAGAGTTGTCGCCCCGCACAGGTGGGGGGACACGAGGGAACATTCGGAAACCACCCCTAGGCACGAAGCTGACTGCCCGATTGCCGGTATTGAGACCATGTGAGCAGGGCTGCCCCGCCAACTGGAGCCTGCAGGACATCACTCACGTTTGTCAGCTTCTCACCGCCCTCTGGGCTTGGGGTCCCAGAGCAGCCAATCCCCCGGGGGGGGGGGCGGTCCATCCGCAGGGGCTGGAAGATCGGGTTGGTGCCCATGGCCGGAGCGCTTAAAACCCTTAGAAACCCTCATAAACCGTCAGCTCCAGACCTTCAAATGTCAGCCCGAGAGACACCTAATCTCCAACCTAAAAAAAAAAAAAAAAAAAACACACCCGTTGCCATCGAGTCAATTCTGACTCATAGTGACGCTATAGGACAGAGTAGAACTGCCCCACAGTTTCCAAGGAGCGCCTGGTGGATTCAAACTGCCAACCTGGGTAACCACTACGCCACCAGGGTAACCCACTAAACCTACTGCCACCAGGGTAGAGGCTCCAAATCCCGCCAGTGTGAGGAACCCTCAAATCCCCTCAGCCCCAGAGACCCCGTCCACAGTGACCGGTACACAGCGCCGCACAAACGTTTAAGTTAACAAACGACCTGGTTGCTCAGGACCCCTTCCTGCTACCCCCACCCCCGCCACCCAGAGGGGGAGCGGGACCTGGCATCCACACTGTTAACAGACACTGAATCGCTGCTGCTTCCACAAGGAGTAGGATCCCCACGCTGCTCCACAGATTCCCAGGACCCCTTCCTTTCCTGGTGGGGCCGCGCCGACGCCCCAGCCCCAAGAGTAGACCGGCCAGGCGCGGGCGCGGGGTGCCTCAGCCTCCCAGGCACAGCGCCCAAAACAATAAGGGGCAGCATGGCCTTGGGCGGGGGATCCCTCTCTCCCCTGTCCGTGGCACCCTACGGAGTCTGGTGGGGGTGGGAGGAGGAATGGGGGCGAGTGCCCCGCCCTCAGTCTGGAATCTCACCCTCCCGGACGAACTCTAGGCCTTGGTTTCCCCTCTGGCAGAGGGAGCAGGTGGGGGGCGGGGTGGGCAGGCCCCCATCCCCCAGCTTGGCCCGCAAACCCGCCCCGGGCAGAGTAGGGACCTGGGCGCAGCCCTGGACACGGCCTTTCTCCCCAAGCCCTTCAAGCCCCCAGGCCCGAGGGCACTCCGCAGCTGGATCCCGTGGCTGGACCCCCCTCCCCCGCTGCAAAGCCATGGGGATGCAAATTTCCCGGACCAGCTGCGTCTCCCGGGCCAGAGGCTCCCTCTCGCAGCCCGTAGAGTGGCTGCATCCGCCCGCCCCCACGCAGCGTCCGCCCCCGAGGATCACTCGGGATGGGGTAAGCTGGAGGGGGCGACGCGAGCTGCTAACCCAACGTCCGGACTCTCCAACCTCTGGAGCCCACGGGATGCTGGGACTGGGACCCGCACTCCTGGTGCCTTCCCTCCACACCTTCGAGGGGCCAGGCTTGTTCAGTCTGGGAGCTGGTCCCTCCACCCAGCTGCCGGAGTTTCATACCTTTCAGAAACCACGGCACGGAAAGCAGCACGAACAGCATCCTCTCTAAGGCGCGCCATCCGGCCCGGACCCCTCACCACCCGTCCCAGCGCTTCCGGGAGTAACTGGCTAGATGGCGTGGAACATGGCTGCTGGCCCGGCCCAGCGGCCCGGGTGTGGGGCGGGCGTGGGGGGGGTTGGGCCTCCAGAGGGAAGGGTGGGGTCTAGAAGCAAGGAGAATGCCAAGGTGTGCGGGGTGAGGAGACGGGAGACGTCAGGAGAGGGCCCTCTCGCGTGCAGAGTTAAGTATTGGAGGTGCAACGGTTAAGTGCTTGGCTAACTGAAAGGTGGGCCGTTGGAACCCACCAGCTCAAGGGTTGAAAAGATCTGGAGATGGGCTCCCGTAAAGATTCTAACCAAACAAAATCCAAACCAGTTGCTGTTGAATCAATTCCGACTCATAGTGACCCTATAGGGCAGAGCAGAACTGCCCCATAGGGTTTCTAAGACTATAAGTCTTTACAGAAGCAGACTGCCATGTCTTTCTGCAAAGAACCAACTGGTAGATTCGAACTGTCCACCCTTTGGTTAGTGGCCAAGCTCTTAACCACGGGGCCACCAGGGCTGTGCCATAAAGACTGCAACCTAGGAAACCTTGTGAGGCAGTTCTAAGTTGTCATACAGGGTTGATATGAGTCAGAATCTCTTGATGGCACACAACCATGATTGTACTAAGAAAAATTCCTCCAAGCAGCTGTCTACATGACCCCTGAAGCACACATGCATGCACGCTATCAAAGCAGTGCGGCCAAAGACAGGAAATTGGAAAAGAGACATTATAGAGTGGGCAGTGAAAAGGGATTTCTGAGGGACATGCAGCTCAAGCAGAGGAGGTAGCATACAACTAAATGCCCTTCTCCTTCTATTGTTCAATGGTCTTGAGAAAGAATGTGTCCCAGGAATTAACTGTAGCCCAGGATAACTTGAAGACAGCAAATACAGAGGACCAGTCAGGATGCTTCTGCAGTGGTCAGGGTGAGGAGTGATGGTGGTAGTGCAGGTGGGAACAGTGGGCAGGCTTGAGGTGTACTTTGGAGCTTGAGCTGCCAAGAATTGCTGGTGGATCAGATGTATGGGATGAGGGGAACGGAGAATCAAAGGTGACTTCTAGAATTCAGGCTACCATGAGCGCATGGTCACCAGAGCTATTCTCTACCATGTGGAAAACCATGGAGGAACAAACTTGAGAAAATGACCAAACGATTTTTTCTGGACATGTTAGATTTGGATGTCTGAGGTCATCCAAGTGTGAAGAACAGTTCCCAGCTGTGGATACCACTCAGAGGTAGAGTAGTTTTCTGGGTTCTAAGAATTTGGAGATCATCAGCCTATAGCTGATTTGAAAGCCACTGGTGGTGCGATGATTATGCATTTGGGTGCTACCAAAAGGTCTGCAGTTTGAATCTACCAGTCACTCCTTGGAAACCCTGTGGGGAAGCTCTACTCTGTCCTATAGGGTCCCTATGAGTCAGAATCCACTCGACAGCGACTTTTTTGTTTTGTTTTAATACTAAGCTCAGAAAAGTTGTGTGTCAGGGTTGTATTTTTTCACAATACTTATTCAAGCAGTTCGAATCTACCAGCCACTCCTTGGAAACCCTATGGGTCAATTCTACTCTGTCCTTTAGGGTTGCTATGAGATAGAATCGACTCAACAGCAATGAACTTAGTCTTAGAGGAGCCCTTTGTCTGTCAAAGCTGAGAGTTTTACTTCATACTTTTTAAAACTGCCATGTCTCATGTTACGTGGCTACCCTTACAGGAGCATTTTTGGTGCTAACTTGACTTGTTCTTGGTGAAGGGCTCTGTATTCATTTTCTAGGGCTGCCATAGTAAATTACCAAAAACTCAGTGTCTTTAAAAAAACATATAATCCAAACAGTCCAAAAAGCTGGATTATATGAAGAAGAAGGGGCCTCAGGATTGGAGGAAGACTCATTAACAGCCTAGACATGCAGATGACACAACCTTGCTTACTGAAAGTGAAGACGACTTGAAGCACTTACTGATGAGGATCAAAGACTTCAGCCTTCAGTATGGATTACACTTCAACATAAAGAAAACAAAAATCCTCACAACTGGAACAATAAAAAAATCACAGTAAACAGACAAAATACTGAAGTCGTCAAGGATTTCATTTTACTTGGATCCACAATCAACACCCATGGAAGCAGCCGTCAAGAAATCAAACGACATATTTTATTGGGCAAATCTGCTACAAAAGACCTCTTTAAAGTGTTAAAAATCGAAGATGTCACTTTGAGGACTAAGGTGTGCCTGAACCAAGCCATGATATTTTCAATCGCCTCATGTGCAGCTAAAGCTGGACAATGAATAAGGAAGGCAAAAGAACAGAAACTTGAATTATGTTGTTGGTGAAGAATAATGAATATACCATGGACTGCTAGAAGAATGAACACACCTGTCTTGGAAGAAGTACAGCCAGAATGCTCCTTAGAAAGGTGGGTGGCAAGACTTGGTCTCACGTCCTCTGGACATATTATCAGGAGGAATCAGTCCCTGGAAAAAGACATTGTGCTTGGTAAAGTAGACGGTCAGTGAAAAAGACAAAGATCCTCAATGAGACAGATTGAGACGGTGGCTGCAACAGTGGGCTCAAACATCGCAATGAGAAAGGCCCAGGGCTGGGCACTGTTCCGTTCTGTTGTACACAGGGTCGCTATGAGTTGGAACTGACCCAACAGCACCTAACAACAACATCATAAACTCACTAGATCTCCTGGGGATAGAATGTCATATTCAGTGTAGAATAGATAGAGTTTCTTTGTTTGTTTGTTTACCATATTTACTATCACTTACATTTGATAACTTCCACATTCTGTTGGATCGCTTTTCTTTGGAATGGATACAAACATGCATCTCTTGCAGTCTGTTGGCCAGGTAGCTAGCTTCCAAATTTCTTTGCATAGTGGAGTGGGCATGAACAGTGCTGCATCTGTTTGTTGAACCAACTCAGTGGGTATTCTGTCAGCTCCTGGAGCCTTGTTTTTCACCAGTGCCTTCAGTGTAGCTTGGACTTCTTGCTTCACTACTACCAGTTCTTGATCATATGCCACCTCATGAAATGACTGAAAGTTGACCATTTCTTTTGGTACTGTGACTCTGTGTATTCTTTCCATCTTTTGTGTGTGTGCTTTAAGTGAAACTTTACAAATCAAGTCAGTCTCTCATACAAAAATTAGTATACAGCTTGCTATGTACTCCTAGTTCCTCTCCCACTAATGAGACAGCACACTCCTTCTCTCAGCCCTGTATTCCCCATGTCCATTCAGCCACTTTCTGTCCCCCTCTGCCTTCTCATCTCCCCTCCAAACGGGAGCTGCCCACATAGTCTCATGTGTCCACTTGAGACCAGAAGGTCACTCCTCACCACTATCATTTTCCATGCTATAATCCAGTCCAATCCCTGTCTGAAGAGTTGGCTTTGGGAATAGTTCCAGTCTTGGGCCAACAGAAGGTCTGGGGATCGTGACCTCTAGGGTTCCTCTAGTCTCAGTCAGATCATTAAGTCTGATTTTTTTATGGGACTTTGAGGTCTGCATCTCACTGCTCTCGTGCTCCGTCAGGGATACTCTGTTTCGTTCCCTGTCGTAGCAGTCTTCAGTTGTAGACGGGCACCATCTAGTTCTTCTGGTCTCAGGCTGATGTAGTCTTGGATTTACGTGGCCATTTCTGTCTTTTGGACTCATAATTACCTTGTATCTTTGGTGTTCTTCATTCTCCTTTGCTCCAGGTGGGTTGAGACCAATTGATGCATCTTAGATGGCCGCTTGATAGTGTTTTTAAGACTGCAGACGCCACTCACCAAAGTGGGATGCAGAATGTTTTCTTAATAGATTTTATTATGCCAATTGACCTAGATGTCCCCTGAAAACATGGTCCCCCTACTGCTGCCCCTGCTACTCTGGCCTTTGGAGCTTTTGGTTTATTCAGGAAACTGCTTTTGGTTTAGTCCAGTTATGCTGACCTCTCCTTTATTGTATGATGTCTTTCCCTTCACCTAAAATAGTTCTTGTCTACTATCTCATTTGCGAATATCCTTCTCCCTCCCTTTCTCCCCACCCTCATAACCATCAAAGAATATTTTCTTCTCTGTTTAAACTATTTCTTGAGTTCTTATAATAGTGGTCTCATACAATATTCGTCCTTTTGCAACTGACTAATTTCACTCAGCATAATGCCCTCCAGATTCCTCCAAGCTATGAAATATTTCACGGATTCATCATTGTTCTTGATCTATGTGAAGTATTCTATCGTGTGAATGTACCACAATTTATTTATCCATTCATCTGTTGGTGGGCACCTTGGTTACTTCCATCTTTCTCCTATTGTAAACAGTGCTGCAATGAACATGGTTGTGCATATATCTGTTCATATAAAGGCTCTTATTTCTCTAAGATATATTCCAAGGAGTGGGATTGCCATATGCTATGGTAGTTCTATTTCTAGCTTTTTAAGGAAGTGCCAGATTGATTTCCAAAGTGGCTGCACCATTTTAAACTCCCACCAGCAGTGAATAAGTGTTCCAGTCTCTCTACAACCTCTCGAACATTTATTATTTTGTGATTTGGGATTAATGGCAGCCTTGTTGGAGTGAGATGGTATCTCATTGTAGTTTTGATTTACATTTCTCTAACGGCTAATGATTATGAGCATTTCCTCATGTATCTGTTACCTGCCTGAATGTCTTCTTCGTTGAAGTGCCTATTCCTATCCTTTGCCCATTTTTAAAATGGATTATTTGTCTTTTTGTTATTGAGTTTTTGCAATATCATGTAGATTTTAGAGATCAGATGCTGATCGGAAATGTTATAGCTCAAAACTGTTTCCCAGGCTGTAGGCAATCAGTTTACTCTCCTGGTGAAGACTTTGGATGAGCATAAGTGTTTGATTTTTAGGAGTTACCTAATTTCTCTTTGGGTACTTGTACATTGTTAGTAATGTTTTTTGTTACAATCCCACCCTAATCCTCTTTAACATAAAATTACAATCACAAAATGGAGGACAACTACAGAACACTGGGAATCATGGCCTAACCAACTTGGTACACACATTTTTCGGGGGGGACATAATACAATCCATGACATCCACCTTTTAGTATATTTTGGGGACTGGCTCTTTTAGTCAGAAACAGGTTGAATAAAAGTGCTTACTTACCAGCAGTTTCCCGACAGTGTTGGTGACGGATCCCCAGTTGGATACACACAATCACACTGACTGCATTTGCGGTGCCTCAGCAAGTCCCATTTGCCTTCGTAACACTGATCTCTAGAACAAAACACAGCTCTGTAAGCAAGTCAGTTAAAAATAAAGGCATTGGATATTGAACATCACTAAAGACATAAGTGCATATTGGTTCTGTGTTGGTTGCCAGAATCTAATTCTCTTAATTAATTCATATTTTTTGTAGATATTTTTCTTGCTCCATATACCCAGAGTTCTGTGTACATATAATGAACATTCTACACGTAGGTTTCTCACAAATATTACCCAATGTCATTCATTTTTTTGACCATTCACTCAATGTTCAAGAATAAATTGAAGTATAGGAAATATTCTTATGGTTATTTAACTCTAAGGATGAAGAAATTGCATAGCGGGTCTTGGCTCCCTTTAGAAATTCTCTACCTGATGCAGTTCCACACAGCAACACGGACCTTCATCTCAGCACAGGAAGAAAGACAGCTTTGTCTCAATATCTGCCACTGCTCTTCACCTTCTACTAAGGTAAAAATTCTTCAGCCTGCCAAGAGCATTGTTCAAGAATTGGCTTCAAATCTCTCCTTGAAAAGTACAGTGAAAAATCTTATAAAAATGTTAAGTTTTATTATTAGGCAAACCACTATTTTGTCAAATCATCGTCTCTATATAAATTTTTCACCACTATGTGGCTTAAGGCAGCAATCAGGTGTGTAATAATGTGTATATCATTACATTTCAAATTATAAAGTGATGTTCCAATGGTTTAAAGAGTTGGAGGGACTATTGTGGCTAGAGAATATTGAATCAAAAAATATTTTGACATGAAAGTTTCAACAACAAATATGTTCCATAACTGTAGGTGTACTTGTAGATAAATATTTAATGTAATAATTCGGATGGTTAAAAAAGACAAAAACAAATAAAAACACATTAAACAGCAGAATAAGTCAATAGATGTCTATTATCATGACAGATACAAACAGAAAACAAAGAATAAAAAATAAGTGCAGCAGAGGTTACCAGCATTATGTAAAAGAGAGGAGCATCTTGACACCGAAATAAAATAGCTAGATGCTTCAAAATGTGCATCCAGCAGCTTTTCCTTTTAGCAGGTGTTGCAATTTCTGATTTATTGGAATTAAACTAGTTGTCCATGTCATTCACGTATTATTTTAGTGCAATAAATCATTTTACAAGTCCCATGCTGTAGAAAAAATGCTTAAATCATTACATAAACATAGCTTTGCTCACAACTCTTCCCATTCTGAATCCATTACTTTTCCCTTTACCACTTCCTAAATAGCTTTGAAAATCTTCGCAAAGCTGTAAACCCAAGTTCTAGTCCCACCACCATTTTATGTGATACTGATCACTCTGTATCCCTGTGAAGTCTTTTTTTTTTTTTTTTACCTCGTCACTATTGTCGACTCAACATGTTTACTGCCTTATTGCGCTCTTTACCTGTTGTTGAAGCCTTGGTATTTACTTTCAAATGTCTTTCTTATTTCTCTACCTTAACAGTTAAAACAGTGTTTCATTTTATTTGCTGTTGTTGTTTTCTTTTATTATATTTCTTCTTGTCCACTCAGAGTTCAGGCATGATTAAACATATGGGTAATTACATTTTTGTGGAGACAGAATGGGATTTAGAATCAAGTTTCAATTACCCGGGTTTTACTTCCTTCATTGACTAGCTGTATATCGGCAATACTTACTGACTATAAAACTTAATTTCAACATTTGTAAAACAGGTTACAATCTATGCTTTTTTTAGATATATACATTTTTTAAAATTTCAAAATATAAATTCACCAAAAATGATGTTAACATTTAGATTTTTCTTGTGATAAAAAAACTAAACCAAACCTGTTGTCATCAAGTTGATTCCAACTCATACCGACTCTATAGGACAGAGGAGAGCTGCGCCATAAGGGCTTCCAAGGAGTGGCTGGTGGATTTGAACTGTCGGCCTTTTGGTTAGCAGCCAGGTTGTAATCCACTACATCACCAGGACTCCTTTCTTGTAATAAGTCAGATAAATTGATAAGCTTATATTCCAGCTATGTATTTAGTGCATGAAATATGTCAAAGAGAATTATGTAATGTTTAAAAGTTTAAAATGTAAATTGATCAAAAATTATAATAAATTCCAAATAAGTAAGATAAAATGATTAGCTCCAAATCTCAGTAGGGGTTTAAATGCCTTTGAGACCAGTTGGTGCTCCTGTTTTCACCCATTCTCAATGGCACAAACTCAGCATCAGTCTCTGAATAGTGATTATGATGCTAACCCTGTAGACGATCAGGAGTGGTTAGGCTACTATTTTCACATGTTTTGCTGGCTAATAGATTTAAATTATCTTTACTGTCTAATATTTTTTATCTTTTACTTTTGGAGAACGAAGTCAATTGTTCATGTCGTATTATGTATGGTACAGCCCAGAGTGTTTGTAGTGTTCAATACTTTAAATTTCTCACCACTTTCATCATTACTTTTTTGTATAGGAAACTCAGGAATCAAATATTTTATACTGTCCAGCAATGCTTACACTGTAAGTATAAAGTGGGAGCCATTATAACGTTAAGGGAAATATCATTGATACAATGTTGGCTTTTTAATTAGGCAGATTTGTCTTTGTAATCCCACTCTGCCCTTAATTGGCTGATGACTTTAAGTATGCTTCTTTACTTTCCGTAGCCTTGATTTACTCACCCACAGAATGGGACGATGACCTTCATCTGGAAAGAATATACATATATACATATATACAGACGTATGAAGCTTACTTCTGACAATACTAACAAATATTGCTATTTTTTTTTTTTTGCCTTCTTTACTCCAAGCTTCTAGACGGTTTACTCAGTTACATTTCCTTCCTTCCTTTCTTCTTTCTTTCTATGCTGCCTCTTTTTTTTTCCCTTTCAGTTTTATTGTGAATTCATAAACGCTAGGTTGAATTTCAGTGTTTATATGCTATTGGAGGTATGCATATAAGTAAGCAAATTTAGCTTCCTGAAATTGAAATGTAGGTAATTCCTGCACTGTCTGCCTCACATGACATGCGAAAGTTATTTAAAATAGTAAGAAAATATAAATATGTTACTTATTATCTATTGAATCCATACATCAGGCTAGATAATTTAACTGTCATGTTGAAGTGATAAATTTATAAATATGTTAATATTTTGTTATTAATGTAAGAAGAGTAAGTTAGACACCTAATATGAAGAGCAGGTAAGGATTTCAAAAGGATTGGTTCTCAGAAGAGTAGGACTAGAACAGTAATAAACAAAAGGTAAAATATGTTCGTAGCAGGAACATACAGAAGGTTGCTTCTACAATGGTGTTTAAAATAGAATAATGTATATTTGATTAGACAATCATTTATGGGAATAAAAAGATTAAGAAAATTTATCCTTACCTGCAAAATCTTAGAACCGAAAAACCAAACCAAACCCAGTGCCGTCGAGTCGACTCCACTCCTACTCATGGCGACCCTATAGGACAGAGTAGAACTGCCCCATAGAGTTTCCAAGGAGCGCCTGGAGGATTCAAACTGCTGACCCTTTGGTTAGCAGCTGTAGCACTTAACCACTATGCCACCAGGGTTTCCACAAAATCTTAGAAGCAGCAACATATTCATCATATTTCATCCAGAACATTCCTGATGTCCTGCAGTCATGCATTTAAAGTCATGTTTGCAGAAACATTCATTTTTATAGCTACTTACCTTCCTGGTGATTACATCATTGGCTCATAAAGACGAGAAAAAGAACCAAATGCAATTTGGCTGTCTTGACTGGGTCCCAAAGAAGACTATTAAGTTAAACAAATGAATAGAAACATCTTAAATAAGCAATATCTTCTATGTGCAACTGCTTGTGTGTGGCACCAGGAAAATAAACACTAATCAAGGTAATTTTAATTCCCAGTGAAATGAAACATCATATGGAAACATGGGGATTTTACTCTCCCTTGATAATTATATCATCTAGAATCATCTCATGTGAGATTTTTATCATAAAGGAAGGGTCCATGGAAAGGAAATGCCTGACTGGAGCCCGCTGTGGATTATTCTTAATTGCCTCTCCACTCTCACATTCCCAAAAGGAAGGAGGATATCAGGGCTTAATATGACTCAAGTACAGCATGAAAAAATGGAATATGTTTGCAAATGTCAACACAACTATTTGTAAAATAATTAGATATTTATTAAATCATTTTGTGAGAAATGAAGTGGCTCTGATCAGACTTAAATAAATGGGTTGACTAATTTTTTTTTTGTTGTTAATATTTGAATGTACCATGCAACTAGGTTGATGGAAGTTGTATATAAAAGTTATCCAAATCACTCAGTAGGATCATTTCAAAGAATCTGAAAAAAGTTAGGAAAATAAATTTGAAATACTGTGGCACTATGAGTCAACCAGAATTACAGAGCGTTCAGTAAATTGGAGTAAAAAAAGAACTGAAGGTATCATTTTCAAGTCGATTGTTGTTAGGTGCCATCAAGTCTGTTCTGACTCATAGCCAAACTATGTATCACAGAACAAAACACTGCCTGGTCCTGGGCCATTCTTACAATCGTTACTATGCTTGAGCCCATTGTCGCACCCACTGTGTCAGTCTCTCTCTTTGAGGGTCTTCCTTTTTTTCCACTAATCCTGTACTGTACCAAGCATGATGTCCTTCTCCAGGAACTGATCTTTCCTGACAACATGTCCAAAGTATGTAAGACACAGTCTCGCCATCCTTGCTTCTAAGGAGCATTCTGGTTGTACTTCTTCCAAGACAGATTTGTTCCTTCTCTTGGCAGTGCATTCAATATTCTTTGCCAAGGCCAAAATTCAAAGGTGTCAATTCTTCTTTGGTCTTCCTTATTCATTGTCCAGTTTTCACATGCATATTAGGTGATTGAAAACACAATGCCTTGGGTCAGGTACACCTTAGTCTTCAAGGTGACATATTTGCTTTTCAACACTTTAAAGAAGTCCTTTGCAGCAGATTTACCTAATGCAATGCGTCTTTTGATTTGTTTAATTTTTTAAATTTTGTTGTGCTTTAAGTGAAAGTTTACAAATCAAGTCAGTCTCTTACACAAAAACTTATATTCACCTTGTTACATACTCCCAATTGCTCTTCCCCTAATGAGACAGCCTACTCCCTCCCTCCACTCTCTCTTTTCATGTCCATTCCTCCAGCTTCTAACCCTCTCTACCCTCTCCTCTTCCCTCCAGACAGGAGATGCCAGCATAGTCTCAAGTGTCCACCTGATCCAAGAAGCTCACTCCTCACCAGCATCCCTCTCCAACCTATTGTCCAGTCCAATCCCTGTCTGAAGAGTTGGTTTCTGTCCTGGGCCAACAGAAGGTCTGGGGGCCATGACCACCAGGGTCCTTCTAGTCTCAGTCAGACCATTAAGTCTGGTCTTTTTAGAGAATTTGGAGTCTGCATCCCACTGCTCTCCTGCTCCCACAGGGGTTCTCTGTGTTCCCTGTCAGGGCAGTCATCAGTTGTAGCTGGGCACCATCTAGTTCTTCTGGTCTCAGGCTGTTGTAGTCTCTGGTTTATGTGGCCCTTTCTGTCTCTTGGGCTCTTAATGACCTTGTGTCCTTGGTGTTCTACATTCTCCTTTGATCCAGGTGGACTGAGACCAATTGATGCATCTTAGATGGCCGCTTGCTAGGGCCGAAGACCCCAGATGCCAATCTCCAAAGTAGGATGCAGAATGTTTTCTTAATAGATTTTATTATTCCAATTGACTTAGATGTCCCTTGAAACCATGGTCCCCAAACCCCTGCCCCTGCTACTCTGGCTTTCGAAGCGTTCAGTTTCTTCAGGAAACTTCTTTGCTTTTGGTTTAGTCCAGTTGTGCTGACCTTCCCTGTATTGTGTGTTGTCTTTCCCATCACCTAAAGTAGTTCTTATCTTCTACCTAATTAGTGAATATCCCTCTCCTTCCCCCCTCCCTCCCATCTCTCTTAACCATCAAAGAATATTTTCTTCTCTGTTTAAACTATTTCTCAGTTCTTATAGTAGTGGTCTTATACAATACTTATTCTTTTGTAACTAATTTCACTCAGCATAATGCCTTCCAGGTTCCTCCATGTTATGAAATGTTTCACAGATTTATCACTGTTCTTTATCAATGTGTAGTATTCTGTCGTGTGAATATACCAAAGTTTATTTATTCATTCATCCGTTAATGGGCACCTTGGTTGCTTCCATCTTTTTGCTATTTTAAACAGTGCTGCAATGAACATAAGGGTGCATATATCTGTTCCTGTAAAAGTTCTTATTTCTCTAGGATATATTCCAAGGAGTGGGATTGCTGGATCTTACGGTAGTTCTATTTGTAGCTTTTTAAGGAAGCGCCAAATTGATTTCCAAAGTGGTTGTACCATTTTACATTCCCACCAACCGTGTATAAGTGTTCCAATCTCTCCACGACTTCCCCAACATTTCTTGTTTTGTGTTTTTTGGATTAATGCCAGCCTTGTTGGAGTGAGATGAAATCTCATTGTAGTTTTGATCTGCATTTCTCTAATGGCTAATGACCATGAACATTTCCTCATGTATCTGTTAGCTACCTGAATGTCTTCTTTAGTGAAGTGTCTGTTCATATCTTTTACCAATTTTTTAATTGTGTTATTTGTCTTTTTGTAGTTGAATTTTTGCAGTATCATGTAGATTTTAGGGATCAGGCACTGATTGGAAATGTCATACCTAAAAACTTTTCCTCAGTCTGGGTAATCTTTTAACTCTTTTGGTGAAGTCTTTGGATGAGCATAGGTGTTCGATTTTTAGGAACTCCCAGCTATCTAATTTTTCTTCTGCATTGTTAATAATGTTTTATATACTGTTTATGCCATGTATTAGGGCTCCGAACAGTGTCGCTATTTTTTCTTCCATGATCTTTATCATTTTAGATTTTATATTTAGGTCTTTGATCCATTTTGAGTTTGTTCTTGTGCATGGAGTGAGGTATGGGTCTTGTTTCATTTTTTTGCAGATGGATATCCAGTTATGCCAGCATCATTTGTTAAAAAAAACTGTCTTTTCCCCGTTTAACTGTTTTGGGGCCTTAGTCAAATATCAACGGCTCATATGTGGATGGATTTATGTCTGGATTCTCAAATCTGTTCCATTGGTCTATGTATCTGTTGTTGTAGGAGTACCAGGCTGTTTTGACTACTGTGGCAGTGTAATATGTTCTAAAATCAGGTAGAGTGAGGCCTCCCACTTTATTCTTCTTTTCCAGGAATGCTTTATTTATCTGGGGCCTCTTTCCCTTCCCTATGAAGATGGTGATTTTTTCTCCATCTCATTAAAAAATGTCATTGGACTCATTAGACCTGGATTGGACTGGACAACGGATTGGAGAGAGAGATGATGAGGAGTGAGCTACTTGTATCAGGTGGACACTTGAGGCGATGTTGGCATCTCCTGTTTGGAGGGAAGATGGGAGGGTTAGAAGCTTACAAAATGGTCACGAAAAGAGAGACTGGAAGGAGGGAGCGGGCTATCTCATTGTGTAGTAAGGTGTATATAAGTCTATATGTGAGAGACTGACTTGATTTGTAAGCTTTCACTTAAAGCACAATACAAATTATTTTTAAAAAGTTGGAATTTGGCTTGGAATTGCATTAAATCTATTGATTGCTTTTGGTAGAATAGACATTTTTATAATGTTAAGTCTTCCTATCCATGAGCAACATATGTTTTTCCACATAGGTAGGTCTCTTTTGGTTTCTTGCAGTAGCGTCTTCTAGTTTTCTATGTTTAGGTATTTTACATCTCTGGTAAGATGTATTCCTAAGTATTTTATCTTCTTCGGGGCTATTGTAAGCGGTATTGATTTGGGGATTTCCTTTTCGGTGTTCTTTTCGTTGGTGTAGAGGAATCCAACTGATTTTTGTATGTTTATCTTGTATCCCGATACTCTGCTGAACTCTTCTATTAGTTTCAGTAGTTTTCTGGAGGATTCCTTAGGGTTTTCTGTGTATAAGATATGTCATCTGCAAATAGAGATACTTTTATTTTTCCCTGCCAATCTGGATGTCTTTATGTCTTTATCTAGCCTAATTGCTATGGGTAGGACCTCCAGCACAGTGTTCAATAAAAGTGTTGATAAAGGGCAAACTTGTCTGGTTCCCTATCTCAAGGGGAATACTTTCAGGCTCTCTGCATTTAGGATGATGTTGGCTATCGGTTTTGTATCAAAGCCCTTTATTATGTTGAGGAATTTTCCTTCTATTCCTATTTTGCTGAGAGTTTTTATCATGAATGGTGTCGAACTTTGTCAAATGCCTTTTCTGCATCAACTGATGAAATCATGTGATTCTTGTCTTTTGTTTTATTTATATGATAGATTACATTAATGGTTTTTCCAATGTTGAACCATTCCTGCATACGTGGTATGAATCCCATTTGGTCATGGTGAATTATTTTTTTGATATGTTGTTGAACTCTATTGGCTAGAGTTTTGTTGAGGATTTTGGCATCTAAGTTCATGAGGGATATAGGTCTGTAATTTTTGTGTGTGTGTGTGATGTCTTTATGTGGTTTTGGTATCAGGGATATGGTGGCTTCACAGAATGAGTTTGGGAGTATTCTGTCCTTTTCTGTTCTCTGAAATACCTTTAGTAGTAGTGGTGTTAACCCTTCTCTGAAAGTTTGGTAGAACTCTTCAGTGAAACTGTTCGGGTCGGAGCTTTTTTTTGGGGGGGGAGAGTTTTTTGATTACCTTTTCCACCTCGTCTTTTGTTATGGGTCTATTTAGTTGTTCTACCTCTGTTTGTGTTAGTTTAAGTAGGTAATGTGTTTCTAGGAATTCATCCATTTCTTCTAGGTTTTCAAATTGTTAGAGTACCATTTTTCAGAGTAATCTGATATGAGTCTCTTAATTTCAGTTGGGTGTGTTGTGATATGGCCCATCTCATTTCTTATTCGGGTTATTTGGTTCCTCTCCTGTTTTTCTTTTGTCAGTTTGGCCAGTGGTTTATCAATTTTGTTCATTTTTTTCAAAAACACTAGCTTTTGATCTTGTTAATTCTTTCAATTGTTTTTATGTTTTCTATTTCATTTAGTTCTGCTCTAATTTTTATTATTTGTTTTCTTCTAGTGCCTGTGAGTTTCTTTTGTTGCTGTCTTTCTATTTCTTCAAGTTGTAGAGATAATTCTTTCATTTTGGCCATTTTTTCTTTTTGTATGTGTGCATTTATTGATATAATTTGGCCTCTGAGCACCGCTTTTGCTGTGTCCCAAAGGTTCTGTTAGGAAGTGTTTTCATTCTTATTGGATTCTATCAATTTCTTTATTCCATCCTTATTTTTTTTTTTTTAATGTCTTCTATAATCCAATCTTTTTGGAGCAGGGTATTGTTCAGTTTCCAAGTGTTTGATTTCTTTTTCCTGTTTTTCCTGTTATTGATTTCCACTTTTATGGCCTCTGGTCAGACAAAATGCTTTGTAATATTTCAATGTTTTGGATTCTGCTAAGGCTTGTTTTATGGCCTAATATGTGGTCTATTCTAGAGAATGTTCCATGTGCACTAGAAAAGAAAGTATAGTTGGTTGCTGTTGGGTGGAGTGTTCTGTATATGTCTATGAGGTCATGTTAGCTGATTGTGGCATTTAAATCTTCCGTGTCTTTATTGAGCTTCTTTCTGGATATCCTGTCCTTCAGCGAAAGTGGTGTGTTGAAATCTCCTGGTATTATTGTGGAGCTATCTATCTCACTTTTCAATGCTGATAGAGTTTGTTTTATGTATATTGCAGCCCTGTCATTGGGTGTGTAAATATTTAATATGGTTATATCTTCTTGGTGTATTGTCCCTTTAATCATTATATAGTGTCCTTCCTTATCCTTTCTGATGGATTTAACTTTAAAGTCTATTTTGTCAGAAATTAATATTGCTACTCCTGCTTTTTTTGATTGTTGTTTGCTTGATTTTTTTTTCCATCCTTTGAGTTTTAGTTTGTGTTTCTAATTCTAATGTATGTTTCTTGTAGGCAGCATATAGACGGATCTTGTTTTTTAATCCATTCTGCCACTCTCTGTCTCTTTATTGGTGCATTTAGTCCATTTACATTAAGAGTAATTATGGATAGGTGTGCATTTAGTGCTATCATTTTGATGTCTTTTTTTGTGTGTTGACAGTTTCTTTTTCCCACTTGATTTTATATGCTGAGTAGATTTTCTTTATATATTGTCTTTTCCTCATATTTGTTGTTGTTGATTTTGTTTCTGCTGAGTCTGTATTTTTCCCTTGTATTTTATTTTGATGAGTAGGATAGTTTGTCTCCTTTGTGGTTACCTTATTCTTTACCCCTATTTTTCCAAATTTAAATGTAACTTCTATTTCTTTGTATTGCCATATTTTCCTCTCCATATAGAAGGTGTATGATAACATTTCTTACTCCCTCTTTATTATTCTAATGTTGTCTTCTTTTATATGATAACATTGCTGTTACCCTGTTTTGAGCTTTTTTTTTTTTAAATAATTTTGCTTTGTTTTTTTGGATTTCTCCATCTGGGTTGACTTCTGGTTGCTCTGCCCAGTGTTCTAGTCTTTGGTTGATACTGATATTATCGATTTTCTAGCCAAAGAACTCCCTTTAGTATTTCTTGTAGTTTTGCTTTGGTTTTTATGAATTCTCTAAACTTCTGTTTATCTGGAAATGTCTTAATTTCACCTTTATATTTGAGAGACATTTTTGCTGGATATATGATTCTTGGTTGGCAATTTTTTCCTTCAACTTTTTATATGTCATCCCATTGCCTTCTTGCCTGTGTGGTTTCTGCCTAGTAGTCCAAGCTTACTCTTATTGGCTCTCCTTTCTAGGTGACTTTTACTTTATCCCTAGCTACCCTTAAAATTCTTTCTTTATCTTTGGTTTTGGCAAGTTCAAGTATAATCTGTCTTGGAGACTTTCTTTTGACATCTGTCTCATGTTCAGTTAGATGAGTATCTTGGATAGATATCTTCTCATCTTTCATGACATCAGGGAAGTTTTCCGCTAAAAAATCTTCAACAATTTTCTCTGTATTTTGTGTTATCCCTCCCTGTTCTGATACTCCAATTACTCGTAGGTTATTTCCCTTGATACAGTCTGCCATGATTCTTAAGCTTTCTTCATTTTTTAAAAATTCTTTTGTCTGATTTTTCTTCAAACGTATGAGTGCCAAGTGCTTATCTTCAAGTTCAGAAATTATGCCTTCCATATGCTCAAATCTGCTTCTCTGGCTTTCTATTGGAGTTGTTTATTTCTTTAATTTTATTGTTAATTTTCTGAATTTCTGATTGCTGTCTGTCTATGGATTTTTCCAGCTTATGAAATTTTTCCTTATGTTCCTGAATAATCTTTTTAATTTCTTCAATTGCTTTATCTGTATGTTCCTTGGCTTGTTCTGCGCATTGCCTTATTTCCTTCTTGATGTTTTGAAAGGTTCTGCATATTAATGTTTTGTTTTCTGCCTCTGGTAATTCCAGGAATGCACTTTCATCTAGAAGATCCCTTGATTCTTTGTTTTGAGAGTTTGTTGAGGTGATTATGGTCTGTTTCTTTATGTGACTTGAAATTGACTGTTTTCTTTGAGCCATCTATAAGTTATTGTATTAGTTTATTTTATGTTTGCTTACTGTGTCATAGCTTCTTGCTTTGTTTTGTTTTGATATGCCCAGATGGGTTGCTTGAGTGAGCTAACTTGATTATTTTCAATTTTGGTGCTCTGATGTCCTCTCACCAGATGGTTAGAGCTGTTATCAGGCAGATCAGTCTAGGAGTGCATTCAGTTTTCTTGTATGAATTCAGCTCAGTTGTCTAGGTAGCTGATCATCAAGTGTGTGGTGCAGGCTGTGTCCTACACCCTTAGAGGGGCAGGGGTGATTGGTGCAGGTACCTGTATCTGGTTGTAGCAGGTGGTCATACTCTGAACAAGGCAGGGGGCTGAGAATCATCCCCCAAGTGTCTCTGAAGAAAGTGTGCCCCTATTCCCTAGAGTGTACAGTTGGGTGGGTTCTTTAGATGGACCATGAGCACCCAATATTTTTGGTTGTAAGGACTGAGAAGTACCAGTTATCCTCGGACCCCTTTTGTGGTTGGCTGGGTGACCTGAGTGGAGCCATCTGTCCTTAGGCCCCTGATATGGGTAGGTGAGGACCCTGTTTAATAGGCAAAGCAATGTCAAACATCAAACACCCACCTTTCCACTGCACAGCTGAAATAGTTGCTGTCTGCCAACAGGGGCCTATTCTCCTGAAATAGGCCCAGACAGGTCCATGCAGAGGGGAAAGGTTGTCAAAGTCCATGGACCGCTTATGTCTGATCAGGAGCTGCTTCTGTCCTGAGCTTCCCTGGTTAATGGAGCTGGTAAATTAAGATTTTCCCCAGTTGCAAATTTACTCCTTCTCAAAGCCCGTGAGGATGGGTCTAGGCTCTAAACAGGACCTATCTCAGGCCCAGGGAAGTCAGCCACTGAAGCCATCTTGGGAGTAGGGGGGTGGGGGTGCAGAGTGGGGATTGCAGTGAAATATATGAAGGTAATTAGCTTTTGCTGAGAGCGCCATTCTTCTCTGGTTCCAGAGGTCTGAGTAGGCTGTATGGCTGGCTGCTTCTCCCTGAGGAAACTGTGGCCGAACGCTAGTACCAACCAGCCACTGCAGCTCCTGGGAATGGTGCCTGAGGGTTCCCCATGATTCAGGTCTGGTAACTCCTCTCCACTTCTGAACCATCTCTTCCTCCCCCTGCCCCTCAGTTCTTTTTCTAAGCTTGCCTTTGATACTCAGGGCTCCTAGCTTGTCATAAATATACTTGTTTCACTTGTTTTTTTCAGGTGTTTGTTGTAAAGAGAGCTCGCTGGAAGCGCCTGTCTATTCTGCCACTTTGGCTCTGCCTCTGGAAATAGCATCTTTTGATTTCTTGATTGCTGCTGCTATGGGTATTGATTGTGGATCCAAGTAAAATGAAATCCTTGACAACTTCAATCTTTTTTCTGTTTATCATGGTTTGGCTTATTGGTCCAATAGTGAGGATTTTTGGTTTTTTATGTTCAAGTGTAATCCATAATGAAGGCTGTAGTCTTTTATTTTCCTCAGTAAATGCTTCAAATCCTCTTCACTTTCAGCAAGCAAAGTTGTGTCATCTGCATAATGCAGGCTGTAATGAGTCTTCTTCCAATTCTGATACCTCATTCTTCTTCATGTAGTCCAGTTCCTCAGATTATTTGCTCAGCACAGAGATTGAATAGGTATGGTGAAAGGACACAACCCTGACACTCACCTTTCTTGTCTGTAAACCACTCAGTCTCCCCATGTTCTGTCTGAACAATTGGCTCTTGATCCATGGACAGGTTCCTGATAACACAATTATGTGTTCTGGAATTCCCATTCTTCACAATGTTATCCGTAATTTGTTATGATCCACACAGTCAAATGCCTTTGCATAGCCAGTAAAACACAAGTAAACATCCTTCTGGTATTCTCTGCTTTCAGCCAGGATCCATCTGACATCAGCAATGATATCCCTGGTTCCACTCCCTCTTCTGAATCTGGCTTGAATTTCTTGCAGTTCCCTGTTGTTATACTGATATTCAAATCTATTAATGTCCCGTTTATCTTACCATTAATAAGGACCAGTTATAAAAATATATAAATGGTCACCTAATGGTATTAAAAATATGATATTCAAGTCAGCTATTATAGAGACCTCTTTGGTTTAGGGTCTGTCAAAACCAATATGCCTATTGTTCATAGGAGACATCTATGATATCTCACTGGTTTCTAGTCATGCTTGTAGAGCAAGTCAAAATTTCACCCAAGCTCCTGTCAGTATTAATTATATAAAATACATATGGGTTGGGACGGGTGTATATCATCGCCATTATTATCAGCAACAGCACTTTTTTTGCATTATCACTAAATCAGTTAAAATTTGTTTTAACTGGGTTAAAAAAAAAAAAAAACCTGAGTTCAAACTTGTATAATAATTACAGGTGCATGAACCCCTTTAGGAAAAATAAACAACTGACCTAATTAGACAACATCTGGTTTAATTCATGCTCCAGACATAATCACGACAAATGGGATTACAGTTATTGGTGAAATGGTTAGATTATATCCTTGGAACTGGGCTTGAACTCTATCCTAGTTGATTGACAATCCACAAGCTTCATTGACTTAAAATGTGGGGATATTTCTCATTTATAATACCTCTTGGATGTGAGTCAAGTGCAAATCTGCTCTGTATTATCATCTTTCCTATTTCATTTGTGGTTAGCAGCTCTTATGTTAGCCACTATCATGGCAAATGCATAGGAATATGCCTGGAACCAGATAAATGGCACTTAATTCTTCTGTTTGAATGTGGAATCCTTCACTTCACTCATATTCCATTTGCCCAGCAAGTCATATCGCAAATCCTGACGTGAAAGAGAAGAGAAATACCCCGCTACTCAGGATGCACCAAGGATAACCCTCTCCCTTGTTTCTAGGTATAGTGAATTAATCATATATTTCATATACCATTAGGCCTGTATTTGGCTTCCATATCATGTTCTTATATTAGTCGTGGAATCGACTCGAAGGCACTGGGTTGGGATATTAGTCAGAATTTACTACAATAGTGCATGAAAGACAACCACAGAATCTTAGTGACAAATAATAAAAAGTATTTCATGCAACTCTACAGATCAGCTAGGTTTTGAGTTCAGGTTGTTTCCATGCATCTCTTAATTTCCTTGGACAAGTTGAAGGGGCAGCAGACACTTGAGGCATGTTCATCTCATGGTAGAACTTCAAGCTTTCAGAGGAGAAGTCTCTTACAGACTAGGCTGGGAAACACCACACTCACACTCATATCCACATTCCATTAACCAAGTACCATGGCCAAGACTAGTGTCAGTGGGTCAGGAAATATACTCCTCCCATGGAGACAGTGTAGGTCTATGTGTGTGGGGGCAAGCAGGGGAATAATGTCAATATTTGGTGACTAATAATCTAATCTACACAAGTTGCATTCACTCATCCAAGAAATACTTTCTGGACACAAATATTTTTTTCGGGTACCAAGCAGGATGTCAAAGTATATGCATTCTAGTTGTTGTTAGCTGCCATCAAGTTGGTTCCGAGTTATGGTGACTTTATGCATCATAAAATGAAAGATTGCCATGTCCTGTAACATCTTCATGATCTTTGGTATTTTGAGTCCATTGTTGCAGCTATTGGGTTAATCCGTCTCACTGAGGGTTTCCCCCATTTTGGTTGGCTCTCTACTTTACCAAACATGGTACCTTTTTCCAGCAATTAGTTTTTCCTGATGACATGTCCAAAGCAAGCAATTTGAAGTCTCACCATCTGTCATGGATTGAATTGTGTCCCCCCCCCAAAATATCTGTCAACTTGCCTAGGTCATGATTCCCTTGTACGATTCTATGATTGCCTATCATTTTACGATCTGATGTGGTTTCGCTAAGTGTTGTACACCCCATCACTATGATGTAATAAGATGGATTAGCAGAAGTTATGTTGATGAAATGTATAAGATCAGGTAGTGTCTTAAGTGAATCTCTTTTGAGATACAAAAGAGAGAAGTGAGAAGAGAGACATGGGGGCCTCATACCACCGAGAAAGGAGTGCTGAAGCAGAGCATGTCCTTTGGGTCTGCACTGAGATGCTCCCAGACCAAGGGAAGATTGATGACAAGGACATTCCTCCAGCGCAGACAGAGAGAGAAAGCCTTCCCCTGGAGCTCACGACCTGAATTTGGACTTGTAGCCTACTAGACAGTGAGAGAATAAATTTTTCTTTGTTAAAGCCATCCTCCTGTGGTATTTCTGATATAGCAGCATTAGATGACTAAGACACCATCCTAATTTCTAAGGTACATTTTGGTTGTATTTCTTCTAAGACTGAATGACTAAACATTCATTCTATTGGGAGTCTATGGTATATTGAATATTCTTCATCAATACTGGAGTTTGCATGCATCGATTCTTTTTCTAGTAGTAGATAGAAATAGATACACATAATTACATATATATAGTAAGATGGTGCCTTGCTATCTGAAGAAAAATTTAAAAAGTAAGGTAAAAGGACAAGATAGTAACTGGTTCAGGGATGAAGTCTCTCTATCATTTCTAGAAGCAGACTGCTCAAAGCAAATGAACTGGCTAAAGCCCTAAAATAAGAGATGAGTTATTATCCAAAGAAGAAACCTCAGCAAAATATAGATGTAATACAATGAAAGAGCCCAGTGAGGTAATAGGAATTGAGGAGCATACAATAATGGAGGCCATGTGGAGTTGGGCCTTGAGTTTAATTTTAAAAGCTTTCCATTCAACTCAAGTTTTTGTAAAATTGAGTAGAACCTTAATAAAATCTAACATACTTTAAATGGATTATTCCATGTGCTTTATGGTACAAAGATGGGCACAGTAAGACCATTTAGGTAGATACTACAAAAGTACAGGTGAGTAAGTATGATGACTTGAACCATCAACTATGGAAAATAGCAAAAGTAGCAAAGTCCTGAAGACAATGAGGAAATGCTGAATAATGCATTCTTTGAGAGAACAGTGGAGTCAGGGATGCTACTAAAGCTTTGGTTGAATAAAGGCATCATTTAACGATAGGGTGAAGATTGAGCAGGAAAATATCCTGGAGAGCGTAATCAACCTTTAAACTTCAAATATGTCAATTTTGAATACTTAATATATATCCTCATGGAGATATTACCTTGGAAGTTGATATTCAACCATGGATTTCAGGGAAGAGATTCTATTTGGAAGTATAAATTTGGTTGTAGAAATTAAACAATGACATAAACTAAAAAAAAAAAAAAAAACTGGATTTAGTCAAATGAGAAGTCTGTTTATTTAAATAAGGACACAGCACTGTTCATTTATTACAAAATGTCAGGTATCTGGTAGGGGCTGTTACTTATTTTTTGGTATTACTCTGGCTACTATTGGGCCTTTACGTACCTACATAAGTTTTAGAATTAGTTTGTCATTTTCTTTACAAATTTTGTTGTGATTTTTATTAGATTTGCGTAGAATATATAAACAGTATTGGTGGAATTTAGTCTTCTTAACCATTAACTTTCTATAACTCAAGAATTATTGAGATCTACCTTCATGTCAATATTATAATTTTATCCATGAAATCCTTGAGTGGATATGTGTGTTCACGAGTCTAGGAGTGTGTGCATGCAAGTGTGCATTCATATACACGCGTGTAAGTCTGTTCACAGATATACATTAACAAAATATAATCAATAAAATACCAAAAAAACACTGAATAGAAAATACCTAAACCAGAAAGCTACTGAACCATTAAAATCCAAAGCAAATTGCTGTCGTATAATTTTTATGTTACTTTTATCAAAATATCAAGAAAGTTGCAATTCTTATACTTTGTAGTATATTTCACACACAGGGCATAGTGAGGGTAAGGAGTTTCCAGGGGCAATCTTTAAGTTCAGCCTTTCCCTATCCCAAATTTCAAGATGAATAGATGTTGATGAGTCAGCAGAAATGTCTTCCCCCCTCTTGTCTGGCTTTCATATATGTGGCGCCTAAAATCATTCTGTACCTTGTCTGCTGCACCCTTGGACTCGGACCCTGGTGCATGTGCCCTCCTCTGCCCCCCTTTTGCTATGCTTCTGTTTAGACAATGGAGAATATAAAATAGAACAAAACGATGTGATTAATAATCCCTCTTGCAAAAAAGACTCGGAAAAACAAGTGAATTGATCACATACATAACAATCTATGAACCCTGAACAACAAACACAGATTTAGAGATGGAGAATGAACAAATACGGAGAGGCAGCGATTGTTTTCAGAGCCTGGAGCCAGCTTACCAGTCAGCAGATTTTCTGGAAAAACTAGTTTCCCAGTGATGGCTCGGAGACAGCAGTCCATATCAAACCACATAAAGAAGCAGACCATGACAGCTTCTACAACCCCCCAAACAAAAGAATCAAAATCTTTGTCAAATGAAGATACAATCCTGGAATTATCAGATACAGAATAGAAAAAACTAATTTACAGAATGCTTCAAGACATCAGAAACGAAATAAGGCAAACTGCAGAAAAAGCCAAGGAACACACCAATAAAACTGTTGAAGAACTCAGAAAGATTATTCAAGAACATAGTGGAAAAATTAATAAGTTGCAAGAATCCATAGAGAGACAGCATGTAGAAATCCAAAAGATTAACAATAAAATTACAGAATTAGACAACGCAATAGGAAGTCAGAGGAGCAGACTCGAGCAATTAGAAGGCAGACTGGGACTTCTGGAGGACCAGGGAATCAACACCAACATAGCTGAAAAAAAAATCAGATAAAAGAATTAAAAAAAATGAAGAAACCCTAAGAATCATGTGGGACTCTATCAAGAAGGATAACTTGCGAGTGATTGGAGTCCCAGAACAGGGAGGGGGGACAGAAAACACAGAGAAAATAGTTGAAGAACTCCTGACACAAAACTTCCCTGACATCATGAAAGACGAAAGAATATCTATCTGAGATGCTCATCGAACCCCATTTAAGATTGATCCAAAAAGGAAAACACCAAGACATATTATCATCAAACTCGCCAAAACCAAAGATAAACAGAAAATTTTAAAAGCAGCCAGGGAGAAAAGAAAGGTTTCCTTCAAGGGAGAATCAATAAGAATAAGTTCAGACTACTCAGCAGAAACCATGCAGGCAAGAAGGGAATGGGATGACATATACAGAGCACTGAAGGAGAAAAACTGCCAGCCAAGGATCATATATCCAGCCAAACTCTCTCTGAAATATGAAGGAGAAATTAAGATATTTACAGATAAACACAAGTTTAGAGAATTTGCAAAAACCAAACCAAAGCTACAAGAAATACTAAAGGATATTGTTTGGTCAGAAAACCAATAATATCAGATACCAGCACAATACAAGGTCACAAAACAGAATGTCCTGATATCAACTCAAATAGGGAAATCACAAAAACAAACAAATTAAGATTAATTAAAAAAATAACAATACACATAATGGAATCATGGAAGTCAATAGGTAAAAGATCACAATAATCAAAAAGAGGGACTAAATACAGGAGGCATTGAACTGCCAGATGGAGAGCGATACAAGGCGATATAGAATGATACAAGTTAGGTTTTTACTTAGAAAAATAGGGGTAAATAATAAGGTAACCACAAAAAAGTATAACAAATCCATAACTCAAGATAAAAGCCAAGAAAAATGTAATGACTCAACCAACATAAAGTCAAACACTATGAAAATGAGGATCTCACAATTTACTAAGAAAAACGTCTCAGCACAAAAAAGTATGTGGACAAATGAAATTGCCAACACCACACATGAAAAGGCATCAAAATGACAACACTAAACACTTATTTATCTATAATTACGCTAAATGTAAATGGAATAAATGCACCAATAAAGAGACAGAGTCACGGACTGGATAAAGAAACACGATCCATCTATATGCTGCCTACAAGAGACACACATTAGACTTAGAGACACAGACAAAATAAAACTCAAAGGATGGAAAAAAATATATCAAGCAAACAATAAGTAAAAAAGAAGAGGAGTAGCAATATTAATTTCTGACAAAATAGACTTTAGACTTAAATCCACCACAAAGGATAAAGAAGGACACTATATAATGATAAAAGGGACAATTGATCAGGAAGACATAACTATATTAAATATTTATGCACCCAATGACAGGGCTGCAAGATACATAAATCAAATTTTAACAGAATTGAAAAGTGAGATAGACACTTCCACAATTATAGTAGGAGACTTCAACACACCACTTTCGAAGAGGGACAGGAATTCCAGTAAGAAGCTCAATAGAGACACGGAAGACCTACTTACAACAATCAACCAACTTGACCTCATTGACTTATACAGAACTCTCCACCCAACTGCTGCAAAGTATACTTTTTTTTCTAGCACACATGGAACATTCTCTAGAATAGACCACGTATTAGGTCATAAAACAAACCTTTGCAGAGTCCAAAACATCGAAATATTACAAAGCATCTTCTCAGACCACAAGGCAATAAAACTAGAAATCAATAACAGAAAACCTAGGGGAAAAGAACTCAAATACTTGGAAAATGAACAATACCCTCCTGAAAAAAGACTGGGTTATAGAAGACATCAAGGAGGGAATAAGGAAATTCATAGAATGCAACGAGAATGAAAATACTTCCTATCAAAACCTCTGGGACACAGCAAAAGCAGTGCTCAGAGGCCAATTTATATCGATAAATGCACACATACAAAAAGAAGAAAGAGCCAAAATCAGAGAACTGTCCCGACAACTTGAACAAATAGAAAGTGAGCAACAAAAGAACCCATCAGGCACCAGAAGAAAACAAATAATAAAAATTAGAGCTGAACTAAATGAATTAGAGAACAGAAAAACAATTGAAAGAATTAACAAAGCCAAAAGCTGGTTCTTTGAAAAAATTAACAAAATTGATAAACCATTGGCTAGACTGACTAAAGAAATACAGGAAACAAATAACCCAAATAAGAAACGAGAAGGACCACATCACAACAGAACCAAATGAAATTAAAAGAATCAGATTACTATGAAAAATTGTACTCTAACAAATTTGCAAACCTAGAAGAAATGGATGAATTCTTGGAAAAACACTACCTACCTAAACTAACACATTCAGAAGTAGAACAACTGAACAGACCCATAACAAAAAAAGAGATTGAAACGGTAATCAAAAAACTTCCAACAAAAAAAAAAAGCCCTGGCCCGGACGGCTTCACTGCAGAGTTCTACCAAACTTTCAGAGAAGAGTTAACACCACTACTACTGAAGGTATTTCAAAGTATAGAAAAGGACGGAATACTACCCAACTCATTCTATGAAGCCACCATCTCCCTGATCCCAAAACCAGGTAAAGACATTACAAAAAAAGAAAATTACAGACCTATATCCCTCATGAACATAGATGCAAAAATCCTCAACAAAATTCTAGCCAAAGAATCCAACAACACATCAGAAAAATAATTCACCATGATCAAGTGGGATTTATACCAGGTATGCAAGGGTGGTTTAACATCAGAAAAACCATTAATGTAATCCATCACATAAATAAAACAAAAGACAAAAACCACATGATCTTATCAATTGATGCAGAAAAGGCATTTGACAAAGTCCAACACCCATTTATGATAAAAACTCTTACCAAAATAGGAATTGAAGGAAAATTCCTCAACATAATAAAGGGCATCTATGCAAAGCCAACAGCCAATATCACTCTAAATGGAGAGAACCTGAAAGCATTTCCCTTTAGAACGGGAACCAGACAAGGATGCCCTTTATCACCGCTCTTATTCAACATCGTGCTGGAAGTCCTAGCCAGGGCAATTAGGCTAGACAAAGAAATAAAGGGTATCCGGATTGGCAAGGAGGAAGTAAAGTTATCACTATTTGCAGATGACATGATCTTATACACAGAAAACCCTAAGGAATCCTCCAGAAAACTACTGAAACTAATAAAAGAGTTTGGCAGAGTCTCAGGTTATAAAATAAACATACAAAAATCACTTGGATTCCTCTACATCAACAAAAAGAACATCGAAGAGAAAATCACCAAATCAATACCATTCACAGTAGCCCCCAAGAAGATAAAATACTTAGGAATAAATCTTACCAAGGATGTAAAAGACCTATACAAAGAAAACTACAAAGCTCTACTACAAGAAATTCAAAAGGACATACTTAAGTGGAAAAACATACCCTGCTCATGGATAGGAAGACTTAACATAGTAAAAATGTCTATTCTACCAAAAGCCATCTATACATTTAACGCACTTCCGATCCAAATTCCAATGTCATATTTTAAGGGGATAGAGAAACAAATCACCAATTTCATATGAAAGGGAAAGAAGCCCCGGATAAGCAAAGCATTACTGAAAAAGAAGAAGAAAGTGGGAGGCCTCACTGTACCTGATTTCAGAACCTATTATACAGCCACAGTAGTCAAAACAGCCTGGTACTGGTACAACAACAGGCACATAGACCAATGGAACAGAATTGAGAACCCAGATATAAGTCCATCCACGTATGAGCAGCTGATATTTGACAAAGGACCAGTGTCAGTAAGTTGGGGAAAAGATAGTCTTTTTAACAAATGGTGCTGGCATAACTGGATATCCATTTGCAAAAGAATGAAACAGGACCCATGCCTCACACCATGCACAAAAACTAACTCCAAGTGGATCAAAGACCTAAACATAAAGACTAAAAGGATAAAGATCATGGAAGAAAAAATAGGTACAACCCTAGGAGCCCTAATACAAGGCATAAACAGAATGCAAAACATTACCAAAAATGATGAAGAGAAACCCGATAACTGGGAGCTCCTAAAAATCAAACATCTATGCTCATCTAAAGACTTCACCAAAAGAGTAAAAAGACCACCTACAGACGGAAAGAATTTTCAGCTATGACATCTCCGACCAGCGCCTGATCTCTAAAATCTATATGATTCTGTCAAAACTCAACCACAAAAAGACAAACAACCCAATCAAGAAGTGGGCAAAGGATATGAACACACATTTCACTAAAGACATTCAGGCAGCCAACAGATACATGAGAAAATGCTCTCGATCATTAGCCATTAGAGAAATGCAAATTAAAACTACGATGAGATTCCATCTCACTCCAACAAGGCTGGCATTAATCCAAAAAACACAAAATAATAAATGTTGGAGATGCTGCAGAGAGATTGGAACTCTTATACACTGCTGGTGGGAATGTCAAATGGTACAACCACTTTGGAAATCTATCTGGCGTTATCTTAAACAGTTAGAAATAGAACTACCATACAACCCAGAAATCCCACTCCTAGGAATATACCCTAGAGATACAAGAGCCTTCATACAAACAGATACATGCACACCCATGTTTATTGCAGCTCTGTTTACAATAGCAAAAAGTTGGAAGCAACCAAGGTGTCCATCAACGGATGAATGGGTAAATAAATTGTGGTATATTCACACAATGGAATACTACGCATCGATAAAGAACAGTGACGAATCTCTGAAATATTTCATAACATGGAGGAACCTGGAAGGCATTCTGCTGAGTGAAATTAGAGGCAAAAGGACAAATATTGTATAAGACCACTATTATAAGATCTTGAGAAATAGTAAAAACTGAGAAGAACACATACTTTTGTGGTCACGAAGGGGGAAGGGAGGGAGAGGGTTTTTTATTGATTAATCAGTAGATAAGAACTGCTTTGGGTGAAGGGAAAGACAACACTCAGTACATGGAAGATCAGCTCAATTGGACAGGACCAAAAGCAAAGAAGTTTCCGGGATAAAATGAATGATTCAAAGGTCAGTGGAGCAGGGGCGGGCGTCTGGGGAAAATGGTTTGAGGGGACTCCTATGTCAATTGGCAAAATAATTCTATTATGAAAACATTCTGCATCCCACTTTGAAATGTGGCGTCTGGGGTCTTAAATGCTAACAAGCGGCCATCTAAGATGCATCAATTGGTCTCAACCCACCTGGAACAAAGGAGAATGAAAAACACCAAGGTCACACGACAGCTAGGAGCCCAAGAGACAGAAAGGGCCACATGAACCAGAGACCTACATCATCCTGAGACCAGAAGAACTAGTTGGTGCCTGGCCACAATCGATGACTGCCCTGACAGGGAGCACAACAGAGAACTCCTGAGGGAACAGGAGATCAGTGGGATGCAGACTCCAAATTCTCATAAAAAGACCATACTTAATGGTCTGACTGAGACTAGAGGAATCCCGGCGGCCATGGTCCCCAGACCTTCTGTTGATACAGGACAGGAACCGTCCCCGAAGACAACTCATCAGACATGAAAGGGACTGGTCAGCGGGTGGGAGAGAGATGCTTATGAAGAGTGAGCTAATTATATCAGGTGGACACTTGGGAGTGTGTTGGCAGCTCTTGTCTGGAGGGGGAATGGGAGGATAGAGAGAGAGGGAAGCTGGCAAAATTGTCACGAAAGGAGAGACTGAAAGGGCTGACTCAATAAGGGAAGAGCAGGTGGGAGAACGGAGTAAGATGTATGTAAACTTATATGTGACAGACCGATTGGAATTGTAAACGTTCACTTGAAGGTTAATAAAAGTTAATAAAAAAATACAAAAAAAAAATGTTAAGTAAGTGCATATTGTTTGTCAACTGCTGTTTCAGGTCCCATAGAAACATAAGTAAACCATCAGACAAATTCTCTGCCCATCAGAAACTTACAGTCCAATGTAGAAATACACAAAAAATGCATATACAAATAGAGATAACAGTAAAAATCAAAGTGATGCTAATGCTTACAAAATGAGCAAGGCATTGAAGTAGAATGTTAATTTATAGGTTAAATTAGTTGGTCAGCAAAGTCCTTTCTTAACAGTGATATCTCAGCAGAGATCTGAATGATAGAGGAGAGCCAAACAACAGGAAAATATGCAAAAAAAAAAAAAATACTAGGAGAGAGAACAAACCCCAGTCCAAAGGCCTAGAGAAAATGAAACAAAACAAGCAGGATGCACAGCAGAAATCAAGGGAGAGAAGGTTGCTGTGTAGTGAGGCGAGAGATATGTCCAAAAGATTATCATGGCAGCCTAAAGGACTTGGATTTATTTAAAATCTTTGAAAAGATTTGATCAGAGAGACATGTCACCTGAGTAATGTTTTAAGAACTTCCACCTGGTTGTTGTCTGATTAGACTCTAGAGGGAAAAACTGAAGGTTGGGAGAGCAGTTAGGAGGCCCTTACAGTGTCTGAGCAAGCTGTAGTGGCAGCCAGGCCCAGGGTGTTGGCAAGGGAGTAATTTAGAAGTGGGCAGATATGGAATCTATTCTGAAGATACAACCAACAGAAAATGTTGTATATAAGATGTTAAAGAAAGAGAGAAGTCATTGATGAGTCCAAATTAGAGAAAAACCCTGACATCACATCAGTGGGGGATAAACCTTTTTGGTAAAAAATAATACAAATTCCCATAGAACACTAAATACAAACATACTAATTTTTTTTAATAGTCTAGAAGAGGCAGAAAAAAATCTGTAATATGATAAAATGCATACATAGTTTAAATGGAAAATAAAACACTGTTAATGTTTTCCCTCAATGTTACAATCAAACATTAAGGATCAAATACTCAACATTTTTCTTGGAAGTTGTAGACCTGGATATCATGGCAAACAACACTGGAACCAAAAATATCTTACCTTTGAAAAGCTAGCAAAAACGAATGGTATTTACGTATGATATAATCAACCTGAAACACTATTAGACTCAACTGAAAAATCATATGAACTAAAAAGAATGCTCAGAAAGTATAATTGGCACCCCATTAATATAGATAAAGTATAACCCTGAAGAGTTACAAATTTTATTTTCTCATAAATAAAAAATGCAACAAAATTTATACATTTCCTAAATCTAAATTATCAATTTAGATTTAGGAAATGTATTTTGTGATATTTATATAAAACATTTTTTCCTTGAACTCCACTTAAACCAAATGAAACCCATGTTATTGAGTTGATTCCAACTTACAGCAACCCTATAAGAGAGATGTAACTGCTCAGTAGGATATTCTTGCTGTACTTCTTCCAGGACAGATTTTTTTCTCCTTTTGGCAGTCAACGGTACATTAAATATTCTTCACTAAAACCATTATTCAAAGGCACCAACTCTTCTCTGGTCTTCCTTACTCCTTGTCTAGCTTTCACACACGTATAAGGCAGTTGAAAACACCATGGCTTGGATCAGGCACTCCGTGGTCCTTAAAGTGACATCTTTGCTTTTTAACACTTTAAGGAAGTCTTTTGCAGCAGATTTGCCTAAAGTAACACGTCATTTGATTTCTTGAATGCTGCTTTGATTGTCACTCCAAGTAAAATGAAATCCTTGACAAGTTCAATATTTTCTCCTTTTATCATGACGTTTCTTACTGGTCTGGTTGTGAGGATTTCTGTTTTCTTTATGTTGAGGTGTAATCTATAATGAAGGCTGTGGTTTTTGATCTTTATCACTAAGTGCTTCAAGTCCTCTTCACTTTCAGTAAGCATGGTCTTGTCATCTGCATATCACAGGTTGTTAATGAGTCTTCCTCTAATCCTGATGCCAAATTCTTCTATACAGTCTGGCTTCTCAGGTTACTTGGTCAGCGTACAGATTGAATAAGTATGGTGAAAAGATACAAACCTGATGCACATCTTCCTTAACTTTAAACCATGAAGTATCCCCTTGTTCTGTTGGAACGATTGCCTCTTGATCTATGTCCAAGTTTCTTATGAGCAAAATTAAGTGCTCTAAATTCCCATTCTTTGCTATGTTATCCATAATTGGTTATGATCCACACAGTCGAATGTCTTTGCATAGTCAGTAAAACACAGGTAAACATCTTTCTGGTATTCTCTGCTTTCAGCTAGGATCCATCTGACATCAGCAATGATATCCCTCATTCCATATCCTCTCCTGAATTCATCTTGAACTTCTGGCAGTTCCCTGTCAATACACTGCTACAGCCACTTTTGAATGATCTTCAGCAAAATTTTGCTTGTATGTGATATTAATGATATTGTTCAAGAATTTCTGCATTTGATTGGACCTCCTTTCTTGGGAATAGGCATATATATTGGCTCTCTTCCAGTTGGTTGGCCAGGTAGCTGTCTTCCAAATTTCTTGGCATAGACAAATGAGCACTTCCAGTGCTGCATTTGTTTGTTGAAACATCTCAGTTGGTACTCTGTCAGTTCCTGGACCGTTGTTTTTTGCCATTCCTTTCAGCATAGCATGGACTTCCTGCAGTACCTTTGGATCTTGATCATATGCTACATCCTGAAATGTTGAACATTGACCAATTAGTTTTGGTATAATGACTCTGTGTATTCCTTCCATCTTTCTCTTGATATTTCGTTCAATATTTTGCCCATAGAATCCTTCAATATTGCGACTTGCAGCTTGAATTTTTCTTCAGTTCTTTTGACTTGAGAAATACTGAGAGTTTTCTTCCCTTTTGATTTTCTACTTCCAGATCTTTGCACAGTTCATTATAATATTTTATTTTGTCTTTCAAGCTGCCCTTTGAATCTTCTGTTCAGCTCTTCTACTTCTTAATTTCTTCTATTCCCATTAGCTACCGGATATTTTAGAGCAAGTTTCGAAGTCTCTTTTGACATCCGTTTTGGTCTCTTCTTTCTTTCCTGTCTTTATGATACATATAAACCAAAACCTATTGTCATTGAGTCAATTTTGACAGAGTAGAACTGTCCCATAGGGTTTCCAAAGAGCACCTGGTGGATTCAAACTGCCGACCTTCTGACTGGCAGTCATAGCTCTTAACCACTATGCCACCAGGGTTTCCTATAGCACTCCTCAAATCAACATAAAAGTATAAAAATGAGCAAAATATATGTCAGGAGAGTCCAGTAGAAGATAAGAAGGCACTACTATATTCATGGAAATTTATCTAATTTCACTAAAAAATAAATTTAAATTAAAATGGCAGTTGGAATTCATCATTTTTCCAAATGGTTTAGCAGATATTGGAAGATTTAAAAATAGTAATAGTAATGGTCCAAGGGAAAGCAGGTGCCCTCAGCCATTGTTGCAAATATGGATTGTGAAACTTTGTGATGATATATTTGCAGTTTTTTCAATATTTATATTTGTGCTAGAAATAATCCAAGTTAGGAATTCATAAAATGCAAATAAACAACTTTACATACTTTTCTTTATTACATTTTATAAGAGGATTTTTTGAATCAAAAAAAAAAAAAAAAAGGAAAGCATTCCCATGACTGTGAATTTCCATCAGTCAGGCATGAGAACATAATGTCTACTTTGAAAGCATTAGGAAAACTTATATTCTAACCTAGAAAAATATCTATCAAATATAGCTAGACAAGAATGCATCAGATGCAGGCAGGGCCAAGACAGTGGAGTAGTCAGATGCTTCTGATAGTCCCTCTTACAACAAAGACCTGAAAAAACAAGTAAATTGATTATATATATGACAAGCTAGAAGCCCTGAACATCAAAGGCAAAGTTAAGAAATTGGACTTAGCAACAGAGGGAGGGAGATATGGTTCAGAAGCAGCAAGAAGTTGCCGGACCTAACTCAGTGGGAACCAGTGCCCCTCATCCCTGATCTGCTGGTGTGACTGCAGAGGGGCTGGCAGTAGCTTTCTGTACACGGTTTCCCCAGCCACAGAGAGCCAGTGGCACAGAGTCTACTCATGCCTCCAGAATCAGAGAAGAACAGCGCTCTCTGCATAAGTGCTAGCATTTAATTCACTGCACAGATCAAATACCTCCCTTTTCAAAAAAACTCTCCCCCATTTAACTGAGCCATCACCCCTCTGTCCCAGGCCCCCGAGCTGGCTTCAGTGACATTCGATTTCCCTGGGCCTGAGATAGGTCCTGGCATGCAACCAGAGCCACTGGAGAAGGAACAAATTAACAAACAGGGAAAAAATGATCTGATGGCTCCTCTAAGCTGGAAACTCAGGGCAGAAGCAGCTCCTGGCCAGGCGCAAGTGGTCCATAGACTTTGAATGGCTTTCACCCCTGCATAGAACTGTGTGGCCCATTTCAGGAGCTGGGTTCTTCTTACAGTGCATGGGCGTGTGGCCTAAGGTCTGACTTTAACGGTTTCAGCTGTGCAGTGGCGAGGTGGGTTCTTGATGCTTGACACTGCTCTATTAAGGAGGGTCCTCAACTACCCACATCAGGGGCCTGAGGACTGGTGGCTCCACCTATACCAGCTAGCCACCCATATCAGGGATACAAGGATAAGTGGTGCCTCCCAGTCCTTACAGTTAAAAGTATCGGGTGTCAGTGGTATGGCTGCAGAGCTCACCCGCTTGTGCACTCTAGAGAACAGGGACATGTCTTCCTCACAAACACTCAGGGAAAGGTTGTCAGCCCCCTACCTTGCTCAGAGTGTGACCACCTGATGCAACAAGAGACCTGTGCATACACCAATCGCCACTGCTCCTCAAAGACAGTAGGTGAGAGCCTACACCACACACTTGGTGACCAACTACCTGGAAATCTGAGCTGAATCCTTACAAGAAAACTGAGTGGACTTCTAGGCTCATATATCTGATAACAGCTCTAGCCATCTGGTGACAGGACATTAGAGCTTCAAAGGCTCCATTAATCAAGCCAACTAATTTGAGCAGCCTATTAAGTTTATTAAGTATTTCAAAACAAAACAAAGCAAGAAGCTAGGACACAGTATGCAAACATACAGAGACAACAGTCAACATCAAATCACATAAAGAAGCAGACAATGATCATGTCAGCAAGCTTCCAAAGCAAAGAATTGAGGAATCTTCCAGATGAAGATATATTCCTAGAATTACCAGAGATAGAATACAAAATATTAATATACAGAACTCTTCAAGATATCAGGAAAGAAAAAAATAAAAAAGAGATCAGGCAAAATGCAGAACAAGCCAAGGAACACACAGATAAAGCAGTTGAGGGAATTAAGAAGGTTATTCAAGAGAATAACAAAAAATTTAATAGGCTTCAAGAATCCTTAGAGACACAGCAGTCAGAAACTCAGAAGATCAACAATAAAATTTCAGAATTAGACAACTCAGTAGAAAGTCAAAGGAGCAGAATTCAAGAAAGTGAAGTCAGAATTAGTGAGACTGAAAACAAAATACTTGGCACCAATATATTCAAAGAAAAATCAGATAAAAGAATTTTAAGAAATGAAGAAACCCTAAGAATCATGTGGGACTCTATCAAGAGAAATAGCCTACAAGTAATCAGAGTACCAGAACAGGGAGGAAAAACAGAAAATACAGAGAAAATTGTTGAAAATTTGTTGGCAGAAAACCTCCCTGATATCATGAAAGATGAGATATCCATCCAAGATGCTCGTCTAACCCCACAGAAGGTAGATCTCAAAAGAAAGATATCAAGACATATTATAGTCAATCTTGCCAAAACCAAAGATAAAGAGAATTTTAAGAGCAGCTAGGGATAAACAAAAAGTCACCTGTGAAGGACAGTCAGTAAGACTAATCTCGGACTACTCAGCAGAAACCATGCAGGCAAGAAGGCAATGGGAGGACATATATAAAGACTTAAAGGGAAAATAATTGCCAGCCAAGAATTATATATCCAGCAAAACTGTCTCAAATATGAAGGTGAATTATGGCATTTCCAGATAAACAGAAGTTGAGGGACATTGCCAAAACCAAACCAAAATTACAAGAAATTCTAAAGGAAATCCTCCAGTTAGAAACTCAATAACATCAGATCACAATCCAAGACAAGAACAGAGAACAGGGAAACCAGATATCATCCAAGACAGAGAAATCACAAAACTAAATCAAAGCTAAAATGCTCAGAACAGGGAAACAGACATCAGGAAGTAAAAGATGACAACATTAACTCAAAAAAGAAGGACTAAAAGATGTAGTCATAGATCTTTCATATGGAGTATGAAAATAGGGGTAAATATCAAGGTAATCACAAAGGAAAATAACAATCCTGCACATCAAAATAATAATAAAAAAAGAAAAACATGAAGACAGCAAAAACAAAAGCAACAGCAATGGAAAAGAGGAAAAGACAATACATAAAGAAAAATTACTCAGCACAGAAAATTCAGTGGAAAAAAGAAACTGTCAACAACCCCAAAAAAGACATCAAAATGACAGCACTAAACTCATACCTAGACATAATTACGCTGAATGTAAATGTACTAAATGCACCAATAAAGAGACAGAGAGTGGCAGAATGGATTAAAAAAAAATGATCTGCCTATATGTTGCCTACAAGAGACACACCTTAGACATAAAGATACAAACAAACTAAAACTCAAAGGATGGAAAAGAGATACCAAACAAACAACAACCAAAAAAGAAGAGCGGCAATATCAATTTCTAACAAAATAGACTTTAAAGTAAAATCTACCACAAAGGATAAGGAAGGACCCTTTTGTGCACCCAATGACAGGGCTCCAAAATACATAAAATGAACTCTAAAAGCACTGAAAACAGAGATGGGCAGCTCTACAATAATAGTAGGAGGCTCCAACACACCACTTTTGGTGAAGGACAGAATATCCAGAAAGAAGCTAAATAAAGACAGTGAAAATCTAAATGACACAATCAACCAACCTGATCTCATAGGCACATACAGAACACCCCACCCAACGGCAGACAAGCATATTTTCTTTTCCAATGCACATGGAGCGTTCTCCAGAATAGACCACATATTAGGTCATAAGCAAGTCTTAACAGAATCCAAAACATCAAAATATCTCGAAGCACCTTTTCTGACCGTAATGCCATAAAAGTAGAAACCAATAACATAAAGCAAGTGAAAAAAAAATCAAACACACAGAAACTGAACAACACCTTGCTGAAATACTACTGGGTTATAGAAGAAATTAAGGATGGAATAAAGAAATTCGTAGAATCAAATCAGAATGAAAACACTTCCTACCAGGACCTGTGGGACACAGCAAAACAGTGCTCAGAGGTCAATTTATAGCAATAAATGCACACATCCAAAGAAGAAAAGGCCAAAATCAAAGAATTATCCCTACAACTCAAAGAAATAGAAAGAAAGCAGCAAAAGAAGTCCTAGGGTACCAGTAGAAACAAAATAATAAAAATTAGAGCAGAATTAAATGAAATAGAAAAAAGAAAAACAATTGAAAGAGTTAACGAGACCAACAGCTGGTTCTATAAAAAGATCAACAAAATCGATAAACCATTGGCCAAATGGACAAAAGAAAAATAGGAGAGAAAGCAAATAACCCGAATAAGAAATGAGATCGGCAATATTACAACAGACCCAACTGAAATTAAAAGAATCATAACAGAATATTATGAAAAATTGTACTCCAACAAATTTGAAAACCTAGAAGAATTGGATAAATTTCTAGAAACACACTACCTACCTAATCTAACACAAACAGATGTAGAACAACTAAATAAACCTATAACAAAAGAAGAAATTGAAAAGATAATTAAAAATTCCCAATAAATAAAAGCCCTGGCCCTGATGACTTCACTGGAGAATTCTACCAAACTTTCAGAGAAGTGTTAACACCACTACTATTAAAGGTATTTCAGAACATACAAAAGGATGGAATACTCCCAATCTCATTCTAAAAAAAAAGACACCACAAAAAAAGAAAATTACAGACCAATATTCGTCATGAACTTAGACACAAAAACCCTCAGCAAAATTCTAGCCAACAACATATTGAAAAAGTAATTCACCATGACCAAGTAGGATTCATACTAGGTATGCTGAGATGGTTTAACATTTAAAAAACAATCAGTGTAATCCATCATATAAATAAAAGACAAGAACCACATGATCTTATGGATTAATGCAGAAAAGGCATTTGACAAAGTCCAACACCCATTCATGATAAAGAGTCTCAGCAAAATAGGAATAGAAGGAAAATTCCTCCACATAATAAAGGACATTTATGTAAAGCCAACAGCCAACAGCACCCTAAATGGAGTGAGTCTGAAATCATTCCCCTTGAGAACGGGAACCAGACAAGGATGCCCTTTATCATCACTTTTATTCGACATTGTTCTGGAGGTCCTAGCCAGAGCTATTAGTCTAGGAAAAAAAAAAAAAAAAGCATCCAAATTGGTAAGGAAGAAATAAACTATCTCTATTTGCAGATGATATGATTTTATACACAGAAAACCCTAAAGAATCCACAAGAAAACTACTGGAACTAATAGAAGATTTCAGCAAAGTATCGGGACACAAGATAAACGTGTAAACATGCAAAAACCAGTTGGATTCCTCTATATGAGCAAAGAAAAAGCCGAAGAGGAAATCATGAAATGAATACCATTTACAATAGCCCCAAGAAGATTAAATACTTAGGAACAAATCTAACCAGAGACATAAAAGACCTATACAAAGAAAACTATGAGACACTGCTGCAAAAAACCGAAAGAGACCTACATAAGTGAAAAAACATACCTTGTTCTTCAATGGGAAGACTCAAGATTGTGAAAATGTTTATTCTACTCCAAGCAATCTGTAGATAAATGCAAGCCTGATCCAAACTCCAATGGCATTTTTTAATGAGATGGAGAAACAAACCACCAAGTTCATATGGAAAGGGAATAGGCCCTAGATAAGTAAAACAGTACTGAAAAATTAGAACAAAGTGGGAGGCCTCACACTACCTGATTTTAGTACATATTACAACACCAGGGTCGTCAAAACAGCCTGGTACTGGCACAACAGCAGGTACATAGACCAATGGAACAGAGTTGAGAATTCAGACATAAATTCATCCATGTATGAGCAGCTTGTATTTAACAAAGGCCCAAAGTCCATTACATGGAGAAAAGACAGTCTCTTTAACAAATGGTGCTGGAATAACTGGATATCCATCTGCAAAAAAATGAAACAAGACCCATACCTCTCACACCATGCAGAAAAACTAACTCAAAATGGATCAAAGACCTAAATATAAAATCTAAAATGATAAAGATCATGGAAGAAAAAATAAGAACTCTAGTAGCCCTCAAACATAGCATAAACAGTATACAAAACATTGCCAACAATGCACAAACACTGGAAGGTAAAGTTGATAACTGGGAGCTTCTAAAAACGAAACACTTACCCTCATCCAAAGGCCTCACCAAAAGAGTAAAAAGACTACCTATAGACTGGGAAAAAAAATTTGGCTACAACAAATCTGATCAGTGTCTAAATCTTTAAAATCTACAAGATACTGCCAAACTTCAACAACAAAAAGACAAATAAACCAATTAAAAAATGGGCAAAGTGTATGAACAGAAACTTCACCAAATAAGACGTTCAGGCAGCTAACAGCTACGTTAGGAAACGCTCATGATCAATAGCCTTTAGAGAAATGCAAATCAAAACTACAATCAGATACCATCTTACCACAACGAAGCTGGCTCTAATCTAAAAAACACAAAATAACAAATGTTGGAGAGGTTGTGGAGAGACTGGAACACTTATACACTGCTGGTGGGCGTGTAAAATGGTACAACCACTTAGGAAATCGATTTGGCGTTTCCTTAAAAAGATAGGAGTACCATACGATCCAGCAATCCCACTCCTTGGAATATAGTGTAGAGAAATAAGAGCCCTACAAGAATAGATATATGCACACCCATGTTCACTGCAGCACTGTTACAATAGCAAAGAGATGGAAACAATCAAGGTGCCCACCAATGGATAAATGGATAAACAAATTATGGTATATTCACACAATGGAATACGATGCAACAATAGAGAAAAACAATGAATCCATGAAATATAACATGTAGAAATCTGGAAGGCATTATGCTGATTGAAATTAGTCAGTTGCAGGACAAATATTGCATGAGACCACTATTATAAGAACTCAGGAAAAGGTTTAAACACAGAAGAAAACATTCTTTGATGATTACGAGAATGGGGAAGGAGGAAGAGGGATATTCACTAATTACGGAGTAGACAAGAATTATTTTAGGTGAAGGGAAGGACAACACCATACAGGGGAAGTCAGCACAACTGGATTAATCCAAAAGCTAAGCAGTTTCCTGAATACAACGAAACACTTTGAGGGACAGAGTAGCAAGGGTGGGGGTCTGGGGACCATGGTTCAGGGGACATCTAGGTCAACTGACGTAACAAATTGTGTTAAGAAAGTATTCCACATCCCACTTTGATGAGTGGTGTCCGGGGTCTTGAAAGTTAGCAAGCGGCCATGTAAGATGCACCAATTGATCTCAATCCGCCCGGAGCAAAGGAGAATGAAGAACACCAAAGACTCAAGGAAATAACTAGATGGTGCCCGGTTACCACCAATGACTGCACTGAAAGGGAACACAACAGAGAATCTCTGATGGAGCAGGAGAAAAGTGGAATGCAGACCTCAAATTCTAGTAAAAGAGACCAGGCTAAACGGTCTGACTGAACACTGGAAGGGCTCCAGAGGTCATGGCCCTTGGACTCTCTGTTAGCCCAAAACTAAAACCATTCTGAAGCCACTTCTGCAGACAAAGATTAGACTGGACTATAAGACATAAAATGAAACTGGTGAGGATTGTACTTCTTAGCTCAAGTAGACACATTGTGACCGTGTGGGTAGAGCCTGTCTGGAGGCGAGATGAGAAGGCAGAAGGGGACAGGAACTGGAGGAATGGACACAGGAAGTACACAGGGGAGAAAGAAGGAGAGTGCTGTCACATTGTAGGGAGAGCAACTAGGATCACCTTAACCATGTCTGTATAAGTTTTTTGTATGAGAAACTTACTCAAATTGTAAACTTTCACTTAAAGCACAATAAAAAGAATACTTAATATTTAAAAAAAGAATTGTTATCCATACACATTTGCTAAATATTTACTTCTGAAAAACTTCCGTATACCATAACTTCCCCATTACCCTCACTTTGTTTATGATTTTTAAACTAAGCTTAAAAATTTCAAATTAGAACAATTTTATATCTTGCTATTATTATTTCACTTAAAGTAAATTTATTGCCAATCATAGCTTTTATAACAAAATATTAATTCTTTTTCCCTTGCAAATAATTCATTTGATTGGACTATATATATATACATTTTTTCTCAATGAGTCCATTTTTCAACTTCTTGTTTATAATTTCTTTTCTTATCCACTCCAAGCCTGTAAATACAATTTACAGAATGTAGTAGCAAGTTTTGATATAAGACCCTGGATTCACTTTGGAAACCCTGGTAACATAGCGGTTAAGAGCTACAGCTACAAACCAAAAGGTTAGCAGTTCAAATCCACCAGGTACTCCTTGGAAACCCTATGGCACAGTTCTACTCTGTCGTATAGGGTTGGTCGGAGTCAGAACCCACTCGATGGCAACGGGTTTTAGGGAACTTACTTTATGCAACATAAAAAAAGAAAATATAGCCACCAATTTACATATTATTTAGGTCAACAATTAGGCTATCAAACATTTATCATTTCTTAGTCACCATGCAGGTCATGGTGCCACGAATAGTGATGTTTATGGTCTCCAGATACCAAAAGAAAAATGAGTAGTGATGGTGAACATTTAGAAATTTATTTCATCTAATAAAAAGTAAATACTTTTTTTCTGATTTTGGTGCTCTACCCACTATCATCTGATGCCTATAGCCACGTTTTCTTAGCATTAGAAATATTTGTTTGTTTTTCTGTGAAAGTAATTTACAAGTGAGAGCACCTTTCGTGAGGAAAGGGGTCATGTGCATCCTCTGAGGGAGGCTGAGGAATATACTCAGCATTGCATAATCCAGTATATCAGCTGATGCCTTATTGTTTTCCTTGGCAATTTTATTGCATACTGACAGAAACGAAACAAATTAAGAGAACAGTTTATTGTGATACACTCAGTGACTATTTTTGAAAGCTGGAAGGATATATTTATTTCTACCTTTCAAATATTTTTGATATGAATATAAAATGGCAGAAATCTTAATGAAAAGTATAATTTCTGGGATTATTTCCTTGTCTTTGGGACTTCTAATTAATTCTATAAAACATGAGAAGAACAAAAGAATTTATTTTGTATTCTCCTATGTAATTTCCATCTATCCTGTATCAGTATTTTTGAAGATTGGGTTACTTCAGAGTTTATGTCTTATTTTGTTAGAAAAAATTTTAAAAACTACCAAATTGTTTTAACATTGGTCTTTACCACTTACACAAATCTGATTCCCCTTCAACATTGAAATTTTACCCTCTGTGTACTTAGCTACATTCCCAAATTTCTCACTGGAATGACAAGATTTTGTTAATTTTAGATGAGTGGAATCACAAACATGAATTTTTGTCTAGAATGTGGGCAATTAGTTATAATATTCTAGTTTATGCTGTAGTATAACACCAGTGATTTAAAAAAATCTCTGTCATAAAACCACAATAGTGGATTTCTGGATCACGCTGCATGTTATCTTGGGATTTGTCCTCCCTCAGGGACACAGGCTGATGGTGCTTCCCTCATTGTGAAACAACAGCAATTTATGGAAGATGTAAAACCCAAAACCCAGTGCCGTCGAGTCGATTCCGACTCATAGCGACCCTATAGGACAGAGTAGAACTGCCCCATAGAGTTTCCGAGATGTAAAGAACATGGAATTTCACTCACTGGCTCTTAATTCTTGCCATGGGTTACACATGTCACTTGCACTAATGTTTCACAGTCCACACGTAACTTCAAAGAAAAGGGAAGTGCAATCTAAGCTTGAGACAGGAAGGATGAAGATCAGATGACTAACCCACATTCCTAATCAAGTAGTTCACCCTTCTGGGTCCCAAGTCCTCTCCAAAGGAGACAACCAAATGTCCCATTCAGTCATGGAATAAGCTCAAAGCCCAGGATCTCTTGGTGATAAGCAGTCACCAATAAAAAAAATCACCAATAAGGTCCATCTTTTATCTGATGACCTGTGAATTATCTAAATTTCCCAGTTATCCAAATATCCAGCATGTCTTGGTTGGACAGGGACAGGATAACAGAAATAAACACTGGTATTAGGAAAGAATGAGATATCCACAGGAATCATGGGCCCCCAGAAGTTCTGAAATTCCATTAGGCAGACATTTAAAGGCCTACTATATTTCAGATGAGGAATAGTCACTGATAAGGCCACTTTTCTGCCTCCTTGGAGTAGTTTTCTCATTTATTTTTTATAGCATTGCCCCGGGTCTTCTCTCTGAGATATGCTTTTTAAAAGATTCATATTACCTTATCTGCCGTGACGAAAAACCCAACAAAAAACCCGCTGCCATTGAGTCGATTCTGACTCATAGTCACCCTATAGGACAGAGTAGAACTGCCCCATAAAGTTTCCAAGGAGCGCCTGGTAGACTCAAACTGCCAAGCTTTTGGTTAGCAGCCATAGCACTTAACCACCACACCACCAGGGTTTCCTACCTACCATGATAATTGTGGAATATGCTCTTATGGTTGCTAAAGAGTGTTTTCAACTAACTTTCTGCCCATGGTGATTGGAGTCTGTGATAAAGAGACTACCATTTGACAAATATTTACTGCCTTCTGCTGATCACATGAGGAGCACACTTCTTCACTCCATCACGCATTAACCTAGTTATGTGATAAAGTTTGCTCAATAGCATGTGGCTGAAAGTGTCTGTATACCACTTCCAAGCCTAGAGTTTCAGTGATATTATATTTTCACTTTTCTCTATTCATCATCATAAGAAAATGTCTCCAGTAGGTTGTCTCTTTCAAAAACTTATTTAAGTTTTCTAAGCCTAATTTCCTCATCTAAAAACCAGTTATCAGGAGAAAGATCACTAGCTATTTCAAAAGAGAGAACAAAATTCAGATGAGTACTTCAATAGGAGATGAAGGACTCAAGGAACCAAACAAGGGAAGCTGAATCGACCTAGAGACTCCCATCAGTATGTTGCTCCCAACACCCAGGAAACCGTCAAACAGCAGGACAAGATGGCTTCCAGGACCCCATGGGTGGGGCCCTCATGCAGAACCCAGAACCAAGGTGAGGACTAGCAGACAATATTTGAAACCATGGATAGTGTGGCTATCTCATTGGAAGTGAAATCATGGCGAGCCATGGTTACTTCCAGGAACTATAGTTGAAGTGGGGAAAGAGAGGAGGACAAATTTGCTGACTTCTGTCCTATAGCCTTTCTAATCTTCTGACAGTCTTACATTGTGATTTCCTACAAGAAATATGCTGGCAAAGGATCTTGGGAAATGTAGTTCTCCTTGGTATAGAGTCAAATAAAGTCAGTGAAAGTATCTGAAAACCAAGGAGCATTACAAAACATGCTGGCTAGTATGAAAAAATAAAAACCAATCATGTTGAGTCAATTACAACTCATAGCAACCCTATAGGGCAAAGTAGAACTGCCTTGTAGGGTTTTCAAGGAGCAGCTGGTGGATTTGAACTGCTAACCTTTTGGTAAGTGTCAGCTTTTAACCACTGCACCACCAGGACTCCAAGCTAATAATCCAAAAAATAGAGCCTGTCTTATATGGTGTGTGTGAGCATCTTCATATCTAGAGATTTTTTTTCTTTAAAGTCTGCTTTGTTTAATATTTTATAGCTAAACCATCTTTCCTTTTAATTAATATTTGTCTTACGTATCTTTTTGACCTTTTAAATTTCATATATTCTTTGTCTTTATATTTAAATATGCCTCCTTAAAATTTCACTCAAGTAAAATTTTGCTGAAGATAATTAAAAAATGGCTGCAGCAGTACATCAACAGGAAACTTCCAGAAATTCAAACTGATTCAGAAAAGGATGTGGAAACTAATGGGCTGCGCAGCTACCACAGCCTCCACCAGACTGAGTCCAGCACAACTAGATGGTGCCCAGCTTCCAACACCGACTGCTCTGACAAGGATCACAACAGAGGGTCCAGGACAGAACTGGAGAAAAATGCAGAACAAAACTATAACTTACAAAAAAAGACCATACTTACTGGTCTGACAGAGACTGGAGAAACCTCAAGAGTATGTCCCCTAAGCGTCCTTTTAAATCAGTACTGAAGTCACTCCTGAGGTTCACCCTTCAGCCAAAGGTAAGACAGACCCATAAAACAAATCAAGACTAAATGGGCACACCAACGCAGGGGCAAGGATGAGAAGGCTGGAGGGAACAGGAAAGCTGATAATGGGGAACCCAAGGTTGACAAGGGTAGAATGTTGACATGGTGTAGGGTTGGCAACCAATGTCACAAAACAATATGTGTATTTATTGCTTAATGAGATACTAATTTGCTCTGTAAATCTTCATCTAAAGCATAATTTAAAAAAAAGAGAGAAAAATCAAAATATCCACCTGATAGCATTTGGGAATTACTATTATTTCCATCATTGTTATCACATAATAACAAAGACCTGTGCATTGTTAATTATAATTACAACGTTTATTGTGCACTGTCAGGAACAGTACCAAGTACTTTTCATACATTGTTCATTCCGTGCCCGTATTAACCCCATTAAGTAGGTGCTATTATCACATCCAGGTTCCTGTGGATAGTAATGGGTAGGAATGTAAACCTAGGTTGAAATTCTTAACCACTGTTACATTAACTTCAGTTCTACTTCTGGCCACGGTGGTTCTGTTTTTGTATATTAATTGATTAAATGTATTGAGGAAGACTGAAACTATAAACCCAGAGAGATAAATTTGAATATGTAAGTATATAGCCAATGGAAGGATTTCAAAGGGTAATGGAATCAGGGTATTATAATGAAGAAAGATATGGATCATTAGGATGGCCGACCAAAGAGTAAGAAACACCAACTCTTCAGATGAACTATGTGAGCACTACCCAACTGGCACAATGGTAAGTTCCATCACTTGTCTTGTCAAAGAGGATATGACATACTGAAGCCATATACAGCTGTATTTCTGTATGACTTGATTCTGATCCATTGAGCAGACAACCATGTATATTGACTCTGATCTACAAGAAATATGTGCTCTGTGTACTAGGCTTTGGGTACACAGATATACGTTCCCTTTCTTTTCTTTTCTTTTTTAAATAAGTTGTGGTTAAATAAATATTAAAATTAAAAAAATCCTGATTTAAAAGAAAAAAAATAAAATGACATGGAAGGAGGGATATAATTGCTGATGTCCAGTGGATCTTGGCGAAAAGCTGAGAATACCAGAAAGATGTTTATTGTTGTTGTTATTAGGTGCAGTGGAGTCGCTTCCGACTCATAGCGATCCTATGTACCACAGAAAGAAGCACTGTCCGGTCCCGTGCCATACTTACAATCGTTGTTATGCTTCAGCCCATTGTTGCAGACACTGTGTCAATCCATCTCATTGAGGGTCTTCCTCTTTTAAGCTGACCCTGTACTTTACCAGGCATGATGTCCTTCTCCAGGGACTGATCTCTTCTGACAACACGGCCAAAGTATGTAAGATGCAGTATCACCATCCTGGCTTCTAAGGAGCATTCTGGCTGTACTACTTCCAAGACAGATTTGTTTGTTCTTTTGGTATATTAAATATTCTTTGCCAACACCACAATTCCAAGGCATCAGTTCTTCTTCAGTCTTCCTTATTCATTGTCCATCTTTCACATGCATATGAGGCAATTGAAAATACCACTAATGCTTGGAACCTGAAATATACGACGTATGAATCTAGGAAAATTGGAAATCTTCAAAAACGAAATGGAACACATAAGCATCGATATCCTAGGCATTAGTGAGCTGAAATGGACTGATATTGGCCATTTTGAATTGGATAACACATAGCCTACTATGCCAGAAATGACAACTTGAAGAGAATGGTGTTACATTTATCGTCAAAAAGAACAATTCGAGGTCTATCCTGAAGTACAGTGCTGTCAGTGATAGGATAATATCCATAGGCCTATAAGGAAGACCAGTTAATATGACTACCATTCAAATTTAGGCAGTAACCACTAAGAACAAAGTTGAAGAAATTGAATATTTTTTCAGCTTCTGTAGTCTGAAATTGAGTGAACGTACAATCAGGATGCATTGGTAATTACTGGTGATTGGAATGTGAAAGTTGGAAACAAAGAAGAACAATTGGTAGTTGGAAAATATGGCCTTGGTGATAGAAACAATGCCGGAGATTGAATGATAGAGTTTTGTGAGACCAATGACTTCTTCATTAATAATACCTTTTTTCACCGACATAAATGGCGACTATGCACATGGACCTCACCAGATGGAATACACAGTAACCAAAACGACTACATCTACGGAAAGAGACAAAGGAAAAGCTCAATATCATCAGTCAGAACAAGGCCAGGGGCTGACTGTGGAACAGAGAAATTTTTATGTGTTAATTATTGACTATTCAAAGGCATTTGACTGAGTAGATCATAAGAAATTTTGGATAACATTGCAAAGAGTGGGAATTCCAGGACAGTTAATTTTGCTCATGCAGATTCTCTACATAGACCAAGAGGCAGCAATTGGAACACAACAATGGGACACTGCTTAGTTTGAAATCAGAAAAGATGTGTGTTAGGACTGTATCCTTTCACCACACTTATTCAATCTGTATGCTGAGCAAATGATCTGAGATGGACTATATGAAGAAGGCAGCATCAGCATTAGAGAAAAACTCATAAACAACCTGCAATATGCAGAACACACAGCCTTGCCTGTTGAAAGTGAAGAGGACTTGAAGCACTTGCTGATGAAGATCAAAGACTACAGCCTTCAGTATGAATTACACCTCAAGATAAAGAAAACAAAAATCCTCACAACTGGACCAGTAACCAACCTCATGATAAACTGAGAAAATACTGACGTTGTCAAGGATTTAATTTTACTTTGATCTACAATTAACTCCAGTGGAAGCAGCGGTCAAAAAATCAAAGGATGTATTGCATTTGGCAAATTGGCTGCAAAAGCCCTCTTTAAAGTGTTAAAAAGCAAAAATGTCGCTTTGAGGACTAAGGTGCACCTGACCCAAGCTATTGTATTTTCAGTTGCCTCTTATGCATGTGAAAGATGGGCAATGAGTAAGGAAGACCAAAGAAGAATCGATGCCTTAGAATCACTGTGCTGGTGGAAAATATTGAATATAAAATGGACTGTCAAAAGAATGATCAAATTTGTCTTGGAAGAAGTACAGCAAGAATGCTCCTTAGAAGCGAGGATGGCGAGATTTTGTCCCATGTAATTTGGGCATATTATAAGGAGGAACCAGTCCCTGGAGAAGGACATCATGCTTAGTGAAGTAGAGGGTCAGCAAAAAATGATGGATTAACACAGTGGCCGCGATAATGGACTCAAACATAGAAATGATAGTTAGGTTGGGCGAAATGGGGCAGTGTTTCATTACGATGCGCATAGGGTCACTCTGAGTAGGAATCGACATGAAGGAACCTAAGAATAACAATTTAAAATACTAAAAGGTTTTCTCCAGTCTAGATTCTTTGCTTGGAACATTTCTATTTACATTTGCTGAAAAACTTGTGTTTTTCAGCTTATTAGTGTTTTTATTTTAAATTAAAAAAATCTTTATATTATTCAATGTAGTTATTTTTAGTTACCTATCTTCTCCGTGTCCCCCCTTCATCTCATTCGTGTCTTCTTTGGATTGATTATTTTTTGCATTTCACAATTTCTTTGTATCATTTAAGGCAATATGCACTTTACTTTTTTTATGTTTAGTGATAATCTAGGATAATGTACCATACACTTAATTAATCAAAAACTAATTTTATTACAACTTCATCTACTCAAACAATAAAAGGTATTATATATTTTAACTCATATCTTCACAGCTATTGCTGTCTAAGAAACCACTACGAAACTTGGCAGTTTAAAACAATAAGTTATTATCTCCCCAGGATTCTGGGTTGAGTGGGTTGGTTCTCTGCTAGAATGTCCATTTTGAAGTTGCAATCAGATACTGGCTGGAGTCATCTGAAAACCTATTGGGCTGGATGTCCAAGAATACTTCTTCACTCCCATGTCTAGTGCCGCAATGCTGCTCCATGGGACCTCTCTCTCCAGCAGACAATTATGGGCTTTTTATGTGACCTACAAGTTCTTGACCGAGTTCTCAGCCACTCTACTTGGTGCCATTCACTGAGAAAGAATTTTCTGCAGATTTCCTGGACCTACTTGAGGAGCTGGGAGGTTAATTTCTAGCTAACTCAGACAGAATTGTGTTGTCCCTTACATTCCCTGGTTTATTCAGAGTTCTTCTGAATCCTCACCTTTAGGGGCCTTGTAGTTTATCTCCTGTTGTCCATGAAACACAGAGCCATGAAAGTTGATACAGCATTGTTTTTTTATTTCCTTTGACTAATGTTCTGGTAAAGAAGCTACTTCCTTCTGCCTTATTTTTCTAATTACTGTTTTTATTTGTGTATGTGTGTGTCTGTGGTATATATATGCAGTTCTTTAATGCATGAAAGAAAAACTTAGATCCACATACCTGTAATCTGTTTCCAAGTCTGTCTATCTATCTATTCAACTAGCTCTGTGTGTTGGTTATGATACCTCATCTGCCATGTTTCCAGGCACTGAAGTCTCTGTCATGTTATTTTCACATTACTAACTTAAATTTAATCTTGATTATATATATATATTTTTAATTTTAGGAATGCTGTTTTTACAGACAGGATAGCTGTATATCAGAGAAGCTAACTTACCCAAGGTACCTGTTCTTAGTTGACTGATCCCAGACGGCAACCCCGGCCTTCTCACAGAAAAATCTAAGTGGTTTTTCCTCAACCACATTGTTTTTGATTTTTCACTTCTAGAACATCTTAAAACTTTAATCAAAGCCAAAGTGGTAAGACTTCTCTGTAATATAAAATAATTCTAAACAGATAAAAATATTATATTCAGAACAATGGTTCCAGATTATATGAAGTAGGGAAAGAGAATTATAACCCCTTTTATTCAAATGTAGTTCATATCTTTATTATGGGTTTTAGGTAACACATATATTCACCTAAGCACTATTCCAGTGTGTGTATATGTGTGTGTGTGTGTGTGTGTGTGTATCCACAAAGCACAGCAGTTTAAAATAACAATTATTTATTTTGCAAATGAATTTGCAATTTCAACAGGTTTCATCAGGGACAGCTCATCTCTACTCCATGCAACATCAGTGGAAGTGGCTCAGTTGGGAGCTGAAAGATACACTTGCATGATGTGCCACCAAGGACTGAAAAAAATGGCTTTGAATTTGGCTGGGCTCTCAGCTGGGGATGTGCACTAGAAGTCTTGGTTTCTCTCTTTGTCACAGCATGGGGATTCTATAATTGCACCAACACAATTACTCTTAAGACACTTCTTAAAACAGGGAATGGGGCAGCATACAGTCACTTGCAATTCTAAAATTCTGGTAGAAATTGTTGCCAGCTCCTTAATTAAGATTCAGTGTGATTCTCTGGGAATTATTCTACATGATTTTTGCCTCTGCTTTCTGAGTCACCCTTGCTCTACCATGAGAAAACTGAGTAGTCACCTCAATCAGCTTACTCCTTAGACCAAACTAGTGATATTTCTGTCAGAAAAACATGCTTGCAAACATTGCGAGTTTTCCATGAATCTTACTGGAATTTACTCCATTAGACAAAACCCACAACTACCAACCTTGGGCTTCCTGTGACTCTGCTGCACTACAGTGCCCTAAAACATTTTAGTAGTCCTATATATTTTTAACTAAAGAGAATCTACAAGACTCTCAAGATTTATAGAAGGTCTTTTGTCTCTTTGGATGTTTATTTAAGGCACTGTGTCTTAAATCGTCCTGAAGCCTTAATAAATGATTTTAGAGTCACAACTTGTGTTGGATCTTTGCCTGAGGCCCTTTCTTAATTTGAGACTTCTTCGCTGAAAGTTTTATTTTTGAATCCACTGTGTACTGACTCCTTTGTACACAATATATTTTTTCTTCAGCTCATCTCTCTGCTCTTACGTTTTAACATAGGTCATGAAAAGCCAATTAGCATTTTTATATTCTGTCTGGAAGTTTCTTTAACAAATCTTCCCACAGCAACATTTTGCAAATATTTCTTGATATCTTCTTACGTATTTTATGTTTGATGGTCACATTGGGTCCTTATTTCATGTGAATTTATTTTATCTTTATTATGTGATTTAGGATCTACGTTTTGTTTTCAAAAGGTATTATCCCCATCAAAATTAATGATTTCCATTATTTATCAAAAAATACAAATTATACACGTATCATATGCTATTTATAAACTCAATCACTCATACTTATTGTCAGAGCCCTAATTTCAGACTAAAAACACCACTGCAAGTTATGACAGGAGGACAAATATAATTTTTAATTAATTTACCATATATAAAAAATAATCATATAGGAACAATGCAGCCAGATTGGCAAAGCAAGAGCAAAATAACTTGATACAACACAAAAGAAGAATTTAAATGGGATGAACAAAATAGCAAAACGATATTTTAGAAACGTAACCTGTAACCAGTTTGGTTGCTGCCATTTTGGCAAATTATGCTCAGCATTGATATCACATAAAATGTTTTTCCAGCCACCTCCTCAAGGCCCCCTTGACTTCTTTGTTTCTCACACTGTATATAAGGGGGTTCAAGACAGGTGTGAAGATGGTATAAAAAGCTGAGACCACCTTATCATGGTCCTCTGAACCGTTAGATTTGGGCCTCATGTAGATGAACATGATGGTGCCGTAGAAGAGTCCCACAACCACCAGGTGAGAGGAGCAAGTCTTAAAGGCTTTTATCTGCGCTCCAGCTGACTGCATGCGGAGCACTGCAGCCAGGATAAGGCTGTATGAGGCCAAAATGAGAGACAAAGGGATCAAGAGCATCAGAATGCAGCAGACATACAATACATGAAAAACTCAAAAATTGTGGTGTCAGCACAGGCAAGGCGTACCAGTGATGGTGCTTCACAGAAAAAGTGATTGATTTCCCGTGAGTGACAGTAAGGGAAGCTCAAAGTGGCACCAGCCTGCATCAGCCCATCGATCCCTCCCAGGAGCCAGGAACCTGATGTCACGAGTAAACAGAGCTTCTGACTCATGAGAATGGGGTAGCGCAGTGGGTGACATATGGCCACATAGTGGTCATAGGACATGGCCGTTAAGAGGAAGAAATCACTCCCTCCCAGAGTGAGAAGAAGGAAGATCTGGACTCCACAGCCAGTGGGAGAGATAGACCTAGTGTGCATCAGGTAGTTGGCTGCCATTTTGGGAACGATGGTGGAGACCAGCGGCATGTCCATGAAAGAAAGCTGGCTAAGCAGGAAGTACATGGGCATGTGGAGTTGAGGGTCCACATGAATGAGAATGATCATAAGGGTGTTGCCCATCAGTGAGGTGATGAAGATCATAAGCACCATGGCAAACAGGAATAGGTGGATCTGTGTGTGGTTAAAGAGCCCTAGAAGAATGAAGTTTATTCCTGTGGTGCCGTTGGCATTGACCATGGCTCTACTGGTGCCTGAAAGATGTAAGAATGATGCAGAAATGAGATTTGTTTAAAATGAAGCTTGTACATATCTTTATGAAAACTTGATCAAATGACTTGGGAAATCTCAGGCTTGGAGGACTACTTACTACTTTAATCTTTCACTTACAAACAAGATTTTTGCCATAGCATACTACTATCCATCTCTGCTGTTACTATACATTATTTTTTATTCACACAAAATTAGATAACATACATATACAGTGGTACAAATTATACCTCTATTGTTTTCTAATAATTTGTCAGTATGCCACACATAATTTACTTATGGCGTTATGAAATATTACTTATGCAATCCGAGTTCTTTACCCTTTTGGTATTTCTATATTGAAGGAAATTCAGGTTTATGCACTTTAGTAGGTATTGAGGTGATATGCCTATAGTTATTACTTTTGCATGTGTTTTAGATATTTGCTTAATCGATTCTCACATGATTTTCTTCAATATCAAGACAAATTAAAATTTCAAAAGTTTCAAAAAAATTACAACCAATAAAACTAAGTTTGATGGGGAAAAAACAAAAGCAAAAATTCTCTATTCCACACTTACATGCAGCCTGTGCTCTAAACACACTAGGCTTTCAGCCTCCACAGATACTACTGTACCCATCGCCATATCATTTATATTATCATGACTTGCATTCCGGATCATGGTGCCTACATCTTGTTAAGTTTAGAACCCCCTCAACATTTAAACTTTTATGTATTATGTTCTTAAACAATGCTGCTGGTTTTAATTTATATATCCATTCTAAGGGAGCCCTGGTGGCACAGTGGTTAAGTTTTTGGCAGCTAACCAAAAGGTTGGCTGTTCAAACTCACCACCCACTCCTTGGAAACTCAATGGGGCAAGGGTATCCTGTAGGGTCAGAATTGACTTGACAGCACAGGTGTTTTGGTTTTATCCATTCAAAAAAAGTTAATAATTTCATAAATGAACATAATTCATATTGCATGCAATTTTCATGTAAATTTGGACATCAATAATTTTATGCTTTTAAAAGTAGAAGACAAAAACTAATCCATTAATTATGACTTATCCAAATGATATTCTCATATAATGAACCTGAGGTCCAACATCTCCCACAGGTAAAATATACAGGTACTCATTCACTTTCAGAATAGCTTCTCTTTTCACTAGAATCTATAACTTCCATTTCTTTTACATCTAAGTATTTTTGGTGGTAGGAATGGATGCATACGTAAATGGATTCACCTATTATACTTAGGTAAGTGGTGTCTTTTGCTCACAAATTCAAATTGTGAAAGAGAGCTGTGAATTCAGGATTACCAACAGTATTATGTTTGGACTTCAGTCATAATCTGTGGTGTAGTAAATCCTTTTTTAGTTTTTCTGTAACTTATTTGGAAAACTTTGCAAATTTTGTGAATGGTCTATGATCTTCAGACCTTTAATACATATTAAAATTTTTTGATTCTTAGTATATACCAACAATGACTTTCATATCATTAAAATATGTAGACGTTCCATTTTTCAAAATTGATATAAATATGCTATAATAGTGAACATATCATTCTTTTATGCTTTGTTCCCTCAAATATATATATTTTGAGTGAAATATATATATATTCAGTTTAATATATTGTTAACTACTGCCAAATTTTATTACATCATATATATGCAATTTATATATATAAATATACATGTATATATATAATGTTTATTTAAGAATACTTAGCTTCTTTCCAATCTTTTGTTAATATAACCCATATCCTTGTGCATGTGGCGATATTTTCTCAAGTAAATATTTTACTAGAATATTTTGGGTTTAAGATAATTGCACCTCCACCTTTTACACTCCAGTCAACTGTCAATTTGTGTGATAATTCCTCCACATATTTTACTGTTAGATGCGATAATTAACAGCAATCAAATAAGTGTGAAAATAAATTTAAATTGCATGTCATTTAAGTTACATGGCAGAAATTCTTTTAATCTACTCATCGACCTCTTGGATTTCTTCTGCAAATTCTCTGTGAATATCTCTTATTCATGATTTCTAGATTGTTTGGCTTTTTTCTTAATAATTTGAAGAATTTCCCATGTATTTTGTAATTTATGTATTTATGTATATAATTTATATATCTTTATAACTTGTTATTTTATATGCATTGTGAATATCTTCTCCAGTTGATTTTATATATTTGACATTTTTGTTATTTTGGACTGAAGTTTTGTATTTTACATTACATATATTTGGGATACTTATATGATATTAATAATTTAATATTAATGTTCTGCATTTCATTAATAGGCTACCATTTTAAACAATTTCAATGTTATTTGGATCAAACAACTTGTTATTGGTATATCAGTTGTTTGAATCTATGATCATTGTTGATTTAATATTACATTGTACTGTCTTTGCATGCATGAATATTAAACATATTAAACTCACAAAATGTATTGCTATAGTTCATCTTTTAATGTGTAGCCTCTGATTTTTTTTTAAAACAAAATAGGGATAATCAGTGTCCTTAAAGGCCACTAAAACATAGGTGTAAAGTAGTCTGTGTCTGTAGATTTTTTTTTTTTAAAATAATGTATTCACTTTCCTATTAGTTTCAGGTAAGCTGTGTTTTCCTACTACTTTTTAAATTCATATGACTTTCTATTTTTAAGGAAACATTTTCCTTTCCTAATCTATTTTCTTTGTTAGCATTTCTTACTGCATTGGGTAGATGGACAGGTCTGTGTCTCTGGCTGCCGCTGAACTGGAGGTCATGACATGCAAAGTTCATTCACTTAAGCCTGCCCTGGGTCAGGGCATACTGGGTATAGACATACGAGTTACGAGTTGCTTAAATAACACGAAGACTAGGAGTCAGAACTCTAAAGACCTGTCCATATTTTGTTCACAAATACGTGTGATATTTGGGGAAGGTCACTTACTTTGCTATGAGCCACTCTCCTTGTTTCTAGACTGGGAAAATTTGCAGACTTTGGTAGACAGCTGTACTGGAGCACTGGTTTCATTTGTTTCCAGCGGGGCTCATTCTCTGCTTCGGCGATTTGATAACCACCTGCTAAGGCCCTGAGCTTAAGGGCAGCTTTCCAATGTTTCTCAGACGCCAAGATTCAATGAATATGATTTTGAAAGTCTTCTGTAGATTTAAATTTAAGATGAAATTATTTTAAACTAAGAGTATTTGAAATATTATCATATCAGGCATTTTATTTGCTGGACAGTTCATATAATGTGAAATAAATGTATATTTCACATTTAGTCGGCATGAATTACTAAGTTCAGAAAAGTTACATGACTGATCTAATAGTAAACATTTAAACTGGTAGCTGCATTCATCTGAAGATTGAACATAAAAGTACATATTTAATGGCCAGGTTTCTTGAGTTTGAATACCTATGCCACTGTTTAGTAGTTGGATAAATTTGAGCAATATGCTTAAACCTCAGTTTCATTATGTGCAAAATGAGATGACATAGTAGTATCTACTATAGGATTATTTGATAATTACAAAATAAAATGCATATAAGTACACTGGAGAATGCATGCACAAGAAGATAGCTCTATAAAGTTATTGATTATTATCATTATTATGTTATTATTGGTCATCTAAAGATGTTTCCTACCAAAATATTTTGAAAGTAAAATTAGTGTTTTCCCATAACTCACATGTAATGTAATGTTACTTATTTCATATCAAAGAACAAAAATATCATTACGTATCAGTCTTCATTTTTCAGCATAAGTGACATGTTTTCTCTGTTCCTTTAGATTTTTCTGTCTGTCCTCTGTCTACCGTCTATGAATTTATTTTGAACATAGAGGAAACACTCATGACCATGGTAAATTTAATTATTCCAAGGCTATTAGGTTATTTGATTATTAATTTTGCAATGTGTTCTCATGCCTTTAATATTCAATGTGTTATAAGAATTGTAACAGATATCATGAAACTTGTCACAAATTCAATAATGTCTCAAAATTCAATCAAAAAATTTTAAAATAGCAGGTAAAAAGAGACAATATTATCTGTATTTCACATCAAAAAGGCAGTTGTTCCCAAGTGAATTCAATTCTTTGTAATTCCACACTACCAAAGTAGAAGAGGATTTGGATTTGCAGATGAAGGAATGGAGGGTTAGATTAATTTATTTTTCCCTGGTCTCAAAAGTAGGAAGCATGGGTCCAAAATCCTAGTCATGAAAGTAAACTCCCCACAGTTATTTTGGGCTTGCCAGCCAGTTTTTTGTTCCAATTATTATCTTAATAGTGACAAAACTTTTTGAATAAAGCAAACAACATAAAGAATGGGCTCTCAAACACATCGTTGTTGTTAGATGCCATTAAGTCACCTAACACACGGCTACCCCGGGCAAAATGCTGCCCAGTCCTGCGCCATTCCCATAATCGGTTGTTGATCGGACTATTGCCATCTATTGGGTTCACTTTGGCTGACTTTTCAGAAGTATATCGCTCGCCTTTCCTTCCTAGTGCATCTCAGTCTGGGAAATCTGCTGGAGCTCATTGGAGCAACTGTGAGTTCTGTGAAGTTAGGCAGCTCTCTTATAAACTGTGTGTCTCAGGTTAGTGTATTTAAAATGGGTAACTGTTCTACTTTGTAAAAATGAAAAAAGATAGTGCATGTAGAATGTTTAATTAAATTATTTATATTTAGTATGTTATCAATAAAAGATAGCCAACATAAATTTTATCTCTACACAAACTTTTCCCCAAAGAGAAATTCATGAATAGAGAATTTAATAGAATCAGATATATGCATCCATTTACCTTAGAGTCAGAGTGTTAACTAAGACTCAACTTTCGTAAAAAGCTTAGTACAGATCGTCCCCGACTTAAGACATATTTGAGTTACAAGGAACTGCCCTATGACTATCCTTTCTTATCTTTGTACATCTTATTCTTAGTAATATGTACTACTTATAACGTTGTAGCACGTAATTTGTTGATGTTATCATTCTCATGCCAATCCCAAAGACAAATAAAGATTGGATTTATAAAGATATTGATAATAGGAGGCAAAAATAATGAATATTTTTTAAAAAATAGATATTCTACTTATATCAGAACTGACATGACAAGAGTCTTCAGAATGGAACCCTGTCTTACACTGGGAAATACCCGTAGTATTATTTTCATAATTATAATTTGATAAAGATACGTTAGTGCAATATAAGTATGAAAGGATGTTCTTTCTCACTGGAAATTAATACATAGTTTAAACTAAATTTTTATAATTTTTATGCATTCAAACATTATACACTCAATGTTTCTTTATGATATGCATTACTGGTAGGAATGCAATGAAAATTAATCTCAGGGTAAAAGTGAAAAATCCTTTATTAGTCAATTTGGCAATTCGGAGTGACAGCCAGAGAGCTAGTCTTGTCCCTTGAAGCATTGCCATACGTTGTGGATATCATTCTAAAATATGACTAAAAAAGAAGGGCTGGGAGGAGACCCTGTAAACACAAAGGGCTTATTTTGCAAGGTTTTCCACAACGTGCATCCTGAATTATTACAGAACTAATAAATTTCCCATGGAACACAATATAACAGCTGGGACACTCTTAGATATCATGCTAATTGTATAAACAAATTGTAAAAAATGTATATGGAAGAATATAAAAGGAATAGTTATGATGTTATCAAGTGCAATCCAGGTGCTTTAATTTCCATGGTTTCCAAATAGTATGATTGTGATATAGTTTTTTAAATTACAGAAATTAAGTGGGCCACAGTGAAAGCATTAGCGCATACCATCCCCTGTTGTAAGCACTCAGTCTAGGAGTCGTAGCACTAACCTGCATCAGAGGAGCCACCGTGCAAGAGGTGTGGAATACTCTAAGCCTCTGGTTCCCAGATCACTGTTCGGATCCCCACCAATGCCTCTGTTGCCGGTATAAAATACAAGGCACCTGGCTAAAGCCTTAGGGATTCCTGAGCTCCAGGCTGCAGAAATGCTCGTGGGAAAGCATTCGGAAGAATACAGATGACCACATGCTCTCCTCATTTATTACCTCCATACAGGACTATTTTAAAATCTCAGGATATTTGATCTCTGAAGAAAATGGCCTGTTTTATCAACCTGCTAAAGTCAGAATGGGATTATTTTGAATTTGATGCTTGCCTTATAATATTATTAGTATTAAATGAGTTGCGATGCATAAAGCACTTAACTCATGCCTGGAAAATACACTTAGTCCATAATCCTGTTAACCTAAACTTTCACAATAACTAATGTGTCAAGAAAGAGCTGGTAATGATGTGGGAACAGAGTGGACTTTTAGACATGTCTTACCCAACAAAAGGCCATGACCGAATTGAACTTTTCCAGTCTTGAAACTTTCTAGCTATATATTTTGGGCCTGTTATGTAACCTCTCTGAGCCTGAGTTTAATCATCTGTAAAAGGGGCATCATAATGCCTCTTCCATAGGATTATTTTTAGAGGCTACTGTATAGAATAAGGAGCCCTGGTAGTGCAGTCGTTAAGAGCTCAGCTGCTGACCAAAACGCCAACAGCTCAAATTCACCAGAAGCTCCTTGAAAACTCCATGGGGCAGTTCTACTCTGTCCTATTGGGTCGCTATGAGTTGGAATAGACTTGATGACAATGGGTTTAGTTTTGGTTTTGGGTATGGAATAAATATAAAGCACCAGATCTATCAAACAAGTATAATTTCAGTATCTCCTTTCTTCTCTGCTTTAGCAGGATATGTTGACTTATGAACTGACGTACAGTAATGAGAGTTTTTTTTAATGTCTTTATCTTGCAACAGAAAACAGTAAAAATCAGTTACCATTGAGTTACCTCTGACTCATGGCAACCCTGTGTGTGTCAGAGTGGAACTGTGCTCTGTAGAGTTTTTAATGGGTGATTTTTCAGAATTAGATCACCAGGTCTTTCTTCCAAGGTGCCTTTGGGTGGACTTGAACCTCCATCTTCTCAGTTAGCATCTGAACATGTTAACTGTACCACCCAGGGGCTCCGCTCCAGGAGATTATACAGTATAAGTGTTTGCACCACTCAGGAGCTCCAATATGGGAGGTTATACGATGCTGTGCTACATAATCAAAATATAATAAGCATTAACTGATTGATTTGTTATAGCTCTGCTTATGAACTGGTTAAGGGTTAAGAAAATGGGCTGAATTATTGCAGTGCAATGAATCACTTTTATATGGCTCTCTTGCCCTGGTCTTGTAACTTCACAAAATGATTGTCTGGGCCAAAATTTTGCAAGGTATTAGTAGATTTACTACAAAACTAGTGGATTGAAAATTCACTTAATGGGATTGTGCCCTATGTGGTCCAACAAGGAGATTGGTCGCTGTTCCTATTCTGTTAGGCTTATATAAGGGCCAAATCCACAGAGGTTCTGGGGCCCCTCACTACCATCAAAAAGAGCGTAGAGTGGAGTGCAGCCTTTGGGCCCAGGGTCCCTGCACTTAGAACTCCCTATATCAAGAAGAGAGAGTTGTAATAGTGAAGACAGGGATGGTGGCCTTGCTGGTCCATAGAGAGAGAACTGAGTGTGTTTGTGCAGGGGTGTGCCTCCTACTAAAGTACTGCAACACTTGTACCTGTGGGACAGAGACCTGAGTGTGGCTGGTGTAATTTGCTTCCTTCCCCCTTCGGGCATCGTGGTGGGAACAATACATTCCCTCATGCAGGGTAGGCCTTGGTATCATGACAGCAAGACAGAGAACCACTCTGGCCTGGGTAGCATGGTAGGAGGCAGCAGCATAGGTCAAGAAGGGCCCAGTGGCAGAGGCTCAGGAGATCCTGTGCAGGGGTCTTTCCATTAGTGAAGCAAGGCCCAGTGAGGCCCAGGGGTAGAACAGAAGCCTCGGAAGCCATGCAGGTGTCCCAGGTAGCATGGTGGTAGCCAGAGGTAGAGGTGACATGAAGACAACATTTGACCAGAAACACAACGTGCCAGTACAGTGATATTAGAAAGAATATGAGTAGTTTGGAAAAGAATAAGCAGATCTGCTTTGAGAATTTGTTTTACTGTTTACTGTTTGCTTTCTAGAAATAATAATAGTGGCTTTCACTTTGCCAATATTGTGTAAATGTCTTGATCACAGATGGCCGTAGCACTCATGGAATGGTTGATGCCAGTGGTTGTACATGCCTCATTCCTAGTTGTCTGCTAGTTTGAGGCACATCCTGTTTGCATGTGCAATGTGGTTAGATAGACAAACCACACAATTATGTTATATAATTATACTAGGATTGTCAAACCAATCTATGAAGGGATATTTGAATTTTATTTCCCAACAGGCATATACCTATGGATATAGTCAATAATATGAGAAAAAAGAAAATGGAAGTAGAAATATAAGTCAAATTCTGGTAACCCTGAATAAATAAATTAAAAGAGAAAATAATAATATTAAAATCAATAACAAAAATCAGAACAGTTAATATTTATTGAGTTATTAATTTCTAACAAAACAATAATAGTAGGAGACTTCAACACACCACTTTTGGTGAAGGACAGGACATCCAGAAAGAAGCTCAATAAAGACACGGAAGACCTAAATGCCACAATCAACCAACTTGACCTCATAGACATATACAGAACACTCCGCCTGACAGCAGCCAAGTATACTTTCTTTTCTAGTGCACATGGAACATTCTCTAGAAGACCACATATTAGGGCATAAAACAAGCCTTAGCAGAATCCAAAACATTCAAATATTACGAAGCATCTTCTCTGACCATAGGGGCATAAAGGTGGAAATCAATAACAGGAAAAGCAGGGAAAAGAAATCAGACACTTGGAAACTGAACAAAACAAAAGACTGGATTACAGAAGGCATTAAGGATGGAATAAAGAAATTCCAATGAGAACGAAAACACTTCCTGTAAAAACGCTGGGACACAGTGAAAGCAATGCTCAGAGGTCAATTTATATCAATAAATGCACACATACAAAAAGAAGAAAGGGCCAAAATCAAAGAATTATCCCCACAACTTGAACAAATAGAAAGAGAGCAACAAAAGAAACTCACAGGCGCCAGAAAAAAGAACAAATACTAAAAATTAGAGCTGAACTAAAAGAAATAGAAAAAAAAAATGAAAATAATTAACAAGACCAAAAGCTGGTTTTTTTGAAAAAATTAACAAAATTGATAAACCACTAGCCAAACTGACAAAAGAAAAACAGGAGAGGAACCAAATAACCTGAATAAGAAATGAGATGGGCGATATTACAACAGACCCAACTGAAATTAAAAGAAACATATCAGATTTTTGTGAAAAATTGTACTCTGACGAATGTGAAAACCTAGAAGAAATGGGTGAATTCCTAGAAACACACTGCCTACCTAAACTAACACAAAAAGAGGTAGAACAGCTAAATAGACCCATAACAAAAGAACAGATGGAAAAGGCAATCAAACCCCCCCACCCCAAAAAAGCCCTTGTCTGGACAGCTTCACTGCAGAGTTCTACCAAACATTCAGAGAAGAGTTAACACCACTACTACTTAAGGTATTTTAGAGCATAGAAAAGGACAGAATACTACCAAACTCATTCTATGAAGCCACCATATCCCTGATACCAAAACCAGGTAAAGACACCACAAGAAAAGAAAATTATAGACCTATATCCCTCATGAAATTAGATGCAAAAATCCTCAACAAAATTCTCGCCAACAGAATTCAACAACATATCAAAAAATAATTCACCATGACCAAGTGGGATTCATACCAGGTACGCAGGAATAGTTCAACATTAGAAAAACAATTAATGTAATCCATGACATAAATAAAACAAAAGACAAGAATCCTATGATTTTATCAATTGATGCAGAAAAGGCATTTGACAAAATCCAACACCTATTCATGATAAAAACTTGAGCAAAACAGGAATAGAAGGAAAATTTCTCAACATAATAAAGGGCATTTATATAAAGCCAACAGCAAACATCACCCTAAATGGAGAGAGCCTGAAAGCATTCCCACTGAGACTGGGAACCAGACAAGGATGCCCATTATCATTGCTCTTACTCAACATTGTGTTGGAGGTCCTAGCCAGAGAAATTAGGCTAGATAAGGAAATAAAGGGCATCCAGATTGTCAAGGAAGAAGTAAAAGTATCTCCATTTGCAGGTGACATGATCTTATACACAGAAAACCCTAAGGAATCCTTCAGAAAACTACTGAAACTAATAGAAGAGTTCAGCAGAGTATCAGGATACGAGATAAGCATACAAAAATCAGTTGGATTCCTCTACACCAACAAAAAGAACATTGAAGAGGAAATCACCAAATCAATGCCATTTACCGTAGCCCCCAAGAAGATAAAATAATTAGGAATAAATCTTACCAGAGATGTAAAAGACTTATACAAAGAAAACTGCAAAACACTTCTGCACGAAACCAAAAGAGACTTACATGAGTGGAAAAACATACCTTACTCATCGATAGGAAGACTTAACATTATAAAAATGTCTATTCTGCCAAAAGGGATCTATACATTTAATGCAATTCCAATCCAAATCCCAACAGCATTCTTTGATGAGATGGAGAAACAAATCACCAACTTCATATGGAAGGGAAAGAAGCCCCGGATAAATAAGGTATTACTGAAAAAGAAGAACAAAGTGGGAGGCCTTACTTTCCCTGATTTTACAACCTATTATACCACCACGGTAGTCAAAACAGCCTGGTACTGGTACAACAACAGATACATGGACCAGTGGAAAAGAATTGAGAATCCAGATATAAATCCATCCACATATGAGCAGTTGATTTTTGACAAAGGCCCCAAAACAGTTAAATGGGGGAGAAGACAGTCTTTTTAACAAATGGTGCTGGCATAACTGGATATCCATCTGCAAAAAATGAAACAAGACCCATACCTCACTCCATGCAAAAAAACTGAGCTCAAAATGTATCAAACACCTAAATATAAAATCTAAAAAGGTAAAGATCATGGAAGAGAAAATAGGGACACTGTTCGGAGCCCTAATACATGGCGTAAATAGTATAGAAAACATTATTAAAAATGCAAAACAAAAACTAGATAACTGGGAGCTCCTAAGAATCAAAAATCTATGCTCATCCAAAGACTTCACCAAAAGAGTAAAAAGGCTTACAGACTGGGAAAAAGTTTTCAACTATGACATTTCCGATCAGCGCCTGATCTCTAAAGTCTACATGATACTGCAAAAACTCAACTGCAAAAAGACAAATAACCCAATTAAAAAATGGGCAAAAGACAGGCGGAGCCAAGATGGCGGACTAGGCAGAAGCTACCTCGGATCCCTCTTACAACAAAGACACGGAAAAACAAGTGAATCGATCACATACATAACAATCTACGAACCCTGAACAACAAACACAGATTTAGAGACGGAGAACGAACTAATACGGGGAAGCAGCGATTGTTTCCGGAGCCTGGAGCCAGCGTACCAGTCAGGTACGGCACAAGCACAGACAGCGGCTCCACCCCCCTGAACTAATCCCGGGAGGGGGACCAGCTGGTTTCACCGGCGGCGTGGGACGCAGCCGGTAGGAGAAGTCCCCGGGAGGCAGTGACTGGTCTTGGAGCAGAAAGAGCAGCGTCCGAGCCGGGGAACCGTCCCGCAGGGATTTGGACTGGATGCAGGTACGGCATAAACAGGGAAAGTTGCTCCACCCCCCTGAACTAACCCCGGGAAGGGGACCAGCCGGGTCGCGCGGGCAGCGTGGGACACAGCCGGTAGGAGAAGTCCCTGGGAGGCAGCGACTGGTATTGGAGCAGGGAGAACAGCGTCCCAGCCGGGACACTCGGTCACGGCACAAGCACGGGGACCTGCTCCACCCATCTGAACTAACCCCGGGAGGAGGCCCAACTGGTTCTCGGGGGCGGCACGGCCACGCGGCTGGAGGGACGAGAAGTACCCGGAAGGCAGCGACTGATTTTGGAGTCGAGAGTGCACCGTCCCAGTAGGGGAGCCTTGACGCTGGGCGTGGGGCTGGAAGCGGAGGATCTGACCGTGACTCCAGCGGGCCAGACCCCCCGGGGGCAATCTCCACACAGCCAGCACACATAGGCGACGTGCCCCCCGGGAGTCTCAGATATAATAGTCATTCCAAGCAAGACAAGCAACTCTGGCTATATTCTGAGGTGCTACTCTCCTATCTCTCTGTTCCCTCCCCCACCCTCCCCAGGCGGCTTCATTAACATCTGAATAGCCTGAGCCAGAGGGAGAACTCTGATAGGGATCTGACTGCATTTTTTTTTTAGCGGATTTTCTGGAAAAACTAGTTTCCCAGTGATGGCTCGGAGACAACAATCCATATCAAACCACTTAAAGAAGCAGACCATGACAGCTTCTCCAACCCCCCAAACAAAAGAATCAAAATCTTTCCCAAATGAAAATACAATCTTGGAATTATCAGATACAGAATATAAAAAACTAATTTACAGAATGCTTAATGATACCACAAATGAAATTAGGACAACTGCAGAAAAAGCCAAGGAACACACTGATAAAACTGTTGAAGAACTCAAAAAGATTATTCAAGAACATAGTGGAAAAATTAATAAGTTGCAAGAATCCATAGAGAGACAACATGTAGAAATCCAAAAGATTAACAATAAAATTACAGAATTAGACAACACACTAGGAAGTCAGAAGAGCAGACTCAAGCAATTAGAATGCAGACTGTGACATCTGGAGGACCAGGGAATCGACACCAACACAGCTGAAAAAAAATCAGATAAAAGAATTAAAAAAAAATGAAGAAACCCTAAGAATTATGTGGGACTCTATCAAGAAGGATAACCTGCGGGTGATTGGAGTCCCAGAACAGGGAGGGGGGACAGAAAACACAGAGAAAATAGTTGAAGAACTCCTGACAGAAAACTTCCCTGACATCATGAAAGACGAAAGGATATCTATCCAAGATGCTCATCGAACCCCATTTAAGATTGATACAAAAAGAAAAACACCAAGACATATTATCATCAAACTCACCAAAACCAAAGATAAACAGAAAATTTTAAAAGCAGCCAGGGAGAAAAGAAAGGTTTCCTTCAAGGGAGAATCAGTAAGAATATGTTCTGACTACTCAGCAGAAACCATGCAGGCAAGAAGGGAATGGGACGACATATACAGAGCACTGAAGGAGAAAAACTGCCAGCCAAGGATCATATATCCAGCAAAACTCTCTCTGAAATATGAAGGCGAAATTAAGATATTTACAGACAAACACAAGTTTAGAGAATTTGCAAAAACCAAACCAAAGCTACAAGAAATACTAAAGGATATTGTTTGGTTAGAGAACCAATAATATCAGATATCAACACAAAACAAGGTCACAAAACAGAACGTCCTGATATCAACTCAAATAGGGAATTCACAAAAACAAACAAATTAAGATTAATTAAAAAAACATACACATAACAGGGAATCATGGAAGGCAATAGGTAAAAGATCACAATAATCAAAAAGAGGGACTAAATATAGGAGGCATTGAACTGCCATATGGAGAGTGATACAAGACGATATAGAACAATACAAGTTAGGTTTTTACTTAGAAAAATAGGGGTAAATAGTAAGGTAACCACAAAAAGGTATAACAACTCTATAACTCAAGATAAAAACCAAGAAAAACGTAACGACTCAACTAACATAAAGTTAAGCACTATGAAAATGAGGATCTCACAATTTACTAAGAAAAACGCCTCAGCACAAAAAAGTATGTGGAAAAATGAAATTGTCAACAACACACATAAAAAGGCATCAAAATGACAGCACTAAAAACTTATTTATCTATAATTACCCTGAATGTAAATGGACTAAATGCACCAATAAAGAGACAGAGAGTCACAGACTGGATAAAGAAACACGATCCATCTATATGCTGCCTACAAGAGACACACCTTAGACTTAGAGACACAAACAAACTAAAACTCAAAGGATGGAAAAAATATATCAAGCAAACAATAAGCAAAAAAGAAGAGGAGTAGCAATATTAATTTCTGACAAAATAGACTTTAGACTTAAATCCACCACAAAGGATAAAGAAGGACACTATATAATGATAAAAGGGACAATTGATCAGGAAGACATAACCATATTAAATATTTATGCACCCAATGACAGGGCTGCAAGATACATAAATCAAATTTTAACAGAACTGAAAAGCGAGATAGATACCTCCACAATTATAGTAGGAGACTTCAACACACCACTTTCGGAGAAGGACAGGACATCCAATAAGAAGCTCAACAGAGACACGGAAGATCTAATTACAACAATCAACCAACTTGACCTCATTGACTTATACAGAACTCTCCACCCAACTGCTGCAAAATATACTTTTTTTTCTAGTGCACATGGAACATTCTCTAGAATAGACCACATATTAGGTCATAAAACAAACCTTTGCAGAGTCCAAAACATCGAAATATTACAAAGCATCTTCTCAGACCACAAGGCAATAAAACTAGAGATCAATAACAGAAAAATGAGGGAAAAGAAATCAAATACTTGGAAAATGAACAACACCCTTCTGAAAAAAGGCTGGGTTATAGAAGACATTAAGGAGGGAATAAGGAAATTCATAGAAAGCAATGAGAATGAAAATACTTCCTATCAAAACCTCTGGGACACAGCAAAAGCAGTGCTCAGAGGCCAATTTATATCAATAAATGCACACATACAAAAAGAAGAAAGAGCCAAAATCAGAGAACTGTCCCTACAACTTGAACAAATAGAAACTGAGCAACAAAAGAATCCATCAGGCACCAGAAGAAAACAACTAATAAAAATTAGAGCTGAACTAAATGAATTAGAGAACAGAAAAACAATTGAAAGAATTAACAAAGCCAAAAGCTGGTTCTTTGAAAAAATTAACAAAATTGATAAACCATTGGCTAGACTGACTAAAGAAATACAGGAAAGGAAACAAATAACCCAAATAAGAAACGAGATGGGCCACATCACAACAGAACCAAATGAAATTAAAAGAATCATTTCAGATTATTATGAAAAATTGTACTCTAACAAATTTGAAAACCTAGAAGAAATGGATGAATTCCTGGAAAAACACTACCTACCTAAACTAACACATTCAGAAGTAGAACAACTAAATAGACCCATAACAAAAAAAGAGATTGAAACGGTAATCAAAAAACTCCCAACAAAAAAAAGTCCTGGCCCGGACGGCTTCACTGCAGAGTTCTACCAAACTTTCAGAGAAGAGTTAACACCACTACTACTAAAGGTATTCCAAAGCATAGAAAATGACGGAATACTACCCAACTCATTCTATGAAGCCACCATCTCCCTGATACCAAAACCAGGTAAAGACATTACAAAAAAAGAAAATTATAGACCTATGTCCCTCATGAACATTGATGCAAAAATCCTCAACAAAATTCTAGCCAATAGAATCCAACGACACATCAAAAAAATAATTCACCCTGATCAAGTGGGATTTATACCAGGTATGCAAGGCTGGTTTAATATCAGAAAAACCATTAATGTAATCCATCACATAAATAAAACAAAAGACAAAAACCACATGATCTTATCAATTGATGCAGAAAAGGCATTTGACAAAGTCCAACACCCATTCATGATAAAAACTCTTACCAAAATAGGAATTGAAGGAAAATTCCTCAACATAATAAAGGGCATCTATGCAAAGCCAACAGCCAATATCACTCTAAATGGAGAGAACCTGAAAGCATTTCCCTTGAGAACGGGAACCAGACAAGGATGCCCTTTATCACCGCTCTTATTCAACATCATGTTGGAAGTCTTAGCCAGGGCAATTAGGCTAGACAAAGAAATAAAGGGTATCCGGATTGGCAAGGAAGAAGTAAAGTTATCACTATTTGCAGATGACATGATTATATACACAGAAAACCCTAAGGAATCCTCCAGAAAACTACTGAAACTAATAGAAGAGTTTGGCAGAGTCTCAGGTTATAAAATAAACATACAAAAATCACTTGGATTCCTCTACATCAACAAAAAGAACACCGAAGAGGAAATCACCAAATCAATACCATTCACAGTAGCCCCCAAGAAGATAAGATACTTAGGAATAAATCTTACCAAGGATGTAAAAGACCTATACAAAGAAAACTACAAAGCTCTACTACAAGAAATTCAAAAGGACATACTTAAGTGGAAAAACATACCCTGCTCATGGATAGGAAGACTTAACATAGTAAAAATGTCTATTCTACCAAAAGCCATCTATACATTTAACGCACTTCCGATCCAAATTCCAATGTCATATTTTAAGGGGATAGAGAAACAAATCACCAATTTCATATGGAAGGGAAAGAAGCCCCAGATAAGCAAAGCACTACTGAAAAAGAAGAAGAAAGTGGGAGGCCTCACCTTACCTGACTTCAGAACCTATTATACACCAAAGTAGTCAAAACAGCCTGGTACTGGTACAACAACGGACACATAGACCAATGGAACAGAATTGAAAACCCAGACATAGATCCATCCACGTATGAGCAGCTGATATTTGACAAAGGACCAGTGTCAATTAACTGGGGAAAAGATAGCCTTTTTAACAAATGGTGCTGGCATAACTGGATATCCATTTGAAAAAAAATGAAACAGGACCCATACCTCACACCATGCACAAAAACTAACTCCAAGTGGATCAAAGACCTAAACATAAAGACTAAAACGATAAAGATCATGGAAGAAAAAATTGGGACAACCCTAGGAGCCCTAATACAAGGTATAAACAGAATACAAAACATTACCAAAAATGATGAAGAGAAACCCGATAACTGGGAGCTCCTAAAAATCAAACACCTATGCTCATCTAAAGACTTCACCAAAAGAGTAAAAAGACCACCTACAGACTGGGAAAGAATTTTCAGCTATTACATCTCGGACCAGCGCCTGATCTCTAAAATCTACATGATTCTGTCAAAACTCAACCACAAAAAGACAAACAACCCAATCAAGAAGTGGGCAAAGGATATGAACACACATTTCTCTAAAGAAGATATTCAGGCAGCCAACAGATACATGAGAAAATGCTCTCGATCATTAGCCATTAGAGAAATGCAAAGTAAAACTACGATGAGATTCCATCTCACACCAGCAAGGCTGGCATTAATCCAAAAAACACAAAATAATAGGTGTTGGAGAGGCTGCGGAGAGATTGGAACTCTTATACACTGCTGGTGGGAATGTAAAATGGTACAACCACTTTGGAAATCTATCTGGCGTTATCTTAAACAGTTAGAAATAGAACTACCATACAACCCAGAAATCCCACTCCTCGGAATATACCATAGAGATACAAGAGCCTTCATACAAACAGATTCATGCACACCCATGTTTATTGCAGCTCTGTTTACAATAGCAAAAAGTTGGAAGCAACCAAGGTGTCCATCAACGGATGAATGGTTAAATAAATTGTGGTATATTCACACAATGGAATACTATGCATCGATAAAGAACAGTGACGAATCTCTGAAACATTTCATAACATGGAGGAACCTGGAAGGCATTATGCTGAGCGAAATTAGTCAGAGGCAAAAGGACAAATATTGTATAAGACCACTATTACAAGATCTTGGGAAATAGTAAACCTGAGAAGAACACATACTTTTGTGGTTACGAGGAGGGGAGGGAGGGAGGGTGGGAGAGGGTTTTTTATTGATTAATCAGTAGATAAGAACTGCTTTAGGTGAAGGGAAAGACAACACTCAATACATGGAAGGTCAGCTCAATTGGACTGGACCAAAAGCAAAGAAGTTTCCGGGATAAAATGAATGCTTCAAAGCTCAGCGGAGCAAGCGCGGGCGTCTGGGGAACATGGTTTGCGGGGACTTCTAAGTCAATTGGCAAAATAATTCTATTATGAAATCATTCTGCATCCCAATTTGAAATGTGGCGTCTGGGGTCTTAAATGCTAACAAGCGGCCATCTAAGATGCAGCAATTGGTCTCAACCCACCTGGAGCAAAGGAAAATGAAGAACACCAATGCCACACGGCAACTAAGAGCCCAAGAGACAGAAAGGGCCACATGAACCAGAGACCTACATCATCCTGAGACCAGAAGAACTAGTTGGTGCCCGGCCACAATCGATGACTGCCCTGACAGGGAGCACAGCAGAGGACCCAGGAGATCAGTGGGATGCAGACCCCAAATTCTCATAAAAAGACCAAACTTGGTGGTCTGAGTGAGACTGGAGGAATCCCGGCGGCCATGCTCCCCAGACCTTCAGTTGACACAGGACAGGAACCATCCCCGAAGACAACTCATCAGAAATGAAAGGGACTGGTCAGCGGGTGGGAGAGGGACGCTGATGAAGAGTGAGCTAATTATATCAGGTGGACACTTGAGATTGTGTTGGCAACTCTTGTCTGGAGGGGGGATGGGAGGATAGAGAGAGAGGGAAGCCGGCAAAATTGTCAAGAAAGGAGAGACTGAAAGGGCTGACTCAAGAGGGGGAGAGCAAGTGGGAGTAGGGAGTGAGATGTATGTAAACTTATATGTGACAGACTGATTGGATTTGTAAACGTTCACTTAAAGCTTAATAAAAGTTATTTAAAAAAATGGGCAAAAGATATGAATAGACACTTCACTATAAGAAATGTTCACAATTATTAGCCATTAAAGAAATGCAGATCAAAACTACAATGAGATTTCATCTCATTCCACCAAGGCTGGCGTTAATCCAAAAAACACAAAATAGTAAATGTTGGAGAGGCTGTGGAGAGATTGCAACACTTATACACTGCTGGTGGGAATGTAAAATGGTACAAGCACTTTGGAAATCAATTTGGGTCTTCCTTAAAAATCTAGAAATACAACTACCATAGGATCCAGCAATCCCACTCCTTGGAATATATCCTAGAGAAATAAGAGCCTTTACACAAACAGATATATGCACACCCATGTTTATGCAGCACTGTTTACAATAGCAAAAAGCTGGAAGCAACCGAGATGCCCATCAACAGATGAATGGATAAATAAATTATGGTATATTCACACAATGGAATACTATGCAACGTTAAAGAACAGCAAGGAATCTGTGAAACATTTCATAACATGGAGGAACCTGGAAGGCATTATGTTGAGTGAAATTAGTCGGTTGCAAAAGGACAAATATTGTATAAGACCACTATTATAAGAACTTGAGAAATAGTTAACTGAGAAGAAAACATTCTTTTGTCATTACAGGAGGGAGGGCGGGAGAGGGGTTTAGATAGTAGATAAGAACTATTTTAGGTGAAGGGAAAGATAGCACACAATACAGGGGAGGTCAGCACAGTTGGACTAAACCAAAAGCAAAGAAGCTTCCTGAATAAACTGAATGCTTCGAAGGCCAGCGTAGCAGGGGCAGGGGTCTGGGGACCATGGTTTCAGGGGACATCTAAGTCAGTTGGCACAATAAAATCTATTAAGAAAACATTCTGCATCCCACTTCGAAGAGTGGCATCTGGGGTCTTAAACGCTAGCAAGCAGCCATGTAAGATGCATCAATTGGTCTCGACCCACCTGGATCAAAGGAGAATGAAGAAGACCAAGGACACAAGGTGATTACGAGCCCAAGAGACAGAGAGGGCTACATGAACCAGTGACTACATCATCCTGAGACCAGAAGAACTAGATGGTGCTCGGCTACAACTCATGACTGCCCTGACAGGGAGCACAACAGAGAACCCCTGAGGGAGCAGGAGAGCAGTGGGATGCAGACCCCAAATTCTCATAGAAAGACTAGACTTAATGGTCTGACTGAGATTAGAAGGACCCTGGTGGTCATGGCCCCCAGACCTTCTGTTGGCCCAGGACAGGAACCTTTCCTGAAACCAACTCTTCAGACATGGATTGGACTGGAAAATAGGTTGGAGAGGGACGCTGGTGAGGAGCGTGATTCTTGGATCTGGTGGACACTTGAGACTATGTTGGCATCTCCTGCCTGGAGGGGAGATGAAAGGGTGGAGGGGGTTAGAAGCTGGTGAAATGGACATGAAAAGAGAGAGTGGAGGGAGAGAGGGGACTGTCTCATTAGGGGGATAGCAATTGGGAGTATATAAGTTTTTTTTGTGAGAGACCTATTTGATTTGTAAACTTTCACTTAGAGCACAATAAAAATTATTTAAAAAATATTTATTGAGAAATTACTGATTGAGCTACATCGTTTCTAACAGTCTATTTGCATGATTTCATCGAAGCAGAATCATGAAGATGTTATTTTTAGCTCCCACTGACTTTTGATGAAACTGGATCTTAGTAAAGTTAAGTTACAAGGTTAAAAACTTAATAAGATTAGACTAGGAGAATGGTCTGGTGGTCTACTTCCAATAATTAGCCAATGTAAAACTTATGGATCACAACAGAACATTGTCTGACTCACTTCCTTTGGATAAACCATTAGGAGGGATCAATCTAATGCAGGACCTCATGCTTGGGGAAATACCGGGCCAGAGAGGGTAAGGGAGACCTTTGTTGAGGCAGACTGGCACAATAGCCACTATAGTCATTGCAAAATTGTACTTGTTTAATTAATAATTTTAATACTTTTTTTTCTGCAGTAGAGATATTTTTAATTTTATTGAAGTTTGTAAATAGATACAGTTAAACAAAAAGTCATAGTACAGTGAGATGAATTAACTCAAAGGGAAGAGACCTGAGTACAAATATCCTAGAAGAAGAAACAGAATATTTTTTGACATCTGGGAGCTGACCTGGCACTATCAATTAGGTTTTTGTATTGCCAGGAGCTGGCCTTGATGTCTGCCTGTTGAACAGACATGGTTTTACAAAATATCAATACGGAAGACAGGAAAAAGATTCTCCAAAGGTGTCCTTGTCTCAATCCCTGGAATCTGTGAATATGTTAAGTTACATGGCAAAGGAGAATTAAGATTGTACATGGAATTAAAATTGTTAATCAGCTGACCTTAAGAAAGAGTATCCTAAATTATCCAGGTGGTTTCATTGTAATCCCAAGGGCCTTAAAAGTGGGAGAGGGAAGAGGAAGAGAGAATCAGAGATAGCAGTGTGAGAAGGACTCAGCTCAAAATTGTTGGCTTTGAAAAAAGAGGAAGTGGATTGTCATGGATTGAATTGTGTTCCCCAAAAATGTCTGTCAGCTTAGCTGGGCCATGAGTCCCAGTATTGTGTGATTGTCCATCATTTTATGTGATTTCCCTGTGTTGTAAATCCTATCACTATGATGAAATGAGATGGATTAGTGGCAGATATACTGATGAGATATACAAGTTTGGATAGTGTCTTAAGCCAATCTCTTTGAGATATAAAAGAGAGAAATGAGCAGAGAGATAGGGGGGCCTTATACCACCAAGAAAGCAGTGCTGGGAGCAGAGGGTGTCCTTTGCACCTGAGGTTCCTGTGCTGAGATGCTCCCAGACCAAGGGAAGACTGATGCATCACAAGGACCTTCCTTCAGAACTAACAGAGAGCAAAAACCTTCCCCTGGAGCTGGCACCCTTAATTTGGACTTCTAGCCTACTGGACTGTGAGAGAATAAGCTTCTCTTTGTCGAAGCCATCCACTTGTGGTATTTCTGTTATAGCAGACTGGAAGACCAAGACATGGATCATGAGTGAAGGAATGTGGTTAGCCTCTAAAAGGTGGAAAGGCATGGAAACAGCTCTCTTACAGAGCCTCCAGAGGAAAGAGAACCTTATGAACACCTAGATTTTAGCCCAGTGAGAACAATCTCAGAATTCTTACTTTCAGAACTCTAAGATAATAAATTTTGTTAAATGAGTGGTAATTTGATACAGCAGAAATAGGAAACCAAGAGGTGTGGCCAAGACGGTGGGATAGTCAGACTCTTCCTGTTGTCCCTCTTACAACAAAGACCTGAAAAAACAAGTGAATTGATTATATATAACAATCTAGAAGCCCTGATCATAAGAGACAAAGCTGAAGAGTTGGATTGAGTGGCAGGGAGAAGGAGGGATAATTCAAAAACAGCAAAGAAGTGCCAGTTGTTAGGTTGCCAGTGCCCTGCTGACTAGGTCATCCTGTGCCTGCAGGCTGAGGTGAGCAGTAGTGTTTGGGATGCACCTCACCATATCGGGTGAAGCTGGGCAGCAGCGAGTCTGCACACACCTCTGGAGCTAGGTGGAAGCAGCGCTGGACCTGCAAACGTTAAGTGCAAACATCTAACCTAGCACTGGGAGGCAAAATAAATTCTACTCCCAGAGTTTCACAGTGGAGAACTGGTTACTTCCCCTCACCCACACCCCACCCTGCTCTGCTCTGAAACCAGTCTGGCAGTATTCAACAACTGTCACTCTCCCTAAGCCAGGAACTCGGGGTGAGTCAGGAGGCCCTGCCCCTTCACTGAGCCACTGGCATAAGGGGTCCGCACACTTGCAGAATCCTTTACTCCTGCCTAGACCTGTGTGCACTGGGTCAGTGGGTTTAGACCTGTGTGGGCTGATTCAACACCACATGCCATCATTATCATAACAGCAGGGCATACACCTGAAGCCCATTTTCAACTTCAGCAGCCAAGGGGGAGCTGCAGACTTATGACATTTGACATGGCCCTGCCTCTTAAGCACAGAACCTCAGCCACCTACCCCAGAGGCCTGAGGGCTGGTGGTAACATTCACTTCATCTAAACCAAAAAAAAAAAAAAAAAAAACCCAGTGCCGTCGAGTTGATTCCGACTCATAGTGACCCTATAGGACAGAGTAGAATTGCCCCATAAAGTTTCCAAGGAGCGCCTGGTGGATTCGAAATGCCGACCCTTTGGTTAGCAGCTGTAGCACTTAACCATTACACCACCAGGGTTTCCTCACTCCGTCTAGCCACTCGTGTAATAGGGGTCTGAGAATAAACGGTGTCTCCCATTCCCTACAGTCAAAAGGACTGTGTGCCCAAGGACCAGCTGCAATACCCCTCACTACATGCTCTAGGGAAAAAGGAACACACCCTCACCAAGGCATCCAGGGGCAGCCACCAGTCCCCTGCCTTGTTCCACACATACCCCCTACAGCAGCCGGATACCTGTTCCTGCTTCAAACACCAATATGCAGCCCTGACAGTCTGGGACTGTAGGTGAGAGTCTGCACCACACATTTGGTGACTGAAAACCTGGACACCTGTGCCACACCAGAACATATGGAGAGGAAGTTAAAGGCAATATTAAGAAATAAAATGTTGGTTTAAATTTAGAAAAATAAAGGTAAATTTTAAGGTAACCACAAAGGATGCTAACAAACCTACCCATCAAAATAAGAAAAACATGAGGACTTAGCAAAAACAAAATAAACAATAATGAAAAAATATGAAAAGAGAATACATAAGAAAAACCACTCAACAGCACAGAAAATTAAGTGGAACAAAGAAACTGCTAGCACCACCAAAAAAACAAGCAACAACAACAACAAAATGACAGCACTAAACTCGTACCAATCAATAATTACACTGAAAGTAAATGGACTAAATGCGCTAATAAAGAGATGAACAGTGGCAAAATTGATTAAAAAAACGCAATCTGTCTATATGCTGCCTATAACAGACACGACTTAGACTCAAAGACACAAACAAACTAAAACTAAAATGATGGAAAAAATATCAAGTAAACAACCACAAAAAAAGAGCAGGAGAGACAATATTAATCTCTGACAAAACATATTTAAAGCAAAATTCACCACAAAGGATAAGAAAGGACACAGCTTAACCTCTAAAGGGTCAATACACCAGGAGGACATAACTATAATAAATACATAAGCACCTAATGAGACGGCTCCAAACCACACAAAACAAACCCTAATAGTATTGGAAAGAGAAATAGATAATCCATCATAATAGTAGACTTCAACACACCACTTTCAATGAAGAACAGAACATGTAGAAAGAAAATAAAGATACAGAAGATCATAGACATATACAGAAATCTATCCAGCAGCAGCCAAGTATACATTCTTTTCCAACTCACATGGAACATCCTTCAGAATAAACTGCATATGGGGCTGCAAAGCAAACCTTAACAGAATTCAAAACACTGAAATTTTACATGGCATCTTTTCTGATTATAATGACATAAAATTAGAAATCAATAACAGAAACAGCAAGGAAAAAAAATCAAATGCATGGAAACAGAACACCACCTTGCTTAAAAACTACTGGATTATAGAAGAAATCAAGGATGGAAAAAATAGATTCATAGAATTAAATGAGAATGAAAACATGTCTCACCAGAACCTTTGGGAAACAGCAAAAGCAGTGCTTAGAGGTCAGTTTATAACAATAAATGCACACATTCAAAAAGAAGAAAGTGCCAAAATCAAAACATTACCCCTACAACTTGAACAAATAGAGAGAAACAAAAGAAGCCCTCAGGCACTAGAAGAAAGGAAATAATAAAGGTTAGAGCAGAAATGAATGAGATAGAGAATAGGAAAACAATTGAAAGAGTAGACAATACTAAAAGATGGTTCTTTGAAAAGATCAACAGAATCAATAAACCATTGGTCAAATTGACAAAAGAAAAAACAGGAGAGGAAGCAAATAACCTAAATAAGAAATGAAATGGGGGGGCGGAGCCAAGATGGCGGACTAGGCAGACGTTACCTCGGATCCCTCTTACAACAAAGACACGGAAAAACAAGTGAATCGATCACATACATAACAATCTACGAACCCTGAACAACAAACACGGATTTAGAGACGGAGAACGAACTAATACGGGGAAGCAGCGATAGTTTCCAGAGCCCTGGAGCCAGCGTACCAGTCAGGTACGGCACAAGCACAGAGACCTGCACCACCCCCCTGAACTAACCCCGGGAGGGGGACCAGCCGGTTCCACGGGCGGCGTGGGACGCAGCCGGTAGGAGAAGTCCCCGGGAGGCAGTGACTGATCTTGGAGCAGAAAGAGCAGCATCCGAGCCGGGAACCGTCCCGCAGGGATTTGGACTGCTCGCAGGTACGCCATAAACACGGAGAGTTGCTCCACCCCCTGAACTAACCCCGGGAAGGGGACCAGCCGGGTCGCGCGGGTGGCGTGGGACGCAGCCGGTAGGAGAAGTCCCCGGGAGGCAGCGACTGGTATTGGAGTGGGGAGAACAGCGTTCCAGCCGGGACACTTGGTCGCGGCACAAGCACGGGGAGCTACTCCACCCATCTGAACTAACCCCGGGAGGGGGCCTGCCTGGTTCACGGGGGCGGCACGGCCACGCGGCTGGTGGGACGAGAAGTCCCCGGGAGGCAGCGACTGGTTTTGGAGTTGAGAGTGCACCGTCCCAGTAGGGGAGCCTTGACGCTGGGCGTGGGGCTGGAAGCGGAGGATCTGACCGTGACTCCAGCGGGCCAGACCCCCTGGGGGCAATCTCCACACAGCCAGCACACATAGGTGATGCGCCCGCGGGAATCTCAGATATAACAGTCATTCCAAGCAAGATAAGCAACTCTGGCTATATTCTGAGGTGCTACTCTCCTATCTCTCTGTTCCCTCCCCCACCCTCCCCAGGCGGCTTCATTAACATCTGAATAGCCTGAGCCAGAGGGAGAACTCTGATAGGGATCTGACTGCAGTTTTTTTTTTAGCGGATTTTCTGGAAAAACTAGTTTCCCAGTGATGGCTCGGAGACAACAATCCATATCAAACCACTTAAAGAAGCAGACCCTGACAGCTTCTCCAACCCCCCAAACAAAAGATTCAAAATCTTTCCCAAATGAAGATACAATTTTGGAATTATCAGATACAGAATATAAAAAACTAATTTACAGAATGCTTAATGATATCACAAATGAAATTAGGATATCTGCAGAAAAAGCCAAGGAACACACTGATAAAACTGTTGAAGAACTCAAAAAGATTATTCAAGAACATAGTGGAAAAATTAATAAGTTGCAAGAATCCATAGAGAGACAACATGTAGAAATCCAAAAGATTAACAATAAAATAACAGAATTAGACAACACACTAGGAAGTCAGAGGAGCAGACTCGAGCAATTAGAATGCAGACTGGGACATCTGGAGGACCAGGGAATCAACACCAACATAGCTGAAAAAAAATCAGATAAAAGAATTTAAAAAAATGAAGAAACCCTAAGAATTATGTGGGACTCTATCAAGAAGGATAACCTGCGGGTGATTGGAGTCCCAGAACAGGGAGGGGGGACAGAAAACACAGAGAAAATAGTTGAAGAACTTCTGACAGAAAACTTCCCTGACATCATGAAAGACGAAAGGATATCTATCCAAGATGCTCATCGAACCCCATTTAAGATTGATCCAAAAAGAAAAACACCAAGACATATTATCATCAAACTCACCAAAACCAAAGATAAACAGAAAATTTTAAAAGCAGCCAGGGAGAAAAGAAAGGTTTCCTTCAAGGGAGAATCAATAAGAATATGTTCTGACTACTCAGCAGAAACCATGCAGGCAAGAAGGGAATGGGACGACATATACAGAACACTGAAGGAGAAAAACTGCCAACCAAGGATCATATATCCGGCAAAACTCTCTCTGAAATATGAAGGCGAAATTAAGATATTTACAGACAAAGACAAGTTTAGAGAATTTGCAAAAACCAAACCAAAGCTACAAGAAATACTAAAGGATATTGTTTGGTCACAGAACCAATAATATCAGATATCAGCACAACACAAGGTCACAAAACAGAACGTCCTGATATCAACTCAAATAGGGAAATCACAAAAACAAACAAATTAAGATTAATTAAAAAAAAATACACATAACAGGGAATTATGGAAGTCAATAGGTAAAAGATCACAATAATCAAAAAGAGGGACTAAATACAGGAGGCATTGAACTGCCATATGGAGAGTGATACAAGGCGATATAGAACAATACAAGTTAGGTTTTTACTTAGAAAAATAGGGGTATATAATGAGGTAACCACAAAAAGGCATAACAACTCTATAACTCAAGACAAAAACCAAGAAAAACGTAACGACTCAACTAACATAAAGTCAAACACTATGAAAATGAGGATCTCACAATTTACTAAGAAAAACGCCTCAGCACAAAAAAGTGTGTGGAAAAATGAAATTGTCAACAACACACATAAAAAGGCATCAAAATGACAGCACTAAAAACTTATTTATCTATAATTACCCTGAATGTAAATGGACTAAATGCACCAATAAAGAGACAGAGAGTCACAGACTGGATAAAGAAACACGATCCATCTATATGCTGCCTACAAGAGACACACCTTAGACTTAGAGACACAAACAAACTAAAACTCAAAGGATGGAAAAAAGTATATCAAGCAAACAATAAGCAAAAAAGAAGAGGAGTAGCAATATTAATTTCTGACAAAATAGACTTTAGACTTAAATCCACCACAAAGGATAAAGAAGGACACTATATAATGATAAAAGGGACAATTGATCAGGAAGACATAACCATATTAAATATTTATGCACCCAATGACAGGGCTGCAAGATACATAAATCAAATTTTAACAGAACTGAAAAGCGAGATAGATACCTCCACAATTATAGTAGGAGACTTCAACACACCACTTTCGGAGAAGGACAGGACATCCAGTAAGAAGCTCAACAGAGACACGGAAGATCTAATTACAACAATCAACCAACTTGACCTCATTGACTTATACAGAACTCTCCACCCAACTGCTGCAAAATATACTTTTTTTTCCAGCGCACATGGAACATTCTCTAGAATAGACCACATATTAGGTCATAAAACAAACCTTTGCAGAGTCCAAAACATCGAAATATTACAAAGCATCTTCTCAGACCACAAGGCAATAAAACTAGAGATCAATAACAGAAAAATGAGGGAAAAGAAATCAAATACTTGGAAAATGAACAATACCCTCCTGAAAAAAGACTGGGTTATAGAAGTCATCAAGGAGGGAATATGGAAATTCATAGAAAGCAACGAGAATGAAAATACTTCCTATCAAAACCTCTGGGACACAGCAAAAGCAGTGCTCAGAGGCCAATTTATATCAATAAATGCACACATACAAAAAGAAGAAAGAGCCAAAATCAGAGAACTGTCCCTACAACTTGAACAAATAGAAAGTGAGCAACAAAAGAATCCATCAGGCTCCAGAAGAAAACAAATAATAAAAATTAGAGCTGAACTAAATGAATTAGAGAACAGAAAAACAATCGAAAGAATTAACAAAGCCAAAAGCTGGTTCTTTGAAAAAATTAACAAAATTGATAAACCATTGGCTAGACTGACTAAAGAAATACAGGAAAGGAAACAAATAACCCGAATAAGAAATGAGAAGGACCACATCACAACAGAACCAAATGAAATTAAAAGAATCATATCAGATTATTATGAAAAATTGTACTCTAACAAATTTGAAAACCTAGAAGAAATGGATGAATTCCTGGAAAAACACTGCCTACCTAAACTAACACATTCAGAAGTAGAACAACTAAATAGACCCATAACAAAAAAAGAGATTGAAACGGTAATCAAAAAACTCCCAACAAAAAAAAGTCCTGGCCCGGACGGCTTCACTGCAGAGTTCTACCAAACTTTCAGAGAAGAGTTAACACCACTACTACTAAAGGTATTCCAAAGCATAGAAAATGACGGAATACTACCCAACTCATTCTATGAAGCCACCATCTCCCTGATACCAAAACCAGGTAAAGACATTACAAAAAAAGAAAATTATAGACCTATATCCCTCATGAACATTGATGCAAAAATCCTCAACAAAATTCTAGCCAATAGAATCCAACGACACATCAAAAAAATAATTCACCCTGATCAAGTGGGATTTATACCAGGTATGCAAGGCTGGTTTAATATCAGAAAAACCATTAATGTAATCCATCACATAAATAAAACAAAAGACAAAAACCACATGATCTTATCAATTGATGCAGAAAAGGCATTTGACAAAGTCCAACACCCATTCATGATAAAAACTCTTACCAAAATAGGAATTGAAGGAAAATTCCTCAACATAATAAAGGGCATCTATGCAAAGCCAACAGCCAATATCACTCTAAATGGAGAGAACCTGAAAGCATTTCCCTTGAGAACGGGAACCAGACAAGGATGCCCTTTATCACCGCTCTTATTCAACATCGTGTTGGAAGTCTTAGCCAGGGCAATCAGGCTAGACAAAGAAATAAAAGGTATCCAGATTGGCAAGGAAGAAGTAAAGTTATCACTATTTGCAGATGACATGATTATATACACAGAAAACCCTAAGGAATCCTCCAGAAAACTACTGAAACTAATAGAAGAGTTTGGCAGAGTCTCAGGTTATAAAATAAACATACAAAAATCACTTGGATTCCTCTACATCAACAAAAAGAACACCGAAGAGGAAATCACCAAATCAATACCATTCACGGTAGCCCGCAAGAAGATAAGATACTTAGGAATAAATCTTACCAAGGATGTAAAAGACCTATACAAAGAAAACTACAAAGCTCTACTACAAGAAATTCAAAAGGACATACTTAAGTGGAAAAACATACCTTGCTCATGGATAGGAAGACTTAACATAGTAAAAATGTCTATTCTACCAAAAGCCATCTATACATTTAACGCACTTCCGATCCAAATTCCAATGTCATATTTTAAGGGGATAGAGAAACAAATCACCAATTTCATATGGAAGGGAAAGAAGCCCCAGATAAGCAAAGCACTACTGAAAAAGAAGAAGAAAGTGGGAGGCCTCACCTTACCTGACTTCAGAACCTATTATACAGCCACAGTAGTCAAAACAGCCTGGTATTGGTACAACAGACACATAGACCAATGGAACAGAATTGAGAACCCAGACATAGATCCATCCACGTATGAGCAGCTGATATTTGACAAAGGACCAGTGTCAATTAACTGGGGAAAAGACAGCCTTTTTAACAAATGGTGCTGGCATAACTGGATATCCATTTGCAAAAAAATGAAACAGGACCCATACCTCACACCATGCACAAAAACTAACTCCAAGTGGATCAAAGACCTAAACATAAAGACTAAAACGATAAAGATCATGGAAGAAAAAATTGGGACAACCCTAGGAGCCCTAATACAAGGTATAAACAGAATACAAAACATTACCAAAAATGATGAAGAGAAACCCGATAACTGGGAGCTCCTAAAAATCAAACACCTATGCTCATCTAAAGACTTCACCAAAAGAGTAAAAAGACCACCTACAGACTGGGAAAGAATTTTCAGCTATGACATCTCCGACCAGCGCCTGATCTCTAAAATCTACATGATTCTGTCAAAACTCAACCACAAAAAGACAAACAACCCAATCAAGAAGTGGGCAAAGGATATGAACACACATTTCTCTAAAGAAGATATTCAGGCAGCCAACAGATACATGAGAAAATGCTCTCGATCATTAGCCATTAGAGAAATGCAAATTAAAACTACGATGAGATTCCATCTCACACCAGCAAGGCTGGCATTAATCCAAAAAACACAAAATAATAAATGTTGGAGAGGCTGCGGAGAGATTGGAACTCTCATACACTGCTGGTGGGAATGTAAAATGGTACAACCACTTTGGAAATCTATCTGGCATTATCTTAAACAGTTAGAAATAGAACTACCATACAACCCAGAAATCCCACTCCTAGGAATATACCCTAGAGATACAAGAGCCTTCATACAAACAGATATATGCACACCCATGTTTATTGCAGCTCTGTTTACAATAGCAAAAAGTTGGAAGCAACCAAGGTGTCCATCAACGGATGAATGGGTAAATAAATTGTGGTATATTCACACAATGGAATACTACGCATCGATAAAGAACAGTGACGAATCTCTGAAACATTTCATAACATGGAGGAACCTGGAAGGCATTATGCTGAGCGAAATTAGTCAGAGGCAAAAGGACAAATATTGTATAAGACCACTATTATAAGATCTTGAGAAATAGTAAACCTGAGAAGAACACATACTTTTGTGGTTACGAGGGGGGGAGGGAGGGAGGGTGGGAGAGGGTTTTTTATTGATTAATCAGTAGATAAGAACTGCTTTAGGTGAAGGGAAAGACAACACTCAATACATGGAAGGTCAGCTCAATTGGACTGGACCAAAAGCAAAGAAGTTTCCGGGATAAAATGAATGCTTCAAAGGTCAGCGGAGCAAGCGCGGGGGTCTGGGGAGCATGGTTTGCGGGGACCTCTAAGTCAATTTGCAAAATAATTCTATTATGAAATCATTCTGCATCCCAATTTGAAATGTGGCGTCTGGGGTCTTAAATGCTAACAAGCAGCCATCTAAGATGCAGCAATTGGTCTCAACCCACCTGGAGCAAAGAAAAATGAAGAACACCAAGCCCACATGACAACTAAGAGCCCAAGAGACAGAAAGGGCCACATGAACCAGAGACCTACATCATCCTGAGACCAGAAGAACTAGTTGGTGCCCGGCCACAATTGATGACTGCCCTGACAGGGAGCTCAGCAGAGGACCCCTGAGGGAGCAGGAGATCAGTGGGATGCAGACCCCAAATTCTCATAAGAAGACCAAACTTAATGGTCTGACTGAGACTGGAGGAATCCCGGCGGCCATGCTCCCCAGACCTTCAGTTGACACAGGACAGGAACCATCCCCGAAGACAACTCATCAGAAATGAAAGGGACTGGTCAGCGGGTGGGAGAGAGATGCTGATGAAGAGTGAGCTAATTATATCAGGTGGACACTTGAGATTGTGTTGGCAACTCTTGTCTGGAGGGGGGATGGGAGGATAGAGAGAGAGGGAAGCCGGCAAAATTGTCAAGAAAGGAGAGACTGAAAGGGCTGACTCAAGACGGGGAGAGTAAGTGGGAGTAGGGAGTGAGATGTATGTAAACTTATATGTAACAGACTGATTGGATTTGTGAACGTTCACTTGAAGCTTAATAAAAGTTATTATAAAAAAAAAAAAAAAGAAATGAAATGGGTGATATCACAACAGACCCAATGGAAATAAAAAGGATCATAACAGAATACTATGAAAAATTGTACTCTAACAAATTTGAAAATCTAGCAGAAATGGTCAAATTTCTAGGAACACACTACTTACCTAAACTAACACAAATTGAGGTAGAAAAATTAAATAAACCCACAACAAAAGAAGAGATTGAAGAGATAATTAAAAAAATAAAAACCACCAACAACAAAAAAGCCCTGGCCCAGACAGCTTCACTGGAGAATTCTACCAAACTTTCAGGGAAGAGTTAACACCATTACTACCAAAGGCATTTCAGGCATAGAAAAGGATGGAATACTTGCAAACTCATTCTATGAAGCCAGCATAACCATGATAGAAAAGTCAGGTAAAGATCCGCAAAAAGAAGAAAATTACAGACCAATATCCCTCACCAATATAGACCCAAAAATCCTCAACAAAATTCTAGCCAATAGAATTCAACAACATATCAAAAAATAATTCACCATGACCACACGGGATTCATACCAGGTACGCAGGAATGGTTCAACATTAGAAAAACAATCAATGTAATCCATCACATAAATAAAACAAAAGACAAGAACCACATGATCTTATCAATTGATGCAGAAAAGGTATTTTAAAAAGTCCAAAACCCATTCTTGATAAAAACTCTCAGCGAAATAGGAATAGAATGAAAATTCCTGGACATGATAAAGGCCAGTTATGCAAAGCCAACAACCAACATCATCCTAAATGAAGAGTCTTAAAGCATTCCCCTTCAGAAGGGGAACCAGACATGGATGCCCTTTGTCACCACTCATATTCAACATTGTACTGGAGGCCCTAGCCAGATGAATAAGGCAAGAAAAAGAAATAAAGTGCATCCAAATTGGTAAGGAAGAAGTAAAAGTATCCTTGCAGCTAATATGGTCTTATACATGGAAAACCCCAAAGAATCCACAAGAAAACTACTACAACTAATAGAAGATTTTGGCAAAGTATCAGGATATAAGATAAACATACATAAGTCAGTCAGATTCCTCTATACCAGCAGAGAGAACTTCCAAAAGGAAATCACCAAATCAATACCATTATAAAAGCCCCCAAGAAGATAAAGTATTTAGGAATAAATTTAAACAGAGATGTAAAAAACCTACATAAAGAAAACTGCAAGACACTATTGCAAGAAATCAAAAGAGACCTACATAAGTGGAAAAACATACCATGCTGATAGACAGGAAGACTCAACACTATGAAAATGTCAGTTCTTCCCAAAGTGATCTACAGATATAATGCAATCTCAATCCAAATTCCAATGACAACTTTTAGCATGTTGGAGAAACAAATCACAAACTTCATATGGAAAAGGAAGAAGCCCCAAATAAGTAAAGAATTACTGAAGAAGAAGACCAAAGTGGGAGGCCTCACACTACCTGATGTTAGAACCTATTATACCACCATGATAGTCAAAACAGGCTGGTACTGGTACAACAGACACATAGACCAATATAACAAAATTGAGAACCCAGACGTAAATCTATCCACTTATGAGCAGCTGAAACCCTGGTGGTGTAGTGATTAATTGCTACAGCTGCTAACCAAAAGGTTGGCAGTTTGAATCCACCAGGTGCTCCTTGGAAACTCTATGGGGCAGTTCTACTCTGTCCTATAGGGTCGCTATGAGTCGGAATTGACTCGACAGCAGTGGGTTTGGTTTATGAGCAGCTGATAGTTGACAAAAGCCCAAAGTCCATTAAATGGGGGAAAAGACAGCCTCTTTAACACGTGGTGCTGGCATAACTGGATATCTGTCTGCAAAAAAAAGAAACAGGACCCATACCTCACATCATGCACAAAAACTAACTCAAAATGATCAAAGACCTAAATATAAAACCTAAAATGATAAAGATCACAGAAGAAAAAATAGGGACAATGCTAGGAGGCCTAATACATGGCATAAACGGAACCATAACTAACAATGCAGAAACATCAGAAGAGAAACTAGATAACTGGGATCTGCTAAAAATCAGTTATGCTCATCGAAAGGCTTCACCAAAAGAGTAAAAACAGAACCTACAGATCGGGAGAAAAGATGCTGTTGAATTTTGATGAAAAATTGTGGCGTTTTTGTTTATTCACCTACTATCCCCCATTCTCCACTTGGCAGCTGCCATGAAGACAGCAGCCCACATTCCTGGTGTGGCTTGCTGGTGCCAGGGTGTGGACAAGACAGATCTTTTTTCTAAAAATGATGTTGTTGATTTTGACCAATCTGGTAGTTCCAGAGATACCTGCTCTGAGATAGGCCTTGGCTTTACTCCTCTCAGACATGAGTGGCTACCAGGTGGTATCTGTCTGTCAAAAGCTTTAAAGACATATAATGCCATAACCAGCTGAGGTAAGGAATGGAGAACAGGGAAAGAAGCAGACAAACCTGATAGCCTGGAAAAGAAGAGGCTGACGAGGCTAATGCATGGGAAAATAAACTGTTTTAGAGATACTGAATGTACTAAAGGATCAGAGATCCAATGTACATACCCAGGTTGAATGCATGCTCAGACAAGACCTGAGAGGACCCTAGGTTTGAGCCTCTGGCAGATCTTTGGGCTCTGCACAAACGGAGGTGTAGACTAAGGCCCAGTTTTAGGTGGCCTGGCTAAGCATTGAAAGAGTACCTAATTCAGAGTCAATCTTCAATGACCAGGAAAGGTTTTTAGTTTTCTTTTTCTTCTCTTTTTGACTCCAAAAAAGGTCTTTATCAGGTCACTGGTTGACCACTAAAATAACTGAAGATAGACTTCAGTGACCACACATGGCAAAGAATACAGTCTATGCAAAATAATAAATACATACAAACAAAAAAACAAATAGTTTGGAAATGTCACTAAACAGATGACCGCAGCCCTCAACAATAACAGCAAGCACTAGGTAGGCTGGAGAATCTGTTTTTCAGAGTTAACACATTATAAAATTCACAAAGCTGGAAATCTATCTGGCGTTATCTTAAACAGTTAGAAATAGAACTACCATACAACCCAGAAATCCCACTCCTCGGAATATACCCTAGAGATACAAGAGCCTTCATACAAACAGATATATGCACACCCATGTTTATTGCAGCTCTGTTTACAATAGCAAAAAGTTGGAAGCAACCAAGGTGTCCATCAACGGATGAATGGGTAAATAAATTGTGGTATATTCACACAATGGAATACTACGCATCGATAAAGAACAGTGACAAATCTCTGACACATTTCATAACATGGAGGAACCTGGAAGGCATTATGCTGAGTGAAATTAGTCAGAGGCAAAAGGACGAATATTGTATAAGACCACTATTATAAGATCTTGAGAAATAGTAAACCTGAGAAGAACACATACTTTTGTGGTTACGAGGGGGGGAGGGAGGGAGGGTGGGAGAGGGTTTTTTATTGATTAATCAGTAGATAAGAACTGCTTTAGGTGAAGGGAAAGACAACACTCAATACATGGAAGGTCAGCTCAATTGGACTGGACCAAAAGCAAAGAAGTTTCCGGGATAAAATGAATGCTTCAAAGGTCAGCGGAGCAAGCGCAGGGGTCTGGGGAACATGGTTTGCGGGGACTTCTAAGTCAATTGGCAAAATAATTCTATTATGAAATCATTCTGCATCCCACTTTGAAATGTGGCGTCTGGGGTCTTAAATGCTAACAAGCGGCCATCTAAGATGCAGCAATTGGTCTCAACCCACCTGGAGCAAAGGAAAATGAAGAACACCAAGGCCACACAACAACTAAGAGCCCAAGAGACAGAAAGGGCCACATGAACCAGAGACCTACATCATCCTGAGACCAGAAGAACTAGTTGGTGCCCGGCCACAATCGATGACTGCCCTGACAGGGAGCACAGCAGAGGACCCCTGAGGGAGCAGGAGATCAGTGGGATACAGACCCCAAATTCTCATAAAAAGACCAAACTTAATGGTCTGACTGAGACTGGAGGAATCCCAGTGGTCATGCTCCCCAGACCTTCAGTTGACACAGGACAGGAACCATCCCTGAAGACAACTCATCAGAAATGAAAGGGACTGGTCAGCGGGTGGGAGAGAGATGCTGATGAAGAGTGAGCTAATTATATCAGGTGGACACTTGAGATTGTGTTGGCAACTCTTGTCTGGAGGGGGGATGGGAGGATAGAGAGAGAGGGAAGCAGGCAAAATTGTCAAGAAAGGAGAGACTGAAAGGGCTGACTCAAGAGGGGGAGAGCAAGTGGGAGTAGGGAGTGAGATGTATGTAAACTTATATGTGACAGACTGATTGGATTTGTAAACGTTCACTTGAAGCTTAATAAAAGTTATTAAAAAAAAAATTCACAAAGCTCAGTGTTTGGTAAAAATACTAGGCATGCCAGATACAGGGAAGTGCAACCAATTCACAGGAAAAAAAAAAATCGGTAAAAGCGGTCCCTGAAAAACCAATGACATAGAATTGCTAGGCAAATCGTTTAAATCTACTGTGTTAAACGTGGTCAAAGACCTAAAGGAAATCAGGAGAATAATGTCTCAACAAATAGAGAATATCAATAATGACAAAGAAATTATAAAGAAAGCATCAAATAGAAATTAACATCAATCTTTCTCAAACTTTTCCAAAAACTAAAAGGAAGGAATAATTTGTAACTCAATCCATGATGCTCTCAGCATCCTGATATTTAGCCAGACAAAGCCATCAGAAAAAAATATTGCATAGAAATATCTATGGAAATCCTCAACAAAATGGTAAAACTCCAATCCAGCAGCATATTAAAAGAACCATATGCCGTAACCCTGTGTGCTTTATCCCACAAGTGCAGGAGTAGTAGCTCAACATATAAAAGTCAATCAGTGTAATGCAACACATTAATAGAATGTAGGGAGAGGGGGATGATCTATCAACTGATGCAGAAAAAAAGCGTTTAACAAAAAACACTCAAAAATCAGGAATAAATGGGAACTTCCTATTGTGTGAGAGTCAAAAATGGCCTCCGTGTATTAGCCCCAAGTTGTTTACTTCTTCAAGTAAGCTGAGGTGTATTATATGGAAAAAAAAAAAAAAAAACTGGCATGAAACTCAAACTTGTACATGTCCAACTGATTTAAAAATAGCCCAAATTTTTAGCCACTTAGAACCTGCCTGTTTTACATACCCTGCAAAACTGGACTCAACTTCTGCTAGTCCTAAAAAAAAAAAAGATAAATTCCTGTAGTTATAAAGACCCTAAGATGCTGCTGCTTTTAGAGCTCTCTGACCCAGAGACTTATCACCTGGCTGCAGGAGGATATCGCTTCTCACCCCTGGGAGCTTTCTTGCTCTCTTCTTCTGATGCTACCTGTGACTCTAGCCTCTGGAAGACCTCCTGCTACAGGGACCACCCCCTTGCATGTGACTTTCAATGTGTTGGCCCCATTAAATAGCTTGTTGTGCAATACTGTCATATAGCTCTGAATTTCCTTCACCTCAGTACACTTCCTTAAAATGATAAAGGACAGTTGTGAAAAACCAACAATTAACATTATACTCAATGGTGAAAGACTGAAAGATTTTGCCATAAAATCAGGAACACGGCAAGGGTATCTCTTTTCCCTACTTCTATTCAACACTGTGGTCTTTTTGTTCACCTCTGTGAATGTGAAAACTGGACAATGAAAAAAGAAGGCAGAAGTACTGATGCGTGGAAGTGTGGTGTTGGTGAAGAATATTGAATGTACCATGGATTAACAAAAGAACAAAAAAAATCAGTCTTACAATAAAACAATGAAATGTTCCTTAGGAATGAGGATGGCAAGACTTCATCTTACTTACTTTGGACACATTATCTGGAAAGACTGATCACTAGGAAAAGAAGTCCTGTTAGGTGAAGTAGAAGATCACAAAAATAAAGGAAACCCTCAAAAAGATGGATTGACGCAATAACCACAACAATGGACTCAAACATACCAACAATCATTAGGATGGCACGGGACCAGGGAAAATTTCTTTCTCTTATATATTAGGTTACTTTGAGTAGAAGCCAACTAAATAGCAACTGCTCTCAACAACATTCAGCGCAAGACATCAACAACAACATAGCTACAGCTTATCTTCATATAAAACAAAAAACACCACCAGTTGCAGTAGAATCAAACGCAACTCACAGTGACCCGTTGGGTGTCGGAGTAGAACTGGGCTCCGTCAGTAGGCTGCACTGTGTGTCTGTACCATAATTTGTTTCCCATTCGTCTGTTGGTGAGCATTTAGGTTGTTTACATCTTTGTGCTGTTGTGAATGGTGCTCCAATGAGCATGGTATGCATATGTCTATTCCTGCGACTGCTCTTTTTTCTCTTGGGTATATTCCTATGAGTGGGATTGCTGGATCTTATGGAATTTCTACTTCTAGCTTTTTAAGGAAGCACCAGATTGTTTTCCAAAGTGATTGTATCATTTTACATTCTCACCAGCAGTGCATGAGAGTCCAATCTCTCCACAACCTCTCCAACATTTTTATTTTGTGTTTTATGGATTAACCAAACCCATCACCATCGAGTCATTTCTGACTCATAGAGACCCTATAGGACAGAGTAGAACTGCCTTGTGGAGTTTCCAAGGAGCGCCTGGTGGATTCCAACTGCTGACCTTTTGGTTAACAGCATTTAACCACTACACCACTAGGGTTTCCATTTTTTGGATTAGTGCCAGTGTTATTGGGGTGATAAGGCATCTCTTTGTAGTTTTAATTTGTATTTCTCTGGTGGCTAATGATCATGAGCATTTCCTCATGTGTACATTAGCCACCCGAATATCTTTTTTGGTGCAGTGTCTGTTCATATGCTTTGCCCATTTTTAATTTTTTTATTTGTCTTTTTGTTGTTGAGGTGTTGCTGTATTTTGTGGATTTTAATGATTAGACCCTTACCAGATATGTCATAGCTAAAAATTTCTTCCCGATCTGTAGGTTCTGTTTTTACTCTTTTGGTGAAGCCTTTCGATGAGCATAACTGATTTTTAGCAGATCCCAGTTATCTAGTTTCTCTTCTGATGTTTCTGCATTGTTAGTTATGGTTCCGTTTATGCCATGTATTAGGCCTCCTAGCATTGTCCCTATTTTTTCTTCTGTGATCTTTATCATTTTAGGTTTTATATTTAGGTCTTTGATCATTTTGAGTTAGTTTTTGTGCATGATGTGAGGTATGGGTCCTGTTTCTTTTTTTTGCAGACAGATATCCAGTTATGCCAGCACCACGTGTTAAAGAGGCTGTCTTTTCCCCCATTTAATGGACTTTGGGCTTTTGTCAACTATCAGCTGCTCATAAACCAAACCCACTGCTGTCGAGTCAATTCCGACTCATAGCGACCCTATAGGACAGAGTAGAACTGCCCCATAGAGTTTCCAAGGAGCACCTGGTGGATTCAAACTGCCAACCTTTTGGTTAGCAGCTGTAGCAATTAATCACTACACCACCAGGGTTTCAGCTGCTCATAAGTGGATAGATTTACGTCTGGGTTCTCAATTTTGTTATATTGGTCTATGTGTCTGTTGTACCAGTACCAGCCTGTTTTGACTATCATGGTGGTATAATAGGTTCTAACATCAGGTAGTGTGAGGCCTCCCACTTTGGTCTTCTTCTTCAGTAATTCTTTACTTATTTGGGGCTTCTTCCTTTTCCATATGAAGTTTGTGATTTGTTTCTCCAACATGCTAAAAGTTGTCATTGGAATTTGGATTGAGATTGCATTATATCTGTAGATCACTTTGGGAAGAACTGACATTTTCATAGTGTTGAGTCTTCCTGTCTATCAGCATGGTATGTTTTTCCACTTATGTAGGTCTCTTTTGATTTCTTGCAATAGTGTCTTGCAGTTTTCTTTATGTAGGTTTTTTACATCTCTGTTTAAATTTATTCCTAAATACTTTATCTTCTTGGGGGCTTTTATAATGGTATTGATTTGGTGATTTCCTTTTGGAAGTTCTCTCTGCTGGTATAGAGGAATCTGACTGACTTATGTATGTTTATCTTATATCCTGATACTTTGCCAAAATCTTCTATTAGTTGTAGTAGTTTTCTTGTGGATTCTTTGGGGTTTTCCATGTATAAGACCATATTAGCTGCAAGGATACTTTTACTTCTTCCTTACCAATTTGGATGCACTTTATTTCTTTTTCTTGCCTTATTCATCTGGCTAGGGCCTCCAGTACAATGTTGAATATGAGTGGTGACAAAGGGCATCCATGTCTGGTTCCCCTTCTGAAGGGGAATGCTTTAAGACTCTTCATTTAGGATGATGTTGGTTGTTGGCTTTGCATAACTGGCCTTTATCATGTCCAGGAATTTTCATTCTATTCCTATTTCGCTGAGAGTTTTTATCAAGAATGGGTTTTGGACTTTTTAAAATACCTTTTCTGCATCAATTGATAAGATCATGTGGTTCTTGTCTTTTGTTTTATTTATGTGATGGATTACATTGATTGTTTTTCTAATGTTGAACCATTCCTGCGTACCTGGTATGAATCCCGTGTGGTCATGGTGAATTATTTTTTGATATGTTGTTGAATTCTATTGGCTAGAATTTTGTTGAGGATTTTTGGGTCTATATTGGTGAGGGATATTGGTCTGTAATTTTCTTCTTTTTGCGGATCTTTACCTGACTTTTCTATCATGGTTATGCTGGCTTCATAGAATGAGTTTGCAAGTATTCCATCCTTTTCTATGCCTGAAATGCCTTTGGTAGTAATGGTGTTAACTCTTCCCTGAAAGTTTGGTAGAATTCTCCAGTGAAGCTGTCTGGGCCAGGGCTTTTTTGTTGTTGGTGGTTTTTATTTTTTTAATTATCTCTTCAATCTCTTCTTTTGTTGTGGGTTTATTTAATTTTTCTACCTCAATTTGTGTTAGTTTAGGTAAGTAGTGTGTTCCTAGAAATTTGACCATTTCTGCTAGATTTTCAAATTTGTTAGAGTACAATTTTTCATAGTATTCTGTTATGATCCTTTTTATTTCCATTGGGTCTGTTGTGATATCACCCATTTCATTTCTTTTTTTTTTTTTTTATAATAACTTTTATTAAGCTTCAAGTGAACGTTCACAAATCCAATCAGTCTGTTACATATAAGTTTACATACATCTCACTCCCTACTCCCACTTACTCTCCCCGTCTTGAGTCAGCCCTTTCAGTCTCTCCTTTCTTGACAATTTTGCCGGCTTCCCTCTCTCTCTATCCTCCCATCCCCCCTCCAGACAAGAGTTGCCAACACAATCTCAAGTGTCCACCTGATATAATTAGCTCACTCTTCATCAGCATCTCTCTCCCACCCGCTGACCAGTCCCTTTCATTTCTGATGAGTTGTCTTCGGGGATGGTTCCTGTCCTGTGTCAACTGAAGGTCTGGGGAGCATGGCCGCCGGGATTCCTCCAGTCTCAGTCAGACCATTAAGTTTGGTCTTCTTATGAGAATTTGGGGTCTGCATCCCACTGATCTCCTGCTCCCTCAGGGGTCCTCTGCTGAGCTCCCTGTCAGGGCAGTCATCAATTGTGGCCGGGCACCAACTAGTTCTTCTGGTCTCAGGATGATGTAGGTCTCTGGTTCATGTGGCCCTTTCTGTCTCTTGGGCTCTTAGTTGTCATGTGGGCTTGGTGTTCTTCATTTTTCTTTGCTCCAGGTGGGTTGAGACCAATTGCTGCATCTTAGATGGCTGCTTGTTAGCATTTAAGACCCCAGACGCCACATTTCAAATTGGGATGCAGAATGATTTCATAATAGAATTATTTTGCAAATTGACTTAGAGGTCCCCGCAAACCATGCTCCCCAGACCCCCGCGCTTGCTCCGCTGACCTTTGAAGCATTCATTTTATCCCGGAAACTTCTTTGCTTTTGGTCCAGTCCAATTGAGCTGACCTTCCATGTATTGAGTGTTGTCTTTCCCTTCACCTAAAGCAGTTCTTATCTACTGATTAATCAATAAAAAACCCTCTCCCACCCTCCCTCCCTCCCCCCCTCGTAACCACAAAAGTATGTGTTCTTCTCAGGTTTACTATTTCTCAAGATCTTATAATAGTGGTCTTATACAATATTTGTCCTTTTGCCTCTGACTAATTTCGCTCAGCATAATGCCTTCCAGGTTCCTCCATGTTATGAAATGTTTCAGAGATTCGTCACTGTTCTTTATCGATGCGTAGTATTCCATTGTGTGAATATACCACAATTTATTTACCCATTCATCCGTTGATGGACACCTTGGTTGCTTCCAACTTTTTGCTATTGTAAACAGAGCTGCAATAAACATGGGTGTGCATATATCTGTTTGTATGAAGGCTCTTGTATCTCTAGGGTATATTCCTAGGAGTGGGATTTCTGGGTTGTATGGTAGTTCTATTTCTAACTGTTTAAGATAATGCCAGATAGATTTCCAAAGTGGTTGTACCATTTTACATTCCCACCAGCAGTGTATGAGAGTTCCAATCTCTCCGCAGCCTCTCCAACATTTATTATTTTGTGTTTTTTGGATTAATGCCAGCCTTGCTGGTGTGAGATGGAATCTCATCGTAGTTTTAATTTGCATTTCTCTAATGGCTAATGATCGAGAGCATTTTCTCATGTATCTGTTGGCTGCCTGAATATCTTCTTTAGAGAAATGTGTGTTCATATCCTTTGCCCACTTCTTGATTGGGTTGTTTGTCTTTTTGTGGTTGAGTTTTGACAGAATCATGTAGATTTTAGAGATCAGGCGCTGGTCGGAGATGTCATAGCTGAAAATTCTTTCCCAGTCTGTAGGTGGTCTTTTTACTCTTTTGGTGAAGTCTTTAGATGAGCATAGGTGTTTGATTTTTAGGAGCTCCCAGTTATCGGGTTTCTCTTCATCATTTTTGGTAATGTTTTGTATTCTGTTTATACCTTGTATTAGGGCTCCTAGGGTTGTCCCAATTTTTTCTTCCATGATCTTTATCGTTTTAGTCTTTATGTTTAGGTCTTTGATCCACTTGGAGTTAGTTTTTGTGCATGGTGTGAGGTATGGGTCCTGTTTCATTTTTTTGCAAATGGATATCCAGTTATGCCAGCACCATTTGTTAAAAAGGCTGTCTTTTCCCCAGTTAATTGACACTGGTCCTTTGTCAAATATCAGCTGCTCATACGTGGATGGATCTATGTCTGGGTTCTCAATTCTGTTCCATTGGTCTATGTGTCTGTTGTACCAATACCAGGCTGTTTTGACTACTGTGGCTGTATAATAGGTTCTGAAGTCAGGTAAGGTGAGGCCTCCCACTTTCTTCTTCTTTTTCAGTAGTGCTTTGCTTATCTGGGGCTTCTTTCCCTTCCATATGAAATTGGTGATTTGTTTCTCTATCCCCTTAAAATATGACATTGGAATTTGGATCGGAAGTGCGTTAAATGTATAGATGGCTTTTGGTAGAATAGACATTTTTACTATGTTAAGTCTTCCTATCCATGAGCAAGGTATGTTTTTCCACTTAAGTATGTCCTTTTGAATTTCTTGTAGTAGAGCTTTGTAGTTTTCTTTGTATAGGTCTTTTACATCCTTGGTAAGATTTATTCCTAAGTATCTTATCTTCTTGCGGGCTACCGTGAATGGTATTGATTTGGTGATTTCCTCTTCGGTGTTCTTTTTGTTGATGTAGAGGAATCCAAGTGATTTTTGTATGTTTATTTTATAACCTGAGACTCTGCCAAACTCTTCTATTAGTTTCAGTAGTTTTCTGGAGGATTCCTTAGGGTTTTCTGTGTATATAATCATGTCATCTGCAAATAGTGATAACTTTACTTCTTCCTTGCCAATCTGGATACCTTTTATTTCTTTGTCTAGCCTGATTGCCCTGGCTAAGACTTCCAACACGATGTTGAATAAGAGCGGTGATAAAGGGCATCCTTGTCTGGTTCCCGTTCTCAAGGGAAATGCTTTCAGGTTCTCTCCATTTAGAGTGATATTGGCTGTTGGCTTTGCATAGATGCCCTTTATTATGTCGAGGAATTTTCCTTCAATTCCTATTTTGGTAAGAGTTTTTATCATGAATGGGTGTTGGACTTTGTCAAATGCCTTTTCTGCATCAATTGATAAGATCATGTGGTTTTTGTCTTTTGTTTTATTTATGTGATGGATTACATTAATGGTTTTTCTGATATTAAACCAGCCTTGCATACCTGGTATAAATCCCACTTGATCAGGGTGAATTATTTTTTTGATGTGTCGTTGGATTCTATTGGCTAGAATTTTGTTGAGGATTTTTGCATCAATGTTCATGAGGGATATAGGTCTATAATTTTCTTTTTTTGTAATGTCTTTACCTGGTTTTGGTATCAGGGAGATGGTGGCTTCATAGAATGAGTTGGGTAGTATTCCGTCATTTTCTATGCTTTGGAATACCTTTAGTAGTAGTGGTGTTAACTCTTCTCTGAAAGTTTGGTAGAACTCTGCAGTGAAGCCGTCCGGGCCAGGACTTTTTTTTGTTGGGAGTTTTTTGATTACCGTTTCAATCTCTTTTTTTGTTATGGGTCTATTTAGTTGTTCTACTTCTGAATGTGTTAGTTTAGGTAGGCAGTGTTTTTCCAGGAATTCATCCATTTCTTCTAGGTTTTCAAATTTGTTAGAGTACAATTTTTCATAATAATCTGATATGATTCTTTTAATTTCATTTGGTTCTGTTGTGATGTGGTCCTTCTCATTTCTTATTCGGGTTATTTGTTTCCTTTCCTGTATTTCTTTAGTCAGTCTAGCCAATGGTTTATCAATTTTGTTAATTTTTTCAAAGAACCAGCTTTTGGCTTTGTTAATTCTTTCGATTGTTTTTCTGTTCTCTAATTCATTTAGTTCAGCTCTAATTTTTATTATTTGTTTTCTTCTGGAGCCTGATGGATTCTTTTGTTGCTCACTTTCTATTTGTTCAAGTTGTAGGGACAGTTCTCTGATTTTGGCTCTTTCTTCTTTTTGTATGTGTGCATTTATTGATATAAATTGGCCTCTGAGCACTGCTTTTGCTGTGTCCCAGAGGTTTTGATAGGAAGTATTTTCATTCTCGTTGCTTTCTATGAATTTCCATATTCCCTCCTTGATGACTTCTATAACCCAGTCTTTTTTCAGGAGGGTATTGTTCATTTTCCAAGTATTTGATTTCTTTTCCCTCATTTTTCTGTTATTGATCTCTAGTTTTATTGCCTTGTGGTCTGAGAAGATGCTTTGTAATATTTCGATGTTTTGGACTCTGCAAAGGTTTGTTTTATGACCTAATATGTGGTCTATTCTAGAGAATGTTCCATGTGCGCTGGAAAAAAAAGTATATTTTGCAGCAGTTGGGTGGAGAGTTCTGTATAAGTCAATGAGGTCAAGTTGGTTGATTGTTGTAATTAGATCTTCCGTGTCTCTGTTGAGCTTCTTACTGGATGTCCTGTCCTTCTCCGAAAGTGGTGTGTTGAAGTCTCCTACTATAATTGTGGAGGTATCTATCTCGCTTTTCAGTTCTGTTAAAATTTGATTTATGTATCTTGCAGCCCTGTCATTGGGTGCATAAATATTTAATATGGTTATGTCTTCCTGATCAATTGTCCCTTTTATCATTATATAGTGTCCTTCTTTATCCTTTGTGGTGGATTTAAGTCTAAAGTCTATTTTGTCAGAAATTAATATTGCTACTCCTCTTCTTTTTTGCTTATTGTTTGCTTGATATACTTTTTTCCATCCTTTGAGTTTTAGTTTGTTTGTGTCTCTAAGTCTAAGGTGTGTCTCTTGTAGGCAGCATATAGATGGATCGTGTTTCTTTATCCAGTCTGTGACTCTCTGTCTCTTTATTGGTGCATTTAGTCCATTTACATTCAGGGTAATTATAGATAAATAAGTTTTTAGTGCTGTCATTTTGATGCCTTTTTATGTGTGTTGTTGACAATTTCATTTTTCCACACACTTTTTTGTGCTGAGGCGTTTTTCTTAGTAAATTGTGAGATCCTCATTTTCATAGTGTTTGACTTTATGTTAGTTGAGTCGTTACGTTTTTCTTGGTTTTTGTCTTGAGTTATAGAGTTGTTATGCCTTTTTGTGGTTACCTCATTATATACCCCTATTTTTCTAAGTAAAAACCTAACTTGTATTGTTCTATATCGCCTTGTATCACTCTCCATATGGCAGTTCAATGCCTCCTGTATTTAGTCCCTCTTTTT